>NC_137275.1:94185000-95435000 GCF_054371585.1 Giraffa tippelskirchi | reverse complement strand
AGAACCCCATGAACAGTGTGAAAAGGCAAAAAGATAGGACACTGAAAGATGAATACCCCAGGTCGGTAGGTGCCCAATATGCTACTAGAGATCAGTGGAGAAATAACTCCAGAAAGAATGAAGGGACAGAGCCAAAGCAAAAACAACACCCAGTTGTGGATGTGACTGGTGATGGAAGTAAAGTCCAATGCTGTAAAGAGCAATATTGCATAGGAACCTGGAATATTGGGTCCATGAATCAAGACAAATTGGAAGTGGTCAAACAGGAGATGGCAAGAGTGAATATTGACATTTTAGGAATCAGCCAACTAAAATGGACTGGAATGGGTGAATTCAACTCAGATGACCATTGTATCTACTACTGTGGGCAAGAATCCCTTAGAAGAAATGGAGTAGCCATTATAGTCAACAAAAGAGTCTGAAATGCAGTACTTGGATGTAAACTCAAAAATGACAGAATGATCAATGTTCATTTCCAAGGCAAACCATTCAATATCACACTAATCCAAGTTTATGCCCCAACCAGTAACGATGAAGAAGCTGAAGTTGAATGGTTCTATGAAGACCTACAAGACCTTCTAAAACTAACACCCCCCAAAAGATGTCTTTTTCTTTATAGGGGACTGGAATGCAAAAGTAAGAAGTCAAGAGATACCTAGGGTAACAGGGAAATTTTGCCTTGGAGTACAGAATAAATCAGGGAAACACTAATAGAGTTTTGCCAAGAGAACATACTGGTCATAGCAAACACCTTTTGGCCACCTCATGAGAAGAGTTGACTCATTGGAAAAGACCATAATACTGGGAAGGATTGGGGGCAGGAGGCGATGCGGACTACCGAGGATGAGATGGTTGGATGGCATCACCAACTCGATGGACATGGGTTTGGGTAAACTCTAGGATTTGGTGATGGACAGGGAGGCCTGGCGTGCTGAGATTCATGGGTTCGCAAAGAGTCAGACACAACTGAGCAACTGAACTGAACTGACTGAACAATGGCTTGAACTCATTAGGGGATTGTTTTTCTCATAAAATAAAGAACCCAGAGGTAGGCAGTCCAGTGCTTGTACAGTGGTTCCCTGGTGTCATCAGGAACCCAGGCTTCTTCCAGCTGTTTGTCATCCTTTGAGATTATTCATGTTATTTAAGCTAACTCACAGACATGAGCTTCAGGAATTATGTCTACATTCCATTAGGAAAAATAGGGAGACCAAAGAACAAAAATATTCCTTTGTTTTTAAACATATGCCTGTTAAGTCTAACCTTCCATATTATAAAGTTTCCCCAAATGTTTCACTGAGCAACTTGTGCTCCTATATAAATCCTTTTGCTAGGACTGTGTATTATGGTTGCCTCTAAGTGCAATGAAGACTGGGGTAATTGTCACCCTAGATAAAATCAAAGTTCTTATAGTGAGAAGGAAGGGAATGTCTCATGTCCTAACTATGCTGTTTCCTCTTGTTCACCACAATTCATTCTCCCCTCAGCAGTCAGAGTACACTCTCTAAAAGAAAATCTTATGATATCAGTCCTCTTATAAAGCTCTTCAATGCAATCCTATTGAACTTAGTATAAAGTAGGTTCAAAATCCTTACTGTAGCTGTCAGATATTGTACACACTGTCCCCTGATCCATTTCCATGACTCATTTTTTATCTTATTTCCTACCCTCTGTGCTTCAGTCACATGGGCCTCCCATGATTCATTTAGTTGAGCTTGATCTGCTATAGTCTTGCCTTCACTCCTCACCTGAATAACTTTTCATTCTTGAGATATTTATTTTAATATCATTTACTTAGATAAAGTCTACAACTTCCCAAATTAAGCCACTAATGTCCCATTTCAATCTCATATGATTCCTTTTATTTCTCATTTATAGAACTTGCTAAAATGTGTTATCATATGCTTCTTATTTTATGCCTGAAAAAACTTAATGGAATCTTGTTTATATCTCCTAAGAATCTCACAGATGAAGAAGGGAGTGACTTGCACAGCTAGTCTTTTCTGTAAGCTTTAAATACACACACACGCAGACACACACACACACACACAGCATAACTTAGTGCTAACCTTAGAAAGCTAGAACACTGGGAGATCTTTATTTCCTCTAAATCAACACAGAAGCAGGAGATCAGGCACCTTTCTTGCAGTTCTTTCCAAGTTGTCCCTGATTCTGTGATCTGTCAGCCAGCCATTTGTCTTCTTCTCCTGATGGCCTGCTTTCCAGTATAAAAGCTCTGTCAGCACTGGGAAGAGGTATTCAAACAGGGTGTAATCGCTGGTCTTCTTGCCTGGTTCTGTCTCTATGTAATTTATAAGATTGGTGTGAATCACAGTTGAGCTATGTTTGAATCTTTTCTCCGCTGTGTAGTCCTTTATAAAGATAAATTAGGAACATTTACAAATCTTCTCTGAAGATTTCTTCTCTGACCAAGCTGTAACTCTACTTTTTGAAGGTGTAATTCAACTGACTGCTGTTATGAGGTTAAATGATATTTTCACCAAGATTTTCTGGTATATAAATCCTCTCTGCTACATAGATGAGAAGCAGTATATACTAAGTACGATAAACTATGATTTTCATAATTATTTTTTTCTAATGTAGTATCGGCAAGAGAGTAAAGATTGGATTGAAATCACATAAAGACAGTTAAGAATCTTTCATTGACTCTATAAGTTCTGAGGCATCTAACCCTATTTTGTGTCCCTAGAGAGGAAGAAAAGATATCCTAACAATAAGAATCTATTTATTGATGTGTCTTTATTTTGAAAACGGTAATAGTAAGACTTTATTTTTATATAATTTGTGTAAATTTATCAAGAATTATTAAATTGTTGCATATGCATGCTAAGTCACTCAATCATCTCTGAGTCTTTGTGACCCAATGGACTGTACCCTAACAGGATCCTCTGTCCATGGGGATTCTCCAGGCAAGAATACTGGAGTGGGTTGCCATGTCCTCCTCTAGGGATCTTCCTGATACAGGGATTGAATCTCCATCTCATGTCTCCTGCAGTGGCAGGTGGGTTCTTTACCCACTGAGCCACCTGGGAAGCCCATTAAATATATATTAAATAGTTGAACACATGTTAAATAAAAACTCATGACTTTGTATCATACACATAAAAGTCATGCTTAAGGCATATTGGAACTGTAAATTAATTTCTGTAATTATTAGCATTAACATTGAAAACCACAATGTTTTCATTATAGTACCTATAACATATTACCTAGTGTAATATTTAAATTTTTTTTGTATGGCTGTCTTCACAACTGGTTTGCAAAATCTTTGAGTAGAAGGACATAATGGCCACTAAAATTTTTTGTTGAATTATTGAATTTTTGAACTTATATGATTAATATTATATGTGTTTTTTAGATCAGCTCAGTTCAGTCGCTCAGAGGCGTCCGACTCTTTGCAACCTCATGAACTGCAGCACGCCAGGCCTCCTTGTCCATAACCAACTCCCTAAGTTCACCCAAACCCATGTCCATCGAGTCAGTGATGCCATCCAGCCATCTCATCCTCTGTCGTCCCCTTCTTCTCCTGCCCTCAATCTTTCCCAGCATCACGGTCTTTTCCAATGAGTCAGCTCTTAGCATCAGGTGGAGTTTCAGCTTCAGCATCAGTCCTTCCAATGAACACACAGGACTGATCTCCTTTAGGATGGACTAGTTGGATCTCCTTGCAGTCCAAGGGACTCTCAAGAGTCTTCTCCAACACCACAGTTCAAAAGCTTCCATTCTTCAGCACTCAGCTTTCTTTATAGTCCAACTCTCACATCCACACATGACCACTGGAAAAACCATAGCCTTGACTAGATGGAACTTTGTTGACAAAGTAATGTCTCTGTTTTTTAATGTGCTGTCTAGGTTGGTCATAACTTTCCTTCCAAGGAGTAAGTGTCTTTTAATTTCATGGCTGTAATCACCATCAGCAGTGATTTTGGAGCCCAGAAAAATAAAGTCTGACACTGTTTCCACTGTTTCCCCATCTATCTGCTATGAAGTGATGGGACCAGATGCCATGATCTTAGTTTTCTGAATGTTGAGCTTTAAGCCAACTTTTTCACTCTCCTCTTTCACTTTCATCAAGAAGCTCTTTAGTTCTTCTTCACTTTCTGCCATAAGGGTGGTGTCATCTGCATATCTGAGGTTAGTGATATTTCTCGCAGCAATCTTGACTCCAGCTTGTGCTTCTTCCAGCCCAGCGTTTCTCATGATGTACTCTGCATGTAAGTTAAGTAAGCAGAGTGACAATATACAGCCTTGACGCACTACTTTTCCTATTTGGAACCAGTCTGTTGTTCCATGTCCAGTTCTAACTGTTGCTTCCTGACCTGCATACAGATTTCTCAAGAGGCATATCAGGTGGTCTGGTATTCCCATCTTTTTTCAGAATTTTCCAGTTTATTGTGATCCACACAGTCAAAGGCTTTGGCATAGTCAATGAAGCAGAAATAGATGTTTTTCTGGAACTCTCTTGCTTATTCGATGATCCAGTGGATGTTGGCAATTTGATCTCTGGTTCCTCTGCCTTCTCTAAAATCAGCTTGAACATCTGAAGTTCACAGTTCATGTATTGCTGAAGCCTGGCTTGGAGAATTTTGAGCATTACTTTAGTAGCATGTGAGATGAGTGCAACTGTGTGGTAGTTGGAGCATTTTTTGGCATTGCCTTTCTTTGGGATTGGAATGAAAACTGTCCTTTTCCAGTCCTATGGCCACTGCTGAGTTTTCCAAATTTGCTGGCATATTGAGTGCAGCACTTTCACAGCATCATCTTTTAGGATTTGAAATAGCTCAACTGGAATGCCATCACCTTCACTAGCTTTGTTCGTAGTGATGATTTCTAATGCCCACTATACTTCATATTCCAGGATGTCTGGCTAGGTGAGTGATCACACCATCATGATGTCTGTGTCGTGAAGAACATTTTTGTACAATTCTTCTGTGTATTCTTTCCACCTCTTCTTAATGTCTTCTGCTTCTGTTAGGTCTATACCATTTCTGTCTTTTATTGAGCCCATCATTGCATGAAATGTTCCCTTGGTATCTCTAGTTTGCTTGAAAAGATTTCTAGTCTTCCCCATTCTATTGTTTTCCTTTATGTCTTTGCATTGATCACTGAGGAAGGCTTTCTTATCTCTCCTTGCTATTCTTTGGAACTCTGCATTCAGATGGGAATATCTTTCCTTTTCTCCTTTGCTTTTTGCTTCCCATCTTTTCACAGCTATTTGTAAGGCCTCCTCAGACAGCCATTTTGCTTTTTTTATTTCTTTTTCTTGGGGATGGTCTTGATTCCTGTCTCCTGTACAATGTCACGAACCTCCATCCATAGTCATCAGGTATTCTGTCTATCAGATCTAGTCCTTTATATCTATTTCTCACTTCTACTGTATAATCATAAGGGATTTGATTTAGGTCATACCTGAATGGTCTAGTGGTTTTCTTCACTTTCTTCAATGTAAGTCTGAATTTGGCAATAAGGAGTTCATGATCTGAGCCACAGTCAGCTTCTGGTCTTGTTTTTGCTGACTGTATAGAGCTTCTCCATCTTTGGCTGCAAAGAATATAATCAATCTGATTTCGATGTTGACCATCTGGTGATGTCCATGTGTAGAGTCTTCTCTTGTGTTGTTGGAAGAGGGTGTTTGCTATGACCAGTGTGTTCTCTTGGCAAAACTCTATTCACCTTTGCCCTGCTTCACTCTGTACTCCAAGGCCAAATTTGCCTGTTCCTCCAGGTGTTTTTTGACTTCCTACTTTTGCATTCCAGTCCTCTATAATGAAAACGACATCCTTTTTAGGTGTTAGTTCTAGAAGGTCTTGTAGGTCTTCATAGAACTGTTCAAGTTCAGCTTCAGTGTTACTGGTCGGGGCATAGACTTGAATTACCATGATATTGAATGGTTTGCCTTGAAAATGAACAGAGATCATTCTGTCGTTTTTGAGATTGCATCCGAGTGCTGCATTTCGGACACTTTTGTTGACTATGATGGCTACTCCATTTCTTCTAAGGGATTCCTGTCCACAGTAGTAGATATAATGGTCATCTTAGTTAAATTCACCCATTCTAGTCCATCTTACAGAGAAGGAAAAGGCACCACTCCAGTATTTTTGCCCGGAGAATTCCATGGAGAGAGGAGCCTGGTGGGCTGCTGTTCACGGGGTCGCACAGAGTCATACACGACTGAAGCGACTTAGCATGCATGCATACATTGGAGAAGGAAATGGCAACCCACTCCAGTATTCTTGCCTGGAGAATCGCAGGGACGGAGGAGCCTGGTGGGCTGCCGTCTATGGGTCGCACAGAGTCGGACACGACTGAAGCGACTTAGCAGCAGCAGCAGTCCATCTTAGTTCACTGTTTCTCAGAATGTCGATGTTCACTCTTGTCATCTCCTGTTTGACCACTTCCAATTTGCCCTGATTCATGGACTTAACATTCCAGGTTCCTATGCAATATTGCCCTTTATAGCATTGAATCTTGCTTCTATCACCAGTCCCATTCACAACTGTGTATTGTTTTTGCTTTGGCTCCATCCCTTCATTCTTTCTGGAATTATTTCTCCACTGATCTCTAGTAGCATATTGGGCACCTACTGACCTGGGGAATCCATCTTTCAGTGTCCTATCTTTTTGCCTTTTCATACTGTTCATGGGATTCTCAAGGCAAGAATACTGAAGTGGCTTGCTATCCCCTTCTCCAGTGGACCACATTCTGTCAGACCTCTCCACCATGACCTGCCCTCTTGGGTGGCCCCACACGGCATGGCTTAGTTTCATTGAGTTAGACAAGGCTGTGGTCCATATGATCAGATTGGCTAGTTGTCCGTGACTGTAGTTTCAGCTTGTCTGCCCCCTGATCCCCTTTCTCAGTGCCCACCGTCTTACCTGGGTTTCTCTTACCTTGGACGCGGGGTCTCTCTTCACGGCTGCTCCAAAGAAGCGCAGCCGCCACCCCTTACCTCGGCCTCATGGTAGCTCCTCTCGGCCGCCGCCCCTGACCTCCTGCCTGGGGTAGCTCCTCTTGGCTGCGCTCAGTGCGCGGCCCCAGCCACAGTGCTCTTTTTTTTTTTTAGATAGACACTATTAAAAATACTTCATAAATTATAAGGGGCACTGACAGTGTATTAGCTTAACGTTTTATTTGTATAAAAACATAGAGTAATTTAGTCTATCAGGTACTAAATGTTCTATTAAAATGCTAAGTAGAGTGTAAAATGGCTTAGTAAATTTTCTAATACAGGGGCAAATATCGCATGGGGAATTTGTTTGACAAATGGGATGCTATGTATAGGTATTGTAATTGATATATTGCAAAATTCTTCAGTTTTCTTTCTCTTTAGGAAGTTTTTGAAAGTATTTCTAGTGTAACTGGAGAGTGGACACATCAAGAAGCTTTCCTAAGGTCCTCGGTTTTACTCCAGAAATATTGTCTTTAATGTAAATCTTTCCCACAAATTTGTACTTGCTTGTTACCATGGACAGAAGTTTGTGAGGGTAAAACTTTTCTTCTTCCTCTCTAAGAACAGCTTGATTTCATATTAAGCACATTGCTCAAATGTATGATATACATATTTAAATTGAAGATATTAATATTAAAACACAAAGGGGTAAGATTCATATTAAACATGGTGACACAAGTTTTAATTTAAAAAGTCTCACTAATTCATATCCCCCCCAAAATATTTTTAGCTCTCATAAATCAAAGACATTAATGGAAATATGTTGCATTAATATGTGAAAATATTTACACATGCTCAATTTAACATTACGTATTTTCTTACCATTCTCATTTTGGAAAGAAAAAAAATATTCCCCCCGATTTTCTGACTTTTCCATTTTCCTAGCCAACTCTCTTTGTCACATATCTATAATTAAAACTAACCTGCTTTTCCCATGTGATAAATGTGAGAAACAGACTGCAAAAGTTCATAATCATTGAGATATTAAAACATATGTATGTCCCTTGTTGCTCTAATTAGTCCATACCAGTTCGTTCTTCATTACCCAACCTGTATCACTATATGCTCCTTAGAGAACATTGCTAGTATTGGTACAATTTCTTTGACATGATTTCATATTATTCATCAATCCACACTACTTTAATATATTAAAGTGGAAAAGGGTAGACAGCTAAAGGCAAAAGTAAACATTGTTAGAAGAGCATATTTATTGACCTGATAAACCAGCTCAGTCTTTGTAGATGCAGATATACTTTATTATGAAATTATTGCTAAACGTTTAAAAATAGCATTTATAAGGAAACATAAAATAATCTTTTATTAGTCTTCTTTTCAGATCCATGCTCATACTAAATGAAATAATAAATGAAATCAGTGTGCTGACGTATATGAGAAAAGGCGCTAGGTATAGAGAAGTCAGTCCCTAGAGAAATGGGTGAATAGTGTTTCTGAGAGTGATGTGCATAGTGCCTTGGTCTGCACAGTAGAGGCAAGAGGGTTAAATGCCTGTCAGAATTTGCTCTTTGAGTTTTCTCACCTGTGTACAATAGCAGTTCAATAATTTAATTCTTTATTTTCTCTAATGATTTGGAAATTGGGCCCATTATGCTGTGTCTAGTATGTTCATGGTAGATATTTATGATTATAAAGAGGTTATGAAGACGCAGTGTGTATGTTTCCTAAGATCTATTGCCGGAAAAGAGGGAGGGATTGCAGAAAGCCAGCAGGTGAGAGTGGGCTCAGAAATCTACACTCTGGGGTGGACTCATTTGCCCGTGAGCTTCTGCAGGCTGTGAAGAGCTGGGAGAAAGTCACTTCTCATGACTTCATTTCTTACTTCTCAGGAGAACTGCATTTATCATCAACTTAACTTTGAAAAACATTATTTACATCATTTAAAAAAATAAAAGTCGACCAGAATCCAAGAATTCTTTTGACCCAAAGGCAGTGGCATTAATACATAGAACTGAGAGGCTTGAGGGACATTCTGGTGTATTTGAGATTTACACTAGATCTGCCAGTAATTAATTGTGTGATACTCAACAGATCATGTGCCCCCTCTAGCATTCATGTTCATTGTTTGGAAGTGAGAGGTCAGAATTCTCCATGAGTACCTTCATATGGGCTTGCAAGATTCTGGGTGATGGGGGCTCTGTCTATCCACCCTGAAATAAATAGGTTGTTGATTTTAAAGAATTTGCCATGTCCTTTTGCTATAAATCGGAGAAGGCAATGGCACCCCACTCCAGTACCTTTGCCTGGAAAATCCCATGGACGGAGGAGCCTGGTAGGCTGCAGTCCATGGGGTTGCTAAGAGTGGGACACGACTGAGCGACTTCACTTTCACTTTTCACTTTCATGCATTGGAGAAGGAAATGGCAACCCGCTCCAGTGCTCTTGCCTGGAGAATCCCAGGGATGGCGGGGACTGCTGGGCTGCCATCTATGGGGTCGCACAAAGTCGGACACGACTGAGGTGACTTAGCAGTAGCAGTAGCAGTTTGCTATAAATAATTACATAGAACCACTGAGAGAGTTCACTGTTCTTTGTGATATGTCCATTTTGACGTTATTTAATCTCAGTACTGTTTTATATGCTATTTAATCTCCTAGGTAGGTCAGAGATCTGTTTACACTTAAGATCTCTCGATTTCAAGATTCTGTAATGTTTTGCTTATATCCACCTGGTGTGTAATAGAGTCTTGGTTTCCTGACAGAGAACTTTTCTTGTTTTGAGATCAAGGGAAAAGGAATATTTGCTCAGCTCCAGCAGACCTAACACACAGTCCATTTCTGGTTTTATGGCCAGGGGCCTATCCCCAAATCTTCTGCAAATGTCACAAGAATTTGTGTATATAAAGTTTTGTTTGTTTTGTTTTCCCTTTATAATAGACTAAAGTAAGAAATTTCCTTATGATTAAAATTTTCACATTGATTTTATTAATCTTCCATTTCTGACCCAAGTATGACAGAATCCCTTCCAGCACCACAGCTTCTTGTTTATACTGTTCTTGACTCATTCTATATGAGTGTACAATTACACAACTGATACAAGATGAGATACTTTCTTTAGTCTGTGTAGTCATTATTCTAATATCCATTCATATCTTTAAAGAAGCAGTAAAATATTGCTTCTCATGAAACCAGAATATAATAAATTCTTATTGAATATAATTGTTTTTATCATCATCATAAGAGATACCATTTTTAGCACATTATATCTGAGACTCTCTGCAGGGTGTTTTGTATACTTTAAAGAGATACATCAACATGTTCTTATATGTAGTTTACATGTGACAAATCCACTGTCTAAACTTATTTCTAGAATGAAAGAACCATAGATAAATAAAACATTTAAAATGTCCTTAATCATTAAGTGATCAGTTTACTCTGTGACTTGTGTTTAAAGCAGTTAAAATAACTTAATAAATGAGTCATTATGTACTTCAGAGAGGACCCTTATCATAATTCCATTTCTTTTGCTCAGGATGAGCCCCAATAATATAATAAAGGTATTATAATGTTTATAATAAAGGCAATAAGTTTTCCCATCTTAAGAGTTATCATTTCCTTCAAAGAAAACTTCTTGGAGACAGGTGACATTTTGTATTTTAAACCCCTGAAATAAATACAAAGAATCTGATAGTATCCATTTTACTGAGCTACTGAACTACTAACCCAGTTACAGAAAACAATTTTCTGAATAAATGTGTATTGTGTATATTTACACACAAATTCTCTACTCCATCAGTGTATTTTAAAGTACTAACTCTACCACTCTGACTATTGAAAGGAAGAGCTTCCACATTTTGACCTCACTCCCATACATTTGGATGTGAAAGTGCCTGAAATGATAAATCCAGGACTTAAGAGGACAGTGCAGGTGACAGGCCTTTAAATGCAAGTACTGGGAAAACCAAGGCCTGGGAAAAGATCTACTGCTCTTTTGACCACGTTGGCCGTGATTCTGTTGGTCATTGTGGGAGGTGTCTTTCCTTCCTCCTTGTGTCCTCTACACATAGGTGATAACTTCTGCATCTCTAAAACTAAAGGACAGATGGATCTGGTCTAAGACTGTTTTCTGTCTCTGGTGGAGAATTATATACTTGTATTTTCTGGTATTTAACCTTTATATGAGGTTTCATCTAGGTAACACTTTATATTTAGCATGACAAGTAACAAGAATTCATGAGAAATGACTAACTCAAAAGACTAGATTAAGGTATCTGTTTTTTAAATAAAAAATTTATCCATCAGGAAATTATTTGTATTATCACCATTTCTATCCTGAAAGGAAACAGATAAACATAATAGTTTAATTATATATTTTAGACAAGTTCCATTTACCAAAACACATACATATTTTTAAGAGTACAAATTAGGCATGTTTAAGGTTCATACAGTGACTAGATCTGAATGTCCAGCCCAGTCCTCTCTCCTGTACCCCAGACTTGTAGTTGAACTTGCCACCTATTCCTGAGTATCTCCATATTCCCTTAAACTTAATATGACTTAAAAGATATTCAACTGCTCTCTCTACCAACATTGCCTTCAGGTTATCTGGAAGTAGAGTTATAATTCTCTAAAGAACCAACCAAGATCCTCCTTTTTATCCTGGACATATAAGGCAGCCACTTTTCTGAGAATGGAGGGTAATAGAATACAGATGGTCTGGTTTCACTTGGTTTGGTTGTTATTGCTCCTGTGGTTGTTTCTTGGAAAGTTCCTGAAGCTCTAAAGGATCTTTAAAACTTCCTGTGCTTAGGAGTTTAAAGTCACTAAAGAGTGGTCAAGCAATTTTGAGTTAGAGCCAAGGAGTAGTAATTGAACACATTATTATAAAGTACTGTAAGTGCTTACAGTACAAATATGATTGAGAAAGTTACTGCTTATAAAAATCTCTGAGTCTAGCAGAAAAGGCAAATCTGTAAGATAGAAATTAACATAGCTCAAAAGTGCCCTGGATGAGGATGGCTTCTGAATCTGAAACCTTGGATAATACATGGATTCACCCAAATGAATATATTAAAAGAAGTAGGTCCTAAGTTGGTTCTGATTTCTTTAGACACCTATCAAATAGATTTATCTAAAAATGGGTTTGATCTTATCCATTTAATTCTATTCTTAGTATTTTTCAGATTTCACATTTGCACTGAGAATAAGTAATGTTTATCTAATAACTGCATGGTCAGTTAAAAGATTTGGAAATTGAATTCAGAAATCCCTCAAAATCCTAGTTTCTTGTAAAATATTCAGCCTGTAATATATTCTGCAGCATCTTTGGTGTAAGATAATAAAAGATTTATCTTTTTGTTTTTATCTGTTTGTTTTTTATCTTGTTTTCTGAAAGAATTTCAGAAGTCCAATTGATCAAGTCTTCACAGTTCACTGATGTGAATGATCAAGATGCAAAATAAATTAAGTTCAGGAACAGAAAGGTTTTCATCACTTGCATTAAAGTAACTTCTATAGGAGATAATTTCAGTAAATTCTAAGAAATGTCTTTTAGATGCAACTGAACTAAAAACATTGCTGCCTAAGAGACCCAAGAATTTCAGTGTTTTCTATTACTAAGTCATAGGAGATACATTTGGAGTTAATGACTGAGAAATGATACAATGATGATTAGCATAGCTACAAAAGAATTTTAAATGTCCACTTTCTACTAATTTTGGGTGTTTATAAACCATTTTTAATAAGTTCTTTTTAAAAATAAAATCTCATCGCTTTCTTTTAAAGTTGTCTTTTTTTTGCCTTCCAACTTACTTTTTTTTTTCTTTTGACCACACCATGCTGGCATGTGGGATCTTCAGGGATCAAACCTGTACCCCTTGCATTGGAAGTGCAGAGTCTTAACCATTAGACTGCGAGGGAAATTCTATAAAACATTTTAGGATAAAAAACTCAAAATGAATGTGTAGTACTGCCATAGGAATTTCCATGAGTATTTTTCCAGCATCAGCTTTGCTCATCAGCTTTACACTATACCTCCTGAATAAAGATAAAATATACAGCCTTGTCACACCACACACCGTGACATTCACTTACAACTGAGTACCAGTAAGAAAATATGAAAATTAATTTCTTAAGAATATGCTTCTGCTTAAAACCATTTAAACTTATCAAGCAATCTTTGTTTCTAAATAAAGAAGCAAAAATTCAATTAAGAACAGAGGCCTAACATGTGAATACGATTTACATGATTAAGCGGTGATAACACCCTGTTCTGCATTTAATTCCCACACACAGTATTGAACCAAATGTGAAACTGATACTTTGGTGACATTAAATATCCATAGCTTTGAAATGTGCTGCCATTTAATCACTACCAAAGCCATGTGCCTGAGAGTTTTATTCCTCTCTATTATGAAGCTCTCAATACGGTGCTAAGACAAAGACACTGCAGTGCTATAAAACTAGCAAAAAGAGTGTGATCATGAAAAATCTCATGCATACTGTAACAAAGTTGGCCACATTAACATAAATAAAAATGATCTTTGTACTCTGACTCCAAACTGAGATGAAGAATTCAAGTCCAAATTTGGGTTGTTAGCAATATGACAGGTTCCAAACCATGGGCCTAACCAAACACACATTTAAATCATTAACATCACTGTTCTACTCAAAACAGAAAAAAGGAATGTATGATTAAACCGATAACTATGTCAGGAATTAACCAGCTCCGACAATAATGTTCATTTGGGATCCCTCATGCTTTATTAAACTTAAAATTGAACGTTACTAAAATGCTCTTTTCTATCCAAGGCACCAAAGAGCAAATGTACGTTAAGCAAAAACTAAGTGGATATATGATTCCTCTTGTCAGCATGTCACAGAAATGAAAGAGAAGGAAGAATAGGCATGTTGACCAGATTGTTTTCCATATTAACAGACCACTTAGAGTCAACTTGTTCAACCAGCTCCTCACCCTAAAATGCTTAGGTCTTTGGGACACATCTTTCTGTTGCTGCTGTTAGTATTGAAAATATCTCTTCTCTTTGTTATATCATAATAGCAATCGTGAATACAGACAACTATAAAGAAAAAGTTAAAATCATCTGTGAGGTCACCATTCAAAGAAAATCACTAATAAACTTTAAGGTGAATCTTTCTACACTCACGAGTCTAGAAAGGGCCCACTCCTACCCAGCCCTCATATCCCACATACTCTGAGTCCCCACGCCTTCACTTTGCTAAGTTGAGGTTTTTGCTAAAAGTTGCATGAGCAGCAAAGGGTGAAGCAAGAATAAGAAATCTTTGTCCAGAATTTTGAAGGATTTTTGAATTTAAATCTCAAATCTTATAACTGAACTTGCAGTGATTAGTTAAACATTGCTTACTCTCAGTACAAGTGTGAAAACTGAAAAATATTAAGTGTATAATTACATGAATAATATCAAACCCATTATTAGGGAATCTACTTGATACACATCTAAAGAAGAGTTACTCACTTTGTGACATAGCAGCTAAAGATATTTCATTTTAATATATATATATATGTATATATATCAGACAAGATAAAGCAAAAAGTTAAGTCTATTGACTCCATAAAAACCATAAACACAATTCAAATTTTTGTTGGAAATCTTTCAGGACATGTGTCCTATTGTCTGTTGGCACCTTCATTGTATGTAGGTGAGAAGAAAATTCCCAAGTACAGCAAGGAAGGTGAGAAATCACCAAAGGCTTAGAACACTTGGAAAAATTGATATGTTTACAATTTCAAGCCAGGACAACTAGACAACATAGTTGTCACTTTTGCATTTTTTAAAATAACTGAATGAGTATTTTTGTAGTTGCTCTGTACCCATTGGTTTAGGTGAACTGGTATAGATCTTAAAGATCCCTGAATGTTTATATAGTATTATACAGTATCAGTGCACAATGGTTTATTCTACTGCTTTATCCAGATTATTCACTCTCAATGAAGCAGAAGTAGATGCTTTTCTGGAATTCTCTTGCTTTTTCTATGATCCAACGGATGTTGGGAATTTCATCTCCGATTCCTCTGCCTTTTATAAATCCAGTTTGTACATCTGGAAGTTCTTGGTTCATGTACTGTTCAAGCCTAGTTTGGAGAATTTTGAGCATTACTTTGCTAACGTGTGAAATGAGTGCAGTTTGCCGTAGTTTGAACATTGTTTGGCATTGCCCTTCTTTGAGATAGGAATGAAAACTGACCTTTTCCAGTCTTGTGGCAACTGCTGAGCTTTCCCAATTTGCTGGCATACTGAGTGGAGCATTATAACAGCATCATCTTTTGAAATACCTCAGCTGAAATAGCTTTGTTTGTAGTGATGCTTCCCAGGGCCCACTTGACTTCGCACTCCAAGATGTCTGGCTCTAGGTGAGTGATGGCACCATCGTGGTCATATAGGTCATTAAAATCTTTTTTATATAGTTCTTTCATGTATTCTTGCCACCTCTTCTTAATATCTTCTGCTTCTGTTAGGTCCATACTGTTTCTGTCTTTTATTGAGCCCATCTCTGCATGAAATGCTCCCTTGGTATCTCTAGTTTCTTGAAGAGATCTCTAGTCTTTCCTGTTCTATTGTTTCCTCTATTTTTTGCATTAGTCACTTAGGAAGTCTTTCTTATCTCTCCTTGTTATTCTTTGAAACTCTGAATTCAGATGGATATATCTTTCATTTTCTCCTTTTCCTTTCCCTACTCCAGAAAAACATCTTCTTCTGTTTCACTGACTACGCTGAAATCTTTGACTGTGTGGATCACAACAAACTGTAGAAAGTTCTTAAAGAGATCGGAATACCAGATGACTTACCTGCCTCCTGCAAAATCTGTATTCAGGTCAAGAAGCAACAATTAGAATCGAACATAAACAATAGACCAATTCAAAATTGGAAAGGAGTATGTCAGGGCTGTATATTGTCACCCTGCTTATTTAACTTATATGCAGAGTATATCATGTGAAATATAGGGCTGGATGAAGCACAACCTGGAATCAAGATTGCCGGGAGAAATATCACTAACCTCAGATACTCAGATAACACCACCCTTATGGCAGAAAGCAAAGAGGAACTAAAGAGCCTCTGGATGAAGGTGAAAGAGGAGAGTAAAAAAGTTGGTTTAAAACTCAACATTCAAAAAGTGAAGATTATGACATCTGGTCCCATCACTTCATGCAAATAGTGGGGGAAATGGTGGAAAGAGTGAGAGACTTTATTTTCTTGGGCTCTAAAATCACTGCAGATAGTGACTGCAGCCATGAAATTAAAAGATGTTTACTCCTTGAAAGGAAAGCCATGACAAACCTAGAGAGCAGATTGAAAGGCAGAGATGTTACTTTGCCAACAAAGGTCCATATAATCAATGCTATTGTTTTTCCAGTAGTCATGTATGGATGTGAGAGTTGAACCGTAAAAGCTGAGTGCCGAAGAATTGATGCTTTTGAACTGTGGTGTTGGAGAAGACTCTTGAGAGTCCCTTGGACTGCAAGAAGATCAAACTAGTCAATCCTAAAGGAAATCAGTCTTGAATATTCATTGGAAAGACTGATGCTGAGGCTAAAGTTCCAATACTTTGGCCACCTGATGTGAAGAGTCAACTCATTAGAAAAGACCCTGATGCTGGGAAAGAGTGAAAGCAGGAAGAGAAGGGGACGAGAGAGGACGAGATGGTTGGAAGGCATCACCCACTTGATGTACCTGAGTTTGAGCAAGTTCCGGGAGATGGTGAAGGACAGGGAAGCCTGTCATGTTGCAGTTCATGGAGTTGGCAGAGAATGAAACATAACTGAGAGAGTGAACAACAACAATTCACTCTCAAAATGTTGCTTCTAGTAAAATGTTGGTGTAAAAATTAACTTGGTCATCAGCATTGTGTAAAAATAACCTTATGCTTCCTTGCATTTCTACTAACAGTAGCTATTTTTTAAATTTCCTTCAAACTTATGGGTGTAAATTGTAGTTTCATCATTAAATTGCGTTTCCCTCCTTAATAGAAATTTAAACTATTTTCAAAATGTTTCCAGCCATTTTCATCTGCCCCTTGATGATTTTTAATGTCTCTATAAGTCGTTTTGTTCTGCACTTTTGGGGGTGACCTTTGATATCCATATATTCATTTATAGAGAACTTCTTAATACAATGTACAAATTGATAAAATGACTAAGCGAATTATGAATGACTCACAAAATGCAATTTTGTTTTGCCACTAAAAATATTCTCTGAATATTTTAATGTTATAGGAAATTGCTCATAATATTATTTGAAAGAAGTAGAATATAGTTATATTTCATGGCATTATGATTTAAATCTTATGAAATAAAATGTGTATACTCACCCATGGACATTATTTAAAAAAAACTAATAAAAGCATATTCCTAAATGACCTGTATTTTTATTCATTTTAATATTTTCTATATAGTTGTTGTCTTTCAGTCATTAAGTTGTGTCCAACTCTTTGCGACCCAATGAGATGCGGCATGCCATTCTCCTCTGTGCTCCACTATCTCCTGGACTTTGCTGAAATTCATGTCTACTGAGTCAGTGATGCTATCTAACCATCACATCCTCTGCACCACCACCCCTTCTCTTACTGCCTTCAATCTTTCCCAATATCATGGTCTTTTCCAATGAGCTGGTTCTTTGCATCAGGTGGTCAAAGTAGTAAAGCTTCAGCATCAGTCCTTCTAATGACTATTCAGGGTTGATTTCCTTTAGAATACACTCGTTTGATCTCTTTGCCATCCAAGGGATTCTCAAGAGTCTTCTCCAACACCTTCACCACGAGGCTCTATAGTTCCTCTTCACTTTCTGCCATTAGGGTGGTGTCATCTGTGTATTTGAGTTTGTTGCTATTTCTCCCAGCAGTATTGATTTCAGCTTGTGATTCATCCAGCCCGGAATTTCACATAATGTACTCAGTATATAAGTTAAATAAGCAGGCTGATAATATACATCCTTGACATACTCCTTTCCCAATTTCAAAACAGTCCATTGTTCCATGTCTGGTTCTAACCATTGCTTCTGGTTTTTTTGTTTGTCTGTTTGTTTATTTGCTTTTTAACACCAAGAACATTTTGTATTGAGGCAGAGCCAATTAACGAAGTTGTGATAGTTTCAGGTGAACAGTGAAGGGACTCAGTCATACATACCACCCTGAATGTTCCCAGTCTTGTCTAACTGTTGCCTCTTGACCTGCATACACATTTCTCAGGACACAGGTAAGATAGTCTGGAATTCTCACTTCTTGAAGAATTTTCCACAGTTTGTTGTGATTCACACAGTCAAGACTTTAGCTTAGTCAATGAAGCAGAAGTAGATGTTTGGTTTTTTTTCTGGAATTCTCTTGTTTTCTTTATGATCCAGTGGATGTTGGTAATTTGATCTCTGGTTCCTCTGCCTTTTCTAAAGTCTGATTGTGCATCTGGAAGTTTTCAGTTCACATAGTGCTGAATCCTAGCTTGAAGGATTTTGATCATAATCTTACTAGCATATGAAATGAGTGCAAATGAACATTCTTTGGCATTGCCCTTCTTTGGGATTGAAATGAAAACTGACTTTTTCCCATCCTGTGGCCACAACTGAGTTTTCTAAATTTGATAACATATTTATCAGAAATGAGGAAAATCTTATGAACTTTAAAAAAATCTCTTAACTGACTCTTTCTATTCAGAAATACAATAAATCTTTATATCAAATTAACTCATTTTGTGTCTTTCAGAAAGAAATTATAGTGTTCTCATAATCTTATTATTTCTTGTTTAGATTATGCTCATATTTTTTAGTTTATTCAAATTAGTCTTATGTTTTCCCATTCTATGTTTTGACTAACAAATAAGAAAATATTTTAAAGCACTTATTTACAGTTACTTTTTATAAGAAATATAATTTCTTACATTTCATTGCCTTATCAAATTCTTCTTAGGACTTTTAAATGGATTAAATTATATTCTGTAAATGTACCCTATTAAATTATAATTGTGAAAATCATGTTTCTGCCTTTTTCTGGTTTTGGCATTAATGCAGAGATTAGAATTTGACATTATCTTGTATATCTTTAATTGCTGTATAGGAGAATGTTAAGTTCTGCAGTATAAATGTGAGTTTCTACCAACTTATTGTGGTGTTTCTAAATATTTCTCATATATAATTTGATGCTGTTCTCAGTGAAGCATTCAGCGTATATGTTTGTATATGTATATATCATTGTTATATTTATTGTATATTATACTTTTAAATACATATTTCAGTATACCATATATATAGTAAGTGGTATAAATTGTGACTGCATAGGTAAATAAATTTTTACACATACTATATCAACTTCCACATCAAGATGTAGAAAAGTTGTAACACATAAAAGTCTCCGTGTGCCTCTTCCAGGTCAACAGCTTGTGCTCTCCCAGAGGTAATCACTATTCCAAGAGTTAGCTTTGCCAGTTCCTAACCTTCAAGTGAGTGAAAAAGAGTACATACTAGTGATCACTCCACAGTTTGTCTTTGACAAAGGGACCAAGTGAAGGGGGTCACTAATCTAGATTTTTGCCAGGAAAACCATTGGGTTTGATAATATTATTTTATAGATTAAAAAATCTAAGATGTATACCAAGGGTCAAGAGTGGAGATGTTATTCCTAGTCAGTTCTGAAAATACAATTTAGTGAATTCAATCTACCATGCTTTATGTGGCATACAGTAGCCTGAACAACTTAATATATCACCCAACACTTAATTATTATAAACAGTGCTTGAACAGAAGAAAATGTTAACAGAAAAGACATACAGATTTGATTATTGTTGGAGTTTAATACATATGTTCAACTCTCAGTAAATGAAATAAAAATCAACAAGGAAGACCTAAATCTCAAAGACCTACAATGCAATGCAAACTTAAAGTTTGCACATTTCATCATTAGGGTAGAGTATCCCATTTTGTAGAGAGCACTAGAGTAAAATTGTTTAACCGATACAGGCTCTAGATTATCACTCAACTGGACCAAAAGAAATTATAACTTTATTCCACCATTAAAGCTTCTAACTTGCTTAGGACTTAACCCTTTCTATCATGTATCATTATGAAATCATTATTCTCTATCACCTTGCACAAATCATTTGTCTTTCTATTGCTGATAATTACTCAAAGGTGCCCTTTTTTCTGCCCTTTTAATTCCAGTAAGTCAGTTGTAATTATCAAACAGTTTCCTATGTGTGACATCACTGCAATAGACCTTTATCAGGCTATATAGTTAATCTTAGCCATAATGACACAGCTTGTAATATTCTAAAATCAAATCCATTTTACAGCTCCTTTTACAACTCCATGGTTAGTTGTAGCAGCTTCCATGTGATGAGATTAATATATCTTTTACTAAACATGTAAAACATTTACTCAGCTAAGTTTTGCTAGTGATTTTAGTATTCTTCACCATTTCACAATGACTAAAACATAAATAATGAGATATGCTATTCATTCATATTTGAACTATGTTGGCTCTGAAATACGCAGGATACACACAAACATTCACATGACACTTAACAACTAAGAGACTCAATTTTTTTTTCCTTCTTTTATTGGTCATTCTGTAAAAAATTTAAAAAGTCAGCAGAAACACTGTGCCGAAAGAAAAATAATAGTTGAGGACAGCTGAAAAGCAGGAGCAAGCTATACTCCCTGGCAGCTCAGTGGTAAAGAACTGCCTGCCATATGCAGGAGACACAAGATATGCAGGTTTGATCCCTGGGTCGGGAAGATACCCTGGAGAAGGAAATGTCAACCTTTTCAGTATCCTCACCTGGGAAATCCCACAGAGAGAGGAGCCTGGCAGGCTACAGTCCATGAAATTGCAAAAAGTCGGACATGAGTAACCAACTAAACAAAATTTCTTGGATACTACACTAAAAGCATAATCCATAAAAGAACAAACTGACAAAATTAACTCTACCAAATTTAAAATGTCTGCTCTTTGAAAGACATCATTACAGAAATAAAAAGATAGCCCACAGTCTGGTAAAAAATAGTTGTAAAATCTAATAAGGACTTGTCTCCAGAATTTATAAAGAACTTCAAAACTCAGTATTAAGAAAACATACAACCCAATTTAAAAAATAGGCAAAATATTTAAATAGACATTTCACTAAAGATAGTATGTGAATGACAAGCTACATGATAAGATATTCCACCTCATCATTATTAGAGAAGTATAAATTAAAACCAAAAGTGTCTAGCCCAATGCTGGGCTTGAAATATGAATATATATTTTTGGTAAATCACTTAAAAGTAAAATAAATATATTGAAAGTTAGGACCAAATGTTCTCCAACCCTTATATTGAACAATCCCAATGTATCTCCTATTATTCAAAGAGAGGCAAAAATCTCAACTTGAAAAATTAAAATATTTTTGTTTAGCTTAATTTAATAAATAAATGCCAAAGGGCATTCTTAGAAGTGGACATGAGAATGTTGAAAATTTTATAATCAGGAGGTAATGAATAATCTTGATAAGCAAAAGTGTCAGATAATACAAATGCTTCCTTCTGAAAACTTATTTTCTTGCATGGTTTGATGTGGAATATCATAGGATACCAACTGTCACCTACCCAAGGATATCACATCATATGGGTGTAACAGCTTTCCTCATCCAGTGAGTCTAGGCCACTTCCTCTCATCCCTCACAGACACTGGTAATCCTTTCCCTAGTTAGAGAATGTGGAAGAGAAGAAATACCTCCAATAACTTTGATATTAGTATTATGAGAAACTTTGTATTTCACTGTTGATTTTCTGAGTTGGTCTTAAAAAGTATCTTTACTTCACTTAGTTTAATCAGACTGGCTTGATTCTGTAAGAGTGGAAACAGAGGAAAGGTCAGCTCTGAAACTGAGTCTTTAAGCTGCTGAGTACCCATTTAAATCCCTCCTCTTTCTTCTCTCTGGCTGACTGAAGATGCCCTTCAGTGATTGAGGGAGAGAAGAAAGCAGACAGAAAAGAGAACACATAAAATGAAGAGATGTAAGAACAAGAAAAATTTGAATTAAATATTATGCTAGATTCACTTTTAACAATATTATCACCATGTTATATATCAAAGATATACTTTATAAAAGAATGAAAGTGTTTAACAGAGTTCCAATTCCATTTAAATTCAAGAGGGGTGAAGAAAAATAAAAAAGACATAGGGCTATAATATTGAGGAGAGAAGTTCTAAAACAAAACATTATTTTCCACTGTCAGCAGCAACCATGAAAAGGCAGCACCCAGCTGGGGGAAATTCCTCCTCTCTTGGCAAGCTGGAGAAGCTACCTGAAGTGTGAAGACTTTGACTAAAACCCTGGAGAGGGCATTCTGCAATAAACAACTTGATACCACTTTATCTTGTCATACAACCCTGAAACTCTTCACAATAATTTGAAAATATGCTCCTCTGCTTGGTACACAGGCAAAGCTCCCACTAGTGTCTGCATAAGAACTGGATCAAGCATGCTGTGTCTAAGTGGAAGAGCCCTGGTCACCCAGGCAGCTCTCTTGCTTCAATTGTTGTATTAGCTCTAATTCTTCAAGGAAATCTTTAAAAAAGAAAATGCAAACACCTCAACAGCTGGAGGAAACAGTTGAGTCCTTGGATTGTTTCTAAGCAGTGTTTCACCTTAATGTTTTTGGAAGTTAACTAGAAATAATCAAAATGGTCCATGCATATATACATGTGTATATATGTGCACATATACACATATGCATATATATGCATATGTGTATGTATGCATTCATTGATTAAAATGATTATTTTGGCCTTCATATTTAAAAGTACTATAGAACACATTTTACTATGCTGAAAGTGAAAAGTGAAGGTGTTAGTCACTCAGTTGTGTCCAACTCTTTGCAACCCTATGGACTGTAGCCCGCCAGGCTCCTCTGTTCATGGGATTCTATAGGCAAGAATACTGAAGTAGGTAGTCATTCCCTTCTCCAGGGGATCTTCCCAACCCAGGGATCAAACCCAGATCTTCTGCATTGCATGAAGATTCTTTACCATCTGAGCCATTAGGAAAGCCCTAATTATGCTGATGCGGACATTATTCTCTAGTGAGAATGATGATATCTATAGCTTCAAAGATATCTATTGCCACTGGACCACTAGGGAAGCCCCTACATTTTTTATTTACTTTAATTTTAAACTGTAAAAATTTGCCCCTCCAGACCCAGTCTCCATTTTTCCTTCCCCTCTTCCTCTGTGCCTAAGAGGCTGGTACCTATAGAGCATAGTCAGGCTTTATTGTCATTCAGCTACTATTTTAAGTTTGGTTAATAAGTAGGAGACAATCACAGCATTAAGGAAATTCAACATTAATTCATGATTTTAAAATTCTTAGTAAACTAGGAATGGAAGGCTTACAATTACTTCTACTAACAGAGTCATGGATTTATGTAGTTCCTGCTTAGCTAAAGTTACTTAGTATTTTTTGAAGAATTAAGTCATTTCGTTTAAATTATCAAATACAACCATGTAGCTTTTTAAAATATAAAAGTGGGGAAAGAAATAGCAACTCACTCCAGTACTCCTCTTGGGAAATCCCATAGATAGAGAAGCCTGGCAGACTACAGTCCATGGTGTCCTTTTGGACACAACTTCAGGGCTAAACAACTAAGTATAAAAGTCTGTGGGAATGTCCAGGGAACTCATGTAAACCCATGGCTGATTCATGTCAATGTATGGCAAAAACTATTACAATATTGTAAAGTAATTAGCCCCCAACTAAAATAAATAAATTTATAAAATAAATAAATAAATAAATAAATAAATAAAACCAATGTAAAAAAAAAAAAAAAAGTCTGTGGGAATGGTTTCTCTCCTTAGCATGCCTAGTCTTGGTTCTTTTTCTCACTTTTTTCTTCTCTATAAGTTTCATAAAATAATAAAATTTCCCCTGAAATTGAAATAAGACAAAGATGGATGTTAACATCATAGCTATTCATCATTTTACTAAAGGTCCTACTTAGAGCAATTATGCCACTCCTGCTCAGATGCTCAGTTGTGTCTGACTCTTTGCAACCCCATGGACTGTAGCCTGCCAGGCTCCACTGTCCATGAGATTCTCTAGGCAAGAATGCTGGAGTGGGTTGCCATTTAAAAGCACTTATACCCTTTACTTATTTGTGTGCACTATATTTCTCAAAGCTTGCATCCATAAAAGTGAAAATGAACACAAACATATATGGACAATCTATGACAATGGAGCAAAGAATACACAGTGGAGAAAGAATAGCCTCTTCAAAATAAGAGGAGACTATTTTTTCTGGGGTTGGAAAACCAGACAGCCACATGCAAAATAATGAAACTAGACCATTCTCTTACATCACACACACAAAGTAACTCGAAATAGATTAGAGACTTGAGTGTAAAACCCGAAGTCATAAAATTCTTATAAGAAAATACAGGCAGTAATCTCACTAACATCTTGGTGCTGTTTATGTGGAACAGGCTCCAAAGGCAAAGGAAACAAAAGTGAAAATAAACAAATCAGACTACATTAGACTGTAAAAGCTTCTGTACAGCAAGGAAAACAACTATCAAAAGAACAGTCAACCTTCTGAAAGGGAGAAGATTTTTATAAATCATATTAATATATCCAATAAAGGGCAAATATTCAAAATATATAAAGAACTCAAGCAACTCAACAACAATAAAAGAAACAACTCAATTTAAAATGGGCAGAATTTCTAAATAGATTATTTTTCCAAAGAACACATACAGAAGGCCAACCAGCACAAAGATGTACAACATTACTAAGAAGGAAAATACAAATCAATACAACAATGAAATATCACCTCATACCTGTTAGAATAGCTTTTACTAAAAAGACAAAAATGACAAATGATGGAGAGGATGTGGAGAAAATGGAGTTCTTTTGTACATTGTTGGTAGAACTGTAAATTGATGAAGCCCCTATGGAAAAAAGTATAGAGATTCCTCAAAAAAATTAAGAATAAACCTACTGTATGACCCAGCTATTCCACTTCTGGGTATGTATCCATGGAACATGTAAACACTAATGCAAATACATACACCCTTATGTTCATTGTAGCATTATTTCCATAAGTGTGTGTATATACATATAATGGGATACTACTTTACCATAAAAAATGAAATTCTGCCATTTGTGACAACATGGACAGACCTTGAAATTATTATGCTAAGTGAAGTGAGTCAGATGGAGGAAGACAAATACCATATTTCTCTCATATGTGGATTTTAAAAAAGAAAAGAAAAACAAAACAAATACAAACTCATAGATACACAGAGAACAGATTAGTGGTTACCAGAGCAGAAGTGGGTTGGGGTGTGGAGAAAAATGGGTAAAAGGAGTCAACTTTATGGTACTGGCTGGCAACTAGACTTGTGATTGTGATCACTTTGTAGTATATAGAGAAGCTCAACAATAATGCTGCATTACTGAAATTTATATAATAAAATTTCTAATTAAAAATAAAATTTAGACAGATGTAATTTTGAAAGGTATAAGCAGATAGACTTGACAAGTCATGTTTCTTACTGAAGCTTTCCCATTTGCCTCAGGGTATTCTCCTAGAAACTGCATTCTTTTACCATGTTGGGGGATGGAAGAGGTGAGACCATTAAATCTAGATTGTCATCACTGCTGTAAAATACATCTAGTTTAGCACATCCCAACTGTGAATCCAGATACTCTTTCTAATGCCATAATTTAGCTTTAACTGGGTGTAAGATACAGAAAGGTATGAAGTTATACTGTGTTTTGTCCATGTCTTGAATAAAGAGGGCTCTGCCAGGTACCTACATATTGATTTGTGTCTTACATATATCTTGCCAAGATATATTATTGAAATTCAGGGTGGCCAAAAGGGATAACTGAAAAAAAAAATTAAGTAAGAAAACCTGTAAGATACTTCAGTTCCAGGCTTGCTCTACAACAGATCAGCTTTACAAAAGAACAAATATAGTAGGGAAGGATTTAAAAAGTTGACTCCTTCAATATTACTCATGCCCTCATAGCACATAAAAATCTTTCTGAATCTCCAAAAATATGAGTAATCCAGTTTAAATATTGCAGAACACATGCATCCTGGCAGACCCTCAAATACAGTTTGCAGTGAAGTCTCTGCCACTTTAACCTGACCCAAAATGGGACTCCTGTACAACGTCACGAACCTCTGTCCATAGTTCATCAGGCACTCTGTCTATCAGATCTAGTCCCTTAAATCTATTTGTCACTTCTACTGTATACTCATAAGGGATTTGACCTAGGTCATACCTGAATGGACTAGTGGTTTTCCCTACTTTCTTCAATTTAAGTCTGAATTTGGCAATAAGCAGTTCATGATCTGAGCCACAGTCTGCTCCTGGTCTTGTTTTTGCTGACTGTATAGAGCTTCTCCATCTTTAGCTGCAAAGAATATGGTCAATCTGATTTCGGTGTTGACCATCTGGTGATGTCCACGTGTAGAGTCTTCTCTTGTGTTGTTGGAAGAGGGTGTTTGCTATGACCAGTGTGTTCTCTTGGCAAAACTCTATTAGCCTTTGCCCTGCTTCATTCTGTACTCCAAGGCCAAATTTGCCTGTTACGCCAGGTGTTTCTTGACTTCCTACTTTTGCATTCCAGTCCCCTATAATGAAAAGGACATCTTTTTTGGGTGTTAGTTCTCAAAGGTCTTGTAGGTCTTCATAGAATCGTTCAACTTCAGCTTCTTCGGCATTACTGGTCGGGGCATAGACTTGGATTACTATGATATTGAATGGTTTGCCTTGGAAACGAACAGAGATCATTCTATCGTTTTTGAGATTGCATCCAAGTACTGCATTTCGGACTCTTTTGTTGACCATGATGGGACATGGAACAACAGACTGGTTCCAAATAGGAAAAGGAGTACGTCAAGGCTGTATATTGTCACCCTGCTTATTTAACTTATATGCAGAGTACATCATGAGAAACGCTGGGCTGGAAGAAACACAAGCTGGAATCAAGATTGCCGGGAGGAATATCAATAACCTCAGATATGCGGATGACACCACCCTTATGGCAGAAAGTGAAGAAGAACTAAAGAGCCTCTTGATGAAGGTGAAAGAGGAGAGTGGAAAAGTTGGCTTAAAGCTCAACGTTCAGAAAACTAAGATCATGGCATCTGGTCCCATCACTTCATGGGAAATAGATGGGGAAACAGTGTCAGACTTTATTTTTTTGGGCTCCAAAATCACTGCTGATGGTGATTGCAGTCATGAAATTAAAAGATGCTTACTCCTTGGAAGGAAGGTTATGACCAACCTAGATAGCATATTTAAAAGCAGAGACATTACTTTGCCAACAAAAGTCTGTCTAGTCAAGGCTATGGTTTTTCCAGTGGTCATGTATGGATGTGAGAGTTGGATGGTGAAGAAAGCTGAGTGCTGCAGAATTGATGCTTTTGAACTATGGTGTTGGAGAAGACTCTTGAGAGTCCCTTGGACTGCAAAGAGATCCAATCAATCCATCCTAAAGGAGATCAATTCTGGGTGTTCATTGGAAGAACTGATGTTGAAGCTGAAACTCCAGTATTTGGCCACCTCATGCAAAGAGTTGACTCATTGGAAAAGACTCTAATGCTGGGTAGGATTGGGGGCAGGAGGAGAATGGGACGACAGAGGATGAGATGGTTGGATGGCATCACTGACTCGATGCACATGGGTTTGTGTAGACTCCGGGAGTTGGTGATGGACAGGGAGGGCTGGCGTGCTGCAGTTCATGGGGTTGCAAAGAGTCAGACATGACTGAGCAACTGAACTGAACTGAACTGAACTGACTGAAAATGGGACTAGGTATTTTAAGTTCTACTTAGAGAAATTTTAAAATTCATCTAGATTCTAAATACTAAATATAACAGCATTTTTGACGTTGTTGGCTCAATCTTACGTTGCATTTCACTAAAACTCCAGTCATCTTTGAAATTAGAACCTCCCTAGTATGGAAGAGAAATAAATGAAAGAAACAGAACAGTTTCTCAAATTAATCAATATAAGTGCAGTTTATGTTCTTTTTTATTCTTTCAAATAATTGAAAGAAATAAAGTTTAGGAATTCTCTGTAACGTTTCTTCATCTCAGAATCCAAATGACAGAAGTCAAGGTTAGCATTTGAAAAGAGAAAGGAAATGTACTCCTCTTCTAGATGACACAATGAAAGGACTAGAATATAGAGAGAAGCATACTCCAGTGGGAAGGCAAATGTGAGTGCATTATTTGGGATGGTATTGAATACAAAACTCTGCAGTCTTTATTGCATGGATGTTTTGAAAACAATCTCCATTGATGTATTTGTTAAACTACGTGATTTGGGGGTTTGAGATAATGCATATAGTCAGGGGAATTTACTAAGATTTGTCACTAGGATTGCTTTAATGTTGCTGTATAGGTAGACTCTGTTCTAAAATGAGAACACCAGTTATGCAATTCCTTCTTTCCAGCAATTATGGTTATTACCAAAAAGCATTTTAAAGGGACATCCCTACCTTAAAAAATAGTCAAGGGGTGGCAAATCCTTACCAAGCATACAGTTTAGGTTTTATGCATTAGTCAATGTATCACAAAAAAGATACCTGAAAATAGTTTTCTGCACACCCACACACAGACACACATGTACAGGCAGACACTTGACAGTAAAGTACTGCCTAATTGCTCTCTAAAGGCATTGTGGTAATTTAAGATTTATGGCTCCCTGTTCGCTGCCTTGCCAAACTTATTGTTCGCAGTCTTAGCGGTATTGATCTGGGAGGTATGAAATTTCATATTAATTAATTTGATTACTATTAAGGTGGCATACATTTTTTTAAATCTATTGTCCACCTGGTTTTCCCCTCTGAATTTCCCGTTCATATTCTCCTCCTATTTTCATTGAATTGTTCAACACTTCCTTAATGATTTGTAGAAGTTCTATGATTATTCTCCCTGGAGAAGGGCATGGCTACCACTCTAGTATTCTTATCTGGAGAATCCCATGGACAGAGGAGCCTGGGGAGCTACAGTCCATGGGGTCACAAAGAGTCAGACAGGACTGAATACTAACACTCACTTTTTTATGACTATTCTGCTTGCCAACTCTTTGTAATTTTTATGGGATGCAAATATCACTTTCCAGTCTACAGATTGTGGATTTATTTCTATTTATATATTTACTTATATTTATGCTGCAACATCAGTCATTTCCTCAAATCATTCATTCACTTTAATAATTGCTTCTTCATATGATTCTGATCTCTTTTTAAACCCTTCCATTTGCATTCCTCTCTTATTGAGTAACATTTTCACTTCCAAAATTTCTATTTCCTTTCCTTCTGCAACCAAATCTTTTTTTTCCATAGTGTCTCCATTTCCTTGAGATAATTCCTTGTATCCTAAACTGTGCAAGTCATCTCCAAGACGATTTCACATTTGTTCTGCCAGTCAATCACTACCCAGAGGCCACTTTTGTTTTGTTACTCTTGTTTCTTTCTTCATAGGAATATGTATGTGCATACAGTGATTTATCATGGCCACCGGTGATTTCACAGCTACTTGATGCTCCAAATTTTATACAGGGTTTCAGTTACACTTAGTCATGCTATGACAACTCCACATACCCTGCCTTTTTCTTTGCCTGAGAATAAAAACACAAGCCTTTGTTTATCTCTTTGTTATTAAAGAGATGGGAATACCAGACCACCTGACCTGCCTCCTGAGAAGTCTATATGCAGGTCAAGAAGCAACAGTTAATATTGTAAAGTAATTAGCCCCCAAGTAAAATAAATAAATTTATAAAAAAAAAAAAAAAAGAAGCAACAGTTAAAACTGGACATGGAACAACAGACTGGTTCCAAATTGGGAAAGGAGTATGTCAAGGCTTTATATTGTCACCGTGCTTATTTAACTTATATGCAGAGTATATCATGCGAAATACTGGACTGGATGATGCACAAGCTGGAATCAAGATTGCCAGGAGAAATATCAATAACCTCAGATATGCAGATGACACCACCCTTATGGCAGAAAGTGAAGAAGAACTAAAGAGCCTCTTGATGAAAGTGAAAGAGGAGAGTGAAAAAGTTGGCTTAAAGCTCAACATTCAGAAAACTAAGATTGTGGTATCCGGTCCTATCACTTCACGGCAAATAGATGGGGAAACAATGGAAACAGTGACAGACTATTTTTGGGGGCTCCAAAATCATGGCAGGTGGTGACTGCAGCCATGAAACTCAAAGATGCTTGTTCTTTGGAAGAAAAGCTGTGACCAACTTAAACAGTATATTAAAAAGCAGAGACATTACTTTACCAACAAAGGTCTGTCTAGTCAAAGCTATGGATTTTCTAGTAGTCATGTCTGGATGTGAGATTGGACTATAAAGCAAGCTGGGCACTTAAGAATTGATGCTTTTGAACTGTGGTGTTGAAGAAGACCCCTGAGAGACCCTTGGACTGCAAGGAGATCCAACCAGTCCATCCTAAATGAAATTAGTGCTGAATATTCATTGGAAGAACTGATGCTGAAGCTGAAACTCCAGTACTTTGGCCACCTGATGCAAAGAACCGACTCACTGGAAAAGACCCTGATGCTGGGGAAGATTGAAGGTGGGAGGAGAAGGGGACAACAGAGGATGAGATGATTGGATGGCATCACTGACACGATGGACATGAGTTTTAGTAGGCTCTGGGAGTTGGTGGTGGACAGGGAAGCCTGGTGTACTGCAGTCCACGGGGTCTCAAAGAATCAGACACAACTGAGCCTGAGCGACTGAACTGAACTGAACTTTATCTAAGCTTGATAATTCTACCTCTCCCTACCCCAGCAGCATAGTGCAGCATTAACATCAGCTCGAGTGCTTATATATTGATACTTTGAATTTTGTGTTCTTTATTTTTAGCAATACTCTCTATATACATGTACACATTTTTATATACATGTATATATATTTACATATATTTGAGTTGGGGAAAATATGTTACATTAGCCTGCTATTTTTCTTTTTTTTTCGTGTTTTACTAGCTTTTGGTAGAACTACAATTTTCCCTATTTAGTTATTGTGTTCATGGTGGGGACAGACACCGATATATGCACACTCAGCTTACCAAGAAGTCATTATCAGATGAATACACTTGTTAGAAACTGGCTTCAGAAAATGGAAGCATATTTCCTCTTTCAGAGAGGCAGAAAGAGGCCTTTTGTCTTTCAAAAATTAATATGAATGAGAAAAGTTCATTATGGTCACCTTCAAAACAGAAAATCAATCAATCTACTCACACACTTATTGAGTGTTCGACTTCAAATAAATCCCAACTTTAGGAAGAGTGTTCATGAATTCCTAATACATCACCCTTCTTACTATTTATGTGTTTCATTGGCCAAAAGATATTTAACAAACACTTTCTCATGAATACACTTTTTTTTAAATTTATCAAAGATATCAAACTCACAATAATATATTTGTGATTTTGAAATGATTATTCACAAGCCACAAGTCAGAAAGAATTTACCATAAGTAGTCTTTTAGTGGTTAGTTGTACTATTTTGCTTCAATTCAGCAAAAAATAAAATAAAATAAAATTTAGTACATAGCATAGAGTATGCTAAAAATATAAATAGCTTTAAAAATAACTGCTAACAAGCAAATTAGCTGCTGAACGGATTGGCAGCAGATCAATAATGACAGTAAAACTACAGAGTTCTTGCTGATCTCATATTGTTTGTGAATGCAAACTGTAAAAGAGGTCCCTATAGGCCTCCAACAATAACCTACAAAGAATGAGACACAAAGGGTATTGAGCATAAAGACAGTTCAATTTCCCAAGACAGCCAGCTCTTGTCACATCAAACTACCTATTAGTCACAAACTCATACAACTAAGAATTCTCTGGCCTCCCGAGATCACCTGTCATCTTGAAAGAGATAATACCAATGAAAGGCACCAGTTTCTTCTGTAACATATTTAGTTTATTGTTTTCAATAGCTCACACAATTTATGATGTTGCTATTACATATAAATAAGATGCTATACTCTTAGATTGGAAAATGGCATTAATGTGTCTGCAAATGGAAAAGGAAAGGTAAACAAAATAAATGTGGAAATATAGATATATACCCCAAAGAACACGCATCCTCCTATTATTTCATGTAAGTTTATATTATTTAGAATTACTCAAAAAGGTAATAATCAAAACAATAAAATAAAATTAAGAAATTTAAGTTTTCATAATGTAGTTAAAAGAAATTAATTGGATTGGATAACATCACCAACTCAATGGACATGAGTTCAAGTAAACTCTGGGAGTTTGTGATGGACAGGGAAGTCTGGCATGCTGCAATTCATGGGGTCGCAAAGAGTTGGACACGGCTGAGTGACTGAACTGAACTGAACTGAGTGTAATTAAAAAGTAACTTGTCTAATCTCCTTATTTAATGGATATAAACAGTGAGGTTCAATGAATTTAAGTAGATGAGGTAATGTAGTAGTTTAATACCAGTATAGGGACAGGACTCTCAAGTCAATGATAAGAAATGACTCTCTATGATATGAAAACCTTTTAGAATTATTTAGTATGAACATAATCCAAAACATTTCCCCCAAAGATATAGCTATTTATAGGTCATATGATGCAACAGGAAAAGCAACAAATTTGTGACTTGTCGTCTTTATAAATGAATATTGAGTGGCTGGGAGCCTCCCTAGTGGCTCAACAGTAAAGAATCTATCTGCAGTGCAGGAACTGCAAGAGACCCAGGTTCAGTCCCTGGGTTGGGAAGATTCCCCTGGATGATGACATGGCAACCCACTCCAGTATTCTTACCTGGAGAATCCCATGAACAGAGTAGCCTGGCAGGCCACAGTCCATAGGGTTGCAAAGCATCAGACATGACTGAAGTAACTAAGTAAACACACACGTTAAGCGGCTATGGTCTGTTAGGTTGTGAGAGAATTGTTAGGGTTCTAAAGATGATATCCATCCTCAAGAATTACATAGCCTAATAGGAGAATGCAAATGGGTGTTTCAACTGGGAAATAATTGGGTTTTGTGATGCTGTATGTACACGTGCTATTTGAATACAGAGGAGAGACAATCTATATTGTACTGCAAAATTGGGAGGATTCTAAAGGCTTTCTAGAGAGTGAAATTATTGAATTAAGTTTGATATACAGTGGAAGAGAGCTAGAGAGAAAGGAAAGGATCTAAGGGTCCTTCAACAAAAGACCACAGAAGAAATGGAAGGTGAGAGCCCTTGGAGAAGAAAGTCAGAGCAGGGAGGCAGGGGGTGATGCAGAGAGTTAAAGACCTTGTGAATCTGGAAAAATATTTTCAGGAGTTTTTTTTCTCTTCTATGATATGAAAAGAATTTAAGATTTTAGTTAAAACATCACTCTGGAAGCGTTGTGGAGTATAAACTGACTAGAAGCAGAATGAAACTCTAAAAGGTTAGTGGAAGAGGCCAGAGACTTTGTCAATGGGTAGAATGGGAAGGAAGTACTGGATTAAAAAAGGAATTTGTGGAAGGTGGTGTCTACGGAACTTGGTTGCTACGTGGTTTGAGAGAGATGACTGCAGCTGTAGCCAGGCTGTTGTCTTGGTTTTTCAAAAACTAAGGAAGTACAATTGAAAGAGAATATTTCAGGATGAGAAAAAGGAATATTTCTATTAGTTAAGGGCGTGTTGCCTTTCAGACAAGCGATAGGACATCCATATGGATGTGTTGTGCAGTTAATGAGGAGTAATGGAATTTAGGTAGCAAAGATTTGGAAGTCATCAATGCCTAGGAAGATCTGAAGTCATATGTTTAGATAAAGAGAACATATAAGGATAAGAAAACAAAAGTTTGAGGAAAAACCTCTAGGGCACCCAAACTTTTAAAAGAAAACAAGAAAAGAGGGCCCAAGAAAAGGACTATGGAGTTAACAAAGAAATAGGAGGATTAAAACAAACAAACAAACAAAAAACTAAAGATTACCATCACAGGAGCCAAGGTAGAAGAGTTTTTTAAAGAAGCACTCATTAGCCTCATTGCTATAGAAAGATCAAGTTGGAGAAGATTAAAGTGTCCAATAAATCATTTTAATTTGAAGCCCATTGGTAATCTTAGTGAGAAGAATTTTAATGTAGCCTCTAGGTGAAGCTGATCAAATTAAAGTGTAATTAGAAGATATGGAATTGGAGAGTATATGTACAGATAGCATTTCTAAGAAACTTCTCTGTGAATTAGTATAATAACAATTATTACTATATGGTTAAGCCTTTTGAGTGGTTACCATGTGCCAGGCTCTGTGCCAAGAATTCTGTAGTAACTAAGGCATTGAATCATTAAAATCTATAAAATAGGATTTTATATTTTATATCTATCCTTACTTTACACTGATAAAAATCTAAGAATTTCAAAATTTAAGTGATGTATCTTAACTCCCAGAATTACTAATATTCATAATTACTACTCTGATGCCCACTAAAATAGGGAGATATTTACATCTAGAAATAGAAACAATAGATTGAGGAAAGGCATTTTTTAAATATATATATGAGATAAGACTGATCCAGTTTCTATTCTGATGGAAAGGACCAAGATCAAGGGAAAAGGTAAAAAAAAAAAAAAATGGAAGGAAATAAATCCTAGGGAAAACCAGAGCTCTTAGTGTTATTACATAGTTGAAGATAATATCCTTGTGGAAGAGATAAAAAATATACACCTTCCAGGACAGCAGAACTGAGAGTGATATATAATTAGGTGGTGGTTTAGTTGCTAAGTTGTGTCCAACTCTTGTGACTCTATAGACTGTAGCCTGCCGGGCTCCTCTATGGGATTTCCCAGGCAAGAATACTGGAGTGGGTTGCCATTTCCTTCTCCAGGGAATCTTCCCAACCCAGGGACTGAACCTGTGTCTCCTGCATTGCAGAGAGATTCTTTACTGCTGAGCCACCAGGGAAGCCCCATCTGTGATTGTATCACTACTTGGTATCCTAAAACATTAGTTTTCTCAACTATAAAAGGAAGATGGTAATAATTCCATCTGAATTTTATGAAGAAAAAGAAAATAAGAGAAGCTGAAGAATTTAAATTGGACCATGCAGTTCAAAGGGTGAGCTTAACAATAGTCTGTAGGTGCCTATGTGTGTATATCAGAATAGCAGAGCATTCCTGAATAGAGCTGAATCATTAGCAAACTTGACCCATCTACCACATGGTTGTGGTTTCTAGGTATAACATGTCTACAATTGCTCTAAACCTTTCCTTCTCCCCATTTTTCCATTTCCTTTTTTGGAGCTCATTGTCTGTAGCAGGCATTCAAGATCTTCCTGCTTCCCATAATGCTCTAGGGCATTCCCACAGCACTCCTGTATCTAGACATCATTCACTTTCTGTCTTTGGTCACACAGAAAATGTCTCGTGATCCTTTAGAAAAAGAGGTGCCTTCTCATTTTAAAGGGCTTCCCAGGTGGCACAGTGGTGAAGAATGCACCTGACAATGCAGGAGATGCAAGAGACATGGGTTTGATCCCTGGGTCCAGAAGATCCCCTGGAGAAGGAAATGGCAACCCACACCAGTATTCTTGCCTGGAAAATTTTATTTACAGTGGAGCCTGGTGGGCTACAGCCCATGGGGTTGCAAAGAGTCGGACATAACTGAGCACACCCACATTATCATTTTAAAAACTACTCTCTTCACCCGTGTCCTAGATTTCATCCCTGAAGACTTGGAATAAACAACAGGCAAACAAAATCAAGGTGTATTCCTGCTTCTAGTGCATATTTAAGCACATAACTTTGGACAATACTTAAACCTCATTGAATCTGGAAGTCCTCATTTGTAAGCTGAGAACAAATCCAACTCATAAAAAAGTTGCTTGAGGCTGAAGTTAGGTATTGTATGTGGAAGTGTGTGAAGAGTCTGTTCTTATTCTGTTTCCTAATCTTTGGGATTTTTTATATATATTTCTTACAGAAGATGAGATGGTTGGATGGCATCACTGACTCAATGGACATGGGTTTGGATGGACTCCAGGAGTTGGTGATGGACAGGGAGGCCTGGCGTGCTGCAGTTCATGGGGTCACAAATAGTCAGACATGACTGAGCGACTGAACTGAACTGAACTTGTTTCTATAGTATCCTTTATCTCTTAATTTTCCATTATTTAATCTCTCCTTGCTATAAAACCTGTCCCAATAATTTTAGTTTCTTTTTCTTTTCTATATGCAGTTTTTATCTAACTCCTTGAATAAATTGCTTACAAGGCCAATATTCACTTGTATACCATTTTCACATCTACCCCTCCCTTCTAAATTAAATCTCCTATAGCCCTCAGCAGAAGACAAACTATATAAGAGGTGCTTGTTGGATTAATGAATGAGTAAAGTACATGTGTTTACAAGTTCATTTTATAAACACTTCAGTAAACTATATCTTGATTACAAAATCAATAAGCTAAGCCACACATTTGGTTTATACAAATGAAAACACAAAATGGCTTATTATATCAATATCAGTAAATTTAGATGTCAGCTATGGCAGAACAAAGATCATTGCTATAATGGCCCAGCATTTTACACTTTGCTAGTTACATTGATTTGGTTCAGAATGCAGGTTAGAGCTGGATCTGGAAGAGACATAAGAATGTAGCTGAAAAGATACAAGCAGCAAAGTGAAAAGAGAAGTTTGCTCTTCTGCCTTTTACTGTGGCATTGCCATTCCTCCTGTGCAACAATTATTCATCAAAATGGATTGAGTAGATTTTATCTATTCTGGTTTTTACATAATTACTTATTAAAAAAAACATTTGTTCTTTTAGAAAGTGATGTAATAAGTGATTTTGGCTCTCAATAAAACATAATAAGGTTGACTGGCTGCCAGAATCCCATTCAAGGGCAGTGTTTACTAGTTTTACTTCTTTCTGTATGCCACGAGTTTCGTCTTGCCACTACTCACCAAAGAGAGAGTGTAGAGGTAAGCATATCAAGAACTCAACAGGAAATTTCATAGAATGCATGGTGCTCATTTCCCTTAACACACTCAGAAGACTCCTTTCCTCGTATACATCCTTGTAAGATGCAATCATTATTCCCTGATCAAGTCTTATATATATACTGGCATGTGTTGTGATTTGAGAAGTGCCAGAAATTACCCTCCCATACCACTAACTTGTCCACCACCCTAACTGCCAAACATGTTAATGACACATCCTCATGATAGTCCAAATGCAGTTTGATTGCTTGATTAAATCTTTTACCCATTCCCTACTGAGTGCCTATCAGAGTTTACACAATCTAACCCAAGTAGACAAGAGAAGCACTCTGGAAAAATTAAATAACAGTTGACAGCATTCTATAATTAGGGAACAAACAGAAACCTATAAAGCATGTGTATGGTTCAGGATACATGGTCATTACATCTGTAAGCAGTGAACCACACTTAGAACATGTCTGGGGAAATATCATGAAGGATTCAGGACATGCACACAGTTTGATGCATGGGTAAGCTTGGGGAGTTGAATGATAGAGTTCATTAATTGGATCTAATGCCCATGTATGTGGAACTAAGAGAGAGTTTCAAAGGCCATCTGATAAAAAACTGATGACAAAACTTTGTATCAAACTGTTTTTAAAGCTTGCTTAAAATACTCCTTAAAGGCTCTGTAGTGACAGGTTATTAGTAATATGTTGTACATATTTTATTATCATGTTATAAAATGGTCCTTGAGGGTAAAGAAAAGTAATTATTGACTGCATACCTTTTATTCCCAAGTGGCTTACTGGTAAATCGTCTGCCTGCAATGCAGGAGATGTGGGTTCAATCCCTGGGTCGGGAAGATCCCCTGGAGAAGGAAATGGCAACCCACTCCAGTATTCTTACCTGGGAAATCCCATGGACAGAGGAGACTGGCAGGCTACAGTCCATGGGGTCACAAAGAGTAAGACACGATTGAGTAACTAAACAACAAGCAACAACATCCTTTAACATAGGAGGACTTCTGCATACACATTCCTTTTGTGCCAGTTATAACAACAGGAAAGCTTCATGAAGTTAGAAGTTAGTCTGTCTTTTTCACTGTTCTCTTCCCAGCTCCCAAAACTTCCTTTGGCATATGGACGTGATTCAATAAATATATGTTGACTGAAGAGTTAATGTTGGAACAAATAATATGATCACTATTTTATAGATAAGAAAGCTGAAATGATTATAGAGTTCATATTCATGCTATCTTGACTCTTAAAATATGCCTTCTTCCATTGGAAGAATAAATGAGTGACAGAGTCAGAATTAACATTATGAATTTGCATCTCCTATCCCCACCAGCTATTTGGCTCAGCTATAGCTCAGGGCACAAAGACATCGTTCAGTACTCTACATCTTAACAGAGGGGAGGGAGAAAAAATGATTTCCCCTTTCTATTTTGTCTATCTATCTCTCTGTCTACCTACCCATCTCTCATATCTCCATTATATCTTTTATGTGTTGTGAGAATGTCAGATGGAATCGGGTTCCTCCTTCTCAGTGCCCTTGGGATCCACAGCTGGGCCCTAAATCTGTAACTGCATTTGTGAACAATGTAGACTCCAGACGGAAAGGAATGAAGAGAAGACCCTTGCCCCTCCTTTCCTTCAGAATAACAGTATTTTCACGGTTCAATTGTTCAGATGAAAAGTTAGCATGGGTTTTATGTCAGCCATTGCATGCATGCTTGCTCAGTCGTTTCAGTTGTGTTCAACTCTGTGACTCTATGGACAGTTACTGCCAGGCTCCTCTGTCCATGAGATTCTCCAGGCAAGAATACTGGAGTGGGTTGCTGTGCCCTTCTCCAGGGGATCTTTCCGACCCATAGCTCGAACTTGCATCTCTTACATCTCCTACATTGGCAGGCAAGTCCTTTACCACCAATGTCAGAAGTATGTATTTTAAAGCTGTTAATAACTATTCTTTTCTTCTCTCTTGATTTAATTTGTACAGCAGCAGAAAAATAAATCACAATTACTTGTTTCTGTGGTTTACTTATATTTTCTACTGTTAAAACAAACTTGTATTAAATTCAAAAACTTAAAAGATCAATGTAGCTGTTCATTATGGTTTTTAAAAAACTTGTAGTAAGGTCACCAATTTTTAAATGGGTGTTTGTGTCTAGCTGTGTGAGAGAGACACAAACAGAGAGAAACAGACAGAGGCAAAGACAGAGACTGCAGGTATAAAGGTGGCAACAGACTGAGCTCAGGAATAATGAAAATGAAAATGCTTCCTGACTCATCACTGACTTTGGGAAGTCTTCAGTGGCTTGGCTGGCCTCAGAGTCTGTTTGATGTGGCTCTTTCAACCCTTACATATGTTTACATAGCCAAATCCACTGGGCTCTTTTTCCAAACCATATTTTTTAAAGGTCTGTTTCAACTAGCAGTTTGGGATGACTATCCTGACTGAGATTCACCAATTATGTTGGTAATATTTTGGTAAAAGTAAGGAAATCACTCTACGTAGCAAAATATTAAAATCAGTATTTTTATTTGGCAAATGCAGAAATTATTTTATTTTCCCATTAATTATAAATTAAATACACATCCACACGTTGGATTTAAAGAAAAAGTGCAAAGAAAGATTTCATCAGATCAATCTCATAGAATCCTCTGGTTCTTTTTTACAGTGCTTGTCAAAATCTTAATGTAAGGATCATGCAATGTTGATTTAATGTCTCTTTTCTCCTCTTATAATTTCATGAAGGCAAGGTTTCTGATGTCTTTCTCAAGAATATACTCTGTCTATATATATATAGCCTGGCAAATATTAGCTAAATATAAATAATTATGTGTTTGAATAAATGAATGACCACTGAGAGTATACTGTATTTTTAGTGCCCCACAAGTAGCATCAAACAACATAGTTCGTTCAATTAAAATGCTGTAAATTTTCAGATGAGTGCAACAACTTATTCAAAAGGAGTACAGCTTTTGTGGTGGTTTATTGGCAGACACATAACTGACATATCTTCAGTTAAGAAAACTTTGGGATTTCTCATTTTATGAACTCACAGCAATCAACTTGTATGACCATCACATACCATCGTCTCTGTTAAGGACAATCTGAGGACATTGATTATTTAGCTTTGGGAGTTTACAGATAAAGCAAGTCAATTTCCCATTATATTTTAGAGATTAATAGCCACAAATTATAAGCTTCTTGAAGTCAGAGATTTCAGTTTCTTGAGATTTCCAGTATAGTGTTAGCTCCATGGTTTATACACAGAAGACTCAATAAAATAACTGTCAGTCAGCATGAAGACACTTTACAGTACATGGAGATTGTGCTACATATGTGTCTATTATTGCATGGACAGCCGTGGGCACTTAAAGTGAAAGTGTGAAAGTGTTCATTGCTCAGTTGTGTCCGACTCTTTGAGACCCCATGTACTCTCAGCCTGCCAGGCTCCTCTGTCCATGGGATTTCCCAGGCAAGAATACTGGAGTGGGTTGCCATTTCCTTCTCCAAGTGGGCACTTAAATGGCCTGCATTTTTTGTGAAGTATATTATTTCATAATGAGGTGAAGGGTCACACACACTCCAACAGATATGGGAAAGCAAGCAAGGGCTATAGTTGCTTTAGTACAAATCCACAGTCCATTATTCAGCCCTTGCTGCAAGGAAGATAAATTCAAAATGAAAAAAAGCAATAGTAAACAAGGCTGCCAGGAATGCCTATAGATTCTAGAGAAAGAAGTGGAAAGGGGAAAGATGTTCCAAAAAGGAAGATAATCAGAAAAGAAACTGCAACTAGAACACTCAACACAGAAAGAGAAACCTTTTGCCTCTTCTTGTGTCCCCATTCCTAGCTCTTGATTGATTTATGTTCTTAAACTTGTCTCACATTAGCAATTTTTCTCCTCATTGGGGATTTTTTCTTAAACTCCTCCTAGAAATTGAAGCCTAATAATATATACAGTTTTTTTAAAGCTCTAATACTCTACATTCAGCAGAAATACTAATTATTGCCTCCTCAAATTCATTTATTTACTTGACAAATAAACACCATATGCCTACCATGTGCTAGTTACTGTTCAAGGTGCTGAGGATCCAGTGATAAACTGAACAAAAAGGTCTGCCTTCACAGAGCTTAGTATTAATAGATGTGATCTCTGCCAGCAAGAGCTAGGTGCCGAGTAAGTGTTTTCTGTGTTATTTCATTTAGTCCTTCACTGATATATTCACATTTCACATATGAAGAAATGGCTTTGATACCTAAGTGTGTTAGTTGCTCAGTCATGACTGACTCTTTGCGACCCCATGGACTGTAGCCCTACCAGGCTCCTCTGACCATGGAATTCTGCAGGCAAGCATACTGGAGTGGGTAACCATTCCCTTCTCCAAGAAATCTTCCTGACCCAGGGATCGAACCAGGGTCTTCTGCATTACAGGCAGATTATTTACCATCTGAGTCACCAGAGAAACCCCAAAGCTATTTGCAAATATTACCTAGCTTGTAAATGTCAGAGTCAGGAACCAAATCCATTTAACCTCCAGAGTATTCACCTGAAACAGCACTCTGCATTGCTCCTTAAATATCTGAGAATGAGTGCAAAAACAAATCTTTACCTAATCTCAGAGAACCTGGCTCTTGGTTTAAATTCTGTAGTTCTAATATATATATATATATATATATATATATATATATATATACATATATATATGTATATATACAACAGACTGGTTCCAAATAGGAAAAGGAGTACTTCAAGGCTGTATATTGTCACTCTGCTTATTTAAATTATATGTAGAGTACATCATGAGAAATGCTGGGCTGGAGGAAGCACAAGCTGGAATCAAGATTGCCGGGAGAAATATCAATAATCTCAGATATGCAGATGACACCACTCTTACGGCAGAAAGTGAAGGAGAAAGAGCCTCTTGATGAAAGTGAAAGTGGCGAGTGAAAAAGTTGGCTTAAAGCTCAACATTCAGAAAACTAAGATCATGGCATCCAGTCCCACCACATCATGGCAGATAGATGGGGAAACAGTAGAAACAGTGTCAGACTTTATTTTTCTGGGCTCCAAAATCACTTCAGATAGTGATTGCAGCCATGAAATTAAAAGATGCTTACTCCTTGGAAGGAAAGTTATGACCAATCTAGACAGCATATTAAAAAGCAGAGACATTACTTTGACGACAAAGGTCCATCTAGTCAAGGCTATGGTTTTTCCAGTGGTCATGTATGGATGTGAGAGTTGTACTAGAAAGAAAGCTGAGCACTGAAGAATTGATGCTTTTGAACTGTGGTGTTGGAGAAGACTCTTGAGAGTCCCTTGGACTGCAATGAGATCCAACCAGTCCATCCTAAAGGAGATCAGTCCTGGGTGTTCATTGGAAGGACTGATGCTGAAGCTGAAACTCCAATACTTTGGCCACCTGATGCAAAGAGCTGACCCACTGGAAAAGACCCTGATGCTGGGAAAGATTGAGGGGAGGAGGAGAAGGGGACGATGGAGGATGAGATGGCTGGATGGCATCATCGACTCGATGGACCTGGGTTTGGGTGGACTCCGGGAGTTGATGATGGACAGGGAGGCCTGGCGTGCTGCGGTTTATGGGGTCACAAAGAGTCAGACACGACTGAGCAACTGGACTGAACTTAACTGAACTGAGACACAGCTATGAAACTAATTCATAGCTTCCTTTCTTAAGAAAGAAATTTGGGATAAAAGGCCCATTTCCTCGTCTAAGAGACTTTTTTAGTAAATCACTGACACTTGCCCAAGCAATTATGGAAAAGAATTGGAAATAAGGGGAACATGTTTCCATAACATCATAGTTATTAAATGACTGGAAAACTCTAAAGGCCACAAATTTTTATAGCTATTTGACAACTATTTTAAATCAGTACTAGACATGGAGGGAAATTAAAATACATTATATTTTCAACTTCATCGGCAATCTGTTATGAGAACTGAATGTTGGATGAAGCAAGTCATCCATAGTAAATATAATCATCATTATCAGTTATTGTTAATAACATGCTTCAGGTAAACAGAAAAGTCAATTTCATCTTAATATATCAAAGTTTGAACATTCTTTTTTCATTTATAAATAGGAATTTAACTTGATCTGGATGAATCATTAAGCTTTGTGCAATATGATAGGCATCACTTTGCTTACTATCTTCTCTTGCCAAAGTCCCCATCAGAGCAACTGCTGTTTTAGTCTTCATTATCTTTGTCTCCGGCACTTTTTTTTCTTTGTATTTATGTAACTGCTCCTAACACAAAATTTTGTCTCTAGGCCATATAAGTCTTCCAATCCCTTCTAAAATGGGCCCTTGAAGTTCACATTACTGTTGTCAACAGGTTCCTCTCCGCTAGCTTTTTTCTATCTCCATCAGCAGATAAAACTCTATGCTCCTTCAAAAGATCATCAGCCACAAAATTTTGGCCCACTTAGAAGCACTCCAGCTTCCCAGTTGGTGCTGGTGGTAAAGAATCCTCCTGCCAATGCAGGAGCTGCAAGAGACTGGCAGTTCGATCCCTGGGTTGGGAAGATCACTTGGAGAAGGAAATGGCAACCCACTCGGGTACTCTTGCCTACGAAATCCCATGGACTAGAAGCCTGGTGGTCTACAGTCTATGAGGTTGCAAAAGAGTCAGACATGAACAAGCATATACACACAGAAGCATGCCTATGGCCCCCATCAAAATGTACAAATTTCAAAATAAGAATAGCAATTAGGTCACACCAAACAAAAAAGCAATTCAAATGTTCCAATATTTGTGTTTCAGAGAGGAAAGAGGAAGAGTAAGGTTTACTCCAAATGTGACAATAAAGAACATTTTCTTTAAGAATTAGGTAAATGCCACAAATTATTCCTTAATGAGTGTGTGTGTTTCCTTTGTATTTTCTGATTAGTCCCAAGCTTTCTTCTCAATGCAAACCAGCCATTGGGAAGACAAAACCAACAAAAATCAGAGTGACCTCTGTGTGGAAAGAGCCTTAGTCTATCTAGTTTATAAGCTTGGACCCAAGGGATGTTATCTCAGATGCGTCTAGAACAAAATGGAATTAGCAATTACACAGATCTTCTCCACAAGAATTGCATTAAAAATAATTTAACATGCTTGTTACGTATACTTTAATCATATTATCCCATAAGTAAAGAGCCACTGATCTCAAAGGTCAGTATATAATTACAATGTATGTACAAGGAGGAATACAACCCTAGACATTGGAATGTAATGTTGGCGCTATGATTCTTTTTTCCTTCCTTATACAGTTCACTTGAGAAACTAGCTTCTTACCTCTCTTTGTCAAAATTATGAATAAAGTTCTAAGAGGGAAGACTCTCTAGATCTGGCACGTTGCTTGAACTATAACAAAAATACACTGTTTTCATATACAAAGATAATATCATCATTAAGTATCTTTGTTGCTGTTGTTTTCAATCTAGTTATATGAAGAAGTATTTACTCTACCGTGGAATAGAGAATCTCAATTAACCATATACATGTATGTTTAACTCATGACCTTTGCCAGAGACACAAAAATAAATGTATATTTCTTCAACAATCTTGGTTGTGTGCTACCATAGCAAATTGCACTTCACAGATTTTCTCAGAGTTAGATTTTGTATTTCTTGAGCATGGAATGGGAAAATGTTCTCCCTGTTACTTATCTAACCAGAAGTCTATTATTGAAATTTATAGCAAATAAGCAAAAATGATATTTTCTCCCTTTGTTGTTCTCTGGTGTTCAAGAAATTTTTCATGCATGTCCCTTATGATATATAAGAAACTATTATTGTTCACAGAGAGCCAGAGATGATGTGCTAGAAATACAGTCTAGCTTAGGCTTTGGCTGTTTCTGGCTCTGCACTCTTATTCAGCAAATAGGGTCTATAACACAGAGAAAGGATGATGACTCTATCTCTCTCTGATATATATATATATATACACACACACATATATATTTACACATAAATACATATACATATATATATTCTGATGCCACTACCTTCTATGTGATTCTACTTTGAACACCAGAGAAAAATATGCCAAGTGCCCTTCTTCCAAAGAAACATTAACAAAAGTAAATCAATACCTCTTGGTCTAAAAATGGAAGCAGTAACATGCCTAGTTTCCAAAGCTTGGTGAGAAGAAAACGGGAGAAATACTTGCTTACTGACAGAGTTTTATGATGAAGAATTCTAGGCACTCACATAATGGCAATCTGATAAACAATCAGTTCCTTAGCATTTATTTTTTCGGCATGATGGTAATTCTACCTCACAGTCCCTCAAACTGTGTGTTGGGCATAAAGATTTACTTTCTAGCTCCTAAAGCTCTGATCTTCCCCAAATTAAATATGTCCCCAATCTCCTATTCCTCAAAAAATACATTTTTTCCTATTTAATGAAATAAATAATGAATAAAAACCAGGCAAACAAAAATTCAATTTTTGTAGGGATGATTATTAAAAAGATTAGACCCTTGAGTAGAAACAATTTATGTGTTTGTTTGTTTTTTGAAAAGAAGAGACACATCCCAACCAATTAGAAAATTAAATTACTACAAAATAATGCCTTTCTCCCTATCTGTTGAGTATATTGCTTTAATAATAGAGTAGCCACAGTAATAGTTAGGACCTTATTTGAAACTAGTATGTGTCTTTCACATATATTACACATACATATAACGAGTACTATCATGCTTTATAGTATAAAGAAATAGCCTATGCAGTTGTACAATAAATATTTAAACGTTTGGGCTTTTTTGTTTGCCTGTTCCCTTCATTCTTTTGAGTGTCGGGCAGTTTGTTGCTCTATGACGCATCCATTTTAGGCTGCCCCATGTCAACGTTAGCCATCCCAGTGGTTTTAGCTGCCGTGAGTCACAGTTTGCCAAAGTTGCCGATTACCACTCCCCAAACATTATCAAAGGGCTATTGTTCCCATTCATGAGCCTTAATGTTTGCAAGTATAACACATCATGTGGCCAGATGAGTTCAAGACAGGATCCCCATTTCTACGTTTTGTGAGTAAGCAAAGCATGGGGTTGACAAGATCATTCATCTCTCAATTTTCTCTGCATTTGTACCTACTTTTCCTTTTCTCTCATCCCAGCTAACTAGTTTCCATGGCTAAACTTTTAATTTGTACTCTTATTCCAGACTCTTCCTCCACCAGTGATCTCATTCTCTCAATAGCACCTTAAATCAGTCTTTTACTAGATTTCCTCCTTCATCTATAAACATAGTCAAGCTTCCACATCTTAGGCAAGAAAATTGCATTTTCTACCAGTCACCATTGTACTCCCTTGCCTGAACTATTAGAGTGGCTTCCAACTTGCTCCCACTTCGTCCAGTCTCACTCCCTGCAACATAGTCTTGTTGCATAACTACAGCAATCACAGTGCTCTTTTTAAGCTATGAATTATGTGCCTAACTCCTTTGCTCCAAATCCTCCCGGCAATCTCTCTTCATTTTCTCATAGCCTTCACTCTGGGTCAGGTACCCCTACTTTGTGCTTTTATAATATCCATGTATGCTTCTATTATGTGAGGTTGCAATAATCACATTAATTGTATCTGTCTTCCATGGAATTCTTTGAACTCAGTTTACAGTGTATTATCTGTTTTTGAATTCACAATGTCTAACAATAAGAGGGGCTTAATAAATGTTTCCTCATAAATGAAAGAATTAATGAATATATTATGAAATTATAGAATATAAATGAATATATTCTTAAATTTTCCTTTATAGCCTTCTGGGTGTTACAGTTACATGCTCTTTCTCCTGCCATAGTATTCTCCATCCTGAATTTAGCTTTCATGTCTTTCACATTTCAAGCTATCATAGCAAATGGTAATCAGTCTCCAAAGGAAAGAAAAAGATTATCCCAGGGGAAAAAATATTGGGATAAGAAGGAAATGACTTGAATCAAGTCTTTCGGGACTTTTCTAGTATGTGCCTTTGGTTAAATCACTTACTTAGTTTTTTTATCTTAAAATGAATTTATGGACTTATAATAAGAGTAAAAGTATAACACTTGAGAAAAGACTTTGTAATATGTCAGCTCGTACACAAATAATAATGCATGTGAGGGTTTATAATTTAGGCATCAGAAATCATTCTAACAGCATCAACTATTTTAACTTATTTAATAGAGTGGCTTTTAAAAGGTGACATGTCCCCATCTCATGAGGGCATCTATATATTCACATTTTACAGATGGGTGCATTAAAACACAGAGGTGTTATATCAGGCACTTATGAAAACATGGCAAATAAGTAACAGAGCCAATATTTGATGCCAGGACAAGTTTTTCTACATTCTGAGTTCTCTTCCTCAAACAAAACACATTCATCCATAATATTTTTTTTTTAATAAATTTATTTATTTTAGTTGGGGGCTAATTACTTTACAATATTGTAATAGTTTTTGCCATACATTGACATGAATCAGCCATGGGTTTATATGTGTTCCCCTTCCTGGACCCCCTACCCACCTCCCTCCCCATCCCATCCCTCTGGGTCATCCCATTGCCCCGGCCCTGAGCCCTTGTCTCATGCATCGAACATGGAATGGTGTTCTGTTTCACATATGATAATATACATGTTTCAATGCTCTTCTCCCAGAACGTCCCACCCTCACCTTCTCCCTCAGAGTCCATAAAATTGTTCTATGCATCTGTGTCTCTTATTCTGTCTCGCATATAAGGTTATCGTTACCATCTTTCAAATTCCATATATATGCATTAGTATACTGTATTGTTTTTCTTTCTGGCTTACTTCACTCTGTATAATGGGCTCCAGTTTCATCCATCTCAGTAGAACCGATTCAAATGTATTTTTTTAATGGCTGAGTAATATTCCATTGTGTATATGTACCACAGCTTCCTTATTATTTTAAGAGAAAGAGATACCTAGAAGCATCATAGAATGACCATAACCTACCTCCCTGCCTAGTAGACATACTATCATCGAAAAATATTCTAGGGAAGGACAAGGATAATTGAGGATACTAAATGGATAATTCCTCTTTTGCTTCTTTTCATACTTTCTCTGTATTCTCTGGTTTCCTCTATTCCTGCATCAAGTCTTCCTGGCTATTTGTCACTCACAGTTCACAGAGACGTTGGAGCCAAAGGTGAATGGTGGGGCTACAGCCTACAGATGACTGCTGATAGTCCCTGGGCCGGCAGGCACCCCAAATTCTGGCAAGCTCTGCAGATGCATCCCGGGGGACTGCAGGCATTGTGCAGAGGCACAGCAAGAAAAGACAAGTCTGGAATAAACTCACCGAAGGAGGGACAAATCATCTCAAAACTTGGAAACAATTGTGTGTAGTCTTTTCCCGGTACTCATCCCAGGGATGAATTCAGAACAACATTCTGTTCGCAGGATTCACTGACCCAGGTGTGCAGCATTTGTATTAAGGTAAGAGTGAGGAGCCTTCTTAAATAGGTAGCTTCTCAGAGACCAAAAAAAAAAAAAAATCCGCTTTTATCAAGTGTTTTTCTTGAGTGATAGATATTTGGATACTACTGCTAATTTATAAATTTAGCACCTCAAAAAAAAAAATAAAAAAAAAATTTAGCACCTCATAAACTCATGGATAAAGCAGCCAAGACATTGGAAAGGAGTTTTGTATAATCATTTGGATTAATTAGTAATTTTTGTCATTGTTTCATGACAAACTGAAGAAAAATAAATTCAATATGGTTTAGCAAATGCAACACAATGATTGTAATGCAAGAAATTTAATAGTTATGGGGAGGGAGAAAAGAGAATTAATGATGCAGGCATCAAAATGTTATGCTGTGGTTTTCAATAAACTTTGTTCAAACTTTAAAAAAAAAAAGGATCTAAGCCCTATGGCCATTTTCAAACATTGTATCAAGGAACAATGAAAACTGCTGATTGAAATTTTTGTACTTGCTCCAAGATGTAGGGGTAAACACAGGTCTTAATGGTTCTAGAGGAAAGGGAAAAAGGGAATGCAAAAGGAAGTAGGATTATTACTGCAATTTTAAGTTTGAAACAAAATTCAACTTGAAAAATAAAAATTCCATTGTTTTGGATGTAATTTCTCAGTATAAAAGAAACAAAAGACAAAGTTAAATACATTAAAATACTTGTCACTTAGAGCTTATCGGTAGCAAATATTATAATGCAGATCTTGATAAATGTTTGTGACATGTTAAGTTTAAGCAAATTTTGGCTTTAAAATTTAGAGAAAAGTAATTGCCAAATATGTCTTTTATTCTTTTAACCTAAATCATTCAGGGGGAAAGAAAGAAACAGGAATTGTCCCAGTGTTTTACTTCCTTGATATAATCCTTAAAATACATTCTCTTTGCTATGCTTTATTTCTTGGACATATATATTCTACTCAATGCAAAATAGTTCTTCTAAATAAATCTTATTTTTCAGTACTTTGCACAAAAAGCAGCTATAGTTTCCTCCTTAACATTACATGGTAAAAGGTTTGGTTGTGGCCATATAAAAGATGGTCAAAAATTCTAAAGCAGACTATTAAAAATACATTGAAAGGAGCAATGATAAGATAGTGTCGAAAGCTTATTACAGTAAACAAAATTTTAAAAGCATGAGGGTAATAAAAACAATTTCAAGAAGTGTAGTCATTAAATATTCCAATATTATGGTAACCAAAATATAGAACAAAGTATATGTTCTTTTGAACATTTTCTGGATCTAGGATCCAAGTCAACATCGACAACTGAACATGATCAGTATCAGTTTGAGTTTTGTCACAGTTAACAAGCCAAATTGATGCAGATCAAAACACCTTTTTCATGTCAAGAACAGAGCTTGGTTGTCAGAAAAGCATAGTGATGAGTGACCATGGGGAGAGATCCCAGCAATAATCAATTGCCAATCAGTCATGGAAAGTGCTTATTCTGCCCTTATACAAGCCTCTTCATTACTCGCCGTGTACTGATCTCAGGAGAGAGAAGATAAAGGTTCCTTTCAATGAATAGAGCAATAGTTTCTATGCAGAGAAATGGAGAGGAAAGCAGCCTAGATGGGATTTAGAAATCACTTTTGTTTTTTAATGTTTTTTTTTCCATTTAAAAAGATAACTTTTTTTAAGTGGCAATAGAATTAACTAAAATAGTGCTAAAACTTGCTTTTCTCAAAATGAGTAATTCAGCATTTCCTTAAATAAATGTCATAAGTCAGAGATGTAAATATAAGCAGTAGGAAGTGATTAATTGAAGTGAATATGTTCTCTTTAAATATATATATATATACACATACATATATGTTAGAATATATCTCTGTATGTATATATGATGAATGGCATGATGGTACATGGCAGTAATTTCTTAAGAATATTGAAAGGTTAATCAAAATAATAGTTTCAAGAAAAGTTTACATAAATGCACATGATTCACAAAGGCAAAATCCTCAGGTGGCTTGAATTTACAGATGTGCTTTTTTTTTAATTAAAATTCTGTTCTCTTGGGATCTGTACACAATAATATTGAATCCCACCAGAAGGCCAAATAAAATTTATTTCTCTTTTTCTGCCTATTTATTTTTGAAACAGATGCATTCTCTTTTCCTTACGTGAGTCCACAACTACTTTGGCACCTACCCTGAGCTGCTCAGCATAACTAAATGCTTATGGTAGGAAAGCTGGTCAGGGAAATGATTTTGAATGTATTTTCGTAGTGGAAAACAGGTTTGCCAAAATAGTTTGACTTTATGAAAGGGGAGAACAGCTGTATTTGGTTTATAATAAATCTTTCACAAATCAGTAAAAGCAAATAGACAGCACAACTGCGACCCATAAAAGTGGAAAATATTAAACAACAGGCAGTGAAGTTGTTAAACTTTCCCACAGTCATTGCAGGTTTGAAAAAAAAAAGGCATCTAGAAAATCCACACAGGCAACCCACATGAAAAAGTGGACCAAATCACATTAGAAGGATAGAAGGAATTATTGCTGATTAAAGGAAGAATCCTGTTAAAGTGACTTTTCTAGGCATCAGGATGAAGGTGTCCACAGCAGTTTCCTCCTCCTATTACAGAATGTTAGTGTAGAATAATTACTTGCTTGCCCAAAATGACAGGACACTGACCCTGCAGACTTATTGAATTATCATTGCCTGCCTCCAGGCCATGTCGGGGGTTATTCAATTTTGCCTGAGGAGGACAATCTATTATGAGAGATGAGTCAAGAAGGCATCCTCCTTGATTGCCCACCAAAACCATTATCGCAGCACAGAGAGGGCATTGGCAGGGAGTGGACAGACAAGACAACACTGATCTCGATTACCCAGGGACAAGATACAATTTACATTACTTGAAGCCACAGGACAGAGGGCAATCAGCCCTGGGAATCGGGCAGCAGCCCCAGAGTGAGCAGGTATTAACAGCAGAGCTGCATCTGAGCCACTTGCATATGCTGCTCATGACCTTTAGCCTGGCAAGGTAGTAACTGATTGGTTTGATCTGTAATTATGTAAATCATTTTACATTGAGAAACAGGATTGTTCTCCAAAACTGGAAGCAAAATCCAGAGTGCTAACGTATGAAAACCTATGGATCATATTGACTTCATCATATCTACCTTAAATTGTCTACACTAAGGTAATTTCCCTGCCCTAGCAGTTAATTTGACCTAGGGAACTTGTTGCAACTAAAATTGTTTACCAGTAGTGAAAACAACAGCCTCAACCCTAATCTCAGCTGCAATCCCTGTAGCCTACAATGCTTCCTGTGTTTTTTTTCCCCAAAGTTTTGGATAATGAAAGTATCCTTTGTGCATAAGGCTCCAGTGTGCAATGTGACTGGAGTGATGTTGTAAAATTTTGATTTGAGACTCCGCTCAATAAGCCAATTTTAGGGGGCTAATGATAACATATAAAGAAATTGAATAATGCTTTCTCTTTAGACTTGATCATTAGCTAAACTTTACTGGGTCCCAATATCCTGTTAAACTGCTCTACTAAATTGGAAAATCGTACACTCTTTTTATTTCATTCAATAAGAAATGCTTTATTACATATTTTTAAAACATGATTTAATTGAGAAAGAAATGCTTACGTTTGCTGTGGATTATAAAGGTCAGGGACTATGGTAGGGGTTTCTCAATATAATGATATGTTCAATTTAACATATTGGAATAATAGTCTTCTCAAAAGACCTAGTAATGGGTAGATTTTTCTAATCTTGTGAGTTTCTGTCAGCAAGAGATAAAATTCCAATAGAAACAATGGTTCACATTTTCTAGATAATTATATAAGAATCCATGGGAAACTGCTTCAAATATGAAAAATAATCCATGTTATTTCAGAATTCTCCTGCTATGCTATTAGTATATCTGCAGAAGCTGAAAGGCAAATAACCTCTCATTCCCTCATGAACACTGATTAATTAGGGCATGAAACGAGAGTGATTTGTGAGAGAGCTTTGCAAAACAAAAGCTTTGTGTGATTTTATGCTTGAAACCTATTCTGAATCAGGCTAGCGACGAAAGAAAATTATATTAAACCACTGACTTACACATTAGAATATGTGCTAGAAAAAGTTCAAAAATTACTGTCAGTCCCTCTTTTCAAGTTAGAATTTATTAAATAATCACAATGCTTTGTGTTTGCGTTCAATCACAGCATATACACAAATTGATGTATCCCGAGTTCGGTATCCAGGGCACATATGTCATTCACTTCAAATGGTTCATGAAATTGATGTCAAGAAAAAGAAAAGAAGAAAAGTTGCTACTAAACTTAGCGTATAGTGGACACTGAAACAATTATTGATTGTCTGATAACATAAAACACAGATTTTTAGTAACCGTTGGATTAAAGATCACAGGATATTAAAATGTGTAAGTGACCCTATATTTTACAGTCAAGAAGATTAACTCCTTCATGTTAGGCTTACAGGGGATGTACAAATTAGGGATTTAGAGCAAGTCCCTGGAGTTAGACTCTCTGCTCTGGAATCATACTGTGTATCTTTGAGCAACTTAGTTAGCCTCTCTGGGCTTCAATTTTCTCACACACAACCTGGGGATAATAATAGTATTTGCCACATATTGTTGTACAGATTAACTGGGATAATATACTCATAAGAGACATTTATTAGGTACTTGGCACAAATTATGCCCTCAATAAAAATTAGCCTTTACTGGTAAGTGCACAGCCAAAGGTCATTCAGCTGGGTGAAGGCAGAGCATCAATTAAAAAACAGGCTACCCTTTTATAAAAATACATTATCACCTCTCCTCTGGGTCTTTTTGTGTTAATTGCATCAATTTTGTACATTCAGTTTAGAAAAAGTAGAAAAGTCAAATAAACAAAGCATATATATGTTTGAAATCATCTGTAATCCCAACATCAAGAAAGAAGGGTCAGCAGTTTGGCATATGTTTTACCAGGTAGATTTATTTGTTTGCATATGATGTGTCTACATTAAAATGCTGCCACACGCTATAAACGGGGTCTGAAATTTTCAATTACATAAAATGTAGATGGATTTTTATTGTGAGAGTAACAAAAAGACAGGATAATGAACCAGCACAGCTAGTTATCTAGACAGGAGAGCAGAGGGTCTGGTAATCAACTGACAGCTACAGGAGCTTTATCACAAGGTTTCACTTTACACACACACGTGTGCATACACTTGTTATGCATATGAAATCATGTTAATGATTCATGAAGTTTGGATACTCACTTATTTTTTTTTAACAGTAGATTACAAGCATTATTCCATGCCAAAACTGTATCACATCAATTAAAATCTCTGGCTCTGGATTCAGTCAAACCTGGGTTCCATTGTTAACTCTGACACTTACTAGCTGTGTTTCCCTGAGGAACTTGCTAAGCCTCTATTTTTATCTATAAGGAAAGGGCATTAATCATCCTTACCAATCAGTTCCTAGGAAGCATTAAATAGAATAATCCATATTAAACTCACAGCACAGTTCTCCAAAATTATTAGTTTTTTAAAAATTTTATCTCTATGATAATTTTAAATGCCTGGTTGGTGGTCCATCTTGTGGCTAGAATATAATTATCCAGAATTCAGAAACTTAGAGTTGTCTTTCCTCATCACTATCATAAAAAGGCTATCATCTTACATATATATTTTTGCCAATTGTCAGATTCTATCCTTAGAATCAGTTACTAGAAGCAAAATTTCCCAGATATATATGGCAGAAATCAATACAATATTGTAAAGCAATTATCCTCAAATTAAAAATAAATAAATATATAAAAGTTCCTGGATCAGTGAACAGGCATTAAAAAAGAATATTTTCATCATATTTTGAAATTGCTTTCAGAGACATTATATCTTTTCTATCAGTATTACATAAGATTCCAACTTCCACATTGTCATTTTTCTAAATTGAGGTGCAATCTCTATAGTACAAATTGCAAAATTTTAACCATACACCTGCGTAGATTTTTACATATGTATACATCTACATAACCATGACCCAGATCAATATATAGAAACCTCCAGTATCCTGGAACGTTAATACCTCCCAAGTCAGATGTAAATTCTATTCTGACATATACTAATATAAGGCTAGGTGTTTCTTTTATTAATTTGTTGCTTCTTCTTAAACTTTTTTTAAATGTAGAGTTTTAAGCCAACTTTTTCACTCTCCCACTTTCATCAAGAGGTTCTTTTGTTCCTACTTGCTTTCTGCCATAAGGGTGGTGTTATCTGCATATCTGAAGTTATTGACATTTCTCCCACCAATCTTGATTCCAGCTTGTGCTTCATCCAGCCATACATTTCTCATGATATACTCTATATATAAGTTAAATAAGCAGGGTGACAATATACAGCCTTGACGTACTCCTTTCCCAATTTGGAGCTAGTCAGTTGTTCAATGTCCCATACTCACTGTTGCTTCTTGACCTGCATACAGATTTCTCAGAAAGCAGGTAAGGTGGTCTGGTATTCCCATCTTTTTAAGAATTTCCCTCAGTTTGTTGTGATCAACACAGTCAAAGGCTTTAGCATAGTCAATGAAGCAGAAGTAGAGTTTTTCTGGAATTCTCTTGCTGTTTTCAATGGATGTTGGCAATTGAATCTCTGGTTCCTCTGCCTTTTCTAAATCCAGTTTGTACATCTGGAAGTTCTTGGTTCATGTACTGTTCAAGCGTAGTTTGGAGAATTTTGAGCATTACTTTGCTAGCATGTGAAATAAGTGCAATTGTGTGGTAGTGTGAACATTCTTTGGCATTGCCTTTCTTTGGGATTGGAATGAAAACTGACCTTTTCCAGTCCTGTGGCCATTGCTCCTTTTTCCAAATTTGCTGGCATATTGAGTGAAGCACTTTAGGGCATCATCTTTTAAGATTTAAAATAGCTCAGCTGGAATTCCATCACCTCCACTAGATTTGTTCATAGGGATGTTTCCTGAGGCCCACTTGACTTCGCAGTCCAAAGATGTCTGGCTCTAGGTGGGTGATCACACCATCGTGGTTATCTGGGTCATTAGATATTTTTTGTGTAGTTCTTCTGTATATTCTTGCCACCTCATTTTAATATCTTCTGCTTCTGTTAGGTTCATACCATTTCTGTCCTTTATTGTGCCCATCTTTGCATGAAATATTCGCTTGGTAGCTCCAATTTTCTTGAAGAGATCTCTAGTCTTTCCCATTCTATTGCCTTCCTCTATTTTTTGCATCGATCACTTAGGGAGGATTTCTCATCTTTTCTTGCTATTCTTTGGAACTCTGATTTCAGATGGGTGTATCATTCCTTTTCTCCATCTTCACTTCTCTTCTTTTCTCAGCTATTTGTAAGGCCTCCTCAGACAACCATTTTGCCTTTCTTTTTCTTGGGGTTGGTATTGATCATCGCCTCATATACAATTTTACGAACCTCCATCCATAGTTCTTCAGGCACTCTGTCGATCAGAGCTAATCCCTTGAATCTATTTGTCACTTCCACTGTATAGTTGTAGGGGATTTGATTTAACTCATACCTGAATGGTCTAGTGGTTTTCCCTACTTTCTTCAATTTAAATCTGAATTTGGCAATAAGGAGTTCATGATCTGAACCATAGTCAGCTCCCGGTCTTGCTTTTGTTGACTGTAGAGAGCTTCTCCATCTTTGGCTGCAAAGAATATAATCAATCTGATTTCAGTGTTGACCATATGGTGATGTCCATTTGTACAGTCTTCTCTTGTGTTGTTGGAAGAGGGTGTTTGCTATGACCAGTGCATTCTTTGGCAGAACTCTGTTAGCCTTTGCCCTGCTTCATTCTGTACTCCAAGGCCAAACTTGCCTGTTACTCCAGGTATCACTTGACTTCCTACTTTTGCATTCCAGTCCTCTATATTGAAACGGACATCTTTTTTTGATGTTAGTTATCTTAAACTTGAAATAAATGAAATCACACAATACATGTTCTTCTGTATATGCCATCTTGTGCTCAGAAAAATGTTTCTGAGATTCATCCTGCTATGTACCAACAGTTTTTTCTTTTTTATATATTCTTCCTCTATATGAGGGCTTCCCAGGTGATGCTGTGGTAAAGAACTCTCCTGTCAATGCAGGAGACATAGAAGATGTGGGGTCAATCCCTGGGTCTGGAAGATCCCCTGGAGGAGGAAATGGTAACCCACTCCAGTAATCTTGCCTGGAAGATTCCATGGACAGATAAGCCTACCAAGCTATAGACCATGGGGTCACAAAGAGTTAGACATAAAAGAGCAACTGAGCACACACATAGAAAAAATAAATTATGTACACAAAATAAAGAATTTAAAATTTAAGTTGAGGAGACAATACCAATTAGTACTTAAAATCTCAAAAATGTCATATAATTAGGAATAAATGTCAAGAAGAATGTGGAAGACTTTACAATAAAAGCAAAAAAAAATGGTGAAATTAACTATCTAAAATATAATACTTTATTTGGATTAGAAGTTCTAATATTATTAATGTATTGATTTTCCAAAGTTGACTTAGATATTTTTATTTAGAGTCAGTAAAATTTTATAAAATGTCATGGCAGTAACTTTTGTTCAAATAGATAAGCTAATTTTTAAATTTATTTGGAAATGCCAAAAATTTAGAATAGACAAGCCAATCTTTAAAACAAACTATAAAATGTCAATAGTCATGATAGAGCTTTAATATAATAATTATGTAAGTGTGACATTGGCATAACAGTAGGTAAATAGATGAAGATAATAGACCAAAGAACCATAATGTAAAATGATACATATGTATTCACTTGATTTGTGTCAAAGGAATCAACACCATTCAAAGAGAAAAAATTTCAATATATCATGTTGAAGCAATAGGGTATTTATAAGAAAAAAAAAGAAAACTTTGATCTCTGCCTCACACATACAAAAACTTAATTGCAGATTAAGATTTTTTTTCCTTATGAATATCTTATTTCTAATTTAATACATAAAAATGGTGTCTTGGTGACACTTCCATTTGCATTTCTTTGAATGCTAATATAATGTAACCTTTTAAATTTTCTACTTGTGTTTTTTATATCACAGACGTGATTGCAATCCTAAGAGCAATATTGGCTAGGTCATAGTATGGACAGATATCTTCATGTCTCAAAATGAACATAAGTAATATTTTAAACTCCAGTGATCTAGAATAATGCATGAATCTTTGCTATTGCTTCTCAAGAAAAGTAGATGAATATAAAATAAAGATAATTAAAATAAGAGAAATTAAATATACTTCTATACATATAATTAGAAATTTCACTTATGGTTTTAAATATATGGAGACTATAAGAAAGATAAAAACTAACAAGTAATATTTTACTGAAAGGGCTTGTTGTGCTGCTGCTAACAGAAGTATATTGCATGCTGAGTGATAAGTATACAGAGTTCTGTATATCATTATGTGATTACAAGTGCTAAATGCATAAGAGTTCTATGACCAAAAATTTTAAAGTTAAATAGAATACATTTAGAAGTGGAATAGGGGAATGTTATTATAAGCCCTCTGAAACCAACAATTAAGAGGAGAAAACCTTTGCTTGCCTCAAAATATTCCCTGGTACGATCAGGAAGAGAATGCTGAGAGAAGAGGCACCTTTTGTCTGACAATCTAAGAACATCCCCTCATTGTTCCATTCATTTTTATAAAATATTTCTTTTAGTGAAACAAGAGAGCAGATATTGCCTTATTTAAATCCCATTTTAAACTGCAGAATTAGATTTATATTCCCCACAGAAAGATAAGTGAAAAATATTCCAAATTAGCTCTCTAGGAAATGTCTGTAAATTGGTGAAAAAGAAAAACCCATTGATTCTATAGGCAATAATTCTTACTGTACACATTCTTACAGTTATTTAGTTCATTCACCTATTCATGTATCTATTCAACAATCACGGTGGAGCTCTAGGTATATAAGCTGGACAAAGCTTTGGAGCTATTAAACACCTTTAGATTCAGAACTACTCTGCAAGAGTTTACAGTCTAGTGATCATTGAAATGAAACAGTTTGGTAACAGATAACAGGCTAACTAGGCACAGAAAAGGGAAGAAAACCCTCCCTAGTGGAGGTGATGGAATTCCAGCTGAGCTATTTCAAATCCTAAAAGATTGCTTTGGCTATTCAAGGTTTTTTGTATTTCCATACAAATTGTGAAATTATTTGTTCTAGTTCTCTGAAAAATACCGTTGGTAGCTTGATAGGGATTGCACTGAATCTATAGATTGCTTTGGGTAGTATACTCATTTTCACTATATTGATTCTTCCGATCCATGAACACGGTATATTTCTCCATCTATTTGTGTCCTCTTTGATTTCTTTCAGCAGTGTTTTATAGTTTTCTATATATAAGTCTTTTGTTTCTTTAGGTAGATATATTCCTAAGTATTTCATTCTTTTCGTTGCAATGTTGAATGGAATTGTTTCCTTAATTTCTCTCTCTGTTTTCTCATTGTTAGTGTATAGGAATGCAAAGGATTTCTGTATGTTGATTTTATATCCTGCAACTTTACTATACTCATTGATTAGCTCTAGTAATTTTCTGATGGAGTCTTTAGGGTTTTCTATGTAGAGGATCGTGTCATCTGCAAACAGCGAGAGTTTTACTTCTTGTTTTCCAATCTGGGCTCCTTTTATTTCTTTTTCTGCTCTGATTGCTGTGGCCAAAACTTCCAAAACTATGTTGAATAGTAGTGGTGAGAGTGGGCACCCTTGTCTTGTTCCCAACTGTAAGGGAAATGCTTTCAGTTTTTCACCATTGAGGATAATATTTGCTGTGGGTTAGTCATATATAGCTTTTATTATGTTGAGGTATGTTCCTTCTATTCCTGCTTTCTGGAGGGTTTTTATCATAAATGGATGCTGAATTTTGTCAAAGGCTTTCTCTGCAACTTTTGAGATAATCATATGGTTTTTATCTTTCAATTTGTTAATGTGGTGTATTACATTGATTGACTTGCGGATACTAAAGAATCCTTGCATCCCTGGGATAAAGCCCACTTGGTCATGATGAATCAGTTCTAATGAGGTGGATGAAACTGGAGCCTATTTTACAGAGTGAAGTAAGCCAGAAAGAAAAACACCAATACAGTATACTTACGCATATATATGGAATTTAGAAAGATGGTAACGATAACCTTGTATGTGAGACAGCAAAGGAGACATAGATGTATAGAACAGTCTTTTGGACTCTGTGGGAGAGGGCAAGGGTGGGATGATTTGGAAAAATGGCATTGAAACATGTATATTATCATATGTGAAATGAATCGCCAGTCTAGGTTCGATGCATGATACAGGGTACTCAGGGCTGGTGCACTGGGATGACCCAGAGGGATGGGATGGGAAGGGAGGTGGGAGGGGGGTTCAGGATGGGGAACATATGTACACCCATGGTGGATTCATGTCAATGTATGGCAAAACCAATATAATATTGTAAAATAATTAGCCTCCAATTAAAATAAATAAATTTATATTTAAAAAAATCCTAAAAGATGATACTGTTAAAGTGTTGCACTCAATATGACAGCAAATTTGGAAAACTCAGCAGTGGCAACAGAACTGGAAAAGGTCAGTTTTCAATCCAATCACAATGAAAAGCAATGCCAAAGAATGCTCAAACTACCACACAGTTGCACTCACCTCACATGCTAGCAAAGTAATGCTCAAAATTCTCCAAGCTAGGCTTCTATGTGAACCAAGAACTTCGAGATATTCAAGCTGGACTTACCAATGACAGAGGAACCAGAGATCAAATTGCAAACATCTGTTAGATCATAGAAAAAACTAGAGAGTTCCAGAAAAGCATCTGCTTCATTGACTACACTAAAGCCTTTGACTGTGTGGGTCACAACAAACTGTGGAAAATTCTTAAAGAGATGGGGCTACCAGACCACTTTACCTGTCTTCTGAGAAACCTGTATGCAGGACAAGAAGCAACAGTTAGAATCAGATGGAATAATGGACTGCTTCCAAATTGGGAAAGGAGTATGTCAAGGCTGTATATTGTCATCCAGCTTATTTAACTTGTATGCAGAGTACATCATGCAAAATGCCAGGCTGGATGAAGCACAAGCTGGAATCAAGATTGCCGGAAGAAATATCAATAACCTCAGATATGCAGATGACACCACCCTTATGGAAGAAAGTGAAGAGGATTTAAACAGCCTCTTGATGAAAGTGAAAGATGAGAGTGAAAAAACTGGCTTAAAATTCAATATTCACAAAAATGAAGATCATGGCATCCAGTCCCATCACTTCATGGCAAATAGATGGGGAAACAATTGAAACAGTGGCAGACTTTATTTTCTTGGGCTTCAAAATCACTGCAGATGGTGACTGTAGCCATGAATTAAAAGACGTGTACTCCTTGGAAGAAAAGCTATGACCAACCTAGACAGCATATTAAAAATCAGAGACATTACTTTGCTGACAAAGGTAATTAAACCCTTCCTCAGTTCAGTTCAGTTAGTTTAGTAGCTAAAGTAAACTGAATCCAGTAGTCATGTATTGACATGAGAGTTGGACCATAAAGAAAGTTGAGCACCGAAGAATTAATGCTTTTGAACTGTGGTGTTGGAAAAGACTCTTGAGAGTCCCTTGGACTGCAAGGAGATCCAACCAGTCAATCCTAAAGGAGATCAGTCCTAGGTGTTATGGCAGAAAGTGAAGAAGAACTAAAGAGCCTCTTGATGAAAGTGAAAGAGGAGAGTGAAAAAGTTGGCTTAAAGCTCAACAGTCAGAAAACTAAGATCATGGTATCTGGTCCCATCACTTCATGGCAAATAGATGGGGAAACAGTGGAAACAGTGTCAGACTTTATTTTTCTGGGCTCCAAAATCACTGCTGATAGTGATTGTAGCCGTGAAATTAAAAGACGTTTGCTCCTTGGAAGGAAGGTTATGACCAACCTAGATAGCATATTTAAAAGCAGAGACATTACTTTGCCAACAAAGGTCCGTCTAGTCAAGGCTGTGGTTTTTCCAGTGGTCATGTATGGATGTGAGAGTTGGATGGTGAAGAAAGCTGAGCACCGAAGAATTGATGCTTTTGAACTATGGTGTTAGAGAAGACTCTTGAGAGTCCCTTGAACTGCAAGGAGATCCAACCAGTCTATCCTAAAGGACATCAGTCCTGGGTGTTCATTGGAAGGACTGATGTTGAAGCTGAAACTCCAATGCTCTGGCCACCTCATGCGAAGAGCTGACTCATTGGAAAAGACCCTAATGCTGGGAAGGATTGGGGGCAGGAGGAGAAGGGGACGACAGAGGATGAGATGTTTGGATGGCATCACTGACTCGATGGACATGGGTTTGGGTAAACTCCAGGAGTTGGTGATGGACAGAGAGGCCTGGTGTGCTGCAATTCATGGAATTGCAAAGAGTCAGACACGACTGAGCGACTGAACTGAACTGAACTGAACTGTATTGCTAAATAGCTATGTGACTGAGAGCACTGACCTTCAACTTACTCCTCTGTAAAGTGTATCTTTACAAATAACTACTACATAGGAGTTACTATGTGGGTGGATTATGCAGAAAAGATGAAGTCTTGAGCAAAATCTCCATCACGTGATATGAGTGAAAGCTCTTTCTATCAATGGAGGCTGTCCTCATTTTCCATTCATGCAACTGTTACTCTGACAACCCCAAACTGCGTTTCAAGTATCTAAGCGAAGCATTCATTTTGAGCCCATCAGTGCACAGCAAGACATACAAACAATCCATTTATATAGTCTTACCATGTTTGTGTGTTCAATGGAGTTTGATAAATTTTTTGACTCTTTAAATTGTAAGTTTCCTTTACTTTCTTATAAAAATGTTTAAACATGGGGAAGAAAGTGAAAGTGTGAGAAAAGCACTAGTCATAGGAAGCCTAGTTCTCATAAAACTATTTTCAGGCAAATTTGGGAATCATTAAGAATGACAAAGAAGTGGATCTTTAATCTTCCACTGAAAACTTTTCTGTGAATTTCATATCTTATAAATATGTTAAGAATGCATCATAAGCCATAGGAAACTACCTGTCATATCAGGAAGATTTAAAGATGATTCTGTGACTCAGGATTTTCCTGATGGCTCAGATAGCAAAGAATCTGCCTGCAATGCAGGAGACTTGGATTTGATCCTCAGGTTGGGAAGATCCCTTGGTGAAAGGAATGGGTTCCCACTCCAGTGTTTTTGCCTGGAGAATTCCATTGATAGAGGAGCCTGGTGGGCTAGAGTTCCTGGATTCACAGAGTCGAACATGACTGAGCAACTAACACTTTCACTTTCTATGATTTGATCATTAGTATGGGTTTGCCATTTTAAAAGGAAGGGGAGGATCTATCCAGACAGAGGAAATGTGGGCAAAAGCTTAAAAACATGAGCATGTGTCACATGTCAATAGAGTAGTGAGGAGTTCCATGTAATCAGAACATGGGAGTCATGGATAGAACATTAGTTTAAAGAGGGAAGGGGTGAAGTTCATGAAAGACTTTTGTGTCAGACTAAGCAGTTAGAGTACAGTTTGAGTGCATTTGAAGAAATGATAAAATGAGAGCATTTCATGCTTAGGGTTATGCAAGGACACTTTCTTATGTTTGTGTATATGCCTGGGATATTAATGGGGATAGGTAGACACAGGAAGAAAAGAGGAAGCAATGGTGAAAAGCCCTAGCCGGGGGACTCATTTTAGAATGGTAATTTTAGAAGGCAATTTTAATGTAATACAGGAAGACTTGATCTGTTTGAGTTAATTAGTGTATACCCAAAGGTTAGCATGGTACCTGATTTGTAACAGACATTTAGAAATTATAGCGTGAATATAGAAAAGAGTTTAGAAACAAGTGGTTGGAGCTTATCTTTGAAACTAAAGCCAGGAGATATTTTATTACTTTTACTCTGAACTGAATTCTTTGATTGTGCTGTAAGGGTATTTTCCCATGCAATTACAATAAGGTGCTTTGGATATACATTACTATAACTTTTATAAATCTATTACCATCCTTATCTTAAAACTAAAGATAATTAAAGTCTTCCATTCCTAAATTATGAGTTGGAGAAATGTATACTTTTTAAATGTTTAATATTATTTAAGGGTATAATTTCTTTGTATACAATTAGAAGAAATTCTTCTAAAAAGTATTTATCAAGTTCTAAAAAGGGCACAGAAATTCACAAAACTAGTACTTTGGAAAATTTATACATTGTTTTAAAACAATTCTCACTAAGCCTGTGACTTGGGACAAGTGATTTAACTTCCTTGTGTTTAACGTCTCTTTCCTTTGGCAAGCTTTATTAATTAGTTAATATAGGCAAAGATTATTAATATGTGAAGATGCAAATTATTATTTCTTTATCTTTCTTTTCCTAGTTTTACATTTCCAGAATAAAATTTAGTTTCATTAATTAAACTTTATTTTTAGCTATTATTTATTTAACACTTTCCCAGGTGGTAGAGTGGTAATGAATCCACCTGCCAATGCAGGAGACAAAGGTTTGATCTCTGGGTCTTGAAGATCCCCTGGAGGAGGAAATGGCAATCCACTTCAGTATTCTTGCCTAGAAAATCCCATGGGCAGAGGGGCCTGGTGGGCTATAGTCCACGGGGTCACAGAGAGTTGGACATGAGAGAGTTGGATAAAACCTAAAAGATGATGCTGTGAAAGTGCTGCACTCAATATGCCAGCAAATTTGGAAAACTCAGCAGTGGCTATAGGGGTGGAAAGATCAGTTTTCATTCCAATTCCAAAGAAAGGCAATACCAAAGAATGCTCAAACTACCGCACAATTGCACTCATCTCACACACTAGTAAAGTAATGCTCAAAATTCTCCAAGCCAGGCTTCAACAGTACATGAACCGTGAACATCCAGATGTTCAAGGTGGATTTAGAAAAGGCAGAGGAAACAGAGATGAAATTGCCAACATACATAGATCATTGAAAAAGCAAGAGAGTTCCAGAAAAACATCTATTTCTGCTTTATTGACTATGTCAAAGAATTTAAGTGTGTGGATCACAACAAACTGTGGAAAATTCTGAAAGAGATGGGAATACCAGACCATCTGACCTGCCTCCTGAGAAATCTGTATGCAGGTCAAGAAGCAACAGCTAGAACTGGACATGGAGCAACAGACTGGTTCCAAATCGAGAAAGGAGTACCTCAAGGCTGTATATTGTCAACCTGCTTATTTAACTTATATGCAGAGTACATCATGCAAAATGCTGGGCTGGATGAAGCACAGACTGGAATCAAGATTGCTGGGAGAAGTATCAATAACCTCAGATATGCAGATGACACCATCCTTATGGCAGAAAGTGAGAAGAACTGAAGAGCCTCTTGAAAGTGAAAGAGGAGAGTGAAAAAGTTGACTTAAAGCTGAACATTCAGAAACTAAGATCATGGCATCCAGTCCCATCACTTCATGCCAAATAGATGGGGAAACAATGGAAACAGTGTCAGACTTTATTTTGGGGGGCTCCAAAGTCACTGCAGATGGTGACTGCAGCCATGAAATTCAAAAATGCTTGCTCCTTGTAAGAAAAGCTATGACCAACCTAGATAGCATATTAAAAAGTAGAGCTATTACTTTGCCAAAAAAGGTCTGTCTAGTCAAAGCTATGGTTTTTCCAGTAGCCATGTATGGATGTAAGAGTTGGACTGTAAGGAAAACTGATCACCGGATAATTGATGCTTCTGAACTGTGGTGTTGGAAAAGACTCTTGAGAGTCCCTTGGACTGCAAGGAGATCCAACCAGTCCATCCTAAAGGAAATCAGTCCTGAATATTCATTGGAAGGACTGATGCTGAAGCTGAAACTCCAATACTTTGGCCACCTGATGGGAAGAACTGACTCACCGGAAAAGACCCTGATGCTGGGCAAGATTGAAGACAGGAGGAGAAGCAGACAACAGAGGATGGGATGGCTGGATGGCATCACCGACTCAATGGACATGAGTTTGAGCAAGCTCCGGGAGTTGGTGATGGACAGGGAGGCCTGGTGTACTGCAGTCCATGGGCCGCCAAGAGTCTGACATGACTGAGCAACTGAAATGAACTGAACTGAGTTGAGCATGCATGCACATTTGCACATGGGCCAAATAGTGTACTGTAGTTGTAAAAGCATTATTTTGTCTGGCAAAGACACCCAGCTGAGTAGTATTCCCATTGTATAGAAGAGAAAATAAGGTATAAAGAGATAAGCGATCTGCTCAAGGTTACACAACTATATATCAAGAAATTTGGAAACTGTGATCAAAATTAATGTTACAGTAGTTAGTGTTAATATTTGATATTATATATCAATCATAAACATTAATGGTCCTGCTACTTCTTTTAATCTGTGGAGATTAAAGCTTAGCTAATCAATGTAGTTTATTACTTACAATGACATATCACGTAGGTAATATCCAATCACTTATTGTTTCTTCACTAAATTTGTTAACTCTCTGCATATATTCCCTGCAAAACATGTTTAGTAAAAGAAATACAATGAAGAAAAGTAAGTTGTTTAGTAAAACAAGTCAAGTATCTTTGTGGGTTCTATTATTTCTAAATCATAAAATAATTTTTATTATTACCAATACTACCTCCATTAATATTTCATTGCTCTAGGCTTATCAATTGATATGCTTATTGATTATCACATAAATCAATACATGTAAATACTGTTCATTTAATATCTCAATATATAGTGACTTTCTATTTTAAACTATCTGAAATAATCCCTGGTCCAGGAATTTTAAGGACTAAAATTCCTAACCACTTATGTTTCAGCATATTGCAATGACAGCCTTTTATGTTCACTTTTTGTGTCTCTAATCAAAATACTTTCCCTAAAATCACCATTATTAAATGGCAAGACACCTTTTTAAAATTTTTTTAGATTTCATGTACTAATACAATTCTTCATCAGGTTTAATTTCCCCTTAGTCTTCTTGATAGAATCTATTTCACCTACTAGTTTTGACATTCCAGTTAAGGAAATGTTATCTTTCTATCTCTATTATGTTCAGTAGGTCATATTCTCCATCATTTAAAAACATTTCCAGTTAATCTTTTTAATTTCTCATTTACTTTGTAGTTTCTTATAGACAATTAGGTCCAGTATGTTAATATTACTTATCACTTATCTTATATTTCATCTTTGCTTGTAGAACTCCCTTTTCTCTCCATTGTGCATGTTGAGATTATTTGGGCTAAGCAAAGATCCTTTTTTAAGACCCAATTTAAAGCCAACTTAATAAGCCCTGCCAGTTCTGAACACAACAGGGAGTTTGGTATCCCATCTGGTTAAGTGGAGACTACAATAACCTCCATGATGAGGACATCTGTTTAGACAAATCAGAGTATCATAAATGCAACACTCACCTTCCTGTACCACTAAAACATTCATTGTTTGTGCATTATCTTTATTCTCTTCATTCATTATAGCAAGTCTTCTAGATGACTCTCTTTCTTCAATTCCCTTAAACTAAACTTGATAGGTATAAAATAAAGCATGCAAAGTTGATGTCATGTAACAAGTTCAGTTTTACCCCACTGTATTTGTATCGAGTACATTTAGAAAAGTGATAAATGTATAGATTTGTTGATGGACATGGCAATAATAATCATCAACATTTATACAATGTTCACTGTATAAAAGACACTTTACTAATCAATCTATATTCAGTATTTCCTTTAATCATCATTTTAATCTTGAAAGTGAAAGTGTTAGTCACTCAGTCGTGTCTTACTCTTTGCAACCCCACGTGCTATAGCCTGACAGGCTCCTCTTGTCATGAGATACTCCAGGCAAGAATACTGGAGTGGATAGCAATTCCCTTTTCCAGGGGATCTTTCTGAACGAGGGATCAAATCCAGGTTTCCTGCATTGCAGATGGATTCTTTACCATCTGAACTACCTAATCTTAGGAGGAAAGTGGAAAGTAAATGAGCATTTTGATTGTCTCTTCAACATGCATTCCTCATCAATTGTGTAGCAAGTAAGGACATAGTAAATACACACTGTAAAAAATTTCCACACATACACAATTCCTGTCCTCACACAGTTTCCATTTTCTCTTTCTCCTGATGCCTTACTTACCTGTGGAAGCCTGGCCTATTCTCATATATGAGCCGAGAAGTTAATTTCCTCATGCTACCTATTTCAATGTTACTTTCACAATTTTACAGTGGAGACAAAATAAACTGTATGCTTTAGTATATAGATGTGGGAAAATAAACCTTAGGTATGAATACCTCATCAAAACAAAAAACAACACAAAAGCATACCCTTGTGCTTATGACAATTCAATTCAGCATCTACTCTTAGGACCTTTCACAACCATGCCAAACGTTGTGATAATCACTGAAAATACAAATAAAGTGAAAGACATGCTGGCATTTTCAAGCAGAATAATACTGGAGTGGGTAGCCTATCCCTTCTCCAACGGGCCTTCCCAACCCAGGAATCGAACACTGCCTGCATTGCAGGCAGATTCTTTACCAGATGAGCTACCAAGAAATCCCAAATACAGAAGATACTAGAAAGTAATAAAAGCCTCTAAAGTATGTAAAAATATTTATCTAATGAATATTATTACTAGAAAAAGCCTTAGTCTCTCTCCGCCTCTCTCTCTGACCTTATTTACCGCTATGTTACATACCATTTTAATGTCTAAAAGAGCATAACATCTTGTATACAAGATCTTAGAAGAATGACTTGCTTATTTGGAGTAAAATATGATTCTTTATAACAACAGGAGGGGAATCTTTGCAAAGACCTGGAAGTGTGTGTGCTCAGTCGTGTCCGACTCTTTGTGACCCCATGGATAGAGTAGCCCAACAGGCTCTTCTGTCTGTGGAATTTTCCAGGTGGGAACACTGGAATTGGTTCCCATTTCCTCCTTCAGGGGTCTTTCTGAGCCAGGGATCAAACCTGTGTCTCTTGCATCTCCTGCATTGGCAGGTGGATTCTTTACCACTGAGCTACCTGAGTATTTCCCTTTAAAAGACCTACAAAGTTAAAAAATTAATGAAGATACAAACCATGGAGGCAAACAAAATACAATTAGCCCTAAGGAAACTATTATAACACACTGATTAGTGATCATAAAATGTAAAGTCATAAAATAGAGTGAAATTATGATGAGTGCATTGCATTTGAAAATTCACAGAAGTATACAGCACATTTTAAATACATTTTCATTTAAATGAATCTTGTCTTTTTAAATGATTCAGCTTAAGAGCATTAATCATCAGTTATCCAGTGAACTTTGACTATGTAGACCTTTGTCAGCAATGTCTCTGCTTTTTAATATGCCGTCTAGGTTTGTCATAGCTTTTCTTCCAAGGATCAAGTGTCTTTTAATTTCATGGCAGCAGTCACAGTCCACTCTGGGTTTTGAGCCCAAGAAAATAAAATCTGCCACTGTTTCCATTTTTTTCCCCCATCTGTTTGCCATGAAGGGATGGGAGCAGATGCCATGATCTTCGTTTTTTGAATGTGGAATTTTAAGCCAGTTTTTTCACTCTCCTCTTTCACATTCATCAGGAGGCTCTTTAGTTCCTCTTCACTTTCTGACTTTAGTGTAGTATCATCTACAAATCTGAGGTTGTTGATATTTCTGCCAACAATCTTGATTCCAGCTTGTGAGTCATCCAGCCTGGCATTTTGCATCATGTACTCTACATGTAAGTGACAGTATACAGCCTTTGTTATACTCCTTTCTCAATTTTGAACCAGTCCATTGTTTCATGTCCTGTTCTAACTGTTGCTTCTTGACCTGCATAGAGGTTTCTCAGGAGGCAGGTAAGGTGGTCTGGTATTCTCATCTCTTTAAGAATTTTCCAGTTTGTTGTGACCCACAAAACCATAGTCAGTGAAGCAGAAGTGGATGTTTTTTCTGGAACTCCCTTCCCTCCTGTATGATCCAACGAATGTTGGCATTTGATCTCTGGTTCCTCTGCCTCTTTGAAACCCAGCTTGTACATCTAGAAGTTCTAGGTTCATCCATGAAGGGAAACAAGGAGTTTTACTCTCTCCCAAATCTCTAAGAATTTCCAGGAAGCTGAAGGTCCTGTGATCATTTTTGGTTCTGCAGCCACTGAATTACCATTTTTGCATTTGCTAACTCTTCAACACAAAAAAGTTCACAAAAGGAACTCAAAAATGATTTCCTTTAAATTTTAAGACTAGGAGTAAATGAGTGTCTTATGCCTGATAAGGGTTTGAGAGTATTTACATGACCAAAGTCCTGAGACTTGAAAACTTCCAGAAAAAATGGGGAGAGAGGTGTTGGTACACTTAACGCCACAGGTGGGCAGATTGATTTTAAAATGCTAGACTTCTCAGAGATCTGACAGTATTCTTCTAAAGCTACAACCCCCAAATCAGTGGTAGTATATTGAAAGATTAGATTCTACATCAGTTTAGCTTGCTGTCCCCAGATTCCAACAACATTCTCAGTTGTCAAAATGGAGATAGTCCCCCCCAAAGCAAATAAATAGGAAATTTCAATGACATGGATCTCATTTATATGCAAATCACTATTTTAAGAAAAACAATTCATATTCTCTGAATATAAAACTCTTTTGCACATCTAGCTCCAGCATTCATACTAATAAGATCCATGTCATTCCCTTCTTCTCCTCAAGACTTTGGTAATAATTCTACATCATTCCCTATGTCCTTTTTTATTTTAAAAATAGATTTATTATATGTATAATTGAAATACAATAAATGACTCATGTTTGAAGTGTAATTTGTAAAATTTTGACATATGTACCAACCCACTTTCCTGATGGCTCAGATGGTAAAGAATCTGCCTGTAATGAAGCAGACCCAGGTTCAATCTCTGGGTTGGGAAGATTCCCAGGAGAAGGGAGTGACAACCTACTCCAGTATTCTTGCCTGGAGAATTCTATGGATGGAAGAGACTGGCAGGCTACCGTCCATGGGGTTGCAAAGAGTCAGACACAGCTGAGAGACCAACACACCACAATAAAAACATAGACCCACAAAATGATTACTACAACAAAGATTATGAATATATCTATTATCCCCATTTTCCTATGCCCCTCTTAATCCTTCACTATCACCCTTACCTGCCACATGAGTTTTGCCCCAGACTCAGGCAAACACTGCACTGTCACTACAGGTTACTTTGCATTTTCTAGAATGTTAAACAAATGGAATCATACAGTATGCTTCTTTTTTTTTTTTTTTTTTGTCTAGCTTCCTTTTTTTTATATTGAATGTGTAGTGTTTGTTTTAGGATATACCATGGATATGGATAGGTATTGCCTTCGCTGGTGGCTCAGTGATAAAAAATCCACCTGCCAATGCAAGCAACACCGGTTCCATCCCTGAGGCCAGAATATCCCCTGGAGGAAGAAATAGCAACTCACTCCAGTGTTCTTGCCTGGAAAATCCCATGGACAAAGGAGGCTGGCAGGGTGTAGTCCACGGGGTTGCAAAGAGTTGGACACAACTGAGCATGCACACACGGACCATGAAGAGATATATAGTCCATTCACCTGTTTTGTTTGTTTGTTGTCTGTTCTCTATGTCCACTCTAAGGCCAATGCAGGAATTTGGGTGCCTTACTTCTGCAAATCTGCACACATTTGAATCTGCCTGTGTTTTGTAAATCCCCAAATCATTGATTCTCAAATTTGGCTGCACCATGGAATCACATGAGGAAATTTATCACCGTGGGTACCTAAGGTCTCACCCTAGAGATTCTAATTTTATTAGCAAAAAAGATTTTTAACAACTCTCCTGGTGATTCTAATAAGCAGCAAAGTTTGAGAACCACTGTTCTACACTACTTCTCAAAAGTTCCAGTATGTTTATGTTCTATGACTAGTATTAAGAATGAATTCTGCTATGACTGCAATACTGACACATGTAGGAATATAAATTCTTAGTCTGAAAATGAAAGACAAGAGCTTCCTGGAGGAACAACAATCTTTTCCAACCTGTATGTCTTTGCTAGAGGGACTGATACACTTTGCATTTCAGAATGTTTCTTCCTTGACCTTTTGCAGTCGACCAGATGCTTCATTATTTCTTATTATGAGTTTCACAGAATCAGATGAGTGCTATTTGCATTGGCCTCTATCACTTACTGATTAGCGGCAGATTAAAATAACTATATTACCTTTAGAAGAATTTCTCTGTTAGCACTAGTTACATTCAGGAGACCTTTTAAAAGTAAACAAGAAAACCCTTCCTAATATAATCTATTTTGGAGGATGGGATTTGTGGTTGATTGCATTCACATTATTATTTAAAATAACTGCAAAAGAGAGAAGAGGCACAAAATATAAAATACCAAGATAAAGCATTATAAAATACTAATACTAATTATAAAATACTAAGATATGACATTAAAATGAATATGCAAATTTTAGAATCCACTTATTTTGACTTATTGAACAATTTTATTTGAAAAGATCTTTTAAAAATGCTTTTTAGTTGTTGGATTTGAAGTTTCTGAACTATCTTTTTTTTTTTTTCTGCCAGCAGAATTCTCTGAGGCAAATTGAGTGAAATATTTCGCTGGAGGGGATACTTTACTTCCAAGAAACATTCCTTTGCGTCATGAAATATATCAAGGAAAGAAAAAAAAAGACAATGCTAAAATTTGTGGCAGGCAAAAAAATATACTATTAATATGGTCATGAGATCTTTAACTGTCCTATAGCTTTAATCATGGTTTTGAAATATCTCTGTTAACTATTCAAGTATTAAAACATACACCCACATAGTTTTCACTTCTTTCATTTAAATATTCGTTGTTTTTCCCTTTGATGGCATGTCAAGGGAAGAGAATGCCCTTTCCTACTTATCTCAGACATCTGCTGCTAAGGAAACTTCTGTTAATTATACTGACATATCTAACCTGTGAGGATTTTTTTTTTTTTTTTAAGATGAGCTGGAGACTAAAAAGAAAGAGAAAATAAAAGAGGAGCTATATTTAAATCATTCCATAATTAAATGATATGTCTAAGTCATTTTCCCATTAATAACTTGGTTCATTTTCATACACTCAGAGTCTCTTTAACAATTTAAGGTCTAAATAGTCAGAACATGCTTTCTAAGCAATTGGAAGGCAAAGGAGATATATCAAATGTAAGAACGCTCATTTTGTGTTTAAGGCTCTCCTTTTAAAAGTCTGCGTGTGTGATTTTATTTTATTATTTTTTGGCATAGTTAGTATCTCAGGTTCTTAATAGTGTCTTGCATCGTTATATTAAGGAGGTTCTTGCCTGAAGGAAAAGAGAAGATTTATTCCAATGAGATTTTCTAAGACATTGTGTGGATTGTAGATGTCATAGTTTTACATTTATTGAAATTGTCTTTCCTCTTGGGTCTTAAGAAAATGTGCCTAAAGCTATTATCGCATCTATCGACTCTGTGGGATTTCATGAACGTGGCTCTCCGTCCCAAGTGGTTCAAAAATGACCTTTATGAGCCAAAGTTCAAGCTGAGTGAAGGTTCTAAGATGGAGATTAGAGACCTGTCAGTTGTCTAGAAGGATAAAAGTGTAAAATCATATGTGGCACTCAGTTCAGTCACATCAAACACTGAGAAATGTTTACTGAATGAACTACACCATCCCTAATCACACTTGTCCCTTAAGTATCTACATTATCATGGGCCCCAAACACCCAGAGATATTGTGAATGCAGAGCTCCTAATAAGTATGCACCAATTACAGCAGGCATGTGCTTGCACCTTAATTTCTTACAGCAATTATTTTTACTGTTCAAATGAATTTGACTTGTTGTTGGAAACTCTCCATCCCATTCCTCCACTTCTTTTAATTAACTTTTCAAAATTAAGAGAGAACAATCTTAGACATCATAGATGTTATTAAGTATAATGGGAAAAGCAAAGCAAAAAACATGCTTACGAGAGCAAGATATGAACATTTCCTGAACCATGGTGCTTTTAAAGAACAAGTTCCCTTTATGCGCAGTTCAATAATATCTAATTCATGGAAGTAAAAATGGGGAGTTTAAGTGACAAATGCAAAGTAGGCAACTGTGAATGTAAGACTTGTAATTTCTGGAGGTCAGATACTCTTCTGCTGCAAACACCACTACCACTGAAAATGAATGAAACTGGAGTGGAAATCTTCAATAGGAATACCTCCCATCTCCCATTATACCCACTACCGTGTTGCCAGTCTTTTAATTTGCCACATCTTGATTATATACTTTCATTCTCTGAACAGCTGAAGACATTCTGCATGCCACACTAATGTATCATTGGAAAACAAATTGGCACTAATCAGCTTGTTACATTTACATGATGCAATATTACATGCGTTTGGTTATTTGAGACTTATATGTCATTGTTAGAAAAAGAATAAGTTAAACTAATGAATTATTTGGGATAGTAGCCAAACCATCTAAAAGACAAAACTATACTAAGAAAATTTTAAAAAGCTAAACTCATAAATCGGGGCCCTGGAAGTCCTGTTATTTAAACAACTGCTTATTTTTATTAGATACTCAAAACTAGTTTTACTATAGCATTGTCCATTATATACTTGGAGGTCTAAAGATTTCAATACATTGTTCTTCCCATGAAATAGCTGTCAGATTATAATTAGATTCAGTATTGCCTTAAAGCACATGTGCTTCCTTTAACATTTATCTTTAAACAGATTTCTGACTTATTATTAGTTCTTTTATTTTAATGTTTACACAGAGAACTGATTTCCCTAAGTTATAATTTAAATAACTCTTGATCTTCACTAATTCCAAATTGTGTAACATCATAAAATAATCTAATTAAAAAAGCAAAGGTCTCTATTTTACATAATATATTCAACAACCAACAACTAAAAACTCCTGTGATTTTTTTTTATCTGTAAGGGAATTATATAGACAAGAGCTTAGTTAAAGTTGATCTCTGTTTTATATCTTTATAGATAGAGACTTAGAAGGATAATGCTCAAAATATCTATATCTAACATATCAATTTCTGCCACCTTGAAATGATTCTGTTTTTAAGTGGAGGAAAGATTGTTTAAAATCTTCTCTCTCCAAAACTAAATTATAAACACAGAATAAATCATATGTAGAATGCTTAAACTATTTAGAGCATTTCACCTCTCCCATCAAAGTATAAGTTTGTGACTCATGTCCTCTCTTTCAAAAGATCATACATTTAAGTAATATATGGACTTGCTACCTAACAGTCAAGAGAATTGCTAGCAAGAATACGTTTTAAAAACATTTGATGAATATTTACAGAATTGTTTCTGCTTTGACAAATCATAAAGTTACAACTTTGGGAATGTTGCTATAAAGCCTTCAAACCTAAGGATGGAGAAAAGTCCTCCCCTACATCTGGCAGACAGAGGGGGAAAGTAACCATTTTCAAAACATGCTCAGGACCCTCTGTTTTCCTTAACAAGGCCTGCCCTCAAGGAAAACTATTTTACTGGAACCTAACTGACTGGTATTTTCCAAAATCTAAGGATCTGGGGAAAGGGAAATATACAACTTCAGCTCTTCCAGCCTTCAATGTGGTATAAGAAACTGAAAGACTGAGACCCAAGCATAAGACTACAGGATGCAGCCCCTGCCCTACACCTCATTCAGAGGATGAGAGCTAAAAGAACTGCAAGCCTCAGCCCCTGAGGTTTCCCTAAGGAGTCTTTAGAGAAACCCAAAGACAACAGGGAAGACAAAAACAAGGACACTAGAGGAAATTGTAGCCTGTGACACCTCAAGAGCAAACAGTAAGCACCAACTAACTGCCAGTCATATAACCAAAACCTTACACCAGAGGCCTATTTACCTCAGTTTCTTTTTCCTGACACATAATGTCCAACTTTTGATAAAAACACACAAGTCATGCTAAAAGGCAAAAAACACAGTCTGAAGAGACAAAGCAAACATCAGAGCTAGACTCAGATATGGCAGAGATTTGGAAATTATCAGAATGGGTGTTTAAAGTGAGTTTTCTGTACATCTGAAACTAATACAACACTAAAAATAAATTATACTCCTAATGGATTTTTTAAAGTAAATTTTAATACAAATGGAAAAAGTGGACAGTGGCAAAAATAGATAGGTCATGTAAGCAGAGAATAGAAACTCTAAGAAAGAATCAAAAGGAAATATGAGATATCAAAATCATGGTTACAGAAATGGAGAATACCTTTAGTGGAGCTAACTTGTAGACTGGATGGGGCTGAAGAAAGAGTCAGTAAGCCTGACAGTATATCGGTAGAAAGTTTCTAAATTAAAAAAGAAAAGAGAGAGAGACAGAAACAGAAAGAATGGGGGGAAACAATAACTACAATGAAATAGAATATCCAAAAATGTGCGATGATTACAAAAGATGGGGCACGCACCTAACATAAACACCAGAAGGAGAAAAAAAAAAGGATAGGGGGGAGAAATATTTGAAACCATTGTGAGTAAGAATTTTCCAAAATTAATGACAGATATCAAACCACAGATCTAGAGATCTCAGAGAACACCAAGCAGAATAAGTGCCAAAAAAGCTATCCTGAGCAAATTATATTAAAGTGCAGAAAACTGAAGACAAAGAGAAAATCTTGAAAGAAGTTAGAGAAAAAAAAAACTTATCTGTAAAGGAAAATATTTGTATTGAATTTCTTTTCAGAAATTATGTAAGCATGAAGAAAATGAAACAAAGTATTTAAATATTGATAGGCAAAAACATCAACTGAGAATTATGTATTCAGTGAAATTACCTATCTAAAGCAAAGGAGAAATACTTTCTCAAACAAAATATCAGGGATTTTGCCACTAGTTTCCGTGGTGACTCAGATGGTAAAGACTCTGCCTGCAATGCAGAAGACCTGGGTTTGATCTCTGGTTTGGGAATATCCCCTGGAGAGGGAAATGGCAACCCACTCTACTATTCTTGCCTGGAGAATTCCATGGACAGAGGAGCCTGTTGGGTTACAGTCCATGAGGTCACAAAGAGTCGGACACGACTGAGCAACTAACACTTTCACTTCACTTTAAGACCTGCCTTAAGTAGTGTTAAAAGAAGTTTTTCAGAGAAAGGCAAAATGGCATAGGTCAGAAACTCAATTTACATAAAGAAAGAAAGAATGCTAGAGAAGAATACATAAAGATAAAAACAAAAAAATGGGCAAAAGATTTAAATAGGAACATCACAAGAGAAAATATTCAAATGGTCAGCGAAACATTAAAAAAGTGCTTAACGTCAGTGTGTGTGTATGTGTGTGTGTGTGTGTGTGTGTGTGTGTGCATGTGTGTGTGTGTTAATTGCTCAGTCAGGGATCTTCCCGACCCAGGGATCAATCAAACCCCATTTCCCACATTGCAGGCAGATTCTTTACCATCTGAGCCACTAGGGAAGCCTGCTTAACATCATTAGTTAACAAAAATGTGCAAATTAAATTAATTAGATGCCACTACATATCCCCCAACCCAGTCACCCCTTGACAAAAGCTAAATGACAAAAATAAAAGTGACAGTAATAATGTGGAGGAACTGGAGTTCTACACAGCTGGGGAAATAGAAATCGATACACCCACTTTAAAATTCAATCTGGCAGTATCTACAAAAACTGACCATATCTGCTACATAATAGGGCTCTGTAATCCTCTCTTAAGAATATACCTAAAGGATATGCATCTAAAGTTCACCACATGAATCTAAAGTTCACCACAAGGCATGTTAAAGAATGCATGCCCTGTCCACAATGGACTAGCCATACAATGGAATACTATGAAGTAAAGATGCGAACAGATGACTCATTGAAAAAGTCCCTGATGCTGGGAAAGATTGAGGGCAACAGGGGAAGAGGGAGTCAGAGGATGAGATGGCTGGACAGCATCACCGATGCAATGAACATGAACTTGGGCAAACTCCGGGAGATGTGAGGGACAGGGAGGCCTGGCGTGCTGCAGTCCATGGGGTCTCAAAGAGTCAGACGTGACTGGGCGATTCAACACCAACAATGAGAGTATACCTTGTATAACAGAATAATATGAGTCAATTTCCCGTCTAATGTTGAACAGAAGAAGCCAAATATAAGAGAGTGTATACTGAATGAGTTAGCTGCATCAAGTTCAAAAACAGGCAAAGCTAATCTATAGTATTTGAAGTCAGTCTCTAAGTCTCTTAATGGAAATTCCAGGGACTTTGGAGGAAGCAGTTTGGAAATTACTAGCTTATAGAAGAAAAAGGAAGTACCACACCTCCACCCCCACCCCCAGACCTGTTTGATCATTTGGATCCTCAAAGAATCTTGTTCATGCCTATAGGATGCAGCAAAGCTTACATATAGATATGTCTCGGGTTATGGAAAAGGCTTGGATATCTATATTTCTACTCAATAGTTCTGATCACATTTATGCTGAGTCAAGTCTGGAAAATGTTGCCCTGGAAGCTATCTTAGAGCAGTGGTTCTCAAACTTCAATGATCAGACTCTCTGGTGTGCTTTTTCAAAGGCTAAATTTAGAGGTCCATTCAATAAAATCTTATAGAGTAGAATCCAGGAATATAAATGAACATTTTCCTTACTCTGGAGAACATGCCTTAGAAGTTGTACGATTACAGCCAAGGAAAATCAGATCCTTAGGGGTTGAAGGACCATGTAAAGTTGTAAAGCCATAGTGGGACCAAGAATGGAAAGTCTCCTGACTAATAGTTCAATACGCCTTGTTCAACAACCCTCTCTACTTGTGGCTACCAATTTCTAGTTCTTTGGTCAGAGACTACACACATGTCCTGTGTTGATTTAGCTTCATAAGGATCTGGTTACAAAATCAAATTTCACATTACATATCAAATTACATGGAGATGCAGAACAGGTGGAAATCCTTGGACAATTAGAAGATATGTTACTTTCAGAGGCACTGTATCAGTTCAGTTCAGTTCAGTCGCTCAGTTGTGTCTGACTCTTTGCAACCCCGTGAATTGCAGCATGCCAGTCCTCCTTGTCCATCACCAACTCCCGGAGTTTACCCAAACTCATGTCCATCGAGTCAGTGATGCCATCCAGCCATCTCATCCTCTGTTGTCCCCTTCTCCTCCTGCCCCTAATCCTTCCCAGCATCAGGGTCTTTTCCAATGAGTCAACTCTTCGCATGAGGTAGCCAAAGTATTAGAGTTTCAGCTTCAACATCAGTCCTTCCAATAAACACCCAGGACTGATCTTCTTTAGGATAGACTGGTTGGATCTCCTTGCAGTCCAAGGGACTCTCAAGAATCTTCTCCAACACCACAGTTCAAAAGCATCAATTCTTCAGCGCTCAGCTTTCTTTATAGTCCAACTCTCACATCCATACACGACTAATGGAAAAACCATAGCCTTGACTAGACGGATCTTTGTTGTCAAAGTAATTTCTCTGCTTTTAAATGTGCTATCTAGGTTGGTCATAACTTTCCTTCCAAGGAGTAAGCGTCTTTTAATTTCATGGCTCCAATCACCATCAGCAGTGATTTTGGAGCCCAAAAAAATAAAGTCTGACACTGTTTCCACTGTTTCCTCATCTAGATCCCATGAAGTGATGGGACCAGATGCCATGATCTTAGTTTTCTGAATGTTGAGCTTTAAGCCAACTTTTTCACTCTCCTCTTTCACTTTCATCAAGAGGCTCTTTAGTTCTTCCTCGCTTTCTGCCATAAGGGTGGTGTCATCTGCTTATCTGAGGTTATTGATATTTCTCCCAGCAATCTTGATTCCAGCTTGTGTTTCTTCCAGCCCAGCATTTCTCATGATATACTCTGCATATAAGTTAAATAAGCAGGGTGACGATATACAGCCTTGACATACTCCTTTTCCTATTTGGAACCAGTCTGTTAGATTACTCATTTTCCCGTTTCTCCTCTTATTGCTGCCATAAGCAGAAAGGCTTCTGTTTGGTATTTTGCTTTCTGTGTTGTAAGAAATACATAGATAAAATTTATAAACTCACTGGGATTCAAGTCAAAGGTGAAGTGGCACTTAAAGGAAGATCATTAGTGTACATATTATTTTTAGAAAAGGAAATCCAGGAAAAAATTCTCCATCATCCCCAACAGAAGTTTTTAGGCTCAGTAAAATTAGGCATGGAGGTTATACCTACTGAAAATATAGACAAAAATATTTGTTGTATTAAAATTTTTCTACATCAGATATTTAAGCAGTTTTGCTTTCTTCTATAAATATTTCTCCAAGAAGCAGAGGGTAATAATAGTAAACATGTACTATCAAAACTAATAACACTATTCCTAGTAGCCAGAAGCTAGAAATGATCCAAATGTCCAATAGTAAAATGAACAAATATGGGCTTCCCTGGTGCTTCAGTAGTAAAGAACCCGCCTGCTAATACCGGGTTTGAACCCAGGGTTCGATCCCTGAGTTGAGAAGATCCCCTGAAGAAGGAAAGGACAACTCACTCCAGTAGTCTTGCCTGGGGAATCCCATCAACAGAGGAGCCTGGTGGGCTACAGTCCCTGGGGTCGCAAAAGAGTCAGACACAACTTAACAACTACACAACAACATGCTTAATAATGTGCTTACATGTCTTACAGTCTTGTCAAGGGATATCATCAGCAACAAGAAGTACTAACAACTATACATAAAAAACTTTTTAAAACAAAGGGTGAGTATAAGTCTGGCATGAGAGAATATACTCTTTATGATTCCCTTTACATTAAATTGAGGAATTGTCCAAACTAATCTGCATTGTTCAAAGATAGGATAGGGATTACCCTTGGGAGGAAGCGTGATTTCAGAGGAGCCCCTGGAGGCTTCTAGGCACTGGGAATGTTCTGTTTCTGGATCCAAGTGCTGGTCACAGGGGTGTACACCCACGTGTATGATGGTAGGATTTGAGGCATGAGAATTACATAGACTTTGATACAAATCCCTGCTGAGTCTCTTCTTAGATTTGTAATTTTGAGGATGTTAAACAATTGATTTGAGCTTTTAGTTTCCTCGTGTGTGAAACAAGGATAATACTGCATGGACCCTGAAGTAAACCTGAGAGGGTTGATTGAAATTATTGAAGTATTTAGTATATGTCTGGCACAGAATTGGTGCTCCAAATTGTAGTTATTGTGACACTGAGATGCTTGTGGGAGTATTTCTGTCTACTTGCCAGTCTCTGCCCTCAGCGAATACATTTACATTTTACCTGGTTTGTGTCAGGGGTATTTTTCCTTGCATTGTCTCCTTCTTGATGCCCCCATACGGATACTCAACATTCAGGTTTCAAAGCAGCTTTCAAGCCCTTGTGTATTTATGTATCTGTGCAGAAAAACAAGATGTTATTGTCTCTCAGTTTTTTCCACTTTCCCCGTTAGCTCCCTTTGCATTTACATTTTCAAAACTGTTTACAGTGCTGAACTTTTGCTGACAGCCTCTGCTAATGAAATGACTTTTCTCTGTGAATCAAAAACCCTCTTCCTAATGGTGCTGCCTGATCTAAGTCTTCATAAACCTGCTGTTGCTTCTTAAGAGAAAGAGCATGAATTGCTCACCACATGGAATTACCTCTTACTCAGGGGTCTCAGCTGGATATTTGTTTAACCTGGTTCACCTCAAATACTGTGTACATTTCTGCTGTCACCTAAATGACCTTTCCTATTTTTTTTTCTCTTTTCATTTGTATTTTGAAAGTGCTTCTCAAACATTCACTGCCAAACCTCCCAGCCGCCAATAAAATAGGTCAATGTTATTAGCCCCATTTTACAGATGAGGTGAAGAGAGTTCCAGAGGTTACAAAGGAGTTAGAGGGAAGGGAGCTAGCAACTGACATTTTCTTGGATCTGCAGTTTTGTGTTACACAGGTTCCAGGGCTGCGAGGAGAACAAACAAGAATAGCTAAAACTTGGTAAAACTTGGCTGAATGGGAACCTTTTCCTGCACATATTTGTTATAATAGCATCTGCTGTATTGAATTGCTAAGACAAATTGTGTTTTTAATGATGTTTTACTACCTGTGATTTTACAACTAAAATAGCTACCCATCACATGCCTACCTACCAATCTCTCTTTAAATATTTCAGTCACTTAAAAAAAAATATTTATATTAATTGGAAGATAATTACTTTACAATATTGTGATGCCTCTGCCATTTAGCCACTTTCAAGTTACACAATGCTCACTCAATAGAATCTCAAAATTCCTAGAAGCTGGTTATAGGGAATTTTTTATAGTTAAAAAAGTTGTAGCATAAATACTGAAGACTATTAGTTATGACTAGATTTTACTAAATACCTATGAAGAGGATTTGATTTAGGTCATACCTGAATGGTCTACTGGTTTTGCCCATTTTCTTCAATTTAAGTCTGAATTTGGCAGTAAGGAGTTCATGATCTGAGCCACAGTCAGCTCCCAGTATTGTTTTTGCTGACTGTATAGAGCTTTTCCATCTTTGGCTGCAAAGAATATAATCAATCTGATTTCGGTGTTGACCATCTGGTGATTTCCATGTGTAGAGTCTTCTCTTGTGTTGTTGCAAGAGGGTGTTGGCTATGACCAGTGCATTCTCTTGGCAGAACTCTATTAGCCTTTGCCCTGCTTCATTCTGTACTCATTCTGTAATGGACAAATTTGCCTGTTGCTCCAGGTATTTCTTGACTTCCTACTTTTGCATTCCAGTCCCCTATAATGAAAAAGACATCTTTTTCGGGTGTTAGTTCTAAAAGGTCTTGTAGGTCTTCATAGAACCGTTGAACTTCAGCTTCTTCAGCATTACTGGTTGGGGCATAGACTCGGATTACCATGATATTGAATAGTGTGCCTTAGAAACGAACAGAGATCATTCTATCATTTTTCAGATTGCATCCAAGTACTGCATTTTGGAGTCTTGTTGACTACGCTGGCTACTCCATTTTTTCTAAAGGATTCCTGCCCACAGTAGTAGATATAATGGTCATCTGAGTTAAATTCACCCATTCCAGTCCATCTTAGTTCACTGATTCCTAGAATGTCGACGTTCACTCTTGCCATCTCCTGTTTGACCACTTCCAATTTGCCCTGATTCATGGACATAACATTCCAGGTTTCTATGCAATATTGCTCTTTACAGCATTGGACATTACTTCCATCACCAGTCACATCCACAACTGGGTGTTTTTTTTGCTTTGGCTCTATCCCTTCATTCTTTCTGGAGTTATTTCTCCACTGACCTCCAGTAGCATATTGGGCACCTACCAACTTGGGGAGCTCATCTTTCAGTGTCCTATCTTTTTGCCTTTTCATACAGTTCATGGGGTTCTCAAGGCAAGAATACTGAAGTGGTTTGCCATGCCCTTCTCCAGTGGGCCACATTCTGTCAGACTTCTCCACCATGACCCATCCGTCTTGAGTGGCCCTACAGGGCATGGCTTAGTTTCACTGAGTTAGACAAGGCTGTGGTCCATATGATCAGGTTGGTTAGTTTTCTGTGATTGTGGTTTCAGTCTGTATGCCCTCCGATGCTCTCTCTCAGTGCCTACTGTCTTACTGGGGTTTCTCTTACTTTAGATGTGGAGTATCTCTTCACAGTTGCTTCAACAAAGCACAGCTACTGCTCTTTACATTGGACATGGAGTATCTCCTCTCGGGCACCACTCATGACCTTGGAAGTGGGGTATCTCCTCTGTGTTGCTCACCACTGCAGGGTCGCGCAATGGAAGTGAGAAATAGATTTAAGGGACTAGAGCTAATAGAGTGCCTGATGAACTACAGACGGAGGTTTATGACATTGTACAGGAGAAAGGGAGCACAAGACAAACCCCAAGAAAAAAGAAATGCAAAACAGCAATTTGGCTGTCTGAGGAGGCCTTACAAATAGCTGTGAATAGAAGTGAAGCAAAAAGCAAAGGAGAAAAGGAAAGATATACCCATTTGAATGCAGACTTCCAAAGAATAGCGAGGAAAGATAAGAAAGACTTCCTCAGTGATCAGTGCAAAGAAATAGAGGAAAATACTAGAATGGGAAAGACTAGATATCTCTTCAAGAAAATTAGAGATACCAAGGGAAATTTTCATGCAAAGGTGGGCTCAATAAACGACGGAAATGTTATGGACCTAACAGAAGCAGAAGCTATTAAGAAGAGGTGGCAAGAATACACAGAAGAACTGTACAAAAAAGATCTTCACGACCCAGATAATCACGATGGTGTGATCACTCACCTAGAGCCAGACATCCTGGAATGGGAAGTCAAGTGGGCCTTAGAAAGCATCACTACAAACAAAGTGAGTGGAGGTGATAGAATTCCAGTTGAGCTATTTCAAATCCTGAAAGATGGTGCTGTGGAAGTGCTGCACTAAATATGCCAGCAAATTTGGAAAACTCAGCAGTGGCCACAGGACTAGAAAAGGTCAGTTTTCATTCCAATCCCAAAGAAAGGCAATGCAAAAGAATGCTCAAACTACTGCACAATTGCACTCATCTCACATGTTAGGAAAATAATGCTCAAAATTCTCTAAGCCAGGCTTCAGCAATACGTAAACTGTGAACTTCCAGATGTTCAAGCTGGTTTTAGAAAAGGCAAGGCACCATAGATCAAATTGCCAACATCCGCTGGATCATCAAAAAAACAAGAGAGTTCCAGAAAAACATCTATTTCTGCTTTATTGACTATGCCAAAGCCTTTGACTGTGTGGATTACAGTAAACTGTGGAAAACTCTGAAAGAGATAGGAATACCAGACCATCTGACCTGCCTCCTGAGAAATCTGTATGCAGGTCAAGAAGCAACAGCTAGAACTGGACATGGAACAACAGACTGGTTCCAAATCAGGAAAGGAATACCTCAAGGCTGTATACTGTCACCCTGCTTATTTAACTTATATGCAGAGTACATCATGAGAAACGCTGGGCTGGAAGAAACACAAGCTGGAATGAAGATTGCCGGGAGAAATATCAATAACCTCAGATATGCAGATGACACCACCCTTATGGCAGAAAGTGAAGAAGAACTAAAGAGCCTGTTGATGAAAGTGAAAGAGGAGAGTGAAAAAGTTGGCTTAAAGCTCAACATTCAGAAAACTAAAATCATGGCTTCCAGTCCCATCACTTCATGCCAGATAGATGGGGAAACAGTAGAAACAATGGCAGACTCTATTTTCGGGGGCTTCAAAATCACTGCAGACGGTGACTGTAGCCATGAATTAAAAGACGTGTACTCCTTGGAAGGAAAATTATGACCAACTTAGCATATTAAAAAGCAGAGACATTACTGTGCCAACAAAAGTCCGTCTAGTCAAAGCTTTGCTTTTTCAAGTAGTCATGTATGGATGTGAGAGTTGGATGGTGAAGAAAGCTGAGCGCCAAAGAATTGATGCTTTTGAACTGTGATGTTGGAGAATACTCTTGAGAGTCCTTTGGACTGCAAGGAGATCCAACCAGTCCATCTTAAAGGAGCTCAGACCTGGGTGCTCATTGGAAGGACTTATGTTGAAGCTGCAACTCCAATACCTTGACCACCTCATGCGAAACACTGAATCATTTGAAAAGACCCTGATGCTGGGAAAGATTGAGGGAAGGAGGAGAAGGGAATGACAGAGGATGAGATGGTTGGATGGCATCACCGACTCAATGGACATGAGTTTGGGTAAACTCCAGGAGCTGGTGATGGACAGGGAAGCCTTGTGTCCTGCAGTCCATTGGGTCACAAAGAGTCGGACATGACTGAGTGACTGAACTAAACTGAACTGATGAAGAGGAAGGAAAGACTGTGGAAAAACAACTCAACTTCCCCATGCTCCTGGAAGTGACAATTTCCAAGGCTGTCTCATCTTTCCCCACTCTTTCCACCCCAATTCCATGTCAGGGAGGGACCTCAGTTACAGGCAAAAGGATAACTGTCCATCAATATGGAGAACACTGCTTGTTTGGGGGATATTTTTTTCTTAACTAAGCTGTGTTTCATTGAGTTATGTGCTTTTTTAAAGATGCTCAGTTGAATGTGGAGATTTTAAGCCTCATAGGTTGAACAGAAGATCATGTACTGGAGCAACAAGTAATTTAATGATTTTTGAAGCTGCCTTAAATATCCTCTATAAAAATAAACACTTCAAAAATCTCTCAATCTCTGCCTTCCAAATATGCTAATTAATTAATTTATTAAATTTGAAGTAATAATGTCATGATCTGATGACAAAGCTATGGAAAACCCAGCATGTGATGTAATGATAGATTATGTTTCTATGTAAAATAAAATATAAGGGTGTGTGAGTTGGGGGAGAGAGAGATAGATGTGTGAGGGGTGGGTGGTAGAAAGAAAGAAATACATGGTAATGTAAAGTAAAAAAATCAAATCAAATTTTTGAATTAATATCAAATATGAAGTGATAGGAACATATAGATCTTTAAGAAACATGATTTAATATGAATATTTAGGGAAGAAAATACATAGTGATAAACAAATAACATACCTAGAATACACCAAATTTTTATAAAAAATAGATTTGTATAATTAGTATGATGCTATGAAAGCATTTTCAAGGGATCTCACATAGACACCAAAGTGTATTAACACTTACATATGTTTACTATCATATGTATTAGTGCCAAATAACTGAAAATATAAATAAAAGAAATTTGTTTCAATATAGTTTCAGTGTATCTGCATTAAAACACTATGGTTTTTCTCTAAGTATTAAATTGAATATTTGTACTATAATAATATTATGGGAAAATGTTTCTCAGCTCACAACTTTTGCTTAAAAACTTACATTTTATAATTTTTGTAGTTAAAGGAAACTTCCTGAAGATTTTTAATCTTGTAATTCAACAATAATTGAAAGGTTGGCTTTGAGCTTAACCTAGACCAGAATAAGCCAAGCTCACTCTTTCATCATATATTTTCAGCTTCAATAAAATGACTTTTTCTTCATTCAGAAGTCTCACTGCTTTGCAAAGTCCTTTTCTATTTATACTATAATGGAAGTGATCATTTTACTTGGTTCTGCCACCTCAATGAATGCCCTCAGTTTATCCATTCTGATTTTTATAGAGGCATCAAATATTCTATAGATTAATGCCAATAGACTGCTTCCTTTTGCCAGCATGAATTTAGGGGAAAATCTATTTAAAAATTAAGTGAAATGCAAGGAAAGCTTGGGAAACCAAATGCTTTTTTCAGTGTTATTTTGTTTTTTATAATATAATAATGTCTATTCACACCTGATTTGTTTCATGATTTATCTAGATGTTGGTGTTTCTTTTAATTACTTATTTAAAACAAAATTCTATGTTACCACTTTTGTGAAATCTGCCTTATCATTGGGTATTAAAATATGGAAGTTTTCCTGTAGGTCTTCCTTCAAGTTACTGCTGAAAATGGCCATCATTTCTAATAACATTGAAATTTATAGTCTAATAAAATTAAACCTTTGCTTTCTTCTGAGGTTTAGGCACTGAGGACTAAGGACTAAAAAGACTGTAAAATGTGCGTTACCAGGACATATTCTTGAAGTGCCAGGCAATGACTCAAATATAACAAATCGAGATGTAGATGTAATGTTTAGGGGCCTTTCAAAAGAAAGAACAGACATGGAAAACAGTTGGTACGCAGAAAGCAGCCCAAGCAGTTGAAGAGTCAGAATCCCAAGACGATCTCTCTGTATATGGTTGCCAGGGCTGCCATAACAAAGTTCTACACACCGAGTAGCTTAAAACAACAGCTATTAGCTTTACAGTTCTGGACATTAGAAACCCAATATTGCAGTGTTAAGGAGCAGAGCCATGCTCCTTCTGAAACCTGTAGGAAAATTCTTGCTTGCTTCTGGTGGTTTGCTGGTATCTTTGGCATGACTTTCTATGGCTTGTAGATGCATCATGCATTCCAATCCCTGGTTTCCTCATGGTGCTTCTCTTGTGTCTCCTCACACCATCTTCCCCCTGTGTGTTTCTTTGTCCAAATTCCCTGTTTTTTATAAGAACACCTGTTTTATTAGTTTAATGCCCACAAAGACATCCTTTCAACTTGATTACCTCTGTAAAGACCCTATTTCCAAATAAGGTCACAGGCTGAGGTACTGAGAGTCAGGACTTCAACATACCTTTTTAGGGAAAACAACTTAGCCCACAACCCTTCCAATAAAATGGACAGAACATAGAAATGGACATAGAGAAGAATAAGGTAAAAAGTAGCAGGAATTCTGGAGAAACAGATGAGTCCTGAAGTTCAATATGTAGTGGTGGAAGCAAGATTTCAAGAGCTGAGCCAAGAGGAGAAGATTTCAGCAACTTTGTGTACATCAGCTGTCCCCACACCAGGGGAAGCAGATTTTTAAAAATACACAGCACACTTGGTCAGGACACCTCTATTTCGGTGAGCAATATAATTATGGTACACAGATTATGTTCACAAATGGTTTGCAGCTTCTCCTGACAGGAGACAGTTAATATCACTATGACTTGAATATGGGCTGTCCTGATTGCTTTCTACTAAGCTGCAGCAGAAACAACATTGGGTTTCAAAGCCTAAACCTCAAGAACCTTGGAGCGTCTTTTTCTTGGAAAATGCCCCAAAATGGCAATGGGAAAAAATTAGTCTAGCCTACTAGAGGATGAAAGGCCATGTGGAGAAGAACTGAAGCATCCTATAAGATAGAAGCAACTTCTGAACACGAGTAAGGCCATCTTGAACCTTCTTGTGAAAGCAATCTTCATTTAAATGAAGTTGCAAGAAATAAAAGGAATCCAGATTGGAAAAGAAGAAGTAAAACTCCTGTTTGCAGATGACATGATCCTCTACATAGAAAACCCTAAAGACTCCACCAGAAAATTACTAGAGCTAATCAATGAATATAGTAAAGTTGTAGGATATAAAATCAACACACAGAAATCCCTTGCATTCCTATACACTAACAATGAGAAAACAGAAAGAGAAATTAAGGAAACAATTTCATTCACCATCACAATGAAAAGAATAAAATACTTAGGAATATATCTACCTAAAGAAACAAAAAACCTATATATAGAAAACTATAAAACACTGGTGAAAGAAATCAAAGAGGACACAAACAGATGGAGAAATATACGGTGTTCATGGATTAGAAGAATCAATATAGTGAAAATGAGTATACTACCCAAAACAATCTATAGATTCAATGCAATCCCTATCAAGCTACCAACAGTATTTTTCACATAACTAGAATAAATAATTTCACAATTTGTATAGAAATACAAAAAACCTCGAATAGCCAAAGCAATCTTGAGAAAAAAGAATGGAACTGGAGGAATCAACCTGCCTGACTTCAGGCTCTACTACAAAGCCACAGTCATCAAGACAGTATGGTACTGGCACAAAGACAGAAATATAGATCAATGGAACAAAATAGAAAGCCCAGAGATAAATCCACGCACCTACGGACACCTTATCCTCGACAAAGGAGGCAAGAATATACAATGGAGAAAAGACAATCTCTTTAACAAGTGGTGCTGGGAAAACTGGTCAACCACTTGTAAAAGAATGAAACTAAAACACTTTCTAACACCATACACAAAAATAAACTCAAAATGGATTAAAGATCTAAATGTAAGACCAGAAACTATAAAACTCCTAGAGGAAAACAGGCAAAACACTCTCCGACATAAATCACAGCAGGATCCTCTATCACCCACCTCCCAGAGTAATGGAAATAAAAGCAAAAATAAACAAATGGGACCTAATTAAAATTAAAAGCTTCTGCACAACAAAGGAAACTGTAAGCAAGATGAAAAGACAGCGTTCAGAATGGGAGAAAATAATAGCAAACAAAGCAATGGACAAAGAATTAATCTCAAAAATATACAAGCAACACCTGCAACTCAATTCCAGAAAAATAAATGACCCAATCAAAAAGTGGGCCAAAGAACTAAACAGACATTTCTCTAAAGAAGATATACAGATGGCTAACAAGCACATGAAAAGATGCTCAACATCACTCATTATCAGAGAAATGCAAATCAAAACCACAATGAGGTACCATTTCACACCAGTCAGAACGGCTGCTATCCAAAAGTCTACAAGCAATAAACGCTGGAGAGGGTGTGGCGGAAAGGGAACCCTCTTACACTGTTGGTGGGAATGCAAACTAGTACAGCCACTATGGAGAACAGTGTGGAGATTCCTTAAAAAACTGGGAATAGAACTGCCATATGACCCAGCAATCCCACTGTTGGGCATACACACTGAGGAAACCAGAATGTTTATCGCAGCACTGTTTACAATAGCCAGGACATGGAAGCAACCTAGATGTCCATCAGCAGATGAATGCATAAGGAAGCTGTGGTACATACACACAATGGAATATTACCCAGCCATTAAGAAGAATACATTCGAATCAGTTCTAATGAGGTGGATGAAACTGGAGCCTATTATACAGAGTGAAGTAAGCCAGAAAGAAAAACACCAATACAGTATACTAACGCATATATATGGAATTTAGTAAATCGATAAATAATCCTGTATGCGCGACAGCAAAAGAGACACAGATGTATAGAACAGTATTTTGGACTCTGTGGGAGAGGATGAGGGCGGGATGATATGGGAGAATGGCATTGGAGCATGTAAATTATCATATGTGAAATGAATCGCCACTCCAGGTTCGATGCATGATACAGGGTGCTTGGGGCTGGTGCACCGGGATGACGCAGAGGGATGGGATGGGGAAGGAAGTGGGAGGGGGTTCTGGAGGGGGAAAACATATACACCCATGGTGGATTCATGTCAATGTATGGCAAAACCAATACAATATTGTAAAGTAAAAAAATAGATAAATAAATAAATAAAATAAAAAAGAATGAGCATAAGAGAATCCAGCATAGAACCCTCTTAGCAGTTTCAGAATCATAAGGAATAATAAATCTGTAATAATAAATTAATACATATATTTATAAGAAATATTAAATCTGTGATAATAAATATATATATATTTGTATTTAAGAGAGATATATAGATATAGAGATAGATAGATGTCACCTAGTTGCAGAAATGTTTTTGTCAGGTTGAAAAGAAAAATAAGATAAAGGGATAACTTGAATTAAAAGTAGAGGAGATAAAGAAAAGGAAACTATTGATAGGGTTATAAAATGCAACTAGGAATGAGAACCCTAAGAAAATTCTTACCATACAGACTGAGTAGTGGTGGGCCACAGACGTGGCCCTGAGTGTTCTAACAGTCAGTGGGAAAACACAATGCTGATCAGTTACGCAGTTTGCAAGAAATCTAAGATAAAATAAGAACAGTTGTTTGGAGAAGCAAAATTATTGCTGTTACTAATATCCGACAGAAATTTCTCCCCATGGTCCTCATAAAACCAACACCATGTAATAGACTGGCTTATACCCTCAACTACAGTTTTAGAGTATGCACAGTGACAACTTTCATAGCATTGTCAGCATCATTCTATAAACAACATTTCAGCAAAGGCAGCTCTATGGGGGTCAATACAGTACTATCCAGGATATAACATGTCCTCTGATTTGACCAAATCTAGTAGTGGTTTTAAACTGTGGAATAATGGATAGATGTTATCTCTTATGCAATTCTTTCTACAGACTGTTTCTGTCTGCAGATCTTTTGCACAATATTGGAAAGCAATGCATTCAAAGCTGCACTTTTGACAAGCATTCAGAATTCATATTGTTTATATTCAGAGTGGGCTTTCCAGCTGGCTTAGGGGTAAAGAATCCACCTGCCAATGCAGGAGCTGCAGGTTTAATCCCTGGGTCAGGAAGATCTCCTGGAGAACGAAATGGAAACCCACTCCAGGATTCTTGCCTGGGAAATCTCATGGACAGAGGAGCCTTGTGGGCTACATTCCATGGGATCACAAAAGTGTGGGACACAGTGTAGGGACTAAACAACAACAACAACATCTTCAAGGTTAAATATGGACCTACATAGTTTAATCAATAGCTGATTTGGTGGAGGGTTTCCATCTGTCATTAAAAAAAAAAAGATCAAAGAAGAACCTACGCCTGAATTAAAGGTCAGTTCTTCTCTATGCAAATATTAACTGATGGAGAACCCATAGAATTCTGTTTCAAAATTCTCAGAGAAAGCTTGTCTAACACATAAACAACTGAGGCCATTCAATAGTAGCCTGGATATATATTTTACTTATTTGGTGATTCTTAACTAATATTTAATCTTACTAAAGCACCCAGACCATGATCAATTTGGAGCTCTTCTAATAAATAATATTTTGAACTTTTGCTCAATCTGAAATTCTATTAAGGTTTTAGTTCTGGAAAGAAACTTGAGATCACTTAATCCAATATAGTATTTAATACATAATAAACTTGCATCAAAAGAGGTAAAATTCCTCTCACAAGATTATGTACCTGAAGAGTAAAGTGAAAGTCTTTCTTCACTTCATTCATTGACTGCTCTGTTTGTGGACACATGGCTGCATGGCCTCAGTGATTTCAAGGAAACCCTGTTGCATCCATTCCATTACCATGAAAATTGGTCCTCAAGGAGAGAAATTTAGTACTTCAATTCATATTTTTCCTTTTCTTTCTTTTCACATCTGGACATCAACGTTAATGTGATTTTCATGGCTTACCCTCTCATTACCTGAAGTAAACAGATTATTGCATCACAATATTGCTCTGAGTTCAATTACATGAAGAAATACTATTATCTGATAAAATGCTTCGTTCTGTTAACAGGAGGAAAAGAATAAATCCCACCACCCTCAGCCAACAACATATTATTGCAATGACATACCAAGTCAAAATGTGCAAGATGAAAAATTATTTGATTAGCCTCTAAATTGTGAGTACTTAAACCTATGAGAGCTGCCAAGTCCAAGCCACTGTGGCTCACACTATAATCTTGCTGTAGTCCTCTGGGCCCCTCCATAACAAAAGCTACCATCTTGCCATCACTGTCACTTCACGTATTCAATCTCCAAAGCTCTGTTTGTTGTTTCATTCTGTTCTATGTCTCCCCTAGGAACACCTTCATTTTAATATAAATAGAGAGTTTCATCATGCGATGGCAAAGAACCATGGAAGGTATGACTCTCAATATTACTGGACACCCTGCAAACAGATGTATTCCAAAAAGGGGACTGAGAGAGCAAAAAGAAAAAGAAAAAAACAAGTTTAATAAAAGGGCACTAATATTATTTATCTGCACATAATGCAAACCATATGTCTATAAGAGTCAAAAGTAAAAACCATAGGTGAGGCTATTACATTTTGTGTTTGTTGCTATTGCCAGGATATAGGAAGTGGCTATTGAAGAGATCCTATAGCTCTTGCTCAGGTCTTTACATCTCAGATTACTTTCATTGCCTTGCCTGGAATGAGGGCCATGTTTGAATCCTAAGTAATTTTTTAATGCACTACTCTTATTTGAATTTAAAAATGTTTTTGAGAGATGGTCTGAGACATAAAAAATTTAAGTGTAATCCTAGTTTGCCTCATCCATATTGACTGGGAAGGGCAGGAATATGGAGCAATCATAAATTAAGGTGACCAGAGCAAAGATTTTTCCTTTTTTGAAGTCTTCTGTCTTTCAGAATTTTTAGAATATTTTTAGAATATTTAATATCTCTATTGTCCAAAGCATGTGTAATTAAAAGTTTAATTACCTTTTCTCAACATACATATACACACACACTTAAAAATCATTTATGACTCATCAATTTTTTAATGGTGCTTCTGTGCTCATTTCAAAAAGAATAGTTTAACATTTTCCTCTTTCCCTTTTATCTGCCATCACATTTTAAATAGATGGCAAAAAACGTATCACACATCCCTCCTCATGTTGTACTTTAAACCAGTCAGTGCGGAAGTCTGCGGAGAAAGGCAGCATGGAGTCTAGTATTTTGGTTTGCTTTGTTTAAATTGTTGGTATTGTTCAGTCACTAAGTCGTGTCTGACTCTTTGTGACCCCATGGACTGCAGCACACCAGGCTCCTCTGTCCTCCACTCTCTCTCAGAGTTTGCTCAAATTCATGTCCATTGAGTCCGTGATGCTATCTAACCATCACTTCCTCTGCTGCCCTCTTTTCTTTTTGCTTTCAATCTTTCCCAGGATCAGTGTCTTTTCCAAAGAGTTGACCCTTTACATCAGGTGGCCAAAGTATTGGAGCTTCAGCTTCAGCATCAGTCCTTCCAATGTATATTCAGGACTGATTTCCTTTAGGATGGACTGGTTTGATTTTCTTCCTGTCCAAGGGACTCTCAAGAGTCTTCTCCAACACAGAAGTTCAAAAGCATCAATTCTTTGGCCTTCTTTATGGTCCAAGTCTCATATCTGTACATGACTACTGGTGAAACCATAGCTTTGACTATATGGAGATTTGTCAGCAAAGTAATGTCTCTGCTTTTTTATATGCTGTCTAGGTTTGTCATAGCTTTTCTTCCAAGGAGCAAGCATCTTTTAATTTCATGGTTGGAGTCGCTATCTGCAGTAATTTTTGGAGCCCAATAAAATAAAATAAAATCACTGTTTCCACTTTTTCTCCTTTTATTTGCCATGAAGTGATGTGACCAAATGCCACGATCTTAGTTTTTTCGAATGTTAGTTTTAAGCCAGTATTTTCACTTTCCTCTTTCACCCTCATCAAGGGCTCTTAAGTTCCTCTTCACTTTCTACCATTAGAAATGGCAGAATGATATCATCTGCATATCTGATATTTCCCCCAGCAATCTTGATTCCAGCTTGTGAGTCATCCAGCCTGGCATTTTGCATGATGTAGCCTGTATAGAAGTTAAATAAGCAGGGTGACAAGATACAGCATTGTCCCAATTTGAACCAGTTTTTCCACGTCTGGTTCTAACTGTTGCTTCTTGACCCACATATAGGTTTCTCAGGAGGCAGGTAAGGTAGTCTGGTATTACCATCTCTTTAAGAAGTTTCCAGAGTTTGTTGTGATCCACACAGTTATAGGCTTTTTCATAGTCAGTGCAGCAGAAGTAGATGCTTTTCTGGAATTCCCTTGCTTTATCCATGATTCAATGAATGTTGGCAATTTGATCTCTGCTTCCTCTGCCTTTTCTAAACTCAGCTTGTATATCTGGAATTTCTCAGCCACATACTGCTAAAGCATAGCTTGAAGGATTTTGAGCTTAAGCTAGCATGTGAAATGAGCAAAATTGTATGGGAGTTTGAACATTCTTTACTATTGCCCTTCTTTGGGATTGGAATGAAAACTGTTTAAATAGGTATTAACAAAGTCCAAATTGGAAGACTAGAAGACTAGGAGATGATGCATTGATGAAGAAAAGAACTTTGGTATATAGTAGGCATGCAATAAACATTAGTTCTGATCTTTTATCTCCCTATTTTCTTTTGCTGTACAAATAAATAGTGATTATTCATTGATTTAAAAACAACATAAGGACTTCCCTGGTGGTCCAGTGGCTAAGACTCCATGCTCCCAATGCAGGGGGCCTGGGTTTGATCCCTGGTCAGGGAACTAGAGCCCGCATGCTGCAACTAAGAGTTTGCACACTGCAGCTAAAAGATCCCATGTGCTACATCTCAGAACAGCACAGCCAACTATAAATATTTTGAAAAACAACAATGTAAAACTTCTCTAATCTGTAGAATACTATCAAATGGACTCAGTAAATACTACTGGCATATAAGTAGACTAATGGATTGTAACAGTAAATATTTATCTATAGCCTAGATGTGATTTTGTAATGTGAGCATATGCAGTATGTGTGATCCTACCACAGGGAATAGGAAATACATGTGTGTTAAATGAGAAAAAATAATGGGATGAAAGAGTTGATGCTATCAGAGAGTTAGAGCAATTTTGTTTGGCAAATTCAAAGTTCACAAGTGGAAATATGTGATTTGGGCTAATGAAAATGCAAAAAAGTTAGATTTATTATAGATAACATAACCTGAGTTTCTTTTGTTTTTGTTATTGTGAAAGTGTATGCAGTATATTTTCTACAAACTTTTTTTTTCAAATCAGCCTTTATTCCATGCTATTGAAGCATTGTCTTTTTATTTTAATGTCAATGTGTAAAGTGGCATACAGCCAATTTAAAATAACTTACGTGATACTGACATATTTATTCTTAGAACTTAGGCATTAGATTTACAGACATAGGACAGTGTTTTATAAAATTTTGTACTAATTTCATGTTTACAGTATTTCAGAAATGAAATCTGCTCTAAACCATCTTAATGCAATATATATGTTGCCTTTCTATGAAGTCTGTTCCTGGAAATAAAGGAAAAGAGAAAAGAGGAAAGAAAATAGGAAAACATGATAAAAGAAAGGAAGGAAAAGTAAATGTTCTTTTCCACAGTTTCATATCCAATTAGAAAATGCTATATTTTATATCGACCCTCTTCTGGGTTTAGGATGTTAAACCCTTGGAAGTCTCTCATGGGAGAAACCTATTTAACTTTATTAAAGACAAAGTTTTTCAAATTTAGTTTAGAATAGAAATTTTTATTGTTATAACTATTAACATACTTTAAGACACACGCTAGGGCACTATTTTTTAAACTGCAAGTCATAAAACCAAGTCCAGTTTGTGAAATCAATTTAGTTAGCATGGTCTTCATGACCATCGTTTAGAAGATATGAAATAAAATGGGTTCAAATTGAATAGAATGGATTACAGCATAATGCACAAAGGAAAGTCATATTTTGTTTTATAAAATTTTTCCTTCTGCAATGTGTGCATGTATGTGTGTGTGAATATGTATGTATATATTTATGTAATTAGCTGTGATACAAAAATTATTTTTAGGAATCAGTACAAAAATTGTATTATATTTTTTATTTTTAAAGGAATTAGATTTTAAAAGTCAGTACTGATGCTATGTATATTTTTTCAAGGAAATAATATTTCTTTCCAGTTCCAGTTCCAGTTCAGTTGCTCAGTCGTGTCCGACTCTGTGACCCCATGAACCGCAGCACGCCAGGCCTCCCTGTCGATCACCAACTCCCAGAGTCTACCCAAACCCATGTCCACTGAGTCGGTGATATGTATTAAAATTAGAAATTTTTTTTTAAATTATATGATTAATTAATTATTTAAATTCTTGAGTATATAGTACCATTCTTTAATAGTGAAACAGAGCTCTCAATTTAGATTAAAAATTTTCATTTAATATGATTTAACTATTTAATTATTGACTTTGATTTAGCAACCTTAATGTTAGAAGTTAAATGTAACAAGTTTCTAAATCTCACTTTTTAACAAATTCGTAACTTTGTTCAGTGATTAATGTTGTTAATCCCCTATATCATCTATTAGATATTACTAATACTGTTTATCATCTGTATCACTCAGTATTTGCTTAGGAGAAAGCAGGTACAATCCTAAGAAATTTACATACATTATTTAGTACTTTAAGATTCCTATGTGATTATAATTATTAATAGACCCATTTTACTTGTTACGGGCACTAAGTCTGAGATCTTTTAAGTAACATGTCCAAGATCCCTAACTAGGAAACAGTGAAGCTAAAATTCAAACTAGATATTTACCATCAGATATTAACAAGGATGCTAAATTATTTGAATAGTAATTAAATAACATCTCATTTCAAATATGTTATTACAATTGTTAGATAGTTAGAACAGGAAACAGGAGTCCAAAATGGCGGTGGCTAAAAGACAAGGAAGGGAAAAGCCCACGAAAAGAGAACAAAGGAAGGTCAAAGGAAGGCGAGGACCTGAGTGAGAACTTCAGGTAGAACAACACTCCTGGCTAAGCCCAATTTGCATAGGGCAGGCCCAAGGGGAGGTAAAAAACATAAAAAGAGGAACCAAAGCGCACTCTCTCTCTCCCGCGAGCTGGGGCATTCTTCTCTTCGTGTCTTTGGATCGATGGTCGACATGGCCTCACGCCTCGAGGATGGATTTTCCTGCTATTACCTAAATAAAATAGAGCTGTAGCACTGAGCTGTAACACTGATTTGTCTAAGAGCTATAACACGGTCAAGACCTGAGAGCTATAACACGGTCTGTCCAAGACCTGAGAGCTGTGACACTTCTAGGGCTTTAACATCCGTCACTCCAAATCTTTGTTGTGACAGGACAGAACCGAGGAGCGTACACTCTCCTGGCACAATTAAGCAAAACAAAGCCTCAAAATCATCATGAATGAGACTTAGACTTTTCTAGCTTTCATGTCTGATCTTATGACTCAGAAAGATCATTTTCAATTAAATAATTTATTTTGAGACTCCAAAGAGACCTTCATATTAGTCTATTATTTGATAAGTCTTTTTTCACCAGGTCTGAAATAGTTCTGAACAAACCTGATCCCACCTCTCCCAACTCTAATGTCACCCCTGTTTGCTCACCTGTGCCCCCAGCACCTAAGAGCAGAGTAGAGCAGATGATCAAGAGTTTGTGAGAAGAGAGTGTTTTGAAGAAAAGCATAAGATAAGACTTCCTTGATGGGTCAAGGGTAAAGAATCCACCTGTCAATGCAGGAGATGTGGATTTGATCCTTGGATCAGAAAGATCCCTTGGAGAAGGAAATGGCAACCCACTGCAGTATTCTTGCCTGGGAAAATCCCATGGACAGAGAAGCATGGCGGGCTACAGTCCATAGAGCAGCAAAGAGTCTGACAAGACTTAGTAACTACACAACAGCAATCACATAAGATTCCCTAAGGTATATTGCCAGCCTGAAGAGGTTTTGTCAAAAGCAACATGAAGCCCAGTCTTTTAAAAGTGAACGGTCTAGGGACTTCCCTGGTGGGCCAGTGATTAAGACTTCCCCTTCCAATGCAGGGGATGCAGGATTGATCACTGGTAGGAAGTTAAGATCCCACATGCCTTGGGCCAAAAAGCCAAAACATAAAACAAAAGCAACATATTAAAAAATACAAACTGTAACAAATTCATTAAAAACTTTAAAAATGGTCCACATCAAACAAACAAACAAAAATCTTTAAAAAAAAGTTAATGGTCTAAATGGACAACTGGAAAATTGGCCATAGAATTTGTAATTAGAGAATTTCAAAAGGACACATTTAAAATGCAACAAATTGTGACAAGATATAAAGAGGATCTACATTGAAAAAGAAATATAAATAGCTCTCCAACATCTGAAAGGAGGTTAACTTCATTGACAATAAGAAATTCAGATTAAAACTATACTACACGTAGATACCATTTTCATTTATCAGATTGGCAAAAATCCAAAAGTTGGACAAACATTCTTGGTACCATTTTCAAACATGGCTCATATACTTCTGGAAGGAATGGGAAATGGGAAAAAGAAACTCATAGAGATCAATTGGGAAATATTTATCAAAATAACAATTACTTACACTTACTCTTTGATTCAACTGTCTCACTTCTGGGAGTGTTTTGAAAGGTATACCCGCACATGAGAAAACAGTATATGTATAAGTTATTCATTAAAGCATTACATCTTATGGCTAAAGACTGGAAACAACTGAAGAGGTGATAATATAAGAACCTGGTTAAAAATAAATAATTGTGACTCTGTATAGTTGGCAACGCACTCCAGTATTCTTGTCTGGAAAATCCCATAGACAGAGGAGCCTGGCAGGCTACAGTCCTTGGGGGTCACAAAGAGTCAGACATGACTGAGTAACTAACACTATACAGTAGAATGCTTTCCTCTTACTTTAAATATGTCACTTCATAAACAGAAATAGAAAGATCACTATGGCATATTTTTAAAACAATACACTTCAAAGTGAAAGACATAGTATGGAAGAAATTAATACTTTCAAATGTAAGTCAAAGTATTCTACCAAGAGCGACTTATTATTTTTCATCAAATGCACCTTATCCAGAAATGAAAATGAGACAATGCACTCATTACATGACTAAATTTGCATTTATCTTTTATTCTAGGAGCTGTAAGCATACAAACATTCCAAACCTTTGCTAATTATTGATATTCAATCACAAGTACATTTACTTCAAATATTTGATTAATAAATTCACAAGTTGTATTTGTATATTATCAATGAAACACTTATGTCATCAATTCTTTTACATTTCTGATGTGGCATGACTTGGACTGGCAAATGAGGATTTCTTCTTACATATTCTTGTCACCAAAACCCTCCTCATACAAATTGCCAGAGCAGTCTACAACTGAGAATAACTGAATATAAATGTGCTTCACCTAGACAAGAAATGAAATTATTAAGTAAATTATTACTTTAAGGATTTAGTAATATAAAAAAAGACTGACATTTGATCACATTACTATTATTATTCGGTATGTGTTTCTTTCAGAATTATTTCAGCTCTTCTGGGAGCCTCATCAATCCTGGAAATAAAATAATAACTATCATTCCAAATTTGGAATAAAGAATTCCAGTTGAAAATCATGTGAATAACTTAATATATTACTTTAGGGTTTCAAATTTCCATTGTGATTGGTATCTATTAACTGAAAGATAATGGATTTGAGGCAAGCCTACTATGATGTCAATACCTCCTGCTATTATGTTTGCAGTATATGATGAATATGTCCTTGGAATTATAAAATCTATTTTTTAATCCATCTTCTTTATTATAATTTTCATTTAAAACAAAAATGAATATATCTATCTGATTTAGAATTCATTTTGAGAGTAATTGGGCTTCTCTGGTGGCTAAAACGGTAAAGAATCTGCCTGCAATGCAAGAGATGAAGATTTGATCTCTGGGTCAGGAAGTTCCCCTGGAAAAGGGAGTGGGTACCCACTCCAGTATTCTTACCTGGAATTCCCATGGACAGAGAAGGCTGGTCCATAGGGTTACAAAGAGTTGACTGAGTGACTTTGACTTTCACCTTGATAATAATTGTAGTCTTGCTTATTTCACGATGCTTCAGTGATGCTGTCATTTTTGGCAGAAGACAATATGACAGACTGAACTTAGTAATCATGACATTTCCTCAGTGTCCTTCATTGAGTGTACTCTGTTGTCTGATATTTTTAACTTTTAGATTATAATGGTATACATGCATCTCAGTGATAAGGAATGTCCTATTTCAGTTAGGAATTCACAAAAGGTAATCATGAAGCAATTAGGATGAGTGTGATTAACTCCAGAATATTTTCTATTAATACATATTTTCATAAGATTGTCTTATGTGCAAGAAAATATGAGAAGTCTCTCACAAGTCTAGACTTAGCAATAGGCATGGGAACAAAAGAAGTCTATGAGAACAAGCAAAATAAGGTATTCACTTTGTCTTTTTTTGCACTATTTAGAGCAAATTCCTTTTGTCAGCATCTTAGATCAGGAAATACAATCACCATAATAAAGCCTATGATAAACATACAAGTTCTTGGATTTCCCACTATATATGTGTTGCCTAGCAAAATAATGTGACTTATAATTGTTTAGATCTGGTAAAATTTATATGAAAATTACTTTAATCAGGTTCTTTAGAATTTGTATGACCCTAATTTTTTTAGTATTGGATGAGCAGTTTTATAACTGCAGTACATGTGTTTAGAATACTACCTGGTTCAAAGTAGTTAATGAATAAGAGCATTAATATGTCAGAATAGGAGCTTTGAATTTAATAGGCAATGCAACACAGGGACTAGTCAGAAAAAGCTGGAACTAACAAGCTGAAAAGTAGGTGTGCCCACTGTTGTGAATTACATGCTTGAGAATGATGCCATAATTGCAGGTGTAGGAGGAAGGCATTGGAGTCAGACATAATGGACTTCAAATTCTGATTCCCCCCAGTTCACCCAAAAATACAGGAGTACAATAAGTTGACAGGAAACTTTTTATTAAATTATCTTTTAGTTTGAATGTCATAACAAAGATCGAATCATACATACCATGTTTGGGTAGTTTATTTTTCGGAGGTACAAAACTCCTTTAAAAAGTAAGCATATAATAGTAAATGCATCAGTTCAGTTCAGTTCAGTCGCTCAGTCGTGTCCAACTCTTTGCGACCCCATGAATCACAGCATGCCAGGCCTCCCTGTCCGTCACCAACTCCCGGAGTTTACCCAAACTGTCCACTGAGTCAGTGATGCCATCCAACCATCTCATCCTCTGTCGTCCCCTTCTCCTCCTGCCCTCAATCTTTCCCAGCATCAGGGTCTTTTCAAATGAGTCAGCTCTTTGCATCAGATTGGAGTTTCAGCTTCAACATAAGTCCTTCCAGTGAACACCCAGGACTGATCTCCTTTAGGATGGACTGGTTGGATCTTCTTGCAGTCCAAAGGACTCTCAAGAGTCTTCTCCAACACCACAGTAAGTGCATCTAGAGGCGGCAAAGACCTCAAGGCCCATGAAATCATCTGCTATTAGTGATAGTTTCTCACTGCTGAAATCAGGACTTACATACCCAGGAGTTTTATCGATATTACATTTAAGCTATACTTAGTACCAAACTGTGTGATAGAACATAGACTGTAAAATCCAAGAGAAGTGGCAAATTCTCAGCAATGAACTATTATTCCTTGTAACAAATTGATTCTAGTCTGAAAATATACAGAAAATAAGTGGCAAGAAGCAACCAACTATATGTTGGATAACCGTAACAGGCCAGATAAACAGACGTATTTTCAAAGCCCAGTTGAGAAAATAACCTCAAAGGTGAGTGGCTGTTTGATTTCAGTGGAAAGAACACCACATGCAATGACAAAAGATCTTGCCTCCCCTGACCACAGCATCACTCGAGTTGCGTAACATTAATCTCCTAACATGTCTAGAAGAGTGCCTAGCACTTGGTAGGCACTCAATAGTTGTGGGTTGATTGAATTAATAAATAATCCTTCTTTCTAGGCATGCGTTTCCTCAACTTTAAAGTCAGTGTTCATAGAAGCACTATTTACAATAGCCAAGACATTCAATAAATGTCCATCAACAGATGAATGGATAAATAGGATGTGGTATATATATATATATATATATATACATATATATATGGAGTATTACTCAGCCATAAAAAAAAATGAAATAATGCCATCTGCAGCAATATGGATAGACCTAGAGATTGTCATACTGAGTGAAGTAAGTCAGAGAAAGACAAATATATGATATTGCTTATATGTGGAATCTAAAAACTGATACAAATGAATTCATTTATAAAACAGAAATAGACTCCCAGACATAAAACCAAACCAAAGGGAAAATGGGAGAAGGGATAAATTCGGAGTTTGGGACTAATATAGACACACCAGTAGTTGTAGTGTTAGTTGCTTCAGTTGTGTCTGACTCTTTGCAACTCCATGGACTGTAGCCTACCAGACTCCTCTGTCCATGGGATTCTCCAGGCAAGAATACCAGAGGGAGTTGTCACTCCCTTCTCTAGGGGTTCTTCCCAACCCAGGGATCAAACCTAGGTCTTCTGCATTGCAGGCAGATTCTTTACTATCCAAGGTACCAGGGAAGCCATACACATTACTATGTATAAAATATTACCAACTAGGACCTACTGTAGAGCACAGGGAACTATACTCAAAATCTTGTAATAACCTATAATGGAAAAGAATCTTAAAAAAATCACTTTGCTGTACACCTGAAACTAAAACATTGTAAATCAACTGTATTCCAAAAACTTTTTTTTAAAATAAACATAAAAGTTATCTAAAAAGTAAAGTCAGATGGTTCTAGTAAATGGGAATTAACATGACCTCTAGCCCAAACTTTCCCTAAATCTCCTACATAGCTATTGGCTTCTCAGACATCCTATGGTACAGACACCATCAGTTCAGAGAACTAAAGCCAGAAGGAATGGAAACTCATTTCTAGGAAATGTGTTTGGCCAAAGAGAACATGGCAAAATAAAATTACTCTAAGTTGTGTAAACTGCCAACCTACAAATATTTTGTTTTTGTGTTTTTGCTGAGCATTGAAGATGGCTTCTTGTTTATTGCTCTTCACACGCATACCACATGGGTCCAGCCTTGAAGTTTCAATAGCATAATTTTGAAATATAGGGATGCAGGATCATGCTCCTAGTAAAATAAGAGCAAAACTTTAAATGTTCATGTGTTTTTATTTTTCTTCACTTTATTTGGATAGTTCACGTATCAACCTGGCTTTCATTCCCTCTCCTTTGAAACCATAATATTTATTTTCATTGAAATCATTTTCTGCTTGGTATAAAAATATACTTTAGTAAGCATTAATGCTAGTTAGGGGTTAAGTTTTAATGAAATTTTAAGGCAAAAAAGTCTTAAATCCAGCATGATTCACTTCAAAAGCATAGGTCAAATATCACAGTCCTCGGGGAAATCTTTTTCCTGCCATTCCTTCCTTTACTCTTTAAGCATTCTGACCTTCCATTAAAATTATAATATTGGATGTCACCTAAACAAACAGTTTTTCCCTAGCCTCTCTCTGGTCTCCTTCCTTCTCTTACTTCTTCCCTTACCTTTCTTCCCATCTCCATCTCTACCACCTATCTTTATCATTTTATTCTTTTCAGGATTTTAAAAATGCAGCCCCTCTGGAGCCCAACTGCCTGAGGTCAAAATTAAATCCACCATTCAGTGGATGTGTGACCTTGAATGAGTTACCTAAACTCTCTGTAGCTCAGTTTCTACATTGGTAAGTTGATGAGAATATGTATTTATGGTGCCTACCTCAAAAGGTTGTAAAGAGTGGATGAATTACTATATTTAGAACATTCAAATCATTATACTGTACCCCTTCAACTTACACAGTGCAGTATATCAATTGCATTTCCACAAAACTAGAAAAAAATATATGTTTGCAATATGTAAAGTAAGGCTTATACCATACTAAGCTCACAATGGATGTCTACTGTTATCGTTGCTATTATTTTACAAATGTTTGCTTGGCTCCTCGGGGCACCTTGTTCCACTCAAGATAACATGGAATGTCTCTTTCAAACATCTTGGGTGTTCTTGAACCTTTCTTGCCTTCGGTTATATCCATACATATATTTAGATGCTCAAGAAACCATATAAATGTTATCCACCTCCACCCACTCCCTTCCCACCCCATCCTTCTTGATTGGCCTATGCGAAGGGAAAGCATTCTCTACATCTGTCCTCAACAATAAACCTGCAAAGAAATAGCCATAACTCACAGCCATGTATCTATTTGTGGCTCTGATTCTTTATATCACCTGTGTTAAAATATCACAATATTTCAGCTGTTAATTGAAGCACTCTGGCGTCTTGAGTTATTTTTATAGTCAACTTGAGATGACATGTGATAGTTCAGATTAATGGGAGCTGTGAGTCAGAAATTCTGTCTCTAGTTATGGTTATAACTTTTAACATGTGCTAACATGTGATATCTACAGATCATGTGACCTGTAGTTATTTCTAAAATGGGTATTGGAAACAACGAACTTTTGTCATGGTAACACTTTATGCTAAATGAAAGCAACACTTTAGTCTCTCAAATTTTTTTTTCTGGTACCACATGTCTTAATAAAAAACAGTCATTCTAATGTTTTTCAGATGTCTTCAGCAAACCCAAGGGTATTTAACTAAAATAAACACACACCAGGTGAAATAGGTTTATCAACCTTTACAAGATTATTTATAAAATGCTGATCATGAGTGAGAAAACAAAGAAAATTGATTTGTGGGAAAGCAAGTCTATCTAGGTTTAAAGTTCCTCTACTGTGGAGGGAATAGAGTCTTTCTAAGTCTATGAAGCATTCAGGAAACCAATGTACATTAAGTGTGAACTTTCTCCGAAGGCGGCCTGGAGATCCTTTTAAGTGATGTGAGCAGTGAAGCTCTTAAAATGGGGCTAATTAGCTGTTTGATGTACTTGACAGAGAAAGATGTATGCAAGCAGAGAGGAAAGACTGCAAACACAGATATCCCTGATTGCATTATTGTCCAAAACTTTAATTAATTTCTTGAGGACTATCTTTTCCATAATTTAAAATGGTTTAAAAGATGTACAACTAACAGGTTCAAAGTGTTTCTTTAGCTAATCAGTTGCACTGCAGGAGGCTGAAAATTATAAAGTACATTTTATACACTCTTCAAGCTGTCCAAGAATTCCTTTTACAGGCTCTCGCTTTCATTCTCCCCCTTGTTTGCGTACTGGTATGGAGAAATGTGTGACCTGACTTCACTGATATGTTGTTCAAAGCCCAAGAAACCACTATTCTACTTTTCATGGCTGGAAAGGTATGTAAGTGTCTTTTGGCATGAAAATGTTCTCTTGGTACATTTGTGTCATAAGAGATAAACATCAGATACTGGTTATGGGCTCAGTTAAAAAAAATACAGTTTTCTATAGTTTAAAATAAAAACAAGTCTTTCAACTAGGATTACAGGTTTCTGTAAAATACAATTCATAAAGAAAAAAGTGTCTAATACCAACTGGGGACAACTTTCTGAATAAAAATAATGACAGCTGTTTATACACAGCAGCAATCAAAACATAAATGTACAAATAGATAGAGTTGCTTCCGTTTCTTTTAGATATGCAAATATAAATTATACATTTTATAACTTGGCTTATTTTCTCCAGTGAATAATTTTTTGTGTGTGAAATTTTATAAGATAGTCATTACTTTAGAATCATTCTGCTAGTATTTTCAGGAAAACAGAAAGGATCATTAATCCAAAAAAAAATACTAAGAAATAATCAACTGAGATATATGAGGATGATGATTTTATGTAATATTCTCATATAAGTGATAGCATCCTTGCAAGTAATCCAAATTTACAAAGTTTATTTAGAAGTCAAAAATGGTATTGAAAGTGACTTATATTAGAGATATCTAAGATTTTTGACAAAATCATGGATGACACAAATTCTATGAGGTTTTCAATCTCTACTTACTTGTATGTTTGAGTATCCATAAGAAAATTCATTCATTCATTCAATAGATATTTATTGAGGGCTTACTATGTGTCCCAGTTACGAGTGATACAGCAGGAAACCAAACAGACCAAACTTCCTTCAAGCAGCACACATGCTTGTTGGAGTGAGGAGTTTAAACAAACAATCCAATAAGTAACTAAAATATCGTATTAGAAGATCAAATGGTCCTCGAAGGGAAGAGAGCAGAGCACCTAGTATGGAGGCTAGTGGTCCTTTGGTGTTTACATGGAAAGGGATGGAGAGATTTTGAGCAGAGGAGTAGTAAGATCTGATTTGCATTTTTAGACTCACTCTGACTGTCTTATTGAGATGATTCTAAAGTGGAGACTAAGTGTAAATAAGGAGACCACTTTGGAGCTGAGCAAGTGACCTGAGCAAGAGACAATGGTGGCCTGGGCCACCACGTCATTGGAGCAGGGAGAGCTACAAGCAAACAAATGCTTACAATCCATGGGGGTTGTATAAGGGCAGGCACACCATGCTTTTCTTCTGCTCTTTGATCTTCCCTTTTATCATCTCCTTCTGGACCTGGCCTTGTCAATTATCCCAGCCTATCAATCTCTCCCGGAGAAGGCAATGGCACCCCACTCCAGTACTCTTGCCTGGAAAATCCCATGGACGGAGGAGCCTTGTAGGCTGCAGTCCATGGGGTCGCGAAGAGTCGGACACGACTGAGCGACTTAGCAGCAGCAGCAGCAGCATCAATCTCTCCCACTCCATTGCCTTCTTTTCCAAACAGGTCCAAGCCTCTCTCATTAAAAAAAAGAAGAAGAAAAAAGACAATTTTTTTTTCTTTAGTCTTTGTAAATGTCAGAGACGAGATGATGTTTGAGTTCAGACTTAGAGACTGAGTTAGAGTTTAGCAGGCAGATGAAGAAGATGAATCCAGGTGAAAGCAACCACAGCAGGTAGCATGCCACATCCTGAGGCTCCAAGAGGCCTGTGAGTAGTTTGGGTTGCTGCAGTGTCCTGGGCAGGAGGAGGGAAAGTGGGCAGTCTGAGAGCAGGTTACCATGTGCTATCAATACTGCTTTCAAGAGTCTGGTGTTGTGCGACTACAGTATAAGGTGGTGAAGATGGCTCCCACTGGCAAAGAAGGAGGAGGGTGTTGCCCTGAGAACCTCACTTGGCAACCACATTGGTGTAGAGGAGGGTGAGAACTGCCCCATCCAGAAACAGGTGCACAATAGCGGCTCCTTCGTAGTGGACACCATGTAGACTTGGGATCATGAGAAGAGGCTCCATTGATGGGGGGAGAGAAGTCTATTCACCAAGAAGGAGAACTGACATTTGATGGTTGGTCTGCCCAGAGCAATTCAGGGTGGCCCGCTGGCCAGAGCTAGGGCTGTCCTCGTAAAAATAACCCACTAATCCTTTTAAAAGCTGCACCACACCTTTTAAAAGCCAACAGCACAGGTATTTCAAAAATAGCTTTGGGGCCTAAATTCAAATTATAATTTTGCAAAAAGGCACTGGGCCACTCTCAGGGGACACGATGGTGTCCAAGGAAAGCAATTCTCCTTAATCAAGTGGTATTTTCTTAGTGCATCCTAGGCTCTGACCCAGGGAACTTCCCCAAGGCCCCAGTGAGAAATGCAGAAAGACAAGGAGAGATTCTAAAAAGAGGAATAACAATGTGACTAGATGTGTATTTTAGAAAGACACCTCTGGAAGCAAGGTGGATAAGATAGCCAAGAGGCCAATTATGCTGAGACCAACAGGGGGGCTTTTGCAATACTTCAGGTAGAAGTGATGGAGAATTAAAAATGTAATGGGCCAGCTCAGGCACATATATCATGTTAATATAAATGCTAGCCATAGGTAAGGAAACATTTGGAAATGAATTTTGGGAGAGGAAACCATAACAGTGGGAAATCCTGCTGGCACTGAACGTCCTTAATAGCGAAAGGCTAAGGACATTAAAGTAGCAATTTATTTGATAAGCAATTGATATCTGGAAGGCTAGTGACAGCCTTGTTGCCAGGAGAGTATGGTTACGGTCTCAGCCTGTGACTTTAAAAACTTCACTGGGGGAAAAATTACAGTCAGGCAAGCAGCAGCAGGGCATGGCCTACGGCACAATATGCCGATAACTAAGTCCCAGGGAAAACTGATTTGTGGCTTCTGAGCACATGTGTTGAGAGCGTCTGCTATTGACTAGTTGTGGTTCATCAGAATGTAGATCTATCTTGGCTAACAAGAAAGCACTAGAGGTCTTCATTTAGCCACTGAGCCGGTCTCCAGAGACTACGTGTGGCTGTCTTTACCTTCCTACCCATCAACACATCAAAAGCTGCAGAATATATTTTCACTTTCAAAAAAATGCAAACTGCAAGCGAGATAAAGTTGCCAAACTAGACTTGAAACGGGGTGAATGATTACAGCCTGGCTCCAGATATAAAGAATAAATCATGTGTGCCCAGCCAGAATTTTCTTATATGTGTCAACAAGAAAGATAACTGAGAGTCTTTATCCATAGGACATCCACACTATATTAATTTGACTTGAAAGGATTAAAACAATTTACCCTGGATTTCTGACTTGAATAATTGTAAGCAGCATACTTCCAGAGGCTCTATCACTGAAGAGAGCCGGTTATAATGAAATGATTAGAATATGCGTCTTAGGACCCCTCCAATAATTACCCAGCTTGGGTTTTTCACTCAAGCCATGAAGATCAAGGCAAGAATATAATTCATCTTTCATTTCATTTTCAGCAAGTCCCTTCCTGGAGGTTTGAGATTCCATTGAAATAGATTCTGCACCTTTAAATGTTTTCTCAAATTATCAGCTCTTTTGACATTGATTCTAATATCACCAAGACCTTTCCTCCCAGATGTTTTCCAGGAAGACTTACTTACAAAAGGTCATTGCTGTTTCCCAGCCTTCAAGGATCATTTAGTTTCGGCACTCTTGATTTGGGATGTGTGCAGGTGCATGAAAAAGAGAGAAGGTTACCCTTTGGTAAGCTCTATTTAATTCTCTAAAATGAGGGAAAGGTCACACTGAGGAGGTAGGCTCCTTATGCATTTGAAATAAAAGCCAGTGCTTTAGTTTTAAATTCCAGGTGGCCCAGTAAGGATTGGAATGCATGGTTTGCACTGCTTCCCTTTCAGTTAGCTCTTCAGGGAGATACCACTTTGATTTACTGGACTAACACAGGCTCCTTCGGGGCTGTAAGCAGGCCAGGTGCTGGATCAGCACATCAGTGTACTCATCTCTAGGTGCAGTCATTTCCCTTATTGGGAGTTCTGTCTGGGAGGGGATCACTGGCTCCAAATTCCCTGCCTCAGTGGTATCTCCTCACAGTTTGCATTTTTTTGCATATGTGCTCAGTTGTGTCCGACTGACTCTTTGTGACTCCCATGGACTGTAGCCCCCAGTCTCCCCTGTCCATGTGATTTCCCGGGCAAGAACACTGGAGTGGGTTGCCATTTCCTTGTCCAGGGGATCTTCCCAACCCAGGGATCAAACTCATGTCTCCTGAGTCTTTTGCACTGGCAGATGGATTCTTTACCACTGTGCCACCCAGGAAGTCATTTCCTCACAGTATTTCTTCCCAACTCCATGGGAAGATTCATATTATCTCACTAGTTCATATATCTAGTATATCTCTGATGTACTAGAACTGCCAGCCTGAGGTGCCACACGGCCTTTTATTGTATCTCATTCTTTAGAAAAATAAATATTAAAATTAATTTTAAACTTAGTAAACATGGTTGTATGATGCAGAAACAATTTTTTTTTTTGGCCAGAATAAAAATCATAAACAGATAAACCAATTTCAAACCTGAACTTTCATTCTAAAAGTTTTTCAATTCCCTTGTTCACATTTTCATACTGCAGCATAAGTGCCAGGTCTCATTTCAACACTTTTATTAAGAAAATCAACGTTAATAGCTTTCAAGCCCATTCATTCCACAGAGGTTCTTAAAAAGCTTAAAAGAATGTCTATTTCCACATGAAGGACTAGACAACACATAAACTAAACTTGCAAGACATGCCATTTTACATACCTCTGTAACATCCGGATTAGACTACGACAGTGCTACCTCCTGGGGCGATTCTTAAAGACCACCCAGAAAATTCAGCCACTGCAGAATGTAGCAGGAGTCTGCTGATTTAGAATTGGAGACCATTTTGATTGTGTCTACACTATAACAGCAACCCATTTATTTAGAGCACAATAAAAGATCTCTGAGACGAAATGTGAATATCTGGCTTCTTTAGAGTCTAGCTCCTTGGTGGAACGCTTTTACATCCTCTCTCACAGTCCAACGTGTGTTTTCTAAAACAGGTCTTGATCCAGTTTTGTGTATGTCTACAAAAGTAGCTGAAGGGCTTCAACAAGGATCTGATTTAATATGATGCCCTACCTAAAAAATAAAATCCTTAGCGTAAAGTGTAAACCTAATTGCCTAAATAAACACATTTCATTTACTCATTTATAAATTTAATTAAATAAATAAAATATTTAAAGTGTATTAAGATGTATGGCAGGGGGTCAAAGGTCAGTGGGTCTGAATAGGAAGTAAATTTTACTTGCATTTCTCTAATAAACAAATCACCTAATCTGTAAGTTTTGATATGCTAATCATTGTTCTCTTCTCTGACACATTGTTTCCTCTGCCCAGTATTAAGGACTAGGCTTCCCTGGTGGCTCAGCCGGTAAAGAATCCGCCTGCAATGAAGGAGACTTGGGTTCGATCCCTGAGCTGGGAAGATCCCCTGGAGGAGGGCATGGCAACTCACTCCAGTATTCTTGCCTAGAGACTCCCCATGGACAGAGGAGCCTGGTGGGCTACAGTCCTTGGGTTCGCAAAGAGTAGGACACGACTGAGCGACAAGCACAGCACAGCAGAGGCTCCGGACTAGTAAGCAGGAGCTGATCTCTTTTAATTTGTTAACATATCAATCCAGGTTTGCCTCACTAACTACCACTGGGCTCAGGAAAACTCCCAGTGCTATGTATGTCATCAAGGATGGCTCCTCAGATACCAAAATGCATGTGCAATGTTATACTGCCACTCTCAACAACACCACTCCCAACAGTCAGCATTTCTCATTTATTTGGGCATGAATGTGTATGTGCTCAGTCATGTCTGATTCTTTGCGACCCCATGGACTGTAGCCCGCCAGTCTCCTCTGTCCACTGGATTTTCCAGGCAAGAATACTGGAGAGGGTTGCCATGTCTTCCTCCAGGGGATTTTCCCCATTCAGGGATCAAACCCACATCTCTTGTGTCATCCACATGACAGGTGGATTCTTTAGGTTCGATAAAAATAAATCTATAATTCGGGGCTTCATCTTATTCATATAGTAGAAAATATTTTCTTACAATTAAAAACAAATGTGTGGCTACCAAAGGAAAGAAGGGGAATAAATTAGGAGTTTGGGACTAACACACACACACACTATATATAAAATATATAACCAACAAGGACTTACTGCACAGCACAGAGAACTCCTCAGTATTTTGTAAAAGCTTATAAGGGGAAGAATCTGAAAAAGAATAGATATGTATATGTATAACCAAATCATTTTGCTGTATACCTGAAACTAATACAAATTGTAAATCCAGTGTACTTCAATAAAGAATTAAATTTAAATTTTTTTAAAGAATTAAATTAAAAATTTAAAAAGCAAGGCAAAAATCACCTTAATCTTTAAAATGCATCATAGTCCTTTGAGACAGTTTTTATGTAAAGTATGCATAATGGTTTAGAGGTGGAAGTTTTGTTTGGGGAGGAGTTAGTTTTAGCTGTGAAGTATCAGGTGAATGATTTGTCTTATGTAAGAGGCTGTTGAGGAAGTAAATCTCTTTTGATACCTGAGCCAATGAGTTAGATCCTTTCTTTTTGTTCTCTTAGAGCTGAAGACAGGACCAAATTTAGTTTCATTGATGGTAATGACCCAGTTACTGTTTTATTTTCACCAGGCAACATGTACACAATAAAATTATTGGTATAAAGACAGTTTACAGTATTCTTTGGACTATATGAAAATTATTATCTGAAGAACTTCAAGATTATTAATAATTGGAAATATTAATACACATGGAAAACACAGTATGCTTTTTTAATGTTCACTTGGAGATGTGAAAACACCTTATAACTTATTCAGGGCATCTTTCTTCAAGGATGCGGCTCTCTGGCGAGGGTGACCACATAATATCAGCCAAACCAGAACCTCTGAGAGTGGGAAGAGGAACTTAGTTCCTGAGGGACAAGTTAAACCAGCACTGCTCCAGGCAAACTTAGAATCAGTCTATCTACAAATAAGTTTTAGACTCCTCCAAATATAACCCTTTCCCACTGTAAATAATTTATTTTCATGTTAAACTTAGAAACAGTGATTGAAAATGCCACTCCAAACCAGCTAACAATCTTCATATTAACCAAACTCCCAATTCTGTGTTGTCTCATACTTTTGGTGTGTCATCACTAATAAGTGTTTTGATTTTGGAAGACAGTAAATATATGTGCAGTTGAATCTTCTTTCTATGATTTATAATTAGCCTTTTTAGACTTAAAAATATATTTCAGAAACATTTCCAGTGGCATAAATAGCCCCAGAAATTACAAATAAAATTGTGTAATAAAAGCAATACCCATTTCTGAATTTAACCACTAATAAAGGCAATTTTCAGTCATTTAGCAGTAGATCACAAGTAATAACTTGAGCAACTGTGTCTGTGCATCTGTGTGCTGTGAGTCTGTTTCTTGAGGGGGTCGACACATGCAAAACAAAATATTCATCCAGTTTTCCTTTGAGGATATTTTAAAGGCAAATGTAACAGGTTTTCTGCTTTATTGCTTATTTTGGATGTGAGTACTAATTCATTTAAGACATGTTTTACTTACATGCAAGTAGCTTGATATGAAGGAAGGAGCCTGAACTTTGAATTGAAACAGACTTGAACTTGAATCCCAATGCCATCACTTACTTTTATGACTTTGAACAAATTGCTAAAAGTCAAATTCTCATGTTTTTAGTTTGTAAAGTGGGTACCGTAATGCCCACTGTGAGGATTATTCAGTAGATGAGAGACATGTGTTGGCTCACAGTAGGCACTTACTAAGTAATTATTTTATACCACATAGTTTCAGAAACAGACAAAATAAAATATACCATGCGAAACAAAATTTTACTTTACTCAAATGATTCAGAAGGCTTTTCAGGGTCATATAGGTTTCTTTTTTTTTTTTTTTTTGTAAAGCACTGGTAACTAACATGATTCACTTTTAATACACCATAGTTTTCACTTCTAGCCTTAAGAAATATGCCTTTAAGAATGAATGCATGAAAAGGCTGATTTCATTGTTTAGCAGTTTGAGATAATTGCATTGTAAGCAAGCAAAAAGAAGATTCAATATCAAAAAATACAAGCCTTAATTTTTAGTTTTGTAGTAGATAAAATTCTGAATTAGGGCTCCTTAGAAATGTGTTACAATCATTTGCATTATCTTAAGCAAATTAAAAATTCATTTCTGAACCTGTTTTTCCATATATAAAATGAAGATTTGAGGTAGATCATCTTTTAGGCCCTTTCTAGCAATAGACATGCTTATCTTTATTGCTTTTCCTTTTAAGAAACAAATAAGAAAATCTTTTTCAAAGCTATTATCTTATAGGTCCTCAAAAGGCAACTATGTCTCCCACTTACTAGTGACAACAAGGAAATAACCAGGAGCTGAGACAGAGCTGATAAAAGAGGATCATTTACCTTCTGTATTTTTTCTATAAATTTGTGGTGAAAGGGATAGAAATTTGGGGGAGGAACAGGAACAATAGTGGGTTTGCCTGATTTAAAAAAAAAAAAGGGAAAGGAAGAAAGAAAAAAAAAAAACACCATTAATCAAAATGACCCCAACTGAAACTTCTTGATAGAAGACTTATCTCACACTTTCTTGGTCAAAAAAATTAGAGGTCGCCAGTACAACCTTTCCCACATGGGCTGCATTCCTCTGCTACTCAAATCCTGCCTTTCACGCTGCATTCAAAACTCTTCAGGAAATGACCTGGGTTGTAAAAGGAAGATAGTGTTCGATTTTTCCCTCATTTCCTGAAGAAAGTATTCAGATGTTCATCTAGGAAAAATATATATATAACATTCGGCCCTAAAAAAAAAAAAAGAAAAGAAAATACGAGTTTAAAACAACAACAACAACAACAACAACAACCTTTATTCAATCACAAACACATTGCAGTCAGAAGATGGCCTTCAGCCTACAAAGCACAGTGAAAGCCAGTTTCTATCTACGTAACCTATAAAATGCCTTTTTAACTCAATATTGTTAGAAACATTCCAGTCGAGATTTGAAAGGATTTCCCTATTATTTTCAACCCTAAAGATTTAAGTATTAAATAATGACCCCCAAAATAGATACCACCTTGTTTGTTAAGGAGACCTGTCTTACACTTTCTAACATTATAGCCAGATTTCACGGTCACGGGAAAACAAAACACACATAATGGAGTGGTTATTAATTCAATAAATCCAGCAGCTCTTGTGCTCTGGGCAAAAGGCAAAGTTAAAAGCAGCTGTTCATTGACGACATATGGGACATGGCCAGGATGAGGTAGCTGCTTCAGCACGTCATCCACCACTTTTAAGGCTGACTGCACTCAATTTCTTAGACAATCTACACACCATTTTCAGTTCTGTACCTCCATAATTTATCACAACAATACCTCAAGCACACAGATCGGAGGGGGAAAATGAAAGCAATTTACAGTACCGAGATGAAAGTAGCTGGGTGGATAGGGAAGACCTACTATGTAAATCATATCCACAGCTTCAAGGAATGTTGACATAATATTCTGGAATTAATTTTTTCCAGCATTCCTATGTAGGTCACACAAAGGTAAATCTAGTTTCTCCTCCTTACCTCTTATATCTGGAGTTGTTTATCAATATGTTAAAGAGGAAATTGATTTTACCTCTCCCTTCTACAAGGACAATAAGAACCTTATGTAGAAAACTCACCAATAACAATGAAAGGAATCAGTTGAAACACTAGCATGCAATCTTTATATATGTCTCCCAGTTAAAGGTCATGGGATGACAGCAATAAAAAAAAAAAAATGCAGAAGCACAGACATATAAGGGATAGCAATCTGTTCGAAATAGTGGTATGGATTATTGTAGACTAATCTCATTATGTCCTCCTTTAAAATATGTCCCTAAATTTTACCTCAGATTCATATAGGTAAACCATGTTGATGACAAATATCTTAATATAGAACAGTTTAAGTAATGAAAATTTCATATCATCCTATAATGTGTATTTCGTGGAGGATGGGCTGCTTCTTTAATGAGAATAGTATGCTGATAGCTTCATCAAAAGCTAGGCAATTAATTATTTCAGTCTCTTCTCCATCTCCATGCCTCTCTAGTCCTCTCAGAGTTGATTGAAACAGGATAAGGATAAGCAGTCACAGGGTGGTGAGAGATATTTCAAGAGCAAAAGGTAATAAACAAAAAAACAGAACATATAGGAATACTCTAGAAATCTTCAGAAATTCTCTGAAGTATTTGATTTCCCGAAGGCATGAAAGACAAGGGATCGGCCCTTTAATTTAGATAGTGAAGGGAGAGTAGACCTTCAAAACTGAAAAAACTTGTCAGCATACTCATTTGAGACATGTCTTCTTTAAATTAAATAAATAAAATAATTTCCTAGTTTTTTGTCTGAAACAAAAAAGGTAATGTATTTATTGTAGGTCATTTGGAAAATTAAAAACCAAGAGTCATACCTCATCCTAACAATGAGAGAGCCTCCATCTTTAGCTCTCACCCTGTCATCTATTGTTTGTTATGTGAAATGCATGTAAACATACAAGTTATTTTATTTCTTGATTCATCTTTTTCATGTAAATGTGTAAGAAATATTTTATGTTAATGATGCTAATTTTTTTAATAGCATATATATTCTAAATATCACCCCATTTTTTTCTATTTGCATTCCACTGTTACACTGTTTAATGAATATTATTTTATTTATTCCTCAAAAAAGCCCTATGTGGCACTTACTGTGTAATAGTCACAATAATAATGGCAATTATTATCATGTTTTACAGATCAGAAAATTGAAGCATGTAGAGTTAAGCACCTTGCCCAAATCTTGCTTAATAAATGGCAGAGCTGTTTTTTAAAATCCAGATGTCCCTTCTTTCAAAGTCAGTGCTCTTAACCACTGGGTATATTATCATTACAGATGTTTATAATTTTAATGTTTTAATCTATCTGAATTTTTTTCCATTCACCATGCCTAGAAAGACTTTCTTCACCCTATTAAAAGTCATTTTTATTTTCCTTCTAGTTCATTTATTTCTTCCTTTACATTGTTCCTTTATCTACCTGAAATTTATTTTAGGATGTGGAAAGAGGCATCTTTATTTTTCTAACTATGCAGTTAGCCAACTAATCTAGGATAATTTATTTAATTATCCATGTTTTGCTTGATGCTTAGAAAATTTGATTTACCAATATTAGTGATTTTATATGTTTTGGCTATGCTATTTTAACTGAGTAGTAAGATCTAACAAGGTACACCCATACGGTTTCACATATTTTTGCCTATACTTCATCTGCATATTTTTTATATAAACTTCACAAAATGTGATAAAAGATGATTGTGGGAGAAAAGTACATTAATTTGATTAAAAAATTGAGAAAAGTGCATTAAGCTTATAAATAAATTTGGTCTATTCCTGTGATCAAAGACTAACCTGAATGATAAGGCAAGTCATAACTCAACTATTTTTGTTTGCTATTTTTTTTATGGTTTTGGCATGAATCTTTAAATCTTTTGGAAGGCTAAAGAAGTTTTATTTTCTATTCCACTTTATTTACTGGTTTATCTCCAAAATCAAACAATTTATGAGCTTAAGTAGAACAGATTTATTCTTACTTAATATGACCCTCTGTTTTTCACAAAACAATATTGTTTTTAACACATTTAAAAATCTTGACTTTAATAAAGATTTTACCATTTTTTAGAAGTATGACAATGAACACTTATCTTAACAGTTGCCTGTGGACCTTTTCTTATACGAGAAGATCACAATCACTTTTTTATTCACTCAGATTATTATTAGAAACCTATGTCTTAGGCATAATGTTTGCTTGTAGGTTAAAAAGAAAAGAATAATTATAATATCAAATCTTAACTGAGTTCAAAAGGTGTGTCAAACATTGTTCTAAGAGTTTTACTCATTTAATTCATTAAAGAGCCCAGTTATTATTTTTAGCCCCAGTTTACAGATGAGTTATTTCTTTCCTTTCCCTTACTCATATAAGTGATAGAAGTCTAGGATTTTAACCCTTGGGTTAAAAGTTTAGATTTAAACCCTTAGGACACCAGAGCCTTGCTCTTAACCTCTGTGCTATCGCACTATCTAGAGTGTCACAATTCAGTGTAAAAAACTAAAGTGCAAAGCCATACAGTTTCAACTACATAAGTACTGGCTATGATACAACTATGATAGATACATAGACTTATGACAGGGGAAAATTAGGAAAGATTTGATGGATGAAATAAACATGAACTGAGGTTTGAAGGATGAGTAGAGGTTCACTAGGCGCATCAAGGAAAATTGGCTGTTTTAGGCAGAACAAGCAGTATATGTAAAGGCAGGAAGTAAGGAAGAGCACTTGGCACAGTTGTCAAGAATCCACCTGCCAATGCAGGAGACGCAGGAGACACGAGTTTGATCCCTGGGTGGGGAAGATCCCTTGAAGGAAGAAATGGCAACCCACTCCAGTAATTTTACCTGGGAAATCCCATGGACAGAGGAGTCTGGTGGGCTACAGTCCATGAGGTCACAAAGAGTTGGACATGATTGAGTGGCCGAGCATGCATGCAAGAAAGAGCACAGCTCATCTGGGACAACCAGAGCACAGAGCATTGTGGGAAGAGCAGGAGAGGCACCCAGAAACCAGGACGCCATGATTGTTCCAGGACCCTTGAGCCCCTTCAGGACTCTTGGTCGTCTGTAGGAAGATTTGAATTCATATTCATTTTGTCATTCTGTAGATAAAAGTCCTATATTCCCATTAAGTAGTTACTGTTACCTAACTATGACATCTTATTTACCTAGAAAAAAATATGGAATGTCCATAATGAGACAGATGCGAGGTGGGCAATTGGAGAAAAGAATGACTATTATCTCTATAAATTCTTCTTTTGATGATCCCGTAGCTGTCAAGATGGTTAAAATGACACTGATTACCACGTATATTCACACATACTGTATAATTTCATCATCATCCTTATTTTGAGAGAGAGGAATCACTTAAGAATTATCTCCATTTTATCCATAAAGAAACTGACTTGCAAATGATGAGAGCCTTACTCAAAACTGGAAAGTTACCTAAATTGGAACGGAACACATGTCATCCTCTAAATTATAATAGCAACCCACAGGCCAAATAGCACTAATTCTTAGGATGAATCTGTGGAAAATGAAAAGCAAAGAAAATACAGCTTATGTTAACTGGCCCACATATCTACTCAGGATTCAGCACTATAGTGAACTCAAGCGCTATAAGCACACCAGGAAAAATCCACACTGTCTGAAAACTCCTAAAAGTGTTTATTGATCTACAATCATTATATTGAATTAAAGTGTCAGGTCTTTTATCTAATATGCCTTTTCTTTTCCAAAATTTTTGACATTCTACATTTAAACTATATAGAAATTGCATATTTCATAGAAGTAAGATATTGATCCTCCAGCTAGGTTAATTTTGCTGCTTGGGAGATACCAAGAAACTTGCATTTATAATTTCTCTCTGAAACTGACCTTTTAAATACTTTTCAAATCTCCAGTGTTTTTCTGAAATACCTTTAGCATCTCACATATCTAGTTAAGATAAATACTTGAAATACATTCTTAAACATTTTATAATTAAGTTACTTTATGTACACATAAAGGTTTGAGAAAAATACATATATTGGTTAAGTTTAGATAGATTTGCTGGATATCTCATAAGTTATTTTCAAGTGTTTATATCTTATCCTATAGAAAAGCCTACCTTCTGCTGCAATTCCACTGAGGATTATAAAAAAAATAATGCATTGTTTACTGAAAGTTTCAGTTTATTCATATCTTTTTTTCACCATTCTCTAGGTTAACCAAAACGTTGCTGCTTTGCAGAGAGTAGGAGTTGGGAGGTCAGCAGAGAAAACAAGCAGCTAACTGTCCGAGTGTGACTGTATCAGCCACAGCAACACACCGGAACACTCACACAGCACTTAATTGCAAGCCCCGTTTTGTTCTAAGTGCCAAGTTAGGACAGAACATTTAATTCTTACAATAACCTAGTAAAGTAGTTCTTGTCATTTCACATTGGAGAAGCTAAGATGGGAAATGATTTGCCGAAGGTCTTTGCCAGCTAGTTCATAGTGAAGTTATGGTACAGACTCTCAAACAATACTCTGCCTTCATGTCAGTGATATAAAAAAAGGTGAATGTTAAAGTGAAGCTTAAAATGCTATTTTGTAAAATTTTCGAACATCTTTTGAGTTTAGATAATTGACTAAAGAGTTCTACTTATGGAAGCTCCAGAGACTAACTGATAAATTGTGCTATGTTGTACTTAGTCGCTCAGTCATGTCCAACTCTTTGCGACCCCATGAACTGTAGCCCGCCATGGGGCTGCAGCTCCTCTGTCCATGGAGATTCTCCAGGTAAGAATACTGGAGTGGGTTGCCAAGTCCTCCTCCAGGGGATCTTCCCAACCCAGGGATCAAACCCAGGTCTCCCTCACTGCAGGCGGATTCTTTGCCATCTGAGCCACCAGGGAAACCCCAACTCATAAACTAGACCCAAACAATAAAATTTGGACCATTTAAAGGAAAAATATTCTATTCGATGGAAACGAAGCTCTAAGCAGCTACCTAATTACTAACCAAAGAAAACTATTTATGCAAAATTGGATAAGAAGTCAAGGCTGCCCTATGGCTGAAAACAATTATAACAAATGAAAGAATTTTATTTAAATTATTACTGGTGAAGTAGCTTTACTAGGCAGGACATGGGTATTTAAAATTAATTTCATGTCATGGTTTAATTACTAATAAATTTGCTTTTCTGAAAGTCTGATGAGAAAAGTCATACCCATCTAACTTGAATCATACCCATCTAATTTGAATGGAACTATTAGTCATTGAATTAATTAAGAATATTACAATATCAATTAAATTTTATTATTAGTCTCAGTGTGCAAATTTTTTTTATTTTTATAATCTCTTCTCCCTCTTCAAAAATGCTTTTTTGGATAAGGGCAGACCAAGTTTACAATAATAATAATATGTTTAGGTTCTGGTTCTTAGTCTGAATTTTGTAATAAGTCATTTATTATATATCATTTCTCCAAGAATCAGTGTCCTTGTATCTGTGTAATATTCCTAATTGAATTGTTGTAGCACTCTATTGTAAGTACTAAATATTGTAATTATTATTAGATATGAGATGAGTTTTTCTTACATATATGAAAATACATAAATTTTTTTAATGTTTAGGTACAAAGATTCCCAGGATTAAAATTCAAGGGAATAAAGGTAAGATACTTTTCACATGCTCCTTCAGTTCCACAGTTATCTTCATTTCTCTAGCAAACTAGGATATAAAACCGTCGTTTTCACCTCACAAACAAGAAGACATAACTGTTGTTAGGCAACTTCAAATGTTTTCTGATTTCTTTATCTTAAGGGTTAGTTGCATCTTGTGCCAGAAGTGAATTTCTTTTTTAAATTTACCATATGAATCTTCTAAAGTTATCTCAATATTTTTTAGGCTCTATAATAGTCAACTTTAGGAGACCTCACCAAGGTAATGATTGATTTTTATTTAGGCATTAATACATGCATTTTTTTTTTTTTTTGGTTTGTACAAAATTTGTCCTTATCAATGTATAAGGGTGAAAAAAGATGTCATTCTACAAGAATAATATATCATTGACTTGGGTTTTTATATGAAAATTTTAAAATATATAGCAAACGTGAAAAAAGGTGAATACCCATAAACTCATCACCTAGATTGTATTATTAAAATGTGGTAATCTAGGAAACCTTGTGTTTTTTTGTTTTTTTCCTCCACTGAATCACATTTTCCTGCTTCTTCATAGATAACTTCCCTCGTGGCTTCCCTGGTGGTTCAGACAGTAAAGCGTCTGCCTACAATGCGGGAGACCCGGATCAGAAACATCCCTTGGAGAAGGAAATGGCAACCCACTCCAGTATTCTTGCCTGGAAAATCCCATGGACAGAGGGGCCTGATGGGCTATGGGGTCTACCAGGTGTCTAGCAGTCCGTAGGGTGGCAAAAAGTCAGACACAACTGAGCAACTTCACTTTCTTTCTCTCATAGATAACTTTAGGATTGTATCCCAGACATTATGAATGCTGCACTGTGAATGCATAGGTTTTATCATAGTCTTCCAAAAGCTATTGATGTTTTTGTCTCCACTGTTTTTGTCTCCACAAGCAATACATTTCACTGGACTCCATCTGCAAACTCCACCTCAGGTAGTAGCTCCAGTCTCATTTCAGTTCAAACTTTAGCTAGCTTCCTTGGCATCTGTTCTGTGTATGGGTAGTTTCAAAGTTAGCCAGAGGCTTAGGGAGAGTTTATATGTAGAATATGGGGCATCCTCTTGCCTTTCTAGGATTCTACTCTCACTTCCAGTGACTCTTTTGCTCCAAATACTGTCTTGTTACTCTTTAATCACAAAGATTGTGAGTTCTAACTTTGGAGTTAAACTTTGGAGTTTTAAGTCATCCTAATTGGTGATAACCTCAGCCTACCCTCAAGCCATAAATGATAAAAAAGAAAAAGTAAAACTCAGCCTATGCCGCTCCTTTCTTCCAAATTTCAACTACTCTACAGAATCTGTCAGTTTTCATTCTCTCTCTAGGGTCTTCAGGCTGCATTTTGCTTTTCATATTTGTGTAGAATGTATAGGTTTTATTTGCAAGGACATTTTGAACCATTATACACTCTATCACATACAGACTCTTGGTCAAGCATACATTCTTAGAAATGGTAAGAAAATATGTATGGCCACAGACAGACACAGTCAGTAGAAAAACAAAGCTCAAATTATTACCACACACAGCATTATAAATCAACTATACTTCTATAAAATTAAAAAAAGAGAAAAAAGACCTCTTACTACAGAAGATCAAAAACTATGTAGATTACACTTTGACTGTAATAATGGGGAAGGTGGTCTTTTCAATGTCATTATAAAGGAAAATATAACTTGCCTCAAAAATAAATTAGGTATGGGTAATTGAACATAAATAAATAAAAATATAAAGTTGAGGGTTCTCGAATTCTGTTTTTGCCGAAGAATTGCTAAAAGTTTGGGAGCTGACATAACAACATTTGTTTCTCTGGTAGCTCATGTATTATCTCCAGCCCTGAGGTTCTAAGCTTTGCAAACAATAGGGACTACTCTGCTTTGTTCACCTCTGTGTTTCCAGTGCATAGTGCAATTTTGATTAATAGTTGGTGCTCAGTAAACAGTTGATCACTCAACAAATGAATAATGAATGCATAATAGAAAAAGCACAGAATCTGAAGTGGAAAAGTGTACATCCTAGTTTCACCAATGGCAGTTTGTGAAAATTGAAATGTTTTCGTTAACTTGTGCCTTAATTGTATCATCTATAAAACAGACAATAATACTCCATACCCTAATTATGTTTATCTCAGTGGTTTGTGAAATCAAATGACATAAGACAGCATAAAAATGGACTCACTTTTACTATTAATCAAATATCTCTACAAGAGATACCTCAAACATAAAACTTGCATTTATATAGGAACATATATCCAATGAATATCTTGCTTATCAAGTCATGATTTGTTTTATTTAGATTCTTCATGAGTAAATAATTCAGTCTATCAGTCAATAAGACTGGTACCAGAACTAGGCAATTCATTTAGAAATATTTAAATAGGATATTGAATGATACACCACTGAAGGAAATCTTTCCAGACCCTGGGAAAACATTTGCTTGCTTTGATTCAATAAACCGCGGAGACAAATGACTCTTAATTTGCCTCAGCTGTATATTGAATAGAAATTCAGGAGTAATGTAACTAACAGCAATCTTGATATGAAATACTGGTGGAAGTATCTATTAGATACTTGTTAGAATTATCCAGTAGTTTCTCCAGTTGCTATCCAGTAGTATTTCCAGTTGCTAGCCAGTTGTCGTGTATGGATGTGAGAGTTGGACCATAAAGAAGGCTGAGTGCTGAAAAATTGATGCTTTTGAACTGTGGTGTTGGAGAAGACTCTTGAGAGTACCTTGGACTGCAAGGAGATCAAATCAGTCAATCCTAAAGCAAATCAATCTTGAATATTCATCGAAAAGACTGATGCTGAAGCTGAAGCTCCAATACTTTGGCCACCTCATATGAAGAACTGACCCATTAGAAAAGACCCTGATGCTGGGAAAGATTGAAGGCAGGAGCAGAAGGGGATGACAGAGGATGAGATGGCTGGATGGCATCACCAACTCAATGGACATGAGTTCGAACAAGCTCCGGGGGTTAATGATGGACAGGGAAGCCTGGTGTGCTGAAGTCCATGGGGTTGCAAAGAGGAGGACATGAATGAGCGACTGAACAACAACAAAGATTGTTCATAAATTATCTGATTTCTCTAATTACCTAATTTAATCCTTACAAGAAGAAGGTCCTATTACTGGTTTTGTTGTTTATTGTTTTTATTTTATACATGAGAAAACTGAATATTAGAGAGGGGTTTCTGCCCCAAATCATACACTGCTAATCAGGAGAGCAATGATGTGAATTCAGTAGTATTTGCTTACATATCATATCTGTTCTTCACTAGAATGCAGTCTCACTCCATGAAAGACATGAGAAAAAGTTTAATCTAATACTGAATATAAGGAAGGAAACCTGACATTTTATTTGTTTTATTGGCATTTCTCCAATGGCACAAATCCTAATGAATATTTGAAATATAATTATATCAATTTTATTCGGTAGCCCAAATGGTTAAATTGCTATGTTACTGTTAGTTGCTCAGTCCTGTCTGATTCTTTGTGACTCCATGGACGGTAGCCTGCCAGGCTCCTCTGTCCATGGAATTCTCTAGGTAAGAATACTGGAGTGGGTTACCATTCCCTTCTCCAGGGGATCTTTCTGACCCAGGGATCAAACCCAGGTCTCCTGCATTGTAGGCAGATTCTTTACTGTCTGAGCCACCAGGAAAGCTATACTAAAAAAAAAAAATTATAAAACTTTACAAACTATCTTAAGATTAATGGATTTAGTCTAATCTAATATTAGATTGTTTGTCTTTCAGAATTCTATAATTGATTGTGATTCATCAAAAACTATTCAATTGGGGGGTACATTTAAAGTTGAAAACTTAAAGAAAGATTTTTCATAAAGTTATATGAATCAGACAATTGAGCAGCTCATTTTTAACAAGTTACCTGTTCTACTAACATTTCAATCTTTGCCTTCTTAAAAGTTGTGATCTATCAGTCCCTAACTATGTGCTTGAGAATAGTGTGCAATAACATATGTTCCTAAATGTGCTTGAAAATAGCATATTTTAAACTTGCAACCTTAAAAAATATGAAATTAGAAAGAAGAAAATTTCCTTTAGTCAAAAATTTCAAAGGAATTGAAAAGGGGAAAAAAGGAAAAAGAATTTCAATAATTGCTAAAAGAAATCATTCTGTGTATCTGTCTTGCTGGATTTCTTTGTTCTACAATTTTTTTTTAAATCAATATCCTTGTTTTGTTAAAGGAAATGTTGGAAACTTGACTATGAAATTCTTCAAATCCCACTAAGCTTTTACTTGAGAATTGACCACAGTTTTTTAAGTGAAGTTAGTTTTCATTTGACAATTCATTGTAGCAGTACATATCCAGGGTAATAGACTTATAATATCATTTTGCTTACTTTCTACATGTAATTTTAAAGAGTCAGAGTCCTGGAAAATGTGCATTATTTCTAACTTAAATCGTTTCAGCATAACTATATACACGAATGTTTAAACATTGTAAAAAGTTTCACCAGTTCTATCTTAAATAATAAAAATGTCAAAAATTTTAGAATAGGGTATACATGACTAATAAAATTGTTTTTTCTGAAATATTGCAAATGTGCTTAAAAATACCAAAGCTAGTTAGACAAAAAGATCATAAAAATAATTAAAAATGAAGACAGCCAAAGGCCAAGTTATGTTATCACCAACACCAGTAGATCAGATTATTATCACCAACACTTGTGAATCAGATTATTACAATAAAGATATTCTATTTCAAAGTTGAAAAATAAATTTTTTACTTTGAAATTCATATACCACTTAAAATTTTAAAACAATTATAATGAAAATCTTTAAAAATATGTTTATCTTTAAATTTTAAGAGAATTAGTAAATATGATTTATGGATTTATTATTTTATATTCTAACTCCTAAGAATAAAAGTAAAGTTAAAGATAGGAATAAATATGTTTTTTTAATCTTTCATAAAAATTTTAAATTCTACTCTATGTTCAGTCTTGAAGAAGCTTATATCTACATGTATTAATACATTATATCTACATTTGTAGATTGTTGGTACATTTACAGACCCAACCGCAAAACCATTCCACATTGTTTCAGTAATGAACTGGTCAAAGCTTTCTTCAAAGTGCTCAAGGTATTAAGTAGAAAGTGAAAATTATAAAACAAAATGTGAAATATACAGATATAGGTATATTGACAGATAGAAATAGAATTTTAGAAATCTCCATGTCTAAGTGTTTATCTATTTATCTGTATGTGTGTTTGCAGAATAAAGAATCCCAGAAATAAATATCATTGGAATTATTAGTGGTTTGAATGGTGACATCAGATCTGTATTTTGTTTTCTAATTTTTCTATAAGCAACATAGGCCCATTTTTCCATTGGAAGAGATAATTTTTAAATTTATCTTATTATGATACTGCTGTAGTGAACACTCTTATTTGTAATCATATTCCCTTGTGTCTGCAGCATGAGTAATGAAGTAAACCAAATGCCACAGCTGAAATCACAATGAAAAAGTCTTCTGTAAATACCTCTGTAAAGAAAAGAAGACATTTGTTCAACAATGTTCAAAAAGTGAAATAATATATTGCAGAAGTAAGAAAAATTGAGAGGAGAAGAGAGCTATTGAGGGGGTGTTATGTGTTTGTCTGTGCAAGTGATTTTAGTGAACATTCTGTCAACACTCAAACCAGGTCTCAGGATTGGTAGGTGAGTGGGAATTTCATGTTAGTTAAACTGGAGAATTCTAACAAGTCATTTATCTCACAAAGGCTAATATAACAAACTCGATTGCTCCACTGGGCAAATAGAGTCATTTAATACAGATGGCACAGATTGTAGTGTTAGAAGCTGGGAGAATAAGGGAATTCATTCTGCTCTTCACACTCCTTAAAATGGCATCCCTTAAAAATGAGCAGTAGTAAGATAGAAAGTTCTTGTAACCAGATACCAGCTTAAATGTTTTTCTACATTCCAGTTTTCCCACAGCTGAGGCCATTCCTCATCTTTCAGGATCTAAGATGTGGTTCAGCTTCTTAAGATGCTGCTTATGAAACCTGGTTTCTTTGCTCCTGTCATCTTTCAATGGCATAGTTTGAAGATACAACCTCAAGCATCAAAGCAGCAGGTGGCCATAAAGCTGAAGTACACACAACTGAAATACTACAATGCATAGAGGGTTTTCTGAGAGTCAAAGCCACTATGTGCAATATGACTGAGTAGAGTGAAATCTTGATTAAAAGCAGATTAAAATCCAATCTGAGTTTTCAACAAAAATGTTAGCAAATGTTTTACATCTATGGAAGGCATGAAGAATTAACCATTGTTCACTCTATATCAACCACTCATTGTACTCCTAAGATAATCACTGTTCTACGTTAAATATTTATCATTCAGAAATGTCTTTTTTTGTATTATAGCTGTATGATCCCTAAAGAAAAGTCTTTATTAACATATTTATGATATTTATAGAAATGAGCCTTATAAGCACCCTTCTGCTACTTGATTTTTCCTTTTACTCTCTGAAACATAATTTGATTAATGAATTAAGTCTATTTGTATTTATGGAATTATTTCTACTATTTTCTTTAGTGCTTTCTAAATATCCTATTCTTCTACACATTTATTGGCATTCCTTTGAATTTTTAAAGTTTAGTTCTCCAATTTATTTAGAAATTATATGTTGTTTAAATTCTTTAGCAGTTACCTTTAACTTTTATTATGCATACTTAAAATACAGGATTTGAGACTATTATAAAAACAATTACAGTCTATATTCTTATCATTGTTTTATAAAATTTCAATGCTATCATTTGTTATCCTGCCTTATATTGTTCATTATTCTTATGTTATACAGTCAATGTTTGTTCAAATTTACTCACATGTTCACCCACATCTTTCCTTGTTATTTCTCTTTACATCTCAGTATTTATTTCAGGAATCATTTTGCTTTTTTTGAAGAATATATTCTAAACATTCTCTTAGAATGATTGGATTGTGACTTTCAGTTTGTCCATAATTATACTTTTTCTTAAGTGATATCAAGACTTATTTTACCTCAAAGTACTTAACATACTATTCTTTAGTTTGTGGTTCCTATTGTTGCTCTAAGAAGTCTGCTCTTATTCTAACGTCATTCTTCAGTAGATAGTTTGTCTTTTCTCTCAACTTTTGCTATTTTCTCCTTATTTCAGTAGATATTTACTGAATTATTAACACATACTAAGTATGTGCATACACCACAGGGACAAAAGATGAATAAGGTAGCATTCCTGCCTTCAAAGAACTCACAGTCTAGTGACAGATATGTATGGAAGGTTATAGTAAAATGAGCAATGATAGAGGCATGCCCTGGATGCTGAAATTTCATCTCTGGAAATCCTCAGATAATAACTGCATGAAGTAGATGAAGCAACAGCTTTTGTTTACACTAAACTCCCCGGTTTTCAGTCTGTTTAATTTGGAGCCACAGGAGACTTCTTTAATTCTTCTTATAAGTCCAAATATTCTTGTAAGATATTGTTGTATTTTATCCAGTTTTTCTAAGTGCCTTTTTAAAAATTTATTTAATTACTTGAAAGAGACACATGTACCCCAATGTTCATCGCAACACTGTTTACAATAGCCAGGACATGGAAGCAACCTAGATGTCCATCAGCAGACGAATGGATAAGGAAGCTGTGGTACATATACACAATGGAATATTACTCAGCCATTAAAAAGAATACATCTGAATCAGTTCTATTGAGATGGATGAAACTGGAGCCCATTATACAGAGTGAAGTAAGCCAGAAAGAAAAACACGAATACAGTATACTAACGCATATATATGGAATTTGAAAGATGGTAGCGAAAACCCTATATTCGAGACAGAATAAGAGACACAGATGCATAGCACAGTCTTATGGACTCTGAGGGAGAAGGTGAGGGTGGGACATTCTGAGAGAATAGCATTGAAACATGTATATTATCATATGTGAAACAGAACACCATTCCAGGTGTGATGCATGAGACAAATGCTCAGGGTTGGGGCAATGGGATGACCCAGAGGGATGGGATGGGGAGGGAGGTGGGAGGGGGGTTCAGGATGGGGAACACATGTAAACCCATGGCTGATTCTTGTCAATGTATGGCAAAAACCATGACAATATTGTAAAGTAATTAGCCCCTAACTAAAATAAATAAATTTATTTTATAAAATTTATTTATTTTCTTAATTGGAGGATAATTATAATATTGTGATGGTATTTGCCATACATTAACATGAATTGACCATAGGGTATACATGTGCTCCCCCATTCTGGACCCCCCTCCCACCTCCCTCCCCACTCTATATCTCTAGGTTGTCCCAGAGCACCAGCTTTGTGTGCCTTGCTTCATGCATCAAACTCACACTGGTCATCTATTTTACATATGGTAATGTATACGTTTCAGTGCTATTCTCTCTAATCATCCTGCCATCTCCTTCTCCTACTGAGTACAAAACTTTAAGTCTGTGTCTCTTTTGCTGCCCTATACATAGGATTGTCTGTACCATTGAAGTGCCTTTTATATGGAGGATTTTTCAGGAAGTCTAGTTCACTCCAGTGCTGAAAATGAAAGTCCTATTCTTTGCCTTTCAAAGTCTACCACTTGCATTGGTTCTGACATTTTTTAGTATGCTTCATTGCATATAATTATTACTAAAAGTAAATTGTAAATAATAACCTGGTGTTTTTGATGATATTATGGACTCCAAAATACCTAAAAATCCAAGCTGTGAACTTGATAAGATTAAATAATTACCATCCAAATATTATGACATGACATTTTATTCTATTAAAAAGTAAACTGAAAAAGGCAACTGAGACGTTTGGCTTTCAGATCTACATGTAAGGAGATCTGGAGTTGCTATTTCATACTAACAAGTTAGTAAAAAATAGACCCCCCAAAAAAAAAGAATACAACATTTTCTTTGATCTGTTAAGAGAGGGGCAAGCACAAGGCTAAATGCTGCTTACAAGATTAGAGAGACAGACAGGTGAATACAAGGAGTCATGGCTTACTGGAGCAGAGACTGATGAAGGAAAACTTCTATAGGTACCAATGCCAGGATAGGAACACCTGAACTGTAATTGAGAAATTGCTGGAGGTTTATTGTGAACAACTATGAGAGTTCAAAACTCCAGGGAAACCCAGACATGAGGGGGCCTCACAATATTGTGAGGTTTGCCCACAGGAGCTCAATCAGGCTCCCATACTAAATATGAAAAAAAAAAAAATCCCTTCAGTCTTCAGGCAAGAGGAGGGGATAAAGATAAGAAACCATTTTGAAAGAAGCGAGGCGGCTGAGACGGCTCCGCGCAGAAGCGTGGCCAAGAGGAGCTAGGCCTGGACGGGCCGAGGGCAGCTGCCGACAGGGCCTAGGCCGGGCCGGGGACCGGGGCGGCGGTGAGAGGAGTTACCCCAGGTCCAAGGAGCAGGAGCTGCATGGGCACAAGAGGGCCGAGAGGAGTTACTCCACATTCAAGGTCAGGAGGGGCTGACGTGAGTAGATACCCCTTGTCCAAGGTAAGGAGCAACGGCTGCACTTTGCTGGAGCAGCCGTGAAGAAATACCCCACGTCCAAGGTAAGAGAAACCCAAGTAAGACAGTAAGTGTTGCGAGAGGGCATCAGAGGGCAGACACACTGAAACTAAAATTACAGAAAACTAGCTAATCTGATCAAATGGAACACAGCCTTGTCTATCTCAATGGAACTAAGCCATGCCGTGTGGGGCCACCCAAGACGGATGGGTCATGCTGGAGAGGTCTGACAGAATATGGGCCACTGGAGAAGGGCATGGCAAACCACTTTAGTATCCTTGCCTTGAGAACCCCATGAACAGTATGAAAAGGCAAAAGGATAGGACACTGAAAGATGAACTCCCCAGGTCAGTAAGTGCCCAATATGCTACTGGAGATCAGTGGAGAAATAACTCCAGAAAGAATGATGGGATGGAGCCAAAGCAAAAACGATACCCAGCTGTGGCTGTGACTGGTGATAGACGCAAAGTCTGATGCTGTAAAGAGCAATATTGCGTAGGAACCTGGAATGTTAGGTCCATGAATCAAGGCAAATTGGAAGTGGTCAAACAGGAGATGGCAAGAGTGAACGTCAACATTCTAGGAATCAGCAAACTAAGAAGGACTGCAATGGGTGAATTTAACTCAGATGACCATTATATCAACTACTGTGGGCAGGAATCCCTTAGAAGAAATGGAGTAGCCATCATGGCCAACAAAAGATTCCGAAAGGCAGTACTTGGATGCAATCTCAAAAACGACAGAATGATCTCTGTTCATTTCCAAGGCAAACCATTCAATATCACAGTAATCCAAGTCTATACCCCGACCAGTAACACCGAAGAAGCTGAAGTTCAATGGTTCTATGAAGACCTACAAGACCTTCTAGAACTAACACCCAAAAAAGTTGCCCTTTTCATTATAGAGGACTGGAATGCAAAAGTAGGAAGTCAAGAAACACCTGGCGTAACAGGCAAATTTGGCCTTGGAGTACAGAATGAAGCAGGGCAAAGGCTAATAGACTTTTGCCAAGAGAACACACTGGTCATAGCAAACACCCTCTTCCAACAACACAAGAGAAGACTCTACACGTTGACATCACCAGATGGTCAACACCAAAATCAGACTGATTATATTCTTTGCAGCCAAAGATGGAGAAGCTCTATACAGTCAGCAAAAACAAGACCGGGAGCAAACTGTGGCTCAGATCATGAACTGTTTAGTGCCAAATTCAGACTTAAATTAAAGAAAGTAGGGAAAACCACTAGTCCATTCAGGTATGACCTAGGTCAAATCCCTTATGAGTATACAGTGGAAGTGACAAATAGATTTAAGGGACTAGATCTGATAGACAGAGTGCCTGATGAACTATGGACAGAGGTTCGTGACATTGTACAGGAGACAGGGATCAAGACCATCCCCATGGAAAAGAAATGCAAAAACCCAAAATGGCTGTCTGAGGAGGCCTTACAGATAGCTGGGAAGAGAAGAGAAGTGAAAAGCAAAGGAGAAAAGGAAAGATATTCCCATCTGAATGCAGAGTTCCAAAGAATAGCAAGGAGAGATAAGAAAGCCTTCCTCAGTGATCAATGCAAAGACATAGAGGAAAACAACAGATTGGGAAAGTCTAGAGATCTCTTCAAGAAAATTAGAGATACCAAAGGAACATTTCATGCAAAGGTAGGCTCGATAAAGGACAGAAATGGTATGGACCTACCAGAAGCAGAAGATATTAAGAAGAGGTGGCAAGAATACACAGAAGAATTGTACAAAAAAGATCTTCACGACCCAGATAATCACGATGGTGTGATCACTCACCTAGAGCCAGACATCCTGGAATGGGAAGTCAAGTGGGCCTTAGAAAGCATCACTATGAACAAAGCCTAGTGGAGGTGGTGGAATTCCAGTTGAGCTATTTCAAATCCTCAAAGATGATGCTGTGAAAGTGCTGCACTCGAAATGCCAGCAATTTGGAAAACTCGGCAGTGGCCACAGGACTGGAAAAGGTCAGTTTTCGTTCCAATCCCAAAGAAAGGCAATGCCAAAGAATACTCAAACTACCGCACAATAGCACTCACCTCACATGCTAGTAAAGGAATGCTCAAAATTCTCCAAGCCAGGTTTCAGCAATACGTGAACCGTGAACTTCCAGATGTTCAAGCTGGTTTTAGAAAAGGCAGAGGAACCAGAGATCAAATTTCCAATAGCCGCTGGATCATTGAAAAAGCAAGAGAGTTCCAGAAGAACATCTATTTCCACTTTATTGTCTATGCCAAAGCCTTTGACTGTGTGGATCACAATAAACTGTGGAAAATTCTGAAAGAGATGGGAATACCAGACCATCTAACCTGTCTCTTGAGAAACCTGTATGCAGGTCAGGAAGCAACAGTTAGACCTGGACATGGAACATCGACTGGTTCCAAATAGGAAAAGGAGTATGTCAAGGCTGTATATTGTCACCCTGCCTATTTAACTTATATGCAGAGTACATCATGAGAAATGCTGGGCTGGAAGAAACACAAGCTGGAATCAAGATTGCCAGGAGAAATATCGATAACCTCAGATATGCGGATGACACCACCCTTATGGCAGAAAGTGAAGAAGAACTAAAGAGCCTCTTGATGAAAGTGAAAGAGGAGAGTGAAAAAGTTGGCTTAAAGCTCAATGTTCAGAAAACTAAGATCATGGCATCTGGTCCCATCACTGCATGGGAAATAGATGGGGAAACAGTGGAAACAGTGTCAGACTTTATTTTTTGGGGCTCCAAAATCACTGCTGATGGTGATTGCAGCCATGAAATTAAAAGATGCTTACTCCTTGGAAGGAAGGTTATGGCTAACCTAGATAGCATATTTAAAAGCAGAGACATTACTTTGCCAACAAAAGTCCGTCTAGTCAAGGCTATGGTTTTTCCAGTGGTCATGTATGGATGTGAGAGTTGGATGGTGAAGAAAGCTGAGTGCCGCAGAATTGATGCTTTTGAACTGTGGTGTTGGAGAACACTCTTGAGAGTCCCTTGGACTGCAAGGAGATCCAATCAATCCATCCTAAAGGAGATCAATCCTGAGTGTTCATTGGAAGGACTGATGTTGAAGCTGAAACTCCCATACTTTTGCCACCTCATGTGAAGAGTTGACTCATTGGAAAAGACCCTAATGCTGGATAGGATTGGAGGCAGGAGGAGAAGGGGACGACAGAGGATGAGATGGTTGGATGGCATCACTGACTCGATGGACATGGGTTTGGGTAAACTCCGGGAGTTGGTGATGGACAGAGAGGCCTGGCATGCTGCTATTCATGGGGTCGCAAAGAGTCGGACACGACTGAACGACTGAACTGAACTGAACTGAGAGCACTCTGTTATTCACAACAGGATCTACTCTTAGGAAAAACTAGTTAACCAGAGCCTAACCTGCTGGAATTTTATCAGAGCCTAACTAACCTGGGGGAAGGGAAATACATCACCGAACATTTCAAAACAGAAAGCATCAGACCTAGATGAGTTCACTGGCAAATTCTACCAAACATTTAAGGAAGAAATTATGCTAATACCCTATCATCTCTTTCAGAGGACAGAAGCAAAGGGACTGCATCATTCCATGAGGCCAACAATACCTTAATACCAAACAAACCAATTGAAAATCAATCAATATAACCTATCACATCAAGAAGCTAAACAAAAAATGCCATGATTATATTAATACATCTGTTCTTTATAACAGAAGCCTACTCTGTAGGGGCAAAAACTTTGTACCAGTCTGATCCCATATGGGGAAAGATTTTTCCTCACTCCAGCTCCCTCTAGCTTGCTCACCTGGGGGAAGGGGTCAGGAGGGGTGGAGGTAGAGAAACACTTGTTAACGCTACAATCTAGAGACATAGGCTCACAAAAAGCTGAGATGAAATTATAAAATTATAGAATGCTTTCCCTCCATCACATTTTATCACCACCTATAGAGATTCAGTATCATGTCAGTAAATTAGGGCTAAAAGAGGCACAAAACTCAAACTCGAAGGAAGAATTCTCAGGAAAGCTCAAAGACAATAGGAAGACAATAACAAAGACACTAGAGGGATTTAAAACCTCTGGCACATAAACATTAAACATAGCAAACATTAAACACAGCCTAATTCCTAATCAAATTAACATAAATCCTCAAACTAAAGTCCCTTGACTTCAGTTCTTATTACATACAAGCCATGCCAAAAAGCAATTAAAAACACAGCTGAAGAGATCAAGCAAACATCAGAGCCAAACTCAGGTGTAACACCAATACGGATTTACCAGAGAGAATTTGGAAAAACTGCAACTAGTATGTTAAGGACTCTAATGAACAAGTAGGCAAAACATGCAAGGACAGACAGGTAATATAAGCAGAACACGGAAGCTGTAAGGAAGAGTCTTCATGACCTGGGATTTGGCAGTGGATTCTTAGATTTAACACCAAAAGTACAAACAATAAAAGATAAAGATAGAAATTTGAACTTCTTTAAAATTGGAACCTTTGTTCATCAAAGGACATTATCTACAATTCAAAAAGATAACTTACAGAATGGGAGAAATATTTTTCAGGTCATATATCTACTAATATTTTTATATGTAGAATATATAACAACCTCTTACAACTCAACATTAAAGACCAACAACTCAATTAAAAAATGAGCAAAGGATTCAAATAGATATTTTTTCTGAAGAAAATACACAACTGTCTGATAAGTACAGAGAAAGCTGTCCAAAATCATTGGTCATTGTGGAAATCACAATGACTTACCACTTCACATCCACCAGGATGGCTTTAAAAAAAATGGAAAATAACAAGAATTGGCAAGAGTGTGGAGAAATAGGAACCCTTGTACATTGCTGATTAGAATGTAAAATGTTGCAGCAGACACTCTGGAAGCAGCTTAGAAGTTCTTCAGAAAGTTAAACATAGAATTACCATATTACCCAGCAATTTCACTCCTAGATACATACCCAAGAGAAATAAAAATACAGATCCAACACAGAAACTTTTACATAAATGTTTATAGCAGCATTAGAGTTACATCTCATTATTTTACACTTCACAGGTGCTGTGGGCTTCCCAGGTGGCACTAGTGGTAAAGAACCCACCTGCCAATGCAGGAGACATAAGAGATGCGGGTTCAATCCCCGGATTGGGAAGATCCCCTGGAGGAGGGCATGGCAACCCACTCCAGTATTCTTGCCTGGAGAATCCCATGGAATGAAGAGCATAGCTGGCTACAGTGCAGAGGGTCACAAAGAGTTGGACATGACTGAAGCGACTTAGCACGCACATGAATGCACAGGTGCTGTATTTCTACAAATTGAAGATTTCTGATAATCCTGTCTCAAATGAGTCTATAGGTGTCATTTTTCTAACAACATTTGCTCACTTTTTGTCTCTCTTACGTTTGGCAATTGTTGCAATATTTCAAACTTTTCATTACTAATATATTTGTTATGGTAATCTGTGATCAGTGATCTTTAGTATTACTACCATAACTGACTGAAGGCTCAGGTGATATTTAACATCTTTTAGCAATAAAGCATTTTAAAAATTAAAGTATATGAATTGTTTCTTAGACATAATGCCATTGCACACCTAATAGACTACAGAGCTACAGTATAGTGTAAACATAACTTTTATATGCCAAAAATTATCAAAAAGTTCATGTGACTGCATTTATTGAGATATTTGCTTTACTGTGATGTTCTGGAGCCCAATCTGCAATATCTCCAAGGTATGCCTGTATTTTTAACAGCCAAAAGGTGGAAACCAACCCACACAATCATCAACAGATGACTGGATAAACAAACTGTGTTACATAAAACAATGAAATATTAATTATTCAGGCATAAAAGGAATGAAGTACTGATACATACCACAAGCTGACTGAACCTCGAAAAACATTGTGCTAAATGAAAGAATTCATGCACAAAAGTTATATATTCTGTTACACCTTTCATATGGTATATTCAGAACAGGCAAATTCATAGAAAAGGAAAGCAGATCAAGGACTATCAAGGGATGAAGGCAAGGGGAAATGAAGAGCGATTCCTTAATTTGTATGGTGCATTCCCAGAGTTTGAAACTGGAGGGGGTTGATGATTACACAGCATTGTGTATACACTTAATGCTACTGAATTTTACTGTAAATAACTATTTATGCGCGTGCATGCTCAGTTACTAAGTCGTGTCTGACTCTGCAATCCCATGGACTGTAGCCCACCAGTCACCTCTGTCCATGGGATTTCGCAAGCAAGTCATGCCCTCCTCCAGGGGATCTGCCCCACTCAGGGATCAAACCCATGTTTCCTGCTCGACAGGCATATTCTTTACCACTGATCCACTTGGGAAGTCCAAAGAAGTATTTACAGTAAAATAAAAACAATGTTTAAGGTTGTTAGAGTGTATGTTTAAGTTAAATGCCAATAATATAATAAAGTACATGAGAAGAGACCTGGAAATAATCTGTTATAAAGTCATACACTATACATGGATGTAATCACAAAATCATAACAAAGTTAAGAAAAACCACTTATTCCCCACACCTTAAATAAATGAAAACAGTGCTGGGTTTCACTTTTTTTGCTTTTTATTCAAATGTCATATTCAGTTCTTGAAACATCTCTGAATTATACCAAACCGTCCTACTTTTAGGACAGAAGGTTGCAGCAAGTCTAAGAAGAGAAAAACTTTGAGAAGAGAATATTTCAGAGCTATTGGAAGAATAAAATCAATTCCCAATTTCAAGGCAAAGTTATCAGCAACCTCTTCTGTCAAAGTTGATTAAACAACTAGTAAGTTTTAGTACTGTCTTCTTTTTTTTTGCCAAAAGAGAGTAGTACCTGATAAAATAGGAAAGAAAGAGAAAATGAATAATACGGTATGACACATGGGCCCTGCTTTTGAAGAATTTAGAGAAATAAAGTTGCACTCTCTAGGAAATTTCTGTCGAGAATGAGGAGAGTCTGCTGCAGGGGAGAAAGTGGCTGAGTGCTTAGCTATCCTCATTCTTCGTACACAGAGCTGTGTGACATTTAGGGGGAAGATTCAGCCTTCATATTATCCAGAGAAGCTGAGGTAGGAAACTTCTAGATGAGCTGCCAGACTGATTTGTTTGAAGGAAGACTCTTCCTCCAAGAGAAGGAAGGGAAGTCTTCTCCAATCCATCTCAGACTTTACAGTAAGACAGAGCTTGCTGTTGGAAATAGGAGTTTTGCTTTTCTAATATACACTGAGAAGTGGGATGAAATACAGGCAAACTGCTCTCCAAAACTGAGAAGAGAAGGGCTGTAATCATTTTGCTTCTCTCAAGAGCTCTGCTAGGTCTTTGAGTTTATGGCAGACATGATCATATCCAGCTCAGTCAAGTCCAGTCGTTGGTCAGTTAGTCACATAAAAAAGCTGTGACAGGGAAAATAGGTAAAAAAAAAAAAAAGAGAGAGAGAGAGAGAAATAAAAAGAAGAACCCAAACACTAAATATGTTCTTTTAACATGAGGCATTATGTTGTATATACCTTCCCCTCATTGTAGTCAGTGCCTCGTTCTCTAAGTCCTTTGATGGGTTTTTCCAGTATTAATAGTACTAATGCTGCATATATTATCACATCGAGCTTCGATTCTTCAAAGTAGAGCATAAACTTCAATACACTTACAAAGCAATTAAATGTAAAACCTAAATGGAACTTTTCACTTTCCCCTTATTTCTTTCAGTAGGTTTGTTTAAAGCTAATTCTGTAGTGATCTTTAAATGTGTTTCATATTAATATTAAATCTGCAGACAACTTTCAACTTGGTGCACGCATATGCATGTGTGTGTGTGTGCTCTCTTGCACATTTTCTGTTGTTATTTATTATTAAGACACAATAAAATTCAATGCTTCCCCATAATCAGTAAATTCCAAGAGATTCCAAGAAAATATAGAATTCGTAAAAATGAGAATGGAATACTGTACAAAAAATAACTTCCAGAGAACAATAAAATTTTTTGAATTTAAAAAATGAAAGAAACTTGTGGTTAAGAAATAGATTTGAGGAAATCTCAAGGTAGGGGGGGGAGCAGGAATACAAAGACCAATAGTGAGTTGGAAAGGTATAGAAAATTAAAGTTAATCCAGAAAAGATCATACCTGGTTAATTCTTGCCTAATAGGTCCTAAAACAGAATAAAAAGAAGAAAGAAGAAAGAAAGGGTTAATTGCTCAATCATGTCCGACTATTTGGTGATGGTGCTCAGTCACTCCAGTTGTGCCCCACTCTTTGCGACCCCATGGACTGTAGCCTGCCAGGCTCCTCTGTCCACGGAATTCTCCAGGGAAGAATACTGGAGTGGATTGCCATTCCCTTCTCCAAGGGATCTTCCAGACCAGGGATCAAACCCAGGTCTCCTGCATTACAGGCAGATTTTTTACCTTCTGAGCCACCAGGGAAGCCCATAAGAATAATGCACACACAAATGCAGCAGCTTTTTGAATATGAACAGAGCATATGAAATGGTGTGCTTCATTTTAGGAGGACCAAGTGAAGATCTGAACATACAGACAAACACATGACTAATAATGTCTTGTGAATTATTCATAAGATGAATGAATAATGTCTTATGCATCCACGGATGAACAAAATGAATGGATAGAATGGATAAATAGAATGGATAGTATACTCAAAAAAATTTTAAGACTTTTTTAAAATTTTGAAAATTAGTTTTAAATATAATCTATTTTTGAAAGCCATAATGAATATCAGATAATATGTATGTGTGTTTAAAGAGATTACAACTGAAAGGACATAATTTCTTCTTAGAGAGCTAAGTTGAAATATAGGTTTTTATAAACATGATTATCAGTAAAGGTATAATTATTAAGTTGTTGGAACTCATTTTGTGGATTCCAATAAACAACACATGGAAGTTTCATTTAATTATACATTAGCTGATGGTAGAAAAATTTCTTGTACCATGAATGTATTGAAAGCTCTTATGTCTTGTACAGAAGTATTACAAAATGTGGCAGTTATCATTTACTACCACTCAGTAGAGAAATGCTAGATTCATTAATAAGTGAACATTTTCTATGACCATGATTTGAATAACATACAATGTGGTTTACCTGGTAAGTTTTCATAACACTGAAAATACATTATTGTCAATGAAATAACAAAAGAATTACATATTTATCATGTTTGAAAATTAGACACAAAAGTTATATGCAAAGTTGTAAGATTATAAAAATAAAAACATAAAATGAAATATACACATTCACGGGTATATATCCATATGTGTGTCTTTCTTTCTCTGTGTATATCTATATACATCTGTGTGTGTCGCTGTGCAATAGTATTCACTCTTAGCCCACAATCCTATATGATGCCTAAATGCATCTAATATTTTCTTTTGTTGTTCTGCTGACCCAGCTAAACTGTATTTTTACTGAAACAAGTTTTAAAAGTTTTGGCTTTAAAATATTTGAAATAATGTTTCAAATAAGCAGAGCTTAAATAATTTTTTTAAGTTAGAATTCTTTCTGTTTTCATATTTTTGAAATTATAGTCTATATCTTGAATTGTTAAAAGCGGATCCTGTATCACATATGTCAAAAACAACCATAACTTTGTACATAATTTACGCATGGTTTTTACCATGCATTCCAATAAATCAAAACATTCTCCTGTTTCATTTAACACTACTCTTTCGGTCTTTCTAAGACTAAATTTTAATTCCAGATGTACTGATGGCATTGGCTCAAATACACAGGGTAAAGCACAAGAAATGCAATACAGAGAACCTTCCACTAAAGGAGAAACAGTCTTCCTAGTTCTGTTCTTACTCTTACAGAGCAAGTCAGAAAACATCACTCACTTTGCTAAATTTTTAAGAGAAATCACAACAAATGAGATTCAGATTTCTAATTGATAAAAAAAAATAGGTTTAGCAAATCAAAATTAAGCCTAAATATTAGCCTAAATGTATGTCAAGTTTTGAAGCTCAAAACGCTGGACTTCTAGCCCTGGATTTTTATATTTCAATCTTTATCACATACATGAGTTGACTATTCCTCTACTTGTTTATTTCTTTCAGATGTTTGAGGCTCAATGAGATTTAAAGTAGGGTGAGGAGTAGCAGGGCAGGGAAACTATTCAAAAGAGTAATCTCTAAATGTTAAGTGATTACTCAGTAGGTCCCTCCTCTGATAAATGTTCCTGATTACATACTGTGAACACTTGGAATTTCACCTTTAGTAATATAACTTCAACCAGCTGTACAAGGAATATAAACAGATATGTCAAAATAGTGCATAGAAACTAGAGTGCTGAAGATGTTTAACATTAAAAGATTTAATGAATGATTTGAGAGGTTATTCCCCACATCCTTTTAACATTGGCTACTATATCATCAAAAATGATTTTTATAATGTTAATCAGTTATACAGTCATGTGTGGTTTCCATTATGTGACATCTTTAAGTCACAGGAAATAGAAATGCAACTGTTCAGTATTAATATTAATCAACAGCCAAGAAAATGGAACATATTTTCAAAGCCATGAGTCCGTGTGATCAATAAACTCTGAAAGGAAAATGTCTTTTATACCTTAAGGTGTTACACAGTTAACTTGACTGACTTCAGGAATACTATCTTGTAAAGTACACCCTTTCTGGCAGGTGGCCCAGTAACCTGTTCCCTAACTGCTTTCTCAAATCTAAAACAATGCATCAATCACTCCTTAGGACAGGGCTTTGCTGAATACAATGACTTGACTTAGCACGGTGTTTGAATTTTAGATCTAATACTTAAAAAAATCATTAGCTCCTTACCAAAGTCAAGAAGATGAGATATCAAACTGATATTATAGTGGCATAAGTTAAAAAAGAAAGAAGAGGGTAGTGACATGGATATATTTGCATTTTAGTTGAAGCAATAGACACAGACTTTTTATTTTTTAATTAACTAATTTATTGGGAGTATATATACATATAACCCCTCTCTTTTGGACTTCCTTCCCATTCAGGTCACCACGGTGCATTGAGCAGATTTCCCTGTTCTCTATAGTAGGTTCTCATTGGTTATCTGTTTTATATATAGTCTCAATAGTGCATATATGCCAATCTCAGTCTCCCAATTCCTCCTACCTTCCCTCCCTCTTTGGTATCCATTTATTTGTTTTCTATGTCTGTGTCTCTATTTCTGCTTTGCAAATAATATCATCTCTATCATTTTTCTAGATTCCACATATATACGCCAATGTATGATATTTGATTTTCTCTTTCTGACTTACCTCTCTCTGTATGATAGTCTCTAGGTCCGTGCATGTCTCTACAAATGACCCAATAACCCAGGGATCGAACCCTGGTCTTCTGCATTGCAGGCAGATTCTTTACCATTTGAGCTACAGGGAAGACTTTATTCCTTTTATGGCTGAGTAACATTCCATTTGGAGAAGGCAATGGCACCCCACTCCAATACTCTTGCCTGGAAAATCCCATGGACAGAGGAGCCTGATAGGCTGCAGTCTGTGGGGTCGCTAAGAGTCGGACACGACTGAGCAACTTCACTTTCACTTTTCCCTTTCATGCATTGGAGAAGGAAATGGCAACCCACTCCAGTGTTCTTGCCTAGAGAATCTCAGGGACGGGGGAGCCTGGTGGGCTGCCGTCTATAGGGTCGCAGAGTCGGACACGACTGAAGCGACTTAGCAGCAGCAGCAGCAGCAACATTCCATTGTATACATGTACCACATCTTCTTTATCCATTCTTCTGTTGATGGACATTCAGTTTGTTTCCATGTCTTGGATATTGTAAATAGTGCTGCAACGAACACTGGGGAACATGGGGATATATTCAGAGTAAACCATAATTTGAAAAGACATAGCCTTTTTTAAAATGGTGATAATGGAAGTAGTTGTAATTAAGAACTCCAGTGGTTACAGGGGAAGATGTACAGAATACTGTAGATTTAATTATGGCTAGTCTATAAATTTAGTCAGACAGCCAGACATTTCTTTGAAACCACCAATCTGTTTTGATTTGCACTTTTAATTGACCAGTATCTTGTTAAAAGAAACAACATATGAAGCAGAAGTTGCAACATAAAATTTTAAATATAATCTTAGCTTATATTCCAGTGCTTTTAAAATCACATATACTAAGAGTGTTGGTTTTGATTGTGAACATTTGGAATATATTAACAAGTTTGATTTAACAGAGGCTAAAGAAGAAAATCCCATGGACAGAGGAACCTGGCAGGCTATAGTCTATGGGGTTGCAAAGACTCAGACACAACTCAACAACTGAGCACACACACACACACAGAGAAGATTTAGAAACCACAGCCAGTTCTAATGCAATTGTTACCATTTACTGCTTGTGCCTTAGTTTCCTTATCTAAAAAATGGGATGAGAACAATAACACCTACTTGAGAGGGATTTTGTGAGGATTAAGAAAGTCAGTATCTCGAAGACAACTTAGATAAGCTCTACCATATGGTCTCCACTCTACTGTTTGATATCTTTGCCCAGTTTCTTTCACATAAAGTATGTTCTGATAATTGGTGAAAAGAGGTTAGGACAGTAATAATCTAGTCCTTCTTAAATATCAGTATCCACTTACATCACAAATTTATTTGGGGCAAAGTCTTTATATCCAGTCCATAGTGCAAGATAGTTTCCCTATAACCTGCATGTGCCTCTCAGTGTGGAAAAATAAACACTAAAATAAGAATCCAAGGTCTAGATTATAGGACATTGGCTTTGAAATCAGACAGAGTTGAGTTCAATTTCTGTCATTTACACTCAGTAACTGAGTACATTAGGTTATACAAGAGTAACTAATGACCTTCAAAGCTCACTGCCTTACAGTAGCATAGGTTAATTTTTTGCTTAGACCATATACTAGTGTCCAGGTCATTTCCCCATAGTTCAGTTCAGTCACTCAGTCGTGTCTGACTCTTTGAGACCCCATGAATCGCAGCACGTCAGGCCTTCCTGTCCATCACCAACTCCCGGAGTTTACCCAAACTCATATCCATCGAGTCAGTGATGCCATCCAGCCATCTCATCTTCTGTCGTCCTCTTCTCCTCCTGTCCTCCATCCTTCCCAGCATCAGGGTCTTTTCCAATGAGTCAACTCTTCGCATGAGATGGCCAAAGTATTGGAGTTTCAGCTTCAACATCAGTCCTTCCAATGAACACCCAGGACTGATCTCCTTTAGGATGGACTGGTTGGATCTCCTTACTTCACAGTCCAACTCTCACATCCATACGTGACCACTGGAAAAACCATAGCCTTGACTAGAGGGACCTTTGTTGTCAAAGTAATGTCTCTGCTTTTTAATATGCTATCTAGGTTGGTCATAACTTTCCTTCCAAGGAGTAAGTGTCTTTTTATTTCATGACTGCAATCACCATCTGCAGTGATTTTGGAGCCCAAAAAAGACGCCAGCTAATTATTGACAACATTGCCAGTGATTCTAGCAAGTTCAAAAAGAGCATGGCAAAGTAGCACTAGCTCTTAAAAATTCAGCTTGAAAGAGACATGTTTCATTAACTAGAGCAAATCCCGTATCTATATTTGAGTTCAGCAGGGCAAAGCAATATAGGAAGAGGCAGTGGGTATTAATGAACAGAAATCAGGTTTACTGAAATATCTGTGTGGTTCTAGATTTGTCAATTATTTTCTTAGTCTCACTTGTTGTATCTAGAAAATTGAAAGTAATGAGACTGATCCAGAAGGTTTACAAAACATAGAGTGTCTGGCAAATGATGGTTACTCAGTACGTATTGATTCCCTTTGTCCTTTCTTGGACCATGCTCTACCTCTAAGTTTTGCAGGTAACTTTGGGTAATCACTTAAGAGCTTTAATTTATTTCCTCACTGATTCAAAAAGTTATGCACTAAATAATTTCCAAGCTTCAGACAACACTTTAGTGCTATTATTTTATGAATTACATGTAGTGCCTTGATTGAAATGACAACCAGTGACTTTTAGAGTGAATCTCCTTTGTAAAGGGAGTGAGGACTTCAAAGATAAGGACAATACTGAGAGGTTTCAGAGTATTTGTGATTTCTAGTTTATACTGCAGTAGGCTGAATAATGCCATCCACCCCCCACCACACACTAAATGTGTCATATTCTAATCCCTGGAAGCTCTGAATATCACCTTATAAAGCAAAAGGGGACTTGTAGATGTAATTTAATTAAGGACTTTCATTTAGATGGGAAGATTATACTGGATTATCTGGATGGGTGTGATATAATCAAAGAGCTTATAAAAGGAGAAGGCAATGGCACCCCACTCCAGTACTCTTGCCTGGAAAATCCCATGGACGGAGGAGCCTGGTAGGCTGCAGTCCATGGGGTCGTGAAGAGTCGGACACGACTGAGCGACTTCACTTTCACTTTTCACTTTCATGCATTGGAGAAGGAAATGGTAACCCACTCCAGTGTTCTTGCCTGGAGAATCCCAGGGGCGGCGGAGCCTGGCAGGCTACCATCTATGGGGTCGCAGAGTCGGACACGACTGAAGCGACTTAGCAGCAGCAGCAGCAGCTTATAAAAGGGAGGCAAGAAGAGTGCCCATCAGAGAAGGAGATGTGATGACAGAAACAATAGATTGGAGTGACCTGCTCAGAAGACAAATAATTTGAGCAGTGTCTAGAAGTTGCAAGAGTCAATGAAACAAATTCTCTTCTGGAGATTCCATACCTGATGACACCTTGATTTTAGCACCTAAGACTCATTTCAGATTCATCCTTACAGATCTGTAAGAGAATAAATTTGTGTTTGTTTAAGTCCCAAGTTTGTGGTAATCTGTTTTAACAATAATAAAAGACTAGCACATATGCTAAACTGAAGAAAATTATTCTTGGATTGGAAGATACTTGTGTTGCTTCAAATAGTTGAAATCTTACAAAATTTAGTTTTTTGATTTTAAAAAATTTAAGTATACTTTATAATACTTTATAAAAATTGTGTGTACTCAGTCCTGTCTGACTCTCTGAAACTCCATGGACTGTAGCCTGCCAGGCTCCTCTCTCCGTGGGATTTTCTCAGCAAGAATACTGGAATGGGTGCCGTTTCCTTCTCCAGGGGATCTTCCTGACCCAGGGACTGAACCCACCTCTCCCGCATTGGCGGGCAGATTCTTCACCACTGCACCAAAAGCCCTTATAAAAAGTAGAGTTTGTATAAGAATTGAATTAAAATGTGTATATTTGTATAAAAATAGTAATCACTTCACTCTTTGAGCTTTTGCTTATATTTTTACATCATGGTTAAATAATCGAGTAGAAATAAAAGAAGCCAAGTTTAATCTCTAACTCAGTTTTAACCATGATCTTGTATAATTTGTTTAACCTTTGAGTTTCTTGTTTTCATCTTTCTATTTCCATGTTGATATTAACAAGTCAAACACTAGAAAACTCAAGATAAAGGGTACTGTTGTCACATTGCCAAGGGACTATGACTAAAAGAGTCATATATAAAATCAACAAGACCACAAAATATTTCACCTACCTGACCACAAATATCAAGTCGCCTTCCAACTCCCACACTCCTGCTATTCTCCATCTCTTCCAAGAAGGAAGACATGTCCACAGCAATATATATTCCTAGCTTAACTACTTAAAATGATTCCCATAAAATCTGCCCAGAAGTAGCAAGAAGGAGACAGTATCTGTTTAAAATTCCATCTGCCCAACTGGTTATGTTTTCTTTTAAGCAACAGAGTCAATTTGTAAAATTTATATGTATTTAAATTTACCTAGGGACTTCTCTGGTGGTCCAGTGGTTAAGACTTTGCCTTCCAGTGCAAGAGGTATGGGTTTGATCTCTGGTCAGGAAGGTAAGATCCCACATGCCTCTTGACCAAGAAACCAGAACATAAACAACAAAAGCAATAGTATAACAAATTCAATAAAGACTTTAAAAATGGTCCACATTAAAAAAAAAAACAAACCTTTTAAAGTAAATAAATCAAAGTTTATTTAGTCAAACAGTAAGCTGATCTAAAGGCATGTTTTTTGAATAAATGTTTTATTAAAACAGCTATTTTAGAACTAAGCCAATAGATTCACATGAATTTAATCAACATATTACTGCATTTATAGTCTACTGTTATTACAAAAAATTGCAAACTTACTGGCAGCACAATTTATTACCTTTATTACAGGTCAATAGGTCAGAAGTCCAACAGAGATCTCTTAGGGTCAAAATCAAGGTGTTGGCAGGACTGTGGTCCTTCTGGAAGCTTACAAAAGAATATGTTTCCTTGGCCTTTCCAACTTCCAGGGGTCTCTTACATTCATTGACTTATGGCATCTCTCCTCCATCTTCAAAGACAGCATGACTACATCCCTCTGATCCATCTTCCATTGTCACATCTCTATCCATAGCTTGGAAAAGTTTCTCCAGTTTTAAAGAATATGTGTAATTACATTGGGTCTACCAGATATCCAGGAAACCTCTTTATGTCAAAGTCTTTACCTTTAACTGCATCTGAAAAGTTATTTTTGCTATATATGATGACATATTAAGTTCCAGGAATTGGGGTATGGACATATGTGGAGGTTTTTATTCTGCCTGTAATACTGAAACACATACACATACACACACAAATTAGACTTGAACTCCGTGGGAAACTGAGGTACCTAGAGATAGAATGGCCAAAACCCAACACATTTAACTAAATAAAAGGGCAGATATACCAGTTATTTTCTGTTACTTGATTGAATAAAACCAAGTTTCCTACCAGAATTGGATGCACTTTAGTTTGTTATTTAGACAGTTATCTTCCTTTCTCAATACTTTACATCAAGGGTGGAACAAAACTTGGAGCAAGGAATGCTGTCACATCTAATAGACAATCATTATGGATTGTAAATTTCCCTGTCTCAGGGATAATAGAAACAGGGCAGAAACAAGGTGAAAGGTCTCAGACATGTTACCATAAACAGACTCAAATGCCCAGAGCTTCATTCATTCCTTCAATTAATAAAGAACTGTTGTGTTGCTGAGAAGCTCCTGAGAAGTACTGTGCTAAGGTACCAGAAATAGAATAGATGAGAAAGGCCGATAATGTCTTTGCCCGCATGTTTCTCACAGTCTAACAAAAGAGGCAGATGTTAACTAATTTCCACAGGATGAGGTCAAGGGCTGGACTCAATTATATGTGAAATCTCTAAGTGGATATCTAAAGCCATGAAAGTAAAGCATTTTCCTGATTGATCTCTTTGTTAAAAATGCCTACCTACTCTAATTTCAAGCACATTAGGGTGATTTGAAAAATGTTGACTGATGGTGGTGAAATTTGACTTCTTGAAGATTTATATGAGATTGATACTAGATTCATGTTAGACGCGTAACTAAAACTCAGTAACTTTAGCTAAAAAGCATCAAATAATGTTAAATGTATGCCAACATGAAATTACTTTTATAGTAAAGTATTTGTTATCATCACAGAGTATTTTAGCCAAGACCAATACTGGGCCTCGAGGTATGGAAAGAGCTCTCAGTTCTGTGGTATGCCATAGTTTGGGTCTTATCCATCATGTGGCACACCACCAATTAGAATGACAGGCCATACTATAGCCAGCATAGCTAATCATATCTTTACATTAAATCACAACCGTCTACTTTGCATTGGCAAGAGAAAATGAAGGAGCAAAAGAAATATTTGGAAAGTTCATTTTGTACACATAGGCATTTTTACAAAGCAAGCTACATTTTTAAAGGTTTTACACACAAGTCCTTTAATTCTACCCAAATACATGCTGGTAATTTTATTTACATCTCTGTTTCTGTCTTTTTCTTTCTGTCTGTAAACATATATATGTATTTATGTATATACACAGTATTTATAAAAATTTAATTATAATTAAAATCATAATACACAGTAGTTTGCAATTTTTTGTCATAGTCTCCTACTAATGATGTGAATTATATTTTGGAAACATCACAAAATGACTAAAATAGTCAATTATTCAGATTTAACTGTAAATCATTTAATCTTTCCTATATTTGTAGAAGTTAGATTACTACCTTTTGTTATTATAAATATGGTTCTAATGAATATTCCTTCACATAAATCTTTGTGTGTGTCTCTTCTTTTATCTTTATGTTAATTTCTGGAAATGTAATTATGGATCCAAAGTATAAACATTTTATTACACATTAGACAGAATATTCTCCAGGAAGTTTATACCAATATGTATACTCTTCCCCCCTATATTTCACATTTTTAACACAAAATTTTGCCAGTGTATTTCTTTAATTGTTGTTCATATTTAATCTTTGCTCTTTAATGGGAGCTATGAACACATCAATTCTAAGATAGTCCCAATGATCCTTGTCCTTAAGCTATTTCCACTGCTGTGTGATCCTCCCCCCTCGAGTTGGGCTGGATTCCTGATGTACTTCTATTCAATAGAATGTTGTAGAAGCAACAGGATGCCACTTCCAGAATTAGGTTTAAAAAAGATGGTAGCTTCCATCTTAGACTTCCTCACTGTCCTTCTCCCTCTCCCCTGTGGAAAGCTGCCAGTTGTGAGTAGCCCCATGAAAAGACGCACAAGGCAAGGAACCAATATCTCTGGCCAACAGCCAGGGAGAGCCAGAGGTCTGCCAACAGTCACATGAGTGGAATTAAGATCAGATAGTCTTCTGGTAGAACTAGAGAACTAGAGATGACTCCAGTTCAAATGATAACTACGTTGCAACCTTGTAAGAGAGTCTGAGCTGGAGGAACCAAACCATGCCTGGATTTCTCACCCACAGAAAATGTGTGTTACTTAAGCCACTGAGTTTTGGAGCAGTTGATTGAAAAGCACTAGCTAACTAACACAAAAAGAAGTGGCATCTTATAGTCACTTTAATTTAACATGAATGAGTTGGAGCTTTCTCTTTTTCAAAAATTAGTGACGTGCTATTGTGTTTTATCTCTTTTTTCGCCGTTTTATTGTGGGGGCTTTTCCTTCTATTTTTAAGAGTTCTTTATATTTTGGAATGCTACTTCATTTCCTGTCATATATATATATGTGCATGTGTGTATATATATATATGTGCTTGCATACATATTCACACACACACGCATATATATGTATATACACATGTACATGTGTTTGTGTGTGCATGCGTGTTTGTGCTCAGTTGTGTCTGACTCTTTGTGACCCCATGGGCTGTAGCCCGCCACGCTCCTCTGTCCATGGGATTTCCCAGGCAAGAATACTGGAGTGGGTTGCCGTGCCCTTCTCCAGGGGATCTTCCCCACCCAGGGTTTGAACCTGTGTCTCTTGCGTCTCCTTCATTGGCAGGTGGTTTCTTTACTAGCTGAGTCACCCGGCAAGGAATATATATATATATAGCTAATGTTTTTCCAAGTGGCCTTTTATTATGCTTAGTGTGTTTGTGACATAAAGAATTTTTTAAACTATGGTCAAAACTAATTTTCAATAAAAGCATCATTTCTTTGCTTAAAAAGTGTATAATAAAGCCCTAATTGGTAATTAACTCTACACATTTATTTTATATCTTGCCACTTAATGAATGACCTTATTATTTCTAATAATTTATCATCTAACCCTCTTTAGTTTTCTAGAAATATAATCATATAACAATCATATAATTTGCTAATAATGATGGATTTTTATTCTTCCTGATAGTATAATTTTATATTTGCTTTTATGTTTTCTTTTCAAGATTTTTCAAAAAGTTAAATCATTAATAGTAATAATGACCACCTTTATCCTTCATTATTTGGTTTAAGATAATGGGCATAGAGGATCACCTTTAAGTGAAATGATTTATTTAATAATAACTGAGATATAAATAATTGTGTAGATATACCTTAGAGTTGACAAAATATAATAGGTAATATTTTATATTCATGAAGTTGCTTTACTTTCTATTCCTAATATACTAATAATTTCTATTTCTTTTACATATTAAATCAATTGAGGCAATAATGTCATGGCTCTTCCTGGTCTCTGTAAAATGTACTGCTCAGTTATAACACTTGTATCAGGGCAAATATTTTGCACTCAGGTTGAAAACTGGTGACTGTTATATCTAAATGTCTATTTCCTATCATAATAGAGTTCAACCTTCTCTCTTTTTGCATGAGAAGGAGGATTTAATTTTTTCATGAGGACAAATAATTATTTTAAAATGAGTCATTAAAAATCACATGGAATATTACTCAGCTTGTAAAAAGAATTAAATAATGTCATTTGCAACAACATGGATGGATCTGCAGATTATCATAATAAGTAAAGTAAGACAGAGAAAATAAATATCATATTATAGCTCTTATACATGGAATCTAAAATATAAGATACAAACAAAATTAATTACAAAATAGAAACAGACTCAGAGTCTTAGCGAATGGACTTATGGTTACCAGGGGGACTGTTGGGGAGCAGGGATAGACTGGAAGTTTAGGACTGACAGATACACGCTGCTGTATTTAAAATAGGTAACCAATTGGGACCTACTCTATAGCACAGGGAACTTAGCTACATAACCTATAATAACCTAAATGGGAAAAAACATTTGAAAAAAGAATAGATACATGTATATGCATAACTGAACCACTTTGCTGTACACCTGAATCTAACACAACATTGTTAATCAACTCTACTCCAATATAAAATAAAAAAATTTAAAAAGAGGAAAAAAAGGTAAATCTTTTCCTAAAGAAAGCCCAATATTGCATATTAATTCTACTCCAATGAACTGATAAGTTCTTCACCCTCTCCCAAGAAATGATGAGGAAGACTGTGATGCCAACCATAATAGCCAAGGGCTGTCTCTGCCCCACATACATTTAATAACCAATATATAATAGGGTTGATGTCATTCTGCTTGTGTGATCTCATCCTCACAGGCTTTTCCATCTTTCTTTCACAGTTGTGAGAGCTGTTGCTGGTGATTATAATGCCCAGACTCTTTATTTGCCCAGGTACTCCCACCGTCAAAGAACCACACCTGGACTCCCTAACTGACCCTGCTTTGAGGTCTTCCCAGCAATCATTTTCTCTATGCAATTGCCTTTCTCTCAAAATGCCTTAAGTCCTTCAGCTAAAGAGTCAAGTCTTAGACGAACAGAATACCATAGAGTGTCCGACAGGATTTGAGGTTTCTGGCAACTTGGACTCAAAGATGATTACTGTACATAAGCCTCAGAATTTGAGACTCAGAACTATGATGTGCTGTACTGTGCTAAGTCACTTCAGTAGTGTCCAACTCTGTGTGGCCCTTTGGATTGTAGCCCATCAGGTTCCTTGGTCCATGGGACTCTCCAGGCAAGAATATTGGATGCATTGCCATGCCCTCCTCCAGGGGATCTTCCCAACCCAGTAATCCAACTTGTGTCCCATGTTTCCTGCACTGAAAGGTGGGTTCTTTACCACTAGGCAACCTGGGAAATCCCCAGAACTATCATGGTTCAGTTTTATTATGGACCTAACTCTTCATGGTGTGATCACTCACCTAGAGCCAGACTTCCTGGAATGGGAAGTCAAGTGGGCCTTAGGAAGCATCACTACGAACAAATCCAGTGGAGGTGATGGATCCAGTTGAGCTATTTCAAATCCTGAAAGATGATGCTGTGAAAGTGCTGCACTCAATATGCCAGCAAATTTGGGAAACTCAGCAGTGGCCACAGGACTGGAAAAGGTCAGTTTTCATTTCAATCCCAAAGAAAGGCAATGCCAAAGAATGCTCAAACTACCACACAATTGCACTCAACTCATACGCTAGTAAAGGAATGCTTAAAATTTTCCAAGCCAGGCATCAGTGATACGTGAACTGTGAACTTCCAGATGTTCAAGCTGGTTTTAGAAAAGGCAGAGGAACCAGAGATCAAATTGCCAACATCCGATGGATCATCGAAAAAGCAAGAGAGTTCCAGAAAAACATCTATTTCTGCTTTATTGACTATGTGAAAGCCTTTGACTGTGTGGATCCCAATAAACTGTGGAAAATTCTGAAAGAGACAGAAATACCAGAAATACCAGACCACCTGACCTGCCTCTTGAGAAACCTGTATGCAGGTCAGGAAGCAACAGTTAGAACTGGACATGGAACAACAGACTTGTTCCAATGAGAAAAGGAGTACGTCAAGGCTGTATATTGTCACCCTGCTTATTTAGCTTATATGCAGAGTGCATCATGAGAAACACTGGGCTGGAAGAAGCACAAGCTGGAATCAAGATTGTCAGGAGAAATATCAATAACCTCAGATATGCAGATGACACCACCCTTATGGCAGAAAGTGAAGAAGAACTAAAGAGCCTCTTGATGAAAGTGAAAGTGGAGAGTGAAAAAGTTGGCTTAAAGCTCAACGTTCAGAAAACTAAGATCATGGCATCTGGTCCCATCACTTCATGGCAAATAGATGGGGAAATAGTGGAAACAGTGGCTGATTTTATTTTTTTGAGCTCCAAAATCACTGCAGATGGTGATTGCAGCCATGAAATTAAAAGATGCTTGCTCCTTGGAAGGAAAGTTATGACCAACCTAGACAGCATATTAAAAAGCAGAGACATTCCTTTGTCAACAAAGGTCCATCTAGTCAAAGCTATGGTTTTTCCAGTGGTCATGTATGGATGTGAGAGCTGGACTATAAAGAAAGCTGAGCGCCAGAGAATTGATGCTTTTGAACTGTGGTGTTGGAAAAGACTCTTGAGAGTCCCTTGGACTGCAAGGAGATCCAACTAGTCCATCCTAAAGGAGATCATCCCTGGGTGTTCATTGGAAGGACTGATGTTGAAGCTGAAACTCCAATACTATAGTCACCTGTTGCGAAGAGCTGACTCATTTGAAAAGACCCTGATGCTGGGAAAGATTGAGAGCAAGAGGAGAAGGGGACGACAGAGGATGAGATGGTTGGATGGCATCACCGACTCGATGGACATGAGTTTGGGTGGACTCTGGGAGTTGATGATGGACAGGGAGGTCTGGCATGCTGTGGTTCATGGGATCACAAAGAGTCGGACACAACTGAGCAACTAAACTGAACTGAACTATACTTTTTTTTTCTCTTACGAGAAAATAGAAGCTTGCCAACCATTTGAATACTGTCTAGTCATAAGTTTGAGATTGCTTGTATCAGTCTAGAAGTCATTTTCTATTAATATTACTGTGCACTAAACTGAGATTCCTTTAAGCTCTGCTGATGCTGTGTATACAAACCCGAGCAAAAGCTGTCACTTCTTTCTGAACATCCACATTCTCATCTCACTTTACCTTTTGTATTATGCCTTATTCTCTCTTTTCTATGAGGCACTCCTAATAGACAATTAGCTAGGGCTTGCCCAAGAAGCCCTTGTTCTAGAGCTATGAAGTAGGTAATTGTTGTCTTTAATAACTCTAGCCTCTCCTTTCCATAAGTTTTCTTCTCTCAGCTGTGTCCCTTATCTTCCTTTCCTTGTCTGGGAACCTAGTAAATTCATGTTCATTCTCTTTTCTTCCTTAGCAAATTCATTTATACTTAAATATAAATGAAAGACAAAAAATTTAAATGTCTTGGGATATTTAGGATGAAATAGTATTTCGGAGAAGGCAATGGCACCCCACTCCAGTACTCTTGCCTGGAAAATCCCATGGATAGAGGAGCCTGGTGGGCTACAGTCCATGGGGTCGCTAAGAGTCGGACACGACTGAGCGACTTCATTTTCACTTTTCCCTTTCATGCTCTGGGGAAGGAAATGGCAACCCACTCCAGTGTTCTTGCCTGGAGAATCCCAGGGACGGTGCAGCCTTGTGGGCTGCCGTCTATGGGGTCGCACAGAGTCGGACACGACTGAAGCGACTTATCAGCAGCAGTATTTCGAAAATTGAAGTAAAAAATGAGTTCTGGTGACAATATGTCAGGTGGGCAAGATGTCTGAGTACATTGGCCATGAGGCCTACTATGTCAACTAACTCACCAGGTTAGGCTGGTTGGAGACATGTCTATAGGTGGTAGAACACAATGACAACACAATCCCTGAGGCCTATGGCATCCACAGGCAATTAAATAAGCACTCTTCTTTCTTTTCTTTTCCTTTTTTTTTTTGGTAGCCCCATGTGGCTTGCGGGACCTTAGTTCTCTGACCAGAGATCCAGGCTGCACTCCCTGCACTGGAAGCATGGAGTCCTAATTGACAGACTTCCAGGAAACCAGGGAAGTCTCTTTTTTTAACTTTTACTTTCTCACTCTTCTTCTTCCATACAAGAGTACACACACATTTTCTTAAAGATGGAGAACTATATATTTTCCATCATTATCTCGAAGAAAAAGACTGCTTTGTGTTCTTCCAAAATCAAGCATCAATTCAGTTCAGTTGCTCAGTCATGTCCAGCTCTTTGTGACCCCATGGACTGCAGCAGGCCAGGCTTCCCTGGTCATCACCAACTCTTGGAGCTTGTTCAAACTCACGTCCATCGAGTCGGTGATGCCATCCAATCATCTCATCCTCTGTCATCCCCTTCTTCTCCTGCCTTCAAACTTTCCCAGCATCGGGGTCTTTTCCAATGAGTCAATTCTTTGCATCAGGTGGTCAAAGTACTGGTGTTTCAGCCTCAGCATCAGTCCTTCCAATGAATATTCAGGATTGATTTCCTTGAGGATTGACTGGTTTGATCTCCTTGCAGTCCAAGGGACTCTCAAGAGTCTTCTCCAACACCATAGTTCAAAAGCATCAATTCTTTGGCACTCAGCTTTCTTTATGGTAAAACTCTCACATCCATACATGACTACTGGAAAAACTATAGCTTTAACTAAATGAACCTTTGTTGGCAAAGTAATGTCTCTGCATTTTAATATGCTGTCTAGGTTGCTCACAGCTTTTCTTTCCAGGAGCAAGCGTCTTTTAATTTCAAGGCTGCAGTCACCATCTGCAGTGATTTTGGAGCCCCCCAAAATAAAGTCTCTCACTGTTTCCATTGTTTTCCCATCTATTTGCCATGACGTGGCATCAAGTGAATTATATAATTTTATATAATTATAAAAAATTATAAATATTTTAGAACTCGAATTTATTGAAGGTTTTTCAATTTTGATATATATTTTTAATATAGAGAAAAATCTAGTACTCTGGCCAAACTCATCAATAAATTCTAAAATGATAACTATGATTTGAATACCTGATGAAAATCCACCTGGTTATTTATTCTGTTTACTAAGAAAGAGTAATTATCAGGAAGCTAGTATAACTTTCTCCAAAAGTACTATCTGACCCTTTTTTCTTACCCTTCAGTCTTTGCACAAATGTTCCCTTCTCTGTGAGGTTATCTCTCACCTTTTCATCTTAAACTGTGATCCATCATGCCCCATTCCTAATCTTCTAATCACTCATTTTTCTTCATTGCACTTGCCACTCTTATATATTGTACATTTACTTTTTAATCTTATTTTATCTCTTAGCTCGCAAAAATCTAACCTTCATGAAGACAGGGAGTTTTTGTTCAATGCCATGGTCAAGCCAAAAGACCACTGTTTGGCACTTCTCAGGCTGTTGGTAAAACAATAGTTGCATTAATTAATGACATTAAATGGTTTGTAAAAACTTGGAGCAAGTGTGTAAATGTGAGTGGTGAATGCCCAACAAATGCTTATGGTCTTTGGATATATATTGAAGTCATTAATGTAACCAGAAAACATAACTTGTACATTTGGATATTAGGTACATTAATAGGATATTTATATATGTAACAAAGTACAGGCATCAAATGGAGTAAATTTGGATTTCAATGAAGGTTAAAAAATATATTGATATATTAGAGTGATTTTTATTAAAACATATTTTGTAAAAATACACAAGCTAATCTTTTGGCACTTTGAGTACCCCAAGTGAGCTAAATATGTTTAAAAAAAATCACCTTATTATCTTTTTACATTGCGTTAGTTATTTTCTTGACTATTTAACAACAATAAATGTAGTACCTTATAATTTACACAGGAGAGAAATAAGCAACTATTACGAGTTATTAAATGTTCACTCAAACAATAAAATTTGTCATAAAATAGAAATGCATTTCAATTTAGGCAATAAATTTTCACATGATAATTGCAAAAATATTTTTATTCTATTTTCTGTAATCAAAGCAAACCAATTTAGCCATTAAGAAATTAAGTATATTAAATTTCTGAGGTTTATTGGGAGAAATAGATGAAACTCCAAATATTTTTTCCATTCAATTAAAAAAAAAATGGCTGGATTTTGCATCATGTCTTAAAAGCCTTTTTGGATCTTATTACCTACATTTTAAAAAAAATTCTTTTTTCACTCCACAGGATTGATAGAAAACTAGTTCTATGAACAGTGTGAATTACCTTAAAGAATCGCATTGAAAATAGTTTCTCTAGTGAAACAAAGCGAAAACAAGCTCAATTACAAATACGCCCTTTGATTTTTATGTTAATATGTGGCTGCATACTTTATACCAGCATTTCAGCAGATTCCAAATCCATGCTTATTACAACCAAGAAGAGATGCCACAAAGGTCACAGGAAATATTTTTTCCATGCAGACCACTGGAAGGCATGTTAATGTGAAGCCCAGATATTGTGAAAGTATTATACTCGGACGTGCAGCACGAGCCCAGGAGCGCCTGTTAGTTGTGGCAGGCTGCAGTCGTGCACAAGTGCTTACAGCTGCAGTGACATGGTGCTAAGCATGTTTTAAGACTAGTCCCAGTCGAGCGGCATCTTATCCAACCAGAAACAATCCCACAATCCAGCTCTTTTTAAGTGATCATCCTTGTATCATAACAGATTAAGGTTGCAGCTACTTTGGATTATGTTTAATCTAACCTTTATCCATTCACATCTTCACCTGAAACTTACAAGGACCAAGAGTCAATTGCCGGGGCATAATTCACAATGACACTGATCTTTCCTTCCTCACTCTAATTATCTGGATTAAGAATAACACTTTTGAGTAATTATTTTCACATTGGATAAACATTAAGCTTTCCTGGATTTATCTGAGCTTTTTCCTAACATGAAATAGATCCAACCAGGCTTATAAGAACATAACTGACAGCAGTGACAGCTTAATCAAGGCAACCCTAAACAACTAAAACAATAAGGAAATGTTTATTTCCCATTGTTTAGGATACTCAAGAATCAGAAACCTAACATATTTAGAGGCAAAAAGAACCCTACACATTCAATTGCAATGCTCTAACATTTTTCTTTCCTTATAATGATTCAGTAATCCTCAAGTAAATTCAAACTCTGAAACACTGAGAGCTATACTTATGACATAAAATTGGCTATACTGATTACAGCCATGAAAACTAAATATCTTTATTTTCATAGCCAATGTAATGTCCTAAGAAGAAAGAACATGTTACAGTAAGATCACTGTGCTGTAATTATAATTAGAGTGAATCAAGTACTTGCTGTATTATGTCTGATGCCTATTTTTGATCATTCTGAACTGTCCATCCAAGATTGCACACAATCCTTAAAATTGCTTTCACAAACAGGCTAGAAAAATCTTCCAAGCTTGTCTTTGAAACTATCTAAGCTCATATACAATTACACACTAAAATCACATCACAAAACCCAATTACACTTTGGCTTTGCAGATCCACAGATAACCTCTTAAAGAGCAAACTCCCTCACTGTGTCGACCTCTGACCTCAAGCTCTTTTTCCAGTCTTCAGCAGCAGTGGGGTATGTTTCTCAGTCAGGCCAAGGAGCCCAAACTCTGAATGGTTAAAAAGGGCTGCAGGACTTTTGAAGGGTGCCAAGTGTTCCATCTACCATCCAGTTCTAGATGAAGGTTAATATTGCTGATATTTTATTCTCGCTTTTAAATGTCTTAAATCACTGTTCCATCACTTACAGATAACCAAATATTTAAAGGAAGGAATTACTAAGTTCACCTGCCTTCATTTTAATGATTTAATGATCCCTAGGTAGTAATGCTATTTCAATTTAAAAAAAGAAAAAAGAGAGGTCATTGACTACTTTAGTGGAATTGGAAAAACACTTCATAAAAATAAAAAGATTCCAAACAAACAAATTAAAAGCATGTATTTGCAGTGAGAAGAACAGAGAAGCGAGCTGGCTCTTAAAGCAGCATCTCTCCGAAGTCTATGATTACATGTTTGTCAATCCAAGTTTGGAGCATAATCATGGAGTATATGATTTTTCATAGAATAGAGGACTCTAATTTCATACTAACTCTTCTCTGCAGTTCCTGAAGGAAATGACCCAAAAGGAAAAGATGAACAGCTGTTTATGGCATTTTCTATGAGTTAATAAATGACACTTAAAATAATAAGCCAAAAGAGGTAAATAAATCATCATCTAACACCCAGTGTGAGAGAAATCTTTGCTGGCTCTTCTTCAGATTTTGTTTTGTTATGGCTTTAGTTGTCTGTTCTTTATCCCTTAAGTTTGCTCAACCACATAATAACAATCATAAGTTCAGGGTGTGTCAGAATTGCAATGGCGTTTGGAAGTCATCTACTCTAACTTCCAAGTCTTATCCTCCATAGAGAAAGATGACTGACAAACGCCCTTTAAAAAGACTGTCCATATGACCCCAAGTCATATGTCAAGTGTGTATAAGTAGCTAAATCAAAGACACTTTTTTGCAATTGTCTTCCTTATCAAAAGCAATAATTCAATTCCGAAGATTGCACCCAAGAGATGAACAAAATAAAATTGTCTTAATACATAACTCAGGCCCCTTGAAGACATTACCTTGACACACAGGATAGCCCTCTCTTCACTCCCTTGAAGGGCTCAGAATGAGTCAGGAAAATGTTTAAGTCTGAAAAATGCAGTGAATTTTGAAAAATAATTGGATAGAGGAATAATATGCTAGAAAACAAAGAATGGCACAGAATTAATATTGTAAAGATTCAATGAACATCCTTAGATGACTATAGACATCTTATGAAGGAGCACAAACGTTTCAATTCAAATTTGAACAATGTAAGATAGGGGAAAAAATCTGAAGTTAAAGCCCTATTTTTTTTTCATGGAATGATATTATATCATTTCCATTTCAGGGGACTTTCCTTAAAATTAAAATGCATGGATATTTATTCCTCTATCGTGTCAAGTTAGCTAATTAACTGTATGAGACCAGAAACTATATTCATAACGTTTAGTGAGCTCATTTATGGTGACTATTCAAATAAATAGTCATTCAAGTGAATGAAACTCTGAGTGTACTCAAATACATGACAGTAATTTGCGATTCGACCACCTCGTTCCAGTTTGGACACTGTGCTTTCACTGCTGACAGCCCAGGTTCAATCTCTAGTTGGGAAACTAAGATCTCCCAAGATGTGCAGTGTGACCTAAAGATTTTAAAAAGTTAAAAAAAACAAAGAAAAAAAATGACCTGCAATAACTCTAATTACTAATGACCCAAAACACCATTTCCATAAGCTAAAATCATTGAGAATCCTTTCCATAATCCTCCATAGCTCTTCTGTAATGGAGAAAAGAACTCTCTAACAATTTTGCACTCCTAAAGACTTGTGATGGTGAAAGAGAAATAACCAAAGACATAAGATTATTGAAATCTGAAAAGACCCTGAAAATATCTTGAATTGAAAATGTAATACAAAATTTTTTCCAAGAAAAAAAATAAATTAGGTGTTTGGTAGAAGAAAGTGTGAAATCTCTAACTGCTGACTATGCTTTATAAACATTTACATTATCCTGGAACTATTCATACTTACGGACTTCCTGAACACCATATAATTTTACCCATTGTTGTATAAGTTGCCTGCTTCTTATAAGTGTTGTACAAGTCATGTAAAGTATGTGTTCTTGACAATCTGGACATTTGTTCTGGACAGTGCTTAGAGGCTGAGGCTGCATGGCAGCCCCAGATGGTTTTCAGGTGAAGGATAGAAAAAGTGATATAATTGATTTGGTGTTAGTTGAGATGCCCTAAATGTTCAGTTTCAACTTTTACCTAATCCATCGATTCCACCTTTTTTATTTCTACTTTTTTTAAAGCAAAGTCACCAGGGATGGGGGTTGTTTGCCTAGCATTCTAAAAATGTCTCCAAAGTTTTGCTCTGGAAACAGCCCCCTCAGAATTTTCTCTACTGTTAAATTGCTAAGGATGTTTGACATAGATGTTTAGAGTCTCTAGAACACTTTACCAGGATATTCACAAAGTCCCTAGGTAACCTTTCAAAGTAGTGTTTTATGAATTGCCCTGGATCAACATCTTAGGTTGTTTCTAAAAACATGGGAAATCATTCCCAAATAAAATTTTCAATTTGGTATTCAAGAGTTCATACATTCAGAGATAGGGAAATAAGAACTAAATAAAGAGTTTATAAATGTAAACAGAGGAACTTAGGGGTATGAGACTTGTTATGTTTTAATTCAGTTCAACTTCATTTGCACATCATATGATTTGATTTGGTTGAATTTGGCTGACCTGGTTGATTCTGTTGGTGTCATTGGTTTTGGAGAGGCAACCTGAGGATGCAGAGAACAGGGAATTTTTTTGTGTGTGTGTAGAACACTCAGTGCCTTGAGGATATAGACCTCCAGGACAATAAAGAAATACAGATACACACACTTCTTCAAGACTCTTCAAACTAAAAAGTGGAAGTATTTTAGAAGGGAGATGCATATAGACAATCAACATTATAGTTCAGTGAAGGAAGAAGGATTAGAGAGGTCAGTGTAATTTCATGAAATAGTTAGGATCTTACTTAATTATGTGCTATTTAAATAATCATTAAACATACAACTTAAGTACTCTTTTTATGCTATAAAGTATATAAAATGTATATCAATCACAAATTGGGAGATAAAATGCATATACAAATATCCAGTTGCCATGCTTTTTCATTTAAAGTAACAGTAAATGATATAAATTAAGTATTAAGGGACTCTAATTGGGAGAGAATGATCATTCTCTGAAATAAAGCATGGAAAAATATTTTGAGCTGAATCTTCAGTCCCTTACCTTCTCCTCTAGATTTTTTTTTCTTTTTTGAAAGGCATTCTGTGAACCTATTGAAATTTTAAGTAAAATATGCAATCACTATTCTTAATTCTAATCATATTCTCAATATTATAAATACTCCTCAGCCTATCAGGAATTTGTGAGACATTGAGCTTGGTACATTAATTTGATTGCTGATTGTTGCCACAAATACATATTCATACTGTAGGGAAGCAAAATTTGCCAACCCAAATGTCTCTTTAGTGTGTGTATTTTTCCTAGCTGGAAATAATCAGTGCCCAGAAGACTCAGGAAGAAGCTTTGAACTTCCCCCTAGCTTCCAAAAAGAATGCAGAGAGAGGACCTGTTCCAGGAAGGATGCTATCATCATAGATAACGAGAGTATGAACTAGGTGTGTGACAGGGAGAAACCTAACGAGGAATGTTTGTTAAAATTTCTCTCTGTGTCCCATTATCTCTGCATGACCCAGCAAACATTTGCTTTTCCATCTCCATGTGAATTGCCCTCCTCCTCTTTGAAGTCCCAAATCACTTCCCCCAATCCGTTTTGTCTTCACTGAAGATGGTATTTAAGGTGTGGACTTCAGCATTCTGGCCAGTTAATCAGTTTTCCTGGGTCTCTCCCATATGTATGTGTTATTAAACTTTGATTTTCTCCTGCTAATCTGTCTCATGTCAATTGAGTTCTTAGATCTGTAAGAAGAATCTAGAAGAAAATTTTTTCCTCCACAACATTTTTACAACATTTTAGGGGTTGCTATTAGTGTTTATGATATACTTTTTAAAGTAATCTAAGTCCACCTTCAAATAACACTGTATCAGTTCGTGCATAATGCAAGTACCTTATACCAGTTTTCCCCAATTCCTCTCTCTCAGCTCTTGTCACATTGCTATATAATTCCTTTTACTTAATTGTATGCTTAATTAGGGGCATCCCAGGTGGTGCAGTGGTAAAGAATCCTGCTGCCAATGCAGGAGACGTGGGTTCGATCCCTGGGTCAGTAAGATCCCCTGGAGGAGGATATAGCAACCCACTCCAGTATTCTTGCCTGGAAAATCCCATGGACAGAGGAACCTGGCAGGCTAGAGTCCATGGGGTCACAAAGAGTTGGACACAACTGAACATGCACACACATATGCTATAGTTGGTATAATACCATAATTGGGAAGCTTGGTGGCTCAGAGGGTAAAGAATCTGCCTACAGTGCTGGAGACCTGGGTTAAATTCCTGGGTCAGTAAGATCCCCTGGAGAAGGGAATGGCTACCCACTCCAGTATTCTTCCCTGGGAAATTCCATGGATGGAGGAGCCTGGTGGGCTATAGTCCATGGGGTCACAAAGAGTCAGATACACCTGCGTGATTAAACAACAACAATATAGATAACGAAAAATGATTTGTTTTAATCTGTAATAAATTGATTTATTGGACAGTGACTGTAATATACTAGAATTATATTAAATTATTAACACTGCTCCTCAAACATATATTAGGAAAAAATCCCTCAAATAAAAATTTAGCTTTGCATCAGCTATAAAGGAAACTGGTTGTTGTAATTAGATTATTTTGAGATAGACAGAAAGCTGTTGTCCTAATGTCTTAGTATGTTCTGTTATTGAAAAAATATTCACTCAGTTACACTTTTTAGTTATTTACATGTACATTTTATAACATACCAGAAATGGTATGGACCTAACAGAAGCAGAAGATATTAAGAACAGGTGGCAAGAATACACAGAAGAACTGTACAAAAAAGATCTTCACGACCCAGATAATCATGATGGTGTGATCACTCACCTAGAGCCAGACATCCTGGAATGGGAAGTCAAGTGGGCCTTAGAAAGCATCACTACGAACAAAGCTAGTGGAGGTGATGGAATTCCAGCTGAGCTTTTTCAAATCCTCAAAGGTGATGCTGTGAAAGTGCTGCACTCGATATGCCAGCAAATTTGGAAAACTCAGCAGTGGCCACAGGACTGGAAAAGGTCAGTCTTCGTTCCAATCCCAAAGAAAGGCAATGCCAAAGAATGCTCAAACTATTGCACAATTGCACTCATCTCACATGCTAGTAAAGTAATGTTCAAAATTCTCCAAGTCAGACTTCAGCAATACATGAACCGTGAACTTCCAGATGTTCAAGCTGGTTTTAGAAAAGGCAGAGGAACCAGAGATCAAATTGCCAATAGCCGCTGAACAACGAAAAAGCAAGAGAATTCCAGAAAAACATCTATTTCTGCTTTATTGACTATGCCAAAGCCTTTGACTGTGTGGATCACAATAAACTGTGGAAAATTCTGAAATAGATGGGAATACCAGACCATCTGACCTGTCTCTTGAGAAACCTGTATGCAGGTCAGGAAGCAACAGTTAGAACTGGACATGGAACATCAGACTGGTTCCAAATAGGAAAAGGAGTATGTCAAGGCTGTATATTGTCACCCTGCTTATTTAACTTATATGCAGAGTACATCATGAGAAACGCTGGGCTGGAAGAAACACAAGCTGGAATCAAGATTGCCAGGAGAAATATCAATAACCTCAGATATGCAGATGACACCACCCTTATGGCAGAAAGTGAAGAAGAACTAAAGAGCCTCTTGATGAAGGTGAAAGAGGAGAGTGAAAAAGTTGGCTTAAAGCTCAACGTTCAGAAAACTAAGATCATGGCATCTGGTCCCATCACTGCATGGGAAATAGATGGGGAAACAGTGGAAACAGTGTCAGACTTTATTTTTTGGGGCTCCAGAATCACTGCTGATGGTGACTGCAGCCATGAAATTAAAAGACGCTTACTCCTTGGAAGGAAGGTTATGGCCAACCTAGATAGCATATTTAAAATCAGAGACATTACTTTGCCAACAAAAGTCCGTCTAGTCAAGGCTATGGTTTTTCCAGTGGTCATGTATGGATGTGAGAGTTGAACAGTGAAGAAAGCTGAGTGCCGAAGAATTGATGCTTTTGAACTGTGGTGTTGGAGAAGACTCTTGAGAGTCCCTTGGACTGCAAGGAGATCCAATCAATCCATCCTAAAAGAGATCAATCCTGGGTGTTCATTGGAAGGTCTGATGTTGAAGCTGAAACTCCAATACTTTGGCCACCTCATGGGAAGAGTTGACTCATTGGAAAAGACCCTAATGCTGGGTAGGATTGGGGATGGGAGGAGAAGGGGATGACAGAGGATGAGATGGTTGGATGGCATCACCGACTCGATGGACATGGGTTTGGGTGGACTCCGGGAGTTGGTGATGGACAGGGAGGCCTGGCGTGCTGCAATTCATGGGGTCACAAACAGTCGGACATGACTGAGTGACTGAACTGAACTGACATGTACATTTTGTAAGGGACATGTTCTGTGTATAGTGAATGAATAACTTTATAAAAAATTTTCCAATATTTAACATTTGCACCTCTTTTCTTACAATAATAATAATAAATAACTTTTATGGTATTAAAAGGGCTTCCCTGGTAGCTCACACAGTAAAGAATCCGCCTGTAGTGCTGGAGACCTGGGTTCGACCCCTGGGTTTGGAGGATTCGCCTGGAGGAGGGCATGGCAATCCCTCCAGTATTCTTGCCTGAAGAATCCCATGGACAGAGAAGCCTGGTGGGCTATAGTCCGTGGGGTTACAAACAGTCGGACACAACTGAGTGACTAAGAACATACACACAAGTGGTATTAAAAAAAAAGTGGTTCTGGTTCTGCTACAGAAGTATAACTTTATCCCTTCTGCCTACTCCTGTCTTGGTTGCAGTGTTCCCAATTCAGTTCCTTGAAGCCCCTTCCCCCTTGACTCTACTCCTAACCACCACTCATAGGTGAGACAGGAAAGCTAGAAGAGGCTGAAGTATTCCATTTTCCCAGCTGGCATAAGGTTTCGGAAATGCACTCTGGTGAAGTTCTCTCCCCTGACTGTAGGCATTTGTAACAGAGGAACCGTGAACGTGTTTCCCAATGGTCACTCTTACATTTCCCCTACCAGAGTCAGGAGGAAATTTTTTCTGGGCTCCTCACTGTGAGAACCCAGAAACTCTTTCAAAGCTTGTAGAGGAATGGTCCATAATCATGTGGGTCATTCCCAAGAACTGTGGCCCCCAGGGGTTTCTCAGTCTTATGCCAGCCCATATTCAGCCCCCAATAAGTCATCAAAATTGCCATTTTAGTGTTTCCATCCATTTGGCTTTAGTAGATTTTATTCCAGGTGAACAGACCTTGGTTGCTCAATCTGATATTTCTGTCTCACCAGATTTTGGGTGATGGTTTGCCCTTCAACTTCAATTTACTGTTTGGCCCAAGAAAATCATTGATCGTCAGTCTGTTTGACGTTTTCTTGTTACAGGAATGAAGGTAAGTTTCTTAACATGTCAGAACTGAAACTGGACATCTCCCTAACGCATATTTTTTAGGAGTTTTGCATTTATCTTCATGAAAGAGATTGGTTCATAATTTTCTCTTTTGGTTATGAACTTGTCAGTGTTTGGTATCAAAATTATCTCGGCCTTGAAGAAAACAGCTGAGATTTTTCCCTCCCCTTTTTTAAAAAATTCTTTGGGAAATTTTTATAAAATTGGATATTTCTTTCTTAAATGTTTGGAAGAATTTATTGTATTTGTGGAAGTATTTTTTTTAATATTTGCTTTTTCTATATCTTTGGTGACATGTTAAAATTTTCACTTGTCTCAAGAATACTTATTGAAGTATTTTTATGAAGATGGCCTAAAATTTTTCTCAGATAATCCTCACATCTCTTTCATCTCATTGCTTGTGTCTGTTGACTGTCTTTTCTCATTCAAGCTGTGATTTTCCTGGTTCTCTGTGAAGGGTAGCAGAATGTGCCACTCCCAAATATGCCTCTTTGGCATAAGGATTATTTTGAGCTGATTATTTTTGAGAAAAAGCAGACACAGGAGAAGATCTAAAAGACTAGAATCTACCATTTCGTAAAGGAAATTTACATTTATGATGGAAATCTCCATTTTTAAATGCGTCACACTGTCTGTACCAGGAAGCAAAAGATGACTCTAAATCACAAGAAACACTTATCAGAGAAGAAGATGCCAGACTTAAATCTGCATGACAACCTTACTGTACTTTTCCTGGTCAGCTCCCATAACGGGCCATCCCCCAACATGGCCATCCCCCATAACGTTTTTCTTTAACTGAAGATGGTATTAAAGGTGGTGGCTTGGGGTTTTTCTGGGATTTTTCTCAGTTATATTAAGCATCTCCCATTTTTACATGAGGTATGCATGTGTGCATGCCAAGTGACTTCAGTCGCATACAGCTCTTTTCAACCGTATGGACTGTAGCCCTTCAGACTCCTCTGTGCATGGAATTCTCCAGGCAAGAATACTGGAGTGGGTTGCTGTACCCTGCTCCAGGAGATCTTCCTGACCCAAGGATCAAACCCGTGTCTCTTATATCTTCCGCACTGGCAGGAGGGTTCTTTACCACTAGGACCACCTGGGAAGTACTTACATGAGCTATACATGTTAATAAACTCCTGTATGTTTTTCTCTTATTGATCTTTCTTTTATTATGGAGGATGAGGTGAGCAGGTCTCACTCAAGATCCTAGAAGGGTAAAGGGAAAATTTTTTCCCTCCTCCACATCAATACGATGACATTCTGGACATTCTGTGTTATGCTGGAAGACCCTCATCCTCTATATAGGTCCTGGCCTACTTTTCTGGACTGTGGTTTCCACAACAGTCTAGTTTTCAGAGCTAGTTACTTCATATACCTGGTACCACTGGAACTCATGATCAGTCCCTGCTTGTTGCCCCTCATGAGAAGGTGAGGATGGGAAATACTTTATCTCTGCTGCCTGCACATCCCAGCTAGGCAGATAGGCTCCCTTTCAATTACTGCTCATGTAACCAGTGAAGGAAAGGGCCACCAACCTGGACCACCATTGATGGGGGTGTGGGAGGGTATGGTGGAGTGTATCAACATACCCCTAGTCTGAGTCTAGGGCCCAAGAACGGAGCTAATATTCTGTCTAGGATTTTAGGATATTGGTAATGACAAACAATAACTGAGAAGATACTTTCTGCTCATTCCCCATCCTTCCAAAGCGACCTCCTTTCTCATTTAGAGAAGATTATTATCCTCTGCCTCCCAACATCAATCTTCATCCAATCTTCAAAAAGAGTGTTCTAAAATCTTTTCATAAACTCTCTGTAGTAGAGAATCAGCTACCTTGGAGAATCACACTAAAATCTCCATAATATCTATGAAGTATATGCCTCTTGCTGGTCACAAAGATGAAGATAGTAAAGAGCCCAATCCCTCCACATCTGCCACAAGGGCCCACAAGCCTGCTCTGGAATATTTTACCTCCATTTGGAGCTTTGTGTGAAAAGGACCCCTGCCCAACAGCTCCCCTATCTCGCAAAAATCTTGACTAGTGAAAAAGTAAAACAGAGCTCCGAAAGGGGACCATTACCCCAGATAGAGACATTTTTATAAGAAGACCACTGATTGCTTACTCAGTTCAATACAAGACTGTCAAAAGACATTTGTAATTTTCAGGCACTTAGGTGCTGAGGGAGTAGAGTGGTTCCCCTAGGGACTGTGCAGTCTCATTTCTTCCTGAATGCAGAATATTAATGGGGAAAAACAGCACCTTAATTTTAAATTTTATGTGTGTGCATACTCAGTCATGTCTGACTCTGAGATCCCATGGGCTGTAGCCCACCAGGCTCCTCTATCCATGAAATTTTCCAGGCAAGAATGCTGGCGTGTGTTGCCATTTCCTACTCCAGGGGATCTTCCAGACCCAGGGATGTCTCCTGTGAGTCAATGGTTTTATTTATAAAATTATATACAGAGAGGATGTATTTCTTATACATCCTCTTTATATAAACGCTAGTATATTTGCATACTGTTCTGAGTTGCTTTTTATAATATCACTATGTCCTGGAGATTATTCCTTGGCATCATATATGGATTGGTGCTATTCTGTGGAAGAGGGTAGAATTGCATTATTCGTTTGTAACATAACTGGTCAAATCTGTTCCCTGTAAATGGACATTTGGGTGATTTTTTTTTATTTTTGCTATTGTAAATATTGCTGGAGGATGAGCAAAATATCTCATGTGCAAATGTCTGTAGGACAATTGGTAACAGTAGAATAATATTATTAGTAGTATATTTATATTTTTCGATCTTTACCCCTTCTTTGATTGGAAATGTCATAAATACAGAAGAAAAAAATTGCTTTTAGACAAGCTGAGCTATTATCCTTGTTAAAGAAGCTCTAACATTCTGGAGTACAAGAAATCCATTATGTGCTAAACATCAGGAAATTTAGATTACATACGTAGCAAATTGTTCTTTTAAAATAGAGCAAATTTTTGAAACTATACTTGATTTTATTTGGATCATATTTACAATTATTTATTTTTTAGTTCTCTGTTATAAATCTTCTAGTTACATTTTTTCAAATTAATAGCACTCTGTATGTGTTGGCTTTCCAAAGCTTCTCTTACCAAACATTTGCTGTTTTCTCTCTTTCTGAGATGTACATTAAGCCATTACATGGGTTTATATGAAGATGGCTTGGTCATTCAGAAAACTTACCTCAGGAAGTTGTAAAACCCTTACCATGTTTCAGTAATTAAGAATTCCAAATTGGAAATTAATCTTCCTCAGACTTTCAAGAAGTTCCTCGTATCATGGAAATAAATTCAAGATCAACCTTTCCTTCATGTCCACCTGCCATCTTTATAAAAGTCAAAACCATATGTGCTTGGTCTTTGAAGTACAATTTTGTCCTCTAATGATATCCTTCACGTAACAGCATTATTCCTCTAGCCCTAACTTCCCATTGCCCAACTAGAGCAAAATTCAGCAGAATGAAAAATGCGTGGGCAGATGGGTGATGCCGAGGTAACAAATGACCACAGCCTATGAAGTTATGAACACGAAAAATGTCAACAGAAAGTGTCCACATAAAATGGCATGCAAAATGAGCCAATATGGGCTAAATATTTAGGGCAATTTCTGGTTTGAATTACAAAGTCATTTTTTCCTAGCCAAAATGTTTCTTGAAACAGAGGATCTATTGTTTATTTGTTTAAAATATATGTCATAGCCTTTTACCAGGTAATTGTGATTAATGTGTGCTGATTCACTTAATTCTACAATCAATGAAACTTATTTTTGTGAGTGAAATATAGGTTTCTGAACTGAACAAGTACAAATTCTAATTCACACATCATGGAGTCTTAACCATCATCTTATTGCTAAAATCTTTGTGCTAAGTAAATGTTTATCTCATTTTAACTTAGAAATACCAAAAATAGAAAACTTTTACCCTGCTAGTATCAGATGATGGAAAGTTTAACGTGCAAAGTAGAATCATACAGAGCGCAGGATGTGCCCTAGTCTCCAGAAAAAAGATTTTTTTTGAGTCAAATAAAAAGGAGGCCATTTTGAGGGATTAATGATGTAGCTCTTGGATAGAGAGCTAGAGTAAATGTAAAAAACATATGGAAAAGAAAATCAAAAGGAAAGCTGCTCAATTTTTCAATCACATGTCACAAAGGTAAGCCCAGAATGCTTTAAAGCCTATCAGTTATGGTGCTTCATTTTCTGCATACCAACCCTTATAATCTTGTCATTCGGATATTCTGAAAACATTTTTGAAAGACTGAAATGTGCAATTTCATTACTTGCTCATTATTCACTCTGTGTTTAAAGTATTGCATCTGCCCTTGTAAGAAAACTTCACACAAAAAATATTCTTTTAATCAAATACACTGTATATTCTTTGGGTTTCACAATCCTTAAGCAGTCAGACATTGTGAGAAAATTCCTTCTTGAAAACTTTGAAAAATCTATGTAATAAGCCTTGGATGGAAAGAGCTGGCCTACAGCACCTCACCTGGAGTGCCAAAGCACAATATTGTTGCACAGACTCATAAGAGTTTTGCCAAGAAGCTGCAGAGGGGCAGTACCTGGGGTAGGTAGACTCTGGACCAACTTCCTCCACCCAACAATATGCTCCTCCATTCAGGACCCTTTGATGGGGACTCAGTGGCTCACATGGTAAAGCGTCTGCCTGCAATGTGGTTGACCTGGGTTCAATCCCTGGGTCAGGAAGATCCCCTGGAGAAGGAAATGGCAACCCACTCCAGTACTCTTGCCTGAAAAACCCCATGGACTGTCTCCTGAGGAGCCTGGTAGCTGACATTCCATGGAGTCACAAAGAGTCGGACATGACTGAGCGACTTCACTTTCTTTCACTTTCTCCAGCAGAGCAGAGTGTGATGTCACAGCACTATCTTGCCCCAACAGGTAGGGCACAGAGAGTCACTTTCACACTTGCTGTTCCACCTCTATGTGTAAAGCCCACTCACTGAAGTGTTTGAGGACGATGAAAATATACTGCACTATCTTAATCACAGCCGAGGTCCATGGGTGTATACAACTGTCAAAACTGAAAATTTTATCCTTGAGATTGATGCAATCAATGTACATGTTATTCCTCAATAGCACATATTTTGAGGCTCTCTTGTTAGGTACATGGACATTAAGACTTGTTATATCTTCTGAAAAATTGATCCCAATTGATTATTTAATGCCCTTGTTTATCCCTGATAAGTTTCCTTGCTCTGAAGTCTTCTCTGTTTGAAATTAACATAATTACTCCAACTGTTTTTAGTTGTGTTAGCATGATGTATCTTTCTCCATCGTTTTATTTTTAATCTATACGTATCTTATATTTGTAGAAAACATATATCTGGGTATAAGTTCTGATCCACTCTGACAATCTCTGTGTTTTAATTGGTGTTTTAGACCATTGATATCAAAATTATTTTGATACAGTTAAATTAATATCTACTGTATTTGTCACTATTTTCTATTCATTGCCCTTGCTCTTTCTTCCTATTTTGTCCTCTACTCTTTTTCTGCCTTTGGTGGTTTTCACTGAACATTTTATGTAATTCCATTTTCTTTCTTCTCTTAGTTTGTCAATTATATTTTTTTCTTATCTTTTTCAGTTGCCCTAGACTTTGCAGTATATATTTACAACTAATCTGTGTGTACTTTCAAATAACCCTAGATAGCTTCACATGTAGGCAAATACCATATAATAACAAAGTATTACTAATTCTTTTCTTTTGTATCATTGCTATCATTAGTTCACTTATACACAAACATATTTAATATAATTGAATATCTCTGCTGTCACTACTTTGATCAAACTGTTGTCTGTTAGATCAGTTATGAATAAGATAAAGTAAAATTTTTATTTTCCCCTCACTATTTCCTCTCTGGTGTTCTTCCTCTCTTTATGTAGATTTGGGTTTCTGACATATATCACTTCCTCCCTCTCTAAAGAAGTTTTAACATTTCTAATAAGACAGACCTATTCTTAAGGCAGCAGATTTCTTTAACTTTTATTTGTTTGAGAAACTCTTTATTTCTTCTTTATTTTTGAAGGATAATTTGCAGGATATAAAATTCTAGGCTTGTGAATTTTTTCTCTCAACCCTTTAAATATTTCATCCCACTCTCTTCTTGTTTGCATGCTTTCTGAGAAGTCTGGTATGATATCTCAGTTCCTCTGCAGGTAAAGTACTGTTTTCCTTTGATTTCTTCTAGATTTTTTCTTGATCTTTCATTTGTTACAGGTTGGATATGGTCTGCCTCAGTGTGGTTTTGTTTTGCTTTGTTTATCATTATCCTACTTGATTTTTCTGGGCTTCCTAGGTCTGTGTTTTGGCGTCTGATATTAATTGGGGGGCATTTTCAGTCGTCATCGTTTCAAATATTTCTCTCTTATTATTGTTTCAAATATTTCTCTCTTACTATTGTTTCAAATATTTCTTTCTTTCCCTGTCTCTCTTCTCCTTCTAGAATCCCCATCATTTGTACGTTATACCTTTTGTAGTTGTCCCATAGCTCTTGGATATTCTTTTCTTTTTCATTTCTTCCAGTCTTATTTCTTGTTGTCTTCAGTTTTCAAAGTTTCTTTTGCTATATCCTCAAACTCAGAGATTCTTTCCTCAGCTGTGCCTATTCCACTAATGAGGCCATCAAAAGCATTCTTCATTTCATTTACAGTGTTTCTGATCTCTAATATCTCTTTTTGATTCTTTCTTAGAATTTCCATTTCTGTGTGTGTGTGTGTGTGTGTGTGTGTGTGTGTGTGTGCATTCAGTTGCTCAATTGTATCCAACTTTTTGTAGCCCCATGGACCGTAGCCTGCCAGGCTCCTCCGTCCATGGGATTCTCCAGGCAAGAATCCTGGAACGGGTTGCCATGCCCTCCTCCAGAGGATCTTCCCAACCCAGGGACTGAGCTAGCATCTCTTATGTCTCACGCATTGATAGGCAAGTGCTTTACTACTAGTGCCACCTTCATTACATGACCTATTTTTTCTTGCATGCTGTCCACTTTTTCTATTAAATTCCTCAGCCTATTAATCATAGTTTTTTTCAAATACTGGGGTTTGATCATTTCAACGTTCAATGTCATATCTGACTCTGATTCTGATGCGAGTTTGCCTCTTCAAACTGTGGTTTTTGCTTTTTAGTATGCCTTGTACTTTTTTCTAGTGAGTGGAACACAATTCCTCAGTAAAAGGAACTAAAATAAATAGGTCATTAATGATGTGATGGTAAGGTGTGAGGGGAGAGGAAGCATTCTACAGTCCTATGATTTGAAACATTCTCCTGTCCTGTGGCTCTCAAAAGAGCCTGTGTTTCTAGACTGTGAACTTCACAGTACTTCTCAATCTTCTACACATCATTATCCTTTTAAGTGGGACTTGATGTCTAGAGGAGAATGAAATTTCAATATTAGCTTAAAATCAATACACTAAAACCTGAAATCATCGTCTCCACCTGAAGACTAACTCTTTCTTCTGATAATTAACTGCCATACAGTCCTAGTTACTAGAAATTTAAAACTGGAAAGTAATTTATTCTTCTCTCTTGTTTCTTTTAATCCTTAGTAAAACTGCTTCCCATCTGGTCCCTTTCTACTGCTGTTCTAGGCAAGTTCTAGGCAAGCAGGTCAGACAGTGACTATAACATGCTTTCCTCCAGCAATCCTCAAGCTTGGTATTCCTAGGGATTCTATCACCTGGGAAGATTTAGAAATAATGATTCTTAATACCACTTACAAAGTCTCATTTAGTAAGTTTAGAGCAGCTTCAGCATGGGCTTCCCAGATGGCGTTAGTGGTAAAGAAACTATCTGTCTAATGCAGGAGACATAAGAGACGTGGGTTCGATCCCTGGGTTGAGAAGATGCCTTGGAGGAGGATGCAGTAACCCACTCCAGCATTCTTGCCTGGAGAATCCCATGGGCAGAGGAGCCTGGTGAGCTAAAGAGTTGACATGACAGAAGCGACTTAGCACGCATACAGCCTCAGCACAAGGATTTTTTTTAAGCTCCTTAGATGATTCTAATGGATTGAGAACTACACCTTTATTCTATCTCCACCTTTCTCAACTAGTTTTCTTTGTTGAAAAAAAAATCCTCATTTCTCACCTCTGCCTGTCTAGATTTTGACTATTAAAGATTTTGCCTAAGTTCTACCACTTAAATGGTACTCCATTTAGTACCCTGCTTCATAGTTGTGTATTAACATGAATTTCTTTCTTTCCAGCCAGATTATGTGTTCTTAAAGAACAAGCAGCAAAATTTGAGCTTGTTATCTTTCTCACAATGTCTAATATATTAATAAGGATGATGATGTATCCAATAATACAGAAGGAAAATATATATATACACCACATTGGAGGAAAAAATATAGTGTTCTTTGGGCTTATGGTAGTATTTCTAAACCTTATTGATTTCTAAATTATGTGATTGTACAAATAATGGCTGATTCATATTATAAAGCATTGCAGGACTAGTACTAACATCTTAATATTAAATATTTTAATAATTTTAATTATTTTTTAAAAGTTATAGCATTTCCTAAACAAACATAAACAGTTTCACTTTGGGTACATTCTCAGCCCTTAATTAAAAGGTACATTTGGCAAATGTGCTTTTTTTCCTTATCAAAGTAAATAAAAAGGATGCTTTTAAGATCTAGGAGCACAAAATTTCAGAACTGCTAATGAAAAAAGTATGCAAACAAATATCTAGAAATAATCTGAGTTGCATTTTAGGATGATGTAACTTACTATTAGAATTAAATGAATCCTCTGCTTACAACTGCTTATTCATATATATATACATTTGCAGGATCACAGCTCATACAAAGAATTTTTATTCTTCTCCAGTTATTCATTGATGTGTAGCATAAAAAAATAAACACATGAACTCTTTGTATTTTTTTTTTCAAAAAATGACAACTTAGAAGCTGAGTAATTTTTGCAAGAATATTTCAGATTTCACCTTAAAATACATAAAAAATCAGTACTTAATATAAATACTAATAAAACCCCTTTGATTTAACTCTTGGATAAGGAGTATTGCCAAAAAAATTTAAAGCATCGGAGATTTTTCTGTTTCTAACAATGTAAAGCTTAAGTCTTAAGTCACAATCTAACCAAAGATGGAACAAAATTTTTTAAATTTATATGCATATCTAGAAGATCCCTTGTATATTTAATATAAAGAAATATTGACTTATATCTCAAACATTCATTTGATAAACAATAATAGAGACTTCAAAATGCTTAACAAAGAGCTGAACAAGATATTTTAAGTTATGCAAAAATGTTATCACACACAATCACAGGGTTTAGAAGAATAACACCTAGGAAGAGAAATAGTATTTTAAAAATATCCAAATATCTGTAGTTCAGAGAAATTTGATAAATATCATGAGAAAAGTTTGCTTAAATTATATAGTATCTTAAAGTTAAGACAGATTGCTTTCAATTAAGTGTATCAGATAGCTGAATATCAAAAAACTTGAATCCCAGCTCCTGATGCAATAAAAAACTAGTATATTTCATTTAAAATGTAGCAAATTCTTCCTTGTTCATAGTCTGCGTTTATCAGCTAAATATTTTCTCTAATATGCCCCATCTTTGGTATACAGATGTGACAATAAGTAGTTTGTCAGTTGTCTTAATCGTGTCTTAAACCCTCATATCCAGTGGCTTAACCCAATGGCAATGTATTTTTCATTCATATGAAGTCCAAAAAGGATGTTCCCTATCAGTGGGAGACAGTTCAGATGTTTAATTGTCTTTCATCTAACATGGTCATGCTGGGAGATACCTCCATTCCAAACAGCCAGAGAGTGAAGGAACTGGGAAGTTTACCTATAGGAGGTTCTTATGAGCAAATCTGCAAGGTTTATCATTTGTGTATTAGCTAACACTCAGTCACATGATAACACCAAATTGGACTGCAAACCATCTTTGCCACTATTTTGATAAATATTTATGGGCTCAGTAAGAGCATGGCTTGTTAAGATTTAAGATTTTTTCTCGACACCACAAGATGGTTTTATAGAACTGAGCTTTTGATTATTGGTGTATCAGTTGTTACCCTCTCCTCCTGAACTGTTCTAAGAAAGCTCACTGTCCTGAAGAAGTATTGCTAGTGTTACTATGCTGTGACTATAACTATCATTATAATGGACTCCAGATTTTAGTGTTTATTAGAGATGCTCTGTTCTCTCCCATTCTTTAATGTCACAGCATCTTCACCAGTCACTCACTTAGTGCCTATGTGCTGACAACTACTGGGAACAGAAGTTTTAAAGAACTTCAACGGTTCTTCATGAACTTCATTAGTTAGCTGTGGTCTGGACCTACTTGATCCTGCTAGTCTAATCGTGCTGGTCTTTAAAATTCAAACACATTTTTAGTTCTTCCTCAAAAGAGTTACTCTGCTAGTTCCTAAAGAAAGAGAACTGTCAATAGCATTCACCTCCAGGAACTTAGCTTCCAAACTTTTTAAGGTAATGCTTCCTGAGCTCCACTTCAAGGGCTTGAGGAAAAATATATTGAAAACTGTCTGTCTATTTTGGCCAAGGTACAAATCATGCTCTCATACAGGAGATTTTTCTATAAGAGAGTGTATTTTTTTCAGCTACTTTTCAGTTACTCTTTGAACTGTTAGCAGTTTAACATGGAAATGTTAAACATCCTTTTACATGTGCATGTGCAATATTAGAATTTAGAAGTATTTTGTTAATAAGATTATTTCTACATATTCAGTGGTTCAGTGGTAAGATAGGCCTGAAAGCAAATGTCTCTTAATCCAATCAGCTGTGACCCTTATAAACGGTGGGGAGATCAAAGTGACTCAAATGTGTATGTCTTTGTAGAATGTAAGTGCCACAGCTGATCTGTTGGATCAAAAGAATATTTTCACCTCACTTCTGACATTTCTTTCTGTAGAAAGAGCCTCAGTTACAAGCTTAGCATCATTTTAGTTTTTAATCTGAATTTTAAACATTGAACTTATTCATTAGGATCCAGAATTCAATGTATTGAGAATATAAAGAAAGAAATCGCATTTTATAGCAAGAACAATATTTCTAAATTTTACAATAATAGCCCAGCTTATTCCCATTGCATATGCTAACAGTCAATGTTGATATTTACCTTGAAATTTTAAATTTCAAATTTTAAATTTTAAATTTTATGGTCATCCATGGTGTATCATCTGCACACCCACACATGATGCTATTTTCAGAACTGCCAAGTCATAGTAGCTTTATATAAATTGTTCCTTAGTCACATTCAAACTATACCTGAAATATGTCAGTTTCTTTTAATGACAAAACTTTCTGGTACCATCCATAAGACACATTGGTGGATTACAATAGTGTTTAACCATTACCAAAAAAATAGCTTCAGACAAAGATTCTGTCTAGTTAATATGTCACACCCCTCAAAGTTACAAGCACATTTATAACTTAAAAGCACAATCATTGGTTATTGGTTACTTCCAGTTTGTTCATTTCATATCCTTACTCCATATAGATGTTGACTATCACAATTCTTTTCATTCTCTGCAGCTTGGTATCTTCTGAAAATTTCACATTCCAGTCTCCAAGTTTGATTAAAAAAAACATTAAATATCAAGAGATCTAGGTCTGATCTTTGTAGCTTAGTAGCTTAGTGTAAGACAAAGGCCCTCAGATAACTACCAATTGTAGAATACACTGAATTATATTTTCAAACATCTTCATTTAGGTATAATTGCACATAAATTAAATACTTTGATGTTATAACATATGTGTGAAATCACCACTAAAATGAAGAGGATAAGCATATTCACTGATCCTACAAGTTTCCTCACACCGTTTATAATCCCTCCACACTTCCCTGTCTCCCTTCTGAAGGAACCACTGCTCTGCTGTCTGTCACAATGACACTGAGTACCCAATTTACAGATGAGGGACTGAGGCTCAGCGAGTTTTAGGAACTTCCCTGAAGTCACACATTCCGGACCACTCTGCCTGAGGCTAAGGGGCCAGAGGATGTTGTGACTTACTTCTCTTTTCTAAACATCAATAAAACTCAATTTAGAAGTTTCAAAAAAAAAAAATTTCCTTTCAAAAACTTTGATCATCCATTATTTTATTTCAAACTCAGTAAAAACTTAAGATACATCGTAATTTTCCTAAGTGACATTCCAGATCTCAGCAAAATCAAATACCTAAAGGATACCCCATAAATACAAAACACTAAAAGCTGAAATATAAACAGTGATATCTTTGACAAGCTGACTTCCCTGGTGGCTCAAACGGTAAAAATCTGCCCGAAATGCAGAAGACCAATTTAATCCCTGTGTCAGAAAGATCCCCTGGAGAAGGAAATGGCAACCCATTCCAGTGTTCTTGCCTGGAGAGTTCCGCAGTCCATAGGATCACAAAAAATCAGACTCGACTGTGTGAATAACACACACGCGCACACACACACACACACACACACGCCTCTCACAAAATTGTCTGAAGTAGAGTGAAAAGCTTTGGATACCAATCCAAGGCTGGGATAGATCACGTTTATCTCTTAACTATGTTTCATCCCCCAAATTAATGAGTGTAAATATTACTTTTAAACTTCTTAGGAAGGAAAAGGTTTTTCCCAGCTAACTAACCTACCAGTTAGTAATCTGATTTTATATTTAATGCTAAAAATCCATCAGTTTCCTCTACTCTAAGAAATTACCCTACTAACATTAGTTTATTTTATTTAATTTTTCATTATAAAAACAGAACTCATTATGGAATCTGGAATAAGAGGTAAAAAAAACCAAAAAGAAAGAAAAGTTAAGTTACTCATGTACTCCTCATCTAAAACAACACTCTTAATATTTGGGTAGATTGCCTTTCCTTTGCTCAGATTTTTACTTTTGGATTCTAACATGAATTCCATACTACATGACTCTGTCCTAATAGGAAATAAAATTAATTTTATTGACTTATTTTTTATAAATTATAAATATGGAAATTAGCTTTAAAATTTCTAATATTTGCTATTCATAAGTCCTTTATTTATTTCTTTTCTCATTTTGTACAGTTTTTTCAAAGATACTCCTTATAAGAAAAGCAACAATTCTAGACATTTCCTTTAGAAACTTGCAGAATACTGAATAAATGTACTACCTTGAATACATCTGTGGTGGTCATTAGTGCTATTCCCCAAATATTTCTGGATCTTCCCCTTTGGGAAAAATGGTTAGATTGCACTTCCTGGATCCCTTGTCATTAAGTGAGAACCACATAACTACATCTGATCAATAAGTTGTGAACAAAGTGATACATATCCTTTCTGGTCCAAGCTATTAAATTATTTATGTGAGGCCTTCCAGAGTTTCTTCCCCCTGCTACTGGAACTGGCAATGTTTCTGATATTGCTGTTCTGCCAGCCTGAGTCCCAAAAAGACACTTGGAAAAGAGTTCATAATCAATGCACAATGGACCTGCTGCTTGAGTAAGAAACAGTTTGCTTTTTTTTTCTTTTTTTTTTTGGTAATTGAAAAAGGATTGTGGTCTGATTACAGAAGCATATCCTAAGTTACTTCCCATCTATCTTTCTAATTTTTATTGCACTAATTCTTAGTTTATTAGAGTTTGACTCTTCCCATTAGTAATAATCTTCTGAATGCAGCCAGCTTTCTTATAAAGATCTTAAAATAACTATGACTGCTGTTATATAATAGGCATTCCAGAAGAAAAGCTGTAGTTATTTCTGATGGCTTTACACTTCATGATAAAAAAGAGAGTAAAAGTTGGAGTCAGGAGCATCCCTAGGGCATATAAATAATTATTGTGGCATTCTTACATTTAGAAAAAAAATAATTTGAGGTGAGGTATTGTGACATACGGATGAAGATTTAGAATAACGGGTAGAGAAGAGGTGTATCTATACTGTTTCCCAATCAGTGCAAATGTAAATTCTTTTATTCTGAATGGAATGAGTGGGTCTCTCAAAATCAGCATGTCAGCGCCATCTGGCAGTCCATTCTTTTGAAATCCCATGAAAAAAATTCCATGGCAGCCTATGGGAGCAACCCACTCACCAGGCTGCCCTTCTGGACACGAGCCTGGCCTTGGGACCCCTGAGGACTCCTTGTTCACGAGTCTTAGAGCTCTTCCGGGTGAAGAGTAGGAGAGTATTAGCTGTTAGAGAGCAGCATCAAGGAGAGAAACAAGAAACGAATGAAGTTCAGAAAATGGGTCCTGGCCTAGGCTCAGAGTCTCCTCTCCCCTCCCAGACAGACTCTCAGTTCTGGCCAGTCTCAGAGGAAGAATTTGAGCCTTTTGAGGATGGCACTCAGCCCACCCTTGTGGGCCCACCAGATGAAGACAGTAATATGTCTATGTTTTCAAAAGACTTTCTAGGAAGAGAAACCCACCCCAAAATTATATAAGGTGGCAAGTGCTCCTTTAGAGATAAAGTTAAACTGCTTTGTCGTGAAAAGTCAACATCTACAGCTTTGACGGAGTTCCTAGCTAAACATATAAACACACCATGCCCTCTAAGAGACACTTGTATTGATATTTTCAAGATGCTTCCCGAGGGCACACCAGAGCTAGAAGGTTAAAGGACACAATAATTCTTCTCCTACCGCTGTCCATTCAATCACGTGGACCGGCGCCATTGTTTTCAGACTTTATTGTGCATAAGGATCACACTCAGAATAACTGGTATCCAAGCCCAGGCAACTCAGCATCTGAGAAACACTTTATATTGTTTCCAGGGATCACAGTTTGAGAAACCAAAAAACTGGGGACAACTCAGAAACATTCTCATGTCTTTTACTAAAAAGAATTTTATTGACAAAATGGAGAAATAATGTGGATTTCTGGAGGTGTTGCTATGTATATAAAAATTTAGTGGTTGTTTTTACTTTATAGTTATTGGACCTTTGCAACTGGGAGAAAGAGGGCAAGACTCAAGAATCATTTTTTTTTTTTTAGTAGTAAGAAATTATCTTTCCAAAAATTTTTCTAAGGGCTTCATATGTAATAACTCACTTATATACTTTTTCAGGGCTTCCTTGGTGGCTCAGCAGTAAAGAACCCATCTGCAATGTTGGAGATCATCTGCAATGCAAGAGACCTGAGTTTGATCCTTGGGTTGGGAAGATCCCCTGGAGAAGGAAATGATAACCAACTGCAGTATTCTTGCCTGGGAAATCCCATGGACAGAGGAGCCTGATGGGCTATAGTGCATAGGGCCACAATGAGTCGGATATGACTTAGCAACTAAACCACTACCATTATATACTTTCATTTAATCTTTACAATAACTCTAAGAGTTAGATACCATTTTTATTATCATTAGCACATAACGGAACTGAGAGTGTAGGTAACTTGTCCGAATCACATAGATGGTAGACAGAGAGCTGAAAATCCAAACCAGGCATTTCTATACCAGAATCTGTGTTCTCATTGCACTGCACAACTATTGAGAACATAAACAGAGATGGTAGCTCCTCAAAATAAACACTGAAAGTGGCCCTTGGCGTATTCTAAAGTATCCCAGCAAATGGGAGAGTACAAAAGTTATAATAGAGCCATATATTTTAGATACCTAGCTACAGTGAAGCAGGAGTTTTCAATTTGGTTGCACTTTACAATAACCCAAGGAGCTTTTAAAGAATTCCAGTGTCCCAGCTCCACCACAGGCAAATAAAATCATACTGTCTGAGGGTGAAGCCCAGCATAAGAGTTCTTAAAAAGTCCCCAGGTAATTGTAATGTGATACCATTGCATTTGAGAGTTAAAAATATATATTTATGTAAAATTTAAAAATAGACACATGTCTTTACAGATGGTCTCCGTTTGCTTTGTTTTTAGAGAATGAAAGTAAGTTTACTCAGTATTCCATATCTAGTTTGTGGAGTGTCATGCAATGGACTAAATTTCAATGATAATCAATTACCAGTATATTCATAGTTATAATTTTTATTCAAAGTTTTATTTGTTTCTTTATTAAGAGGCCCTTGGAGATAATGGTCTGACAAACCAGTTGTTTAGAATAAAAATTAATTAGTAGGATGACAGTAATAAATGTGTTAATTAGCATGCTGTGGTAATCATTTTACAATGTATATATATATATATACATATATATATATATAAAATCATCACACTGTAACCTTAAATATATACTCTTCTCTTTGTCAGTTATACCTCAGTAAAGCTGGAAAGAAATTAGTGTGATGATTACTGGGTCACTCAGAACTCATTCTCTCCTGATTTACTAATTCTGGATAACTTCCGTTTATTCAAACGTAAACTATGATTATTTCAGAACACACTTGTGTCTGCCGGATGAAATGCCAGATTTGTCCACATTCCCTTCTTGGACCCAATCCATCTGAGTAGCTGGGGTCCTTCATCTATACATGACACTTTTAAAGCTTTGTATGAAACATCTGTTTTCCATTTTCAAAATGTCGACTTGTCCATCTTGAATGGGCATTGGGTAAAGCAGACAAATCCTGCTTTGTCTAAAGAGCCCATCTTGATTGTTATGCCAAAACCATACTTGCTCCATTAATCAGACCCCTTAACAACTCCTCAGCAAAGCACTGGGTAATCCTCGGGTGCAATCTGTGTTCACCAGTGCAAAGAGCCCTGGGTAGTAGACAATAAAAATGCTTTCTCTCCCAAAGTTGTATTTTCCCACTACATCTTGTTTTGTACTCTACTAGAAGTTAAGTAGTACAGTCACAAAAGAGGTCCAGGGAGATTTAATAATAATGGGCATTGATCCTTTTATCCCTGCCACACCTCTTTCCCTGTAGAATTTCTGCTCTTTCTACTCAGATAAACTGATAGCTTTCTGTGTTTTCCATCCCAAGCCCAAGCAGAGGAGCTGTAGCCCTGAGGAATCTAATAACTGAAGAGATTTCCATATAATGATATTTGGGATACTAGACTCTCAGCTCAGTTCTGAGTCTCTCTGACTACCCTGTTTTCCCTGTGTGTGTGTGTGTGTAGTGGATGAAGGGGGGGGGGGGCGGTTTAGTTGCTTAGTCATGTCTGACTCTTTGTGACCCCATGGACTGTAGTGGCTCCTCTGTCCATGGAATTCTCCAGGCAAGAATACTGGAGTGGGCTGCCATTTCCTTCTCCAGGGGATCTTCCCGACCCAGGGATCGAAGCATTGCAGGCTTCTTTGCCATCTGAGCCACCAGGGAAGCCCACCCCCAGTATGTGAAGACTTGGAACTTTCCAAGAGACAATGGGGAAGAAAACAGCCAAACTGCACTGCTGCCAAGACAGTGTTCTCAGTGGTAAAAGACTTTCTTTATCACCCTCAATCGGAGCAAGAGTCCCTGGTCCTAACCTTGCTGTGATGTAGGTGGAAGGAATTGAGGATGACACCTGTCCAACAGGGACTGAAGTCAAATGCCTGTGCAACCCGGGAGTAGTGAGCCTGGCCTCTCTTCCAGGGTCTGTTCTTTTAGGGGTTCCTGTTATATTCCATGAGGACTTGGGTCTTGGTCATTTTCCAATATTCCCAGTGCCCTGAAAATGGGAAGATTTATCAGTGACCAGTCTTTTCTGCCAGTAAGTCACATGTACAAGCTGGCCTTAACTTGAAAAAGTGGTGGCTCCAATGACTCTTTTTTCTTTTCTTTCTTTTGTCTTTTTTCCCCCTCCAGCTCTGCCTTTCTGGTTGGCCGTCAGCATGATCTCGTTAAGGATGAGTGACCTGGGACTGACTGCGGCGGCTCCTATACTTGCTGCGCTGCTACTGTTTCCTCTCCCAAGACATCTGCTTCAGCACTGCTGCAGATAATACTCCATTGTGTCCTAGAAATGTTTCTTACCACGTTGGGTGCCATTGTGTGTCATTCCCTTTGAAGTTAATATGAGGCTTATGTGATGATATGATATATACGTCAGAGGTTACCTAAAAATGATGGTCCACTGAATAAAAACAAAAAAAGAAATATCCCCTTTTCATTTGTTAAATTCAAAAAAGCAGAACTCCAGTCTTCCTTTAGTGCAGGCCAGTTACTTGGAGATTGAAGAGGGAAAGAAGGAAATATTTTTATTTACTGCCGCAGATCAGAACTTTAAGGGAGGTGAACAAATGCTCAGGCAGCTGGGTAAGGGATGGGCTTACTCAGTGTTTACGGCTTTTCAAAATCCCTGACAAAACTCTGGAAATACCTATATAACAAACACTTTAAGTTATAGAAAAAAATCTGTTTCTCATTCTACAGTATAATTTTGAGTGTGTATCTATTGAGACTCTATCAGTCCTTAAACTACCAAGTTTTATAGGAGTTGTGTGTATGTTCCTAGTTCTATAAATTATTGGTAATGTGCAAATATTTCTATTTAATAATAGTTAATGTTTAGAATGTATGTATTGCCTACCTACAGTGTGGGGGGGGCTAAACACATGGCATGGATTTCGGGATTCAATTCATACAAAATCACCCTATGAGTTTTGATGTCACATCTTCCACATTTTGCAGCGAGGGAAACTGAAGAATTGACAAAATAAGTAAATTACTTGCCCAAAGGTTACAAAATCAAGTGAGGAATCAGCATCTAACTCAGGCAAGTTGCAGCTAGAGCCCATTCTGTTAACCATATAGCATGGAAATCACATTTCCAGAAGTCTGTGAAGGTGGGAGATCCACTCTTGGGTCAGGAGACATTTCAGATTAGCAGGAAGGTGGTGACTATTTTTCCAGACAATACCCATTTGCTTCCACTCAGCTCCTAATCCTTTCAGGGTTCTTTGAGTCACTGGCCCATTTTGTCTACTTCATAAGAGGGGAAAATGAGGAAAAATCTCTATTAGCTTCACCTCTGTGCTAGACCAACTTTCAACAGATTTCTAGCACACAGCTACTGAACTCTGAGTTCAAATGAAAGAAACTTTTGGATGCCAGAGGATATTTGCCCCTAAGGAGCTACAAATCTAGGGGTTCCGAAATACCTTTGTCCACAAAACTGTGAATAGTCACTAACTACATGTGTTTAGTCATTTGGCCTTTATCCTATTCTCTTAAACACTTGAGTTCTAACTTCAAAACTAATGCATTGATTGTAGTTCTTTTTAAATGTTAAAAATTCACTATAAGGAATAAGTATTATTATTTAATCAGGAGAAAAGTTATTTTAGAAACTCTGATGGAAATTTTAGAGGTTTCTTATTATTTTAGTCAAATAATATCTTCTGTGAATTCCTTATCAGGCTAATATTTTAGTAATGACATGTGGAATATTACCTGAATAAACTTTTTTTCCTAATTATGTAGCCTATGTTCCTCCATATTTTTTCTTTTCACTACAGGGTATGAGCTGAGGAGACTTGATATTTCCCATTTCTGGTGCAAAAGTGTATGTAGCAGAAATAACTTTTATTTTTATCCTCAAAGTGCTTCTGCTCTAACTATGATAATATATATAGTGCAATAATTCTTCATTAGAAGATGACATCTACTTGAAAGGTCTCTTGTTAGCTAGCTGCTTCTTTTGTTGAATTATTGGACCTATTTTCCCAGTAGTGAGAAAAACCGAGAAAGGGGGGTTGTGGGGTGTGGATAAAGACAGAATTCAACTTGAGTCTGACCAAGGAGACAATAAAGACATCAGGAAAATGTCAAGACAGCTTTTAGATTTCAAATTCCAAAGTCATATCCCCATAAAGTATTAAACCTGTCATAAACCACTCACAATATCGTCCATCATCTGTAACTCTGAGAAAATGTTAACAAAGACGGTAAAGATGACACATGTCAAAAGTGACTTTGAATCAACTACCATATGTAGTTGATGTTCAGAATGGATACAAACTGAAACCTTAACAAATCCCCAAACTTATGACCGCTACCATGTCCTATTTTCCCCATCAAATGCTCGAAAGGGTACATTTTATTGAAAAATTTGTATTACTTCTTTGATTCAATTTGGAATTTTCATACTGCAAGCATGAGAAAACTCAATAGCAAAGAAGTTAGGAGATAAAGAAAATTAACTTGTTCCTGGGACTGAAAATCTCAGAGCTTCCTGCAGCAGCTTGAATGAGGTGATGAGGACCTGAGTGTTCTCTCTGCCCACCCCTCCCTTCTCTTCTATCCCCAACCTCACCTGTCTCCTCTACACCTCATTCAACAAAAATTCTCTGCTTACATTTGTTTAAAGAAATTGCTGACTTACCTGAGAGTTAACTGCAATGTGATGACCTAAATCCTGGTTCTGAGGACATGTAGAAAGGATATATGCTTCCTTGGTATCTCAGTGGTAGAGAACCCACCTGCCAATGCAGGAGACATGGGTTCAATCCCTGGATCCGGGAGATCCCCTGGAGAAGGAAAGGGCAACTCACTCCAGTATCTTCTTGAAAAATCCCATAGACGGAAGAGCTTGGTGGACTCTATAGTCCATGGGGTTGCAAAAGAGTCAGATACAACTTAGTGACTAAACAACAGAAAGGATATACCCAGAATTGGTGTACTCATGAAAGTATCTCTTGAACTGAAGCTTAAAAAACATAGATTTTGATTAAATTATCTTTAATCTTGTTAATCTAATCACTGAAATAGTAGTATCTTAGTTATTTCTATTATTCCAAGGTCACAGCAAAACGTTTAAAAAATATAAAATTAAATAGAGGAAAAAGTTAAATTCACCTTCCACTTTGTCCAACCTGCCCTTTCCAAAGAAATAATTTCTGTTAATATTATTGTTCACAATCTTGTAATTTCATATTTTCATTACAATCAACTCATTTTCCCATTTAAGTGTATATGTAACTATATAGTTATATAAATATATGTATTTATGAACATATGTATAAATAGCTAAATATGCATTTATATATCTAGCATGTATGAATGTTTATGACTGCATATTTATGTTTTTATAACAGAAGGAAAAGAGAGAGTAAGCTTAGGTAGTTTTATTATTATAATTAAATGAGACATACAGTGTATGTGTGCATCTTAGTTTTTCTTCTTATAACAATTCATCTCCGAGATTTCTCCGAGTCAGGAAATTTTTGCTTTCATTGTTTGCCTATTTGCTTTCATTACTGTTTTTCTTTCTAAGCAGAAACATAGTAAGTAATTCAGTGTATTATGCCAAAATTTATCCAGTCCTCTTAGATTTGTGTTTTTAAATCAGTAATGCAATGATTGCCTTTTCACTTAAGTCTTTAAACACATTTGCAAATAGATCTACTGAATTTGTTGTTCATTGTTCAGTCACTAAGTCACGTCCGACTCTTTGTGACCCCATGGACTGCAGCATGCCTGGTTTCCCTGTCCTTCACTATCTCCGGGAGCTTGCTCAAACTCATGCCCATTGAGTCAGTGATGCCATCCAACCATCTCATCCTCTTTCGTCCCCTTCTCCTCTTGTCCTCAATCTTTCCAAACATTTGAGGCTGAATAAGTTTTTATAAATGTAATTGCTTAATTGATATATACCTTTTAAATATTGACAGATACAGTGATTCGAATTTATATACGAAAACTAGATATTATCAACACTTTTAATTTTCTCAGTTTAGTTGTTTTTAAAGAGATTTCTGCTTTTTTTTATGTCTATGTTAACTAGTAGATTTGAGTACTTTTTAAATATTTATTTGAATACTGTGTTTATTACCAGTTTATCATAATTAAATTATAATTTTGACATATATTTTTCTTTTAACAATGTACTTCTGTTTCTTATAAGTTATAACCTCACTAACAACAGTTTTTTTTAACTCTGTGTTTTGCTGACTGCATTGCCCCTTGTGTAGTCTTTTAACACCAATCACCCACATTTAACTTTTTAAATTTTAATTTATGTCTCTCAGGCAATTGTAATTTGTTTTGGAGTAATTTTTTGAAAGATGTATTAGTGTTTTGCAATATCAGTAGTATTTATATTTTCTTTGTACATGAACAATGAAAATAACATTTCTACACTTTGAATATGCAGCCAATCTTGACTTCAGGAAATTTTATTATTTATCTAAACAGTGCTTATATTCTATCTCTACTTCTTTTTGTTGTTATTGGAATACTCTTTATAGGTATATTTTTAATATCTTTAGGGAATTCTTGTCATATATATATTGTATTTCCTGAATCTCTTTTTCCTCCCTCCCTCTCTCTCTCTCGCTTTATTTCACTCATCAATTTTTGTCGGTTTAGTGGGAGAATTTATTGGTCACTTTCTATGTTGTTAATTCTATTTTTGCAGTGTCTTCACTGCAGCCTCCAGCATAGTTTTTAATTCTACAAATGCATGTTTTTATCACTGTACAGACTTTAGCAATTGCATGTTCTCTTTCATCAGACATCAGATTTAGTTTCATATGTGCTGTCCCCTTGAATACTTTGGTGTGCAATTTCTGACTCGTATACATTTTAATAGGTCAAGTACTTTTTCTCTGTCATGAAAAAACTCCTACTTGTCTCACTCTTGTCCCCTGGGAGAGGAAGTCTGTGATACAGAGTTTCTGATATCATTTGCTGTCTTCTTGAAAGGAAGCTTGACAGGTTTCTGCTAGGAACAGCAATTCACTTTGAGAAGGAACCCATGTAAAAAATGTTTTATCCCCAGTTTTTTAAGGAATCTCTACACTTTTCTCCATAGTGGCTGTACTAGTTCGCATTCCCACCAACACTGTAAGAAGTTTCCCTTTATGGAAGCAATCCAGATGTCCATCGGCATACAAAGGGATAAGAAAGCTGTGTTACATATACACAATGGAATATTACTCAGCTGTTAAAAAGAATGCATTTGAATCAGTTCTAATGAGGTGGATGAAATTGAAGCCGATTATACAGAGTGAAGTATCTCAGAAAGAAAGACACCAATACAGTATATTAATGCATATATATGGAATTTAGAAAGATGGTAACGATGACCCTATATGCGAGACAGGAAAAGAGACACAGACATAAAGAACAGAATTTTGGACTCTGTGGGAGAAGGCGAGGGTGGGATGATTTGAGAGTATAGCATTGAAACATGTATATTACCATATGTGAAATAGATCACCAGTCCAATTCGATGCATGAGACAGGGCGCTCAGGGCAGTGCACTGGGACGACCCTGAGGGATGGGATTGGGAGGGAGGTGGGAGGGGATTTCAGAATGGGGGACACATGTATACCCATGGCTGATTCATGTCAACGTATGGAAAAAACCACTACAGTATTGTAAAGTTGAATTCAATTAAATAAAATTAATCAGTTTTAAAAATGTTTTATCCCTTTGACTTCTCCTTCAGGTGGAAGCCCCACTAAAGTACCAGTTTGCAGGTGTCTGGTACAGATGGAGACTTCACCAGGGGACCAACTTCATGTCTCTCCTCTCTTGCTTGTTCTCTAAACTGACATCATCACTGTGAGTTAGAAGATAAATTAACCTTTATCAATATGTCATCCATGAAATGTTCATGAATGCTGCTCCTCTACAGTAATGAGGATTTCCAAAAGATTCTCAATGTCCTTTTCAGTATCTCTGTGCCGACCCAACCTCTAAACTCTGAAGTTCCTCAGAGTTTTTATGATGTTAAACTTTCATTCATTCAAAAATTATGCTTTTTGAGAGCTGTAATAATGACAGAAGCAGGTAATCTTCCTCTCAAAACCCATTCTCCTTTCTGCATTTCATATGGATCAGTGTCATTGTAATTCCCAGAGTTGTTCAGGTTTTAAACACTGAGTCTTCAATTCCTCTTTTCCCCTCTGCTTCCTAAATACAATTTCTAATCCCTATTCATTTAGATTATGAGAAAATTTTCATCAGTTCCTTCATTTGCAATCCCATGTCTGCTGACTAACTCAATCCAGCTATTCAAAAGAAGCTGATTGGATTTCCTGATGACTGTTCTCTTTCTTCCCAATCCATCCTAAGTACTGAAGACAGCATTATCAGCCTAAGACACAAGTATAACATATAATAACGTCACTCTCTGGCTTCAGTGGCCCCCAACAAATTATTTTTAAATCAGGAAGTGAGTTAGGTATTTTTCTATATTTAAGGTGCATTTAATTAGATATCTCATTCCAGTCTCTTTATGTCTTTAAAAGCATGAAATGACTTATGAAGTCAGGAAGATGGTCTAACTGTAGTGCTAACGCACAAAACTATAATTTTCAACATTTTAAAACCTTTTTAATGTAAAAAAATTATTTAATTGTTATTCTTTAGACTTGGCTGTATTCTCCTCCCCTGATGAGGACTACATTGGCTTTGAGTTAAAGGAGTGATATAAAGTTCAAAACCATTTTCTTACAAGGAGAATAATTGCATTTGTCTTATATTTGGCTAATGTTAAATGACTTAAATAGCTCAACCATGTCAAAGTGGGGCACAGGAACTATCTAGTATAAATTTTTGGCCAGGAAAAATGCTTTTGAGGAAATTATGACCTATGGAAATATGAAAAAAGGAAAACTATCATCAGTATGCCTTCTATGTATGGTTATTACCTATCTAGCTATAAATAAATAAGGATATTCCAATCATTTCAACTACCATAGGAATGCAAATAGCTTTGCAGTGAAAAGCGGCAAGTTTCAAATAAAGTACAACATGCCTATACATCATTTGGACAGAAAAAAAGAATAACCTTTAAACGGTGAAATTCCACAAGCAGAAAAATCAGTAAAATGATCACGATCAGAGATGAACATAGGTCAAATAAAGTACATGCCTGCCCTAAATTTCCTTGTCTTTTAGAGATAATTTGCAAAGAAGGGATGCTCAAACTATGGGGATAATTACCCCGGACACTGCCTTTACTCATTCTTTTAAAAGATGATGTAATATTTAAGGACTACCTGTGGCTAGAATTTATTCACTTTTTAAAAATAACTGCTTCAGCTTAGAGCAGAAAATAAGGAATAAAAGTGGTGAGACATAGTCCCATGGTGGGTGAATTTTTATCACCAGTGCTGCCATTAGTTACTGAAAGACATGAGTGATTTTGGAAAGTCTACAAGTAGAGTGCTGGTGTCGCACATTCAAAATCCCCAGGGCACATTTTTCTCCCAACACCACACTTGTCTTGCCAAGATTTTCAAAGGAAGCCCATGCCCTCTGTCTTCTCTGAGGCTACACTGTAGAAATGGCAAAATGAGAGCACAAAAATACTTTATAAAAGGTCAAGAGAGTGCCTGGGAGTGACTCATCCCTTCAAAGATCTGGGGCAACATATCTGAAGTGTTTGTAAAACACAACCCTGGGGAACTCATCCCCCAGCTTCTTTCTTTCTCTTCATATTATCACACAGTCTTCCGTTAAACCTCCTCAGAAGTTGACCCAATGGGATGACTAACCCAAAGCGTCATTCTTCAGCAAGTTCCTTGTGTCAATTTCCACAAAATAACGTACATTTGAAGTTTTGTGACAGTAACATCTTTCAACGTTATGTTTTCGGTGCTTCATCTCTTAACTTTCCAAGCGGCTTCATTTTCTCTCACCCACACAAAAATGTAAACAGATATTATAGTTTTGGAGAAACTTCCTTGGCATTTCCTTTCTGCTGTTTCAACACAGTCCTGCCTCCATGTGCCAAAGACAGACTGGTTCCAACAAAGCATCTTCGCAAATGCACGGGCAAAACTATCAACAACGCTATTGTCTTTAGAACATGTGCAAAAAAAGAACTGACATTTGACATACAAGGTAAGCCCAACAAAGTATTCAGAAGATTATGCTTTCCCGCTACCATAATCCACTAACTTCTTGTTGTTAGTTCTTAATCCAGTATCATGTCTAGACTGTTTCTTCTATACCTCCAACAAAGCTTTGGGAAAAATAAAATTGTATCTTCACATGCTCTCATATGCTTCAGCTATCATTGCTGGTCAAAATGTGGAAATAGCATACTCTATTTCTGTCTTTGTAATTGGGACTTTTTGTCTTTCTAGGACCTTAGCAATCTGCTACAAGTATAATAACAGACAAGAGACACAGGTACTTGAGGTTGTTTTTTTTTTTTAAACTAGATTAATTCAATCGTCTTTTGAAACAAGTACTAAGTAAATAGTAAAAGGATATTGCTATAACTTCTGGAAAGTATTAGTGCCGTATAACTAATACATAGATGATGATATTTTGACTATATTAAAAGGAGCATGTTTGAAAACTTAAATGTGTCTAAATATACTCTGAATAAAGAAAATATATTCTAAAGTAAAATAAAATACTTTTCTTTCATTCAGAGCTTTTATTATTAGAATAGATGTGGTATTCAAGAAGTGAAGAGGCATTTAAATGTGATGGTAAGAAGATGTTTCCTTTGCTCTCTACTCTTCTACTCCCAAATCAATTTACAACAGCCCTCAGGAGAAGAAAATTCTTGCTTCCTTTTAAGTTAGGGCAGCATTGAATAAGAGACAAAGAAAATTGATGCAGAATAATTTGCAATTTCCTGCAAAATGACTCCCATGAAGTCTAAAGTCATCCAGAGCTGCAAAACTGATCCCACGAATAAATATGAGAACATTTCAGTCTTTAAATCATGTTGGCCTTTCATTCCAATAAGCATTCAAATGGGTGCTTGCAAACTAGAGGAATTTTAAATAATTTTCCACGGGAGCAATGTTTTAATAATCTTTTTTTCTCCCATGTTTTCATTAGTTTATGAACTGTGGCAATTTAAGAGAAAGAAACAAAGTTAAGAACCATGAAAGACAGATATTTATCAATCTGTCAAAAAATATGTTTGAAAACTTGCTATCTGTCTATGCACGATCTTAATCCTAGGGAATGTTTTCTTGTTGGAGAGAAAAGACTGTCTCTGCAGTGATTTGTGACAATGCAGAATATTATTATTAAATAGATTCATTTGGGGTGTCAACTATAGTTATTCTTGGATGAGAAAGTTAAAAGAGGCTGGAGAATTCAGAAGAAAAGAGGTGAAAACTGGACTACATTTGAGTGCAGATAATAAAAAAGAGCCCAGTCTTCTAAGAGCATGCAAGTCACAAGATGAATAACTAAAGTGAATGTGAGCTTGAGATACAGATGTGTGTGCTTGGGCATGGGAAGTTAGTAAATATTGTTGCTTAATTTATAGACTAGGGCAATGGAATAGTGAGAATAGCCTTTATTGAGCACTATTGGCTGCCACACACATATTACCTGGAATTTGGATGGAATCCAGCTTTTATTGTGCTCCTTCTGTGTACCAAGCACCTACTATATTGATCAGTGTAATATATAAAGTAGAAAATAAAGTTGAAAAAGAATCAGATTATGGAGGACCTTAAAATATATTGGACCATGTCATGGATCACCTAAAAATAAGTTTATCTTACCTGCCCTCTGAGGCAGAATCATGCAATCCTCCACTGATGCATTTATTCATTCCTTCAGCCCTTCAATCATTCATTGAGAACGGAAAGGTAAATGTTGTACTATTTTTGCCCTCCAGGCTTTCCGTTCCTTCTTCACCACTCAGTTAAGTGAGAAAAATATGCAGGTAAAGAGACATCAAATGCAGTATGTTTAGGGCTATGTAAAGAAGTCTGTGGAGTCAAGTGTTCTGGTTTATTTGTTCAAATTGGCTAGGTGATACAGTCATTTCAAGATTAGGTGATGAATCTTAAGATGTTCTAACTCCCTGCATCTCACAAAGGAGTATAATATTTCTGAAAATTTCTTTATCAGAGGCAAAGGGAGCCACATGAGGTTAAGTTATTCTTTCAAACAAATATTTGTGTAGCATCACCTATGTGAAAAGTCACTGCTCCAGTGTCTGTGAGTCCTTCCTGTCCTCCAGTGCTTAGACGTTGGGGCAAAAATCAGATAATAAACAATCAATCACTAATTGTATTACATATTACAATATCATAATAGATATTAGTCATCTTAGCTTCAGACTTTCAGCAAAAGAAAAATAATCTAGGTGAGAATTCAGCTGGTATTGAATCTAAATTTTTCCTTTTATATGAAATCAACCACAGGCATATAATGGAGTAGAATTAAAAATTCATATGAATGTTTTGGATAAAATATAAGATTTCAAAGCCATTTTGCTCTTGTGACTGACCACTCAGGTCTATACTTCACAACACTGTTGATAAAGTTCTCTCTTGTTCTGAGGGCTACCGTGTTGTAAAAGTTAACATAAGTTTGCTCAGATTTAAAGGGTTAATTTTGCCACTGTTTGGATGGACTGTCAGGTATTGGTAAGGAATAAATGTTTCTTAGATGTCACTAAGAAATAAATAAAATATATCTCATAAGATATAATTTTTGAGAAATTTCTTATAAATACAATTTTCCTCCAAAAACGTAGTCCAGTGTTAGTTTCCTCAAGCCATTTCCTCTAGTGGTATTTTTTTATCATCATCCATCACTAGTAAATTTGCAAATAAAAAGACTTTATTAATAATTAAGCATTATACATCCCAGCTTGGATGGTTGCTTTTCCATTCCAACTGTAACATATCTACGGTCTGCGAAGGAGGTGAGGAGAATTGGGGATTGAGCTCCAGGAGAGGAGATGGGGGAGGATTCTCATTGCTGGGAGATTGCCAGGAGAGACCCAGTGCAGCTGTCTTTAACACCTGTCCTCTTTTCAAATGCAGGGGGTGACATTCTTATAGAGAAACCAGAGAAATATGGAGTAGAGGAAATTACTGAAAGATGGATAGCCTATTGTTTCTGATCTTTGGGGTAACAGAATAATTGCTAATAGACGAATGCCATGTTTGGAAAAAAAATGTACATTATACACTGTTTCCTCCATCATATAATTCAGTGATGTGTTGTAAATTAGAAACACAATCAAAAAGATAACCAAACAATTATTAAATGTGTTCACAAGCAACAAACTAATGAATGATTGTAACGAGCGTTGAAGAGAGATAATAACACAGAATGACTTTTATTACATTGGAAAAATTGCTTGAAATCAGAGATGAAATAGTCCTGTGAAGGAATCATCTGTTCACATTAACACAAGAGGAAGTTTAATAGTACCAAAGGCTCTGGTGTTACAGATTGTGGGCAATAAACTTAGAGGGATTAACAAAAATCTATTTCCAATAAAGGCAAAGACTTTAATGCGACTAGGTTTTAAGTGGAATGCAAAAAGAAAGAAGTCACTTTCACAGCTTTGAGTTGCTCCATCTTGGCCTCCTTGGGTTGTGTTCTTGTTTTGGATATCATATGTTTGAAAAGAAAGACACACTGGAGTGAGTTCAAAGGAAAGCAACTGAACTGATAAAAGGTTTGGAAATAAGGCAGACCTGTGTGTGATGGGCATGTTCAGGCTAGAGGAGAGACAATTGAAAGAGAGACATGTTAATTGCCTACAAGCATTTAGAGATGTTATGGGAGAGAAAGGACAAGACCATGTTAATCATTAGGAAAAGAGGAGGAAGCCATCAGCTTAGGATATTCATGGGAATTGCCTGAAATAACTTCTTTATTTTGCTCTCCTAGTAATTTATCTAACTTTGTGACTTAACATCAGTCAAGCTCAAGTACATAGACACAAATGGCATGTACTTTTAGGCCTCAAGGCACAAAAAAATTGCAAATCAGCATCCCTGGATCAAAACTGTTTGAAAAGAAATATGCAGCCTTTACCTTTTGAGATGAGAAGCCTGAAGTGACCTGTGAGACCCCAGTGCCACTTAAGACACTTCAGAGCAAGAATAAGTTTCAATCTATCAGGAAGAATTTAGAAAGGAAAAAAATAAAAACAAAAACTAATTTTCCTATTAAGCGAAGGGATAACTTGAAGTTGAATTAATATTTTTATGAAAAAGATCTTTACATGCAGATACTACTAGAACATACAAGCTAACTCTGACCACTAAGTCAGAAACAATTCCCTTTTACCATACCATATTCCCTAATTTCCTTTCACCTATGTTCAATGCCTCCTGCTCCAAGCAGGCATTTGGTGGTGCAGGGGGAGGAAACTGAGGGAATATAAAATTTTTATAATTAAGGCTGGATTAGTCATAAGAATGCCCAGCAATCCAAAGGCTGAGCAGCATTTTTGATGTTTGAAAGAAGTGTGTAATGTTGGATTAAGTGACAAGAAACCAAGCATTTTTTTTCTCCAACTAGGCTTTGATGTCAGGGGTGGAGAGGGCCCCTTGCCATCTGCAGTTGCCTCTGTGCATTTCTGACATGGTGCTCCGTGTTCTAATCCGCTGTAGCAGTCCCTGACCAAGCAAAACTGACCCTCGTTCTTATTAATGTGTTCCTCTGGATTGCTCTTTTATTATTTCTTGCTACTCTGATTTTTCTCACTTTAACATTTTCTAGTGACTTTGATTGATCTAATGTAATCTCTTTTTTCCACTGATTTTCAAAGCATGGACATTTCCCTGCCAGGTGGATATTCCCCAATTCTCACAACTAGAATTATATATACATATATATATATATTTTTAAATTAGATTGATTCTGAACGGTGAGAACTCATAACTCATTTGAATGGAAAACAGTTGGGGGGTTGCCACACTTCATTGTACTTGATTGTTGACACTGGTGGCAGCTGTTACTGCCAATCTATCTTCAACCAACTGTAGGCATATCAAGATCACACACACACACACACATGCACGCACACATATTCCTCTTCCATTAGATTAATGGAGTTTGGGGAATACTAGAGTATCATTTCTAAACTCTTTCTCCAGGAACTTTTAGTAAAATCTGGGTTGATTTTATTTTTCCTGTTATCATTTCCCATTCCCATAATCTTTATCTGTAGCATCATAGTTATTAGCATATTGCATTAATCCTAATTAGCAATAAGCAAAAAAATGAGGCAGACATAGCCATAAGCTTTTAAAAGAGAACAATGATAAAATCATGAATTCCAGGGCAGTCACTTTGCCCTATTTACATAGTTAACAAAAGTAGAAGTTTCTATTTTGGTGCTCCGTTGGGTTGCTATAATTTCAAATTCAAGAGGGTGTTATATGTATCAAATTATGCTCTTATTTCCATTTAACCATGAGACCCAATGCTTACACTGTGCCAGGGTCTATTAAAATACTTAAAACAAATGAATCAAACTAATGCTGATAGCCTGAATTTCAGGTTCCGGTAGGATTTGAGCCCATATACTGGAGTCTAAGAACTTTTTACTCTATTACAACGATGAAGAATTTCCTTCTGCCCTGCCCTCCTGATAATTGCTGCCATGAAGACCTTAGATAGTTCTCCTAGTCAAGCAGTGAGTCCATTACATCATCACCCCCAAATAACAAACGATCTCAATCAAGATGTAAAGGATCATCATTTAGGCATAGACCATTTCTTTGTGACCTCTTCTCTGAACTCTTTCTATCTCTGAAAGAGGTTAGTCTCTTTTATGGAGTTACAAATACTAAATAGTACATGTATGTGTAAAATGTGCCTTCTCAGGAACACTGTGAGAGGCCAAATATAAAACCATTTATGTACATTGATATTCTCATTGAGAAAGAGAGGAAGAGAGGGAGACAGAGGAAGAGGAAGAGAGGGAAATCCCACTAGGAGTATAGGGAACTCACCAACTGCCATATATTCTAGCTACGTTATACACGCAGTGAAAAGGATACTCAAGAAAAGTAAGCTGTGAACTGAGTTTGAGTTTTTACAAATTAAAATATTTTTGTAATATTCTTTCATCTACTATCATATTGGCTTTAGAGAAATTAAAGGTTCACAGAATCATAGAGAGAAAACATAGTATTTTTATTTTCTTACCTAATTTTTGCCATTCATTTTCTGAAAGAACTATAAAAAAGAAATAAATATTAATAATAGCAAATGATGCTATACTACCATATAGACTTTTCCCTGCCTGATTAATAGGGGATTTTTAGTTAAAAAAAAAACTGTCTGTTGATTGTAGATACCTTTCATAATGAATACTGGATTGCAAGTCATTTTACACCTTCCTCTATTTTTCTAAAGGTGTCAAATTATAAAGAAACTACATAGGCCTGAATATGTATATGCACATATGCCCTTAGTAACTGCTCCATTTCATAAAAAAGCTTTTGAGTTAATTGCAAACTGGTAGAGGGAGTGAGTGGGAAATGAGGTAGAGAGACACAAGAAATATTTCTGCCATCTCATTTAGCAATATTTGTTGCTCTTTTTTTTCTCTCTTTGGAGAGTCTTATATGTTTTAAAGAAGTCGCTTTGGAAACATGAGCAATGGTAAAAAATTGGAAGTGATTAGACATATAATTTATACTTCAAAATCTTTTTTAAAAAGACTAACAGGAATTGAAGTGCTCAGATTGAACCATCTGAACTTAAATTTAGAATTAATAAACATTCAAAACACAATTAAAGAATATTTATAAAATATTCAGCTGTTGAAATTTTTCATTCTCAAGTTTTATAAGTCATTTATATCATATTTACACGATTTCAATACTAACATCCAAATAAATAGCCAAAATTTAAAGTAAAATATAAATAAGACAACATATAGTATATTATGCTTCCATATGCATAATGCTATATTTATAAACAATACATTTTCCCATTTTTTCATACAATAAGATCTCAGTTTTATAGAAGATGAACCAAAACAATAAATAGAAAAGGAAGATAAACAGTAGGATTTACACACACTACTATATATCAATATAAGATAGATAGCCAACAAGAACTTACTGTATAGCACATGTAACTCTATTCAATATTCTGTGATAACCTATATGAGAAAAGAATCTAAAAAAGAATTAATATGTATATGTATAACTGAATTGCTTTACTGTACACCCGAAACTAATACAACATTGTAAATCAACTATATCTCAATAAAATTTTTTAAAATATTCTTTCCAAAACAAAACCATAGGATTTGATTTTCTTATTTCATTTCTTAGCCCATTCAACAAGCTCAATTAGGTATTGAAATCTATGCATAGGTACTGAAGGGGACAGTGACTATGGAAAAAACAATGATGAATAAAGAGAGCACTTGCCCTCACAGGCTTTACTGTGTAAGGTGCATTTTCCATCTTTACTATCCTAAATGCAGGCTCTTCATAAAATGCAGGATAGGACAATCAAACTCAATGTATTCACATTTTCTGAGCTCAAAACATAGACATTTTTTTTTTCCTCCAACTTAGGTGAGACCTTCTCTAGGAAAGAACCAGATCAGGCTTTCAGAATCTATGAAATGACCACGGGAAAAAAATGATAGGAGTCCTCCCACACTCACAAAGGAGATTCCCAGGAAGGGTTTGGTGCCTGGCATAGTCCAGAAGTAGCAGGTCCTGAGCAAGGCTGCTCTAACCTATGGGAGAACCCAGGATAATTCTCACCCAAAGTAAGCCTTCTCTGGCATCCTGTCTTACTTGGGAGAAAGAAAGAATGTTACAAAATTACTGGTAAACAAGAACTATAGTATTGCTGGAAGAAACAAAACAATGAACAGATAATACCATGATTCACTGAGTGAACAATAAGAGGATGAAAGATATAAATAAACCCTAAGAGCATTTTCTGCCAAAGATGTAAAGATGCACAGATTCCTGCATTAAAGTAAAATAGCTTAGTACCCTGAATTCATTTAGTAACTCTGGGATTTCAAGCTATTATCCGGTATTATAAAAATAACTCCTTCCCTCTTTTCTCATTGCCAAAGATCTGCCCACTTTCTTTAAAGAAATAAAGTTGCAGACAATCAAGGGATTTTATCACTTTCCACTGTCCTGGTTCAGAACAGTTCCATTAGCAAAATCTTCATAGAAATCTTCTTGTATATTTTACTTCTCCCAGAAAAGATCTGTTATTCCCTCTGTTTCGTTTTTCCTATTCATTTCTTAGGCTTTTTAGAATTTCCTTTTGCAATTTAGCAATCCAAAATTACTTCAACTGATTCATTTTCAGTCTTTTATTTCATTCTATTATCATATTTGATATATGTAAAAATAATCTTGATTCAATTTCTCTTTGCACTGCTGCTTTTGATTTCCCGTGACTACCTAAATAAGTTCTGTGCACATAAATATACAGACAAATGTTTTGATGTGGTATAAATAAAAATGGAGGTCTTGCCCTTAAATCTCCTTATTCTGAAACATTTTTATGTTCAGCTGCCAGAAAGAGTGGTGAGAAACAAGATGATACTAACAAAAAACAAACAAATCTAGGAAAGACATATAAATTTAATAAAAGTACAGAAAATCTGAACTACAATATATTTTAAGACATTTTATCAAAAAATGTAAGTTATTTATCCAAAAGTGTGTTATCAACACTTTTTAAAAGAGGTGAACCAACTTAATGGTAAGTGATCATCATAATAATGACTTCCCAACAGTACCAAAGTATGTTCTATATCACCCAAAAGTAAAAAGCAATATAGATTCGTTTTCAAGTGCTGAATTACATTTCAATATTTTAATAATTAGTAGCCTGTCTTTGGAACTCAGGATAATTTAATATAGAACAGAAAAAAATAAATAATTAGAAAAACAAATTTCTCGATTAACATAGATAAGGGTCCACATTTTACAAAATGAAGGTAAAAAATTCTGTTTTTAAAAATACTGATTTTTAAGATTTATTTATCCAAATTCCAGAGCCATTTAAGCATTTGGGAAACTTCTCCTTGTTAGGACAATGAAGTTATTGGTTAAATATTTAAGTGTTTAAAAAAATTGGGGGTGGATGGCTGAGTGAAATAGATAATGGGGATTAAGAGGTACAAACTTCCAGTTGTTTAATGAATAAGCCAAGGGGATTTAATATAAAACATAAGGAACATGGTCAATAACACCATAATAACTTTATACGGAGACAGATGGTTCCTAGACTTGTGGTGGTTATCTTTTCATAATGTACGCAAATGTCAATCATTAGGTAGCACACCTGAAACTTAAAAAAAAAAAAAAGGACATTTTTAAAAATTTATACAAGCATTTGAAGACATTTAAGGTAATTTAATTAACTAAGTTTGAAAATGTGACTGATTTATATTATAAAAGGGAAATTTAGTGCTTTCAATTTCAGTTAGTGAATTTTAATCAAAGTGCCCCTTGAAAGATAACTGTTCCACTTTCACATAAAAATATATATATATTTTAAACTAGAATAAGATTTGTAAAATTGAACTTAAACGCTTAAGTAAAACTCAATATTTAATAGAAACCATTAGGTAAGTATTATAGGTTTCTCCCTTCTACTCACAAAAACACCTTGGGAAACCGAGAAAAAACTCTACAAAAACTTAGGAAACATTGGCTAGAAACTTTTTTTCTTCCAATCCACTTGAGAATTTTTAAACCTGCCTTCTCTGAAAAGCCTTGCTGGCAACCTAGCAGAATGAATTGTTTCCTCTCCGTATTTCTGTTTCTTATGATAGCATGTGAGAAGATATACAGGTTAAGAGGACAAGTTTTAAAACTAGACAGACTAATAACAAATACTGTATGTCACTAGCTGTCTGGTCTTGTACAAGATAATCAACAGCTCTAAGTCAGTATTTTCTTAGATATAAGATAATAATTCCCACCTCTTAAATGAATCAATATGGGCAAAAACTTTAGTTCAGTGGTTGTTATTGCATTGACCTTTTGGCACTGTGTTTGTAGGTCTGATTTTATGCATAGCTGCTTAGTGTTAATAGCAACAATAAAAATAATGGGTAATACTTTCTTCATGCTTAGTCAAGGCCAACCATTTTTCTGAGCATTTTGTATATGTCAATTCATTTAATTCTCACAACAGCCCCAGGAGATAAATTTATAATTCCCATTTTACAGGAGAAGAAGCAAAGACCCCCTCCCCCCCCAAAATGTTGCATAGCTGGTCTAAGCTCATCCGACTGGCACATGGTATAGCAGGGTTTTGATCCAGACCATCTGACTTCTAGCCACTGCAATAGACTGCCTCCCTTTGAAAATAATTTAATTTAGCACTCTTCCCTGTTGATTCAGATGGTATAGACAGCAACCTGTCAGGTTCCTCTGTCCATGGGATTCTCCAGGCAAGAAGAATGGAGTGGGTAGCTGTGCTCTCCTATAGACAGTAAAGAATCCACCTGCAATACAGGGGACTCAGATTCAATCCCTGAGGCTAGAAGATCCCCTGGAGAAGGGAATGGCTACCCACTCCAGTATTCTTGCCCAGGAAATTCCATGGACAGAGGAGCCCGGTGGGGCTACAGTCCATGGGGTCACAAAAGAGTTGGACAAGACTAAGCAACTTAATAACAACAGCAACAACAGAAAGACTTGAATACGTACTTTACTAAAGAAAAGAAAACTTATGGATGACCAGAAGCACGTTAAAATTAAATTCAGCATTATTAATCATTAGGGAAGTGCAAATCAAAACCCCATTAAGATACCACTCTACACCCTTATAATGGTTTTAATGTTAAAAAGTAAATAAAATCAGAAAATAACAGGCACAGGTGAGGACGTGGAGAAATTAGAAAACTCATACATTGCTGATGGGAATGTAAAATGGTGCAGTCACAGTGGAAAATAATTTTAGCAACCCATCAGTAAATTAAACCGAATTGCCATGTGACTCAGCGATTCCTGGTGGCTCCCTTCCTGCAGTGTGGGAGACTTAGGTTCCATCCCTGGGTTGAGAAGATCCCCTGGAGAAGGGAATGGCTACCCACTCCAGTATTCTTGTCTGAAGAACTCCATGTGCAGATAAGTTTGGCTAGCTACAGTCCATAGGATCGCAAAGAGTCAGACACGACTGAGCGACTAATACTTTCACTACGTTCGGTGATTCCACTGCTGGGTATGTACCCAAAAGAACTACAAGTATTCAGAGCGAGACAGAATAAGAGACACAGATGCATAGAACAGTCTTATGGACTCTGAGGGAGAAGGTGAGGGTGGGACGTTCTGAGAGAATAGCATTGAAACATGTATATTATCATATGTGAAACAGAACACCATTCCAGGTTCGATGCATGAGACAAGTGCAAAGGGCTGGGGCAATGGGATGACCCAGAGGGATGGGATGGGGAGGGAGGTGGGAGGGGGGTTCAGGATGGGGAACACATGTAAACCCATGGCTGATTCATGTCAATGTATGGCAAAAACCATTACAATATTGTATAATTCAGTTCAGCTCAGTTCAGTCGCTCAGTCGACTCTCTGCGACCCCATGAATTGCAGAACGCCAGGCCTCTCTGTCCATCACCAACTCCCGGAGTCTACCCAAACCCATGTTCATCAAGTCGGTGATGCCATCCAACCATCTCATCCTCTGTCGTCCCCTTCTCCTCCCGCCCCCAATCCTACCCAGCATTGCTCTTTTCCAATGAGTCAACCCTTCGCATGAGGTGGCCAAAGTATCGGCTGCGACGGCTCGGCGCAGAAGCGTAGCCGAGAGGAGCTAGGCCGGGCCGGGGGCCGGGAGCCGGGAGCTGGGGGCGGCAACCGAGAGGGGATAGGCCGGGCCGCGGGCCGGGGGCCGGGGGCCGGGGGCCGGGAGCCGGGGGCGGCGGCCGAGAGGGCCTAGGCCTGGCCGGGGGCCGGGGGCGGCGGCCGACAGGGGCTAGGCCCGGCCGGGGGCCGGGGGCTGGGGGCGGCGGCGGCGGTGGCGGCGGCAAGAGGAATTACCCAAGGCCCAAGGTAAGAGAAACCCAAGTAAGACGGTAAGTGTTGCGAGAGGGCATCAGAGGGCAGACACACTAAAACTAAAACTACAGAAAACTAGCTAATCTGATCACACGGACCATGGCCTTGTCTATCTCAATGAAACTAAGCCATGCCGTGTGGGGCCACCCAAGACGGATGGGTCATGGTGGAGAGGTCTGACAGATTGTGGTCCACTGGAGAAGGGCATGGCAAACCACTTCAGTATTCTTGCCTTGAGAACCCCATGAACAGTATGAAAAGGCAAAAGGATAGGACACTGAAAGATGAACTCCCCAGGTCAGTAGGTGCCCAATATGCTAATGGAGATCAGTGGAGAAATAACTCCAGAAAGAATGATGGGATGGAGCCAAAGCAAAAACGATACCCAACTGTGGATGTGACTGGTGATAGACGCAAAGTCCAATGCTGTAAAGAGCAATATTGCATAGGAACCTGGAATGTTAGGTCCATGAATCAAGGCAAACTGGAAGTGGTCAAACAGGAGATGGCAAGAGTGAACGTTGACATTCTAGGAATCAGCGAACTAAGATGGACTGGAATGGGTGAATTTAACTCAGATGACCATTATATCTACTACTGTGGGCAAGAATCCCTTAGAAGAAATGGAGTAGCCATCATGGGCAACAAAAGAGTCCGAAATGCAGTACTTGGATGCAATCTCAAAAATGATAGAATGATCTCTGTTCGTTTCCAAGGCAAACCATTCAATATCACGGTAATCCAAGTCTATGCCTCGACCAGTAACGCCGTAGAAGCTGAAGTTGAACGGTTCTATGAAGACCTACAAGACCTTCTAGAACTAACACCCAAAAAAGATGTCCTTTTCATTATAGGGGACTGGAATTCAAAAGTAGGAAGTCAAGAAACACCTGGCGTAACAGGCAAGTTTGGCCTTGGAGTACAGAATGAAGCAGGGCAAAGGCTAATAGAGTTTTGCCACGAGAACGCACTGGTAATAGCAAACACCCTCTTCCAACAACACAAGAGAAGACTCTACACGTGGACATCACCAGATGGTCAACACCGAAATCAGATTGATTATATTCTTTGCAGCCAAAGATGGAGAAGCTCTATACAGTCAGCAAAAACAAGACCAGGAGCAGACTGTGGCTCGGATCATGAACTGCTTATTGCCAAATTCAGACTTAAATTGAAGAAAGTAGGGAAAACCACTAGACCATTCAGGTATGACCTAGATCAAATCCCTTATGAGTATACAGTGGAAGTGAGAAATAGATTTAAGGGACTAGACCTGATAGACAGAGTGCCTGATGAACTATGGACAGAGGTTCGTGACATTGTACAGGAGACAGGGATCAAGAAAATCCCCATGGAAAAGAAATGCAAAAAAAAAAAAAAAAGCAAAATTGTATAATTAGCCCCCAACTAAAATAAATAAATTTATTAAAAAATAAAAGTATTCAGAGAAAAATATGTACATAGATGCTCATAGCAGCATTGTGCACGATAGTCAAAAGGTGAAACAACCCAAATACTCATGAACGATGAATGGATGAACAAAACCTGGTGTGTTCATACACTGGGATGTTTATTATTCTGCTGTTAAAAGCAAAGAAACACTGATACATAGTACAGTGTACAAGGGATGATCCTTAAAACTATTATGTTAAACAAAGAAGGGAGATACAAAAGACAACATATTGTAAGTTTCTGTTTATATAAAATGTTTAAAAAGGGAAATCCACAGAATCAGAAACTGGTTGTCAGAGGCAGGGAGGGCTCAATAGGGGCTGGAAGTGACTTCCTAATGAGTGTGAGCTTTCCCTTAGGGGTAAAAAGTATTCAGTAACTTGACAATGGTGATGGTCATACAACACTGTGTGGTAAACATCATTAATGGTAAATATTATGTTCTGTGTATTATGCTATAATAAGCAAAAAAGAATATGGGGCTTATGTCTTATGTAGCCTGCAAAACCCATATTTGCTACCTGGCCCTTAACAGAGAAAGTTGCCGATCCATGGTCTACTTGAGAGGGTCTACTGAACATGCTGTGAATATTTTTGAGGTCTTACCCAAGAATCTTGAAACTATTTACTCTGAAGCAATATTTCACTAGTTGCACCCTAATTCTTATGCTTAGCTTGAAGCCATTTCTTCCTTTGAGAGTCTTTTTCTGGATAGATGAGAAGTTGGTTAAGACAAATATTTTTACTCTTAATAGGCAAGCAACTGCCTTAGAAATGCTTCTTCTAGATTTTGCATAAGAACTGAACAGTTTTTTTGTTCGTATTTTTTGTTTCTAAGTCTTAAAATGCATAAGTTGGCTGACATTTTTGACAGACTTGACTTACAGTCTTTTTAAGGTTCTTTCAGCTTCCCTCCCAACTGATACCAAAGCAAATGCCACGTGTCTGAGTGTGTGTGTGTGTGTGTGTGTGTGTGTGTGTGTGTGTGTGTGTGTTTGAGAGATAGAGAGAGAAAGAGAGAGAGAGAGAGAGAAAGCATCACCCGACTACCAAATTGACTGGACCAGCTAGACAATTACCATGTGAGTTTGCAGCTGAAGTCAGATAGTGGGTAGGCTAAATATACAAGGTAATTTCTCTCATATGTCTGGTATTTTGTCTAAAATGTCAAAACAGCAGGGTGCTGGCTGGGCATCTCTCTATCTCCCTCTTCTTCTCTGTTTCCCTCTCTCTCCTTCTCCCTGTGTTTCTCCCTCATCTCTTCACAATACTAGCATGAACTTTCTCAGAGAAGAGTGGCTCTGTATAGTCAACCTTCTTACTTGGTACCAAGCTTCCCTGAAAATGAACATTCTACCCAATCCATTTGAAAATTGCAAGACTTCTTGTGACAGAGCCTTGAAAGTCATGCAGTGTCTTTTGCACAAAAGTCTAGTGATCAAAAGCAAGTGACCAAGCTTGCCAAGGTTCATGGGGAAGAGAATACTCTTTGGCAGAAAACGTGGTCAGTTCAGTCGCTCAATAATGCAACCCCATGGACTGCAGCACACCAGGCTTTCCTGTCCATCATTAACTCCCTGAGCTTGCTCAAACTCATGTCCATCAAGTTGCTGATGCCATCCAACCAGCTCATCCTCAGTCACTGACTTCTCCTCCTGCCTTCAATCTTTCCCAGCATCAGGGTCTTTCCAAATGAGTCAGTTCTTCACATCAGATGGCCAAAGTATTTGAGCTTCAGCTTCAGCATGAGTCCTTCCAATGAAGATTCTGGACTGATTTCCTTTAGGATGGACTGGTTGGATCTCCTTGCAGTCCAAGGGACTCTCAAGAGTCTTCTCCAACACCACAGTTCAAAAGCATCAATTCTTTGGCACTCAGCTTTATTTATGGTACAATTCTCACATCCATACATGACTATTGGAAAAGCCATAGCTTTGACTGGATGGACCTTGATTGGCAAAGTAATGTCTCTGCTTTTTAATATGCTAAGTTGGTCATGGCTTTTCTTCCAAGGAGCAAGCATCTTTGGATTTCATGGCTGCAGTCACCATCTGCAGTGATTTTGGAGCCCAAGAAGATAAAATCTGTCACTGTTTCCATTATTTCCCTATCTATTTTCCATGAAGTGATGGGACTGGATGCCATGATCTTAGTTTTCTGAATGTTGAGCTTTAAGCCAACTTTTTCACTCTCCTCTTTCACTTTCATTAAGAGGCTCTTTTTAGTTCTTCTTTGCTTTCTGCCATAAGGTTGGTGTCATCTCCATATCTGAGGTTATTGACATTTCTCCCTGCCATTTTGATCCCAGCTTGTGCTTAATCCAACCCAGTATCTTGAATGATGTACTCTGCATATGAATTAACTAAGCAGGGTGGCAAAATACAGCCTTGATGTACCCCTTTCCCAATTAGGAACCAGTCCTTTGTTCCATGTCTGGTTCTAACTGTTGCTTCTTGACCTGCATACAGATTTCTCAGGAGGCAGATTAAGGTGGTCTGGCATTCTCACCTCTTTAAGAATTTTCAAAAGTTAGTTGTGATCCACACAGTTAAAGGCTTTGGCATAGTCAATAAAGCAGAAGTAGATGTTTTTCTGGAACTCTCTTGCCTTTTAGATGATCCAACGGATGTTGGCAATTTGATCTCTGGTTCCTCTGCCATTTTTAATTCCAGCATGAACATCTGGAAGTTCTCGGTTCACGTACTGTGGAAGCTTCACTTGGAGAATTTTGAGCATTACTTTGCTAGTGTGTGAGATGCGTGCAATTGTGTGGTATTTTGAACATTCTTTGGCATTGCCTTTCTTTAGGATTTGAATGAAAACTAACCTTTTCCAGTCCTGTGGCCACTGATGAGTTTTCCAAATTTGCTGGCATATTGAGTGCAGCACTTTAATAGCATCATCTTTTAGGATTTGAAGTAGCTCAAGTGGACTTCCATCACCTCCACTAGCTTTGTTCACAGTGATGCTTTCTAAGGCCCACTTGACTTCACATTCCAGGATGTCTGGCTCTAGGTGAGTGATCACACCATTGTGATTATCTGGGTCATTAAGATCTTTTTTGTATAGTTCTTCTGTGTATTCTTGCCACCTCTTCTTAATATCTTCTGCTTCTCTTAGGTCCATAGCAATTCTGGCCTTTATTGTGCCCATCTTTACATGAAATGTTTCCTTGGTGTCTCTAATTTTCTTGAAGAGATCTCTAGTCCTTCCCATTCTATTGTTTTCCTCTATTTCTTTGCATTGATTGCTGAAGAAGGCTTTTTTATCTCTATTTGCTTTGGAACTCTGCATTCAGATTGTATATCTTTCCTTTTCTTCTTTGCGTTTCACTTCTCTTCTTTTCTCAGCTATTTGTAAGGCCTCCTGAGACAGTCATTTTGCCTTTTTACATTTCTTTTTCTTGGGAATGGTCTTGATCACTGCCTCCTGTACAATGTCAAGAACCTCCATCCATAGTTCTTTAGGGACTCTGTCTATCCGATCTAATCCCTTGAATCTATTTGTCACTTTCCCTGTATAATCATAAGGGATTTGATTTAGGTCATACCTGAATGTTCTAGTGGTTTTCCTACTTTCTTCAATTTAAGTCTGAATTTGGCAATAAGGAGTTCATGATCTGAGACAGTCACCTTCCAGTTTTGTTTATGCTGACTGTATAGAACTTCTCTGTCTTTGGCTGCAAAGAATATAATCAATCTGATTTCAGTATTGACCATCTGGTGATGTTCATGTGTAGAGTCTTCTCTTTTGTTGTTGGAAGAATGTGTTTGCTATGACCAATATGTTCTCTTTGCAAAACTCTTTTAGCCTTTGCCCTGCTTCATTTTGTACTCCAAGGCCAAACTTGCCTGTTACTCTAGGTATCTCTTAACTTCCTACTTTTGCATTCCAGTCCCTCACTATGATAAAGACATCTGTTTTTCGTGTTAGTTCTAGAAGGTCTTGTAGGTCTTCATAGAACCGTTCAACTTCAGCTTCTTCAGCATTAATGGTTGGGGCATAGCCTTGAATTACCGTGATATTATTTACCTTGGAAACAAACAGAGATCATGCTGTTGTTTTTGAGATTGCACCCAAGTACTGCATTTTGGACTCCTATTGACTATGAGGACTACTCCATTTCTTCTAAGGGTTTCTTGCCCACAGTGTTAGATATAATGGTCATCTGAATTAAATTCACCCATTCCAGTCCATATTAGTTCACTGATTCCTAAAATGTCAATGTTCACTCTCGCCATCTCCTATTTGACCACTTCCAATTTGTCTTAATTCATGGACCTAACATTCCAGGTTCCTGTGCAATATTGTTCTTTACAGCACTAGACTTTACTTCCATCACCAGTCACATCTACAACTGGACATTGTTTTCGCTCTGGCTCCATCTCTTCATTCGTTTCAGAGTTATTTCTCCACTCTCCTCCAGTAGCATATTGGGCACCTACTGACCTGGGAAGTTCATCTTTCAGTGCCCTATCTTTTTGCCTTTTCATACTGTTCATGGGGTTCTCAAGGCAAGAATATTGAAGTGGTTTGCCATTCCCTTCTCCAGTGGACCACGTTTTGTCATAACTTTCCACCATGACCTGTCTGTCTTTGGTGGCCCTACACGGCATGACTCATAGTTTAATTGAGTTATACAAGGCTGTGGTCCATGTGATCAGTTTGGTTACTTTTCTGTGTTTGTGATTTTCATTCTGTCTGCCCTCTGATGGATAAGGATAAGAGACTTATGGAAGCTTTCTGATGGGAGAGACTGACTATGGGGGAAACTGGGTCTTGTTCTGATGGGCCGGGCCATGCTCAGTAAATCTTTAATCCAATTTTCTGTTGGTAAGGGTGGGGGTGGGAGCTGTTTTCCCCCTGTTGTTTGGCCTAAGGCCAAACTATGGTAGGAGTGATGAAGGTAATGGCAACTTTCTTCAAAAAAGTTTGTGCACGCACTGTTGTATTCAGTGCTCCTGACCCCTGAGCAGGCCACTGACCCATGCCTCCGCCAGAGACTCCTAGATACTCACAGGCAAGTCTATCTTGGTCTCTTGTGAGGACACTGCTTCCTTCTTCTGGCTCCTGGTGCACACAAGGTTTGTTTGTACCCTCCAAGAGTCTGTTTCCCCAGTTCTATGGAAGTTCTGTAATCAAATCCCACTGGCCTCCAAAGTCAAATTGCCTGAGGTTCTCAGTCCCTGTGCTGGATCCCCAGGTTGAGAAATCTGTTGTGGGTCTTAGAAGTTTCTTAACAGTGTCAGCATTTCTTTGGTGTAATTGTTCTGCACTTTGTGGGTCATCCTCTTGGCGGTTCTATGGTGGGGCTAATGGCGACCTCCTCCAAGAGGGCTTATGCCACATGCTGTGTGACCCAAGTCTGCTGCAAACAGGGCCCCTGTCCGCATGGCAGGCCACTGCTGACCTGTGCCTCCACAGGAGACACTCAAACACTCAAAGGCAGGTGTGTCTCAGTCTCTGTGGGGTCTTTGGGTTCTGGTACACAAAAGGTTTTGTTTAGGAAATCTTTAGGAAATCTGGTAGCTATGGTTCATTGAGATGGGGAGCCACTGTGGAGATTAGCTGCCATAGTCACCTATACATTTAAGAGGAATTCTAAATCATGAGTACGCTTTATTTAAAAAGATAAAAAATTTGTATGAGAAAATAAATGAATAAATAACCCACAGTTAGAAGTTCAATAATAGACTTTCAAGAAAATGATCAATGGCCATATGAAAAAAGAAAGGAATAGCTCTGCCCTAGAGAAATCATAGAAAGGCTTTATAGGAATGATATAATCTGACTTGGATTTTGAAGAATGTCTGTGCATTTATTTTATAGAAAGAGAAATGTGTTCACAAGCAGAAGGAATAGCATAAACTCACACTAAGATGAAGAAGTTCACGATGTAGCCCAGAAATACCAAGTGCTCCAGCCTATATTTGGGCCAAGATAAGGCTGACAAAGTAGGTGGGGACCTCCATGATGAAGGACCCAGTGGATATATGCATCTGGGAAATTATACATACTCTCCTATAGCTCTATCAGTAGCTCCCAATGAACTTTAGAACACTAAGGGCTCTAAGTAGTCTTGCAATAAGGAAATCCATTTAACTCCAAGAAACTTTCCAATGTATTTGAATAGAGAATGCTTTTTTGATACAGCAGTCACAAATCATTCCACAACTCTTTAGTTTATGAAACATCCTTGGGGAGCCATTTGGGGCTCAAAAGCAAGTGAGAGAGATGCTAATATTTTCATTATTGAGAAAAACTCTAGTACTATTTTGGATGGATTTAAAGGGAACAAGACTGGATGGAATGGAGGAGACTAGCTAGGACAGCAAGAAATTGAAACCTGAACTAAGAAAGCAAAAGTGAAGATGAGAATGAGGGTAATGAGCATATCATCTTTAATAATGCTGAGTAGGCTCTTGGATACAAATATGAGTATTGCAGATCCCATGATAGGATGTTGCAACCATTCTTCCTAATGGACGTGTTATCCAATTATGTGACTGCCTTATTTTGTATTACTTGAACCAAAGGATTAAAATGAAATTTTAAAAAGCATATATCACATATAACCTGTCTACAATACACTGAGCTTATTGTTAGATGAGGTCAAAGGACTGGGGAAAATGAATTATCTATTTCCTATTGGCCAATAAAATGAAACATAGCTGTTACTTTGGCTTTTTTTTTTTTTAAGGCAAACCTTGTTTTTCTGCAGCTCCTAAGTTCTAACAGAAATTTATCATGTAGCTCTTTGCTCAGGGGGAGTTGAACTACAGAATGAATAGTGTCTTAAAGATTTTTTTTGCAGAAGATGCAAGCATTCTTTTTCAGTCTTTCCCCCCAATATTTAAAGCTTAAAGCACATACTAAAATGTTCTTCTACAGTGGTTTTTACATTACGTTATTCAGGGGCTGGGTTACATGACATTTTACAGGAAAAAGGTGGCCTTACTAACGTCTATACCTTTAGAAATTGGGAGTGCAACTGAGAAACTAAATCTGGAACAAGTTAAGAGCAGCATATACATTGGGGATTTAAAAACCCCAAGCCTGCTGGCCCAGTTTCAGAAACCATGGGCAATTATTTACAGATACATGTATAGTTTACTCAGCTCCTGTGTTGTTCACCTGACACTATGCTACAGGCTCAACACCTGTGGACATTTGCATGCACTCTTTCACAGCCACATTTTCTTTGAGGAAGAAGGAAATTTGCATGGGAAAGGAACTCAGCTGAGAGGAGGCAGAGGTAGATAGTTTTTCTCCCCATTGCTCAGACACAAAGGCCTTTATTTAAACCTCTGCAAAACCTTGCTTCCAAGAGCCAAGTGCATTACATAATTTGCATTATGCTATCCATTTGTATTTGCAAAGGAATCACATATTTCAAACTTCCTCATTGGCAAGATAAAAACTATGGTCATACTCTAGACATTTTATCATTATAATTACAAAAAGCTCATAGTAAAGTTCTGAATGTCCTATGACTTCAGTAGAAATTATCATAACTGTTGTAACCAGATATAGAGAGGCTAAATAGACACAAGTGAATATCCACATCAAAATAAGGTTTCAGGACAATCTATGACACAACTCTATTTTCATACTCTAATTGCTAATAATGATTACGAGAATGGCAAAGCATTCCTCAAACAAAAGTTCCACGACATTATGTATAAAGGAGATAATGCTCATAAAATATTTTGCATCTGCCTAGCATGTGATCAATAACCAGTAGTAACAATTAACTTTTATGTTATAAAGTAAGAAAAAGATAAACTTGAGTGGGCCAGCCTACCCAGGTGGTGCAGCAGTAAAGAATCCACTTGCCAATTCAGGAGAGGAGACTTGGGTTTCATCCCTGCATTGGAAAGATCCCCTAGAGGAGGAAATAGCAACCCACTCTACTATTCTTGCCTGGGGACTCGCATGAACAGAGGAACCTGGTGGGCTACAACCCATGGAGTGGCAGAGCACGCATGAACACAACAGCACAAACTTGGGTGGAAAATGAGCAGTTTTTGTCACAAGATAAAAAATATCAGTGGAGACAAGAACTCTGTTCACCTCTCAAACAACTAAATTCCTGGTGTGTTTATATTTAAGCCTAACATTTTATAAACAATTTTGATTCTACTGTCATGTAACTAGTTATTTTTTGTGCACAGAAAGATGTAACAACAAGGATGTTTGAAGTGAAAGTCGCTGAGTCCAACTCTTTCCAACCCCATGGACCATAGAGTCCATGGAATTCTCCAGACCAGAATACTGGAGTGAGTAGCTATTCTCTTCTCCAGGGGATCTTCCCAACCCAGGAATCAAACCTGGGTCTCCTGCATTGCAGGTGGATTCTTTACCAGCTGAACTACCAGGGAAGCCCACAAGAATGTTAACATTACCATTTTTATCACATAAAAAGTTGGAAACCATCTAATGTCCAATAGTAGAACACTAGGAAAATAAACTCGATCTATTCCAACCACACAGTACAACATAATCATTTAGATTATTATTGTTTTAGAAAACTATTTAAATGTCATGGGGAAAAAAATGTTCAGTACATCAATTCAGTTCAGCAGCTCAGTCGTGTTCGACTCTTTGCAACCCCACAGACTGCAGCACACCACACTTCCCTGTCCTTCACCATCTCTCGGAGCTTGCTCAAACTCATTTTCATTGAGTCGGTGATGCCATCCAATCATCTCATCCCTGTCATCCCTTTCTCCTCCTGCCTTTAACATTTCCCGGCATCAGGGTTTTTCTAAAGAGTTGGCTCTTCAATATCAGGTGGCCAAAGTATTGGAGCTTCAGCTTCAGCATCAGTCCTTCCAATGAATATTCAGGACTGATCCACTTTAAGATTGACTGGTTTGATCTCCTTGCAGTCCAAGGGACTCTCAGGAGTCTTCTCTAACACCACAGTTCAAAGGCATCAATTCTTCGGTGCTCAGCTTTCTTTATGGGTTATGTAATAAGGGCATTGTACAGTTCTACTTTTGCAACAACAATAATGTGAGTATAGAGGTAACTAAAAAATTGTGTGTTATAATATCAATGGTATGATTTACAAAAAAGTAGAATTTTATATGATTTTCATTTACTTTTTGCTCATTTAATATTTTGAAAAATCTCTTCAATGTATGTACATTATTCTTATAACATACATATAAAATATTTTAGAAAAACTATTAATATAGTCTTTAAATACTATTAGAAAATCTCCCCAGAAAAAAAAAAGCTACAGAAAGCAAGTCATAACAAATTACAATTCTCTAAAAGAAATGTTTGAAAGCATAACTAATACTCATATTTAAATGGATGAATAACATCAGTTATTTTCTCTCAATCTCCATTGCCCAACCTTGCTTAAGCCCTCCTATTCACTGGCCCTAGATTTTCTCTTATCCAATTATTTTGTGGATTTTATGGAATTTTCCTTCTCTGCCTCAAAGCCACCAATGGCTCCCTTTTATTTACCTCACTGGAATCAAAATTCTGTTCCTGGGTTTCAGTCCTTCTAACCATCCAAATGCTTTTCTTTAAAACTAGCTCCCTTCTTCAGGCTAATTTCCTTGCTGGTTTCTGAACACATACCATGTGTGAATTCCTACTTTTTCTCCCCCTTTTCTCTATTCAATTTCAAGCTTTTTTTTAAAGGTTCATTTCAAGTTCTATTTCTTCCAAACTACTTCTCCCTCTTAGTCCAAACTCACCTTCAAATTCCCATCTTGCAAATCATCTCTACTACGTGTCCAGTACACACATATGTGCTTTCTGTATTACCCAACTAATTATCCAGTTTCAAGCCTGCCTCATGTTTATAATAACTTCCTAGGAGAAACTGAGAATATTCTGTTTTTCTATAATATATACAAATATATTTCACTATATTAGATATATGGTAGGTACTCAATAAACATAAATTGATAGATTGATAGATATAAGATTTTTATATTCTTACACTGTCAGTAAATACTTTATATTTTGAATGACTGGTTTGCCTTTATCTACTTCTATTAATGCTAAAAAACTAAACTCAACAAGAAGAGATGCTGATATATGCATTTGATCGTCATAAAATATCTTACAAAAATTAGAAACAGAATGAGAGAAACTTTATTCTCACACTGCTTATATATTATCTTATAGCCTCTAATATTTCAAAAAACAGATATTCTGGAATAGAAATAATATGATAAACTTCACTAAAGATCTTAATGATGAATAATAAAAATACAATAACAAAATGATAAGGAAAATGGGATACCTTTCTGCAAGAATAGCCAGCTCAAAATACATGAATTAAAGGTACCGACATTGTAACAAATCCATGTGTTTTCAAATTTTGCATTTTAACCAAAATATGATCTTCAGCAAAGCCTAATTTAATATATGGAAAATCAGTGCCTTATTTCTTTTGGTGGAGATGCAGAATGATGGTTAAGTCAATTGGAGATGGAAAAGAAATGATTCTGACAAGATCAAATAGCTACTAAATATTATCACTTACTACGGTTTAACTACAGCATCACTGAGTTTACAGTGTCATTAGGTTGCACACTTTCTTCATGGTCCTAAGCTCAAAATCACATAATCTGGTTGTCAGATCACAAAAAGTTGGAATCATTGGGTTAAGCATCTAGAGTTCTGTTTCTTATCCAGAACAATCACCATGATTAGATTAGAACACTGGATTTGAAATCAGGGGAATAAAATTTTTCATGGGCTCTTACTTATAACGAAGCAACCTCTACTTAATGGGGAAGAGCTTGTCAAAATAGTCTTGGCATCTGCTTAAATCTAAAACTTTAAGGGCTTTATATGTGAAATCTAAACTAAACTCATAGAACAGAGAACAGATGGGCGGTTGCCAGAGATGGGGAGCAGGGGTGGAGGAGATGGGTGAAGGTATACAGACTTTTGATTATAAGAAAAATAAGTTACCGGGATGTAGCTAACAATACTGTATTGTGTATTTAAAAGTTGCTAAGAATAGATCTTAAGAGTTCTCATCAGAAGAAAAAAAATTATAACTTCATGAGGTGATTGATGAATGTTAACTAAACTTACTGCTGTGATCACTTTGCAATATATGCATGTATCAATTCATTATGTTGTACACCTTAAACTAATGACATATTTTATATCAATTATATCTCAAAACTACAGGAAAAATAAAACTTTGAACTAGAAGGCTCCTAAAAGCAAAGAATATTGAAGTGTCATTAAAACAAGGGTTACCTTGGATTTTTTTCTGAAAAATTTGCTTTTAGAGCAAATGTGAAGAATTGCACTTTTCCATGTTTGACTTGAAATAGCTTATGTCTAAATGATGTTGCATCAAAATTCATTTTGTTAAAGGAAACAATAAATTTACGTCAAAATGCCCTGGGCTCCTTTAAAGAATGTTGTAGATTTCTTCCTTAGTCTTTCACCAACCAGATGCTTCTACAAAGATACACAGGGCTTTGGGGAATTTGACTTCTGCAGCCTTTGCTATGGTCCTGGAGGACTTGGGAGGAATTCTAAATAAACAGTCTTTCAACTCAACCTAGTCATGAAGCGCTTACAAGACCCTCTCCCCTACCTCTAAGTGGGCATTACTAGTTTACCAGCAGCCTACTCTCATCAATACACAGGAGTAGTCTTGGATTATCAGAAACCAGATCCTGTGGGGATGCGTAAACACCAACCAGCAACCCCATTAGCTTCCCCACTTCTCCATGCTTTGTTTATAGTAAATAGTAAGACAGCCAGCACCCGGAGGCCTGGGCCTTCTGAATTTCTTCTTCCATTTAGATGTTCTAAGCCTTTTTATAGGATTTTTCTGTTGCTGCACTCTGTCTGCTTTATATTTTTAAATAATGACTCATCTCATTTTTTTACTTTTTAAAACAAGGGGGAAATCTGAAGGTAAATATCTGTGGCCTTAAAACAACTGTTTTCTCAATTGTATTTAACCATCTACAGGAAAGTACCAAAGTGCAAAGGCAGAAAATGAAGATGCCTTCATTTTCTTCCTAAACTCTAAGACTAGTGCTCTTACAGGCGTGATTAGTCATGGGACCTCTTTTCCAATTTAAGGCAGAGACATCTCGATTTATTATTCATCTAGAGCTGTATTTGAAATGCAGATGTTTCAGGCCGCAGGCTCTTCTACTGGATGCAGTTGGCCTCTTTCTTTATTACTGCCCGCGGATAATGACACATAGGAGAGCTGGGCCAAGTTTGGGATGATGCTCTTTCACTCTAGGAGTGGCTAATACAAGAAGGGCATTAACACAGCCAAGAGAAGGCCTGGCAGCCCTGGGGGCAAGGTGACCAAGCTGGATCAGAGACCTGAGTATTTCCTAAGGCTGAGAGTTCAACAGCTTAGTTACAGCCCTAGTTACCTATGGCTCTAGGGAAGTCATATTATCTTGTAGGAGCCAGGCTGTGAATGTCACATTGGCAAGAGGGAAAATTTAGGTCAGCAGTTTTCTCTTACTAAGTGGGTATAATCATATTTTGGGTTTGATTGCCATTCATTTTGCTTTTAGTCAGTCACTTCCTTACATCTTACCCCAGGGTCTGTGAAAGAGTCATGGGATTTAGTTTTGCAAAATTTTTAGACATTTATATATACAGAGAGAAATATTTCTAAATTTAACATATTTTTATATTAGAAATGTATGCTATCAGATTTTCTCAGTGCAAAAATCACGAGCCAATTTAGAGGTCTAAATGATCCCCCATGATATGCATGTGACATTAGCAGAAAGGAAAACCCTGTCATTATGTGAAGTTGGCCTGATACACAAGGAAAAAATGTGATATTACAGTCTACCCAGAAAATAAGTTACACATAGAAGTGGCTGGGAGCTCGAATATTAGAAAATAATCAGAAAAAAAAGGATGTCAATCTCAATTTAACATTTAACATTGTAGTATGAAACCAACATTGCAACCATTTCCCAATAACTGTTGAAAACACAATTTAAAACCTAGCACTTAGTCAGCATTAAGCAAGGGAGCAGGTAAATGTGACATAACTCAATGGACAGAAACGGTCTCTCAATCTACTTTTGGCTTCTGCAAGGGCCACCATCTCCTCTTCTATTTACTATTATTAAATTTGCCTGAGGACTTAGGGTGGCGATACTAAGAGTTCAAATGTAATGAGGAAAAAATAGAGTCTAGACTACAAGGCAGAGGTTCTGATGTTTCTTATCAGAGACATTTTTACTCCTTACACTGACTTAGACCTTCCATTCCTTCCCTGAGTCTCAGATCAATATGATAGATAAAGGTAAAGCTTAAGTAAACGATTACCCTATAAGCTGATGGGAATTGTAATTTCAGTATATAGCAAACACTACAGGGTACAGTAAGCTTACAAGCATAAAAGATTCATCACTTATTTCCAATGATTGATTTGTATTCTGGTTTAATTAGCCATGAAAGAGTCCATTTTTTAAAGCATTCCTTTACTTTTCATTTTTATTTCCTTTTACCACTGCCTGCTGTAGAAGCTAATCCCCAGCTGTCAAGTTAAGGAAATTTAAAGGTAGACACTAAATAAAAACATTACCAATCATGAATGCATTTTCATATAGCAACCATGGATCTCAAGCTGGGATTTATAATTATATTTGAGAGATTGTCTTATTTTAATTATAGTATCATAATTTACAAACATAAACTGTAAAAGCAGATATATTAGCCACCCAAAAACCAAATATCTTATGATATCCACTTCACCTACAACCTTGGTTGATTGATTCTTAGTAACCAATATAAGTGATTTTAAGAGGAATATACGTTTAAAGAACTCAAGAAAGAATGAAAGCCTGACCCATAAAGTCGATGGGGGTCACGGTAGGATAAGGGATTGGGGATGAGAGACTGATGGAAAGGATGATTGGTTACTAAAATAACAAACTCACAAATGCATTCAGAAATTCACCAAGAGTGTCCATGTTTATTTTAACTAGCCACCACAAAAAAGGAAAAGTCAGGACAATAGTGAAGGCCAGCTGTTGTTTTTCTTGAAGAGGTCCCAGCTCCGTATGCTGAGGAACTCTGTTCAAGATGGCCTGGCTGAGACAAATGTTCTGTCCACACTTTAAATGGCAGCTGGTTATTAAATGACTCCCAATAGAGTGAACACTTGCTATTGACAATAAGGTAATATAAGGACCGTGCAGAGCAATCAGGATGGGAATGTGAATGAAAAATCTTTAATCTGAAATTACAGCTGTCAGGGTTATATTATAAAACATGAAAGTTGCATCTGCAGTTAGAATTAATGTGTCCCCAAAGCCAAGTTTCTCATAAACTGCATCTTGCAGATACATATTTTATAAATAGACTACCCATCTTCTATAAATCAAAGAGAACTGTGGCCTATATTAAGGAATTAAAAGGGGTCATCTCTCTTGGCATTGGTATTTGTTGAGCAGTATTGGGGAGGGGGTTGCTGTGTGAAATGAACATTGATTTTCAAAGTCTGGCAGAGAGGTTAGAAGTATTAGCCCTGCACAGAACTATCCACTGGTTCTAGCATCACATACAAATGAGTTTAAGTTATATTTTGTAATAAACTGTGACTGAGGAAAAACAGGGATTATGACATAATATAAACAAGTGAAATGGCCTTCCTGGCAAATTTACCAACAGAATGTAAATTTTGATTGCTGGGCAGTTTATTTAAAAAACTGATATAACCTCTCTGGGGCAATCACATACTTTTTAAAACAGTCATAGTCTTAACAAGATAATTTTACATAGAGATACATAAAAATCCATATTAGTAATGCCACATAAACACATAAAATTGAAGGCCTGGAAACATTATTAGACATCATCTAGTCCAGGAACTCATTTGTTAAAATCTGGTGCATTTTTTAAATAAACATGTCAGATACCGAATGGCATTTATATTTTAAATCTCTGAAAACATTAAACATTTGCTCTCACACAGGCCAAAATCCCTTCCTCATATCTGGGGATGTATCTCACTTAAAAGACAAAGATGACTGTAATGAACTAGGTTCTATTTCTATTGCTAATATCTAAGGCATCGTGGTGAGTCGCAGAGGTCTCAGTGCTTTAAAAAAATAAAGCCATGCCTTTTTTAATCAGCTACTTAATACAACAGATCTTCTTTAAAGGAGAGAAATGATAAATAAATTGCTAGTAACATCACACATGCAAACCTAATACTGGTCTTGTTTAGCATTATTGAGTCTGGGAAATATATCATTGCTATGAAAAAATATAGAAGATATATTTATTAAAGTTCAAAAAAGAAGCTCTTAAGAAGTGACCATTTATTTGGGGTAGTAATTGTTGGCCCCCAGAGGGAACTATGTTTTAATTCATCTATTGTATAACTGAAAGTCGTGTCGGACTCTCTGTGACTCCCATGGGCTATAGTCGGCCAGGCTCCTCTGTCCATGGGATTTCCCAGGCAAGAATACTGGAGTAGGTTGCTTTTTCCTTCTCCAGAGGATCTTCCTGACTGAGGGATCAAACCCAGGTATCCTGCATTGCAGGCGGATTATTTACCATCTGAGCCACCAGGGAAGACCATCTATTGTAAAGCCAATGTTAAATAGAAAAATCAAGTGAATAAACAACATATATAAATTAATAACTTCTTTTGTGCTTATTTTGTGGAAAAGTAGCTAGACACACCTAATACAAACCTTCCTCGATTTCCAAGGTGAGGAACTGCCAAAGATAGCTGAGCAGACAATCATAGGAGCCAGGGATGCAGGTGCCCTAACTGAAAGAAGCGATTTACTCTTTACCTCTGGGGTCTGCAGACAGGGTGTGTGCTTTGGTCACTTGATGCTACTGGATTTTTGAGCATCAACAGATGAACATACTTTCTCTGTTTCACAATCATTTTATGGCTTTGTCTCATTTCTATAGACCTTAGTCTCAGTCTCCCATGCCTCTGTGACCTCCAGACCAGTTACTGCAGGGAGCTTTGCTTATGTCTCTTTTAACCAACCACCCAGAAGCTTTCACCATTGGTGCAAAATGCAGCAGTTCAGCTACTTAAGAATTTGGGCTGATAAGAGAGCAGAGGACACAGTTCAAGCCCAGAATCTTATATCAAAGACCTCATTTACTCAAATGAGATTTTGAACTCTGGTTCCAAGTCGTAGGTAATGACCCAACATGGTCTAAAACTTGTCCCCTAAATGTGAAGATGAGTAGATTTTTGTAACCTGTAGCACCATCATATTTTGATAACTTTGAATATAAAGAATATTACTTTTTATATCAATCAGTCAGTTCAGTTCAGTCGCTCAGTTGTGTCCGACTCTTTGTGACCCCATGAACCGCAGCACTCCAGGCCTCCCTGTCCATCACCAACTCCCGGAGTCTACCCAAACCCATGTCCATCGAGTCAGTGATGCCATCCAGCCATCTCATCCTCTGTTGTCCCCTTCTCCTCCTGCCCCCAATCCTTCCCAGCATCAGGGTCTTTTCCAATGAGTCAACTCTTCGCATGAGGTGGCCAAAGTATTGGAGTTTCAGCTTCAACATCAGTCCTTCCAATGAACACCCAGGACTGAACTCCTTTAGGGTGGACTGGTTGGATCTTCTTGCAGTCCAAGGGACCCTCAAGAGTCTTCTCCAACACCACAGTTCAAAAGCATCAATTCTTCGATGCTCAGCTTTCTTATATTAATAGAATTATTCAAAATGAAAACTTTAGTTGTAATTATTTTACATTCACAGTAATACAATTTGACTCTTAGAAATCCAAGAGTAACTCAAAGCAGAAAAGAAATCAAACCTGGGATGGGAATCTAACTGCAAAAAAGTGAGAATTGCTTTTCTGACATTCAGGGGCTCTTCAAAGAAAAGAAAAGGGTAAGAAGACAGCATAGGAAAGACAGCAAAAGGAGTGAGTGGAATTGGGAGATTATAGATGTAAATAAAAACCTGTGAACCAATTCTACAGCACAAAGTGCTTCCCAGATCTTCCAGCCACCTGAAATTAGAATGACTAAATGCCATCAGGTATGACTCATAGACCTTAGACTCCAAACTGGTGTGCAAAAAATACAGAAGAGTGCTTTATGTCTGCTTTTATGGAACTGTGGGAGAAAACTTAAGGGAAGGAAAGAACATTCACAACACTGGACAAGTCACTCGGAGTTTGGCTACCAGAACAGATACACTTTGCCAGGTTTGCAAATGACAAAGGGAAAGAAATAGATCATCTAATATAGAGTTGAGAGCTTCCCAGGTGGAACTAGTGGTGAAGAATCACCTGCCAATGCAGGAGATACCAGAGTCGGGGATTCAACCCCTGAGTCAAGAAGATCCCCTGGAGGAGGGAAGGGCTACCCACTCCAGGATTCTTGCCTGGGAAATTTCATGGAGAAAGGAGCCTGGTGGGCTACAGTCCATGAGGCTGCAAAGAGTCAGACATGACTGAGCAACTGAGCACAATATAGAGTCACCATTTTAAATGATGTCTCAAAATAGAATTAAAATAAACATCAATTAAAACTACCATCTGCTTTCATCATCCTTTTATAAACAAAAGAGCATCTGGCATTTTAATTTCCCAAATTTAGAACATAATTTCAGAACAAAGCTTTTTTCTTCCCAAAGCAGGTAGCCATATTTTTGCTCTCCCTCCAAACAGGCTGCATTAAAATATGAATACAGAAAAGTGACAACAGAAGAATATACATCATAAAACTGCATACAGTGTAAACATGAAGGTCTAATATGTACCAAATATTATGTGATGTAATATAAAATGAAGCTCAAAAGAATTTTTGTTGTATCAATGTCTAAAATAGACTTACACAAGGCCAAGATATTGAAGACACAAACTAGAATTTTAACATCATTTCAACTTAACCAATGACATTTGGGAGAGCAGAAGGACAAAAGCATTACAGCTCTCAAGCATCCCACACATGTCTGGCCATCTCCTGGCCTAGTGAGATAGAAAGTAGCTCAGGGAGAACTCCATGGAACCCAGACAACTAAACATCTGGCAAGGAATGCTCAGGGTCTGAGAAGAGTCTGAGCAGTAACTTAGATGGAGTGAGATGAACATTTGCTGTTGTTGTCCAGTCCCTAAGTGGTGTCCAACTCTGTGACCTTACAAACTAAAGCACACCAGGCTTCCCAGTCATTCACTATCTCTCAGAGTTTGCCCAAATTCATGCCCATTGAGCCAGTGATGCTATCTAACATTAAGGTAACTACAAGTTACAGTAATTTAAATGTTTCAGTCACCTAGGTAATATTAGGAGAATGTGAGAGAATGATAACCTATATTCCAAATAATCAGATTCATTTGGGTTTATCTACCTTTCTGGACATTGAGAATATGCTTATTATTGATGTTGAGAGAAGTAAACTGTAATTAGAGTAAACATATGCTGTAAATTCAAATTGGTAGTGAAAAAACTAAATGTAATTTATCCAAAGGAACTATTAAAATATGCTGTTAGTTTTAAAGCTAGAAAATGGGAAAAGTAGATAAATGAGGAAATTTTCCTTTAACTTTGCAAAAACTTTTCAATGGAAAACTGAATTTCTTCAGTTATTTTTGAGAATAATTATGAGTTATTTACACTTTATTATGAGGAAAATCTCTCCTGCTTGTTTTCTCTCTCTTCTCTTTTTTTCTCTCACACTTGGTAGACAAATGCAAATACTTTGAGAGGATATCCCAACAGAAACCATTGTGGTTTGAGGGTTTCCTCGTCATCTTGTATTAGAGAAAATGATGCTGAATCATATATACTTAACAAATCAAAAAGCAACAAACATGTGTTAGTAATGAAAATGCCCCATACTAAGTAATCATCATGATGCCACTAAAGGAAAACAAGACTTTTTATTTACTTAACACATTACACTATGTTCCATAGAGAATGAATATATTTTACCAAACACTGATGAACTGAAATCCTGCCCACCCAATTTCACCTTCATATGGATTTTAATATTGACTACACATGTGTGCTAAGTCACTTCAGTTGTGTCGGACGCTTTGCAACCCTATAGACTATAGCCTGCCAGACTCCTCTGTCCATGGGATTCTCCAGGCAAGAATACTGGAGTGGTTTGCCATGCCCTCCTCCAAGGGATTTTTCTGACCCAGGGATTGAACACATGTCTCTTACCTCTCCTGAATTGGCAGATGGGTTCTTTACCACTAATGCCACCTAGGAAGCTCAATATTGACTATAGTTAATACTATATTCGGAGAAGGCAATGGCATCTCACTCCAGTACTCTTGCCTGGAGAATCCCATGGATGGAGGAGCCTGGTGGGCTGCAGTCCATGGGGTCGCTAGGAGTCGGACACGACTGAGCGACTTCACTTTCACTTTTCACTTTCATGCATTGGAGAAGGAAATGGCAACCCACTCCAGTGTTCTTGCCTGAAGAATCCCAGGGACGGCGGAGCCTGATGGGCTGCCATCTATGGGGTCACACAGAGTCGGACACGACTGAAGCAACTTAGCAGCAGCAGAAATACTATACTATTTTCTTCATTCCATTAGACACAAAGGACATTGTTCTTGTAATTGGTAGAGATAAAAGGGAACTGTCATGCTCACCAAAATGGGAAACTACAAAGAAAAATATGATGATCTCAGTAGTTATAATAGTGACAAGCTTTGCAACATATGAATAGATAGAGTTATCCTTCCCATGTCACAAATCTAGCCAGTCATTTTACATTTAGAATAGTAAAAAAAAATATAAAAATCTCATCATTTGAAAGTGGGGAAAGTGAATTGCCAATGGAGAAGAAATACTCCTTCATTTTTGAAAGTCAAAGGGTTATAAAAGCTAATGGATGACTGAAACGATTTTAGGAAGATTTGAGCCCAAGACCTGCTATGAAGGATTGTAATGAAAGGGAGAAGGAAGCTATCTGCCATTGGGAAGCTTGGAAGTTATGTAAGGAGCAATGAGGAGGATAAAAACAGGGAAGTGAAATGAAGGTTTGTATATGGAACAGTTAACCCATCTGTACCTCCAACTGGCAGAATTTGAAAGTTCCGAGTCTATCTTCTCTAAATTAAATTCCCTGGGGATTCCTCTCTGACACGTCTGAACGGACCTCTTGGGTTAAGTCAAGTTTTCAAGTGTCAAAGTTACTGCCAAGAATAAAGTCTTCTTTGTTTTGTTTTTTGAGAGACCTGAGACCTGATAGCTGCTCTCTGTTCACTGATCTTAAAGCTAAGCCTTCCAGTCAATAATCTATGGCCACACACTGAGTTGTTTACCTGTTAGCAGAAGAAATGCATGCTAACTGGCCAATACTTCATTTTTTAATACAAAGAGACAACCAAGGGCTTTCAGACAAATAAGAAAAAAAATAAAAGAGAAAGATCTAAGCAAATTAACAGAAAAAAATCTTGAAATGAACATGTAACTCAAGAATATGAGATAACTTTTAAAGAATTCTAATTAACACACTCATGAATGTTCAAGAAAACATTATACTCACACACACACAAAAATAGGATGCTATACAAAATACACTATACAATTATAGAGGAAGTTTGTTGGGGCAGGTAAAATATGGTATCTAAAATTAACATTTTCAATTGAAAGACAAGAAAATGAAATCAAAGATATACCCAAGTTTACAGAGAAGAATGCAAAGGTATGAAAAAAAAATGCAAAGGGTCAATTCAGGATTTCTAGCACAACATTAATTGAAATGAAAAAGCAGAAATTCTCAAATAAATATAGAATTGTTAAAACAACTGGGTTTGGGAGGCAATGGGGACATCACCAATGACTTGCTTGCATTTAATAGGGTGTTTCTTAACTCCTGAATATAGACTATTTATTAAATAGTCTATAGAGAATGAAAATAGAAAGAAGGAAATCACTTAGGCAACTAAAAGCATCCAGGTGAGAAATGATGATACCTCAGAAATGGAGCAAGTGAAAAGTGGTCAGATTCTAAACAAAGCTTAAAGGTAGAATCTATAGAACTGGTAGATGTGGGATGTGAAAAAAACTAAAGATGTCAAAAAGGCTCAAAATTTTTTATCCAGGCAACTAGATGGATGAAATTCTGATTTACTGAGATAAAATGTGCTGCAAAAGGAACAGCTCTTGTCAGTGAAATTTTGGGAGAAATATAATTTGGACTGGACCTGTTAGATGTGAGATTCATATTAGACATCCAGTTGGATATATTGAATAAGTAGTGAGATACTGGAGTCTGAAATTCCAGGAAGAAGATTCTTGCAATTGTGAACAAATGACATTTAAAGCTAAGGTGCTGAATGAGTTCACCAAAGACTGAGTATATAGAGATAATAGGAAAGGTCCATAGAGCAAGCCCTGAAGCACTCCAGTGTTGAGATGTGAAGAAGATGAAGAGTAACAAGCCAAAAAGGAGCATCTAGTGAGGCAGAAGGATTACCAAAAGAGAGTGGCATGCCGGAAGTCAAGTGTGTTTCAAGAAGGAGGGAGTCATCAGCTGTGTCAAAACCTGCTTCGAGGTAAGTGCAATAAGGACTTAAAAGTGATCATCGAATTTTGCAACCTGGAGCTCTTTGGTGATATGACAAAAGCTGTTCCTGAGGTGATAGGGGTGAAACCAGAATAAAGTGTATTTAAGAAAGAATGGGAAAGGGAGTAGAGAGAGATTATACATAATCTTTCAGGAGATTTTCTAGAAAAGTTAGCACAGAACTGCTGAGGTGTTTGGAAGAATATTGGGATCAAGGCAAGATCTTTTATGATATGTGCTGTTGTAGCATATTTACATCATATTGGGAATGTTCCTGTAGAGAGGGATCATTTCATTCAGGATGAGGACAGCAGCCATAGAAACAAAGTCCTTAAAACAGGAAGGGGGGAAAATGAACAAAGGAGCTACTAGCCTTCCATGGAGCAAAGAAAATACAGTGGATGGCAGAATGCATAGGGGCAGATGTATGAAGGTAGGCTTGTGCAAAAGCACATGAAAGTTGCTGTTGCTTGTTTTCATTCTTTTTTTTTTTTTTCAGTAAAATAAGAAGAAAAGGAGAGCAAAAGAACAAGTGAGAGAGGTTAGAGAGGAGATAAAAAGATGATGAATCATCCTGTAGGTGAGGAGGGAAACACCTAAGGAAGGCAACAAGACTTGTAAGGAGCACAAAGAGCACTTTGGCATTGCCTTTCTTTGGGATTGGAATGAAAACTGACCTTTTCCAGTCCTGTGGCCACTGCTGAGTTTTCCAAATTTGCTGGCATATTGAATGCAGCACTTTCACAGCATCATCTTTCTGGATTTGAAGTAGCTCAACTGGAATCCCATCGTCTCCACTACCTTTGTTCATAGTGATGCTTCCTAAGGCCCACTTGACTTCACACTCCAGGATGTCTGGCTCTAGGGGAGTGATCACACCATCGTGATTATCTGGGTCATTAAGATCTGTTTTGTATAGTTCTTCTGTGTATTCCTGCCACCTCTTCTTAGTATCTTCTGCTTCTGTTAGGTCCATACCATTTCTGTCTTTTATTGTGCCCATCTTTGCATGAAATGTTCCCTTGGTATCTCTAATTTTCTTGCAGAGATCTCTAGTCCTTCCCATTCTATTGTTTCTTTCTATTTCTTTGCATTGATCACTGAGGAAGGCTTTCTTATCTTTCCTTACTATTCTTTGGAACTCTTCATTCAAATAGATATATCTTTCCTTTTCTCCTTTGCCTTTAGCTTCTCTTCTTTTCCCAGCTATTTGTAAGGCCTCCTCAGACAACCATTTTGCCTTTTTGCATTTCTTTTTCTTGGGAATGGTCTTGATCACTGCCTCCTATACAATGTCACAAACCTCTGTCCATAGTTCTTCAGGCACTCTGTCAATCAGATCTAATCCCTTGAATCTGTTTGTTACTTCCATTGTAAAATTGTAAAGGATTTGATTTAGGTCATACCTGAATGGTCTAGTGGTTTTCCCTACTTTATTGTCATCCTTCTTATTTAACTTATATGCAGAGTACATCATGCGAAATGCTGGGCTGGATGAAGCACAAGCTGGAATCAAGATTGCTGGGAGAAATATCAATAACCTCAGATATGCAGATGACACCACCCTTACGGCAGAAAGTGAAGAAAAACTAAAGAGCCTCTTGATGAAAATGAAAGAGAGTGAAAAAGTTGGCTTAAAAGTCAACATTCAGAAAAGTAAAATCATGGCATCTGGGCCCATCACTTCATGGCAAATAGATGAGGAAACAATGGTAACAGTGACAGATTTATTTATTTTTTTTGGCTCCAAAATCATTGTAGATGGTGACTGCAGCCATGAAATTAAAAGATGCTTGCTTCTTGGAAGAAAAGCTATGACCAACCTAGACAGCATATTAAACAGCAGAGACATTACTTTGCTAATAAAGGTCCATCTAGTCAAAGCTGTGGTTTTACCAGTAGTCATGTATGGATGTGAGAGTTGGAATATAAAGAAAACTGAGCACCGAAGTATTGATGCTTTTGAACTGTGGCATTGGAGAAGACCCTTGAGAGTCACTTGGACTGCAAAGAGATCCAACCAGTCCATCCTAAAGGAGATCAGTCCTGAAAATTCATTGGAAGGACTGATGCTGAAGCTGAAACTCCAATACATTGGCCACCTGATGCAAAGAACTCATTCACTGGAAAATACTCTGATGCTGGGAAAGATTGAAGGCAGGAGAAGAAGGGGACAACATAGGATGAGATGATTGGATGACATCACTGACTCGATGGACATGAGTTTGAGTATGCTCTGGGTGTTGGTGATGGGCAGGGAAGCCTGGCGTGCTGCAGTCCATAGGGTCACAAAGAGTTGGACACAACTGAGCGACTGGACTGAACTGAACTGAACTGAACGAAGAGCACACTCGAGATTAATAGTTATGAACAAAGATAGAGATGTGGGCAACTGACCGTGAGCTTTCTTCAGATCTAAGTCAGGTGCGTGGGCAACTGTACCATGGGTGAAGAGTTGATTTTATAGGCTTTAGGTTTTGTGAGGCCAAGATAAGTTTGGGAGATGAATCAATGGTAGTAGGCAAGGAAGTCATGACAGACCACAGCTTCTAAGCTGGGTAAGGAGGCCAGTGAGGAGATGTGTGGTGTGGTGCACAGTGAAAAAGTGATGAGTCAGAAAGAAAGGAATTTTGGAGTAAGAATATTACATAAAGAGAGAGAATGGGACTGGATAAGGGGAGGGGATGGAATGATAAATCAGGCAGCGACTTGAGATTGGAGTGCTTGAAACTGAAATTAAAATTGAAGTGTTAACGTCTAAGATATGGCTGGAGTGAATAAGGTAGGGTGGAATGCAAACTCTTGAGATATGGGAAGGTCAAAGACCTGGGCAGTTAGACTACTGGAAGGATTTATCTGCATTGAAATTACCAAGATTTATGATAGAAGTTGTATTGAAGGGAGAGATGGTGAATTAGTTGATACCATTGACTTAAGGATTGCAAATTGATAGGACAAGGAAACACTGTCTCAAGGATCTATGCATGATTATGGCAAATAGGAGTAGAAAGTAGTATAATCTTCAAAGTTCCTGAGAAGAAATGTTTCAAAGGGGAGAGTGGTGTTACAATGTTTGGAGGCAGTAATCAGAACAAGAAAGACTCCCACCTCCAGGAACAATAGTATTAAGTTCAAGGAGAAGAAACTGTCATGTCTGGAGAACATAGCAGAAAAATGTATGCTTGCATGAGAGACAGCTTCCACTCAGACCAAGAGGCTGCAGAGATTTCTTGAGGAAGCCAAAGACACAGAACAGAGATTGGCAAATTCAGCCAGCCTCCTGTGCTTTTTATGCCTGGGAGCTGAGAATAGGTTTTATATTTTTAAAGAGTTAGACTTAGACTTTAAATGGTTATATAAGTACATGCATGATATTCTTGATTTTGTCTCTTGGTCCAAAAGGCCTCAAGTATTGATATTTACTATCCAACCCTTTCACAAAAACCAAACATCTCCCACCCCTAGTCCAGAGGATCAGCTGCAGGTGCTCAGGGCACAAACAGGGTGAAGACACATGTCCTGATCTTGAGATACAAAGCTGTTCCCTACAACTTTCACCCAAACTCTACCCAAGATTTATGCTGCTGCTGCTAAGTCGCTTCAGTCGTGTCCAACTCTGTGCGACCCCATAGACGGCAGCCCACCAGGCACCCCCGTCCCTGGGATTCTCCAGGCAAGAACACTGGAGTGGGTTGCCATTTCCTTCTCCAATGCATGAAAGTGAAAAGTGAAAGTGAAGTCGCTCAGTCGTGTCTGACTCTTAGCAACCCCATGGACTGTAGCCCACCAGGCACAAGATTTATGAAGAATCTCCAAAGGCCAATTTGCAGACAAACACACTGCAATTTGGTATCTATAAAACCTATGGCACTTCTAACACAACATAACACAGCCATATAGTATTTTTTCCAGTCACATAGAACAACTTCTTCTTCCTACCTTCCCTAGCCTTCCCCTTCCTCCACTGGAGAAAGATCACTTCTACACACACACACATACACACACACACACAAATCTGCCAACTTCTGATATAGAAGATTTTGCTAATGACTGACCAGGAAAGTGTTTGACTAGAGCAAATTTGAGAATAGTATATAGAATCATGGGGCCTCCCAAGTAGCACCAGTGGTAAAGGTGAGTTCAATCACTGGGTCAGGAAGATCCCCTGCAGAAGGGAATGGTAACCCACTCCAGTTTTTTTGCCTGGAGAATCCCACAGACAGAGGAGCCTGGTGGGCTACATACAGTCCATGGGTTTGCAAAGTGTTGGACACACATACACTCACATACACACACACATACAGAATCATAAGTGGATAGGAATCTGATGAGAAATAACAAGAGTTTAGGGCATCATATGTTGACTGAGGTAAACAGGTAAAATCCAAGACCAAGACTCCTAAGGGTCATTTCAGCAAACTGTGGTGGGAGACTATAATTCAGTAGTGGTGAGAGGAGGTGAGAGACCTTTACAGGAGCTGGTGGGACTCTGGATTCCTGGTTCAGCCATAGCTTTGGTTTCTAACAGGAGAAGTGTGAGAACACATGATGCTCTGGTGTGCTCCTTGATAGCTTCACCAAGTCTGTATTTAGACTACCTACTATCTATATATTATTTATTCATCATCACATTTCTGTGAAGAAGATATTATAACTTCCATTTCACAGATGAGAAAAAAATAAGTGATCTGACCAAGGTTATACAGGTAATAAAATCCAAAATCTGAGTTAGAACCTAGGTCTTCTGGCTATTAAACCAAGCATTTCTTTTCTCATAACTGAAGAATATGTATTCAAAAGCAGCACATATTAGCAACGGGGGGGGGGGGAGAAGTACTTCCTATAGACCAGAAAACATAAAAAAGAATAAAAAAAGTCCAAGACTTGCTTTCATTAAATCAAAACACATGGTTAAGCAGTCCTACCATCTGACTGTTAAAAGCATATTTCAAACTTAGAAATATGAGTATATCTAAAGAAATAAGCACATCTGTACATATAAGCAGGAGAGGGTGGTCTGCTTTAAACATGAATCTTGGATATCAATTTTGGTGGGAAAGAGAAGACTGGTGTTGAGCTCTGGAAACACATTCTAGCACTAGAGAAGTATTTTCTGACAAAGGCAAAAAGGTTTCATCACTTCCAACTGATTCCTGGATACATTGGCCATATGATTTTGTACATCTCACCAAGCAAACTTCAAACAACTAGTTCAAAATCCAGGTACTTTCAAGTTTCTAGTTTGTCTGAATAGGGGTACAACACTCTGCAAAGCACTATCTTCTTCTTCTGTAAATAATGAGTTAACATTCTCAATCATATTTTAATTGGCTATGATTATAACCCCTTTCAATCTATCAGTCAATACATAATAAAACTTAATTTTCTAACATCAAAAATGAGAGTCTGATTCAGAATTGTGGTAAATATCCTGAGGTTGTCAGGGAAAAAATTCTTCCAAAGAAGATGTGGAACTCTTCCTCTTTTTCTCGCTTTTTCTTTCTTTCATGAAAATGTGTGCTGTAACTGCTGTATAGTACTTAATGTGATATAGTCTTCAGTAGCCCCAGTTAAATGTGTGGCACTTTATTTTTACAATATGATTTTGGCAATGTAGTCATGGAGTATTTTCTACTATATACTGTACATTATGTACAGTACTGTACTGTACTGATGCCACATTATAAAAGAGAAGAATCATTTGATTTACTACCAGGAAAAATGAATCAACTTATAACTAAAATAGACTTCTCCAAATGGAAATATTTATCTTAATTTCACTTTCTTTGACATGTTTGTATCCCTCATAGTTACTGCAATGAACATATGTTAACTATTTATTCATTGATTCATCATGTCGTATTTTTAAATATTTTGTTTTATAGGTATAAGGTTTATATGGTGGATCAAACAAAAGACATTGAGATTATTTTCAAGAGACACACAATTTTAAGGTAAATAAGATTTTAAAACAGTGCTATACAAAATATCAAAGATCATACAAGTATTGTCTGAACGCCAGTATAGGCAATCATGTCAATGATAGTCTGTCTCAGTCAACTGAGGTTAAATAATGTTGTGATAACAAAAAAAATCTAAAAAGTCTCAGTGACTTGCCAAATAAAGTTTATTTTTCACTCAAGTTACATGTCCTTTTGGGGTCAAGAATGATATATCTTCCACATTTCTTTGTTCTCTACCTGAAGGAAGGGGAAAGAGAGCATGGAGGAATCACACAAGAAATCTTAAAACCTTTGTTTAGAAATATGTTGCAATTTCCATTTAAATGTTCTTTAACCAAGGGAAATAGGGGCTAAGAAGTATGGTCTTCCTACAGGGAGAGCTAACACAGTGATTCCTTAGAAATGTTCAATAATTTTACTATTTAAAAACGCTAATGTTCATTTACCAGAGATAAAACACCTAGCTGCAATTATTTCAGGAGTATATAGGATTCCTTAAATCCCACTCCAGGTATAAGGCACGGAGAGAGGGCAGCTGTAGATCTCTTGTTGAATGGAACCGTGCTTGGGTTATATGGAATATATAGTTTGTATGTGATTGCCCTTCATTTTTCTCCATTTACTTATTCTTGGGCTGTTTGCCTCTCGCTCACAATTGGATCCTCTGTGGACATTAGGTGATCCAGCTCCTGACCCCCTTCTGGCTTAGCACAGCATTCTGGCAATCACACATTTCCAGCCATCAGCTCATTCACCAATTCTGTCCAAGTCCTTTAATCCACATCACTCAGCTCTGCTCAGGGAGCCCCAGGACTGCAGCCTCTGCAGCCTCCAAGCACCTGTACCACATCTGCCCACATCCACTCAGTCCAAATCCCAGACCTGGGGCCTCTCCTCAAATTTGGCAGAGCAATGCTACTGTTGTCGACTGCTGTCTACCTGCAAATAGAATGAGAAGAAATAAATTATTAAGCAAAGACATGTTGGGTAAATAAAACAAATAAAATCTTGAGACATAGGGTCCAAAGGGATGGAAACTATTAATAATTTTCTACACAGTAACAAGTCTGGAAACCATAGTTCCTTGAGTTTATTACAAAGAGGAGACCTCTAAGGGACTGCGTGAAAGGGCATGACAAGAAATACGTGCACTTGGGCTAAGTAAAATTTAAAAGAATAAAACAGAAACTCAAGTCATCATGCTTATTTAGCAAGTTTATAAAAATGTAATAAAAATATACACAATTACCAGATAGACATCACATACATCTTAACTTTTCTTACTTTTACCAGTAACATTTATAGATCCAAAGCATGAAATTGTAAAATAGTTACAATTAATAATAGCATTGACACAACTGTAAACATTATTAATTTACTCCCACATTTAAAAAGTCAAGTATGAATAACACAGATTAAATTTACACGTATAACGGATGTTCTTACATTAAGGAAAGACAAAATAAGTAAACACTGATTTGGTCACACCTGCAGCATCAAACCTTTACAAAATATTTTACTATTTCTTTGATTGTAGGACTGCCACTGTTTTGTTTTAGGTTTAAGATGTAAAAGCAGAGGTGTGGGTTTAGGCTTCCTGTTTAGACTTCCAGCTCTTTCCAACAGAGAAAGGATCTCAGAAATAAGCGACAAACCTCTTCCTTTTCTCTCCTTCTCTCTTAGCGATGTGGATAAATCTAAACACAATGGCACTTCATGAAAACTACGTTTGAGGGCAGTATCTTTATGCAGCTGATCTTGCCTTTTTTTTACAAAAATGGGAGACCTTGTTTACAATCTTCCCATTTAGAAGCAATAAGTAATTTTTCCTGCTTAACATATGAGAGCTATTTTGCATAATCTTTTCCAACTTTCCTTAGAGTACCCTCCAGGGATCAGCAATTCAGGTTAGCTAGTGAATTCTTGTCTTTAGTTATTTTCTTTTCAAATGGGCTGGTCTCAACAGCTCAACCCCAAGCTGGTTCCAGCTGCCCAGGATAATGTTGGAGCTCCTTCCTGAAAGCACAGTGACAAAAGGTACTAAAGCTAATGTGTGATCACGGTAGTGAACTTTTAGTAGCATTGCTTCAATTTTCCATGTGGGAATTCCTCCAGGAAAAAAAGTTTAAGCATTGAAATTGCAATCTCCATTCTTGTTTTAAGGTCTGAAATGGAAGGGAAAGGGGATTAATTTTTCATATGAATTAAAGATGACTCTAACAATATGTTTCCTTACAAGGTTAATAAACAGGAAAAGGCAAGCGATCAAGATGTAACCATAATTGTTACTAGATTTACTTCAGACTGCTACTTACAGCTACAAGACACTATCATTTCAGGCAATCCTTTTTAATGTCAGCAACAATTTGAAATTCAGGATATTTCAATAAGTAGTCTAAGCTTTTTAGAGTTTATATGACATCATGAAAGTTGTGACATGTATTTTTTACTATTCAATAATAATACTAAGATTAAAGTGTCTACTAGTCACAAGCTATTGTTTGTGTAGCTACTAACAGCAAAAAAAAAAACCAAATAGTACACCAATAATTATATATGTAAAATTAATTTCAGATTAAAAGTAAAGGTCAAATTATGAAGGAAGTCTGCGGTATTTTGCTGAGTGCTGTTGGAATAAGATACAAGTAATTTCTAAAGATTAGCAGAATATTCATTATTGCCCACTAATAGTAAATACACACTAATTCACTCCATCCTATATGCTTTGACAGGGCTGCAATTCTTTGAGATGACTTACTTGTCAAGCAGCATAACCACAAAAAGATGCCAACAGTGTAATTTTCCACAGTTCACTTAATTTTCTCATCTATAAACACATTCAAATCAAGTTCACCTGAAAGTTCAAAATTATAGGGAGATGAACATCTCAGATTACTTATTTACTCAAATGTTTTTTTCTTATTTTCCATTGCTTTATCTGAAGTCCTCTGTTGTTGAAAAAATGCTTATATCAATGGAATACATTAAATGTCTAAATTCATATACAAAAACTGTAAAAAGGCAAAACTATGAATGCTTGGTTTTAAAGCCTGGTTCTATTACTTAGTGGATGTGTGACTTAGGAAAGTAACAGTACTTCTGGGCCTTGATTTAATTATCTCTAAAGATGAGAATAACTAAGTGCCTGTCTCATTGGATTGTTCAAGCATTGTACCATATTAAGCATTTGGTACCAGGCTCATAATAAATGCTACACAAGAATTTGCTTTATCACTGTATCATTATTATTATCATGATTATTAATAGCTGACGAACTTTCATGAAAGTTGCTTATCAAAATCTATTTCTTCATCCTTAAAATGGGGTAATAACAGTATCCACTTCACAAGGTTGTAATGAGGATCAAAAAACATGTCGTGGCAAACCCTTGGCAAAGTCCAAGGCATGTAGGAGTGAGTGCTCAAGATTCACTGGTTATTTTCTGGAGCTGGTTTTGCGGATTTCTCACTTCTCACTTCTCTAGCAGTAGGATTACAACGAATTTCTTAGTAGCAAGACTTTCACTAACTTTCTAATTTTCTCTAACTCTTCCCCCTCCTCTTGCATAAGGGAGGGATAATAAGCTAGAAAGGACTTCACTACTCAGCAAATAGAGATGTACCTCATTTCACTGTGCTTTGATTTATTGCACTTTGCATATACTGTGTTTTTTACAAATTGGAGTTTCCTGAAAAATCCTGCATTGAGCAAATCTATCAGTCCCATTTTTCCAATATCCTTTTGCTCACTTCATATCTCTGTGCCACAGTTGGGTTATTCTTGAAGTGTTTCAGACTTTTTCATTATCATTATGTTTGTTATGGTGATCTGTGATTGGTTATCTTGATGTTACTATCGTAATTGTTTGGGAGTGTCACAAACCACAGCCATATAAGATAGCCAACTTGATAAATGTGTCTGTTCTGACTGACCAACCACTCCAACCTTCAGAAGCCATGACCCTGATCAGTCAGTCACCATCAACATTGCAACAAGACCCTCCACCAGCAAAAAGTTATGACTGGCTGAAGGTTCAGAAGATGGTTAGCAATAAAGTATTTTTTAACCAAGGTATGTAAATTGACATAGTGCTATTACATGCTTAATAGGCTCCAGTATAGTGTAAATGTGACTGTTATATGCACTAAAAAAAAAACAAAAATTCATGTGACTTGCTTTATTGTAATATTTGCATTATTACAGTGGTCTGGAATGAAATCCCAAATATCTCCAGGATATGCTGGTAGAAGATGTGTATAAAAGGACCCCTCCAGTTGTGGCAGCCTCTGAAAAGGTGGGCAGGCCTATTTTCATCTTCTTTCACTGATTTCCAACACTTTGGCTCTGCTACCTTGTAAAAATACAGCATTCATAATTGTAGTTGGGAAAAAGGGAGGTAATCAATATTTGAATTCATGATGACACTTAGGGGTAAATACCAGTCCTGTCAAGGGTTGGATCCTTCTTACTTCATATCTCTCAGAAGTCTATTGCTTGAGCTTTCTTGTCAACTTTTCTGTAATGGGCAAGGCTTAAGATATGACAGTGCCATAGAGAAAAGGGCCCCCAAAACTCAATCTTTAAGAATATTTTATGTCCAGTATCATACCCTTTATGGCAGAAGGGTAAGTGGTATAGTCCATTTTAAAACCAAAACACTGTTAATCAGGACCCCTCTCTCTATATAAAACAACCTTAATTGTTTGGATTTAATTGTGGCCTCCAAGCCATACAGAGTCTGAGATGGAGCACGAGGAGATTAGGCATGCTTTCCAGTCTTCAAATGCTCCCATGTTTCATTCCCAGTTCACCCGAAAAAGGCCTTTAAAATTAAGAAGCAGTCATTCTTCTTGGTCTCCTCCCTACAGTTCCATCAGCTTCTCAGTCCTAACTCATGTCCTGTGCACTATTTTTCTGAGTCTCCATCTTAGGCTAAATCACCATCTGCTTCTGTTAAGCTAGCCTTGGTGTTGGTTGTGTCTAAGAAAAGAACAAGGTAGTAAGGAAGAAAACCAAAGAGGCTTAAGAGATTAAACATTCTCTTTGTGTATAAGCAAATGATTTAGATAAAATCATCAACTCTTCCTTCACTGAAGAAGAAAAAAAATAAACAGAGGCTCTTGATTTTTTCAGGTAAAAGTTCTATTATTCATCCTTTACCTTTCTGCTGGTTTTATGTATATGATCAAACATCCTTCTTAAAGTTTCACATTCTCTTGTTTTACTTGATTAGAGGAGGAGTGTGTCATTCTACTGATGTTGATAAATCTGGCTCAGTATCTTGGGTCAAAGATGTTTCTCAACTCATCTGGGGACTATTTTCAAAATGAATCTATTTCACAGTGATAACAAAACTGACTTCTTGTTGTTGTTCAGTTGCTCAGTCATGTCCAACTTTTTGTGACCCCATGGACTGCAGCAGGCTAGGCTTCCCTGTCCTTCATCATCTCCCGGAGTTAGCTCAAACTCATGTCCATTGAGTCGGTGATGCCATCCAATCATCTTTCACCTTCTGTTGTCCCTTTCTCCTCCTGCCTTCAATCTTTCCCAGCATCAGGGTCTTTTCTGAAGAGTCAGCTCTTCACATAAGGTGGTCAAATATTGGAGTTTCAGCTTCAGCATCTGTCCTTTCAATGAATGTTAAGGATAGAATTCCTTTAGTATTGACTGGTTTGTTCTCCTTGCAGTCCAAGGGACTCTCAATAGTCCTCTCCAACACCACAATTCAAAAGCATCAATTCTTTGACACTCAACTTTCTTTATGGTTCAACTGTCACATCCATACATGACAACTGGAAAAACCATAGCTTTGAATGGGAAAACCACTAGACCATTCAAGTATGGCCTAAATCAAATCCCTTACGATTATACAGTGCACTTGAGAAATAGATTTAAGGGACTAGATCTGATAGACAGAGTGCCAAAGATAAAATTGCCAACATCTGCTGGATCATCGAAAAGGTAAGAGAGTTCCAGAAAACACCTATTTCTGCTTTATTGACTATACCAAAGCCTTTGACTGTGTGGAACAAAATAAACTGTGGAAAATTCTGAAAGAGATGGGAATACCAGACCACCTGACCTGCCTCTTGAGAAACCTGTATGCAGGTCAGGAAACAATAGTTAGAACTGGACATGGAACAACAGACTGGTTCCAAATAGGAAAAAGAGTATGTCAAGGCTGTATGTTGTCACCCTGCTTATTTAACTTACATGCAGAGTACATCATGCAAAATGCTGGGCTGGATGAAACACAAGCTGGAATCAAGATTGCTGGGAGAAATATCAATAACCTCTGATATGCAGAAGACACCACCCTTATGGCAGAAAGTAAAGAAAAACTAAAGAGCCTATTGATGAAAGTAAAGAGGAAAGTGAAAAAGTTGACTTAAAGCTCAACATTCAGAAAACTAAGATCATGGCATCTGGTCCCATCACTTCATGGCAAATAGATGGGGAAACAGTGGCTGACTTTATTTTTTGGGGCTCCAAAATCACTGCAGATGGTGACTGCAGCCATGAAATTAAAAGATGCTTACTCCGTGGAAGGAAAGTTATAACCAATCTAGACAGCATATTAAAAAGCAGAGACATTACTTTGCCAACAAAGGCTTGCCTAGTCAAGACTATGCTTTTTCCAGTAGTCAGGTATGGATGTGAGAGTTGGACTATAAAGAAAGCTGAGTGCAGAAGAATTGATGCTTTTGAACTGTGGTGTTGGAGAAGACTCTTGAGAGTCTCCTGGACTGCAAGGATATCCAACGAGTCCATCCTAAAGGAGATCAGTCCTGGTTGTTCATTGGAAGGACTGATGTTAAAGCTGAGCTCCAATACTCTGGCCACCTAACGCAAAGAGCTGACTCATTTAAAAAGACCCTGATGCTGGGAAGGATTGAGGGCAGGAGGAGAAGGGGACAACAGAGGATGAGATGGTTGGGTGACATCACTGACTCTACGGACATGAGTTTGGGTAAACTCCGGGAGCTGGTGATGGACAGGGAGGCCTGCATGCTGCAGTCCATGGGGTGACAGAGTCCGATATGACTGAGCAACTGAATTGAACTGCACTGAACTGACTAGATGGACCTTTGTTGGCAAAGTAATGTCTCTGCTTTATAATATGCTGTCTATGTTGGTCATAACTTTTCTTCCAAGGAGCAAGCATCTTTGAATTCATGGCTGTACTCACCATCTGCAGTGATTTTGGAGGCCAAGAAAATAAAGTCTGTCACTGTTTCCATTGTTTCCCCATCTATTTGCCATGAAGTGATGAGACTGGATGCCATGATCTTCGTTTTTGAATGTTGAATTTTAAGCCGGCTTTTACACTCTCTTCTTTCACCTTCATCAAGAGGCTCTTTATTTCCTCTTCACTTTCTTCCATGAAGGTGGTGTCATTTGCATATCTGAGGTTATTGATGTTTCTCCCAGCAATCTTGATTCCAGCTTGTGATTCATCCAGCCCAGCATTTTCCATGATGTACTCTGCATATAAGTTAAATATACTTGTAAGTTAAATATCTTAAATAAACTTGTACTTTATTATATAAATAAACATATAAGTTAAAAAACTGACTAGAAATCTACAAAATTGACTAGACCTTATAATAGGTGCTGAATGTAATATAGATACTGAGAGGCTTTGAATGCAATCTTGTGTTCAGAGGAAAACCTTCATTTTGATTTGGGGAAGGCTGAATTAGATGGTGGCAGAGTATCTAATGATAGGAAGTTAGCAAGCAACAATTGTGTAAGAAAAAGATCAAGGTTGTAAATGAATATTTGAGAGTCATGAAACAGTAATTGCTCAAATTCTAAAAAGACTACTAAGTTATAGGTCAGATGGGTAATTCTAAGTAATATCTATCATTCTGAGAGGGCTGTTAGAAATGTTTCCTTATCTGATCATATTTTATTATACCACACCTACAAAGAGATATTGTTCAAAGATGTATCACAGAAAAACTGCTCCTACATTTCTGATCCTTCCCCACCTTGTTCGTCTCTGGAATTACGTGTATCCATTACAAACTATTTGCTGATGATCTGGGTCGGAATCAGTCATATTTACATGGACTGATTTACATGGACTCTAAACTGCTTTAATTTGCCTTTCTGTGTTTCACTTTCTCTTTACTACTGCTATATATAGTGTAACTCACCATTAACCAGATGTCATTTTACACCCAAGAGATGGTTGTACTTCATAGCTGGCTAAACTGATTTCTGTATTTAGTTTACATAAAACTCAGAGAAACTTCTGGAACCAAGATGTTGGTAAATGCAAGATTATTTCTGTTCACTAACAATTAGACAAAGAGGAAGAAAAATGTAACTTGACTTTAAAGCCAACATTCAGACCAACAATAGTATGAAAAATTAAAAGAAATGGGGGAAAAGCACCATCAAATTAGAAGGCATTAGTACTTGATTTTTGACTTGATCCCTCTTGTTACCTCAAGGAATGCAACAAATCATATTTTGATATTATGCATTTATAAAACATATTTTGGGTTCTTGTATTTTAAGAGAAATATTCAAATAAAATCCCCAGCTATGAAAAAAAGATATCCTCTTCCCACATGATTTTAAAAGATATCATGGGTCTTCAAGTTAATGTTCTCATTGAAAAGCTCTATGCAAAATAGCTTATAATGACAAATTGCAAAATTTTAACTAGATTTTAAAAATTCCAAGCCCTGTGCTTGAAGTTATTTTTTAGTAAAATCTAAAGTTTTATATATATTTATATATGTATATATATATATATATATATATATATATATTATTTGTTATAAATGACCTAGAGGAGTGGGTTGCCGGGAGGGTAGAGATGCTCAAGAGGGAGGTGACATATGTATAATTATGGCTGATTAGTGTTGTTGTATGGCAGAAACCAACACAAAAATTGTAAAAAATAAATTAAAAATAAAGAATAAATAAGTAAGTGATTCCGGAGACCTTTTAAAACCAGAGTAAATGATATAACACCACGGCATTATTCATATGAATGGCTTCTTTAGAAAGAGTCAAAGCATATCTTCATTAATAAAAATAAATGTTGTAAAAGTCCTATTCAGATGTTATATCGCAAATGATATAGATATACATACCCAACTCAAAGAGTTTTAACTTTGGGACTCCTTGCTCTCTTGTAGTAGTTTCACATCAATAATGGGTATGAAGAAATAAGCTTTTTGGTAGAGTTCTTAAGTTCTACTCGTGTTTGTTGAGCAGTACTTTGTTTTGAACAACAAAAATGTTATATAATATCAAACAAAAAAAACCCTGAATCTACAGTGCTGCCCATCAGAGGTTACTAAGCACTACTTTAGAGCTGAAATTCTTTGAGAAAAGCTGTGTGTGTTGGGGGGGGGGTGGAGAGTGGAGGGGGGTGGCGGGAAGGGGATATTGAGTTGGAGAGGATAGAAACAAGAAGTGTGGTTTCAAGAACTCTCTTCTTTTTCCCCATTTTCTTTGAATCACTCACGTCTCTGTAAAAATGTGATATTTTTTTTATGAGAAACTTTACAACGTACTAAGTAAAGAAGTGTCCTGAGCCTTCTTTAGCACTGAAAACTGATCTATAAGAGATAAGTTATCTGTCTTGGATGAATATTTAGAAACCAATTTTAAGAACTCTTATGTACAAAAAGTATTTTTTTTTTTTTGTCAGAATAGCTTTATTTTGGAAGGCAATTACTCTGGACACTTTCTTCAAGCAAACATGACAAAAGGCTATATAGTTTCTGTGTGATTTTACTGTGAACAAAACTAATCTTACAAAATTATTATTGTTTCAATTAAATGCAGGAAAATATTGCATGAAACTAAATTGCCAAGAAAATCAATTACCAATAAACTGACAGCATATTTGTATTATAATTCGTCTTTTAAATAATCAAATGTTCTTCCATAAGCTTTAGCTTACTTCCCCAAAAGGGTTGGCATGGCATTTTGCTTTGTATCTGAAAGCTATCTTTTGCTATTAATTTGCATTAAACAAACAGCAAAAAGACAAGAAAATCAAAGGAAGTACCCCTATATAGTTCTCCCACACATCTTGAGCTGTGTGAGCAAGCAGTTAAAACATGCAAATCCAGTTTGGAGGAAATTCGACATCTCTATTATAGATGAAAGGTAAACAAAGCAGATGAAGGATTAGTGCAATTCCAAATTTAAGATATTGCTCTCAGTGACTTATAATAAAGTGGTGTTGCATACGGTGGCATGTTTTAGATGACATTTCAATTGTACGAGCAATTTGCATTCTATCTGACATTAAATAACGTTCTTAGTATTATGAATTCCAGCAGCATCCTCATCTCCACAGCATAAAGATATGAACTATGAGGCACATCTTAATGAAGGGAGTAAGTTTTCCTGTCAATCTGAAATGTGAGACAAGGCAGTACCTGGGCTAAGCCGCCAGCAACATTATTGTGAGCTGCCCACTCCTGGCATAGTACAAATCTTCAGCTAAGGCATTCTTCTTATTAAATAAAGATCTATAACTGAACACATGTATCTGTAATATCACTACAATCCAAAGAAAATTAAAAGACAGATTATGTCCAGGATATTACATGCACCACCACAGAGCACTGCTAGAATCTGGTATGGTCTTGTTGCTAAGATACCTGGCTAATGCCACGGAAACGAGCCCCTCGTACTAATCTAGTACAATCCATGCATGCTTCCACATATTTTGGCAGAAGAAAGTAGGAGTCCACTGACAATGGTTTGGGATATTACTAGCCAGTGTTCCTGAATTTATACATTTTTTATCCCTTTCTGGTAAGCTTCAACAGTCTTAGTAAAATAAGAAATGTAACACTCTGTTAATGGCATTTGGTTGTTTTATGCCATTTAAAATAAGTAAGATTACTTTTTATCCTTCTGCATAGTCAGTAAAAGTTGCTTAAGAAAGGTAATTATTTAAGCGCCTTTGCTTGCAAAATTGTAGTGCTCCCCAAAATGATTTCCCTTAATCTTTGTGATTTATATTGTTATATGCACATAAATGACTAACTGCGTTTTCAGTCTCTATTGCTTTCGTCAAGGAGAATGCAATACACCAATTTTACTGGGTGCACACTGAATAAGAAATCAGAATGCTAAAATGAAATAGTTTGATCAGAAATGACTTGCCAGCCTGTGATGCATAAAACTGGTTTGCAGTGCTCAATGTTTCCAAAGATTTTTGTTTTATTCCTTTAAGAAAAAGATATACGTAGAGAGAAGATTAAAAGCTGTTTCAGGCATTACAATAATGCATAAAATTCTAAAATGAAAAATAAATACTTTGAGGCTTCCTTGGTATGGAATGCAAATGTGCTTTCCACCCCCAGGTGTCACTTTTTGAAACAATCTGCATTTGTTAAAGCAAACTAAGCAAAGACTCCTGCTAAGAAATCAAACAATTTTTTTTTTTTTAATATAAGCGTGTCCCTCCTCTGTAGTACAATATGATCTTCAGAGCATTGGTAACGGTAGTTCCATTGAGCTCCACTTATGATAACGATAACTTTTGCAGATGTTCATAGCTGTCAAATATTATTCACTAAAATGTCAGAAGATGTGATAAAAAGTTAAACCAGAAAAATTATTCTAAAGTAATTGGTTCAAGTCAAGAAGGCAAGGGAAGGTCAAACATTAATCCCTATCCATAAACAGTGAATGAACCATCAAGAAATCACAGTCATATTGATTTTTTTAGGAGGAAACAATTGTATACTGTATTGGTGGGCACACAGATAAAGTGGGTGCTTATACATGTACTGGTGTACAAATTTATAGTTGCACATCAAAGGTACTCAGTGATTTAAACAGAAGTTTTTCTTCAGATTTACTGGATTTTTGACTCAAATTTGCTTTCTTATCAAAAGAGACTTAGCCCATCTCTGATGATAATAAATTATACCTCGATTATCTTAAGTTTATATCATTCACACTCTCTTCTGTTTTCCATTCTGTGGATTCACAAGGTCACATGGAAGGGTTATTTGACCAGAAACCGTGGGGACTTCGTGGATTTAGAATTCCATTTGCAACATTATGACAAGAGTTCATCATGGGAGCCCACCCATATTAGTGCTAAAAATAAATATCACAGCAATCATTATGTACCAGAGAACATCTAGAAAATGTATATACAGGTTTAGGTTTTTGATTCATATTCTTCCTCTGTTTTGAGCCCCTGGGACATTGTTGCCATGAAAATTATTTCTAAATCACTGCCTACAAGGGTAACTGTATTATAAAACAGGAGACTGTCCATGACAAAGAAGAAATAAATCAATAACAGGTGCAAGTATCTCAGAAACTGTTACTTCACCATAAATTGTCCCTGTAAGAAGGACAGAAAAATGTTTTTACAAACCTTTTACTTTTTTCAATTCTCACTGGAATCCCATGTCAGAAGAGAAAATGGCTGTTTGCTTAGTATAAAGTGTCTTAGCCATCTACGTGGACCTGACCGTAATGGCAAAAGATGGTACCGATCAATATCCATCTTCTTCATTCCTGAAGTAATAACTTTCAATAGGAAAATCTATTTACTTTTACTTACCTTTATTTTATTTCATTTTGCTTTAAAGAAGTTCATTCCAGAGGGAGGGTTTACCTTGCAAACAGCAGTTAACAAACTGATGATTTAACTAAAGACTCTGGACCAGGAGAGGCACTACCATCACTGTACCTGTGTGTTAATGTTAAGAAGAAACATATTTGGGGGGATTCTAAATTTGTTATGCAAATTAACAGTAACTAAAAGCCTTCTGGGGCTCACAGCTGGTTATCTGGAACATATATCAACCAGGTCAATCAGAAACAAAGGTCAGCATTCACATTCTTACATGTAGGACTTGAATATTTCACATTCCATTTGTGGAAGACGCCATATGCAACTGGACTGTGTGATATATAAAATATCACTGGATAAAAGGAAATCTCAAAATCTCTCTTGGAAAGTCCTGGAGTTTCATGCATCATTTAAAAACTATTGTTAGGGAAGATCATGCATTCTGCATCCAGATCTACGACATAGAGAGGGAGATTTCATCCCAAATTGTCACAACGTCGTTATTTTACGTCGCACTTCAAAAAAAAGTGTTCAACACGTATGAGTATACGCACTAAAATAAAATATTTTTCAGTATTTGAAACATTTCCTCCTGCCTTTGTCTCCTTTTCATTCCTGTAGTTGTTTTATAATTATGATAGATTTTTATACCTATTGAGCTAGAATTGCTTTAAACGTTATGGTTTTTTGTTTTCCTAAACCCATTTGTTTTGCAGATTGACTTTTTCAAGGGGATGAAAATTGACATTTGAAATATCAAGCATTTAATAACATTTAATAACAATTCTTATCAGTGACTCCATTGAGTGATTTTTTTCCTAATAATTTTTACTTTTGAAACTGTAATTAAAAACCACTACAACTTGATATGTATAAAAATTATTGCAGTTGTCTTTACAGAACTCTGTAATTGATAAACATTTTTATCAACATTTAGACTACAATTTTTTCTTAAATTTCTCTAAATCAGAAAGAAATTTAAAAATTATTCACATACGTAGGCACAGAGTGATTGCAGACCATCTATGGATATCAGATATCCTTTTGATACTAGAAATGGTTGCTCAAAAACATTGATATTAATATCAATAGCAACTTAAAGTTTGAAAATAAGAGGAATGAACTAAATAGCAACCTGAGACTACTAATTCTCATTGTGAATTTTTAAATTAATAATTGGTAATTAATTTTAAATCAAAAGGAGCAATAAAAACCCATTTCTGAATTCTAGGTTCATACCTAAGTCTCAGAACACTCACTGTGTATATTTGTAACTAAGAAAGGAGATCACTGGTATTAAATCCTGCTTAAATCAATGGTAAGATGGGAAATAAATTAGAGGCAGTACTCTCCTTAGAATTTCTAGGAAAACATATATTAACGTAGATGTAATATAGCAAGAGAATTAATTGCAAATAAAGTAAAATATACACAATGATAAGGATGAATTACATTTCACTTCTAATATGAAAGCATTCATTACTAAGAGGCTATCAGCAAAGAAAAAAAATGCATGTATGCTTTACTCATTTTATGTTTTCACCAGACATAGAGGATCACATTTTTCATGAAGGTGATCAGGCTTTCACTCTGATGAACTTCTCTGTAAGCATTTTCATGTATGTGCATGTGTACCGGGAAAATAATACATGAGAAAGCTTTGGATATTGTTGAAACACAAAAGACAGATATTCCATTTAAGCAGGACCCCAATAAATCTAAAGAAAAGCCATTGACAATTTTATTAAAAAAAAAAATAGTTTCACTTGTTAAAAGGCACCAGGGGATTAGGAAAAATACTCAAGGTTTTAAAGGTTTTAGAACGCTTTTTGTTGTTGTTGTTCTCGGTGATAGTAATTTTTATTCACTACTTTGTACCTGCAACATATTTTGTTGTAGAATTCCATCCATCATTTCATGTTGTATACATTGACATGAACATATGCCTCAAAAAGTAGTTACATTTATTTTAGGAGAATCACTATCTATAAGAAACATATAATAATACACATAATTAAACATATGCATTTTAAAGAAGTCTTTTTATAGGATTAATACTATAAGGAATTGGCATTATTGAAAATACAAACAAATATTTGAGAAAGATGTAAAATTTAAGAAATCATAAATTAAAATCTCAAAGTTAAGGCGAGTGGTGCTGTTACTTACCCCTTGAACTATATCCATTTTAGCATTCTGATTAAAATTGAGTATCTGCAAACACAATTGTGTTACAAATAAGTATTCAAATCATGTTTATTGAATAAGGAAAAAAAAGAAAAGGTAAGTATGTAATTAATCATATTTTCAACTCTGAGACCTCTGAGAAGGCAAATAACATTCCTCTCACCTGTGCTCCTGGTTGTATAAAATTAGAATTTTTAAAACCTTACATATTTTGATGCTTACATAATCACAAAGAAACTCAATTCCAATATATGAAATGCACTGATTTGTGAGTTTATTTTCCTTTTTGCCTGTGAAAGGGTATAAATGACATGATAGGTACAGTGTTCTAGGCTGAGGCCTGCAGGAGGAGGTAGAACAAAGACACTCACACAGGTCAGAACTTCTACACACATTTTACAGAGTGTAGATTCAGAAAATCACACTTTATTTGCAGGAATTACATTAAAATGTTCTCAGTTGGAAGTTATTATGCATAAAATGTCAGATCATCCTTTTTTGTAAATAAAACACTCTATCTTTCAAAATAACCATTGAAAATAAATATTCAGGGACGTCTAGAAAGCTGTACCTATTATAAAGCCATAGAGCCCATAGAGGAAGCTCAAAAAATATTTGTTTCTGATATATATGTTTCATATATATATACATATATATATTGTATGTGTGTGTGCACATCTGTGTACATGTCTGTGTGTCTGTGTGTATCACAATTACACAAACAACTAGAGACATGATTCCAGACAAACATCTATCACATTGTGTGTTACTCCACTGGGTCATTTTATAGATTTTTTCCCCTCAATTCTTTATTTCCTAAGAAGTGAATACCTACACTGTTTATGTCTATCTTTTGGATCCCAACAGTAGACATGGCCATGATTAGGCATTCTAAGCCATAATCACAGGATCAAAATCACAGAGTTGTAACAAATACATGGGCACAGAGGTAACTTGACTGCTCAGATTGTAGTAGGCATCTTCATAGTTGCATTAGTTACTTTTATTTTTTGCTAGACATATGTCCCTCATCTCTATTTTAGAAACCTCTCAAGTTTTTTATACCTGAATTCCCTCAAATCTGGACCCCAAATGAGGAAAATTGGTTTATCTACACACTCAAAATTGTTCAATAGTTGATTAAAGCTTTGGCGCTGCAAAAATAATAGACTTGCAACAATAGAGTTACTTATCTATGTGAAGTAGTTGCACACATATGCTTCTTTTTATTTGACATGACTTGGCAGTAGTAAAATCTTAAATGTCACAGTCATTGATGTTCATCTAGATCACTACTTTCCATCACTTAGCACATTACTTTGATTTGGCTGAATTTATAAAGAGACTGCATGTGTATTTGTGTGTGTGGGATTTCTGAATCTCTAAATTTACTAGCATCAAAGACTTTTTTTTTTTTACTGAAAGATACATATTCAAATTCATAGACAGAGACAATTTCAGCAATGTAAAACAGCCAGCAAATTATGGGGTAAATACTAAAAGAGTAGCTACATTACTCTTCCCTTCTTACATGCAGGAGCTCAAAAAAATGCTGTTGGACACAGCGCTTTATTCGAAGAGGTTTCACACATGCATTTTTAATCAGGATTATATTTCACAGAGATCTGTCACCGCTCACAAGTGCAGCCGGCCGGTCCTCCTTGAAATGTATCAGCTCTCGATCTCAGCCCTGAACTAGTTTTTCTTTGTACAAATCTGGACTTGGTGATCCACAAGGTGGTGTTTTTCTTAAAAGAAAAAAAAATCCCTTAGAATTGCTTAGGAGCCCCATGTACATTGTTTTTAGTTCAAACATACAAGTGCTTTAACCTGGAACCATCTTCTAAGTCTCTTTCTCCGCCAAGTTGAGTCTAAACATTTGGCTTTAAGGTATTCGCTAAACTGGGAAGATTCAGTAATTGGTTATTTTATATTCAATTATTTGCATAAATTTTGTGTGGAGTTAATCTTACATTTTTCTTCTATCCTTGATCTATTGTATTATTAATCTATTCTCCCATATAATGATGATTAAGATGACACAATAAGCAAAATATGATGAAGAAATGTTTACATGAGTATCTTTCTCCAATGTGCTTCAAATATTAGACATATTATGTGACCATACTATAAACATACGTTCTTATCTATGTGTATAAAATATCCTATAGAAATTTATAAATGCAGAGAAACAAAAATCTGTGCATGAAGTTTTATATATATATATATATATACACATATATATACTGCTTAAGCTAATAAAATTGATATAAAACCAAAAGAGGAGGTTAAAAGTCATAGTTATAGTTGAAATAAATTTGAAATTATATAATTATTAATTGTATTTTAAAAGATCTATTTTAAAATGCCTCTATTTTGAAAACTTTGGTTAATCAATAACAGCAAACATACACTCTCAAATACTCAAATTAGTACAGGAATAGAGAAGTTTTTTTTTATATGTTGAGATTGCATATAGCATGTTTAAGGTCTAACAAATATCAAATCTCTGTTAAAGCACACCCAACTTTAGTGACTAAAACTTGTCTCCAAATACATTTCAAAGAGTATGTAACAGAAATTTTTTAGTTTCAAAAATCTCTAATATTTATGAAAATGCAAGAGTAAGCCAGTTTAAAATCTGTAGGTTGGGAACTTCCGTGTATCAGCAAATGTCCAGAAGAATAGGCCAGCACCAACAGAACAGGAACATTGATGTGAAGTAACCATATCTATATGTTGTCAAGCAACTGGTCATAAAGTGCTGAATAAAGGGCATTTGAAATTGGAGAGTTCTGAAAATACCACAGCTGATTTTTTATATTCTCTGACAGTTGAGAACAAAAAGACTTTCAGACAAAGATTTTAGACACTCCCTGTGATATCTGGCTTCCCTGAAGTTGATGCATAAGATTACCAAACATCTGATACTCCCTAAAACAGAGTCAGTATTAAGCCATTTGATTCTCAATTGCTTCATATTCATAAAATTACTACATTACTCTCCATCATCATCATCATAAACACTACACATTTTAACATCTGTTAAAGCATTTAAAAGCCCAGAGCTTACATCTACAAAACAGGGATGAAGAAAGACAGCCTAGAATATTACACAGAGTCCTTTTTAGAAACATTGCATTTTTAAGAGTTAAGGCTTTCTTTAATTTTACCACCATCAGAAGGTTTGGAAAATAAATTTCAAAATTCGATTGCCTCTAATTAGCAGCACAAATACCAATGACTCAAAATTTTCAGGAGCTTAAAAGATAAAATTGTCTTTCAGATCCAAATTGTTGCTTAGTACAAGGAAAAAGAAGGTATTAAAGCAATCATACTTTTTTTTTTTTATCCATTGCTTTAGCATTGAGTTAACAAGGAATATGTGGCTTTAGAGTTGCTTAGCCAACAGCTTGTACAGCACATTTATATTCCCCAAATGGTTTCATGTTTCCAAAGTGAAATTTTAGAGGGTATTAGTTTAAAATATTTATCTCTCTATTTAGGAAAATCTCTCTCTGTAGTCTGGGGGGAAAAAAGACTTTATAAATGACTTTTCTCTTGGCAAATATTAATGTTTAAGATACATGATAAAGAATAAAGGTAGTAAAATGAAGTCATTTAAAACATGACATGAGAAAATAAGTTTCACACAAACTAAAAGAATGTTATTACAGAAGATTGATCAAGAATTTAAAGTTTTACATTTTTCTTAAGAAGTCCCAACCTAAACTTCCTAGATCTTGTTGAAAGCCAAAAGATGTTAATTCTTGTATGTTTATAATTATGCTTGTTTTTAAATATGCACAATGATCTTTAAAGTGGATAATAAGTATATTTGACTTATACACATATATTTTCCTGCTATTGTGAAGAGAATAATAAGCTTGAAGCCAAAATATCTCTATTTGCGTCTTCCTTTTACAACATTTGCCTAGTTCCCTGAAATGGTACTTCCTCATTGGGTCACACAGAGTTGGACATGACTGAAGCGACTTAGCAGCAGCAGCAGCATCTGAAAAGTGGGAATTAATTCTGTCTTGATTCACCTGTCTCACAAGTTTGTGAGAATGAGAAACTCTCACCATGCTCAGCACACTTTTTGTGTTTCTTGTCCCCTATTTACTAAATCAATCCCAAAGAAATGAGGTCTGTGTCTCCCTATTACATTTCTCTTTTTTTGACAAGCATCACGAGAAAATATCATATTTATTTATTCATATGTCTATCCATGAATATTTATGGGTAGACATATGAATGTCTATCCCTTTGGTAGAATGGAAGATCCTTATGGGCAGTGACTTTGTCTTTTTCATTACTGTATCCCCAGTGCCTGAAACAGCACCTGGTGCATCAGAAATGCCCCAATATCTGTTGCTGATCTAATTATGTAAAAGCCATGTGTTCAAATAAACATGTAAGAACACAGGCTACTGCCACCTTGCCCCAGCAGACTCGTATGGCAATGAATATGTCAGGGGTAGGTGACGTGATGATCTGATCGATAAACCTGACTCAACTAAATGTAAGCCTTTATATTCATGAGTAGTTTTCCATAGACAAAGAGCTTTTCCATGGTCTACATGACCTGATGCTCTTAACAGCAGGTCTATGTCTATAGCATCCGTATTATTCTGTTTATGCAGGACACAACTGATGTCATTGTTCACATCAGAGACCATACTATTTATTGTATCTCATCCCCCTTTTTACCTTTTTACCTACTTTGTTTCTCTCATTGTCCCTTCCTCTCTCACATTATGATTCCCATCAGCACACAAACATTTTGAAATATTACCCATCTAAAAACAAGCCTTCTTTTGATCCATTATCAGCTGCAGCTACTACTCTACTTCTCTGAAATTCTTCCCAGGCTCTCCTCAATCCTGGTCTCAAGGATTGCCTGTTGGTTCTCCCTACTTCCAATCTTCCCATCCCTTCCAGTTGACTTCTGTCAAATTTTCAGCTCTACCATTTCACTGAAACCTGTTTCATCAAAGTCACCAATGATGTCCATGTTTACAATTCCAATGGCATTCAGTCAGTCTTCATCTAAATTAACCTCTTAGTGGCATTTAACAACTAACCAATCTAGTTCACCTTTTTTGAGGCATTTTCTTTTTTTAAGATTTTTTTTTTAATGTGGACCATTTTTGAAGTCTTTATTGAATTTGTTACAATATTGCTACTGTTTTATGTTTTGGTTTTTCTGGCCATAGAACCTGTGCAAATCTTAGCTCCCATACCAACAATCAAGTCCTCACCCCCTGCATTGGAAGGCAAAGTCTTAACCATTGTACTGCCAGGCAAGTCCCTGAGACATTTTCTTTATTTGGCTTTTAGGAAATCACTGCACACACTTTCTTGGCCTCCACTGATGGACACATCTCTTTTCCCATTCTCTAACTGCTGGCGTAAGCCAAGCTCAGCTCTTCAACCTCTTTATCTCCCTGCTCTGTAGGTGTTCAACAGTAATCTTGTAGCCTAAAATACCAACTGTAAACTCGTGACTCCCTAAAAAGAGATGAGGGTACATCTTCTATCCTACTTCTTCTCTTACCTCTACCCATATACCTCAAATAGCATGTATTAAAGGCATCTCAAACTTAATATAACAAAAACTGAACTCTTGCTTTTTCTCTCCCAAATTTGTTCTTTCTGTAATCTTGTATCCCAGTAAATGACATCAATATTCTGCCAATTACTCTTGAAAACAAGCAAGTACATAAACAGTCAAACTTGGGAACCATCCTTGACTTCTAGTTTGCATATTTTGCATCTAGTCCATTAACAAATGTTATCAACTCCATCTCCAAATTATAACCAGAATCCAATCATGACTTATATCCCAGGAAGGTGTATTACCTCTTGCCTGAACTACTAGTATAGCTTCAAACTGTTCATTCGGCTTCTGCTTTTGTCTCGCTATGGTCTATCTATATTTAGAAACAAACCAAATTATATCACTCATTAGAACCATCCAACATCTTTCCATCATGCTTAGAATACAATCTAAAGACCCAAGACTTTACATCATCTACCCTTCAGCCTCACTTTCCTAATTTTATCTCATATCACTATCCCCATTTCTCTTTGGGCTCCTTCTCTTCTTTAAGGCTGCTGGTCACATTCTTGCTTAGGTCTTTGTATTTATTTTTCCGTTTGCATGGAATATTTTTACTAAATATTCTTATGGTATGTTTCCTCAATTCATTCAGTCTCAGCTCAAAGCCATTATTAACTGTTTGTTTTCTGATACTAGGATTTAAATGCTATGAGGGCAGACTGTTTCTGACATTTTCCCCAGAGTTTCCTAACACCTAGTATGGTGTCTGACTTGTACAGCCTCCATATGTTTTGGAAGGACAGAAGGAAAGAAGAAAGGGAAAAAAATGAAGGAAAACAGGGAGGAACTGGAAGAGGGAGAGAAGAATTAAGATAATTTGGAGGTTGATTTTTTCACTTACATAATAACAAAGACAACTTTAATGTACCAAACATTATCTGCATGATTATAGACAAATTAAATGGGCAGAACTGGATGTAGTGAAAATACAAAAGTTTTTTTTTTTCTCTTCCACCACTATCTCCAAGATGCCCTTCCAAATTTCTTACCACAGTATGTTTCCAGTATATGTCAGTAGCTACCCATGCATTACCAGCTGAAACAATAATCATCTTGGAAATTAAGATTCATTTTGGCTGTTCAGAATTTTAAATGAATTTAATTTAAAACTTTAAGCTCCAGTCCAAATCATCTCCCCCTCCCCAGCTCCCACCTGATCAATGTCTCTGGAAAAAGAAAATTGTGGCTATTCTTTTGCCTTTAATTGCCTTTTCTCCTTCCCACTTCTGAGTGTTGCAGGGCTGGGGCAAGGGGAGGAGGATTTTTAAGGAAGGGGAGAAAATGCATTTGCATTTAGTTGGTGGAGTTTGTAACCGTTCTTGGCTATACTGGCCGGCACTGCCATGGCAGGCGTCCAAAAGTTGGTATTTCAAGAAACACATGTGTGGGCTTTCTTGGGAGAATGTGTGTGTGGAATATCTTGGTAATATAGAAGTGCTTCATTCAAGAGTGCAGAGAAGTGCCTGTGGGATTGGAAGTCTGAAGACTAAGGAAACAGCTTAAATCAACTACTCTTGGAATTAGACTGTAGACTAATAGAAAAGGAATAAAAATAAAATGCACTCAAGCTGCATTTGATGCTACTCCTCCTTAATAGGATATCAGTACCTCCAAAAATATAATGAATATGTGCAAAGTAACTAAACTTGTATTTTTTAAATCACATTTAAATCAATTATGAGAAGGTAATTAATGTTTAAAGGTATATCTAAGTTTAGTAAATCATTCAGTTGACATATAATATTATAATAATATTACAAAGAACAAATAAGCTTGACTATAAAACCTATGGAGGGAGAGAAAAATTTCATGATTTCGTACAAGATTCCAAGGAACAACATTTGTACGTGTTGCAGGATTTGAAATTCAATCTCTACTTATTCAACAATTACCTAATTATCTGGAATGATCTGTTTCACATTAATTCAATTCTCTGATAATATTATGTGATCGTCAGGTAAAACAGCAAGACGATGAAAAGGATACCTGCAGTGGTTAGACAGCATAGTAATTTTTTAATTTTTAATTGAAATTTTTAAATATCTAAACAATAAATCATTCAGGACAATGATTTCATTTACAGAAACAGCATGTAACCACTTATATGGAAAGAGAATTCTGAGATACACAATTTCTGATAGAGTTGGCACTCAGATATTATTAGGTGAAGCTGACAGCATTAATGACTGCATGGTTAAAGGGGAAAAGAAAATATGATTAACAATTTTATATTTTATGTTAGCATGTGGGGAAAATGTGAAGTTCAAGATTTTAGTGGTTTCACACTTCCTAAAGAATAAAGTTTAAACTCTTAGCTTTTCCTTTTGCAAACTTCTGCAACTGCCAACTTTCCCAGTCTTTTCTTTTATTCTTTCCTCGATATATCTGCTGCAGCTGAACACTTGGTTTGGCACTCTTTCTCACTTTTGTTATGTGTTTTTCTACTTTACTAGCACCTCTCTAAGAAAAAATCTTCTTCCTATAAAACTCATATGACCCTTTAAGGTTAAGATTAAAAAGGATTTTTTTCCACTATATATTGCTTACCTCAGCTGAGGGTGTAATCGCCCTTTTCTTAACATATATATTGTTTTATCATCCAAACACTTACTGCCCTTTACTTCAATCTTTTGTGAATATACCTTCCCAATTAAAAACTATTGGCTTAGAGATCTAGAAATAAAATGTTGTCACATACTCAATTAGATTTCCCACAGTATATATAGGACCACAGATGTGCATGTGTGTGTCTTTGTGTGTGTGTGATTGTGAGCGCTCAAGAGTATGTATACGTGTGTGTGATTTCTATGCATTTATCCAATATATATTGATTACGCTCCTATCTGACCCCTATGCCAGTCACTATCCAAAGTTACTGAACATTGGAAAAAGTCAATGAAACAATTCATAACCCTTTAGCCTAACATTATTTGTACCTAATAAGGAATACAGACAAAAGGGGAAACAAGGTTCAGTGAAATAACATGCCATATAGAGTTCTGTGAGAGTGAATGGGAGAAGCTACTTACCCAGACTTGAAAAAATAGAGAAAGTGCCATAGAAGAGGAATTAAAGGACAGGTTGGAGGCATCCACGTGAAGAGTAAAGAAACTGTTCTAGATAGATGAAAGGGCAAATGAGAAAGTTCTGATGAAAGAGAGAGTCTGTATTACTCAAAGAGCTGAAACGTATGTAGTGTGGCTGGAAGAAGAAGAGTGGAAGATGAGGCAGAGATAAGGGCATCCTCAGTAAAAGGGGATCATTGCAGGACATGCTGCCAAGATATCAAATTAGAAAAAGATGGAGACATGCATGAAGAGAACTTCAGTGACTAACAAAGCAGGCTTAGTGATTGCCTCAAAGTCATAGCAGGCCTAGGTTAAAAGTGGAGAAGGAGGAGGCCAGGTGAGAGCATAGATACTGTTTTCACTGAGTTGGACCAGTATTCTTGGGCTTCCCTGGTGGCTCAACTGGTAAAGAATCCACCTGCAATGTGGGAGATCTGGGTTCGATCCCTGGTTTGGGAAGATGTCCTTGAGAAGGAAAAGGCTACCCACTCTAGTATTGTGGCCTGGAGAATTCTACAGACTGTATAGTCCATGGAGTCACAAAGAATCGGACACAACTGAGCAACTTTCACTTTAGTGGAAGAGAGAAATAGGTTGATTCAAAAAAGATGAGGAAGATTTGAGCATGGTAAAAATCTGAAAAGGAGGCAATAAGAAGGAAAAAATATTGATCTAGGAAATGGAGATAATCGATAAACTTCACCTAGAGAGTGAGAAGAATGGAATCTAGGGCACAAATAGAGGGAAGAACCCTGGAAAGGAGGGTGTCAGCAATGTCACTTCTTCAATCTTAAGAAAACTGGAAAAGGAAAAAAATTAAATGTAGATGCAAATCAATGTCTAGCTTGGCTGGAAGAAAGTTGAAGAACTCATATATTCTCTATATTATCACTGCTTTCCTCTCATTTCTTAAAAAAAGTGCCATATTCCATTCCAAGGCTGGTACTGAATAGACCAAGAACATTCTGATGACTTCCCATTTAAGCTACAAAGAACAAGTAAGGAATAAGCCAAACCATATCTAGTTGGAAACTGGGACAAAGCAACTGTGACAGAAATCTGTCCCGTTAGTGCCACCCCCCCACTCTACCCCCTGGAGGCCTCAGATGTCATTTAATATGAACCTCAAACAGCTTAGTAAACACCAATCAAATCTAGTACAATATTGCTGTTCAAGTGTTCCTACCTATAGGTTGGCTGGAGTTTAAGAGGCTGTACTAATGTACCAATGATCAACTGTGTTTTGTGGTCAAAATAAAAGATTGTAAAAGCAGGATAAGGGATTACCACTCAAGGAGTTCTTCATATCAATATCCACAGGTCTCCTAGGGAATCTGTTAATGTGCATATTCCCTGCCCCCTCCCACTACTGCCACACATTCAGATTTAAGCAGGACCTGATGGCTCAGATGGTAAAGAACCTGCCAGCAATGCAGGAGACCTGGGTTTAATCTCTGGGTCAGGATGATCTCCTGGAGAAGGAAATGGCAACCCACTCCAGTATTCTTGCCTGGAGAATCCCAAGGACAGAGGAGCTTGGCAGGCCACAGTCCATGGGGTCACAAAGTATTGGACATGACTGAATGACTAACACATGGCAGGGTCCTGATACTTTCAGTTTTTATAGTCAGCCTATGTGATTCAAGTATAGATGTTTCTGTCTTAACCAAGGTCTAATAATAAAGAACAGAAAACAGTGGGAAGAAACTAAGCTAATCATCCAAATACTCAGGTCACATTTTGAGGTCCTAGGCTAGGTTCTAGTTCACATTATAGAAAAGTAGAAGAGAAAAAAAAAATAGATACTGCATACACAAGTAGCAGGGCCAACAGACCAATAATCATATCAGGTTAAGAGAAAAAATAAAACTAACCTACAATACATAGCAATAACAAAAGCTTTTATTGTACACTTGGGGAAAGGAGCAATGTATTATACTTTAAGGAACATATGGGGACAAAGAATTCCACAAATATATATATGATAATTTCTATACCAATACAACACAACAGTAAAAACAAGGAATTTGTTTGGTGACATCTATTCCTAGAACTGCTGAAAGTGACATTTATTATAGATTTTTTAAAACAAAATATATTCTTTTCTGTTTGGAATAATACAGACTAGTCCATCAAAAAACAGAACTAAATAATCTCCAGTGGCCCCCTATAAACTATGAGCTATAAGAAATAAATATTTCATTTTCAAATTACCAAATAACATAGAAAGCCGATTTTTTCTCATGTCTTCCAAGAATAAACAGCTGCAAAACTAGCATCTAGAATCAAGTCTATGCCTGTTTAAAGTCAGCAAGCAAGTACTCATGAGTATATTTACATCATAAATGCCACAGACATTCTATTTTGGTAAAAGCATAAAACTTATCTTTTCCTGCAAAGCACTTTATGTAAAGATAAAAACATACTTCTTCTCTGTTCTCACTATACTAATTTTATTCTCATTTTCTTTTCATCACCATCAATATCAACTTCATCAACTCATTAAAAAACATTATTAATACCTGAGCTGGGAACTGTGCTGAGGAGCATACAAAGTGCCCTGAGCTTCCAGATTAAACAAGTAATTATACAAACGCCCTTTAGTGCACATTTATCAGCATGAAATCTGCATGAAAAGAAAATAGCCAAGGAAGGCAAAGTTACACATTGCTAAACACAAATACATCACCCGAGTTAAAAAGAAGAGCCTTAATGAAAATAAATAGAGCTTTAAAAGAGAGTTTGAAAGTCTAAATGCAGCTTAGGACAAGTTGTGGCTTTTCGGTATCACTTAGGCATTATATCAAAAATGACTTCACTCTTACCAAATGGACAGGGCCACACTGAGAGAAACTTCTCTCTTTAAAAAAATATATTTTAAGTGAGAAAGATCACATCATTTCCACAAACATCAAAATCCTGAACATTTTCTGTATTGTGTTCTCTGTATTATATTTAGTTCACCTTTGTTGGAAGGTGAACAGGGGGAATAAAGAATATATAGTGAAATCCTGAAATGTGTAAGCTTTCCCCTTGGGAATTCAGATTGTGTCAAAAATAAAGACTCTGAAAGGCAAAATAATAATAAACAATGGAAAAGAATATGAAAAAGAATATATATTTATATAACTGAATTACTTTGCCGTGCAGCAAACATTAACATAATGTTGTAAATCAATTATACTTAAAAGTTTTTTAAATTTTTTAAAATATTTAAAATAATAATTAATAATAATAAACTTTGCAGGCCAGTGCAATTCAGCTTCCACCTTGACACAGGTGTGGAAATCTCTCATTAGGACTCCACGTACATGAGACTTTATAGAAGACAAATGGGGCAAATTTACCCAAGTATCAGAGATCCTAGTCCAATGGTCTACAGTGTTCTTGCACCAAAGATATTTTTTGGTTTACTCTCCCCCCGCTAACATCTAATTGCCCTTCAAAGTTAGTCAAAAGACCACACATAAAGATTAGCAAAAGATTATGCATACAGTGTAGATTACCCCAGGCACCAAATTTTTAATGTCTACATTTTTGTTTTAATATCTCTGATTTCCATAAGCTTTTTGAAATGCTGACTAGACCATGGAATAATGATTTTACCTTTGTATGTAGTGCAAATATCTGTATTCTGGGTTCTTGCCAGAGAATACAGTTAGTGACTGCATCGCTGGTTTTCAGAAATATGGAATTCTGAAATTCAAAATGCTTTTTCTTTTAAATGCAAAAGTGTTCACCTTATGTATGTGGTACTGGTTTTTTTGGTGTGTGAAAACTGCCTCAAGTTAGAATAACTTATGCTTAAGATATACCTAGAGACTTAAGGCTGCTTAGAATTGATCAAAGTTGCTGTCATTTTAAAAGTATTCTGACCACTTCCAGTTAGGATTTAAAACTCTTCCAAGGTATGTTGCAGTCATTTTAACTATCTTCTCTTGACCTACTAGCAAATTTGAAAATGTTTTCTAGTTTATTAGTCATTTGTATTTCCTCCAGAACTGGTTTGGGCACATATCTTCAGAAGGCCCTGATAGAGTTGTAATAGAATTGGAGGAAGAATTTTCTGGAGAATGAAAAAGAGCCAGGTAGGAAAAACAGACGATGAGGGAGGAGGAAAGAACAGGCAGGATGTTAGCAAGGTCAGTTCCCTGCCCTTCCTCGGTTCTGGATTCCTGTCTCTCCCCTTGCCATTTTTCTCTGAAGGCAGAGCCAGCTCTCTTCTCTGAGGCCCTTGATGCTTTCCTCTGGGATTGTATCATTTAATCAGAACCTTTCCTTTTATTCAGAGGGACCTCACACCTGGCACTGGCCTCTCTCTCAGGTGGAGTAGTATCTAAAGACAGAATGTAATGAAAGTTGGTAAATATCTCTGCCTTAAAAAAGAAAGGGAAAAGAGAATGTCCGATTTTAATTCTGATGACCAGTACAGTCATATTCCCCCAATACTGCAACCACCAAATAGAAAATTAAATTCTGCCATGTTCAATTCTTATCCTGGTACATTACCAAAACAATATGTTGCCCAAACATCTTTTTCATTTTTCCACCCATTCTCATAGTTTTAAAACCTAAATTGTTTCCTTGGATTAAAGCAGAAAGCACTTCCCTCACACAGATGTACTTTGTTTTAATTGCTCTTACTGAATTATGTTTTCAAGCTCTGTCCTGGGTTTCCACTGAGGATCTTCCAAAGAAGGAGTTAGTTAAATACTAATGATATTCTATGGAAATATACATAAGTGGTAAACTGTAAAAGCCTGCATGAGAATGAAGCTCCCTAACCTCCCAATAGTGATTTGAGGAGGGAAGCAGGGGAAAGTGAATGGAAAAGAAATGTAAATGTATCTACGATGTTTTATTCTTCATTAAAAGAGTGATTTAAAACATATTTGGAAAGGTATAAAAAATATATCAAATTGGGGAACTGGATTATGTTTTCTGCAATACTTTTCTATACGTGAAATTTGGAATCCAAAACTTAAGCATATAGAAAAGACATCATAGAAAACTCTCTTATTTGAGGAAGTTATTGAAAATAACTATTCTCTAGAAGCACTCCTCAAGCTTTAGTGTGGGTGTAAATCATCTAAAGATCTTGCCAAAATCTGGATTTGACTTTAGTAGTTTGGAATGGGACCTGAGATTCCACATGTCCAAGGAGCTCCTATTGATATTGGCCCAAGAACTGTAATTGGAGTAGCAAATATTCACATTACAACAGTTTCACTTTTTAATGAATGCATGAAAAAATTTTCTCAGTTCTGGAAAATGTCATGCTTATCCTCAGTAACTGGTTGATTCTTCCTTTATAAATGTTGTAAACCTTCTTTCCTTCTTGACCTTGCCTACTAGGAAGCTCACAGATAAATCCATTGTCTATCCTGGTAACTGCACAGAACTACATGGCACATATTTTTATGAACTAATTTATTCTGGTTTTATTTTATTTTAACCCATGTTTTTCTTTTGTCATAATTCTTATCCCTATACATTTTGTCCTGTTATTAAATATCTCTTTCAATAAAACTGCTTCTAATCCTCTTGGCAAAGAGGTTTGACATATTTAACTTAATTTATAACTTGGAGACCACTGTTTTGAAGGAGTTCACAGTCGTGAGAGGAAGAGTAACATACTCAAATTTCAGATGGGCTGTATAGATCTATAGGATAGAGTTAGAACTCTGCTTGACAGCACCTGGAATGTTACTATTAATAATATCACCCTTATTGTTAATATTCACAGTCACATTCATGACACCAATCACTGATTGAATGTCTACCAGATACCCAATACTGGCTGAGTATATTATCTCATTCACCCCTTTTACCGTTTATCATGTGTAATCCTACCTTAAAGTTTGTGAAGCTCATTACCATTAAATTTTAAAGGCTCATCAAGATTGTTTATGCACCAAATCAGGGCAGATCCAGGTTTAAAAACCATATGTGGTTGACACCAAGAACCAGTGCTCATGGTTAACCATGATGCCTCCATAGGCTTCACAGAGAAGAAAGTGCTTCATCAGAGACTTAAAGGCTAAGATAGGAAGTTCAATATTTCTAAGCAGACTACACAGGGATGAAGAGGGCAGAGGGAGAAGTTATTCCAGCTAAAGGCAACAGCATGTGCAAACATGAGAGATGTGAAAAAGCATAATGTATGTGGGGAACTGGAAGAGAGGTTCAGAACAGCTGCACCCTGGACCTTTTAGGGAGAAGAAAGGTGGAAGGGGCAGGGGTCAGACTCCAAAGAGACGTGTATACCTTCCAAAGGCACTCTGTCGGCAGTGAAGAAACAGGGGACAAGGCTAGGCAAGAAGATGAGGAGATGAGATTTTTTAAAATCTCACTTTCATGATGATGTGGAGGATGGATTAAAAGAGAACAAGGATGGAGGATAGGAGAAGGACTTGAAGGAAGTGTCAGTGACTTTTGAGAAAAGGTCTTATTTGAAAGATTTTCAGAAAGTAGATTCTTTAAGACTTGCTATTGAGTCCCAGGTGGTGCTAGTGGTAAAGAATCTGCCCTACAACGCAGGAGACATAAGAGACACGGATTCAATTCATGGGTCAGGAATATCCCCCTGGAGAAGGGCATGACAACCTACTCCAGTATTCTTGTCTGGAGAATTTCATGGACAGAGAAGCCTGATGGGCTACAATCTATAAGGTAGCAAAGAGTTGAACACAACTGAAGAGACTGGGCATGCATGCACTCACATCGCTTAAATATGCAGTATAAAGAGGGAAAGGCATGTTTTATTTGACCACCCATATTCTTGGCTTGATAAACTGAGTGGATAGTGTGATAAGAGACTTGAGTGGAATGGGTCAAGGTCGATATGTGACATCAATAGGAATATGGATGTGCAGGGTTGGAACCAGATGGGAGATGAGACACCAACTGTGTGGTCATTGAAACTGCAAGAATGAAGTGTCACTCAGTAGAAAATCACATAATACAAAAAAGAGCCAAAGAAACACCAATATTTAAGACAGAGGCTGAAAAAAATGAAAGCTTGAAAAATGCACTGAGAAAGAGCAGAATGCTGAAAGAAGATCTGAAGAAAATAACACAGAAAACAAATGTGGATAGAGTTTAAAGAAGACAAATTCAGTAATATCAAATACATTGAGAGACCAAGTAGGATAATGATTAACATGCATTCTCTGATTCTGAAATTATAATGTGGTCCTTACCTTAAACAAGATTCAGCAAAGTAATGGAAAGACTGCAGTGGGTAGAGATAAAGACACGAGATTGCAAGGGCAGACTACACTTTGAGGAATCTTGGTTGAAAAGGCAAGAGTCTGCGGTGGCCCCAGCAGCATTCCTGATACAGGAGTAAAGAATTTTGATCTGTGTGTTAATCCAGGATTGATGGTCTGCAAGATGTCTATAGTAAGAGAATTATGACTGGAGAGTAACAGTAAAAGGTAATTAAAATAATATTGTTAAAATGTTGCTCTCAGAGAATAGCATTGAAACATGTATATTATCATATGTGAAACAGAACACCATTCCAGGTTTGATGCATGAGACAAATGCTCAGGGCTGGGGCAATGGGATGACCCAGAGGGATGGGATGGGGAGGGAGGTGGGAGGGGGGTTCAGGATGGGGAACACATGTAAACTCATGGCTGATTCATGTCAATGTATGGCAAAAAAACCACTACAATATTGTAAAGTAATTAGCCCCCAACTAAAATAAATTAAAAAAAAAAATGTTGCTCTCAGGGTCTCAGACAAGTAAGGTAATGAGTCAACCCAGAGAGGCACCAATAGACAAGCAGAAAAGTGAAGAGATAAAGGAAGATAGCAATGATTTCACCAAGTTAGAAAACAAGCAAAATGGAAAGAAGATTCTGAAAGAGAGAGGTGATTATGTGTTATTCTGAAACCATAAAGTAAAGAAGATTTAACAATGGAAGGATATTCAAGAAATCATAAAATCTAAAGACTTCCCTAGCAGTCCAGTGGCTAAGACTCGGGGCTTCCAACACAAGGGATGTGGGTTCAATCCCTGGTCAGGGAACGAAGATCCCACATGCCACACAGTATTGCCAAAAATATATTTTAAAAAAGAGAGAGAGATCATAAAATCTAAGGTGGAGCAGTGGGGCTGGGTTACTTTTGTGAAATCAAGCAGGAGTTACTGATGTCCCTGAGACGGAAGAACTCTGAGGTGGAATCTCTCATAGGTTTTTCACACAATCACTGTTATTCCTCAAGATCATGGAAGAGTTGAGGTCTGGGAAAAGGCTGAGCCACATGCTAAAGTTTTTGTTTGTGGGCATGAAATCTGTGGAAAACCTGAACAAGGAAAAATGAAAGGTCTATTAAAAAGACATGAATCCTCATTTATTACTATGAAAGTGGAAGTAGTGAATAGAATTACCCGCAGGCAAGCAGCAGAAACCAGAATAATGTTGACTTCTTGGACGTCTATATAAAATGGGCCTTGGAAGAATAAGAAGGCTCTACTTTTGCCTTTATAAATAGAGAGATATTCTACAGTGTGAGGTGATAGGAAATAGGTGTTCTAGTACGCACTTATCAAATTATTGCCTCTCAGCCTTAAAGCCACACTTTAAGGAACTAGGACACTTCAAACTACATTTAGGCTTTGCCAGCTATCCTCATTATGTTTCAACATTAGGGGACATCAGAGGGAGACTAGGAGGCCCAAAGAGGGAGAGAGGATGTGGTCCTTCCTGTCTCTCTATCATAAGCTCATCAGTCCTTCTCCAACCTGCCGGTGAACACATATTCCAGTACCAGAAAGTGACCCCTCTACTCCTTCCATATTCCCAGTCCAGCCTCATCTTTCTGCTCAGAGACACCCTCTTCAGCCAGCCAGAGTCTCCTAAAGAGGTCCAACTCTATCTCTGCACACTTCCTCCTCCAAGCTTCTATTAATAAATTGTAATAATCCCAACCTCTTAATATAATTCACTTGATCGCAAGTCCATATATTGAATATATTTAATTGGGGGTATTTGTTTTTAACAAATATGAACATCTAAAATTTGCCTCAAAAATTTCTTGAAACTTTAAAATTTATTTCAATCAAATGGAAAAATACATAGAATATGGATGTAAAGAATTTCTAACATGTTTCTATATTGGTAATTTTTATAAGAGAATGTATTACAAATAGAGTTGAAGCCCCTTTGAACCTACCCTGGAATACATTTCTCTCTTTCCCTCCCTGTACAGAGTTAATATTCTAAAGTTGGGTGTGCAAATTTGACATCTGTGTTTTTCACTATGTATATATTTATCTGTAAACAATATATAATGGTTTTTTCTTTTCAAGCATTATAAAATGATATACTCTGTGTGATTCTGCAACCTACATTTTCACTTAGCCTTACGTTTTCTAGTTTTCTCCCTGTTGATACATGAGCCTCTGTTCATTTATTCCAGCTGATCTTTAGTATTCTGTTGCATGATTGTATCACATTTTATTTAGCCAGTGGTCACTGATGGAAATTTAAGATGTTCCATTTTTTCCTATTGTAAAGAGTACTGGAATATATCTTTGTGTATTTCCCTGTATACAAGTAACAGAGTAGAAGATTTCTTTGGTCTGATAGTCACCATCTCCATTTTCTAAACTATTTTGAAAATAACTGCACTCTCCAATTTAGTAAAATGCCAAATATCCTGTAAGGTTATTGTTCCAAATTATATTCACACAAGCAGTGCATAAAAGTTCCCACTTCTTCATATCCTCATCAACACTTGATATTTTCCAGACTTTTAATTTCTGCCAACCAAGTAATATTAATAATATCTTATCATTACTGTAATCTACATTCCATGCCTCTAAGCATATTTTCATCTGTGTTTTGTTTGTTTATTTTATTAGTTTGTCTCTTCTGAGAAGTCCTTGTTCTCCTCATCTTTAGCTATTTTTCTATTGAGCTTCAGGATTTCCTTCTTGATTTGTAGAAGTTCTTTATATATGTTGTATGTTAACTCTTTATTGCCTATATACTGCACAAGTATCTTCTCCCAGTTTTATTGTATCTTCTATTTTCATAGAATCCTTTGATATGCAGAAATTTTTATCACTTAATATAACCAAATATATATCAACCTTTTTCTTTATGGTGTGTGCTTATTTTTTTTTTTTTTGGTCTTCTTCTGTCCTGATATTATATTTTCTCCTAACAGATTCAAACCTTTGCCTTTTCACATTAAGATATTAGTTCATCTCAAAGTTTATGTTACTTTTTCTCCATGTGGCTAAACTACGTACTTGCCCTAGTGTCATTTTTTGAGAAATACATCATTTTGAATAATGAAGCAGCCACTGTTCCAGCCCAAGTCTCTGTTTATGAAGGAGGCTCTGTCTAAGCTCTTCATTCTGGTCTGTTTGTCTGCTACTATTTCAGTAACACTTTATCTTGATTACTATAGCTTAATGGCACCAATACTTCCTTTTTCTTAATCTTCAGAAATTGTCTCGGTCATTCTTTGTTCTTTTCTTTTCTGTATGAATTTTAGGATCAGCTTGCAAGCTTCCCACAAAACCTTGTTGGAATTTTGAATGAAATTAAACTTCAAGTTTCTTTAACAAACATTTTCTCATCTCATTCTCTCAACAAATCCAAAAAGTAATGGGTTACAATAATATTTCATCCGAGAGACTTAAAATGTATACATATTAGGAATATTTAATAAATTGCCTAATATCATAGGGGACAGTGGGTAAAAACAGATTTTTAAATGATGTTTATGTGTGTTTGTGTATGTGTATGATTTGTTCATTTACTTATTTTGAAGATTGTGAACATCTATTTTTACATCAATACAACTTCACAGCTCTTGGTATGGTAATCTGCACACAAGGCTTGTTCAATGCTTTGACAGTTTTGATCATAAGGAAAGAGAAAAACAAGAAGGGCATGGTGAATAGAGAAAAAAAGAAAAGACTTCAATATTTTCTTTACTTGAACGTGCAGTCTTTTCTTCAGTCATGATCCTTCTTCCCTCCAACTCACTGGATTTTTATTTAGATAAAATCGGGCTTCATTACACAGAGCAGTGATGAAACACGCTTCTCTGCTCTTGCCCTGTGTTTTCAGTAAACTTGGGTGAAGTTCTCTGATAACAACACAAAATGCTTTAAATTGACTCTGCTACTGTTTTTGGAAGATATGCATAGAAATATGTAAAGAATTTCCGTTTCAGAAACAGTTCAATAGAGTGAGTCCAAAAAAAGTGAATATCCAATTATGAATAGTACAAAATGACCAAGAAAGGAAAGCTCAAAAGGCACACTATGTTAAGTATTTTGGTTAGTTGAAATATCTCCTGACCACAATCTGAATTTTTCAGTGCGTATATCACAAAGGTTTCTTAGAAACTAGGCTTAGATGTTTCTTTGTTGTAATTTTAATTTTTTTGTTTTACCCCAAATCCATCCCTAGCCAAAAATTATTTTTAAGAAAAAGACTCTCAAATTAAATATGTATTAAAATAATAAGGTCACTAACCAAATCAGTTGTAAAATGTAAAAAAAATGTTTAAATTCCACTGACTTGACCCATGCAAAACTTTTAATAGTATGCAATATAAATGCTTGTAGTATTAAGAGGTGTTAATTTGATTTTCTAAAATTATATTTGTTTACTTTCATCTGTGAATCTGTACTGCTCTTTAAAATTGTATGATCTTTTGTTGAAACAGAAAACAAATCTCACAAAGATATTGTTGTTATTACCAGTAGCTAAAATAGTTTGTAATTGGGAAGTTGGGTAGGAATAATTATGGTATAAATGGATGTCAACCAGAAAGACAAATAACTAAAATATTACCTGTTCTCCCCTCTCCCCTCCCCCAAATAAACCCTAGATACATTATATGGGAACATTTCCAAGAGGCAATGTTCACTCCACTAAACATCTCCCACAGTATATAGCTACTGGTACCTCAGGACAGATTGAAGAAAGAGAAAGGGAAACAGGAAAAGGGGCAGACAGCTGGATTAGACTGTACTGTGTATATTAGTGATGGGTAGACTTCAAAAGACTTAGAGGTTCATTTTGGACAGGTGCCCAGAGATTCACAGGCTTACCCAAAACCTTCCATAACTTCTGATTTTAAAATTGAGCTAGAATTCCTTTGAGACCAGGCTTTCAGTCTTCGGTCATATTCCATACTTGTAGTCCTTCATAATAAATTTATGTTAAGAAATTGAGAACTGTCGGAATCCTGAAAAATGAGATGCTGATTTTAAATAGATAACTAACAAAATTAATCTGTTTTAAGATTTTGAAGAAAAACTGCAAACGTTTTTTCCTAGGAGATATAAAGATTTGTTAGGAACATTGTTATTTGAATCCAGTTTGAAACAATATTTAAAAAATAAAGCTTTTGAATAGGTTTTGGGGGACAGGTAAACTCCTCAAGCACGTTCTAATTCATCTGTGAGGATCGGTAATAGATGCCTAACTAGTGTCAACCTTCCTCCCAGACTCCCTATGTGTTGTAACCTGGGAGGCAGGCAGGAGGGTCTGGGAGAGCTGACAAGGAATTTGTCTGTCACTCTGACTGCAGGAACTCCTTTTAACTGAGCAGTGAGAGTTACCTTTCAAAGAATATAATCATTCTTTGGTCTAATTATCATGTGTCTCATTAAATGTGTCCTTCAGATGGCTCACATAAGATTTATTATTATTAACGAAATCTGCTATGTAAAAAGTTACTTTCACAAGAGGTCAAAATATTTTCAGGAAAAAAAAATGTCTGATACTAGCTTTGAACCACAAACTAGTCCTGTGTTTATTAGCATGATTCTGAGTCTGGCCTGGTTTTACTCTTCTCTAAGAAAGATGACCTGGAATATGAACTGAATATGTAATGATGAACAGTCTTCAGTATGGTCACCATAAGAATCTTTTTTTAACAGAACTTATACAGTGATCATGGGGAAGGACTTTTGATTTATGACTATGTAGCTTCTTATACTCTATGTCCTAGGACAGGTGCTTCAATTGCTAGGGTACTACTATCAGTTCTGCAATAGATATGAATAACTATGATTCCAACAGAATTAAATGCATTAGCAAGGAAAGTTGCGTCTTAGACAATTTTATTTCCAAAGGCTTTAAGCAGTTAAAACTAGAGAACAGCTAGCTATATTTAAATAGTCCAGAGTTCTCCATCTTTGGAAAGCTAGTATCACAAAAATATTTGATGTTCATGCATATTTTACTTGAAAATGTACAGTTCCTGCCAAAATAGCAGTAGCTTATTTAGATCTGCATGCTCTCCTCTAATAAAAGTGTAAAGATTACTAACAGTTGTCCCATGTCAATCGCATGCTGAAAGTAGATCCTCAGCAGATATGAAAACTCGAATGAGACCTACATCTCTTTATAGTTCTAGGATTTTTCTAAAGCAGACCTCATTTGATATTTCAAGCCATTTTGAACTAAGACAGCACTTGTAATTTGAACTATTTTGTATCATTCTGCCCCAACTTTTTAAAGCTTCTCTAATCACTCTTCTCTTGTTACTTACTTGATTTTTGAATTTTCTTCATAATACAATAAATCCTCTAAGAAGAAAACCACAATCCATGGTATCTCCTAATTCTACTAATTGTGAATGATACATAACAAGGAAATAATTAATAAACAGAAATTAATTTCATTGATAATTTAATTCAACATACAACCAAAATATATTTTCCCTAAACATTATCTCAAGCCATTTATATATAGTAAAAAAAAAATCAACAAATTTTAGCTTTGTACTCTATCTTCTGTCTTAGCTTTGGAGACTATGAATAATTGAGAGTTAATGTTAATGGAAAAAAAGACACAAAATTTTATATTCTCCTGCAAATTATTGATACTGTGCACCCAAGATATTCATTCATCTGTTGGCTAATCACCTCCAGAACATTTAGTATGTTCAGTGTTTACCTTAAGCACTTATCATGAGAAAATATAAATTGGATTATGCATACATATTAAAATAATAAAGAAAAGCAAAATAGCCATCATTTAGAATATATTAGATTTTCATTATACCACTCAGAAACTTTGAAATAAGCAGCGTTTTGGGTGATATGTCAGTAATTCCCACAACTTTAAATATATTTCTGAGCAGTTTTAACACATGTTCTCGCAAATAAATTAATGCTTCCATCCCCACTACTCATCAAGCACCAAGAAGCGTGCGGGCTCTCTCGAACAGAGAAGTAGAGAGGAGTTTGAAAAGGCATTTGAAAAATTACAGAGGAATAAAAGATTACAGATAAAAATTACAGAGAAATAAAAGATTACAGATTTTTACACCCAAAGCACTCAAAACAAGGACTATCATAGTATATATTTGCTTTGAGTTGTAAGATACACTAAGAAAACTCAATTCTGTGCATCTTGGAAAATTTTTCCCTAAAACAGACCACTACATTGAAATAATCATTCGGAAAGCATCAGAATGCATAGCCCTTAATTCAGTATTTAATTTATTAGATAACTTTCAAAGATCACAGGCACAATGTACTTATTAAAGAACATAACCATATAAACTGCTTTGGAAATTGTATATTGACAAGTTTGTAATTTTTTACCTCTATATATTCAAATTGACTTAAATAAATAAACCAGTAAATGCATTTATTATTAAAAAGAAATTTCTTTAAAAATTCAAATCTTAACTTATTAAAAAATATAATAAAAGACTTTTTTGTACTTTCGTATGCAAGAATTAGATTGCTTGACCTCTCTTTTAATGACTTAATTAGCTGTACTAAAGCCCAGCTGGGCCTCTGCTGACAACATAGCTAGATATTTCAATCAAGGAGTGTTATGGAGAATAAGTAATAAATGCTACCTTGTCGCCATACAGTCCCAAACCATAGTGCATGTTGGTAATGCTAAATTTGATCAGTATGCCTCATATTTCAATTAGTCGTGGTCTGAATCACTAAAACTGTGTAATGTGTATGAATTCCTGATATCAGATACACAGCCAAAGGCTCCCACAGTTAGAAGCCATTGAGTTTGCTTTTATTAGCAGCCAATTAATGGCAAAAATCTGCATCGCTTTTAAAATTTATAACCTCTATTCCAGCTGCATCCACGGTTCCTGCTCTACTGTATACAATCAGATCCATATCACTGTCGCAAGTCAAACAGCTGCAAACTGTATTCTGTCTGCAGAAGTAAAAAATCCTTTCATACAGAAGCTTTTTTTAACCTCTTAGAAGTTCTTTCAAAGCCCAGCAGCACCAGTCACTTTGTGACAATGAGCGATTTAATACAGAAAGAAAGAAATCTACACCAAGGTAACCTCTTGGGATGTGCTAGGTTTTCAAACGGAGTGAAACCCTACCGCTCCAGCACCGCACAAGGGCAAGCAAAGCCACTTCTCCTGACCAAGGCTAAGAAAATATAAACATATAAAACCTGACCCTCGTACCAAATTAACCCATTGAAGTCTGCACACTGAGTAAAACCAAGTGGCATTATACAAATTTAATATTAAGTAACTTACATAAAATTGTTGTATTTGAATTTGACCCTCAGACGCTTCTCTAATGAAACATCTGTGGAGATCATATTCCCCATCAAAAAATGGCTGGTTGCACATCTCAAAGTCTCTAGGCATTATTTTTAGGAACTAGACTCTTTCTGATACATGATAAGACAGAAAAGTTAGAAGTGATCAGATTTAGTAACAAAGCATAACTGTTTTCTATATCGCTGATGCTGTACTTTCAAGATCATTAAGAGAATAGTTCAGCTTTACAGTATTATATATTTTAAGTTACAATTCTGTGAGCTCTGAGATACTTTGATGCTGCTGCTGCTGCTGCTGCTGCTGCGTCGCTTCAGTCGTGTCCAATTCTATGCGACCCCATAGACGGCAGCCCACAAGGCTCCTCTGTCTCTGGGATTCTCCAGGCAAGAATACTGGAGTGCGTTGCCATTATATCTGACCATTAAAACGTCATCTGGGAGAAAGAAAACAGAGTTTCTTCCTTTGGTCTTTTATAAAATACTACTGAATTTTCCAAATACATTATATATGTGTGTGTGTATATATATATATATGCATATATATATATTTATATTTTATGTTTTATATATGCTTAGACTTGTACATATTTATATAGCCCTATATCTGTATAACAGAGGGTCATGTAGATAAAAGAATTTACCTGGAAAACGAAGAGCATGAAAAAGTACTCACCAACTCTAATACATGCTATAAAAATATTGTACTAGGATAATACAAACTGCTGCCATGGCTAGTTAACGACAATAAAATCCTATTTTACAAAATTCAACTGCTAATAACCAGCATTCTTTCTAACTGCTTAAATACTGAAATAAGACTTATAATACCACTGTGAAATCACAAGCTAGTCCTTCAAAGGTGTTGCATCTGTTACAAATTTAATCTTCATTGCTTTGTCACAACTGATTTCATCCCAGCGGCTTGGAGATGCAGCATAGCAACATTCCTGTTGTCCTAGACAACCTGAGCAAACTGTTAAATACCTGTCTGATGCCTGAGAATGATTATAATGATATTGCCTATGGAATCTCCCACAACTAGCCGGAAAATGTGCCATTAGTCTTCTACAGTTAATAGAAGAGGAAATGTATGCTTTACAATGTTAACAAATTGTAGACAATTTTCATGATCCAGACAGAAATTCTGTGCTGTATTTCATTAATGGTACAGCGTTATGTTCATTGCACTTAAAATATTACTCTTCTGGTAATACTTTATATTAGTACATTTTACAGTTATGTAATGCAAGGGTATATAGATTTGAATCTCAAGCGCTTTTTTTTTTCATACATGAGAAAATATATTATTTCACTAAGCATTGCGGCTCATAGAGAACTAATATCCGGCAGTTTCTGTCCAAAAGGTGAATGCTTTTGTCTTTGAGATGACAGGTTCAGTGTTTCTGCTTCCTCATGGGTGCTCAGTGACACACAGGCTGCAGTGGGAGAACAGGGCATTGATGTGGACACTACCAATTTGTGTTTGCGAAGTTTCCCAGGAAGGGAAGGCGTTGAGATATCCTTGCATATTGGAGATCTGTATATAAAACATAAGGTTAACCTCGACTCCTCAGAATAATGATATAAATGTATATCTTTCAGGGACAATTTTAGGTCTGTCAATTGACATATGGATTTGGTATTCCTATACAGTGTGTCAAAGTGTATAAACATACAATACCCATTCCCCATAACAACACCGTGTTATTGTTGGATCAGACAGCACTTTGTATTCAAAATCTTTTTTTTTTATAAATTTATTTATTTTAGTTGGGGGCTAATTACTTTACAATATTGTAATAGTTTTTGCCATACATTGACATGAATCAGCCATGGGTTTACATGTGTTCCCCTTCCTGGACCCCCCACTCACCTCCCTCCCCATCCCATCCCTCTGGGTCATCCCATTGCCCCGGCCCTGAGCCCTTGTCTCATACATCGAACATGGAATGGTGTTCTGTTTCACATATGATAATATACATGTTTCAATGCTATTCTCCCAGAACGTCCCACCCTCACCTTCTCCCTCAGAGTCCATAAAATTGTTCTATGCATCTGTGTCTCTTATTCTGTCTCGCATATAGGGTTATCTTTTAAAATTGCTAATCCATTGCTCTACTCGTGGAAGCATCTTAACAACGTCACTTGTCTGTACTATTTAAATAATACTGGAAAGTATTTCTCAATGAATATTTAATTGCTGAGTACTATGATTTAAATCTACCAACCAAAAAAGAAAACAAAAGCATTGGGAATTCTATTTATTATACATCTCAAGAAACTACTGAGATGTTGTAAGTTCTAACTAAAGATCACTATTCTCTGTAGAATACACATCATTGTAATGTCTGTGTTAAACATGGTATAAATATGATCTGATGGTCTTCAGTGAATTTAACAGCTTAAGTGATGGCACAAGATCATTTCAAAACAAAATGAGAACCCAATTTTGTTTATATTAATGCTTTGCATAAAATAAAATATGAATAAATCATAGTTAGTAGAAAGATATGAAAAGCTAGTGTGCTGGCAAATTAAGCAAAAACAGGATGTACTGATTATAAATATTCTATCCTTATTAGGAAAGAACTACATTATGTCAAGCAGATTTTTTTATTCCTATCAATAATGCCACTTAAAATGGTTTAATTCCAAACTACAATTGATGTAAGTTTAAACGTTTCCTTTAACTAGCATGATAGGGACACCATTAAACATATATTATAATGCCCATATGCAATTCACACTTGTGACTTTTCTCTGCCATTCATGAATTATGCAATTATCCCTAACTCATGGAAATGAAAGTGCATTAACTGCCCACTGTCATGCATTGTCTCTTTCCCTGTCCTTGTGCACACATTCCACAGTTCATTATTCATGGATGCATCTATGCAAGTGTAAATGTGCACATATAATATGGAAATAGTCACCCGTGGATAAATAGCAACTAGACATTTGTTTGTGAAAAAATAATGTACTTCATTCCAAAAAACCAAATTTTACAAGGAACACCTCTACCTTTGTTATGGATGCCACATGGTAAACCAAACAGATGACATCATTATAAAGCAAATGAGGGATTTTTTCACACAGGAAAGACTGAAGATGTTGGTCTCTAAACCTGAAACAGAGCCCTTAACATCTTTAACAACTCTTTCTTTAGCTCCTTCTCCCATTAAGGCAATTCTTTTCATCATTGATTAAAACTCACTGAAACACTATTCCAAAAATATTGCACTTTGTGTTTCTCATTCTTATCTTTCTCACATCCATGTTAAGATATAATTATAATGACAGAATTTCACTCCTAGAGAAGATAATTATTGAAATAAACAGTTTCAGAGAAATATACATATATTTTCTCTGCTGAATGTTATGGTCATGTGGGTTATTCCAGATTCCAAATTGAGCATCCTAACAATTTGTCCCTGTTGGGATATATTCTTCAGGAAGTTTCTCAGATTTTAGTCGAGTTAGCACTAGTGAGCCCTCGTGTGCTATTTGTGGTATAGGAAATCAGGAGGATTCCTTCTGATTTACATTATTTCTAGCGTAAGCAGACTTGTCCCTATTAAAGTGATTGTTTTTAATAAAATAGAATAAATTTTATCAAATACTCAGAATTTTAATTTGTGTGATAAAGCTTTTGCTTCAAGCAATAAAGGTGGGATTTAACACTTAGGAAACCAAAGTAAAATATTTTTCTCACAGTATAGATTTTATTACTAATCGTCATATGTCCATGTCCAGAATTTCTTTAAAAAAGAAACTATTTCAGCAAGACAGCTCATTCAGTGTAAATTATAAAAATTAATGGGAGCATTTTTGGTAGGAAAACAATTATTCTATAACCATCTAGTACATTCTTTTTTAAATATTATTTCAAATTAATATACACTCATAACTAGATTTTATTGGCAATTTTATTGCATACTAAAGATTAATTTCTTAGAGTCACACTATCTATAATATTTTTCTGAGGAAACACAACTTTCATTCACAATCCTAAATGCTTCTCTTTTTGATTATTTGATTCTTTTTCAAAGCAAATTTAAAACCAACCATCTTTGTTATGGCTTCCTATTTAGAAGACATAATTTTTCACTAAATATTGTTAAATATTTTGTCAGTTAAATTATATTTTAAATTCTGCTGTATTTCTCAATTTAGAAGTACATGTCATGATTCAAAAATGTTATAGATATTGATAACATATAAGAATTCCACTAATTTTAGTTAGACACAATATGACTGAAAAACTAAAAAGGAAAATGCTAGTATGTACAAGATCAATTTCAAAATCATAAAGACAATAAAAATATACAGGTGAAAATATTCCACATTTCAAACTGTATTATTTAAGAAATACCTTGCACCATAGGAGAAACTTTTCAAATGGTCTAATTACTGCTAAAGTATAACAAAAATTAAATGTGTTCATTTGTAATACATTATGTTTTTTATGCATAGAATTTGCAATTCACAGAAATACTTAAACCAAAGTAAGAAATACACCAAATATAATTTAGGATAAATGGAAGTTTTCATTACTATTCAGTATATTCACTTATATCATAAATAAGGTGTGACCAGTAGAAGGCACTGTTACAATAAATATATACAAATAGCTGTTCATTAACAAACTGGTAGGAAATTCTGATGAGAGTTTTACTAACTTTTCACAGCACAAGTCTTTTTTTTTTTTCATGCAGACATTAAGTTATCAATTTGTCCTATAAACATGAGGAAAACTAGTGTAATTCTTTTTGTATAATATTAATTTCGATTTCAGCTCATTCACAGTTTTATTAGCCTCATTTTTAACTTGCTTAATTCACAAAGGAATTACGTGGTCACACTTACCATTTTTAACACTGCGCTTAAGGAATGTTGCTCTCTTGAGAGAGAACTCAGACCCTGCTGAAGAGTCAGACATAGATGCGAATAGACCTGGCTTGAAAACAAGCTTCTAGTTTCATTGTTATTAACCTTTAGAGGTTTGATCATAATTTGCTAGCACATGCCGGCATGGTCTTTTAATGGAACTGCTTGGATATATGAAAATACCTCTAATTAAATCTCTGTCAAACATCCTGTTAACAATGTTGTTTAGTTTGTATTCGTATACAAAATCTCTTGAATACCTCTCCAAGTTTACAAAATCCATGTTAAAGGAGCCAGCATTGCAAAAAAAAAAAAAAAATGTTACGGCATATGTTTGGATTTTTGTATTTCAGAGTCCTGACTACTTTATCTGAATTACAGATTTAGAGCTTTGTTATGTGTGATAGTTATGATAATATGATCACTAAAGGCACAGAGACAGGGAGACTCAAATCCCTTTGAAAATCCCTTTCTCTATTTCCTACAGCTGCTGCAGGAGTTTAATATCTGATAGAATGATGAAAAAGAACAGGTCGAACTCCAGTTTTAATAAAAATTTTAACAGGTCTACATATAGTTATGAAAAATGTTATTTGCAATGCCGATTTTTAATAAAATTTTCTTAAACCAAAGAAAAAATCCCCAAGGGGAACCTGATATGAATGTGTTTTTCATATGTACTATTTAAGACTCTTTAAAGGTTATGAAAGTGACTGATAAAATAAGTTCTATTCTATACAACACAAACCTGAACGCGCTTGCACTTTTCCATTTTAATCAAATAAATAAGCAAAGCTTTCGTTTTGTATGTTGGGTCAGAAGCACATTCATGATCATACAGCAGAGTCAATTTTTATTCTTAGCAATAAAAACTCATTAAATAGCTGCATTTTTAAACAAATCGAAGCATTGCTAACACACACATCACAGCATTCTATAATCTGTGAGAGTGTAATGCCGAGAAATAATACATATTCATGAAGTTATTTTGTTTCTTGGGCATTTTGAATTTGAAAAATTATATAAGATTTTGAAATGTATTTATTTCTGTGAGAGAAAATAAACACATTAAGTATGAAAAATGAAATTTAATTGAATCCAGGGACTTCAGAACTTCTGAAGAATCTCTTTGTAAAGTAAAAACATACTAAGCAGAGATCTCACATTCAGTAACCTTCCCTGGTACACTGTGCTGTGCATACCTGCTCACCAGGATCAAACCACCTAGAATATAAAGTCCTGAGACAATAAGCTCCTGCCCCCAGAAATGATGCTGTGTCCGCAGGAAATAAAAATGAGGTGTTTATAGATCAGAAAGAAACTTTAACTTACTGAACTAAACTGCAGCAGCTGTAAAATGGGAAGGCTTTGGAACTTACAATCTGCTAAACACAAACAACAGGGTCGTTTTAATCTTTAAAACGTGTGGATTGACATTATGGCTATTAAAGCCACTGCATTCTAGCGGGGCACTGAGCTCTCTCACAGTCCTGTCCTTGTCACTATTTCTGAAACTTTTGTGAGTACTAAGGACGGTTTTTTAATACCATTCACCGTGTGTAATATATCAACCTTTCTTTAACTTGATAGGCTTTTGAATGAAAACTGACTATGCTAATCCTAGATAACCATTCTATTCTTTACAGTGGGGCACACAAAATGTAACTCTAACATACAGTCTACACTGTATTCCTAAATAAATATTCCCATGAGAAAACATTAAGTTTATTATGTACTGAAATGAGAAAAGTAAAACATCATTCACTTTATTACTGAGAATTGTAGGGTTGGAATATTTGAGCCATATTCTGAACATTTTTGCCCTCTTATATAATTTATAACAGGAAATTGAGAGCTGTTGCCTTGTGCCATATTCACAATCTTGTTATGTAAGAATATTTCAAGTGCCTTTTATAATTCTAAAACTAAATCAAAATTGTTGACCTAATTTGTTTACTTGATACTTCCCGGTATTTATAGTTAAAAGACATTTTTTTACTGAAGGAAGGGGCGGTGGCCTTAATCAGGGGGATTTGAAAAAATTGGTGGAATCAAGGTAACAAGAATGAATGAAAGAATAATTTATTGCTGTGACCATTTTCTTTCCTGATTTCTATATTGGGATTATACTGGATTATCTCCAAGTAGATCCTATTTTTCAGGACTTTGTAGATACCCTTGATATTATGCAAACAGGAGAGGAAATTTCTGAATCCTATCTGAAATGCAAGCACTTGCTTATAAAATTTATGACTGCACAGAAAAGATGGAGGAAAACACACATCACAAAAATAATGCTACAGCACTAATATCTCAGATTCCCTACTTAAATTATTTTTCTGCTATTTTAAGAAAAACAGTTGGTTTAAGGATTAAGAAAGATTTAAGAAAAAAATACGTTATGTTTCATAAAGGTATTTGCTTTCAATTATAAACCAAATTCTGAGATGTTAGTTTAAACATGATTTGGTGAATTTAATATTTAAAATATAAGATTTTATAAAATGAAAAAATATGTATACACACATATATATGTATAAAAGAATAAATATTCTTAGAAAATAAAATATCATCTTATTTTAAAATATATATTCAAGCTTTTAATAAAGCTCTAGCAAGAAATTTATTCTAATCACTCCATTTGGCCTTCAAAAAGCAGGGATCTACTGTGTATCCAAATATATAACTAAATAGGCACAATTTTATTCTCCTGAAACAAAACACTGATATTAGTTCATAAGATTTAATTTTACTTTCATAGAACAAGGAACTTCAAGTCTCACCTCCTGCCTACCAGAAAAAGAAAACTTTAGGCAAATACAGATAAATAAAATTATTAACTTTTATTGGATACCATATAGAATTTTGTAATACTCATATTCTATGTTCAATAATTCAGTTAAAACAAAATTCTGCATTTTTCCTTCAAATTTTACTACACCATTTAGACAGTGTTCTTTGGGTAGCAGGTTCATATAGCTCCTGGATAAAAGTTTCTATGTGGAAGTGAAGAAACACGATGTGTTCCCTTTTCCTCACAGATTCAGTATTTTGTCACTTTAATTTATATTTATATATATATAATTTATACATATAAATTTATATTTTAAATCCAAAGGACTTAAAAATGCAGCACTTTGGGAAAAATGCAAAATTACCTGAAAAGCTTAGGTTGCTATTTTATTACAAAGGAAGTAGAGACACATATTCAGTTCAGTTCAGTCGCTCAGTCATGGCTGACTCTTTGCGACCCCATGGACTTCAGCACACCAGGCCTCCCTGTTAATAGTAAATGCTACCTAAATTTTTTTCATTGCTTAGCTTTCATGGTTTCCATAGAAACAACTTCATGCATTTTCTAGGTCACAACAACTCTAACCGTTGGTCTTTAGAAAAGCTTTTGTACACTACACTAATGATTCCCTCTCCACCTAAAACTTGATGTGGAAGTAAATTACACAGGATATACATATTTAGGTTTCAATTTCATCATATTGTTAATAAAAAGCATATTTATACAAATACAAAGAGACATGAAAAGGCAAGGGAGCAATGAATTCCTCAAATAATATTGGTTTTATTTTATTACAAAATATTTTAATAAAGTAACATTTCTCTATAACTTCACTACAAATTTTCATGAACCATAGGAATACATTGCTGCATATTAAGCAGTAGTAACTTTGAACTTCCTCACTGTCCTTGATCTGTATGGTCCTAATTGAGAATTCTGTTTTGTTATTAATTATATGTTTCTTACCTCATCAAACATGTTCTTAAATCTTGGTTGAATTTTCTTCAAGATTTTCAAAGAGTAGGAGTACCTGAGAGATCAATTTTCTTTCTTTTCATATTCTAAAATAATACCTCCAGATAGCCTTGCTTCGAGAAAGCCAGATAACTTGGAAAATAGACAAATTAGGATGTGATTATTCACATCACAAAAGAATTCACAGATGGCTTCCTGTAAATACAGAGCTCTCTATTTAAGTATTTGTTTACAGATCATTAGCTACTTGACAAAGAGGCTATGGGGGCAAAAAAATTAGAGCTCAATTGCTGAGACACACTGCCAATTGGAGATCAATCAAAAATGATGAAAATAAAGCATCCATGGAACTAGCATATGAAACAGAAAACCTGAATTACTTTAAATGCATGTACATACTTCATGCATGTATTTACTTCCAATGTATATGAACACACACATACACACAGTATATATACTTATATGTACATATTAAGTGTGTGTATACATAGACTCATAGACACACACATACATACATACCTGAAGAGGCAACTTTAGCACAGAGTAAGATCACCTACAAACCAGTTGGACCTCCTTAGTTTATTTTAGAAATTTTAGAAGTGATTCACAGTCTTCTAAATGTATGTAATACTAACATACTTCCAGTGATAGAATATATGATATGTCTACTTTTCAGGCTTTATAGTGGAGTAATTGTCACACATCTAATTGTCTTGTCCAAAGTGATTGTATTCTTCTTTACCACAACAAAATTCTTACTGTGCACCAGGCATTTTGCTAAACACTAAAGAAAAGACAAAACATTAGTCACTAGAGAGACAAAATATAAGTTTAAGTGTTTTTTTCTAAATGTGGTCATTAATATATTTAAGATTTGCTATCAGAAAAATAATACATTACAAAGGATAACTTACAAAAGTAATATCTTTGTTGTGAGTTTAAGGACCATAAATGGGTCCTAAAACAGTAAAAGGATGTCCACATCAATCAAGGGAGTAAATGTAAGTCGGCTTGTAGAAAACTCTGCCTTCAAAGTTCTTTCTCGTTAAATTTTGCAAGAAAGGTACATATTTGGGAAAGAAGAATAAAAATTAAAATACCCAATTTTGTATTAAAAATCCTGCTTTATTAACTGTTAATGCACTCTTGAGGATTATTGAATAAAAATGAAAACTTCACTGAAAGATTAATAACATAAATTTCAAAATTTAAGTTTTCGTAGGTCCATTTACCAATTAGAAAGACAAGTCCTTAGATGTGAGACATTTTTGCAGTGATTGAGACCTTGCTCAGTTATCCTCAATCTCCAGTTCAACACAATTCCAGAAGTATATATTGATGACTTCCTGCATTCCTAATATTGGGCCAGTTGGTCAGTAAAACATATATAGATTGTGCTTTCCAGGATTTTATCGATATTAGCTCATTTACTCTATACAATAACTATTCACTCTTTAAATCAGATCCTGATAACAAACTTAGAAAATAGCTTAGATTTCCAAAATAAGTTGCAAATCGTTTAGTGTTTTATTCTTTTAACAGACTTTGATCTTGGCACCTAAGTTTTATTTAGGGCTCTTAAACCAATCTGGGCCTGTCTTGTGGCTCAGCTGGTAAAAAATCCACCAATCTAGATAAACTAGAAAATAAGCAAACTCTTAATGCATCATTAATTTTAAAGTATTTTAAATCAATTTTCCACCAACATTATAGAAATAAATTCAAATTGCTGACCTATCTTATAGAGAAGAAAATAATCATATACAGCATGGAAGAGAGTTACCCCTTCTTTCAAGTGAGTAACTGGATTTTTTAAAAAATTGCTTTGAAGTCTAAGTCATGATACTTCATTTGGATTTGAGGAGGAGGGGTTAAAGAATAAAGCAAAGTTGTGCAGAAAAAGTGTAAAAGGGGGAAAAGAAAAACAAGTTTCTTATTACAGCTAAATCATTTCAGGAAAAAAAAAAAGGAGAGAGAGATGGATTTGGCACTAACCACTAAGTCAAAGTATAATACCATAGAAAGACAATATAAGACAAACACACATATTAAATGTGGCACACTTCAAAGCCAGAAAACAATTCATAACATTCTTAATCTTTCTCACTACTTTTTTGGAGTAGTTTCTTTTATTTCAACACCATTCTATTTCAACATTCCATCACAATCCCAGCATCCCATACAAGTAACAGTGCGTGTCACTAAATTCAAAATATGCATTGTACATTTAACCACTAAGAAATTATAAATTCTATAAATCATATAAATATTAAATTTTTCAATTTTTAACATTTTTAATCAAATATGAAATAAATTCTTTCTAAAAATTTGATTTTTTAGTGAAATTTTATTTTAGATGATAATTTCACAATAATAAATTAGTTAATTATGTTTTAGGCTTATAGATCAACTGTGTATAACTCCCAAATACATTTATTCCTCATTCTAATACCCAGGCCTACTCACATAGAGCATTGATGCATCTTAATTAAATATTGGGGAAATATTTAAGTTGGGATGACAAGTGCAATAAAAAAAATGACGAACGCATTGATGGCCACACAAGGATTTGCCTTTTTAAGACATGGATAACTAGTCTGGTTAGATTACATGTGAGATAAAAATAAACAGTTTAGTACTCATTTAAAAAAATAAGCAACGTATCAAAGGATACAGCTATTTTAGCTCCTTTTGCTTTTGCTGTTTGTTGTTTGTTTTAGTATAAATTTGCAATGAGTGCTTTACACAATACAGCATTCTAGACTCTCACAATTAATACTGAAGATCCTGGGTTCTCCTGAGAGCTTTATTCCTGGGAAGGCTCTGAATTTCATTAAGTGAGTACATGTACCTGTGGGACAAGAAAATTTCCTAGGTTGTGCATGCTCGTATCTCCATGTTTTCCTGCTAGAGCCTGCAAATGCTGGAAATTTTGTGTGGTGGCTCAAAGCTACTAAAAAAATTTGGTAAGGAAATGATTTATTCTTTGGCAAAGAAATTTCTTAAAAGAGCAACACTAATGATATTAAGAATTTTATTAAATTTTTTAATTCGATGATTTAAAAATCCTGATCCCCAATACATAGCACCCAGTTTAAGAGAACTTAACATTGATGTTTTGAAAAGATACATTTATTGTTTACAAAAGCAAAAGCATTTCAAATAGTTCAAAATTCTGCAATGTATATATGTTTGAAATAGGACTCGTAAGAGGATATCAGATAAAATATGAAATTTTTAAAAGTAAACATGACATTTATAAGGTAAAAGTATTTATTTCTCTGAAAAATTTTTTCCAAGAGACTTGTGTGAACAAGCTTCTTCATTAAATTGTACAAAATAAATCATGTTATTAAGTGTCCTTTCTATGTTCTTAGCTGAAGATCAACTTCAAAAAGTGATAATGCATCATTTACTAGCCGAGGAAAGTATTTGTTATTTTGGTACCAGCCTTGGTCTACGAGACACCAGGACAGTTGAGTTTTGTTCTAAACAATTCTTTAAAAGCAATATAGGCTATGTTAAAATTTATGTGCCTCCGAATAGTTGACAAAAGCAGTGAGAAACTGAGAGGCAACTTAGTGACAATTACTATCAGCAAATATGATAGATTTTTTTAAAAGAATATTTTGCATTCCTATTCTTTAAAATATGTCTTTTTCTTGTTTATTCAGTACAAGCAAAGAGAGGAAAATATATTTTACATAAAATAAACAGTAGGATTATTTTTTGTTAGTCAATATATCAAGAATAAAAAAAGGAGTCTGGGGAATTCCCTGGTGGTCCAGGTGTTAGGACTCCGTACTTTCACTGTTGAGGGCCTGGGTTCCATCTCTCATGGGGAAACGAGGATCTCACAGGACAAGCGGTGAGGCCACAGAAAAATAAGTGTAAAGTATTCTTTAGAAAAATCTATTGTAGTTGCTGATAGTAATTGTCGCTAATCATGATGATGTTTATTTTGAAAAAAAAATTGTAGATGACTACTTCAATTAACTTGAGAAATTTAGATTTAGGAAAACTTTTCAGAGGATGCTATTTCTGATTTAAAGACGAAATTCCATCATACCAAAAATGATGACAAATCTCTCTCTAAAGTTTAGCTAATAAATCGCTACTTTTTAAGCCTGGTTATAATATACTTACTTTAAGAAGTAAAAGAAATATTTGACAAACTAAGGAGTTTATATAACATCATCCTGATTTAACTTTTTCCTAATCATACTACTTGTTTTTTTTCCAGTTTATCCAATATTTTGAAAATACTTTCGTGGGTATTTTGAATGTTGAACTTTGGATGCTCCTTATATCTGCAATGCAATTTAAATAACTATTCAGTATCTGAGAACACTTATCCTTACTAATCATTGAGAACACGCTGATGTCAACTGATTGAATATTTAAACAGATGTCAGTAAAATTATTTAATATTTAAAACAATGGCTGGAATGGAAATTTCTAGATATTTAAGTGCTTCAAAACTACTGCGATTCCATGCATAAACTTAAAATGTCTCTTATTTTGGAGTTCTTTTCAGAAAATGGGGCACTGTTAGAGAGGTGTTTGGTAAGCCAAGTCAGGATCAAATAGAAGAAACCACAATATCTAATGCGATGGAACTTGGTTATTACACATCACAGGATTTTTTTCTTCTGTGTACAGGGATGTGGAAACTGGTAACTACAACAAGCCCTGCAACACTATCAACAGGAGGGCAGAATCATTCCAATCAAAGCACAATTAAAAGATGAGCTTTTGAAGTATGATTGACTGATGGAAGGATTACGTAGATAGATAGGTGATAGCTACATAGACAGATAGGTAGGTAGATAGGAAAATAGGTTTAGGGTTCTCTAACATGTCAAGATACTGTGTTCTTCTTTTTCATTGCCTTTATCTTCTTTCTCTTCACATGGAAATATCATCTCCTTCATCACATCCTTCTTTCAAAAGTTTTAGCGATAGAAGAAGAGAAGAAACCAGGCCAAATTTAGAGATACATGTCCAAAACAATGGACCACTGCCTAATACTTGAAACCAAAGGAAGAGATATGTTTTTTTGTAGGAGACCTCAATGAGATTTAAGCCATGACTAAAGCTACAACTATACAGTTGCTGGCTCACAGAATTTTCACCTTTGAACTAATTATTATGGAATCCTCCCATAAAATCCTTTGTTCTTTCTTGCATCTCTACTGGAAAGATTAGTATGATTTCATGTAGATTATAAATGCTTTATGGAAATGAATCTTGACAAACTTTTCAGAAAATTACTTTAAAAATTTCACCAACTATTCTTTTTTAAAAATTCCAGCTCTCAAATATGGGGAACATTTTCAAAATATATTATGTATTGGTACATTAATACTTTGAATCTAGTTTATGTATCCTTTTTTCCATTGGCTTTTCTCATAGACTTGCTAAGGTCTTGAGAAAACAAATGCTAGTCATAGAATGGCCCTTGATTGACCTATAAAAATTCATTTTATAGCATCAATTTTTTTGCTCAAGATCATCACCATAATTTGAAACTGAATTATGTCTTAGGGAAATATCTTCAGAGTCATGCTTACAACAAATATTCTTCAGCAGTATATTCTAATTTTTAAGAAAGAGCAATAATATGAATGATAAAATATTAATCAGCAAGTTATAACATTTTTACTTTTTCATCTTGAAATAAGTGAACCAATTAAAAGTTAACAGGCAAATTATGATGCCAAGAGATTCTGCTAAGAAGTTTATGAAACTCAAAATCTCTCAGCTTTACTTTGTTAAATACACAAACACTGGATTACTGTGAAGGAAAAATATGTGCTACAAGAAATTAAGATTGGCCATATAAAATGGTAAAATATTTACACAAATCATATCCTCATTTTGTGTGTGTTTTTATTGGAAGATGATGATAATTCTTTTGCCAATTTTTTAAAACATCTAAGATTAAGAAACACTTGGATTAATTGATGAATGGCCTTCTACGTAGTGCAATGAAACATGATTGCAATTAGTACAAAACTTATGTTAGGAAATTTATGTGCCCTATAATGTGAGAGTAAGTCACTTTTTCTCTGTGTACCAAAATGGAAAGTTATAGACATGAAGCTGCCACCAAACATCTGGTGATTTTGAAAAAGTGAATATATGATATAATTTTAATTATGGTTTATTCTGGATTACATATTTTACATGTATATAAAATGTAATGGGCTACTAAGATGAATGTTAGGCATTCTTCTTAAGATACAAGTCAAAAAACATATACAGAATATTTATATTATCTACTCTTCTGTGTATATGAGACTACATTAGATAGTCATAGCTTGGGGTTATAAATATTCTTTGCTCTTGCTTCTCTATCTTCCTAAGAATCATATAGGACCTACAAATTATATAAATAGTGTTTCATAGTGATACTTTATCCTGTTTTAACAGTAAACTTCTACAAATAGGTAATGTATAGGATCAATAAAATGCTAATGTGAAAGTATTTTAGATACTGTGTTCTTCTTTTTAAAATACACTCTTATATAATGAATTGTAGAATCAAAATTGGAGTGTGTGCTTACATATCTTAAGTCTTTTATACTGCGTAGCATCATAGCACTATTTGTGAGCCTAGTTCATCATTCCATATACTTAGAGGCACTGTGAATCAAATTTTCTCTTGCAATCGAACTGTGTAGAGACCTTGACAGTCTTGGTTAACCAAAATGTTTTAGTTATAATTACCCAAATGCACATCATAATAGCAAAAAAATTATTTAAATATTTTTTCTAAAGCAATGTCTCCTATATTTCAGTAACAGTTTTCCTTAATATCCATTTCAGAAATTTTTGACTTGAAAATTAGCATTTTTGTCATTGTAAATGTATTTAACAAAATGTTCCAGCATTTATCGCTTATGTATAATTTTATGAATACTTTCCTTCAGAAAGGGATTCATGCTTTTCTTTTGTGTCATTAAATATCATTATAATTTAATCTAATCTTCAGAGTCTGACTATATTACAGTGGTATTGAACTTGAACTCCTCATGCTTGATGAATCATCACTTATATGCCACTTTTCATCTTCAAAGCTCTTTACAAAAATTAATTAATGGCAGCCAATTACATTTCTAGGGAAGAAAAAGATACACTTAAATAGTATCTATATGAAGAATGAAGAATAGCCCAGGGTATTTATAGAACAAGTGTTATAACATTTAAACCAAATCCCAAGACCCTGAAAGTCATTTACCTTTGCACCTGCCAAGTCGCTTCAGTTATGTTTGACTCTATGCGGCTCTATAAACTGTACCCTGCCAGGCTTCTCTCTCCAGGGGATTCTCCAGGCAAGAATACTGGAGTGGGTTGCCATGCCCTCCTCCAGGGGATCTTCTCAACTCAGGGATCCAACACGCATCTCCTGCGTTCCAGGCAGATTCTTTACCCATTGAGTCACCAGAGGAGTCCCATTCGCCTTTAGTACACTATAAATAGTAGTGTCTAAGGGAGTTCCCTGGTAGCCTAGTGGTTAGAATTCAAGGCCTTCACTGCTGTGGCCTGGGTTCAATCCCTGGTCAAGGAACTGAGATCTTGTAAGCTGTGCAACTCAGCCAAAAAAGAAAAGAAAAGTCATATTTAGTTATTACAGCTTAAAGAAATGTAGAGGTCATCTGCCCAAAACCATCTTTTATATTTTCCAGATGAAGAAAATAAGGACCTAAAAGACAAAGATTGATCCAAAATAACACAGTGAATTGGTAACAAAGCAAAACTGTTTTACTAATGGACTTCCATGGTGGCTCAGTTGACAAAGAATCTGCCTGCAAGGCAGGGGACTTGGGTTTGATCCCTGGGTTGAGAAGATGCCCTGGAGAAGGGAATGGCTGGCTAACCACTCCAGTATTCTTGCATGGATAATTCCATGGACAGAGGAGCCTTGAGGGCTACAGTCAGTTACTAAAGTGTGAGGATAAGTTATCTCTGAGGATAACTGATATACTGAAGATGTTGTCTTCAACACAAATAATTTAATAAGAAAATATGTGGCCATTTTTCACTTTATAAATATGTTATTTTTGCCTCTGTTCCTATTCAATTACTTAACTAAAATCTAAAATTTTCAATTTAGCAATAACATCCTGAGAGAAGATATTTTTGACATATATTTTTAACTGTGAAAATTAGTTTTTTCAATTATAATTTTCCATTTCATTGCAAAGACAAATGTTTCTTTAAATAATAATCATGCAATCTACAGTAATGCAAGTGTCTCTTACTAACTTTAATACTTAAACAAAGAAATTGATGACACAGTAATCCTTGAGTAGTTTCAACCTTTTTTCCAGAGGACTGTGAAGCTTCAAGGAATCTCTTTGCTTTCTGTTCATGACAATTTTCCTCTTGCTGGCAACAAAGTACTATTCATAACCATTTTAATTTTTTTAGTGAAAATAAACCCCTTGCATGTAAATGCTTATTTTATTTATTCTATTTTGGACTGCAGATATTTCTTGCCATAAAAGTCTTCTTCACCAGAGGAAAAAAATTGAAGTTTTGCTTTTTCTGGTGCTAAAACTTTCTGAACCCCACAGATACTCTTATAGACAGATTTGCTGAGCTTTTCTTGCTTTTGAATGACCCTGTAATGGGATAAAACAAAACTCAGTATAGAAAACATTATGTTGACAGAAAATGATTTATAAATACAGTTATCCCTTAAAGAATAGGCTACATTACAAAAACGTGTCACTATATCTTATTTATTTTTATGTTATTTTCAGGTGTACAACACATACATTCAGTTACACACACACACACACACACACACACACACACACACACACACACACAGCTATTCTGTTTTTCTATTCTTCTCCCTTATAGGTTATTAAAAAATATGGTGTATAGTTTCCTGTGCTTACAATAGGCCCTTGTTGGTTGTCTACTTTATATTCAGCAGTGTGTGTATATTGATTCCAACATTCTAAACAAGAAAATATCTGCAGTCCGTTTAATGATAGTAATAATAACCCTCATCGACGATAACTCCAAAAATACAGAATCATCTTGAAATAAGACAAATGATAAGACAAGTATAAAGGAATAATTATCCATGGGGTGGCAAATTACTGTCTTGATTGTCTTCATATAGTCTCAGTATAGAATCAACATAGTCAAAATTATCAAACATAAATAATTGAATTTATCTAATGAACTATTTTATTTATGGTGAATAAATACTTTTCTTCATTTTTCAAACAGTTCTGTTTTTTTTGTTGAGCTCTTCTCCTTCTGATAGTGGTGGGAAATAGTCTTTTCATACTAACATTATGCATATATTTTAGGCCTAAAATTTTGTTGATACTTTAGTTTGATGTATCTTTTTTCTGAAATTCAGTTCAGTTCAGTTCAGTCGCTCAGTCCTGTCCGACTCTTTGTGACCCCATGAATCGCAGCACGCCAGGCCTCCCTGTCCATCACCAACTCCCAGAGTCTATCTAAACCCATGTCCATTGAATCAGTGATGCCATCCAGCCATCTCATCCTCTGTCGTCCCCTTCTCCTCCTGCCCCTAATCCTTCCCAGCATTAGGGTCTTTTCCAATGAGTCAACTCTTCACATCAGGTGGCCAAAGTATTGGAGTTTCAGCTTCAACATCAATCCTTCCAATGAGCAACCAGGACTGATCTCCTTTAGGATGGACTGGTTGGATCTCCTTGCAGTCCAAGGGACTCTCAAGAGTCTTCTCCAACACCACAGTTCAAAAGCATCAATTCTTCGGCGCTCACCTTTCTTCACCGTCCAACTCTCACATCCATACATGACCACTGGAAAAACCATAGCCTTGACTATATGGACCTTTGCTGGCAAAGTAATGTCTCTGCTTTTAAATATGCTATCTAGGTTGGTCATAACCTTCCTTCCAAGGAGTAAGTGTCTTTTAATTTCATGGCTGCAGTCACCATCAGCAGTGATTTTGGAGCCCCAAAAAATAAAGTCTGACACTGTTTCCACTGTTTCCCCATCCATTTCCCATGAAGCGATGGGACCAGATGCCATGATCTTAGTTTTCTGAACTCTAGTAAAGTAATGCTCAAAATTCTCCAAGCCAGGCTTCAGCAATACATAAACTGTGCACTTCCAGATGTTCAAGCTGGTTTTAGAAAAAGCAGAGGAACCAGAGTTCAAATTGCCAACATCCGCTGGATCATTGAAAAAGCAAGAGAGTTCCAGAAAAAACATCTATTTCTGCTTTATTGACTATGCCAAAGCCTTTGACTGTGTGGATCACAATAAACTGTGGAAAATTCTGAAAGAGATGGGAATACCAGACCACCTGACCTGTCTCTTGAGAAACCTATATGCAGGTCAGGAAGCAACAGTTAGAACTGGACATGGAACAACAGACTGGTTCCAAATAGGAAAAGGAGGACATCAAGGCTGTATATTGTCACCCTGCTTATTTAACTTATATGCAGAGTACATCATGAGAAATGCTGGGCTGGAAGAAACACGAGCTGGAATCAAGATTGCTGGGAGAAATATTTCTGAAATTACAAATCAGCAAAAAGAAATTAACTACTGTCTTTGAGAATCACATGATGTTTACATTGATATGAACCACATTATTATGGAATATATAAAATAAAATCTAGAATCCCAGTATGAACCACAGCACACCAGGCCTCCCTGTCCATCACCAACTCCTGGAGTTAACCCATACTCATGTCCATCTAGTCAGTGATGCCATCCAACCATCTCATCCTCTGTTGTCCCCTTCTCCTCCTGCCCTCAATCTTTCCCAGCATCAGGGTCTTTTCCAATGAGTCAGTTCTTCACATCAGGTGATCAAAGTATTGGAGTTTCAGTTTCAACATCAGTCCTTCCGATGAATATTCAGCACTGATCTCCTTTAGGATGGACTGACTGGATCTCCTTGCAGTCCAAGGCACTCTCAAGAGTCTTCCACACCATAGTTCAAAAGTATCAGTTCTTCAGTGCTCAGCTTTCTTTATAGTCCAACTCTCACATACATACATGACCACTGGAAAAACCATAGTTTTGACTAGATGAACCTTTGTTGGCAAAGTAATGTCTCTGCTTTTTAATATGCTGTCTAGGTTGGTCATAGCTTTTCTTCCAAGGAGAAGTCCAAATATTTTTATGTAAGTCCAAATATATTTAATATATGTTTAATGATGCAAACTGATGGCCAAACTTTCTCTGAGTCAAGAGGAAAGAGTAATTGCCAGTGGTTCATTTTATAATCAGCACTTTATTTCAAAGCTCTAAGATTTACCTGAAGGCATTACAAGTAAGAAAAAATGAACTCATAACTGTAACCATGGTGAAATAAACACCAAGTACAATGTCTTTCTATAGTATTATATATTTAGTCTATGTTGTAGTAGATCATGGACTTCCTCAGACAGTAAAGAATCTGCTTGCAATAAAGGATACCCAGGTTTGTCCTTGGGTCAGGAAGATCCCCTAGAGAAGACAATGGCAACTCACTCCAGTATTCTTGCCTAGAGAATCCCATGGACAGAGGGGGTTGCAAACAGTTGGACACGGATGGGCAACATAGTAGATCACAGCAGTGGCCACAAGTTTAGCTCCCCTCTTTCTTACAGGAAAATTATACACTCCCATTTATTACTATGTGACTTAACGTGTCTTCTTGCAAGTGGGGTACACTTCCTTGTACCACTGACATCAAGGTTGGTCATGTGACTTGCTCCGGCCAGCAACATGAACAGTGTAGTAGGGTGACGATTTTAAGCAGAAGTTTTTTTTTTTTTTTTTTTTTTAATAAATTTATTTATTTTACTTGGGGGCTAATTACTTTACAATATTGTAATAGTTTTTGCCATACATTGACAAGAATCAGCCATGGGTTTACATGTGTTCCCCTTCCCGAACCCCCCACCCACCTCCCTCCCCCTCCCATCCCTCTGGATCATCCCACTGCCCCGGCCCCGAGCCCTTGTCACATGCATCGAACATGGAATGGTGCTCTGTTTCACATATGACAATACACATGTCTCAATGCCATTCTCCCAGAACGTCCCACCCTCACCTTCTCCCTCAGAGTCCATAAAATTGTTCCATGCATCTGTGTCTCTCATTCTGTCCCGCATATAGGGTTATCGTTACCATCTTTCAGATTCCATATATATGCATTAGTATACTGTATTGTTGTTTTTCTTTCTGGCTTACTTCACTCTGTATAATGGGCTCCAGTTTCATCCATCTCAGTAGAACCGGTTCAAATGTATTTTTTTTAATGGCTGAGTAATATTCCATTGTGTATATGTACCACAGCTTCCTTATCCATTCATCTGCTGATGGACATCTAGGTTGCTTCCATGTCCTGGCTATTGTAAACAGTGCTAAGCAGAAGTTTTATTTGGCGTGATATATATTTCTGCCAGCTCTCTCGCTTTCCTCCTGTCATGAAGGTATGTCCCACACAGGAGCAAACTTTTAGTCTAGACTCCAGAATAAGAAAAGTCAACGTGTAAAGAGAACTAGAAGCAAACCTCTACTGTAAGTCATTCAGATTTGAGGATTCTTTCTTACTGTAACATAACCTCAGAAATACTCATCAATATGTGTGCTTCCCAGGTGGTGCTAGTGGTAAAGAACCCTCCTGCTAATGCAGGAGATGTAAGAGAGACAGGTTTGATCCTTGGGTCGGGAAGATCCCTTGGAGGAGGGCATGGCAACCCACTCCAGTATTCCTGCCTGGAGAATTCCATGGACAGAGGAACCTGGTGGCCTACAGTCCATAGGCTCGCACAGAGACGGACAAGCCTAAAGCGACTTAGTACACACTCATGCACGTATGCTGCATAAGATCAGTGACATTATCCTCACTTTATAGAGAAGGATACTGAGGCTCAGTTCCATCAGACATCAAATTCTTTCCTTCCCCAGGGCTTTTACACTTGTTTCCCCTTCTTTCCAAGATACTCTTGTCACCGTCTTTCTCTTCTGTTGGTTTAGTTAGCTTCTGCTTACCCTTTATGTTTCAGTTCAAACACCCTGCCATAGCGTAGTCTTCCTTGATCCCTGCTTTCCTATTTCTCTTTCAACACCCTGTGCACTTCCTATGAATCCCTTAATCCAGTTGGTGATTATGTGTTCATTTGCGTAACCTCTGTCTCCCACACTGCACTCTATGCTCAGTGAAAGTAGGAAGTATATTTGCTTTGTATACGCTTTGTTAAATGCTTCTTTTTCAGCACTTAGCCCATTCAATAAATATGCATTGAATGGCTGAATGAATGAACTGCCTGTTGTTTTGACTACACCTTCTTTCCCTAAGGTACCTATCATCCTCTCTCTCACTCTGGCATCGCCAATCTCTTTGTCTACTCTGACTTTTCCCCTCAGCTTTGAAGCATGCATTTTCCTATACTTGATCAGACTTTTACTGTAGTCCACCTCCTGTCTTTACCACAACCTACCTTCTGTTAGGACGCCACTCCTCTGTATTCATAGCCATGTTTCTATAACCAAATGGCAGTTTCTCAAAGTTTCTATTTCTTCTCCATTCAGTCCCAAGTTGCTCCTTTAAGCTTTGCTTTCTGTCCCATTATATATAAAAAATTACAATCTCAAATTTTAACAATTTCCCGTAGTTGCCAAGCAAATAGGCTTTTCTGTAATGAAAATCACCCAGAATCATTGTACTGTCATATTGCTTTATAAAAGATACTATCAGAATTCCTTGGTGGTCCAGTGGTTAAGAATTTGCCTGCCAATGTAAGGGACATTCTACAGCCTGTGCGCTGTAACACGAGAGAAGCCACTGCAATGAGAAGCCCGTATACCGCAATTAGAGAGTAGACCCCGCTTGTAACAACTAGAGAAAACTTGTGTTCAGCAGTAAAGACCTAGTGCAAAAATAAATTTAGAAAGAAGTTTCTATCAACTTTCATTTTGTTGCAGGAAGGGGGACCCCTTCCAGGGCCCAAAACTGGGCTCTTGTCTAACACTCGGAAATGAATTGTCAGAGGAAACACATGTGCTGACAAAGCAAGAGATTTTATTGGGAAAGGGCATCCGGGTGGAGAACAGTAGGGTAAGGGAACCCAAGAGAACAGCTCTGCCATGTGGCTCGCAGTCTCGGGTTTTATAGTGATGGGATTAGTTTCCGGGTGGTCTTTGGCCAATCATTCTAATTCAGAGTCTTTTCTGGTGGCGCACGCATCGCTCAGCCAAGATGGATGCTAGCAAGAGGGATTCTGGGAAGTGGACGGACCCGTGGTGTCTCCTTTTGATCTTTCCCGAACTCTTCCGGTTGGTAGCGGCTTATTAGTTCCATATTCTTTAACAGGATCTCCTGTCATAAAACAACTCATGCGAATGGTTACTATGGTGCCTGACCAGAGTGGGCGGTTTCAATGGTGTGCTTCCCCTAACAATTTCAAACCATTAAAATATGGACAAACTAGCTTCACCGTATTTTTCCAGTGAGTATTCCTCACTCCTAACTCTACTTGGTCTCTGTATTGATTCCTTTTGTCTTTCAATTTGAAAACTCTCCTCACTTCACACTATGTCACACTGTTCTTTCTCAGTTTCCTTGATTTCCTCTAGCACGGTCCTCTCTTCTCCCAGCCCTACATCTATCCTCATTCCTCTCCCTGTTTTGCTTTGTTGTTATTTGCTTTCTCTAAATGTTCACAGGGACAGCTTAAATTTTTAAAACTTAATTTAAAATTAACTGGGAGTGAATTGTAGCTAGAAGTGAAACTAGGGATGCTGAACATACGAAAGGTAGAATTAATAAAATAAAATTGATGGATAAGAGTCATACAACTAAGGATGAAGAACTTTAAAATATTCTTAGACACATAATAACATGTAAAAATGATCTCTGAAATTAGAATATCCCATTTGAGCTCAGTTCACTAAGGTGATATATATGAAAAAAGTGCAAAATTCCCTTCCTTTCATAGTAGGTAAATATTGCCTCACCTTGGAAAACAAAGTAGTATAAAGTGGAGAGAAAGGAAGCTACTGAAACAAAGATGGGCAGATAAATGCAATGTGATGGATGCTGTTCAAAGGTTAACGTTCAAGAAGAGGGAGGAAGCCTGGGGCTAAAGAGTAATTAAGTCAGTCAGTTTGCCTGCCCTGCCTATAATTCATTCTCTCTATTCTTAAGAGATCAAGTTCAGGGGGAATTGTACTGCAGGTTCTAGAACCACATTCCCACTCACCTGTACAGCACATTCAACACGGAGTAATTTTAAAACGCGCTAGATCATGGTTCCCAGCTTCCAAGAAGATTCTTTCTCCATAATATGAAGTCACACAGCGAGAATGTACCTAGTAAGGCCTGAAGCAATAAAGTTGGCCCAGAGTAGATAAGAGTTGGATCTCTGACAACCCAAATCACGCGAACGGCAAGGCTCCAGATGCTGTTAAGGACCTTAGTGAGGATCTTGGTCTGCACACAGAGGAAGCATGAGAGAGATGTTCAGTCTGAATCCAAACCCACAGTCTGCTACCAGAAAGAGAAAGAGGGCAGAAGCAAAGGAGATGGAGTCTGCTTTTCACCCTGCTGTTCATTCTGAATAGTGTGTGTGTGCTCAGTCGTGTCTGACTCTTTGTGACTCCATGGGCTGTAGCCCACCAGGTTCCTCTGGCCATGGGATTTTCCAGGCAAAAATACTGGAGTGGGTTGCCATTTCCTTCTTCAGGGCATCTTCCCTACCCTGAAATAGAATCCGCATCTCCTGTGTCTCCTGCCTTTACAAGTGGATTCTTTACTACTGACTTAACCTCCATAGTATTCCATGAGATTTCGCTGTAGCCCGCCACAAATCGCCCTTTCCCAATGCAGCTTGAGTCTGTTTCCATTCTTTGTAATCAAGCAATTTCTAAGAAGGATACAAACCAGCAACTTTTATTCAATGAAATATTTTATAAAAAAACATATTATACTAGCAAAAAATATTTATGATTGGAATAGGCATATTATACAATTGAATAAAAAACTGAGTATGATTTCCGAAAGTGTTTAAAAAACACATACACTCACTCAGAGCCCTAGAGCATAGTGCAAGAATGGTGATTCCACAACTCACAGCAGTTAACAGGCATGTTTCCACAGGGTTCACACCATTATTGGCAGTTAGGCATCTGTTTTGTTTCTATTTTTTAACTAAAAAAAATAATAATTTTCAAAATATTTTATGCCTCCACAATGGAAAATTTTGAGAGACCGAACACATTCAGCTACTGGAAAACCAGATTTGTATGTTCACAATTTAGTTGCTCAGTTTACCACTCCACTGAGCACTGCCAGCCACTGTGCTGGTTTTGAACATTATGCAGTTTCAAATTATGCTTATTCTTTGCCATTTTTATTTTAATGTGTATCTATAATGGACCATCAGTTACATACAGAAAATACTGATGTTGAAATGTAACTTAATGAGGAAGAAACAGATCAAAGAGAGTGAGAAAGAGGTACTATTTCATATTTGCATTAAGATGATTTTCACTGAATCCATATGTGAAATTCATCTGATCAAGATGGTGTTTCCAAAACAGAGAAAATTTAGTGACGATTACTTCAAGTTGACTGTTCATTTATTAGAAATTAAGATTACCCATTTACCCATGCCCACGTATTTCCCTAAATTGTACTCGGAAATATCCTCAAACTTTCTCCCTTATGTCATCATCTGGATTCAAGCATAAAAATTATTTTAAAAAATGGATTCATTGCAAAAGGCAACAATGGCAAACATTAGATAATGAAAACATGTTTTGCCTATCTTAAATCTATGTATATTTGACCTCAAAAATACTAGGTTATTTAAATATTTGTGTGAGTGCTCAGTCACCAAGTTGTGTCCAACTCTTTGCGACCCCAAGGACTGCAGCCCGCTAGGCTCCTCTGTCCTTGGGATTTTCCAGGAAAGAATACTGGAGTGGGTTGTCATTTCCTTCTTCAGGGGATCTTCCTGACCCAGGGATTAAACTGATGTCTCCTTCTTGGCAGGGGGATTTTCTACTTCTGAGCCATCAGGACAGCATTTAAATATTTATTTGTCAACAAAATCTATTTGTTCTTATGCAAGTGAACTAAGTTAAAAAACATGCTTCACTTGGCCTTATTTCTTAAGCCGAGTTTCACGTTCTTTACCCTTTAAAAGAAAGGATTAAATGAGATGACTTTTTAAGGATACTTTCTGCTCTGAAATCCCACAATTATGGAGAAGTAAGGCAAGGTCCAGTGAATTCCTACTTGCCTATATCCCAAATATAATTTCGTGTACAAGTATATCTTCCCAAATGTTTTCTCTGTGGTATAAATGTCTTTGAAGACTGACACAGATCATTTTTTGCCACCAATGAATCACAAAAAGATTATGGAAAATTCAATGCAAAATCTTTACTGCATCATGTGGGTTGCAAATGATTTAAATTAATATTATTTATTATTATTAATTTTTTTTACTGCAGGGCATGCAGGATCTTAATTCCCTGACCAGGGATGCAAGCCATGTCCCTGGAATGGAGGTGCAGAGTCTTAACCTCTGGACCACCAGGGAGGTCCCTAATTATTATTTTTTATTTTTAACAGAGTTTTATATATGCATAAAGTGTAAAATAACACTAAGAAAACAAAGCAAAATAAAATCAGCAGACTCTTGCTCTTCTTTTTCAATGTCTGCATCCCAGAGGGAAACTCTGTCAACTCTTTTAGTTGATTTTTTTTGTCAAACACCTTCCTATCTCTAAATGGTATTCTCTTCTTACTCTGCTTTTTCAGCTATGCCTGTGTGCTAAGTCTCTTCAGTCAAGTTCAACTCTTTGTAACCCTATGAACCATAGCCTGTCAGGCTCCTCTGTCCATGGGATTCTCCAGGCAAAAATACTGGAGTGGGTTGCCATGCCCTCCTCCAGGGGATCTTCCTGACCAAGGGACTGAACTCACTTCTTTTACATCTCCTGCATTGGCAGATGTGTTCTTTACCACTAGCACCATCTTCTATTGATTTCCCACTAGGGAGCTTATGATTTAGGTTTGTTTTTTTTTCACTAACAATACCTCTTCCCCACCTAACATACCGCAGATACATCATTTTCCCTGTGCTCCATCATCTCAAAAATTCACAGCATAATAGTGAAAATGGAAAACTATCCTGAATTTACATTGTGACTCTACAAAATTATATTCACAACTAAAGCATTTGTACATCATGAATTAGTTTACCTTTCTGCATAATATTCTAACTTTCCTGGGGCTCATGATTGTCTTATTTTTAATTTGCCTAGTTTTTCAGTACTTTTCACTACTTCTGATTAATTAAAATCCAAACTTTTGATCATCATGGTTTTTAGGACTGTTACATATTCATCTTCTTAAAGAAATCTCTTCTTGAACCTTTCTGACCTGATCCAATCTGGTCCAAATGTCCTCACACACAGTTCACAGCTTTGACCTTTTACTATCTCTTGGATTGCATCCTGTATCCTGTCTTTCCTGTTTCATACACTAAATATAGGCAGATGATGGAAAGACATATATTGAATAGATGCAGATACATTGAATATATTGAATAGATGCAGATTACAAATATATTATATCTTCTGTGGATAAAAGATGACACCAATGACAAAAAATGAGCTTATCTGTAAAATGGCCCATCATTTTGATACTCAGTGACCAAATGTTCACTTTGACCATTTTTTAAAGTGTTAACAGAAGAGATATACTTCCTTATTACATAAAAAGATACTTTTTCATTTGAGGGAGTAGATTTGATGATAATTAATCCAAAATTCTAACTATAATATTAGAATAAAAATAGAATAATAATAATACTGATAAGTCACTTTTTTATTCTGAGTACATTTGGATATTTAAAACTTTGTATAGTTTCTTATTCAGTGATAAGCATCATTCCTGCTCAAGGCACTATTGTGTTTCCAGGACTAGAACTTGCACTAGTTTTAACACAAAGCAACACAAGGAAAAAAATTGGCAACCACAGTATCTAAATAGAAGACCTATTTTTTCTTTCTAGTTTCTACTGTCAGTATCAAAATGGACATATAGTATTTAGTGCTGTATTATGTAAGCATAGTCCTTAGGTTTTTCAAAACACGCTGACACATATCATTTATCATCATAATAACTCTGCAAAATAGGTCAAAACTCTATAACTATTTCCATGTTATAGATGAGCAAGCTGATCAATAGAAAGAATAACTTCCATGGTGCCATAGCGAGCCATTGTCAAAACTGGCATCAGTACCCATGGTTCTTGATAGCTAAGCCTGTGATCCCATTATAACTATTACTATTATAATGATCATTTATGCATCCTTCTATACAGCTATACTCTTTTTCTTTATTTTTCTCCCTCTCATTCTGCACAAACACACCTCCCCACACATCCAGGACTAACCTTAGACCCCATTCACTGTTCTCAGAGAACCAATTTTAACAGTTATCTTTCCTCAAATTTCTCTATGCTGACATGAATACCGGCAAATGCAAACATGCACCCACTCACCCAACCAAACACAGTCATAGATATATAGGAGAATTTGACATCATTAGGCTTACAAAGAGATAATATTATAAATGCTTCTGTGAATTTTGCTTTCACAGTTAATATACTTTGAAACTCCCTCCTAATCAATTCTTTTAGTGGTTACATAAGATTTCATGGTATTGATCTGCCACTGTTTTTCAACTATTTCTCCACTTATGGATATTTTCTTAATAGTTTTGTTTTTCATTACCTTGAACCCACGATGCCCCATTTGTGGTCTACTGATGTACTCAGTCATTAGTATTTTAAAGATAATGTTGGTTCAGAATCCAAATTAATCTTGATAAATTAAGATATTTTCCGTAGAGTTGTAGAAAATCTTGAGTTTTTGTATTTTCCCAAATGTAGCAGTTACTATTTTTTCAGAATTTCTAAACTTCAGGAAGTAAGGAAATTTATCATTTACCATGAAATATATAACTACATAAAACTAATGCTTATGTATGTGGATCTGGGCTACATGTGTGGGCTACCACATACCAGCAGCTAATGACCAAAAATTTATGTCCCTCCAAAATTCATATGTTGAAACTTAATTTACAATGTTGAAACAAAATCCTACAATCTAGGATTTGAGGCCTTTAGAAGGTGCTTTATTAGTGCCTTTATAAAAGAGATCCCAGAGAGCTCCCCTATCCCTTTAGCTGTGAGGTTATAACAAGAAAATGACCAACTATGAACCAAGAAGCTGGCCTTCTTCAGGCATCGAATCTGCCAGTTCCTTGATCTTGGACTTCCTGGCCTTGGTAATGTGAGAAATAAATGTCTTTTATTTATAAGCTGCCTAGTTTATGGTGTTTTGTTATAGCAGCCCACACAGACTAAGACACTAGTAATATGACTTAGGACCAATTTCTTTAACTTTCTGTGTTTCAGACTGAGAATGATTTTATTTTCCTCTTAGGACTTTGCAGAGAAAGTTAAATGTAACTTTGGTACATGTAAGGTATAGAGACTAGTGTCCCAAACATAATAAACACTCAGTAAGTAAGTGATAATTGTAGTCAGTATTATTGATGTCATTATGATTCCATTGTAAGTATCTCAGTTTTTATGTCCCTTTTTTAGCTTAAGAAAAAAATTGCTTACCATTGTTTAGAGTGACTAGAGATTTTTTCAGTCTCCTAATTTTATGTGCTAGAAAGAAACTTTTAACATTTGAAATAGCTTATAATTAAAAGTACTTAACAGACTTCCCTCACAGTTTCATGAAGAAAAGTGAAATTCCCAAAGAGGTTGTAAGTTTTCAGCACTTGCTCTAGAAAAAAAGAAATTGTCATAAGTACTTCCTTGACAGTTTGGCTGTGGCTGCCAACAGCCCAAGGAGCAGACATTGTTTATAAGAGTTACCATCCAGAAAGTGGAAATTCAGCTGGAGGGCTGTTCTTTTCTGTCTTTAAATTTCATATATCTCAGGATAATAGTTACTTTGAAAATATGAAGCCAACGATAGAAAATGTAGCATTTCAGTAAAAGAGTTCAAATATTTGCATGACAAATATAGTAAAAGAAATTCCAGTAAAGAAGATATAAAAAAGCTTTTTTGAGGTTGATGGTCTAGAATTTGCTAACTTTTAAAAATGTGTGGTGAACAAAAGACATATCAAATTCCATACCACTAATGAGAAAAAACTTAAAGCAATGACTGAGTTGTATAAAATATTTCTTCCGTATATAAAGAAGTCATCCAAGCTACATCTTTTATGTCCCACAGCAAGAATACACAGAAGTTTGGAAAACGACATGGTTCTTTTTTCCCCCGAAGTACTTGACTGTCTTTTCTTTGTGCCTTTCTGTGGGCTCAAGAAGTGTTACTCAAACTCGATAATGTGTTTTTAGTTGGAAGCTTTTCAGACACAGAGAAGGGCAGGCACTGATCACCAATCGAGACTCTCAGGTTCAAGCTCACTGCCTCTCACTTAGCACTCAGTCTGCCAACCAGAAAATAATTTGTTTGAGCCACTAAGGCTTACAGTTATTTATTCTTTATCCTTGATTTTTCAGCGAGGCCACCCCACCACCAATGACCCTTACTAAAAGCAGCTAGCACTGGAGAAGGACAAAATTCTGATGCTGTGCTTACTTTTAGCAACTGTAGTAAAGATTTTCCAGCACTGGCCCTTGATCCAGCAGCTCATGTAGGCTCAGCATTCGGCAGTGCAAGGCAGCTTTAATCTAATTCTCACTTCATTCCCCCCACTCCCACCCTGACTTTCTCTTTAGGACAAGTCTCAGGGAAGAAAAAGGAAAAAAGAAAAAGGAAAAAAAAAAATAAATGAAGGCACGGGCCTGGCGAGTCATAATACAAAAATTCACTGCTAATTACAGCAGCTATAATTCTTGATCCAGCCAAAATGCAGGTACACAATTACTTTCCTTGTGGGCAGTCTCTGCTTAACCTCTGCTTTCTTTCACTACCTCTTCAGCACGTACCCTCTTCTTCAACAGCAGTTATTAGCTGATGGTAATAACTGACTCGCTCCCTGAGAAACAGAATCCCATGGGAAGCATCCAGGTAAGGAGCACCTGAGCCAATGCCCAAAACAGGTCTGGGATGGATCATGACCTACCAGGAATAAGAAATAGAAACTCAACAGATTTCATTCCAGTTTTTTAAAGACTTGATGTTTAGAATCAGCAGTGGCCAGATAAGGAGGGAAATTTGGTTCCTTTTCAGCAAAATGAGCTTTTCTAAAATCCAAATATTTTAGGTCTTTCTTCATGTTAGAGCTATTGTTTTTTTTAATAGACACATAATGTTTGTCTCAGAAGAGTTGGTGTTGTACTTGGGAGGGTTGTTCACACATTGTGTTCAATCTATTTACATATTTAATATGAACTTATGATCCATTACAAGAAATGCCAATATCAACCATAACAAAGCATGGTGTTAATGATTTGCTGAGTAAAAAACACCTACTGAGTGTAATTGCTACTGTGATTTAGCAGAAAAGTGTTTTAGAGAGTATTTTTACATTTAAGTTGGCCATGCCTGAAGTTAGAGAAGCAAAAATACCATATGATATTTGCTTATGTGTGGGATCTTAAAAAAATGATATGGATGAACTTATTTATGAAACAGAAATAGACTCACAGACATAGAAAGCAAACTTACGGCTACCAAAGGGGAAAAGGGTTGAGGAGATAAATTAGAAATTTGGGATTAACAGATAAACACTACTATATGTAAAATAAATAAACAACAAGGACCTACTGTTTGTTCAAGGAATTATATTTAATATCTTGTAATAACCTATAATGGAAAAGAATCTAAAAAAGAATGAACAGGGCATGGCAACCCACTCCAGTATTCTTGCCTGGAGAATTCCATGGACAGAGGAGCCTGGTGGACTATAGTCCATGGGGCTGCAAAGAGTTGGACGCAACTGAACAACTAAATACTAAGCACAAGCATATATATGAATAACTGAACCACTTTTCTATACACCTGAAACATTGCAAATCAACCGTATTTCAATTAAAAAAAAATTTTAAATATACAAATTGGCAATGACTGTTCTATCTAATTTATCCAAAGTCTATTTTTTAATAGCCTTCTCTTTAAGAATTACATGAATTGCCATATGAATAGAAGCGAGGGGGCAAGAAAATCCTGCAAATACAACTTTTCTATGTGTATACACATATATATGTATAAGTACAGGTATGTATATTTAGAAGGATATATATCTCTATCAGAAATAAACCGATACTGCTTCCACCTTAGTCCAAGGCACTGCCATCTTAGGCCTGACCTAACACCGTGCTTGTGCGATGGTCTGACCTAACACCGTGCTTGTGCGATGGTCTGACCTAACACCGTGCTTGTGCGATGGTCTGACCTAACACCATGCTTGCTCATGATCGCACAGCTTCCACCTCAGCCATTCTGTCTAGTCTCTACACAAGACAAGCTATGGAATTTGCAGGAACCAGTAAACACTCAAAAATCAGGGAAAAAAGTGCCATTGGAGACATAAAAATATAACTTTTTCCTTTCTTTCATGGTCTCTCTCTTTCAACTTGTGATAATATTCAGTTAATTTTTTGTTTTCTTTGTTTTTGTTTGTTTTGTATTTAATATCATGCTTCCAGGGAAACAGAGATACTTGCTGGGATACAAGAGGTACAAGCACTTCAAGTTCAAAGGGCCCAGAAGAGGAGATTTTATGAAACATATAAAAGTACCCACAGGCGAGACTGCAGAATTCAGACAGCTCTGCGCTGGAGGAGAGAGGATGGAGAGACAGAGGAGCAAAGGATAGGGAGAGGGAAGGAGGGGAGATGTTGATTCATATATTCCATCTGGTATTCTGATTTTTGAATTGAGATTTAGTGTGTGATTTAAAGTGACCATTGTACTTTCTTTTACTGAAGAGTGACCCTTAGAGTCTGCCAGAGTTCACATCCAAGAACTGGGACAATTAGAGAGAAGTTGAAAATAATGGACCAGTTACATCTTATAAGTCGTGATTATTTACGGCTGATTGCCTGTGATTAACTAATACTTAGGAAAGGAATGCAGCATAATGGAAAAAACAAGGATTTCCAAATCCAATAGACTAATGTTCACGTCTTTGCTCCACCTTAATTAATGATACAACCTTAGACAAACCGTTTAGCTACAGCTTTCACTTTCCTTTTCAGCAAAATGGTGAATCTTGAAATCTGAAATTATGACCCACACTTAGTTATTCCTTTAATATCTGGCACAGTGTCTGAAATAAAATACAGACTGTATACACACAAATATTTATTGGTTTATAAGTGAAAGAATGAACCCCAAATAAGAAGATTGAACTTGGTTTCCCATCTATAAATATTAATGAACTTAATTGCTAGCTGTGGCTTGTAGGTAGGTAGGTAAGTAAGATGGATGGAGAAAATAGACTCTAAAAATAACTAAAAGCAACTGTAAATTTTTGCCAAATATTAAAAATGCCAAAACACTTTAAACAAAAAATGTAACACTACTCAGAGATGCATAAGAGCATTTGTATGCTAAGGAGCCAGTAATAGTACTCTTCTCCTAAGCCTTTTCTTCACATAAACTGAGTCGAGTCCGTATTCAAGTGGTTTTAAAATGTTACAGATTTGGCTTTCCATAGATTGTAAAGATAGTCTGAAAAGCAGTGTCAATGATTAAATCCTTAGAAAATAATTATTAGAGAAAGACTCTTATTTTCCCTAAGTAGGAAATGACTATTTGGTGACCTGATGTCTTCATAAAAGTGACGGTGTTTGGAATAGGATAGGTGATGATTTTTATTACATAACTTTTTTGCAGAACTTTTATGACTGAAGAAAATGTATTACCAGGTTTCACCTGAAAACATTTAAGAAAACTTTGCCTATTTAAATGCCCACACAACCTTAGACAAACCATTTAACTACAGCTTTCACTTTCCTTTTCAGTAAAATGGTGAATCTTGAAATCTGAAGTTATAACTCACAGATGGTTCTTAGTCATTCCTTTAATATCTAGCATAGTGATCCCCAATGAGTGCATTGCTGGGAAAAAGCTCTCAGGAATGGTAAGGGTCTCTGCAAACCAGAGAATGAATCCATTCCCGGCACATTCAGCTGGAGAAGAGTTCCAGATAACTGTACCCTGGCGGAACTAGGGTCCCTATTTGCTAGAAATTCCCATTTTTAGTAGAATCCCCAAACTAAATATTTTTATCTGAAATTTCTCAAGTTTTAAATATTAGCCATTAAAAAATCAAAACAAAAAATCCACTTGTGTTGGGTGGGCCAAACAAAACAAGTTTTGCCCTGAGTATGGACAAAGCTCTTTAAGTTGTTGTTTCATTTCATTTTGTTTTCAATGAAACTTTAGCAGTCTCCAAAAGGAAGAGAGATTAAAATAATCATTCACAAGTCTATTTCCAACCATCATGTTAGATTTTCAAAGATTATTTGTATAGAGGACATGACTGATAAATGAACACTTTCCTTCCTTCCTTCTTTCTGTCTTTCTCTCTCACTGTTTTTCTTTTTCTTTTCCCACTATTTTAGATTTTGTTTCAGTGAAAGTGAAAGTCACTCAGTCGTGTCCAACTCTTTGCGACCCCATGGACTATACAGTCCATGAAATTTTCCAGGCCAGAATACTGGAGTGCGTAGCCTTTCCCTTCTCTAGGGGATCTTCCCAACCCAGGGATCAAACCAAGGTCTCCTGCATTACAGGCAAATTCTTTACCAGCTGAGCCACAAGGGGAGCCCAAGAAGACTGGAGTGGGTAGCCTATCCCTTCTCCAGGGGATCTTCTCAACAACTTCCTGTTAATTTCAATGCTGGTAAACTTGGTTCCATCAAAAGTGTGCCTTCTCTGAGCTCAAGGCTTCCACAGTCTCCCCCTTTGCTTCCTTTCCTCCAGGATTACACCCCCATCTTAGTCCTGTAGGGAGCTAAGTAGGAAATAAACAAGGAAGATGAACTCAACCAAATCAAAACAATATGCTAAGTTTCAAATTACATATTCTTCTTTACTTGAGATTCACCTAGTCATGAGTGTGTGTGTGTGTGTTTCTGTGTGAGTGTTAAAGGGAGAGATGAGGAAGTCTGGGTGGAAGAAGGACACATCCATGCCCCATCCAAAATACCAGCCCCACGGAGAAGAAATTCCAACCACTGGCCCCCAAAGAGAAAGAACAAAAAGCAAAGAGAGATAAACCCTTCCCTGGTTTTATCAATTCTATTTAAATCTTTTTGTTTCTCCTGTAGAAACCCTCTGTCATTAAGGTCACTCCTTGAGTTTCTGATTCATATCAGAGCTCCCTTTCTTGAAGGATGTCTTTGGGGCAAGAAGAGAAAGAGCTTTGGATGCTACCTAATGTTCTGAACAATGTTAGGATTAGTAACTTCCACTGTGAAAATCCTAGAATGTTAGAATAGCTGTAGACATGTCACCACCACCACCACCACCACATCCAAACCTGCAGCTCAGTCAGGTAAGGGAGGTACTCTCTGCTGAAATGTGCCCCTTTCTGGGGTGCTAGATGTACCAGGCATTCTCTTGAGGACAAGACAGGCTTGTCATTGCATTTCCATCCCAGCAGGATTCCCCACATGTAACACTTCCCCATTTATAGTGTTTGCTCTTCTTAGTCCTTTGAGAAAATTATATAGGGAAAGCATTGCATGTTTGCAATTAAATGGGTTTAGAAGTGATTTATTCAGAGGCAAATGTGAAATGATATTCATATAGCATGATTGTATATCCACTAAAACAACTGCCATACATATTCACCAAAAAGAAAAAGAAAAATACTTTCTAGGAAAGAAAACCAAGATTCTTCATTAATAGAATATTGTAGACAATACTACATAGAGACAAAGTAGACTAAACTTTTGGAGAAAGGGGGTAAAGTGTAATAAAATAAAACAAAAGGGATGCCACATGATTTGTTTTTCATTTAAGTTAAAATGCCTTTGCTGCTGAATTAGACACAAAGAAATTTCAGATCAGAGAAAAAGCCAGATGGTACATTGCTTGCTTCATTTTCTTATAAGTATGTAACTGATAAATGTTTGCTGGTTAATTTCTGAAAGTGAGCTTTATGTTATTATTAAATAGATTATCTACAACACAGAGAGAACTTGTGAAATATGGCTCTTTCCCACAAAGAGCTTACAATCTAGTTAGGACGATAAGAGCAAGCCATGAGTCATAAACTTTTGAGAGGAAATGAAGATCAGTCCTATAATTTATGGTGCAGGAAATTCCTGAAAGGCTGGGTCCTAGAGTCACAGAGCTAGTAGAAAACAGGACTAGAACCCAGCCTCTTCAACTCTGAGGCCTTCTTCACTAAGTGTTGTATAAAATAGCCCACACTATGAATTACAAAAGCTTAGATTCATGAAGAAATAGAGCTTTTGTTGGGCCTTAAAGGATTTATCAGAGCCTCATACCCTGAGGGGTGTGGCTGGGGACCAACAATGACATCAGGTCTTTGGATGTCCCAAGATTGCATGCAAAATTTTAAATATAACTGTGCTTTCTGGAAAATGATTTTTGCTTTTATTAAAGTCCCAAAAGAGCTCTTGAAGCAAAAAAATAAAATACTGAAGAACTTTAAAGCAGAGAACCATAGATGCGAGAGGGGAAGACAAGTCACTGGACATTGATTAACAGCAATGAGAGCAGGAGATGAAGAAAAAGCAGAGCACATTGTAAGTGCTGGGGGTGAGGAAAGTTAGGTTCCTTAGAGAGAGGCCAGGGTATAGAGGGTCTGAAAAATCCGAAGTGGGGGTGAAGGGATGGGGGGTTGGTAGGCTGGAGGGAGATGGGGGGTTAGTATCAGTAAGTAGAAAACCTGCAGTGAGTTCAACTGTACTACTAGTATAATTCTGTACATACCTCACAACTTTGATAACTAAAGCGGGGTATTCTGAACGTGTGTGTGTGTGTGTGTATGCTCAGTCATAGCCAACTCCTTGCCACCCTATGGACTGTGGCTCACCAGGCTACTCTGTTCATGGGGTTCTCCAAGCAAGAATACTGGAATGTGGGTTGCCATTTCCTACTCCAGGGGATGTTCCCAACCCAGGTCTCTTGTATCTCCTGTATTAGCAGGAGGATTCTTTACCACTGCACTGCCTGGGAAGCCCCACTGAATGTCTTAACTGTAAAAAAAAAAAAACCCACAAAACTCTGATACATAGTTTTCACCCAGTAGCAACATGATTACCTGTAAGCTTAAGCAAATTGTTTCTTTGTGTTATGTTTTAATATTTTTAATTTCTCCATTTCCTTCAGAGTGCATCCAACACACACACACACACACACACACACACAAAACGTGCCTGGTCCTCAAACCAAATTAATAGAATGAGTAGAGACATTTTGAAGAATCAAGTTATAAAGCATGGGCCTGCCTCTGTGCACAAGTATGTACTATTCCTACGTAAATAAGATGAAGATGAAATGGTCTGTGTGCTAACACCACTTTCAGGACAAGTATTGCTGGGGGAACATTTCAGTACCATTTACTTACCATCTATTTAAATATTTAGTAAATTATTTCTTTTCCCCCATCAACAGCTAATTCTTCACTTAGGAATGAGCTCTCCTGTTTGACTTAGAGGGTTTCCCTCCCACTGTCTCCCGCCCACCCCCCCACCGCAACCCTGGCCAAGTTCTGGTTAACACAGGGCTCTTCACAATGCTCCAACAATGACATGTCTGACTACCATGTTTGCTGACAAATGTCAATCACAGCGTCTCAGTGCTATCCCACCATGTCAGCTATCATCTGAACCACACTTTCCCAGGAACGCCTTAGCATGGCATCTTTGTTCTGTTTTCAGATAAACAGATCCAATTCCTCAACAAACAGACTGCTACAGTCCTTTTGATAACAGTGTAATAATTCAAAACAAATGATTCTCAGCTTTGATGATAGCACTTTTATGGGTCATGAAGAAATCCTCCCACCAACATCTGTTTGATTTTATCTACTTGAACTTTATCCTCCAGTTGAAGATTTATAAGCTGAAATCATCCCAGCCTATTAAAGTCAAACTAATGTTAGAGCACTAAGTGGAGACTGAAAGTGCATTTCCTAGTCTACCTTTGGAAAAGCTGTTGGGAGCAAAAGAATATCAAGAGTTTGGAAGATTTTGCGTTTGGCTGAACCTGAAACAAGGCTTCCAATGCAGGGATCTTAGGAATCTAATTTATACATTTTAGGAAAAGTAAGTTATTTAAAAAATTGTTATTTTAAAAGATAGCATGAAGAATATAGAGGTTGTTTACATTAAAGTCTGTTTTCTTAGTAAAATCCCTTATGGGTCAGGAAAATGCAATCCAGATTTTTCTCTCTCTCTCTTTTTTCCCTCTCCCTTAATTTCCTTATAGACCACAAATTTTTAAATGACAGCTCAAATATATGTTAAGCTCATTACCCCCAAACACAAAAGATGTGCAGAGATTTTAATTTGATGAAAGGAAAGGCCAGGGTGCAAGTGACCAGGAGTCAGGAATCCTGAGTTCAGCTCACAAATCTTGCCTTAGCTCAGCTCACCGATTCAGTCAAGCAGAGAGCCACGTTCGTGTGTGTGCGTGCGGGCGTGTGTATGCACGTGCATGTGTGTTGTGGGGGAGGAACAAGATTGAAAGCACTTAGATCTATGGAATTAAAATTTTCTTTCTCCTTAATGTGTGGAGTAAAGAAAAAGATCACACTTATTCCTTCTTTTTATCCACTTTCGACTTTACCCATCTCTGACTTCTCTGCTTTCCTTCCAGATATTTACATGTATTCATCTTCTCTCTCCTCTCATCTCCTCCTCTTTTTCTCTCTATCTGGACCCTTTCTCTACCCAATAGTCATGGATTGGTACAGTGAGTGAGTGCTAACAGTTTTTGCAAACTAATTCACATACTTAGTTTCAAATAAGCAGTATTTTAGATACAACTAGAAAAAATTCTCTGAAAGATTTTTTTAAATATTAAAAATATTAAATCTTCCTCCATTTTACAGATAAGAATACCATGGCACATGTAGTCAGTATCTTTTCCAAAGATATAGATGGATCATTTATTCATTCAATAAATATTTATCAAATACTCGACATCTAGTACATTACCAAGTACTAAAAACATACTGATAAAGAAACATAGATTCTGTTTCCAATCTTATAAAATGTGTAGCCTCTAGTGGGGAAGGAAGTGAGAAGTAACAGGTATTTCAGAGTGTTACCAAGTGCCACGTAAAGGGCAATGAAAGCCTCAAAGTAGGAAATTTAATTTAATGGTGTCAGGGATGATATCCCTGAGGAACTGATGCAAGCTGAGACCTAAAAACTGAGATGGAATTCACAAGGCAAAAAAGAGAAAGAAGCAGAGGAAGCCAGTGCAAAAGTCCTGTGGCAGCAAGTATGAGGACCAAAACAAAGGTGAATTCATTTGGCCTCCACAGAGAAAGGAGAATGTGCCAGCAACATGAAACTGGAGGGGCCAGCAGCGGACAGCAAGTGGTGCCTTCCAGTTCTGATTAAGATCCCTCCCTGCCCTCCATTAATCTGAAGATTAGTAAAAAGTTTTATGCAGGGAAGGAGAGGGAGATTTACATTTTGAACCCATCGCTTTGCTGTAGTGTGCACACAGTGATTACTCACAGTCCAATTAGAAGACATGAGTCCAGGCAAGAGACAATGGCATCCTGGAGTAGGGTGGAGGCAGCAGAGATGGAGATAAACTGGCAGATTTGAGATATTACAGGGGTAGAATCCACAGGATCAAGTGATGGATTGAATGGGGTGGGATTAAAAAGATGGGAGTGTAAAGGACAGCTTTTAGGTTTCTGAGCTGCAGCCGTGGGTGGATGCGGTGCTGTTGCTGAGATAGGAAACACTGAAAGATGACCGGGTCTGAGAGAAGATCATGAGTTCAGTCTCACACATGCCGGTTTTGAGGTGTCTTTGAAACATCCAAGAGAAGATGTCAAATCAGTACAAGAACCAGATCTGGACTCTAAGGCTTCTAGGTCTTTCCAGTAAACTCCTACAGCTTTTACACCATGTTCATTCCCAGAATGACTGTATGTCTTTTTTGGTTTTAGTCTGTTTATAGGCTACAACACTCAGGGTAATATGGGTCAAATGATGATGAATTTTAAGGCTTAAATAAAGCACAGTTTTTGCTTATGCCAGTAATTCTTTAAAACATTAACAAGAAGTATAACATTTAAGTAGGCTTTATTTGGGCGGAATGATTTACAGAATTTGCTGCAGAACTTGAAATTTACCACTGGCAACTGCTAAAAAATTTAAGTGATCTGATTTCTATCTTTCCCTAATTAAATTATTTATTCAATGACTCCTAGAAATGGGACCTTTAACAAATAAATTGCACATGGAGGCATCTATGCTTTTTGTATGCATAGCTCATCTATGAAAATACCTAGTATTCAAATATTAAAATAGCATAGATTTAGGAATTCCTGTTATATTTAGTAGATCATCCAATTCTAAACTGCTGCATACCATTACAAATTCATTCAATTATTTCAACCCTGGTTTCCCTATACATCAAAATAAAGTTTTTATTGAAAACTATTAAAGGCATAGAGATCATGTCATTAAAGCTGTTTGCTCCTGAGATGCACTTGCCATTTAGTATCACTGTCTGGCACTAATAATCACCAGACACATCTCTTATCGGAGCAGCTGATCCCCTGCTATCTAGCATTTATTTGAAAAATTTGAACATGTGTCATATTTAAAATTTAAATTCTCCTCACTTTGTTGAAGATAAATCAGTAAATGTTGTCATAGATACAATATTAAGAGCGTCAGATATAATGTACAGAAAAGTATATACATATGGCTGTCTGATTTCATTTTGCCCGAAATAGCATCTGAGATTCTTTACCCAGGAAAAATATTTTGCCACCAGTGGAAGAGATGAGTCTGAAGATTACCATAGGTTCTGATCCCTGTCAGTGCACCAAGCCCTCTTTTGAGGAAAATCCCTGTAAAGAAGCTCTGTCTCTCTAAATTACAAACATGCTCATATACACTTTCAGTTTACAATAAAAATTCTGGGGTCAAACGTAAAGCAAAATTTATGATGACTGAAAAAATATGGAAGAAAGGAATAAATTACACAAGGGTAGTATAGATCAGTGCCCCCAAGCATACAAGTAAAGCCAAAATCTTAAGAGTACTTATGTTGATTTATTATCTTTCTTTATTGTTACCTGAGAATAATTTATTTAACCTCAATATGCTTCAAGTTTCCAAATTCTAAAGTGTAAGTAATATTGTGGTTGTCAGCCCAACCAACAATATTACATTTATTTTCAATTTCCCTTCTCCATGAAGTTTTATGCAATGACAGTATAAGCTTTCTCATGGATCAGCATTGAACAAGAACAAAAAATCAATCTCCTTCCTAGGGAAATGCCTTTGCAAGCTTAATGTCTTTGGCATGCTTGAGGGGAAGGCTCTCGCTCTCGGATTTTTGTTTTTTTTACTTCTAAAATAAATTTTAGCCTCAATCTGTAAAGATTTAAATTAGTTCAGAGTTCTCACCTCCTTGGATTAGGCTTACTGATATTTAGTGTGGGCATTTCATAAGCTGCAAACGTTTGCCCTGAGCAGTGAGGGACCCAGGGCTACAGAGCATTCCAGTTGTAAGGGACGATCTCAAACACTGAGCTTGATGTTTAATCCCAATTTGATAGTACAGACATAACATCAACTTGAAATCAGCTTGAAAGAGAACATTTATCTGATGAACTTCCAAAGTAGCAAACATTTAAGTGGCACTTTTCTGCTCTTATCTAACGAGTTCTAGTCTGTTGTGGAAACGAATTCAGTAACATGTGTGGATCAACAGCACAAGCCTGTGCTTAACACACCTTTCCTCCGAATCTATTTCGTGCGTGAGATTTACTAGACGAATGAACTTAAAGAACTCACTAAATGAGTTCATCTGACCTTAACCGTTCTGAGGAAACTTTTTAAAATAGCTGATTTCAGAAACCAGAATATTTTATTTATATTTACTTATTTGCATGTGGTTTGGCTTAACTGCTCTTTAGTATTTGCTTCCCTGACCTCCCAAGCAATGAACTAATTTACTTCATTAATACATAAAGGAAGGTTTTCAGCAGTCTTGAAACTTTAAGTCTATATGAATTTTTATAACAGCTTTGAGTTCCATGTTATAAATATATCAATTATAATTCTTGCTAGACAATAGAGGAGATGAAATAAGAAATTCAAGAAAGAATAGAAGGATTCTTTAGAAGGCAGGTGATACTATTAAAAGTTTGGCTTCTACGGCTCCTTTTGCCTCTTTTTAGTACAGATATTTCAATTCAAAGTCTTTCTTCTCAGAATAAAATCCCCAAACCAACACCTTAGTGAGTACTCACAAAAGTGGACATTATTTTTCAGCTTCAATCTTGCTTCACCAGAGTAAGCATGAAAATCATCTTAAATGTATACGCTGTTTACATGCAGATAGACTGCTGGTAATTCAGCAATTTTGTGTTTTACTGAGTGGTCACGCTAGTTCCAGTAACATGTTTGCATGAATCTGTCAACCCACTTGACTTGACATGCATAATAATAAAAATGCTGCATGATGGACTGAGATTAAGGAGGCAATCCATTGCTTTGGAACCAAGTCCTTTTCCATGCAAAATTCTCTTGACCACCTGGAATTTGAGCTCATGACCTTGGCCTCAAGAATAGCATTTTATACCAAAGTGAGCAGCTTGAACTAAATATTTAAATATTCACCCAATATCAAGCAAGTGTGTGTATGCATGTGTATATGTAAATGCACAAATCCTTAAAATACTTGTATTGAAAAGGATTCCTTTGCTTCGAAGATTTTCCATACAGAAATCATTTTAACAACAGCAAAAACAAAAGAGTGGAATAGAATTGCTGTCCTGATACAATTACTCTTTCATTCATGCTCTCTCATGTCCTGTGGATTTGCTTTCAACTGGCTAGACTTGTGAGGCCTAATGTCTAAATGAGATACAAAGAAAAGCAAAGACATATGGTCACAGGTTACATAGTCCATCACTGCCTTCAAACCTTTGGAACAGGATACGTTTTTTCTAATTCTTAAAGGTATAATTCATTTGAAACCCAAAGTCTAAAATAGAATTATCCATCTCTTAGTATATAACCATATTATAAATATATCTGAAGTTAAAAGAATACATGAGTGTTAATTGCAAACTCAATAAGCATAGAAATTGCAAGACATGGTCTGAAACAGTATGTGGTCCTCTGTATAATAAAAATACCACTAAGATGCTTTAGACCAAAACCTGAAATAATATCTTTCCTCATCTGAACTAATAACATGGTTTCTGAAAAGTTGCCATGGATGAAAAAAAATGTATAATGACAGCAATAAATAACACAAATGCCTGTTGCTAATATCCTATATGGAGCAACATGAAACACTGACATCACTTAGAGGTTTACCAACCTTATTACTCTACTCTGTCATGCTTCATTTGTCAAGTGAGAGTACTTAAACTTTCTACATATTTTTCATATCTACATGTCTATCCAAAGGTATAGTAGTTATAGTAGGTGCAGTATATATTACATATAATTGCATTACTGTTTTGTTCGAACTTTGCACTCATGAAGCAGTTTAATTTATTATTTCAATTATTTAAATTTTCCAGAAAAATCTCTGAATTTCCTAGAATTTTAGATCTAAATCAGAGAGTGTTTGATTTTTGTGTACATTCAGGATGTACTGCCTCTCCAGGGCAGTACAGTAGGAAAACCACACTGGGCTACAAGTCAAGAGACCTGAGCCCGAGGACTTGCTTGACCATTTACTGTTTGTATAATCACTGAGTTATTTAAAGTGCAGTAAGTGATGTCCCTATATTCTACATGAGCTCTAGACAGATTAAAAAAGAGTTACTGACTTGAGGCAAAAGGAGGGCGAAATATCACTCTCATTACTTATGAGGTTGACATTAGAGAATGTGACATATACTGGCAGACAAACAGGCTTCCTAGGTCTAAACCTTTGAATAGAACAGTTTACCACTTCCTGACAGACAGCCGGACACCAACAAGCCTCTCTGAGGGGAGATGGCTCCCCCAATCTGCAGCAGTGAGTAGGAGAGCACAGTGCTTTCTGGGCCAGGAAGATTTCAAAAGCAGAGAAAAGAAGAGGTTCCCCACTTTCGCACCCAGTGAGTCTGGGACTGGCTTTTGTTAACAGAATGTTAACCAATAGAATATAATACATTCTGAACCTAGACTTCAATTTGCATTGCATTTCCATTCTTGCCCTCTTTCAACATTGCCACCATGCAATGAAACCCAGACTAGTACTGAGAAGCAGTCACTGAGCCACATGTCACCCCTCTCCAGGACTGTCCAGTGGACTCCCTGGACCTGGAACATTCCTCTTTATGGAAGCTGGGTACTGGGTCTTCCCTTGGCCCCAGATTCTTCCTCCTTATTAGCAGAAGCTTTCCCCCTGGGTATGCAGTGAATGTCTTACTGCTTAAGCATGTGCCTAATATGGCACCTGGTCAACCCCATCAGAACATCTGTCCTCCACCCCACCCAGCTGGAAGAAAGCAGGGTCTCACAGTGAGAGATAGGTGGTACAACCCACCATTCTGCTGGGTTATCAGGAGGGACCCTCTGACCATGAGAGCCGGATACATGCTGCAGTTGCCTGTAAAGCAAATAAAGTTTGTTCCAACTAGTGCATTGTATGTTGAATCATTTCTGGGAGTCAGAACCCCTTACAAGAAGCAGTGGACCGAGGACCATGAGCCCCGCCTGCTGGTGGTTAGCATTGTGATGATCTTTGCCATCCCATGCATTGAGAATCCTTACCTGGGATTGGTAGCTGGATCTTTCTGCTCTCCAACTAGCCTCTTTGAGGATGAGAGACCAAGTGGAGAGAGGGAGCCTTAGCAGACAGTCAGCATCAAGCCCCAGATATGTGACTGAGGCTGCTTTAGACCATTCAGTCCAGCCTATCCACCCTCTGATTGTAACAACATGAAGGAGTTCAGCAAGACCAATAGAGGAACTGTCCAGCTGAAACAAGGACAATTTGTTAGCCTTAAATTTTTAAGCAAATAAAATGGTTATTGTCTTAAGTCACTAAATTTTGGAATACCAAAGACAGAGAAATAAGTAGGTTAAGTAACAAGACACAGAAATGTGCATTGGAAATGGGGTGCTACCATTTTTAAAAAACCTAAAAATGAAACCTCATAAAGGCTATAAAAGTAGTGAAGACACTGCTATTAAGAGACTGAAAATATAGGCCACCTATATTATACAGTGATAGAACCACCAGCAAATAGATGACTGCAGGAACTTAGAAGATAGAAAACATATGGGTAGTGGGTGGGATGGCGCCCCCCTAAAAATATACATGTCCATATCCTAAACCCCCAAACCTATGAATGTGACTTTATTTGGGAAAGGAGTACTTGCAGATGTGATTGAGTCAAGGATCTGGAGATGATAAGGGGGAGGGATGTGAGAAAAAAACTTCATTCCAATGGTAAGTGTCCTTGTTACAGAAGAGGAGAAGGCTATGTGAAGACAGAGGCAAAGCCCAGAGTCTTGAGATCAAAGCGTGCCTAGAGCCTCTGGAAGCTGGAAGAGGCAAGGAAATGTGTTCCCCACTTTTGGAGGCTATTGCCAAGGTGGCAAGGCTATTGCCACCTTGACTTCAGAAGTCTGGCCTCCAGAACTGTGAAAGAATAATATTTTGTTCTAAACCACCGAGGAAACTAATGCAGTGCCTATCCCCTCAAGTGAGTGGGTAGAGCAAAACCAGAAGAGATGCACCGATGCATCACACCCCCTGCCACATATACACTATTGATACTACGTATAAAATAGAGAACTCCTGAGAACCTGCTGTGTAGCACCAGGAACTCTACTCAGTGCTCTATGGTGACCTGCTGTGTGTATGCTAAGTTGCTTCAGTCGTGTCCAACCCTTTGTGACCCTATGGATTGTAGCCCACCAGGCTCCTTTGTCCATGGGATTCTCCAGACAAGAATACTGGAGCGGGTTGCCATGCCCTCCTCCAAGGGATCTTCCCAAGCCAAGGAAGCCCCTGTGGTGACCTAGATGGGAAGTAAATCCAAAAAAGAGAGGATATGTGTATACATATGACTGATTCACTATGCTGAACAGTAGAACTAACACAGCATTATAGAGCAACTGGCTTCCCAGGTGGCACTAGTGGTAAAGAACCTGCCTGCCAATGCAGGAGACATAAGAGAAGCCGGTTCAATCCCTGGGTTGGGAAGATCCCCTGGAGGAGGGTACAGCAACCCATTCCAGTAATCTTCCCTGGAGAAACCCCATGGATAGAGGAGCCTGGCAGGCTGCAGCCCATAGTGTCGCAGAGTCAGACACGACTGAAGTAACTCAGCCCGAATTCGCCTCCCAGTGGGAAAAGCCCAGGAGAGGTAAACAAGGGCTGCCTCACAACAGAAACAAGTGGTAGACCACCCCTGCACATTTGCTTCCGTATCTTTATAGTTATGGATTAAAAGTTTGCTCCCTAGCACCCTAGTGTCAGCTTTAAAATTTTGTGGTCCTATAATTTAAATCAGTAAGCGATATCTATAAATTCTTTTATACAAATGTACACACTTTTAAACAGTTCTCTCAAATGTGTATTATTTAATTAGTTTTGGTTGCTCTCTGCCTTATCATTTTTATTCATTTGAGCCAGCTCTTTGCTTTTAGACAAAAATATCAAAATGCAATGGGATGGGAGAAGTTTTATAATTAATCAGTAAAAATCCTGTTCCAATTCATCTATTACATTTCAGAATTTTCCTTTTATGTATTCCTTTTATGCATTATGCATAATATTTGATGACAATGATTTTTTACTGACTGTAAGCTCATTGTCAAAGAGCAGAACAACATACTTAAGGGTTATTTTGCACTTGAGCTTACCCACCTAAACTAAAATGCAATTATAATGGAAAGAGATATAGCCATGATTTTAACACTTCTAATAAAAGTTTACTATGTGTACAAGTTCTAAGCGTTAAAGTACTCACGACAGACTTATGAAGTAAGTAGGTTCTGTTGTCACATTCATTTTGCAGAGATGCTAAATGAGTTCCTGTGTACCCACTAAGAAGAGGTGGCTGAACTGCAGTCTAAGGTTAAGTGTCAGACTCAAGAGCATATATTCTTTTTTTTTTTTCAATTTCCATTTTTTTATTGTGGCAAAATACATATAACAAAATAAACCACTCTGACCATTTAAGTGTATATCCCAGCCATGTTGAATACTGTTAAAAACAAGACAACAGGCCCAAAATGGAGCTGCTTGTGCTAAGCTCCATGTCACCTAATCCAGATTTAACTCAGTTATAGCTTTGAAGAGCCTATATTGCTAAACACTATGCCATACTGCTTCTCTATATCCAAACATATAGCAGTTTGCAAAAGTACAAATGCATAAAATGGAGAAGGATATTGTTGAAAAATATTAGAACTTCTTATTTCCATTTTTACTGTTCTGTTCCTCACCACCTTTTTCCCATCTCAGACATTTGGAATGGGAAGACCATTAGTGAGAATAAATAAATATAAAGTGAAGTGAAACTCACTCAGTCATGTCGGACTCTTTACAACCCCATGCCAGAATACTGGAGTAGGTAGCTGTTCCCTTCTCCAGGGGATCTTCCCAACCCAGGGATTGAACCCAGGTGTCCCTCATTGCAGGTGGATTGTTTGCCAGACGAGCCACCAGGGAAGCCCAAGAATACTGGAGTGGATAGCCTATCCCTTCTCCAGTGGATCTTCCCGACCCAGGAATCAAACCAGGTTCTCCTGCATTGCAGGCAGATTCTTTGCCAACTGAGCCCAAATAAATATATGTGTAGGTATATATTTGAGGATTTTTGTATATATGGTTGCACTCATCAAAAAGTGACATTTCCTTTTGAATTGTCTAGTTACCAAAGAATGTTTTGTGTGACTACAAGGTTTGAAAAAATAGCCCCAAATTATTTCAGTTTTTGAATAGTTGAGAAAATCCTGAGCAAGTTGTATATAACATGTAAATATGTTTCTAGTGTTGCCATTGGGCTTCTGTGTGGGAAGGATAGGTTGTATGTTAAACTGACTTTCATCTAACAGTGAATTTCAGAGTCTTTATCAAGGACCCTGTACTAGGCAGAGAGAACACAGAGATATGTCCTCTGTCTCCAGTTGGCTCCATCTTGTTTGTAGAATATGTGAGTGCCAGTCTTTGTAAGCCCACAGAGAAGTACTTAACCTGATGGCTGCTGTTGTTGTTTAGTCACCAAGTCGTGTCTGACTCTTTGTGAGCCCATGGACTGTAGCCTGCCAGGCTCTTCTGTCCATGGGATTTTCCCAGCAAGAATGCTGGAGTGGGTTGCCATTTCCTTCTCCAGGGGATCTTACTAGTTACACATTAATTGATATTTAATAATTAAATCATATTTTTTTATTAACTAAAATACTAATTTTAAACATCCTTATTTCTTTCTAATTCACTGATATTTGCAAGAGCTGGATAGACATTCCTAGAGCCACTGGTCTTTTTAATGCTTAGTTAATGGTCTGTAAAATATTTAAAATCACTAGGGGAACTGCCTGTTCAAAGAGTAACAGTTTTACAACACCATAATCACCCCTCTTTAATTGACTAGTGGGGGGAGAGTGCAGCAGGGAGCACACCAGGACATAAGAAGTCTGCACTGCAGGCAGAACTCTCCCACATGGCTCTCCCAGACACCTTTTTCCTCACCTATAAAGTTGGAAGGTTTAACAATCTGATCTGTGTGTGCCAAATTAGATATTCTGCCTTGGACATGTGAATTTCTATGTATCTTTCTTCTTAAAGCAAGGCACACCTGTATTCATTGTTACCCTCAGACTTTTTATACTTTATTATCAGATCTTCACTGCAATGATATTTGTATTCCTCTTGTTCGCTCCACTCCCCACCTCCCACCTCATTTCACTGCTTTTTATGACACTAGTCCTACTGTCAGAAATTGCCAGTAAATGATAGCTTTTCTCTTGGTATTATGAGCCACTAATACAAAAGATTATTTGTTGTTCAGTCACTAAGTCATGTCTGACTCTGATCCCATGGACTTCAGCACACCAGGCTTCCCTGTCCTTAACTATCTCCCAGAGTTTGCTCACACTCATGTCCATTGAGTCAGAGATGCCATCCAACCATCTCATCCTCTGTCACCCCCTTCTCCTCTTACCATCAATCTTTCCCAGCATCAGGGTCTTTTTCCATGAGTTGACTCTTCCCATCAGGTGGCCAAAAGCATTGGAGCTTCAGCATCAGTCCTTCCAAAGAATATTCAGGGTTGATGTGCTTTAGGACTTACTAGTTTGATCTCCTTATAGGAACTACTTCTCTGTAGAATTCAGAAGTGGAATTTCAAATGAAATATGCACTTTAGCTCATGATATGTAAATCAGGAATGTGAAAAAGAAAAATAAGCAAATAATTAAGGAAACTATAACCAAACTTTTACATAGCATCTAAAAACTAAATTCAGACAATTGAGAATAGCATTTTATACTATCTCTAAAATCTAAATTTCATAAAGTTCACATTTTGAAAGAAAGTGAAACTTATCTAGCAACAATACACCGCTCTTCTCTGGAATGTGCGTGAGTTACCAGTGTTCTCCCCGCTCCAACCTCTACCTCTTGACAGTCAATTCTCAACAAAGAAATCATAGGTCCTCTCAGGAAGTTTAGTCAGGATATGCAACTTGCTGGAAATTTGATTGGTATAAAAGTTAAGGTCATAGCAAAGGCGTAAAAGTTCTACAGGACAAGATCTCAGGTCACTGTGGACCTCCCTCCTTCCACTCCATCCATGCTCCCTCTCTCTTGCCTTAGCCCTGCCTTCCTTTCTGCTCCTCAGCAAAACCTGGGCACACACCTTCCTTAGGGTATTTCCACTTGCTGTTACCTCTGTCTGGAACATTCTTCCTCCAAATAAGCTCATCACCCACTCTCTTACCAGCTTCAAGTTCTTCCCAAAGTTAAGACCATTTCAACTAGACTTCCTCGGACAAGCTATTTGAGATGTCATCCTCTCTCCTCCCGAGGTCTCCCCATCTCCCTCATCCTGCTCTGTTCTTTCTTTGTCCCGTGACACTTCTCATCCTCTAACATACTATATAATTTTTTTTATCACATCTTGTGTTTATTTTCTGTCCCCACCCTCATCATCTGCTAGAATATAGGCCCCGCAAGATCAGGAATCTTTGTTTGCTTCCCTGTTGGCTTATCCAAAGTGCCCAAAACTGGGCTAAGCACATAAAATATGCTCAGTAAATAAGTGTTAATAGTGCATGAATGTTCACTCCTGAGTCTTCTCACTGGCAGCTGCCTTTCATATCATAGTTCTGCCTGGCTTTTTCCAAGTGCACTTGCCTCTGCTCACAGCCCCCTGGAACTAAAGGTCCACAGCTTCCCTTGACAGAATGCTCCAACAGGCTGGGGCAGGGATGGCCACCTCCCTTCACTCCCCCACATCTTTATTCTCATCACCTTCACACAAGGCTGGATAAAGTATCACAACTTACCAGGTGTGGAAGCCACCTGATGAGAATAACAGCAGAATAAAGGCAGGATGTTGAAATACCACAAATTAAGGGCCTATTCCTATATCTAAAGCAAAAGCACCAAAAATTTTAAATTATTCCCCAAAGAGGGCTTGCAGTCGACATGCCCCTGTCCCTATCCTTACACACTTGCCATGGGGACTGCTCAGGAGAGAGAGTGCCACTTCACACCTGTGTGGTTCAATCCTTCACTAACTTCCTTTAGCAGCTCCTACCTGCTGCTCTCTGATGGCTCAGTGGTAAAGAATATGCCTGCCAGTACAGGAGATGTGGGTTCAATTTCTGGGTCAGGAAGATCCCCTGGAGAAGCAAAAGGCAACGTACTCCAGTGTTCTTGCTTGGGAAATCCCATGGATAGAAGGCTACAATCCTGGCAGGCTATAGTCCTTGGGGTTGCAAAAGAGTTGGACACGACTGAGCAACTAAACAACAACAACAGCACCCCCCTGCTCTCAGAATTTCATCTTTGCCTAATAGGTCTCTTCCTCCTTCTATCAGGCAGTCCTCATGACAAAATAATCCCTCGAAGTATATCTTCCAAAGTCTGAATTGAGGCCCCCTGAGGCAAAGAGTCGACTCATTGGAAAAGACCCTAATGATGGGAAAGATTGAGGGCAGGAGGAGAAGGAGGTGACAGAGGATGAGATGGTTGGATGGCATCACTGACTCAATGGACATGAGTTTGAGTAAGCTCCGGGAGATAGTGAAGGATGGAGAAGCCTGGTATGCTGTAGTCCATGGGGTTTCAAAGAGCTGGACATGACTTAGCAACCTGCAGTGGGGCTGGATGCATCATGAGCATCCAGCACTAGGCTCAGCCCACCAGGACAGCTTTCTGCAGTATTCCCTCATCCGGGTGAGGCACACAATGAGGGTTTCCTTGTCCATCCAGCAGCTGACACCAAATCGAGTGTGAGCAAGGGAGTGTCCACCTGTACACAAATACCTTCACAGATACACATTATCCAGAAGAAATATTTATGGTCAGAAAGAGTGATCTATACTAAGGAAGAAGATCAAATCTCTGAATGCAAAATACCCTATATATGTTCTCCCTACAAAAGTAATAAGGCTACTTCTGCTACATGTTTGCCTCCATTTCTAGGCTGTGCTTGCCATTTATGTGAATAAGCTACAGGGTCCAATAGTTACATTGACAAAGACTGAAAACTTCCCAAAATCTCTGCAAGCTCAAGGGAGAAAATATGAGCATTTATAATTCTGTGATGAAAATGTCTCTGGAGTTAAAGAGTTTGGTAAAAGAAGAATTATACTTACAAACTATATAAAAGATGTCACCCATCAACTCTGGGAGACTTGACAAATCTAACTCTAGTAATTTGAGAGAAATATTAATAGATCAGGGAGTATGTAAGAAATCAGAGAAGCCTGAGTTCCGTGGGACAGAGCAGACCACCAAATATAAATGTGCCTGTCTGGCTGGAAGTAAGAGAGAACATACCCTTGAAGACCCCAACAGTCAAGTGAGTTTCAAATAAAAAAATCAAGCAACATGAATGATTTTAAAACCAAACTACATTACAGAACCATCTGAGGTTGTCATCACTAATACTGATGGTCATATTCCACTTCAAAAGACTAAAACCAGACGTAGTATGTAGGGCAGTTTTCCATGATCATAATACACATGTTTAAATAATTAGGAAATAAAATAAAATGGTACCTAAACATGAAAAGAGATCTGTCACTAATTCAGATGACTGACTACATTAGTTGCATCTAAAAGGAGAAATAAAACAAAACAGAAAAGTAATTGACTCCTACTAAAAAAAAATGTATAAGATCACAAATGGCAACCACACACGCACACACACATACATGTGCATGTGTGCATGCACACACAAATAATATCAAATAAACTTGAAGTTCATTTATTGAACTGTTATATTAAAATATAACAAAATAACCATTATTAAAAATGTACAAAGAGTACATTTGCATGCATCATGCAAATGATGATGTTAACAAATGCAAATGATGATGTTAACTTTTAACTTCTTTTAACATCTTCAAAGGAGATGATGGGGATCATCTCCTTCACCAGTTTGTGTTGCAAAGAATCCAGTCCAGTGAATTGTGTAAAGGTAGGTTGCTGCCTGTTCACACATCCTTAAGATTCTGGGCTCATGGATTATGTTTTGTAAATCAGTTAACTTACTAGCCAGAGATTAAGGTAAATTCTTCTAAGGACTAAAAGTTGACTTAGAGCATTAAGAAGGATTAATGTTTAGCTGTGGAGAAGCTAAAGCACTAGGATAGCATGTTTACGCAGTGCTGTAGATCACAATTAATCCAAAATTAGTATAAAAGATCAACAGCAACCCCTTTTGCATGCCAGCTTGGCTTAGCCCTAAAACTCATGACTTATCATGGGGGCATTCAATGAGCAGAGTTCCACCCTGCCTGTCCTAATAGATCTAATGCTTTCAGAGCAAGACATGCATTTGAAATGTTTAGCTTATGTGCCCTTTGCTTTCAGAAAATAAATGCAGAAGTCAGCCTTCTAATTTGTCTGTCTTTTATCAATGTGGCAAATCTATTAAAGTTGCTGGACTGCTTATTAGACAAGACCAAATTTAATTTTCTAACAATACAACATAAACAGTATGTTTGAAAAAACTATTATTCTACTTTAAATCAGCAAAGTCAATCATAAAAGACTTGACCTTTTAGATGTATAAAATGCCTGTTAAATAGTTTTAAATCCACAAGAGATTTATTTATTTTTTGCATATGAAATACGACCTGAGAAAACTCTACACAATTTTTATAACTTAACTTATAAGTTTGTGTGTAGTTTTACTCCCTGTAGCTATTGAAAATAATTTTAAGAGTTTATTTTTCTTCCATGGAAATACTTGTTCTCATTAAATATGTGAAAACTTTCTTTAAAAAATGTATCAGAATAAGACTAAGTTGTCTATCTAATCACAAGTGTATATTAGTGTCACCTCTCCTAGCAAATTTTCATTTTATTTTCATAATTTTTTGATAGTTTAACTTGAAAAAATTTAGTTTATTTTCAATGTGATATGATTTTAAATTATTTTTGATAGAAAATATGCAAATTATTGGGGTTTGGTTATAAAGTTCATTTGGGCTTTTTCATAACACCTTACAGAAAAACTGGAATGAATTTTTTGGCCAACCCAAAACTAATACAGAAGAGGAAAATACCTTTACTCAAAAATACAATTTGTGAATTGCTCATACTATGCTAGTTCTATCAAAAAATATAGAAGACATGTACCAAAGTTGTGTTCTATTATTCATAAAAAACTTTAGTTTGGGGAGAAATTCCTCATAAATATTCCCAAACTGCAAAAAGGTCTCTTTTCTGAATGCACATTTGTGAGTCATACCTCAGAATGGACTATCCTAGATGGACATCATTACAAGTGGTAGTTACCTTCACTAGCGATTATTGGGCAGCTACTACAAAAGTACAGTCTCTATCCAAACCTCACAGCATATCAGCAGGGTAGGTAATAATTAGACCTGACTTTACATGTTAAGGAAGATCCTGAAGTTCAGAAAAGCTAAAAACAAGCAAAAACAAATAAAAAAAACACCCTGCTTCAGAACTTTTAACTTCTAAGTGGCGTAGTTCAAGTATTAAAGAAGGCATTTGATTCCAAATTCAGTTATCTTCTCTTTATATATTGTTTTCAAATGAAGGCTATACTGTCAAATATTGTAAATCTATTTTATACTGTATTTAATATTTTCAATGAATATTATAATTAAAATATCACTTGAGATTTAGATGGTTAAATAAAATTGGACAAATATAAACTATGCTATCACAATGAAATTTTGTCTTGAATTTAGAAGTTTAATTAAAGGATTAAAAAGATTTTTTGCCATTTTATTTATTTTTTGATTAAAGGATAATTGCTTTAAAGAATGTTGTTTTCTGTCAAACATCAACAAGAATCAGCCATAGGGTACACCCGTGTCCCCTCTCTCCCGAACCTCCCTCCCATCTCCCTCCCCATCCCACACTTCTAGATGGTCACAGAACCTCTGTTTGAGTTCCCTGAGTCATACAGCAAATTCCCATTGGCTATCTATTTTACATATGGTAATGTAAGTTTCCATGTTACTTAAAAAGAGATTTTTTTAAATGTTTCTTTCTCTTCAGAATTTCAGGTCACCTAAAAGAAATATTGTATTTACTATGTCTGAATTTATTCCAGATTTGTGGTTCTTCAAGTTATATGTCGAAATGTAAAATAAAATAAAGCATTCTAAGACAGTGATACTGAGATAACTGAAAATTTGAGGAGAAATGTTAGATTTTCCTTAATACCACAAAGCAAATGAAACTCTAAGTGATTGAAAATTTAAGTATTTTTTCTTTTTTTTTTCATAATTGCATCTTTCTTTATTGAGGTTCCATACTCCTTAACTGGTTTATTACACTCGGATTCACCCTGCAGAACATGTTTTTTTTTTTTTAATAAATTTATTTATTTTAGTTAGGGGCGAAAATTTAAGTATTTTTTCAAAGCACATGATAAAATCCATACAATATTTATCAAGTATGTTAAGGAATTAAAGTTTTCTCAACATTAAAGCAATATAAAAGAGTACAAAGCAAAAGATGATCAGCTATTATTATCTAAAATAAGAAAGTTTTCTGTGTGCTTTCCATTTCCTCACTTAAAATAAGAAAACATGTGCATTCGAGGGCCAAGATTTAATAAAACATATGATTGCTACTGTTCCATCAAGGACACTGCTAAGTTCAACTGGTATTTTTCTCTTTGACTGCTAGTGGCTGGTGATAAACTGGGGCTACCCATCCAGCATGAAGACCTTGCCTTGACTCCTGCTAAGGGGCCAGTCAGCTCATTCACCTTACCACTGCTTATGCAAAGCTGTCAATACAACGAAAAATAAACAAATAATTCAGTATTATTACGAAAATATTGTTGATCTTACTGACCCCACCCACCAGCAAGGGTCTTAAAGCTAAAAATATGATGATAAGGATTGTATCAAGGATGATGCAATGCATGAGCTGAACTAGCCACATTATTCGGGAAGCACCATTTTTCCTTAATGAAGAACTGACAAGCTATGGTTATTTCAATTTGTTTATCCAACTATCACTGTCTTGGGGGAAAGTGCACAAAGGAACCTTGTAACTCCAAGGAAAATGATTCTCAGCTTTTGTTCCCAATGACAAAATTCAAGCTTTCAAGTGGAAATGTGAATTTTGAAAAACTTGTATTCGCTGATCTGAGTTTGACTGCTTCCTAATGCCTGAGCACTGTTCTGATGAGATGATGGTGACATTAATGGTGTAGTTTTTTTTTTCTTGTGTTTTTTTTGTTTGTTTGTTTGTTTTCTTTTCTCAATTGTGTCAACTGTTTAGCGTCCAGGACTCCCCTAGGTGATTAAAAGTGAGTCTCCTGCTGGCCTTGAGGAAACACTCATGTTGTGTCCACCCTATGTATGGAAGAGTCACATGGCAAGAAAGGGAAATAGCCTCTAGCTGCCAACAGTCAGCAAAAAAAAAAAAAAAAATGGGACTCCAGTACAACAGCTACAAGGAACTGAATTCTGCCAGCAAACAGGGAGCTTGGGAAAAGATCCTAAGCCCCAGATGAGAACACAGTCCTGGCCAGCACCTTGCTTTAGCCCAGGGAGAGACTGAATCAAGAACTCAGATAATACATACCCTGACATTGGACGTTGAGATCAGAAATTCATGTTGTTTTAAGATACTAAATTTACAGCGATTTCTTGTACAACACTAGATAACCAATGCAAGGGGCTAGGAAGAGCCCTGGTGATTCTAACTGACTTGCCATGAAAATAGAACTGGCACGGTATAATTCCAGAAAGAATTTCCATTAATTTGATCTAAAATATATGTGCATCCATGAGGTACTTGCCTATTCCCTGGCCCCTTCCAAAAAAATTCAAGGTCCTAGACTTAGAATGGCAAAAGTTCCTTCACTGACCACCTTCTGCTATAAGTCGCTTCAGTCGTGTCCGACTCTGTGCGACCCCATAGACGGCAGCCCACCAGGCTCCGCCATCCCTGGGATTCTCCAGGCAAGAATACTGGAGTGGGTTGCCATTTCCTTCTCCAATAAGTAAAATTAGACAAACTAAATGCTATCACTCCACTATTACCATAGTTGCTTTTTTAAAGTGGTTTCTGTGAATTACAATGTAGAATACTTGCAGGTCATGGTATTTTTGGTGTGTCAGAGAATAAATAAATAAATATGGCTGTGCATACACATATATTAAATTCAAACTTAGGGCTATTTTTTAAGTATAATTTCTATAGAATTCCTATACTTAAACATAGTAGGCATAAGTGTTAGACAATGTTTAATGTTAACTCATTAACCTTCATACAAAAGCTGTGGAGTACTATTGAAAATCCCTTGGACAGAGAGGCCTGACAGTCTACAGTCCATGGGGTCGCCAAGAGTCTGACATGACCTAGTGAGTAAACCAACACCACTATTATTATGACCATTTTACAAATATTAATGAGATAACTGAGTCACAAAGAGGAAAGTCATATTGCCCAAAATCATAATAACAGCAAATGGTCAGGCTGGAATTCAAATATAGATAGTCTGACTCTGGAGTCTATGCTCTTAACTATGCAAAACTGCATTTTTAATGGTCAAAAGTGTACTTGAATTTGAAAGTAATCTCACCCACTTTGCTATACAGTTCAGATTTGATTAAAAAAAAGAGAAAATACATATTTTTAAATCATTAATATATTCTCATATTTTGTCACTTTACCAACATAATTTCACAGGCATAATGATCAATGAGTTATCAGTTTGGTTTAATTTTCAAAATGAGAAAGAAAAAGAAGTTAAATTTGCAATTTGCATTTGATATCATTACTATCTTTGTCAATCTAGACATAATAAAAATAGAGACATTACAAATCTCTAAGACTGAGAAAAACTTTGAAGGTCTATAATGTAGTAGGTTTAGTAAATGAATCTTTTTTCTCTCTTTGTTTTTTTCTTCTTTTTAAGCTAGCAAGTTCTGCTCCAGAGCCCAGAGCTTTTTCAGTCTTTATCTTGTTTGATTTCTCTGTAACATAAAACTGCTGAACAAATTCCTCCTTCCTGAAATGCCTTCTTCCCTTAGATTCCATGACCATACTCTCCTGCCTCTGTGCCTCCCTGTTTGGGGGACTCATCCTCCTCTGCCAATTTATGAAGCATTGATCTCCCTCAGACTTTCATACTTAGACCTCTGTCTTCACACTGCACACCCTTCCAAATGACGGGCTGAGTCTCAAAGTTTTATCTCTTGGGTTCTATCCCCATATCACCTCCTAAACACTTGTACATAATGTCTCACAAGCATGCCAAACTCAAATGTGAGTGCATCTTCCCCTCAAAATCCAAACCACTTCTTCTTTCTCTTCCTTCCCTTCCTTCTCCTTTCTTTCTCCTTTTTTATTGTGTTCTAAGTGACACAGATAAGATAAATGATATGATAGCCCATATCATTTAAAGCTTGTATAGTTCTGATACACAAACAAACAAAACAAAAAATTTTCCTACCACCTTCTTCCTTTGACCTAAGTTAAAATTCCCTTTATGTTACTACATTGAAACAGACATAACTCACACTTTCAGATACAGGCATATTTATTGAATGTAAATGGAAAGTAAAGACTTGATTCATTATTTTTGTAAGTTTGAAATTAAGTTTATAATTAATTATAAAATCACAATATGGTAGATGGCCAAATTCAGCCTAGCAATATGAGATAATAAGAGTAAGAAACCTTACCTTCATTTTAAAGTTGATGAACCTGAATCCCAGTAAAAGACAATAGTTTATGCAAAATGAAACAGTCATAAATTTGCAAATTTTATCCAGAAAATACTGTCTTCTTTAAAAAAATTTTTTTTTAAATTTTCTGGCCATACCATGAGGCATTGGGCTCTTAGTTCCCCAACCAGAGATCAAATCTGCACCCCCTGCTTTGGAAGCATGGAGTCTCAACCACTGGACCACTAGGAAAGTCCCAAGAAAATACCATCTTCTTGATGTACTCTCCTCTCAATCCCTGGTCTCATAGTTTTAAGAAGAAAAATTTGAATTGTACTTCTGGTACTTATGAGAAAGAAGCAGGTGCTAGACTTTCACTATAATTACAACAACATTAATATATTAGCAAGATTAATTAGACTGCATGTTCAGAGGAGATCAAAGTCTAGAGTCTGAGCGTGAGTACATGGTAAGTCACTTCAGTTATGTCCAACTCTTCGCGACCCCATGGACTGTAGCCTGCCAGGCTCCTCTGTTCATGGGATTCTCTAGGCAAGAATACTGGAGTGGGTTGCCACTCCCTTCTCCAGGGGATCTTCCTGACCCAGGGATCAAACTCACATCTCTTCTGTCTCCTGCATTGGCAAGCGAGTTCTTTACCACTAGTGCCACCTGGAAAGCAAGACTAGGATCTAGGACAGGTAATGTTTAGTGGAAAAGACAAAAGCAACACTGGTCAGGCGATTCTCGGAAAAGTCCTCTGAGCAGCTCTGAGGCAATTTCAGCTTGCTGGACATCTGAGTGAGACGATGAGATAAAAATAGGGGTGTGATGGTCTAAGAAGTAGATCACGGCTCAACATACTGAAACCACCTGATCTTCCAAGAGACAGTTTTCTAGCATGTCACTTGAGGTGGCTGGATACCCCTAACATACCTCACAGCAATTCCAAAATCTCTGCCACAAGGAACGAATTCATGAAATAATCTTTAGAATCCTCTGTGACCTAGAAAATCTAAAAATTCCATAAAAACAAATCCTTGAGTCATGTATATCTAATTCATTTCCTATTTTATCAATATCCCCAAAGCAAAATTCCATATATTGGGTGGCTTATAGATGAAACGTGTGTTTTTAAAACAGAAATCTGTGATTTTGCAAGTAATGCAATCATTCGAAACTATCTTTTTGTTCATGAAGCTTCTGTGTGCAGGAACTGAATACGTGTCGAACATTCTCTAAATCAAATAGTACTCCTTAGGAATCTTTGAACTACCTGTTTACTACCTGCCATCCCATACCTTCTTATCTTATCTTCTTGTCCAAAATGTACCTTATTTTAACACATTGTTTGCACTCTTTGCTACATCAAGTAAACAAAACTGCTTACTAACCACTCCCCATTTTCTTCCAACTCATTGTAAACTTTTTCTAAGCAATACCTACACATGAATATATACTTTTAATTTTAAAAATCAAGTCTTTTCCAAACTAATTTCTCTTGGCTCCTATAGCCCCAATTATTCTGAGAGTATACATATTTTTTATCATTTCTTGCTCCAAGATTCTTGCACCTAGGCAAACATCTTTACTAGAGTTGTGAATTTTTTCCTGAAAATTGTGATTAAGAAACTTGAGGCCCAGGGAGAGACTACTCAGTTCAGATCCTAGCCCCACACATTCGAGCTCTGTGAACTTATTCCTTAACCACCTTGTCTGAACTCTAAATGTCTTTCTCTGTGTAGCAGGGATAATAAATAATACTACCAACCTCATTGCGTTGAGGAGTAAGTAAGACACTGTACCTAGAGCCCTTAGAACATAAATGCTCACAGCAAACACTGATTAGGGTGTTTTTCAGTAATAGTAGTAACAGTTACCATAATTGTCGCAGAGAAAGCAGACTTTGTTAAGAGGCAATTCCTGGCTCCTGGGCCCTGCCACTAATTAGCTTTATGACTCTTCACAAGATACTCAGTATATCTGAATCTGGTTTCATGATCTTTAAAATTGAGATAAAAGTGCCATAATAAAGTTATTCGAAAGATAAAACAAACTAATATGCGAACAATGCTTCACACTGTACCTGTCATACTATACATGTTATAAAATAATAATACTTATAGAGTATTCCCAAGTAAAGGTAAAGAGAACTCACTTTAATTAATAATTAAATTTAATTTAATTATTAATTAAATTTTATTAAATTTAATTTAATAATTCAACAGATATTCTGCTCCTTAGCCATCTAGTCCCTTTACCCAGCTAACTCCAAGTCATTTTTCAAGTATTAGCCCCAAAGTCACTGTGTAAAGTGTTCAGTAGCTTGGAAGAGGTCCTCCAGTTTCAGAAAGGATCACAGCCCTACTGAGACTTTGTCACCTTAACGATGCCCCAGTCTAGGTTAGCACAAATGCTATATGCACCTCCAGAGCATCCTACACTGCCATTTACCATTCTTCTCATTTATCATTACTTTTCAATCCAAACCTACTGTGCTAAGCTACTAATAATAATTCGAGGGAGCCAGGGACCACATCTGAATTGTGGGCTGCTGTAACCCCAGGCATAAGAACAATGCAGAGTATAACTTCAAACTTATTAATAAAGTGAATCAATAAGTGAAAGACATCAGCTAAGATTCATATTGTTTGAAGAATCACAGAAAACTATCAAGGAGGTTTAAAGGAGGGAGAGATTCTATCCACTGGAGGCCATCCTATATGGAACTTGACAATAGAGAAGGCTTTTAAGAAGGTCTCAAATGTTAAATGGGACTTTATTATATGGATATTGAAGAGGGTCATGTATTAATAAAGGGAACATTTTTGGAATCTCAGAAAGAGTCCTCAATAAATAGCATCCCCTTTCCCATCCAGGTTTTGAGCAAGTTGAGAAATAACAAAAGTAAACTAAAATATGGATTTTACTATTGATAGATGCCATGTTAAAGGGTGCCGCTTAGTTCTAGAGCAAAATGCACTCATTTGTGGAATCCTGGAGTTATGCAGGCTGACCCAGCCAATGGCAGCAACCTCAAACTTGTGTCTTAGCACCAAAGGGGCCTAAATTCAGCAGTTAGCTCCCGATTAAAGAATGACAGAGATATGCTGAGCATTCCCAATCATTCTACCCAAACTTACTCATCTGAAAAATTACATCATTCTCCCAGGGTTAGAGAAGGAAAGGACAGAAAACAATCCATTATTGTGCTGAAGGACAATCTCTCCTCATGGAAACCAAGAGTGAAGGAAGGCATTTTTCTCCTTTGAACAGTCAAAGGGTTCTGGGTATACATCCAGAGAAAACTATAACTAAAAATGATAACATCTACCCCAATGTTCATAGCAGCACTATTTAAAATAGCCAGGACATGGAAACAACCTAACTGTCCATTGACAGAGAAATGACATATGCAATGAAATTGTACTCAGGAATAATACAGAACAAAATAATACCATTTCCAGCAATGCAGATGGATCTAGAGATTGTCATACTGAATGAAGTAAATCGTAGAGAAAGAGAAGTACTGTATGATATCACTTAATTATAAAATGTAAAAATATGGTACAAATGAACTTACTTACAAAACAGTGTCACAGATGTAAAAAACAAATTTAAAGTTATCAGGGAAGATAGCGGATATGGGAGGGATAAATTGGGAGATTGGGATTGACATATACACACTACTCTATATAAAATATATACCAATAAGGACCTACAGTATAGCACAGGGAACTCTTCTCAATATTCCGTAATGGCCTATATTGAAAAAGAATCTAAAAAAGAGTGGATATGTGTATATGTATAACTGATTCACTTTGCTGTACAGCAGAAAATAATACAACCTTGTAAACTGACTATACTCCAATACAATTTTTTTTAAGTGTATATTGGGAATGACCATGAAGCTCAAGTTATTGGGGTATGAGACATTTGACAGGATATGTCAGGCACAGTGTTGTTACTCAGTCGCTAAGTCATGTTCAACTCTGTGACCCCATGGACTGCAGCATGCCAGGCTCCTCTGTCTTTCAATGTCTCCAGGATTTGTTCAAACTCCTGTCCATTGAATCAGTGATACTATACAACCATCTTATCCTCTGCCCCCTTCTCCTTTTGCCCTTAATCTTTCCCAGGATCAGGGTCTTTTCCTATGAGTTGGTTCTTCGCATCAGGTGGCCGAAGTATTGGAGCTTCAGCTTCAGCATCAGTGTTTCCAAAGATTATTCAGGGTTGGTTTCCTTTAGGATTGACATGTTAGAGAGTTAGGTTGAAATAATGGGTCAGGGCTTTGGAAAGTGCTCCAAGTGACACAATGAAATATTTCTACATAATTTTAAAGAAAGATATAGTCATTTAGAAATTTCCAGGAAGAATAGTATGTGATCCAAGCTTCTCAAAGTAACAGCATATTGCAACAGTGAAAACTATGGAGATAGGCTGGAGCTAGATTTGCTGGGTTTCTCACCTGTCTTTCTTTCTTTCTTTAATCTGCCAAAGATAAGAGTTAGGCAAATCTGCATGCAATTCTCTATTCTGTCACTTATTAGCTCAGAAATCTTAGATAAGCTACTTAATCATTCTGAGACTCAGTTTTACTATCATTATATCTACATTGACTAGATTGATGTTAAATGAAATTATTATATAAAGTGTCTAGCAGTTAGCAGATGCTCAGTTAATGGTTCCTGGAAGAGGAAATGGCAACTCTCTCCAGTATTCTTTCCTGGAAAATTCCATTGACAGAGGAGACTGGCGGGCTTCAGCCAGTGAGGTCACAAAGAGTCAGACACAACTGAGCACCCACATACAGTTAATGATTACTACTATTCTCATCATTATTCTGTAATCTCACAGAATATATGTCCTCTGAGAACATGAACTAAAGGTTTTGTGTACATAATTATTTTAGGGCATAAAATAGTGCTTCATCATAGAAGCGACAGGATGAAAACTAATTTGAGATTACAAACAGGAAGTTGAGTCAGGCTGCCTGTTCCTTCAACAGATCTCTGGCTGCACAGTATTGTTATTAGTTTTAGAATCTAGTTACTTTTCAATTATTTGTAAATCATTTTCTACATATACTACAGATCACAGATCTGAGAACTGAGAGAGCCACTACATTTAGGTCCCAAAGAGAATAAAAAGTCCTGCATATCCTGACCAGGCATAAGTCACTGTTTGTTAAAGATAGTATTTGTTTCTCTTTTTAAAAATGTATGATGACTAGTTCAAGTTTTCAGCAAATGATATTAAAGTGAACATCAGGATGCTTTACAATCAGTTCATGTCACTTTATAATTTGGTATTAAAGCAAGCAGACATTGTGCAAGGGAGGAGCATTAGCAAATTGGTTCTTCTTTAGACAAAGCTGAAAAACATAATTTTAGTTGCGGGGAACAGCACAACAGAACCTGCTATAATCATATACAGATGATGGGAATTTGTCTAATGTTTTATGGTGAATCATTGATGAGGCCAGCAGAAGGAAAATTTGTAGAAATAAAATCACCTTGACAGTAGAGTACCAGGGTCAAAAAGCAAAGTCAAGTCAATGTTCTTAGCTTTAATAAAAACAGTATGATCTGTCATCAACACAGCATTTTTACACTCATGGACAATGCACTCTGAGATCTCCTGCTGGGTTTCATTTGATTTTTACCAAAACCAACAAAGGACAACTTATAGCTAGTGATTCATTGTGACAGGAAAAAGCCATAAAGATACGCATGTTTAGACCCTTGTAAATAAACAGTCTCCAGTGTGATTTTTCAATACAAAGGACATTATCCAGGCTGTAGAGGAACAACTACTGGATTTTTCTAAATTGTGAATCCATGTCTAAAGATTAAGGAAAAGCAATTATTTTGCATGTCATTGCCATGCATCTCAGGCTGTTCTCCAACTGGGCTGAACGTAGTCTTTAGGTATAAAATAAAAAGGCAAGCCTCCTGTTGAGACAGAATAGTGCCATATAGTCTCCATAACAATACTGCCAGATAGCAAAGCCAAACAAACAGAATAATTAATAATTAAACACAAAGATTAAAAGAGATTATCACTGGGGTTCTACCTAAGAAATGTGTGAACTCAGACGAAGCTCCCATTCTTCGTCTCTAGACAGTTTTCTTTCCTAATCAAATGAGATAAAATACAGAATGAGAAAGGACAAATTTTTAAAAATGTGTTTACGTATCACTCTTGCTGTAATTTTTTAAAAGGAAGTTTCAACAAAACCAAATTAATAAGAACAGGTAGCATATTATTTCTTGGTAACTATTACTTCATTGCATCAAATTTGTGTCCTGAAATGTTTATTCTCTGATTTTTGAAGTTATGTAAAACTAAAATAAAATTAATTACTGGCCACCTCAGAAATTAGGTCATTGCAGCTTCATTCTGTAGTTTACATGTTAAAAGCTGTGGCTCTGAGTAAAATAATGAAAAGGAGAAACTTGATTAGGTAAAATAAAAAAATCAAAATCAATTGTTTTAAACTGCTGGCCATATCTACAGTGTATTGTTTTATTTCTATGATTCTTTCATTTAATTAACTCTCATTTAGCAACTGAAGGCAGAAGTATGTCAGCACCCATGTTTGCTGTAGAAATAACTGGACTGGGTTTAGCAACATGCTCAAAGAGAACATTCTATTATTGGCATTAATAAGAGACCTACAGCTTTTAAAAATGAGATGCTAGATTACACGACCCCTCCCCCAATATGAATAATGTATTTATCCTCCAATAAAGTGAACTTTTCCTAGTCAAGTTTCAAGTGCATCAACTTGAGCAATGTAATACAAATCCCCTCCTGTCATTTGTAAAAAGATCCTGAATTTCTACATTGAATCATCTTAGTTCTACTTTGAGAGGATTAAAGATATAATTATATTGTCTTAATTTTTTTTTTTTTTGCTTTTGGTTTCACTTTTCAGAAAAAAAAGGAGTGATGAGATAATAAAATGAACAATTTCAAAAGCAAACTGATATTACTTCATCTGGTTAATGGGAAAGGATTTTTTCCCCCTAGCACATCAGAAAGTAATTTACTTAAAGGAGAGATAGTTATGATAAAACTCAATTTAAACAAGGTGGTTTAAGATTTGATAAGATTTGGAAGACCTAATTATTTACATTAAATTCTAAATTCTCAGTTCAGTTAACCTTCCCTTTCACATCATCACAATACTTCACAAGAGCCATAGGACAATGTCATTTGACAGTGATTACTAAAATATTTTGGAAGAGTAATTTTTAAATGTTAGAATGCCTAAAGATTAAAAAAAAAAAGAAAGCTAGAATCTGCTGGGTTCTTTGACTTCTTATTTTCAATACCCCTCCTGTATTCCAAGTCCTTTCTTTTTTCCTTGCAGAGTCTCTCACATTCCTGGTCTCCTCACCTCATATTCCTACTGTTTCCATTCTCTTTTGATGAGATACTCATCAAATCCTCTTTAGATTATTACACAAAAGCCTCGAAGTTGGCCTTCCAACCTAAAGCCCCTTCCTCTTCCAGTCCACCCATGTCCCAGCCATATCAAATCTTCCTAAATTACCACTTTAATTGTCTCCCATGTCCTCTCTAGGAACCACTGACTGCCTATTTTTTTTTTTAATTTATTTACTTTAGTTGGGGGCTAATTACTTTACAATTTGTCGTGGTTTTTGCCATACATTGACATGAATCAGCCATGGGTTTACATGTGTTCCCCATCCTGAACCCCCCTCCCTCCTCCCTCCCCATTCCATCCCTCTGGGTCATCCCATTGCCCCAGCCCTGAGCATTTGTCTCATGCATCGAACCTGGAATGGTGTTCTGTTTCACATATGATAATATACATGTTTCAATGCTATTCTCTCAGAACGTCCCACCCTCATCTTATCCCTCAGAGTCCATAAGACTGTTCTATGCATCTGTGTCTCTTATTCTGTCTCGCATATAGGGTTATCGTTCCCTGCATACCTGGACATCATGGAGAAGAGCCAGCTGCCTGCCTGGCAGAGTCTAATGCTCCCACGTCTCACCAGGCTGACCAAATTCTACAGCTTCCCAGAGGACAGACACATTCCCTCCTCTATTCCTTTGGCCAGGCTCTTCCTCTTGCTGAAATGCCTACTCCTCCTTCTCTCCTCATGTCTTCTTTAAAGTTCACCTTCTCAAAGCTTCCTGATGGCCCCAACTAGCATAGTTATAACAGAAATCCCTGTTTTATTCCTTCCATATCTAAAGATAATAACAACAGTTACTATTATAACCACTACCACCATTTATTCATTCTTTCTATGCACAAGGCACCATGGTAACCATTTATATACTAAAATAATGTATATTAACTTATGCAATTCTTGTGAAAATCCTAAGAAGGATGAGTAACTTGAAGCTCAAAGAGTTCAACAATTTTGCCTCTTACCATAGAACCAGAAGGCAAGAGGGCCAGCATTTGAAACCACAAGTGTCTGACCCCAGAACCGCTATTCTTAATAAATATCAAATACTGTTTTCAAGTATTTCTTTTATATGCATCACAAGGCTATCTTGCAGGCAAAGATTTTGGAGATCTTCAACAAAAACTCTGATTGTTAGAACACTACATATAGCATTATTCAGATATATAAGCAGTATTTCTGAATCTCTTTTATTGCTTCATCCTCTTTTCTGTCATCAGTTTATCTCTATTGCTAGCAATTAACTGAATTAGTGTGATTTTTAAAAAGAGCCAAAATTTGAAATTAAAATGACTATGGCCTAGAGATGTAGATAATAGGAAGGAGACAAGTAAATATTGAAAACATAAACCAATTGTAGTTCTTAGAAATATACCAAGCAGATAGAAAAGTGAACAGTAACTAGAGTCATGTGGCTTTTTAAGAAATACTTCACTACAGGCAAATTTAAGCAAAATGTGTGTGTGTGTGCGTGCTTGTGTGTGTGTGTGTGTGCACGCACTCGCACTAGTCATTCAGTCATGTCTGACTCTTTGTGACCCCACGGACTATAAATCCCCAGGTTCCTCTGTCCATGGGATTTCCCTAGCAAGAATACTGGAGTGGGTAGCCATTTCCTTCTCAAGGGGATGTTCCTGATCCAGGGATTGAACCTGAGTCTCCTGCACTGCAGGCAGATTCTTTACTCTCTGAGCCACCTGGGAAGCTCAGAACATGCATCAGTTCAGTTTAGTTCAGTCATGCCCAATTCTTTGTGACCCCATGAACTACAGCACACCAGGCTTCTCTGTCCATCACCAACTCCCAGACCTTGCTCAAACTCATGTCCATCGAGTCGGTGATGCCATCCAACCATCTCATCCTCTGTCATCCCCTTCTCCTCCAGCCTTCAATCTTTCCCAGCATTAGGGTCTTTTCCAATGAGTCAGTTCTTCTCATCGGGTGACCAAAGTATTGGAGCTTCAGCTTTAGCATCAATTCTTCCAATGAATATTCAGGACTGATTTCCTTTAAGATTGACTGGTTTGATCTCCTTGCAGCATAAGAGACTCTCAAGAGTCTTCTCCAACACCACAGTTCAAAAGCATCAATTCTTTGGCACTCAGCTTTCTTTATGGTCCAACTCTCACATACATTTTATGGGTGATTTTAAAAGTCTATGTTCAGTTAAATACAGAGGCAGTGCAATCTTATGATGTATTGCCAGCTCAACAAGGATGCAGATGACTCCATGCCCAGCCACCCAGATCATATTTAGTCACCATGTGCCAGGTGCACACCAGCCCCTATGCTGGTTCCTGGTAAACTGTGGTGACAAAGGCAGCCACAGACTCCAATGGCATCTAGCTATTCAAGCTCCAAAATCAACTGAAGCCCCACCTTCTGCATAAAGTCTTCCTTAGTAACCCTTATTTCTTCTCTCTCTAAAATCTTCTAAAATTCTCCCAAATCATATAGCACTTAGCACTGTGCTTAAAAACACAGGCTTAGGGACTTCCCTGGTGGTCCAGAGGTTAAGAATCCACCTTCCAATGCAGGAAACACAGGTTCACTTCCTGGTCCAGGAAGATCCCACATGCCTTGGAGCAACTAAACATGTCGAGCAACAACTACTGAGCCTAAGCTCTAGAGTCTGGGAGCTGCTACTACTGAAGCCCATGTGCCTAGAGTCTGTGCTCTGCAACAAGAGAAGCCACTACAGTGAGAAGCCCATGCACAGCAACTAGAGGGTGGCCCCCATTCACCAAAACTAGAGAAAACCCACGTGCAGTAGACCCAGCGTAACCGAGAATTAAATAAATTAAACAAAAAGCACAGACTTAGAAGCCAATTACTAAGTTTGAATCCACATTTTGCACTTACTAGCTCTGTGTCTTTGAGCAAGTTACTTAATCTCTCTATGCTTCATGAGGACAATATAGTTTTCCACCTCATGTGGTTGTTGTGAGGATTAAATGAATTAATACTGTAAAGTAGTCGGAGTGTTCCAGGTAGATAGTAAGGACTCAGCAACTGTGAGCTATTCTTATATGATTATTGCCACCTCCCATTACCAGCAGCATCATTTGGCCCCTGTCATATATTTTTGTGTATTAATTACTTTGACATGTGTTCCAGAACCTCTTCTCATAAATGATGCATGATCTTCATTATAGCTTCACATTGAGACCGACACTGTCTTTTTTAAGTTAATTAATTTATTTATTTGGCTGCCATGTCTTAGTTGTGGCACACAGGATCTTCGTTGCCATGCACCAGCATTGTGACTCTCGGGCCCAGTTGCCCCACAGCACGTGGGCTCTCAGTTCCCTGACCAGGGATCAAACCTGTGTCCCGTGCACTGGAAGGCAGATTCTTAACCTCTGGACCACCAAGGAAGCCCCAAGACTGACACTGTGTCTTTTATCATCAATACTGTTAACAGACAGCCATTGTATGTAAAAGCTTCCTTTATATAGTCAAATGCATGAAAACCCTTGCTGTTCATTTCTTTAGAAGATGGCAAAAAGGATCTTGATTTTCTTCTACCAAGAGAACTCTGATTTAAGTCTCAAGAGACTATTTATTTCCATTCAAAACCAAAGTGTGGTGCCCATTAACTCTGCAGGCAGTTTTGCCAATAAACTCTAAAAGACCATACTCTAAGATGGACTCAATTTTGAGAAGCAGGCAAAGAGACAAAGAGCTTGATAAATACAATGCTACCAGTAAAACTCAAAGAATATTCTCTATAAACATTAAGACAAGATGTGAGAGAAAGGATCTTAGATAAATCATTTCAAATATAGAGTCAATTGCTTTGCTTTCAATCCCCTTGAAAGGAAAAACGATTATGCTTTTTAGCTGTCAGAACAAAACTCTAGGGTAATTCATAAGGCTTTATATTAACACATATAAAACAAAATGAAAAACAGCTTCACAGTATGACCTTACACTTGAACAAAATCTGGAGCAAGTGTATTGTAGGCCAGATTAATACCCAGTTTACCAGGCAAATAAATTCCACAGTGAGTCACCCTCTGCTTCTTTATTCTGCCTATGAGGGAATCACAGCTCTAGTTTTAAATAGAGCGTAGATATTTCAAAACAAAATAGGAGCAACTGCTCTAAGCAAAGCAACAATTTTTTCTCTATTAAGTTTAGGGTTTTTTTTTTTTTCTTTTTTTTCAAGGCTTTAAAAAGCAGTTAAGAAAGATTCACAAACTACAGGAGCAGTTAGAATTGCACTTAGGAGCCGGGATGTAAAGTAGTGTAGTGGTGTTACTGTTACCTGCATGTATTTTAAGTACAATATATTGAACAATATCGTACACAAAAAGGAAGTGTATTTACTACAGAGGAGACAGTTGGCTGGGGCTCTTCAAAAGCAGATATTTCAGAGTTTACTTTCACATGGGTTTTCACTTTTTGACCTGCTCTTGACCTGGGTAATTCTTGCAGACCAGTGAGTTTAACAAGGCCTGGGATCTATTAAAAGAGTGGTAGCCTGCCTTTTACTGAGTAGCACGCTGATGGTTTAAAGTAAATGTTATGGTTTGTCACAGGAACCAATTTGGTTACCGTTTGTTCTTCCTGCCTCTGCCTGCTGATATTTTTGCAAGTGTTTTCTATTCTTCAAATTCTACAAAGAAATCTGCATGCTGTTATTTTAAACTTGGGCATCTCTCTTTTTTTAGCGATTCATATTTTAAAACTGGGCAACGATTCCTTTGTGTATGCTTTGGTAGCACTTGAACCCATGCTGCACAGACACGAAGCCCATTACCTTTTCAGAGCAAAATAATGATTGAGTCACTCTCACAGTTAACTACAGATTTTAAAATCCTGTTAATACAAGCACTGGCCCATGCTTGACAGAAAAAAAAATGGAGATCCACATTGATTACAAAGTATAATAAAAGAAATTATTTTTAAATATTTCCATTTATATACTATATTATTAATGGACTAGATGAGGGGAGCTTCATAAATCTTACTAGATAGTACTCTAAGGCTAATTAAACATAAAACTGATTTCTTACTACTTTTTCTAACATCAGTTAACTCAGGATCAATTTAAGAGATGAAGCTAACAACATACCAAGCGTGTGGCAAAATGAAAAGATAAGCAAAAATCAGTCAGCTTGATTTTGTCCAAGAGCTTATATAAGCTGGATTTGACATGAATGCAGAGGGAGATGAATCCAGGCCCTGGAGGGAGTCTTCTATCTATCCCCTGTGTGGTATTAAGAACAAAGATTCTGTGTATTGTGCAAATTCTCTGACTTATGTCTTTTTGGATGCTTTCTTTTTATTTTCTTCAAATGAAGATATACAGTGCTATATACCAATGCTTCCAAGTACTGTTACCAATAAATGTTACCAGTACTTCTGGTACTGGTGTGGCTTCCCTGGTGGCTCAGTGGTAAAGAATCCACCTACAGAAGATGCAGGTTTGATCCCTGGGTCAGGAAGATCCTCTGGAGAAGGAAATGGCAACCCACTCCAGTATTTTTGCCTAAAGAATCTCATGGACAGAGGAGCCTGGTGAGCTAAAGTCCATGGGGTCGCAAGAGTTCAACACGACTTGGCAACCAAACCACCATCAACACCACCACCACCAATACTTCAAAGTGTTACAAATCTTTGTCACTGCAGTATGCCAAAACCAATACAATATTGTAAAGTTAAAAAATAGATAAATAAACTAATTTAATAAAAAAAAACCCAAAAACAAATCTTTGTCACTGCAAAGTAGTCCCATTATTCCAATGACTGAAACAAAAAGATGAGACTGAGATGGGGCAGAGATGAGACTGAGTAGCAGTTACACATTACACTATTGATACCCACAAAACATCAAAATTACCAACACATAGGTGCATGTAGTAAATATTTACCATATACATTATTCAAAATAAAATACTTAGTTAAATAATGTGGAGGTAATTCTGTTGCAAAAGTGTTTCCACCTATACTAGTATCTAAGGGCTTTGCATATATTATTTCATTTACTCCTCACATCAACCCTCTATAGTAGATATTATTATTTTCAATTTCAGGAAAATATCCTGAAGGTCAGAGAAGTTAAGAAACTTGACCAAGGTCATAGAGTTGGTTAAGTTACAGATGGGGATTCCAAGTGCTCTCTGTGTAGCTACCAGACCTTGTGCATTTCCCCCCACACATCACCACCTCCCAAAAACAAGGATGGTAGAAATGAATGAAACAGAAAGTCCAGTTTAGAAATGTAACTTAAACCTAATGTAGGCACACTGTTTTTGCTTTTTTTTTTTTTTTTTACAAATCATGCTAATTAGGGACTATTGAAAAGATTCTTTACTAAAAGTACTAATATGAAAACATTATTATTGTCTTATAAAGGATACAAATTTAAAATCCATTCAAAGGACATAATCTAAGTAGCACTAATTAACTAGAAACATGGACCTTTTATTGTCATTTATAATAAAAGAAAGAAAAACATGATGTTTGGGAAAGAAATGTGATTGACTGGAAACGGCTCAGCAGTCATATGATGGATGTTGGCTCCGTGTTACTTTCTGATGATGCAAAACAGAAGGATGGGGCCCAGGCACACACAATGATATTACATAAACAAGTAAATACAAAGTGGACTGAGAAGGGATTTAAAAGATATTTGAAGAAAATATAAAAATAAGAAATGCTCAGCTCTCCTTAAATGTCAGAGAAGGCTACAAGAAGGAAGAGAGGAAGCGAGGGAACTTTCAGGGATGCTGCTGCTGCTGCTAAGTAGCTTCAGTCGTGTCCGACTCTGTGGGACCCCATAGACGGCAGCCCACCAGGCTCCACTGTCCCTGGGATTCTCCAGGCAAGAGTACTGGAGTGGGTTGCCATTTCCTTCTCCAGTGCATGAAAGGGAAAAGTGAAAGTGAAGTCGCTCAGTCGTGTCCGACTCTTAGCGACCCCAGGGACTGTAGCCTAACAAGCTCCTCCATCCATGGGATTTTCCAGGCAAGAGTACTGGATTGGGGTGCCATTGCCTTCTCCTTTCAGGGATGAGGCAGCTGCAAAAGAAAACAAAAAGCTGGTGAAGGAATTAGCATAATTAAGAGATGGAACCAGAGAACACAGCAGACTCCAGTGTGATTCTTCAAAATCTCTGCATATTGAAAACACTGGGGAATTTTTTTAAAAATTCTGATGCCTAGGCTCAAGAATACACAGAAGAACTGTACAAAAAAGATCTTCATGACCCAGATAATCACGATGGTGTGATCACTCACCTAGAGCCAGACATCCTGGAATGTAAAGTCAAGTGGGCCTTAGAAAGTATCACTACAAACAAAGCTAGTGGAGGTGATGGAATTCCAGTTGAGCTATTTCAAATCCTGAAAGATGAAGCTGTGAAAGTGCTGCACTCAATATGCCAGCAAATCTGGAAAACTCAGCAGTGGCCACAGGACTGGAAAAGGTCAGTTTTTATTCCAATTTCAAAGAAAGGCAATGCCAAAGAATGCTCAAACTACCGCACAATTGCACTCATCTCACATGCTAGTAAAGGAATGCTCAAAATTCTCCAAGCCAGGCTTCAATAATATGTGAACCGTGAACTTCCAGATGTTCAAGCTGGTTTTAGAAAAGGCAGAGGAACCAGAGATCAAATTGCCAACATCCGCTGGATCATCGAAAAAGCAAGAGAGTTCCAGAAAAAACATCTATTTCTACTTTATTGACTATGCCAAAGCCTTTGACTGTGTGGATCACAATAAACTGTGGAAAATTCTGAAAGAGATGGGAATACCAGACCATCTGACCTGTCCCTTGAGAAACCTGTATGCAGGTCAGGAAGCAACAATTAGAACTGGACCTGGAACAACAGACTGGTTCCAAATAGGAAAAGGAGTTCATCAAGGCTGTATATTGTCACCCTGCTTATTTAACTTATATGCAGAGTACATCATGAGAAACGCTGGGCTGGAAGAAACACAAGCTGGAATCAAGATTGCTGGGAGAAATATCAATAACTTCAGATATGCAGATGACACCATCCTTATGGCAGAAAGTGAAGAAGAACTAAAGAGTCTCTTGATGAGAGTGAAAGAGGAGAGTGAAAAAGTTGGCTTAACGCTCAACATTCAGAAAACTAAGATTACAGCATCTGGTCCCATCATTTCATGGGAAATAGATGGGGAAACAGTACAAAGAGTGTCAGACTTTATTTTTTGGGGCTCCAAAATCACTGCTGATGGTGACTGCAGCCATGAAATTAAACGACACTTACTCCTTGGAAGGAAGGTTATGACCAACCTAGATAGCATATTGAAAAGCAGAGACATTACCCTGCCAACAAAAGTCCGTCTAGTCAAGGCTATGGTTTTTCCAGTGGTCACGTATGGATGTGAGAGTTGGACGGTGAAGAAAGCTGAGCGCTGAAGAGTTGATGCTTTTGAACTGTGGTGTTGGAGAAGACTCTTGAGAGTCCCTTGGACTGCAAGAAGATCCAACCAGTCCATCCTAAAGGAGATCAATCCTGGGTGTTCATTGGAAGGACTGATGTTGAAGCTGAAACTCCAATACTTCGGCCACCTCATGCGAAGGGTTGACTCATTGGAAAAGACCCTAATGCTGGGAAGGATTAGGGGCAGGAGGAGAGGGGGACGACAGAGGATGAGATGGCTGGATGTCATCACCAACTCGATGGACATGGGTTTGGGTAGACTCCAGGAGTTGGTGATGGACAGGGAGGCCTGGCGTGCTGCAATTCATGGGGTCGCAAAGAGTCAGACACGACTGAGCGACTGAACTGAACTGAACTGAGGCTCTAGCCAGATAATTAGAATCTCCTAGAGTAGGAAAGTAGTGAAAATGAAATTGCTCAGCTGTGTCCAACTCTTTGCCACCCCAGGGACTATAGACCACCAGGCTCCTCCGTCCATGGAATTTTCTAGGCAAGAGTACTGAAGTGGGTTGTCATTTCCTTATCCAAGGGATCTTGCCATCCCAGGGATCGAACCCGGGTCTCCAACATTGCTGGCAGACACATTACCATCTGAGCCACCAGGGAGTCACCAAGAAAGTAGGAAGAGAGCAATCTATTAAGATGCTAAGATACTTTTGGAAACCAGTGACTCTAAAGATTGACTTGAAGAAATGAATCAGATATGCCATACTAAAACAGAAAGGAAACAAATATTAATATGGCCCCATAAAAGGGTTATGGGAAAATTCTTGAAGCATTTTATATTGCTTTTTTAAATGTAGATATACATTATATACGCTCTTTTGTATGTATTACTTATTTCACAATAAAAAAGAACTCAATTGTCTTATTATGTTAGCTGCCATTACAAATATGATCCAGTATCAGCTCTTTCTCATTTTATTCACTCAGACTTTACTGAATTTTCACCATACAATCTCTTGCAGCAGGAGAAAATGTTATTTGTGTTAAAACAATTAAGACAATTAACTGTCAACAATTTCCCCAAAGAATACCCTGGGCAATTGTAAGGTTGTGTCCCACAAATCCTTCAGTGGCCAGGGAAAATAGATTGACACTTTTTGTGATGATGTCATGAGTATATGTCAGTGACATCCATAGGAGTAAACTCAGGGACATGTTTACCTGAATTGTTATAGAAAAAACATATCTGTTAGAAGAAAATTGAAACGATATTAAGTACATCATCTTATGTATTACAAGAAATGGTAATCACAGAATGAAAAAATAAAATTATAACAAAGAGATTCAAAGTAAAGATTAAAAGGATGAAGGCTAATCAGTCTTTGCTTCTTTAATAAACACTTAATGATTCTTTAATAAATACTGAGCAGAAAGAGCACAACATCTATAGTAAATGGTACAAGTGGCAAATGATACCTTCTCTGAAGATATAACCAGAGTGAAGAGCTTAAATACACAAGAAAAAGCAGCACATGAAGCATACCTATATTTCTTAATATGAAGGAAAAAATAATTATGCCTAATAATTAAAGACCAAGTGAAATAATAATCAGAAGTCCAAAATGAAATTCCACTGCCTCTATTCACAGACAAATTGAATTTTACAAAACAAGTTTTGTTTTTTTTTTAAGTGGAGGGAAGAATGACAACTAAGTCATTTTTATCTGAGGTAACTTTGAAGGTGATAGAAAAGAATAGTTGACCTAATGATTTTCCAAATTTCAATTAGGATGAATATAATGGGTACAAGCATATACGTAGGCAGAGTTCAGCCTGTAGCAAGGAATACACACCTGGAAGAGACTGAACTTCATCTGGTCTTCTATGTAATGCTGCAATGATGAATTAAAATATAAAGCAATAATGTCTAAGCTTATTTTGAAAACAAAATATTATTGATTGGAACATAAAACTAATCTCATATAGTCTAACTACAACTACTAGAGAGACCTGAAAAAATAGGGAAAACTTGTTGAAAGATAAGATAATGTTTAAGTCATTAGCACATGAATTGCTGACCAGAACTAAATAATCAAATTATATAGTGTTAGTCCAACATGGTTGTTCATCTATAAATTCTAATGCCTTCAGTGATTTACTCTACCTAGCCAAGAAAAATAATGTGAAAAGATCAAACTATGAGCTATGAATAACCAGTTCACTTTAATATCTATATTTTTGTTAACAAAACATGCCCAGGGCCTATTTTTTTCCAAGGGGCTCACTTTAGAAGAAGTGGTGTGCGTCTTTGTGTGTGTGTGTGTGTGTGTGTGTGTGTGTGTGTGTGTGCTAGTCACTCAGTCCTATCTGCATCTTTGTGACCCTATGGACTGTAACCTGCCAGGTTCTTCTGTCCATGGGATTTACCAGGCAAGAATACTGGAGTGGGTAGACATTCCCTTTCCGACCCAGGGACTGAACCTGGGTCTTCTGCACTGCAGAAAGATACCTTACCATCTGAGCCACCAGGAAAGCCCAGAAGAAGTGATTGTCCTCTTAAAATTTTTGTGAGATACACGAGTTAGAACGAATAATGCCCACTTCAGAGATAGGTGAGACCCAGTTGTATTAAACAACCAACTCCAAATCATATAATAAGAGAAAACTGTCATCTGTAAAGTATATTGAAAAATAAAAATGTGGACTGCAAACCATATATTGTTAATGCAGATTCAGGTTCCAATCTAGAAAGAGACTGGAATGAGTACCTACGATCAGGCTGGAAATAGTGAGAATAAGAAAAAAGAGCACATAAACACAATTACAAATCTTTTCAACTGCAATGTTATCATCTATTAAACAAAAAGTTTACAAGTAAGGATCACTAAGAAGCAGTTAAAGAATAAATAGTCTTCTTTAGTCTATGCAGAAGAGTAACATCCTTATCAGTATATTTCAGAGTAAGCTGTGCTTTTGAAGGACTGCATGGAAAAACTCACATTATTAAAAAGATCCAAATCAGATAGACCAGACAATGTCATCTGTGTCAAGTGTTCTTCATGTCATCACTTCACATATTTAATCAAACACAAATCACAATCACAAGTTCTCCATGGTATTTCTTAGAATGAACATAGTAGGCAATAATGGCCATAAACCCTCATTTTGCTCTCTCCTCCCCAAATCTCATGTGTGTGCACCAGTGTCTACATGCACACATGTGTGTGTGCACACACACACACAATCTTGCTTTCTCTCTTATTAAACAAGAAAAAAATAGCTTTGTCTGATGGCCTCATTTTCCAACATTCAGTGAAGGAACACTTTAAGTGTCTAACCTTGTCTACTGATCTAAATAAAACCAAAGAGTCCAATAAGTGAATTCTAAGAATCACTCATACTTCCATGACCAGAGGGCTGAATGACTCTTAGAATACAGGGATTCTGCCAAAATGTTTTTCCCAGTCTGCTCCGTCTTCACTGTCTTTCTTATAAACAGTTGTGGACCACAGATTTTGTTCCTCTGTTAGCTCAGATTAACTCAAATACAGAGTGTGTAGTGGTGGGGAGTGTGTGTTTTACAATGCCGTTGTGGAAGACAGAGTATCTTCTGTCATATAAAAGCTTTTCTGTCAAACATGCCTTTAGTTAAGAAATGATTTGACTCACAGTGTAGGTTTGTAAATGAATTATGCTATGAATGATAGGGAGAGGACTGCTGATGTTTAATTCTATCTAGAATTAAATAGGGCACATTCTTTCATTTTATTACAACTTCTCCAATTATAAACCCAGTTATTTTTATGTACTGATTATTTAGGAAATTACCCAATTGCATTATATTGTCATTATACTTTTAAAACTTTATTTTTATTATTATCCTTGAAATGCTTTGAAGTGGATTTATATTATAAACCCATTTTTCTGAGAGATTTGGCATACAAAGATGCTGGACATCTCACCAAGGATCATACTTCTAAGAACAAAAATTACTGAAAATAACCTTAAAAAACACAAGGTTATATAAATGTAATAGCATTAACAGGTTATAAAGAACAAAACGTGGAGGCATGAAAAGAATACTAACTCATCTACCTCAGTCTTTCACTAAAAAATCTTGAAAAGCATTTGAATGAAATATCACATGATAGTTTATAGTAGGAAAAAGCTATATATGTAAATTATATATTAGGATGCTTCTATGGATTTATAGGAGGATGGAGGAAGTGAAAGTTTTCTAGAACAGACTATTGTTGAGATGAGTTTCTTTAAATCTTTCCTAAACACCTTATTCTTAAGAAAAAATAAAAATGAAAGACATTTTCTAGGGTTCATGTAACCTCAGGTAGGTAAGTACCAATCCTGAAGGGCACGGTTATATTTTCTAGGCAGGGAGTATCCAAGAGTAGTTCTCTCAGAAAATGTTACTACAGATATTACATTCAACCATCATGGTAAGATGTTTTCTTTGGCTACTCTGAATTCCATGTTATGCTTGCCCTGGAAAATTCAGTCTCTGCATGGTACTCACTCAAAATCATAGACATGGGCATCATTAGTAATGCTTCAAATAAGAATATATAGATATAGATATTTATAAATATAGATTACAGAAAGTGAATAAAGCAGGAACAGGCTCACACTGATGCCCAATTCTTCCCCTGCATCTCATCTTCCCTTCATCTCTTTCCTCCTACTTAGCACATCAGCTCAGTCTCCTATGTCACAGGGGGAAAGCATTCTTTAAAAATGTTTTCTCCATGCACTAGTATTCTATTTAATATCCTTATTAGTACAAATAATGGTTTATATCAATATAGCTGGTTTTTCAGTTCAGTTCAGGTCAGTCGCTCAGTCATGTCTGACACTTTGTGACCCCATGAACCACAACACGCCAGACCTCCTGTCCATCACCAACTCCCGGAGTTTACCCAAACTCACGTCCATCGAGTTGGCGATGCCATCCAACCATCTCATCCTCTGCCATCCCCTTCTCCTGCCCTCAACCTTTCCCAGCATCAGCGTCTTTTCAAATTAGTCAGCTCTTCACATCAGGTGGCCAAAGTATTGGAGTTTCAGCTTCAACATCAGTCCTTCCAATGAACACCCAGGACTGATCTCCTTTAGGATGGACTGGTTGGATCTCTTTGCAGTCCAAGGGACTCTCAAGAGTCTTCTCCAATACCACAATTCAAAAGCATAAATTCTTCTGCCTTCAACTTTCTTTATAGTCCAAATCTCACATCCATACATGACTACTGGAAAATTCATAGCCTTGACTAGACGGACATTTGTTGACAAAGTAATGTCTCTGCTTTTCAATATGCTGTCTGCTGCTGCTGCTGCTGCTGGTAAGTCGTTTCAGTCGTGTCCGACTCTGTGCGATCCCATAGACGGCAGCCCACCAGGCTCCCCAATCCCTGGGATTCTTCAGGCAAGAATACTGGAGTGGGTTGCCATTTCCTTCTCCAATGCATGAAAGTGAAAAGTGAAAGTGAAGTCGCTCAGTCGTGTCTGACTCTTCACGACCCCGTGGACTGCAGCCTACCAGGCCCCTCTGTCCATGGGATTTTCCAGGCAAGAGTACTGGAGTGGGTTGCCATTGCCTTCTCTGAATATGCTGTCTAGATTGGTCATAACTTTTCTTCCAAGGAGTAAGCGTCTTTTAATTTCATGGCTGCAATCACCATCTGCAGTGATTTTGGAGCCCCCAAAAATAAAGCCTGACACTGTTTCCATTGATTGCACTGATTCCACTGATGGAATCAGAAGCCACTGATTCCATCTATTTGCCATGAAGTGATGGGACTGGATGCCGTGAACTTAGTTTTCTGAATGTTGAGCTTTAAGCCAACTTTTTCACTCTCCTCTTTCACTTTCATCAAGAAGCTCTTTAGTTCTTCTTCACTTTCTGCCATAAGAGTGGTGTCATCTGCATATCTGAGGTTATTGATATTTCTCCCAGCAATCTGAATTCCAGCTTGTGTTTCATCCAGCCCAGAGTTTCTCATGATGTACTCTGCATATAAGTTAAATAAGCAGGGTGACAATATACAGCCTTGACGTACTCCTTTTCCTATTTGGTACCAGTCTGTTGTTCCATGTCCAGTTCTAACTGTTGCTTCTTGACCTGCATACAGGTTTCTCAAGACACAGGTCAGTCAGGTGATCTGGTATTCCTCTCTCTTTCAGAATTTTCCACAGTTTATTGTGATCCACAAAGTCAAAGGCTTTGGCATAGTCAATAAAGCAGAAACAGATGTTTTTCTGGAACTCTCCTGCTTTTTCAATGATCCAGCGGATGTTGGCAATTTGATCTCTGGTTCCTCTGCCTTTTCTAAAACCAGCTTGAACATTTGGAAGTTCATGGTTCATGTACGGCTGAAGCCTGGCTTGGAGAATTTTGAGCATTACTTTACTAGCTGGTTTTTCACTCACTCTTTTTTTTTTAAATTTATTTTGTATTGGAGTATAGTTGATTTACAGTGCTGTTAGTTTCATATGTACAGCAAAGTGATTCAGTTAGATACCAATACCACCACCACCACATACATATCCAGTCTCTTTTCAGATTTGTTTCCCATATAGGTTATTACAGAGTATTGAGTAGAGTCCCGCGTGCTATACAGGAGGTCCTTGTTTATTTTATATACAGTAGTGTATACATGTTAGGAGAAGGCAATGGCACCCCACTCCAGTACTCTTGCCTGGGAAACCCCATGGACTGAGGAGCCTGGTAGGCTGCAGCCCATGGAGTGGCGAAGAGTCGGACACGAATGTCCGACTTCACTTTCACTTTTCACTTTCATGCACTGGAGGAGGAAATGGCAACCCACTCCAGTATTCTTGCCTGGAGAATCCCAGGTACGGAGGAGCCTGGTGGGCTGCCGTCTGTGGGGTCGCACAGAGTCGGACACGACTGATGCGACTTAGCAGCAGCAGCAGCAGCAGCATACATGTTAATCCCAGCCTCCTAATTTATCCCTTCCCCTTACCATTTCCCTTTGATAATTCCAAGTTTGTTTTCTAAGTCTGTGTCTATTTTGTAAATAAATTAATTTGTTTTTTTTTTTTAGATTCCACACATAAGGTATATCATATAGTATTTGTCTGTCTCTGTCTGATTTAGTCTGATAATCTCTAGGTCCATCCATATTGCTGCAAATGGCATTATTTAATCCTTTCTATGACTGAGTAATATTCCATTGTGGGTTTCTCAGATGGTTCAGTGGTTAAAGAATCCTCCTGCCAATGCAGGAGATGCAAGAGATGTGGGTTCAATCCCTGGGTCAGAAAGATCTCCTGGAAAAGGGCATGGTAACCCACTCCAGTATCCTTGCCTGCAAAATTCCATGGTCAGAGGAGCCTGGCAGGCTACAGCCCATGGGGTCACAAAGAACTGGACATGACTAAGCACATGTGCGTGCAATGTTCCATTGTCTATACATACCATACCTTCTTTATCCGTCCCTCTGCTGATGGACATTGAGGTTGATCCTGTAATCTATTATAAATAGTGCTGAATTAAACACCAGGGTGCATATATCTTTTCAAATTAAGACTTTCTCCAGATATATGTCTAGGGGTAAGCATTTACTTTTTTAATCTCCATAAAAATCTAATGACTCTGCTTCTTCCCATCATTTCATCAACAAATCATCTTTCGACTCTTTGGTCTGTTGGACATTCTTCATAATTCTCTTGAAACGAACTTTTCTTTGCTTTCACTGCTTTCATTTTCTTTGCTTTCACATCCTATGTGGAATTTACCTTCTACTCACTAGCCAACCTTCCTTGGTCCCCTTTTTGATACTATTACCTGACCTGCCTCTAGAAGATGAACACAACTTTAAGACAACCACTGTGCACCCAAATATCCTGGAAGGCTCATGAAAACACAGATCGCTGGGCCCTAGTCCCAAAGCTTTTGATTCAGCAGGTCTGGAATGGGTCTGATCACTCATATTTCTAGTAAGTTCCCAGGTGATGCTGATACTGGTCAGGGGACCATACATTGAAAATCACTGCCCTAAGTCTTAGTTCTACCTTCTTCTCTCACATATCCTTATTGAGAAACTTCATTTATTCTGATGATTTTTAACTCTCATGTCTCATAGGTAAGTCTTAAACCACTATTGTCTAATCCCAAAACCCCCACTAAAATTCATTCTCACATCTCTCACTTACATTTCCACTTGGCTGCCCTTCCATCACCTTGATCTTAATATGTACTGCCTAGCTTGTCATCTTTCTTCAGAAACCAGTTCTTTCTCTGGATTTTCCCTTTCTTGCCCTGTGAGTAGGACCATCATGTTTTCCCAGTCATTCAGGTTCCATGTTGGGATATCATCTTTCTTTCCCTGTCTCACAACAAGTTTTGTGTCTCTTGACTCCCCTTTTTTATTGTGACTTTGCCATTATCATCGCAGGTATTCATTTCTTCACACCTGGACATGGGTAATCACTTATTTCATCTTTCGACCTCAAACACACTCCCCACATATACATGACTGTCAAATTAATCTCCCTCAAATACCACTTTGTAAACTTTGATAATTTCCCATTATGGTTGGGGCACAGGTTTTCAATTGATGTGGGCTATGAATGGATTATAGGTGTGCTCGTGTATCCATTTCCGGGGCCCTGAGCATCCGGCCTGGCCTGGGACAGCTGAGCCTCAAACAGCTAGAGAATGCATCACCTCCACCTCTCACCACTTCCATAGCCACAACCCACTCTGTCCATTTCAAGCCTTCTCTTCTTTTACCCCAAGATGCTTTTTAAATATATTCATTTTCTATGTGTGCCACAGACTGAGAAATTTTGGCAATTACTGATTTGTAAAATAATATCCAAATTCCTTGATCCAGTATTAGAGATGTCAATAGATATAATAAGATACATGTCTCAACCAAAACCAATGATACCTTGTGCAGTGCCTTTCTTTTAAACTTTGCTGACTCTATTCCACAGGTTGGTTTAATTCTGTGTATTCCCTGATTATAAGAATATACCAGTTTCCTCAAGTCCAGCTCAAGAAACTCCCTTCAGCAATAACACATCCAAAATTTGGTGATCATCTGCTATTTTCCAGGTTAGGTGTTGATGTAGAATCAGAACAGCAAATGAGGTTCCAAATTGGCCACTATCGCTATTTCACATTCCTCTGTACTCCTGTGGCAACTCAGGCACCTAGCTTACTATGTTGTATTGTTTGTCTTCAACATACTTACACATTTTTGACTATATATCAAAAGAAAAACACCTCCAATGAGCAAATTTTGGGGCCTTTCTATTTTGTGTTGGTTACTGTGCTACATGGTAAGGATAAAGCAATTTAAACAGAAGCTTAAAACAGACAATTCTCAAGGAAGGTTAAAGGCAGAAGAGAAACTAAAACTTGCAAAACAATGTGGAAAATACTACAATAAGGGACTCCAGAAAAGAATAGCTATCCCTATGTTTCTTGCCAGAGAAAGCAACATCTAAGCAATCAGAACAGTATCTGCATGGGCCTGTAGTCTAGAAAAGTGGCGTCACATTTATGCTGAACCCCTAAGTAGTTGTGTGTGGTTTGAGCAGAATGAGAGAGAAAAAGCGTGTGTGCCTATGTGTGTGTGTGTGTGTGTTTATGCATGAGTTTGGATGCAGAGTGGAGGGGTAGCTGTTGGCAGGAAAGATATTGAAGGGCTAGATATTTACCAAAGATGTTGGGCCTTTTCTAAAGGCCATGGGAAGTATTAAAGAGTTTTAAGCAGAGAATGACACTTTATTGGAAAAAGTAGCTCTGTATACACATGGAAAATGGATCAGAGGGAAGACAACTCATGGAAGCAAGACAATTAGGAAGCTGCTGCTGCTGCTGCTAAGTGGCTCAGTCATGTCCAACTCTTTGTGACCCCATGGACTGTAGACCACCAGGCTCCTCTGTCCATGGGATTTCCCAGGCAAGAATACTGGAGTGGGTTGCCATTTCCTTCTCCAGGGGATCTTCCCCAACCCATGGATCTTCTCCTGCGTTGGCAGGCAGGTTCTTTACCAGTAGCACCACCTGGGAAGCCCTATTAGGAAGCTATTGTTAGTATTTAGGTTACAGATGATCCCAGTGATGGCAGTAAAGATGGAGAAAAGTAAAGATATTTGAAAGATATTAGGTAAAACACACAAACATGGTGTTTCAATATCTGTATATTTGGGATGAAGAAGAGGATAAAGTGAAGGCAAGACACAGAGCACAGGTTCAGAGTTGGCCTTATCCAGAAAGACAGCTGAGCCTGAAACGCAGAGGGTGGACCCAGAGGGCAGCATAGATGGGGAACAGGGAGATCAAAGCTCCCACATGCCCACCACAAATGAAGTGGTTGCCTCACTGGAGGTGAGGGAAAGTAGAGCCGGTGCGGGACACGGGGAGATGATCTGAGCAGGATGAACGTGCTCCTATGGAGAATGAAAGAGAGGACAGAAAGAAACTGAGCTTGCCAGGAAGCCCCGAGCATGGGGCAGAGGCTGCTGGGAGGACCTGGCCCGGACAGCAGAGGGGGAGGCCGGCTGAGGGCTCTCTTACCCAGACACGGAAAGCCCCGCCCTCCCTCGCCAATTCTCCATCTAGTTCATATGTCCCTTGAAGGTAACTTTTTACATTAAAGGAAAAAGGACACGCTGTCCAACATTGTATGAGATGGGGAAAGATCCAGGAAAACCTCTCATGGGAGCAAGCAGAACAAAAAGAGTTTAAAGGATGTTACAAAAAGGGGAAAGTTGACTTAACAAAAACTCGCCTGAGTTTGATGAACGTGAAACTGCTGGTGGCTTTGGCAAAAGTGATTTCAGCGAGAGCAGTATTTATTAATGGATGACAGATAACACCAAGGTGGGCAGATGCGGGGTGGATGAAGGAAGCTGAACTAGACTCTGAGAGTCAAGATCTTGTGAAAGGCAGAATGACATATTAGATAAAAGCACAAATTCTGGAGCCTGGCTGCCTGGGTTCAATTCTGACTTTTATCTTTTTCACTGTTTGACCTTGGGTAAGTTACTTTACCTCTCCATGCCTCAGCTTCCTCTTCTGTGTGATATATTAGTACCATTATTATTAATAACAGTATTATGAGTATTAAATAAATGAATCTATGTCAACGACTATAGAACCATGACATCTAGGGAGCACCAAGTTCTCTATCCCTTTATATCATCAGCACCCATTTGAGAGCCATATGCAAAGAGAGTCAGTAACCCAGTAGTGATGAATGTTGAATCATCCACTTTATTTCAGGGAAAAGAAGGAACAAATATGGCACTCAAGAACCACCATCTGTAAGATTTAGGCCCATTTCACTTGAACGATATTTTCATCTTATGTTCACAAAACTTCAGTGCAGAATACTATTCTTCCCAGTTTACTAATAAGACAGTTTAATAATTTTATTTACCACATAATCCAGAATGTTGATGCCATGTGTCCACTGCCAAATAAGGAACATATTTCCATAATGACTTATAAAAATCATACCTCACCTCCAAGATGTGTAGAATTTAGATTAAATTAAAACACTTTCATTCATAAGTTTTTTAAAAAGTGGCCAAAAGAATAGGGGTTACTTTTCCTAATAAGAGGAAGTTCCATAGTGTGAGCACTTTGGGTCACTTTAGCAGAAAGTCTGTTGGGCTCGCCTTTTGACAGCAACATGGCTTCTACAGCTTCTACTATGTGAACTCTCACAACAATCTCAAGAAGGAAAAAAGAGAGGTTTCTACTATGTCACATCTAATCAGGGTAGAAGTTTTTCCCCAGAAGACTTCAGCACACTTTCTCTTCTATCTCATCATCCAGAAAGGGACTCCATAATCGCCATGAGGCCAGCCATTCCAAAAGGGAATGGAATTATTGCAATAGTTTAGACCAACTGTGATCTACCTCACATGACTGGGCACACCTTCTGTGCCCTGATATCTGAACAAAGTCAGGATATCTTTAGCCAGGAAGAAGGTGGGAAAGCAAAAGTGTTTGACACATAATTGGGTAGGGACATAAATACTGTATGTCAGGCTCCAAGGTAAGTACTAGGGTTCAACAACAAACAAAACACGATTCTCATCCTTAATTTTCAAGATCAGAATAATTTCAGATTTTCTGCTCTAATAGGGATATTTGTGACACCAAATAATCATAGAAGTTAATTTATCTTTTATTAAATATTATTTTAAAATTTTAAATGGTACATGCTATTCACATAATCATTTTCCTTTGATGTTATTAATTTATTAACTAAAATTGTAATGTTGTCCTATATCTTTCAATTTAAGATTGAACAATAAAAAGAAAACAAAACTCTGAACTATTTGACATTGGATTTACTAGCCTACACAACAATTTTCTTGTTTACTCATATGAAATTTTTTTTGTATTCATAAGACAGATTCAGATAGTTTTATAATATTCTATTATTACTATAGGCTAAACTTTCTTCTCTACAAATCTAAGAAATTTTCAAGGTCAAGGCTTATCTTTTATTTTTGATCACCAGCATGTAGCATAGACCTCCCTCTATAAATGATTATTAACCGAAAAAAAAAAAAGAATATATATCCTTTTAAACTATTTTTCTAGTTACTACTTCTCTCTTTTTCCCTGATTTGTTTGCAATGGCTCTCTTTTTTAGAGTCATTTCATTTAATTTCATTTTTAGCTTAGGTTTGTTTTTGTTTTAAGCCAAGCAGCAATTCTTATATTTTGATTTAAAATGTCTCTCCTGTTCCTCTCTCCCTGCACCTCCACTACAGTGACTATTAAATTTAAAACTTAAATGCACATGTGTGACAATCATGTCACCTCCCTAAATTGTATTCTTACAATAGAAAGTACACATGATCTCAAATTGATGTTTCCATCTCAACTGACTCATTTGTCAGGAGTCACAGCTATAATTTGCTAGCAGGTTGACACAGCAAATCATGGGATGGACTGACAGCACAGGACCTTTCATCTGTTGTAATCTACAACACATGCGTATTATAGAGTGCCAGGTGTAGCTCAGAGGGTGTCACAGTGAAAAGCAAGAAGAGGAAATCTCCCCTGCTTCTCAGGACTTGTTAGCATAAAAGCACAGTGATGCACCATTATCTACCTTTTAGTGTAAATGTTATGAAGGATAACCCAGACTCAAAAACAGAATTACTGTTACCACCAAGTGAGTCGCTGTAAATACAAACATTAATTTATTTAAACATATATGCCTCAACTTCACACTGGAGAAAAGAACTACTAAAAAGTCTTAAGAATTTGTAGCTGTGTAAATTCTTCATCTAGCCTGCCATAGTTAAGAATGTATATAATTCCGTGAAAACTCTAGTTGGCTCAGATATGTTTAAGCCTGTTTTATTTAGAGCAAATCAGTTTCCAAATAAGAAAACCAATAACAACAGGAGAAATATGGCATATTTTTCTTTCCAATTTAGACTAATCCCTTTCTCCTCCTCATATGCATCTCACAAGGTGTATAAATTGTAAAGAGGTCTAAAGACTATTTGCTTCATATAACTAGTCTTCTCAAATGTATTTCTCTTTCTGTTCTCATGCATCAGTCTAAATTTCTAAATTTCATTATAATGATCTCTCTCCAGAAGAATTCATTCTGGGCCTATCATATGCTTTATCGCCTGTCCCCACTTTAAATATCCAACAGCATCCCCTACTTCTCTCTCTTCTGTAAGCCTGATGCTAACCCACCATTCTTTGAGTTATCCAGTTCTAGATCTTCACTCACCAGGTTTACAAGCTATACCCTCCTCTGTCTAGAACCTACCTATCCCAACCCTTCGAGTTTTTCAAGGCTCTTTTCAAAGTCTACCTAGTCCATAAGACCCTTCTAAATTAACCATAGATTTTTTTCCAGAATACTATTAAATTATCATCATTGCTTCTGATTTTTTTAAATATTCAGTTGAAATATCACCTTGGCCAAGATCCATATCTAAATTCTAGAATAAGAAGCTGTCAACAAAACTAATCTTGGAATATCTGAAAGAGTCATGGTACGCATGGAAAACTCTGTCAATTCAGTTCAAAGTCATTACAATATTGAAGTTAATATGGGGCATTCACATGCTTACCACCCAATCAACAACCAGCTGAGTAGAGGGCCTATAGGTGCATGCCGATGCATGCCGATGTGTTTAAACAGGTACCTGTTTACAGCTTCTGCTTCTCTGCTGTGTAATCAGAGGTGTGACCATTGGAGTGGCCACTGCCCTTTCTTTCAGAGAGCTAAACGGTGATTTACATTTACAGAAGATTTAATGTGTGAAGCACTGTGAGGTATTTTGTATGCATGCTTTCCTTTAATCTTTAAGCCAGTGAGCAAAACATTGTTATCACCTTCATTTTACAGATGAGAGGTAGAGTCATTTACCAATGCCACTTAGGAAGGAGGAGTGGAACCAAGATTCAGGGCCATATTCCCTGCCTGACCCTTTCACCAACGTCCTCTGCTGTGGGCTCCTATTCCTCCTCATCCTTCCTATTTTTGCTACAATTGTTTGCAGCTATTTCATCATTTCCAAATTGACAGTTCTATTTCACAAAACACTCAGATATGAAAGTCCTAGAATGGATGCAACAGTTCTCAATAAAAGTATTGTCTTCTGTCAGTCTATTTTGAAACATCAGGGACTAATACACAGAGATGGGTATTTGGAGGGAAATGATGAGGTAGCCTCAGCGCTCTTATGTGGAAATATTCCCCATCTCATGTCAGTCCTGCATCCTTCTGATCACTCAGAGACCCACCTGGCATACCTGAGTAAAGTGCTTGAGATATTTGGGTAAAATTTGAACCTATAACACAATGGGAGAAGGCAATGGCATCCCACTCCAGTACTCTTGCCTGGAAAATCCCATGGACGGAGGAGCCTGGTAGGCTACAGTCCATGGGGTCCCTAAGAGTCAGACACGACAGAGCGACTTCCGTTTCACTTTTCCCTTTCATGCACTGGAGAAGGAAATGGCAACCCACTCCAGTATTCTTGCCTGGAGAATCCCAGGGACGGTGGAGCCTGGTGGGCTGCCGTCTATGGGGTCGCACAGAGTCGGACACGACTGAAGCGACTTAGCAGCTTAGCAGCACACAATGGGAACACATGATAAATAACCAGAAGACCCTACAGTTGTGCAGTACTTCATAGACAAGAGAGGATTTTTAGTTGTCGCTTCAATCTTCCTAGTAAGAAGATCTCTTGGAAGTTGATAGATCTGATTTTTTTTTTTTAATTGAAGTATAGTTTGGCTTAGTGATAAAGAATCTGCCTGCCAATTCAGGAGACGCAGGTACAATCCCTGGGTGAGGGAGATCCCCCCTGGAGAAGGAAATGGCAACCCACTCCAGTATTCTTGTCTGGAGAATTCCATGGATAGAAGAGCCTGGCAGGCTACAGTCCATGGGGTTGCAAAGAGTCAAACACGACTGAGTGACTAACAACACTTTCACTTATCACATACATTCTTTTCCTACATTCTTTTCCATTAGGATTTATCACAGTGTACTGAATATAGTTCTCTGTGCTATGCATTAGGACCTTGTTGTTTATCCATTCTAAATGTAATAGCTTGCTTCTACCAACCACAAACTCCCAGGCCATCTTTGGAGCTATGTCCACTTTTAAATTGCTTGGCTTATCAAAGTAAGTCACAAACTAAGGTTATAAAAATCAGAATATATTCTAGACATTCAATAGCACAAATTTCCACTTCTACATGCACAAAAACAATGTCAAAATATAACTGTGCAAGCACATATAAGTGTGCTGTTTATAAAATAATTCATTAATTTTAAAAAATATATGTATGCTGTGTTATAGATGGTATGGCTTGGAAATAGGGCACATGTTTGAAATTGTAGGATTAATAATTCATTCCATGGCACAGACTGCTGGTTGTCCCCTAAAATCTGTTCTTCCGTGATGAAATTGTAGCTGAACAAGAATTTTGCTATGGTTTGAATGTCTGTGGTAGGGCCTTTAGGAAGTGATTAAGTCATCCGGGTGGAGCCCTCATTAATGGGATTCAGTTCAGTCGCTCAGTCGTGTCCAACTCTTTGCGACCCCATGGACTGCAGCGTGCCAGGCCTCCCTGTCCATCACCAATTCCTGGAGTTTACTCAAACTCATGCCCATTGAGTCGGTAATGCCATCCAACCATCTCATTCTCTGTCATCCCCTTCTTCTCCTGCCATCAATCTTTCCCAGCATCAGGGTCTTTTCAAATGAGTCAGTTCTTTACATCAGGTGGCCAAAGAATTGGAGTTTCAGCTTCAGCATCAGTCTTTCCAATGAATATTCAGGACTGATTTCCTTTAGGATGGACTGATTGGATTGCCTTGCTGTCCAAGGGACTCTCAAGAGTCTTCTCCAAAAAAAAAAAAAAGAGTCTTTTCCAACAACACAGTTCAAAAGCATCAATTCTTCGGCTTTTCAATGGGATTAGTGACTTTATAAAAGAGACCTCCAGAGAGATCCCTCTCCCTTTCTGCCATGAGAAACACTGCAAAAAATGTGCCATCTATGAACTGGGAAGCTCTCACAACACACCCAATCTGTGGGTGCCATGATGCAAGACTTATTTTCTAGAATTGTGAGAAATGAATTTCTACTGTTTATAAGTTACCCATTCTGTGGGGTTTTGTTATAATTGCCCAAATGGACTAGAGAGCTTTCCACTTGTATATTTTCCATCCTCCCTCCCAATAAATGTGACCACATAACTAAGTTCCCTCCAAGGGAATGGGAGAGGAAATGATGCCTGCCACATCTAGTAAAAGACCGTTTGACCTTCCTGCACTCTCTTTCCTTCCCACAGTTGAAACTCATTGTAATTCAGCCTCAGCCATAGAAAACCATAAAGCACTAGGAAATGATGGGGAAACATGATGGAAAGAACACAGATCCCTGAATGAGCCTTAGGTCAAAGCAGCATACCTGAGACTGCTTTATCAGAAAGAAAAAACAAATATGTCTGTCATCTTTTAACCACAATCATTGTGGCGTCTCTTTACTATAGATGAATTTTATCCAGAGTTCTCCGAATTCTGTCAATATAACCTTGTGGCTAAATGAAAATACTTATTTTGGAGATATCAAAAAAGTTCAGTATGAAACCTTCTGAGAAAAGTGAACTCTGGATTCCTATCCTAACCCCAAAACCCATGTGATGAACCTTACACAGCTATCTTAAAAGCTACTTATTTTGTCTTCTTTCACATAAGAGAAAGGTACAAATCAAGACGTAACTTAACCAAGATAACCCAACCAAGTTTTCAACTCAGGTACCTTGGCTTCAAATCCATAGCCAAGTCCCACTCTTTGTTTCTGCCAAAATCAGGATAGTCTAGAGATCCTTATGTGAAGACACAATTTTATTGTCTAAAGTTCTTTAATAGTACAACTTGTTTTCAAATGAAAATTAGCAGAAGCAATTATTTGACTGTTAGAGTATTTTCATCTACCTTCCATTTAATGGATAAATAATAGTTTAGACATTTAGACATGGAGAGGAGAAAAGAAAGGCTAGCAACATTTAATCAATTGAAAATTTTGTCCATCTTATAATAAACAATTTATACATATTTTAATTATTAGATACATCCCTGATCTAAATACAACCTATTATCATAAGTCAAGGATAGCATTAAAATGACAGCTATCTGAAATAATTTTATAGGCATTCATAAAGGAAATTTTGTCGCAAGAATGAAAAAGTGGAAAACACCTTCTTCAAATTTAAAAGTCCTTCCCTGTAGGTCAGGCTTACATACAATATAGGAAAGAGGCTTTTGTGTCTATATGAGAAGAGACTACAATGATGACACATGAGCTGGAAATGGACGGGCTTCCCTAGTGGCTTGGTGGTAAAGAATCTGCCTGCTAATGCAGGAGACATGGGTTCAACCCCTGATTCAGGAAAATCACACATGCAGAGGAACCACTAAGCCCATGCACCACAACTATCAACCTGCAGAGCCCAGGAGCCACCCCTACTGAAGCCCGTGCGCCCTAGAGCCTGTGCTCTGCAACAAGGGAAGCATAATGAGAAGCCAGTGCACCATGGAGCAGCCCCACTCGCCACACCTAGAGAAAAGCCCATGCAGCAAAAAAGACCCAGCACAGCCGCAAATAAATAAATAAAGCTATTTTAAAAAAGAAATACAGATAATGGCAATATTATTCATAACTTCTACTTACATGGTCAAATATTTCACCTTTTCCTTTGCCCCTCTTTCCACCAAAAATATCAGAAATTAGATAATAACAAATATCTCTTAGAACATTGCCCTTCATTAAGGGAACATAATCTAATTTCTGATAATCCATGATATCACCCTACCTAATAATACACTTGAATCTAACAGTAGACATTGTCTAAACTTAAACAAGTACAGAAAATTCCCAAGTGGCAATCTCTTGGAAATATTTTAGCTGGTTGATCTTTCCAGGCATTTCCTATTATTCCTACATTTCCTACTGTTTCATGTAGCCAATAAATATCCTTTTAAGTGTAGTACTAATGCTTACAATAATACTTCCAAGCACCAATTAAAGATAAAATATTAATGTTTCTTTTTTACATTTTTTAAATTATTTTACAGATTTCCATTTTTTTTTCACATTGTCTTGTTGGCAAGTTCAACTCAGAATAGTTGTAAATAAAGGAAAAGCAGAATGTCTGGACTAAAATCTGACTAATAAGAAATAAATGATCCAAACTGGGAATAGGATTAGGAATTAACATTAACCGTCTATTTTGTGCCAGACTTTATGCATGATTTCAGGTGGTTATCACTGAGAGCAGAAGTAAGTTTTATATCTTCATCCATTTGATAAGTGGGAATTCAGAGCCAAAAGATGTCTTATTCATAGATTCTCAGACAGCAAACAGTAAAGCTAGGATTAGAATTTAGATATGCTTGATTTAAAAATTCATGATGTTTTAAAACTTTAGGAAAAACTGATTACATGTATTTTTTAAACTCATAAAAAGTTTTTTAAAGTGTTGATACAGACAGATATCTATCCCTGAATTTCCAGGTAGATTTTCTTCTTTTCTTCTCCGGTCCCTGCTCCCCCACCACTGTCACCTTTTCAAGTTTAGATAAAAAGTAGGTAAGAGCCCAAGAACAAACATACTAGAAGTGACTGTGGCCCCATGAATGGCCCAAGTATGGAAGAAAATGAAAAGACATTTAGAGAAATCAATCAAGTTACAAGAGAGTGCTCAAATGAGCTCAGATTTCAAAAAGGCATTTGTAAGAGCTGGAAGGAAAAGTACTAAAGCAAAGATAAAGGGGAAAAAAGGAGGAGCTTACATCTGTTGGATGAGTGTAACAAGGTCTTAAAACTGAATTCATCGAGGCTTAGAAGAAATTCCAGTCATCAATAGGATGTTTAAAACTCTGAAAAGGAAACCCCCCAAGAGGAAGTGAAATGCCAACTGTTTATGAAAGGTGCTTAATATTTACAGAAAACAAGGAGACAAAAGACTTACCCAGTGCCTGTTTTGCCTCAGTCTTCTCCACTAAGGGGAGGACAGTCTGAATCACAATCCCCAGAAAAGGGAGGTACATTTTGTAACCGGTGGTTCTTAGTCTCCCTCTGGTTCCTGAGAAACTCCAATATCCACAAGGATGTTAGAAACAGGATCACCCTTCCAGTTCCTTTACATTTCTCATCAGTGACCTTCCCTGTACCTTCCTTCAATAAAGCCCCTCTGCGGCCAACCCAGAACCGCCTCATTCCTGAAAGCACAAACTCCAGTAGCCTCCTCTGACCATGAACTTCCCTTTTTTAATTCCCTTTGTCCCACAACACTGGCACATTGAACTTACTGATACCAAAACTCTCTTTACTTTATGTTTAGTTTATGGTGTCCCCCTCCTGTTTTTATTCTCTATTACACCAAGACTCCATAGTTTCTCATCTCAACAACTCTCACCTAGCTCATAAAATTCCAACCTCAGATCTCCTCATTCTTGTATCTTCTCCATTTCTATAATCAAGTTAATGAGCCCAGCTGGGAAAAAAATAAAGCAAACCAACTTTTGAATGAATACCACTACTATTCTATCATTTTACATCTTAAAAAGGACCATCAATATTTAATGGTAATTGTTTTTTACATGTCTCTAATCAGCTCTCTCTCCTTTTTCTAGGATTTTAGAATTTCTTGATGATCCGCAAATCCCCTTTCATACCTTTACTCCTGTTGTATCCTGGAGATGACATGGCCCCTCAGTTCAAAGAGGAAAAATAAGCCATGAGCAATAAACTCTCAAATTTGATGTCCTCCTACACACAGTTAACTGCCTCAAGAACCATTCTTACAATGTGGTGGTTTAGTAGCTAAATCATGTCCAACTCTTGCGACCCCATGGAATGCAGTCCACCAGGCTCCTCTGTCCATGAGATTACCCAGGCAAGAATACTGGAGTGGGTTGCCATTTCTTTCTCCAGGGGATCTTCCTGACCCAGGAATCAAACTCACCTGCACTGCAGGTGGATTCTTTACTGCTGAGCCACTAGGGAAGCCACAATTATGCTCTTGCTCTTCCTTCTGTCCAAGACTGCTTTCTCATAAGGCCTACATCTCATGTCTGCTGCAGTGAATAGCTACAGCAGTGACCTCCAGTGGTTCATATTTCTCAGCACCCACACTTTTCACCATGATGCTGGTCTTGGCCATGTGACATGCTGTAGCCAATGGAACAGTAGCAAACCTGATGTAAACTGAGCTTTGGGAAGAGCTTGTGCATTGAAGTTTTCCATTTCTTGCTGTTCTTGGGAAACCTGGGATCATCACTATGTGAATAATCCCAGGCTAGCCTGCTTTAAAGCAGTAAAACCCTAGGCCAGAAATACACATGGCCATATCTGATACTGAGTCAACTACTAGATCTAAGAAGCCATCCTCAACCACTCCACCCAGACAAGCCACCAGCAGACCTCAGAGATCATCTCAAACGAAAACAACTGACCGGCCAGCCCACAGATTTTTGAGAAATAATAAACATGTATTGCTTAAAGCCACAAAGTTTTGGGGTGATTTGTTATGGGGCAAAAGCGAATTGATCTTTCTCCATCAAGTGTATCTTCTGTCTCCTATATGTTTCAGCCTTCTCATAGGCTCTTTTTCATCAGAGTACCAACACCCTGAGGTTCTTCCCAACTTAAACCATCACTTTTGCTCCCATGGACAACCTACTTCATAACCAAACTTTTTCAAAGAGGTGCCTATTTTCTTCACTTGCTGTTCAGATCTTAACACTGAAACCTGACTTTTGCAGCCACCACTCCAATGAAACTGCCTTTAAAGTTAGCAATGAACTTGCTGATCCAATGAACACTTTTCAGTGATTATTTTACTTGACACTTCTTTTTGTACATATGTACGTTTGCAGTATTGGAGCATCTGTTTATAACAGCCTCATCCCCTTGTCCTTATGAAAACTCCAAGTCATACTTTAGGACCCAGTTCAAGTATCGTTATTAATTCATTTTAGAAATTTCACAAACTCTTTTCTCTGGATTCCCAGAAAACACAAGTAACCTTTCACTTGTCACAGATATTATTCCACCTCTTTGTGTGCTTGTCAGCCTTACATTAGATATTTTTTTGATCCTTAAAGCGCAGCATTTAACATGGAGAGGGAGGTCAGTAAGTGGTGGGGTTTTTGTTTCATTTAACAATCGAGATTCAAAATCTCCCCAACAGAAATAAGAAAAATGAAATTTAATAGAGATAAATGGAAGGGGCCTCAATTTAGTTCAAAAACATAAATTTCCAACCGTATTCTGCTAGACTTCTATTTTCATGATAGTTTAAGTGAACAAAGACTGTGGAGATTATTTCAGTTTGAGCTCAAATTCATCCCAAAATATAACAGTAGACTTTTTTAAGTAGTAAAAGCTTAGGCTAGCATAATGGAAGCACAGTACTCCACTTCAGGAGAGGTTATCATCCACTATAAAATTCCATCTGTTTACTTTCTGAAAGCCACCTTTTCCAAGAGATATCAACAGTTTAAGGGTCTGAACATCGTGTAATTTGCAGAGAGGTGAAACAAAGAGAGGATGTTTGAGAAGACTAAGGGGAGACATGATGGCAGTTTTTAAAATGTGAAATGCTAGTGCATGGAGGCAGGATTAAGAACCTGTGACTTTGAAGAACAGAATTAGGACCCGTAAGAAGATATGGAAAGGGATATTTCCTTCTGTAGAAAGAAAAATGATTTACCAACAAAAAATAGTTCAAGAATCAAATTGACTGCCTCAAAATGAAGGGAGTGCTCACTCATCGGATTCGTGTCCAGTGAAGGATAACTAGCTGTCTGTTGGCCTCTGTGATCCCTTCCAGGGATGGTTTTTCACATTTGGAAGATTTTGTTGGCTTACAATTCTGTAGTTTAGCTGTGTCATGCAATAGGTTATTTACAAGGGGGTTTTCTTGTTGGCATTGTTGTTTTTCTTCATTTTCTATTCGTCTGCCTTACTTTACTTGCCATAGAGCTGCACTAAATCTATTTGTCTAGCACTTACTGGAGCTTCACTGCAATATCTCTCTGGAACACTATCCTCTGAAATGTTTTGAAGTTGTGCCAGCTGAGACTGTAGTCATCACTGTCACTTCCTTTTAGTGCTTTCATTCTGTCTCTGCTCTTGGAACAGTCCCAGCAGAGGCAAAGCTGACTTCTTTTACAAACAAAATCAACATCATGCTCCCTCTTGATCCAACACAACAAAACAAGAAGTAGCTATAACTCCAGAGCTACTGTTTCCAATATTACTGTCCTTGTCAGACACATTTCCTTCTCAGCAACTCTGAAAGACCCTACAACTTTACTAGGTGAATGGTTTTGAACAGCAGTCCTTCTTCATTTTTGCTGTGTCTTTCAGAAAAGAAGGGAGGCAGGAGAGAAAATACAGTTTGACCTAGGTAGAGTCAAAGTTCAATTATAATCTCCATGGCTCCTTCTTCAGAGAGAAAACAATGATGATGAAATTAGGATAAGGGTGAAAACATTCATTAGATTAAGAATAAACAAGCAACCAAATGGATTGATTTTAGCTTCACTTTCTTACTATGACCTTACCCACTCCCTGTGGAAAGACTAATTCTTCATAAATGTGGAGAGACTGCATCATTCTTGCAGATTCTTGACATAAAAATGTGTATGTGTGTACGTATGTGTGAGTGACTGAAACATGATAAATTAGATGAATTTTTTTTTTTTGTAAAATGCACTGTGATGATGATATCCTAGTAAGATGTCATTTGTCCTCCTTCTGTGGGGTTGGCCAAAAATTTATTCATTAGTGACTACGTTTTTCAATAAAGTTTTTGGTAAAAAGAAAAATGTCCTATTTTTGCTTCACCAAATAAACTTTTTGCCCAACTCAATAGATTTCCTTTTGATCTCTTAGGAAATCTTAGACAAATTATCAACAGTTCTTGAGGTTCTACTGTGAAATTGTAAGTATCCATATTATCTTAGGTTCCTGCCAAGTGTGCTAAATACATCATGGCTTCTTAAACATCAGAAGTTGTACCAGGACAGCATGGAGCTCCCAAAGGGCTGAAGCATAAAGATAACAGAAGATAACAGTAAACAAGACAGAAGGTACTTTTATATTTCAGGTTGAAATGTACAGGTTGCAAAAACCCAGAGGTTAGAAATCATATACAATTCATCTTTTGTTAATTTATTTAATTTTAATTGAAGGGTAATTGCTTTACAATATTGTGTTGGCTTCTGCCATACAACATGAATCAGCCATAGGTAAACATATATCCCCTCCCTCTTTTAATTCATCTTTAGACAGCCAGAGCCTAGACACAGAGTAAGTCCTCAATATGGTTTTCTAGAATGTGTGTTTATTCAATTCAAAAATAGTTTGATCTTCACCACAAATTCCTTTGGCATTCATAGTTCCTACAGATTCTTAAGAGTTCTGCTTTTAAAATCTACAGTTCTGCCAAATGAGGTTATTGGTGATTCAGAGCAGAGATAGAAATCATCAAATATGCCAGAAATAATATCTAAACCATATGCAGTTATTGAAAGGGTATTCAAATCATGCAGCTGTAAAGTCTGGACTGAGTTCTTTAAGTGTATTAGGAAGCTATTTGAAGTTCTCACTAAGGATAAGGTGGAAGTTCTGTTTCTACAAATCACTCACAGGAAGCAACTGGTACAAAACTTGTTGAAACTGTCTTTTAGAAACAATTAAACATAGAAGCACATTCATAGAGGCGTCCTTACAACTGAAAGAAATCACCTTCCCTGCCGCTGCTATTGATTCAAAGAACTTAGAAAATACTGAAACACTGATTTAAGCTTCATTATGGTAAGAAATGCCTAATGGGTCATGGACTTTGTTTCATAATACACTGTCACACCTCGATGCAGCCCATACCTTTCAGAGAGTAACTCTTCTTTGGATCACTCTTATTTCTCCTCATCAAGCACCTACAGTGTGTGAGGGTCAGATCCTACCCCTATCAGTTTGTTTGATCATTCATTCCTCCCTGTGTGCAACAAATATTTATTGAGAGTCTGCCAGAGTAAGACACTGTACTCAGGGTTGATGTTACTGGTATATCTGAAACAAAAAACATTCTGGCCCTTAAAAAGCTATCATTTGAAATGAAGAGAAAAGCATTGAACCATATCCTAAACAGTTAATTATTTCATTTTATGCAGATGAGTTCTGTAACAGAAAAATGAGAGCTAAAACCCAAAGTACTAAGTTTAGGGAATCTGTAAGGGCTTTTCTGATGCAATACTGTTTTGCCTGAGATCTAAAGTATGATGGTAGTTTGGGAATTTATTTCTGCTGTTGGGTCTGAGATAAGAAAAGGGTAACTTGTTCTGAGTCCCCTTTTAAAGATTTGAATTTCCAAGTTAGTGAAAAATGTTCTCTAATTCTTCCTAAATCCTCCTTCTGTGATTCTAGCTGGGACTTCTCCCCTTTTTATTTTGTCTTCTTTCCAAGGTGAAGAAAAGATAGAGTAGCAGAAGAAGGAATGCAAAGAGAGAATTATTTCAATTCTATTTTTTAAATCTATGAACTCATAACTGCACTTTATGATAGCTAAAGATGTAAAAAATGGTGATTTTAGCCTGCAGGTCAGAATAGCCATTTGAAGTTTGGCAAGTTCCCCAGAGCGCTGGTATGTAATAATACGGTGACGATTTCAGTGAGAGCCTAAACTGGGAAACAAAGTCTGGGCCTCTGTGTGACCTACGGATGGGCCTCCAGAGGAGAAGAACATGAGCTGATAGTTCCGGGTTTCATGTAAGACAATCTCTAGGGATGACCAGAAATAACCCAGCCCAATTTAGGGGAGAGGTCTAAGGTCCTTGTACAGCAGCCAGGGAACACACAATGAGTTGGGGGTATTAGCATTAAGAGGCCCATGTGCACTCACAGGCACACGTGGCTTGTGACGTCTTGGATAGCCTGCCCAGACTCCAGGCTCTGGATTGGCCTCACGCCTCTATTAGCTGTATGATCTGAGGCAAGTTCCCTTACTCCTCCAAACCTAACTTTGTTCATCTGTAAAATGAGGATAATAATAATTGTGAGTCATGGAGTTGAGGCAGGGATTAGGGAAATCAGACATATCAGAAATTTTTACATATTTACACTTATACAAAGTTGTATGTCAAATATATCTCAACTTGTAAAAAAGGCTAAATCACTAACTGGTACTAGATTCGTCTTTACTATTAGCATTATTTTTTATTATTGTCAATTTAGCCAAAATCCGCTGGACTTCTTAAAATATAAAATAAAATATCCAAGTTTTGTACCCAGCATCTCCCACTGCCTTGTTATTTTGACAAAACCACCAGTTTCGGGCTAAATTACAAATATTATGTCACTTTCCTGCTCAAAACTCATCAGGGTTCCTTATCAATAACTTCTTTGCACGGCGTAAAAGGCCCTTTTAAATGCCAATTTCAATTTACTTGCCTATCACTCTCTTTCAAGCAATCTTTATTCCAGCCATGTCAGCAAACTTACTGTTTCCCAAATGAACTCTATAATTTCAATTTCCTTGCTCTGGCAAATGTTGTTACTCCCACCTGTCAGGCTTCTTTTCATTCTATACTTTCCCAAACACTTCAGTCCAATTTGGCAAATTTCTACTTCTCTGTCAATGGTTTGTCCATTCACCACACTGACTGCCTACTTCTCTTTGAAATGTCTAAGCATAGTTAATTATTCCCTCCTTAGCATTTCAAATCTAATCTCACCTATTGCGGCTTCTCTGGTAGCTCAGTCAGTAAAGAATCTGCCTGCAGTGCAGGAGATCCAGGTTTGATCCCTGGGTCAGGAAGATCCCCTGGAGAAGGAAATGGCAAATGTCTCCAGTATTCTTGCCTGGAAAATCTCATAGACAGAGGAACCTGGAGGCCTACAGTTCATGGGTCGCAAGAGTCAAACGTGACTTAGTGACTAAACCACAACAACAGCACCTACTTCATCAATGTTTTAATCTTTTCTGTGTTCATCACCAGTACTAGACAGTAAAATTCTGGAATACAGAGGATCTATTCATTGGTGTTTAATATCTATTTTCTTTCTAAATAGGTGCATAGGTTCTTATGTAGTGATTTTTTTAATTAATTTATTTTTTAATTGAAGGATAGTTGCTTTAAAGAATTTTGTTGTTTCCTGTCAAACATCAACATGAAACAGCCATAGGTATACATTAATGTCATCTTATTTGAAATTAACATGAGTGTCCTATACCCACAACTGCCTTCAAGATGATGACATCAGCTTGTTTGAATTATTTCTGGGCTTGATGCATGTCATTTTTCTCTATCAGGAATTCTAGAGTTTTTCCCTAATTTTAAGAAATTATGAATTGTGGTAATTCATAATTTCCTTCTTCAGGGGACCTTCCCTGAAGAAGACAGGCAAAAGAAAACAGAGGTCTCAGGTTCAAGAATTAGATCCTGGTACAAATATATTTTGTGTGTTACAAACTACAAAGAATTACTCAAATAAGTGTTTATCTATCATCATCTCCCAGCAGCAGATAAGAATCTCAGGCAAGTAAAGGTGACATCTGGGAGAATAGCTCCTCTGGATCAAAAGCCAGAGGCAGACCCCCAGACTTCTTTACGTTAGAGGCCGCCAGTTCCAGGAATTCCCAAATGAAGTCAAACTCTTCCCCACCTACAGTTTGGTGCAATCAGCTCTGCATTCTTTCATTCATTCAGCAAATATTTACTGGGCACCTCCTCTGTTCAGTCTCTGTTTTTAGACTCTGCAGATACTGCAGTAAACAAAAGAGACCAATTTTCTGCTATTAAGGAGCTTATACTTGGGTAATTTTATGTAAGGAGGAAACATTAAGATTGAGGCACAGATTTCTCTTAAGACAATTTCTTTCCTCACACCAAAAGTGGGTCATTTTATTGAAATAAATGATCCTCCTTAACTTGCCTACTTCCCTGATGGCTCAGTGTTAAGGACTCTGCCTGCAATGCAGGAGACCCTAGGAAAGGATGGTTCAGTCTCTGGGTTGGGCAGATCCCCTGAAGAAGGAAATGGCAATCCACTCCAGTATTCTTGTCTGACAAATCCCATGACAGAGGAGCCTGGCAGGCTACAGTTCAAGGGGTCACAAAGGATTGGACACGACTGAGCACACACACACACCTTGCCCACTTAGGTTCAGTACAATAAGATCATAAAAAGCCATTTCTTAAGAAATTACCATATAAGTGTTGGAAAGCGAAGTGAACTAAGAGGCTTGGCAGAAATCCCGATTTCGGAATAACCTGGATCCTTCCATATGTTAATGAAGGTTTGAATCAAGCTCTTCCTCATCTTTCTCCATGACTTATTTCTGCTCAATTTTGAAACCAGGAATTCACACAATGTTAATCACGTCCTTAAGTTAAAAGGGGGGTATTATCCTAAAATGTTCAGTTTACGGCCATACACCCTGAACGCACCTGATCTCGTCTAAAATGTTCAAATTTTAACTAGCCATCAATATCAGTATGATTCTTTTTATAAACTTATTTTGGGTGCAAATTTTTTTTTTTTAGAATGAACAAAAGTAACAGTTTAAGATTGCATTTAATGTTTTTTTTTTTTAATTACAGCTGCTTTAAATGTCCTCATTTCTAAATGATATTCTAACATTGAGGTTTTTAAGATACAATTAACTTTGAATTTTTACATTTTCCTTAGCTTATTATAAAAATTCAACTATGACATGAAAATATAAGCTTTATAGAAACCATTTATAATGGAGATTTAAGGTGAATTATGTGGAATTGAATAATTATTGTAGGAAACACATAAATATACGTAACTATTCCCTGTTACAAAAATAAAGTACATGATAATATTGGGATATAAAAACACAGTGCTGAAATTTATTTTGAATGCTACTCATTTTTTCCTATACAGTTGAGTGCAATGATATATACGAATTCCAAGTGTTTCTATCACAGTTGTATTTTATAATGGCAACATCTACAAAATGCTATCAAAATGCTAACATCTACAAAAATGTTAACAGTTTTAGTTCAAATAATTTTACACATTCAGAAAAGCCATAAATAGAGCTATTTATCAGTCATGTGAAATAAGCACTCTACTTTTTCCTTACATGAGAACTATTTGGTTTTATCCCAAATAGTTACCTAAGGACAGAAGATAAGTTCTGAAAAAGTAAAAGGAAATTAAAAGGGCAATAGAGTAATTGTGCATCATACTCTTCTAAGAAAAACTTTTTTTCAAAAGTAAACATTTCAGGAGATCCATCTATGAATAGATTTTAAACTAAAGAAAATGGAAAAAATACAAATGAAATGGATTATGAAAAATAATAAAATTTTACACAATATTTAGTTACTCAATTGTTTTCAACAAGTTTCTGTAGACTCAAAACTTCTATTTCAGATAAGCTTAAGATTTAACCATTTAAAAATAAGACTTGTGATTAATCTGTGTTTTTAATGGACCACATTAGCACTATATTGTTTTCAGATCTGTGAAACCATAAGATAGACTTTACAAATAAAAATTAAGAATATATGCATATATATATAAATCTTTGTATATATTTTGTTGTTCAGTTGCTCAGTCATGTCTGACTCTTTGTAACCCCATGGACTGCATCACGCCAGGCTTCCTTGTCCTTCACTGTCTGCCAGAGTTTGCTCAAACTCATGTCCACTGAGTCAGTGATGCCATCCAACCATTTCATCCTCTGTCATCCCCTTCTCCTCCTGCCCTCAATCTTTCCCAGCATCAGGGTCTTTCCCAGTGAGTTGGCTCTTCGCATCAGGTGGCCAAAGTATTGGAGCTTCAGCTTCAGCATCAGTCCTTCTAATGAATATTCAGGGTTGATTTCCTTTAGAATTGACTGGTTTGATCTCCTTGCTGTCCAAGAGACTCTCAAGAGTCTTCTCCAGCACCACAGTTTGAAAGTATCAATTCTTCAGTGCTTAGCCTACTTTATGGTCCAACTCTCACATCTGTACATGACTACTGGAAAAACCGTAGCTTTGACTATATGGACCTTTGTCAGCAAAGCCATGTTTCTGTATCTCCTACTTAAAAACATTAGTTTATAATATAATTAGTTTCAAAATAACAATGATGTTAAGCTGCTTAAGTTAAATGACTTTTTGTCTTGAGATCTGTTTGTGTTTAGAGTAAATTTCATATGCTATTTGAAAATAATAGTAGATGTTTTAAAGTATGGTAATGTTAATAATTATCTCCCCCAAATAAATATATGAATAACACTAATAGAGAAATTAACACAAGCATTAAACTAAGAAAATTCATATTTTCTTGTTGTTGTTATTGTTCAGTCATTCAGTCATTGTTCAGTCATGTCCATCAGGGTCTTTTGCAATTAGTTGGCTCTTTGCAGCAGGTGCCCAAAGTATTGGAGCTTCAGCATCAGTCTTTCTAATGAATATTCAGGGTTGATTTCTTTTAGGATTAACTGATTTGATCTTCTTGTTGTGCAAGGGACTCTCAAGAGTCTTCTCCAGCACCACAATTCAAAAGCATCGATTTTTCAGCACTCAGCCTTCTTTATGGTCCAACTCTTACATCCATACATGACTACTGGAAAAACCGTAGCTCTGACTATACAGACCTTTGTCAACAAAGTGATGTCTCTGCTTTTTAATACACTATCTAGATTTGTCATAGCCTTTCTTTCAAGGAGAAATATTTTCTTGGATTTGTGTTAACATCAAAAGTATCACGTATAACAACAATTCTTAATTTCTCCTAGATTTGGTGGTGGTTTAGTCACTAAGTTGTGTTCAACTCTTGTGACCCCATGGCAGGCTCCTCTGTCCATGGAATTCTCTAGGCAAGAATACTGGAGTGGGTTGCCATTTCCTTCTCCAGGGGATCTTCCCAACCCAGGAATTGAACCCAGGTCTCCTACATTGCAGGCAGATTCTTTACTGACTGAGCTACAAGGGAAGATCAGATTCGTATTTATTCCTCATTATATTCCCAAGTGGCACTAGTGGTAAAGAACATGCCTGCCAATGCAGAAGACAGCAGAGATGCGAGTTTGATCCCTGGGTCAGGAAGATCCCCTGGAGGAGGGCATGGCAACCCACTCCAGTACTTTTGCCTGGAGAAAAAGGCTCCTGGAGAGGAGCCTGGGAGGCTACAGTTCATAGGGTCACAAAGAGTCAGACACGACTGAAGTGACAGGGTATACATGCACATATTCATTACTGATGGCTATACTATTACATATTAAGTTAATACCAAGTTTTTCTGAAATATGAAAGGTATTATTATTATTAGGTATATAATTGTACCTTGGATTTATTTAGCTTTCTTTTAATTTTCACCTCCTAAATTTTTCTCACCTCATAAATTTCTAAATTATATTAATATCTTATACACAATTTCACTTTATTGAAGCAGAAAAAGTTGATAAATTACTAGTCATAAGAAAAAAATGGCTATGAGGAAAAGTACAAAACTAAGCATCAGGTCAGAAAAGAACAAATATAAAAGGCTAGCACTTCTAGATTTAGCAAATAAAAATGCAAGACACCAAGGTAAATTTGACTTTCAAATAAAAACTAAACATTTTTACCATAAGTGTATACCATGCAATATGTGAGACATATTTATACCAGAATATTATTTACTGCTTATCTAAATTTTTACATTTAACTGAGTGTCTTGTATTTTTATCTGGCTAGCCTAATAAAGGTGAATTTATAAACACTGATGTATCATTTATCACAGTTTCATCTGTTTTTCATCAACAGATTTCTATGTTACAAAGTCAAATTTCACGCATTCAAGAGCTACGACTTTTTCCCGGTCAGGGAATATTGTCTCTTCTGTATTTACTCAGTGTGGTTTTCCCTTTTATTTAGGGATAACCTCTTAAAAGGGATCAGTCAGCAACTTTTACATTTCTAACATAGCAGCAAGAACACATTAACAAACATGTATTAAGAGTTTAACATATATGAGACAGGAGATGTGCTATTATTATCACCATTTCGCAGATGAGGAAAATGAGCTAGGAAAGGTTAAGCAACTCATTTAAGGCTGCACAGCGAGTCAACACGAGAAGTTGAAGCTGAAGCTCCAACCAGTCTGCCTGTGTCAGTCCCCACACCATGTTGCTTTTCTCTCCCAGTTAGGAAAGAGGCAGCCATATGTGCACCCCTTATCTCTGCCTCTGCAGTACTCCCACTCCCTTAAAGACGTGTTATTTAAGGATGGCCAGATCCCATGTGACTCCAACTGAGTGCCCCACCTCTACTATATAAGGCCATAAGAGTGCATGCCAGGTGTTCCCAAACACCCCTAATATGGTCAGCATGTGGGCATAGAGAGAGAAGGATCAAAGGATTTCCCACATGGTTTCAAACCAACTAGTTCCAAACCAGCATCCAACATTCAACTCCTTATCAGTAGACTCTGGTTTTGGAATATTTTATTCCTAAAGATAATATTGCCTCATTTTTACACTTGATACAGTTGAGTACTTGATGTTTGAAATGGTCTCCTTGTCCATGTGTTTGTAAGGTTGAGAACAGATTTTTGAAGGTCCAAAGACTGGCCTTGAAGGAAAACCCACAGAATCATTTTGTTTCCAAGTTCAGGAATCTCCACAACTCATCTAGTACCAGAAATTAACCAGTGCACAATAAGGGTTCAATAGCAAGCGGCTGGAGTTGGCTCAAATGCCATAAGTTTGGAGCAAGGACATACCAGGCTTCCAAAGTACTTCACACAAGACTGCCAAAGGATTAGCTGGATGTTCCTACGCCAGGTTCACTCAACAGGAACATGGCAAGTTGTGGACACTAATTGGTGTTCATAAGTATTTTGGGTGATATAAAAATACAACAGCAGGAAATAGGATTTCCCCTTAGAATGTGACCCATTTCTGAAAATAGAGTAAGTTGCATAGATTTTAATGTATGAAAAATATGAATATTGGCATGAAATTTTCAAATGTATACCACGCTTCCCTCCATGCTACAAGGCTTCTACACCTATAACAATGAAAATAAATACAGAGTAATGACACAGTTTGTACTCTCATTCCTTTTTCTCCATCTAGTAAAGTTATGGCTTTGTCACATGATCACTTGCCTGAACGACGGCTTGTTTTCATCACAATATCTCTCTCACACACATTTTATGTATATATATGCATGCATGTGCATATGTGCGCATACATATGTCAAAAGGATTTAATTTTCATTTTCAGTCTACACTATCATTCCTGGATTGATTATATACCTACTCAAAATTGTAGATTTTCTATGTTCCTGAAACTTAGAAAAATACATCATTGTACTACAGCATACTAGCTCTCAAATGCACACAGACCTCATCACCTAGGATCTATGAGCATCAAAACACAGTTTTGAGAGCAAGTGGAGAGTAAAAGAAAGAGCAAAGAGAAATGAGAGTCTACAAGGGGAGAAGAAAGTATACCACCAACTCCACTCTAGTCTAAATACCTTTTCTTAGTAACATCAACCAGCTGGTAGTAAAAGTAGCCAAAAGACTCTTGTAACTATGTAACTAACTCTTACCTAACACTGACACTCTGCCAGACATTGGTCAAAGCTCTTTACAAATCCTAACACATTTCATCCTCACAACAAATTTATGACAAATTATAATTTACCCCATTCTATCTACCCTAATCTTTCTTTCTGACAAAGATTCTCAGCTAATCTAAAAAATAATGCCTAATTTTCTTTTAATTATTTCCGAGCAAACATTTCAGAAATACTTTTTTCCCTCCCTACATCTGTATGGGCCACTAAGAAGACAGCTAATCTGTGCCCCTGTAAGTCCCTTCATTGAAGAGGTCTTTGGGAGGTAACTAAAGTCATGGAGTCTGCCTGTGGGCTGAGGGTTGTGGTCCTGGGAGCTGAACCTCAGGTCCTGAATGGGAACGCAGGAGGCACCTAGGGGGCATGCTTCCCTATAGTAGCTGTGTCAGGAAGTTACCTGCATGTACACAGTGGCATTTAAAGAGTCAAGAGTGGCAAGCATTCAGAAAATGAAAATACAAAATTCTTTAGAAAAGAGAAAGATTTAATCTGAAAACCAAAAAGAAATTAAATTGTCTTAGGACATTATGATAGTGCTGACCAATCTATTGGTATTATTATTTAACTATGTGATATAATATTGACCAACATCACAGCCATTGGAGAGCAATGTTCCATATATTATAAATTACATGCATTTCATAATTAGTTTGGTTTGTCTCATGGTGTAGTAAACACCAAGAACTGAAGTGAATTACAGTATTTGACCTGTTAATACCATGTTGCCAGAAGTAATAATTGTAACTGTCAATATGCCTGTTAGATTTGCCTTCACATGACCATTAACACTTTGTCTCAGTTTTCAAGCTTCCTTTGTTAACTACTAGTTAGACTTTGAGACCTTTCAACACAAGTAATTGTTACGATTTGCAAGTGATGATAGAACAGGTCACTGATTTCCCCTGTTACCCAAAGTAGTCTTACACAGAATGAAGGTAGTTTTGCAAGCTACCTGTTTTCATAGTACATAGATAAGAGACTGGTAAAAGTCTATATATTATTTTATATTACAGTGTATATTATATTATATTCACTAGCTATAAAGTCTTATTTTGTTACATAATTTGTAGTTTTTCATTTAGTTCTTGAACTTTACTCTGAATTATATTTTTCTAAGATTATATTTCAAAGATTTGCATTTTGAATATCACCAAATTCAAGAAGCACCTGGTTACAGGAGACACCGAACTAAATGTTATGTTAATAGAAAGCTAATGGCATAATTGCTAACCAGCAAAAATATTCTAGAGTAGACAGTCCTCAGCAAGAACCATGAACCCAAATTAATGTGAGCAAATAAAATATTAAGAGAATGATAGATAAATATGTTCAAGGTGCTCTTCAAAGCATATTACACACAGTAAAATATTTAATCCTCACAACAACACAGTGAAGCTGGTACTCTTAATTTCCCTACTTAAAGATGAAGAAATCAAGGCAAACATAGTAAATAGCAGAGGATTCAAATTCTAGTGTCCATGCTTTACACTCCTGCCTCTTGTCCATGAATTCATGCACTGCCTCTAGTGTATGTCTAGTATGAGGCTGCAGGAAAATCCTAGATTAGCTGACAATTAGTTCCACTTTTAAATTATATGCTTAATCTAGGAAAGTTTTTTAAAAGACTGAATGTGGGATATTATGGGTTGCATAAATGCCTAGGTCCTTGGACAATAGAAACATTTTAAGAATAAGGAGCTCTTCTTAGAGAAAGCCAATAAATGGTAAGTATAACATAAAAATTAAATTGCTATATGTAAGCACTGGTGAAGGTGAACACAATGATATAGATCTTCGAAGTACGGAGTGTGGATCTTGGATTTGCTCTAGGAATGATGGGAAATCATGCGTTAAGTAGGGTCATGACAGTGAGAAGGAGCAGCAGCAAGAGTTAACAGCCACATTCAAATTAAATGGGATGCTGGCAAATTCAATAGAATGCTGAAAGTTAAGGATATCAATTCATTATTGGGTTTCCTATCATTTATTCACTGGAGTGAAATTGAGAGACGAATTAGAGCCATACATTGGGTTAGAAGAAGGAAAACTTAGAAGGGCCAAATCTTACTTGATAAAACAATAGTAGTTAATAGTAGTAGTAGTAGAATAATTTATTTGAAAATATATGCAAGGAATAATTTACACAATGACTTTTATATAAGTACCAATAACTTCTGAATTCTGAAAAATACAAATAGCCAATCAATGATTACTAATGATTTATAACAGAAATTTTCAAGCTATGACTTGCATCAAAATTACCTAGATGGCTTGTTAAAACACAGACTGCTAGATGACTGGTTAAAACACAAATTCCTCTCCCAGAGATTCTGAGTTAGTAGGTCTGAAGTGGGGCCTGAAAATGTGTATATCTAACAAGTTCCCTGGGTAATGCTGATGATTCTGATTCAGGAACCATACTTTGAGAACCATGGGTCTAATAGCAACAGGTTAAGCATTTTAAAGTACCTAAGATAGTCCATTTAAGAAACCACGTTCATGTACTATGATTATAAATCACATCATAATACAAACAAATGAGATAATTCAAGAAAAAAGAGTTAGTCAGGCTCAACTATCATTTCTATAGGTACATAGGAGAAAAGAACATGTTAAAAGACGCTACAGATAAGCAATCAGCAAAGTTCGGGCCCTATAGGAAAAATACATAGTTTTGTGAACAAATAAACTACAATACAGGGAGGAAAATAGAGAAAGAGATGGGTAAAAAAAGCCCAACAGTTAAAGGGGTCTTAAAGGACATATTAATCTGTAGTGATATGTGGACAGTTTTTATCCCAATTCAAAAAACAAACTGTAAAAAACATGAATTTTTATGTCAATAGAAAACAAATGATGCCTAAGTATTTCATGATATTAAGAATTACTGCTAATCTATGTATAATAATGACTTTGCGGTCATGTTCAAAATATACTCATCATTTAAGAATAATTGGTAAAATATTTACAAGTAGAATGATGTCTGGGATTTGCTTCAAAATAATACATACATGGATCATTTTCTAAGTCACTTATAAATTTTAAATTTTTCTTCTCTTTTCATGCATGCTTCCCAAACTTCATCAGACAAAGGAATGATGGGAAAGTGACAACACAGCTTTTAAGAGGTTCCTAATTACATGTAACAAGAAAAAAAGAAAATAAATACCAACCAAACAGAAAATACTCAGGGAGGAGAACCACTGAAAAGTTGAAATGATCCAAATATAAAACAAAAAATTTTGAAATGAAAAGGGTCATATAGCTTGCTTATTTGGAATGCACAGTTAATTTAGGAAAACAGGAAGTGGATCTCTATCCCTTGATTGTCATCATCTCACATCATGTCATCAGTCAAGTTGTTCTATAGTATTCAGACATTCTATAGTATTAACGTTCTTTGTCCACACCAAAATCAGGCCAGAGAACGCAAAGATAATTACATGTTACCAGATCCATCCACAAATAACAGCATTCCAAAACACCATAAGCGGAGAGCCCCTGAGAAATCTTTCATTCTCCCAAACTCCACATGTAACAGACTGTACTGCTAATTAAGTAAGACAGATGCTGCATCTCACCACAGAAGGGGACACATGGCATGAACAGCCAGCAGAACTACTACAAAGTACTCAAGGTAAACAAGCTACTTCCTTCTGCCTCCTTCCTAAGCATACCTTGGAAGCATGCAGCTTATTTGCCTAAACATACCTTGCCCAGAACTTGGGCTACTTTTAGTCCAAAATAAGGGTACGTTTTATTTTTAATAACAGCAACTGCCAGAATGAGCTTACACTATGTGCTAGTTTGATGGAGGAGCACAGGGGAAATAAAACCATCGTGTTTATGAATTATAACAATATAAATAGGCTTTATTACACTCAGATCTTACATGCCTTTACAAGGATAAAACTAGATAATACTGTCACTGGTCATTATATTACTGCAGAGTTTATAGCACTTAAAAGCAAAGAGAGAAATGATCTTTTGCTATTTTCAATAAGCAGAAAACTGAAGCAGTAGAAGAAAAAGTGAATTGCCTATCATTTTGCATAAAGTCAGAAATTCAGCTGCTAAGCTGTCCTTTTGTATTACGGAAAAACAACTTACTATTAATAATTTCTGTGATTCATGCTTTTTCAATGTCATTTAAATGCATAAAATATGTAACATGGGCCTGTTCGGTGCCAGGCTCTGTGCAACTTGATTGTGAAGATATGAATACTAACGTGACAATAACTGATATTTAAGTGCTAACTACATATGAAGCATTATATTGATACTGACTAATTTGTTTCTCATGAAACCTCTGCTATGTAAGTACTGATATCATTTTCATTTCTACTTTACAGGTAAGGAGACCGAGGCACAGAAATGTTTGTTTGTCTAGGGTCACACAGGTGCTTAAATGGCAGAGGCATTGCCAAAGGATAAGTTAGACAGAGAACATAAAATTGGATATGTGATCTTAGGCCTTTGAGTACAAAAGAGGAGGTTTAAGTCAAGAAGACGAGACAGACATGTAAACAATCATCAATAATACTGACAAAGAAAACAAAATTGAAATGCAACCAGGATCTGGCACTGTTTGATAGTGGATATTCAACTATTCAAATAAAAGCTTCTCCTTTTATATCAAACAACTCTTCTGTGGGATATATCTCTTTAATGCCTTCATCAAGTGCTGCTGGAGGCTGAGATGGCCGCAGATATGAGGGAGAAAGTCCATGCTCCTGGGATGGAGGGTCTGGGCTCACTGGCCTGACAGAGGCTCACAGTTTATAAACAAGTGTATTCACGTAAGACGCTTTTCCAGGTTATTTTTTAAGATCAATTATGTTTTATTCTTTCACTATTGCTGACATGGACTTACAACTGTCATGTGAGGTAAACCCTTTTTGATTTACGTTAGAGAATTCTGGCTGCAAATAGTTCTGGTTTTCCTAGAGTCATGCCTATGCTCTATGCTCTTTATCTTTCAAAGCTACAAAGAAAGGGAGATATTTAAGTCATCCTGAAATAAGATTTTGGTTATAACAAGTGACATTTTAAAATCTAAAATATAAAATTTAATTATAGGTATTTTCATTATAAGATGTACTCTTAGGGCTCAATATACTATAATAACTCTAATTACCAAGCCTTAATAGATATCGGGAATGGTTCAGAATATGAAATTTTTTACACCGAATTTTGCCCGCTGAAGTTTCTCTTTGCTCTGAATCTATACCAAAGGCTACAAATGGCTCTCATTCCCCCAAGCGTGCTAACCACTCGTACTTTCCTGAAGATATGCACAGCTTTCTTAGAGAACTACAGGAATACCCATCAGTTCACAATCACAGTTACAACCTAAGACTCGAGATTCGGTTCAGAGCCTGTTTATCTCCAAGGTCAAGAGTACAACATACTGGCATGGAAAGTAGCTCCGATGTGCTTTTCGTCATGGAGGATGTCCAAAACTGGTTCAATTCTAAGGTATTCAAATGGACGGAAGGCCCTATTTTCCCACCTACTGAAAACATTCTCCATTTTACAGATTAGCCTGAGCTAAAACTAGTAGATTTAGGAACTCTGCACTCAACACAAAAAACCTAAAAATATTTATGGAATAACTGCTATCAGTAGAGCTGTCCCTATCTCAACACATCTGTGCGGGTGTCAGAGACCAAATACGAAATGTAGGGATGGCCATAGCCCTGATGTCCCAGCACACACTGCTTGGGTCATGCTCGGAACATCCTGCAGAAAATGAGTTTATAGACACCAAAATTATGAAAGCTATATTTCTGGTGAACACTTTATGTACAAGTTGTTATTGTTTGATTGTACTGAAACAAACGAAATTGCTTGGCAATTATAAAAGGCTGTGAAACTGCCTGGGCTATTGTTTTAGACACATGAAATAGGTCTATCTATTCCTTTCACAGACTCCAAGGTATAATTTATTTCTGTACTCATGTTTGTGCTCAGATTTTTTCAGTGCATATTGTGGGCATTATCCAGCATTTTATCAAAAGAAGAGTGGCTAGTTTATATTAACTCCACCTTTTTAGCAGTTTTCCTCCTTTGACAAGGCTGTGCTTCTTTTAAATATATCTCATTTTTAGCATAGAGAATCAAATCTCATAAAAGTAAGAATATCTGCCTCGATAAATCAGCTCAAAGCCTTTTACTGAAGTGGGAATTCTCTGTTTCTGAGAAATTGAAAGATTTAATGAATGTATTCTTGCTATATTATGATATCTCATTTTTCCCTCTCATAAATACTTGTCAGGTTGATGATTTCCCACCCATTGGACGGGAATGGCATTGCACTCGCTGCCATTGTGGGTGCTCAGACCCAGTTTAATTTCTCTCACAAGGAGAGTTGACAAAAGATCACAGCCACTAAGCCCTGGAATTACCCTAGATATTGCCCTCTGTGCTCTGCAAATGAAATCCTACAGAAGACCCTTTGGAAAAGAAGAACATGATGGTTAACACTCAGAAATCCATTTTGCACAGGGCAGCATTCGTACACACAGAAGTGCGGAATGACAGGCAGAGCTGCCAGTTCCTGGATGAGAAAAGTCAGATGCTTAGCACTACACACACACACACACACACACACACACACACACACACACACACACACACGTGGTCCCGCGCAGACCCCTCCCCCTTCAGCTCAGAGTCCCCAGCTCCCTTTTCCCACCCACCTCTCTCTCTCTCTCTCTCTCTCTCTCTCTCTCTCTCTCTCTCGTTCTCTTTCTCCCATGCCCTTGATTGACTACCAGGTCAGATAAGAAATTAAGACCAGTGAAATCAGAACCAGACCGCACCTGTCTCTTCTGCAGCCAGAAGAGAACTGAAATAAAGCACTTATGAAACTGCTGTGATCATAACCTTCAAAACCCTGAACTCCTCCCAGCTGTCGGCTTTCCCAACCAAAGGTTCCACAATAGAGACGCTGGCACCGCGGCCTGAAAAATCTATTTGTATCAGAATGCTGTCATTTTGGGACAGGGCAGAGCGTTCCACACTGTAAAGGTCCCTTTATAGCTACAAAGATTCTGAAAATAGATGTTGCTCCACTAATTTAGACTTGCTAATAGGAGGATCAGTTTGCTTCTATTTAAAATGATTCATTTGCTGTGAGAGAAAAATGATAGTAAGCAATGATAAATACTTGGAAATGTGAACAACGCTTACTATTGGTCTTCATTCAGAGGACGTGGGTGCTTTTTTCTCTCTTACAACCGAACTATTGACATTTGTAAGCAGCTATTGGATCATCTGCAATAAAGTTGGGCTCTCAGCTAGAACTGTGAGTTACTCATTACCAGCAGCAAACAAATAAGGAAGGGAAACAATTTACGTGCATAATGGCCCAATGTCTGTGCATGAGTGTACATTGCTACCTATGTTCAATAAGAATATTTTCAGTGATATTTTTCAATATTTCATTAGATAACTAAGATTTCATTTTTAAAATTAAATGATTTCTACTCAGTACAGATTATGACATAAAGTAACAAGCTACTAGTTTTCAGGAAGAAGTGCTTCTACTCTGGGAACTTCAAACTGATCATTTTAATGACATGAAAAAATTTCTAACGGATTTACTTCACTAATACAAACTTTATTATCACTCTCAATAACATATTTCGTTCCTAAGCAATGAGGAGCAACATTTAACTGAGTGCAACTGAGATATATCATGAAATGTAAGGAGTTCTGTGAACAATATATATTTCTATACTATACTTTCCTACAATCTAGCTTAGAAAAAAAGATTCTGTGTTGTCACATTGCCATAGCAGTTGCATATGGAAATTAGTTATTTGTTAAAATTGTGCAAGAGACTAAAGGTAAAAACATACAAAAGCTATTTTAGCCAGATGTTAAATCCTCTCACATTTGCATGTGATGTTACAAATATACATATACAAGAGTCAAGAAACAGAAAAAGTTTGTAAATATTTATACACAAAGAATATACACTAAGCTTGTATACATACTACCTTTAATCTCCTTCTTCTAATGATTTATTTTATACTGTCTCAATAGAAGCAGTTCTTCAACCGTGCTATTTTTCTTTTGAAATAGTAGATTGTTTACACGACTGCTTCAAAGATATTTATGTAATTAGGGTTCTATTTCTACATTGGCTTTTAAATCCAAGTTCCTCTTGTTTTGGAATGTCATGTGCCTACAAATAAGCATCACAGTGCCATTGCTGTGAGCTGAGCCTTCCACACAAGGCAGGGCGGGTGGTGGTTAAGCAGAGAGACACTGAACCAAAACACCAGGTTTGGAATTCTGGCTTTTTCACCTACAAGCCTCTCTTTTCCTCTGTTTACCCGTCTTGAAATACAGAGGATAATCACACTTACTTCACAGAGGTGTTGTGAAGATAAGCAAGTTAATATTTGTAAAGTGGTTACAGCAATACCTGGCACCTAGTAAATGCCAAATAAATATTTGTTTAAAATAAAATAAGCATTCTCAACTATTACTACATGTATCCTAGCATGTAAATTCTGATATATATCTAACAAGATTGCTTTTGAGTATATATCTGTGTGGGTTTTAAATTTTCTGTTTCAAAAAAATTGCAAATTGATATAAGTATAGTAACACTAATAATTTTGAAAAACACCACCAACAACATATATTAAATGTTTATTATGGCCGGGAACAATTCTAAGCATCATTTCATATAATCCTCCCCACTACTCTATGAGATAAACACTGTCATTATTTCCACTTTACAGATGAAGAAATTGAAATTTAGCAGACTTTACATAATTTACTCAGGTCTCCAAAATTTTAAGTAGCAAACCAGGACTTGAAAGGAAACCTACCTGAGTCCAAGACCAGAACCCAAACAGCTTTTGCCTCCTTCAGTAAAAGATTCTTCAACACCTCGATTTTTCTTGGGTCATCATTTCTTTGTACTTTGATAACTGAACTAGTTATCTCAAGCCCTTCTTTTGTACAGGTATTGACTTCTATTGGTTCAATCTCATTATTGAAAAACAGAATACTTGATGCCAGGCCCCTTGGGATGGTTTCTAAACTTTTAGCCACACTTGAGCTTATTTCAAGCTGGGATGGAAAGAATGCAGGACTAGGGATCACAAAATCAGGATCCCAGCCCTGATTTTACCACTAACTATTTGTGTAACCTTAAACAAGACACTGAACGAATCTGGCCATGACAGTTTATTGTGACACGGTTATTTATGTTTTTGCACTGCTATTACTTATCAAATAAACTTAAATAGAAAATAGTTTTGCTGTTGAAGAAAAATGCTGTCTTGAACTTAAAAATAAAACAACTAAAAGTACTATTTGATTTCTCCATATAGTGAGATCACTTTAAACTAATTTTTTAACACACGCCTAAATCTGATACCCTTCATAGCACAATAAAATTCATGGCACTTGGCTTCTCACAATTTAAGAGGCCACTGGTTAACATTCAAAACATATTATTGAAAAAGTATTTTTTTTTTTGCAGTCTGTTTTTCAAGGAATAAGAAAAGTTTGATATTTTCTTACATACCATTACAAGAAGTTTGCTGGCATTCAACTGGGTCAAGCTGACCAAAGGAATGCCTATCTGTGGTGTGTGTGTGTGCGTGTGAGTGTGTGTGTGTTGCGTGCTCTCTCTCTCTCTCCATTATACGCATTTTTACAGGTCAGCATGCCCCAGTATTTCTCTAACACTGAGAAAAAGAAATCGAATACTGTTGGAAAAGGAGAGGCCAGAATTAGTAGATGGCGACTGCATTCCTAGGTTCTGCTTCTGTCAACAGTCACAGAATCGTCAACTGGACATTCCATTAAAAGTCCAAGGGAGAGCCCTAGCAGAGAAAGCAACATAGTGGACTGCAGGGAGAAAAGATGTTCAAAACTTTATTAGCACAAGTTGGAGCACAGCACATTTCTAAGGCCCAACAGAAATGACACAAAGGGACCATATGCCACTGTGGCGTATCCCCAGGAGTGTTTGTATGGTTGCTCACCTTTCTGCAATTGCCACTAGGAATTATGCCTCTAGTTTCAAAATGTCATTAGCAAATGCTGAAATCATTTTTTTTATATTAAAAGAGCAGATGACAAATTCACTGAGAGTTGTATAAGAATAAGGACTAGCTCAGAAGGGATAAAGGCAGCTGATGAAGCTGTGAAATCCAAACAAATTATCTGAATATTCTATTACAAACAACCCCTGCTGACTTCAGCAGGTGGCAAGGAAAATGGACTGGAAGTTTGTATTTTGCTTTATATATCAAATCTTTCATATTCAAGAAACAAATATTTCTTGTTATATGGTATATGGAATCACTGTTACTAATACATTAAAGACCAACATACACAGAAAAAAAAGTAAGCATCCTATATGCCTATCTAAATATTTACCACTCAAGAGGAGAGATTTTCAGCCTCCCAAAGACCTGGGTTCAATCCCTGAGTCAGGAAGATCCCCAGGAGGAGGACATGACAATCCACCCCAATATTCTTGCCTGGAGAATTCCATGGACAGAGGAGTCTGGTGGGCTACAGTCCATAGGATTGCAAAGAGTCAGACACAGCTGAGCAACTAACACTTTCACAAAGACTCTGGAAATATTTCTACACTAGAAAATACCAGTTCCTACAAAATTTGAAAGTATTCTTTTAATATCATAAATGTTACTTGTCTTGGGAAAGTCTTATATTAGAAACTACAGTTTTCATTCACAAACTATGAATTGGGCATCTTGTGATGTGGGGTCTCCAAGACTTGTAAGAAATACCTGGGTCACTTGGAACTCTCAAAAATCATACTTGTTTATTCTGAGAATCAGAGAGCCACATAATTCCTAAATTTCTCTATAAAACAGCAGCTCTTTAAAATGATGTTTTTATTTTCTCCTCAAATAAATATTACAACAGAATTTTTCTGCTAAATAGAGTTTTAAAGGGTTTATAAGCCACTTCACTGCAAAGCAGCCATCTTGAAAACATTATGGTAAATTGGTTGGGATCTATATTAACACCATTTTACCATTTATTATTCTAAACAATACAATTTAGGTTAAAATATAAACTGCAACACTTAATACAAGAAAGAAACTTTCTGTTTTTTTATGAAATTCCAGAAATGTTGAGGTGAAAAAATTTTATAATATTGCTTATCTCACATTAAAACTGTGCTATGTAACTACTACAATAAAATCCACCTAGTGATCTTATCCTATTATTTCATATATATATTTATATATATATACATAAACATCTAAACCTCTCTGTATATTGATATTAGAAGAAGACAGTCACATTTCCTTGCTAAAAAGCCTAATGTCTGTAGGATTTATAACCGAGCAGATGTGTATTTATACATGAAATAGGTTGTATCTTAATAAATATATTATTTATAACAATCAATACTTGAAACCCTAAAATCAATTATATGAAAAAATGACCATTTCACTTCTTGCAGCCTATAGTACCTCACATCCCCTGTGAGCCACCTCCCAGGTAAGTCAATAGGCGCTTCACATGGGACCTGAAAGGAGAATTCTGCTCTGTAAGTGTAATCCATTTATTGGTTTATGGACCAAGAAACCTCTCGGGAGTGTTACAAACTCATATGCTTTCCTTGAGTGATGGGTTTTGCACTTGGATTTCTTATTTAATTGAAAGATGTGTAAAAACTTATGTATAAATAGAGTTCCCTATTGGCTACACATTTCAAGAGTATCTCAAGAGTATAAATTATTCCATCAAGGGGTTGGAATAAATTATACTCAATAATTGGAGTCAATTTTCCCTAGAGTAAGCACAAAAAAATTCCCATTAACATGGATAGAGGTTGCATATAAAGCATGAGATGAGAATATAATATCACCTACAAAATTAGCTTTGTATTCCTGAGTAGCTGGAGAGGTAGCACACTGAGATAAGCCTGCTCATATTGAAGTATATCCTTTCTGGGTAAAGTCCCCACTGCATTTGGATGTAGCACAATGTCAGTGGATCAACTGCAGAAAAGAGAATACACAAGCCTAAGTGGACAATCAGTTTTTCTATCTCCCATTAAATGACAGTGGCATTGCCTGGCTCATACCTACCTTACAGTAATTCTGCAAAGACTGAAGATTTAGTATATGAAAAATACATCCCAATCCTTTGGAAGAAGAAAAGGTTAAGCTTGCCAATTTGAGCGTCAGTAGCAGCAGCGATCATGTCTGGGAAACAGTATATCCTAACTACTGTGCTAAATATTATATTTATACTGTTTGTTTGAGACCACCCAGACTTCACAGGGCTCAAACATCAGTGCTGTTACTTTCTAGCTGAATAACCTTGTGCGACTGACTTAATCTCTCTGAGACTCAAGTGCCCCATCTGCAAAATAGAGATGACAATGGCATTGCCCTTATAGGCTTGTTGTGAAGATTAAATATGTTAGTTTATATAAAGCACTTAGAACAGTTCAAGGCACAAAACAAGTGTTCCCTATTAAAAGTGTCATTATTGTTAATTTAAAGGAAAACAGAGCATAGTTGTACATATCCCTGTAATCAACAGTATGTTTGTGGCACAAGTTCCAAAAGGAGTGTATACTGCACAATGACTGTGGGAGCTTGCAGAGGTCAGGTTGGAAGGCCACCTGATGCAAAGAGCTGACTCATTGGGAAAGACCCTGATGCTGGGAAAGATTGAAAGCAGGAAAAGGGGACGACAGAGGACGAGATGGTTGTATGGCATCACCAACTCAATGGACATGAGTTTGAGCAAGCTCCGGGAGATAGTGAAGGACAGGGAAGACTGGCATGCTGCAGTCCACGGAATTGTAAAGAGTCAGACATGACTGAGCGACAACAACAACAGCAAGGAGGATTACATGTCCCCATCACCTTAAAGTCAAATGTGGCCTCTTGACTTGCTTTGGCCAATGAAATGTGAGCAGAAGCAGTATAGTGTCACTTCTGGGTAGGAGCTTTAATATCTGGTGTAGTGGCATCAAGTTACTTTTTTCCCATTTCATGGTTCTGGCCAATGTTCTAAGCAGGTGCCTGGATAGGGAAAAATGATGCTTCAGAGATCTTAGATGACCCATGATGGACATAAAATTTGAGCCAGAGATATACTGTCTTTTACTATAAACTTCCAACATTTGGGGATTTTTTGCTACTTTAACACTACCTTGCCTATTATGACTGACACAGAGCCCAAAGACAGTGTCCCAAATGAGGGAGGAAATTCACCCTAAGGTGATGAGAACCAGGATGCATTGATGAGAATTACCTGCTGCAAGGGAATGGCCTGGTCAACTTTACCAGCCTCAAAAAACGGCCAGTTCAACATCGTGCATGGCAAGAAGATTAATTTCAAAATGCAATCCGCAAGAATTGGAGAATAATTAGGCAATAATTAGGATGCCACACTTACATGGGGAGCCAGAGAAGCCAGAGATCCTGGGGTACAGAAGTTGAATGTCCTTTCAGAGGAAACCATGTACCTCTCATCACCTCTTTGAATTGGAAGGAATTTGAGGGGCAGGTGTTCCACAGACTCCCCTGGTGAAGGCTCAGTCTATTTTTATTCCTACTTCTAATGTAATTTAAGCTCTTCTTTTATACTATCTTCTTGCTCTCTGATGTTAGCCAAACTATAATGGCTTGAGAAGTGAAGTTACATATAAAAACAAACATCTGAAAAGATGTCAATAAAATAAATTGATAATAATCATGAATAGAATGCCTACAGGGTACCAGGCACTGTGAGAGGCACCACAGATGCACAAAGAACTGCTAAGATCCATCCCCTCTTTCAAAAACCACTAATAACGAAGGCTTTCCTAGGCACTAAACCTTTTGCTAGGTACTTTACATGAGTTATCACCAAAGTGCTCAGAACAGCAGAGGTGGATTCTATTATCCCCATTTTAGAGGTGAGAAATTTAGACTTGGGATTACTTGCCTGAGGTCCTATAACAAGAAGAAAGTCAAGACAAGATCTGAATTCTGGAATCTTGACTTCAGAAGCTGAGGTCATAAAAACTACATGATACCCCTTCAAAGAGTCTGTGTTTTGGTTGAGGAATAAAAACATTGACATAAATAAATTTTAGCTGCAGTAATAGTTACAAAGTAGAAGATGCTTAACTGACAGATGATCAGCAAAATACAATGAGGTAGAAAGGTTGGTTCTAGAGAGAAGATAGCCCCAGTTACTTGTGTGGCCTGAAGCAGCTTCATGTGGGAAGAGAGCTCCAAACAAGGATGGGTAAGAACTGGACAAGTGGTCATTGCAGAAAACATAAGAAAAACCAAAACCCTAGTAACTAGGTGCCACTTAGGAAAGATCACCAAAAAAAACCTCCCAAAAAACCCACTACTAACTAATGAGAAGCAGAGCCAGTCTTTCATCCCAGCTTCAAATACTATTTCACTGCTAGCATCCTTTACATATTTCTTGATTCTAAAGCTGAGAGAAAGAAAAAAAGAAAGAAAAAACTTCAAAAGATCTTTTTGACCTTTCTTTGCTCTAAACACAGCTGTAACATTATCAAGATTTCATTCTTAAAGGGACTAATCTCTCACATAAGCACCACTACTCTGCTGCTGTCTCTTGTATTTATTTTCCTATATAAGACAGTGACAGATCTTAGAAACACTCTGGGAAATAGTTCCAATTGAGCTCACTTGCCATTCAGATGAGGAAACCAAGGTCCAGCCACGCTGGGAAGGTGCCTGAGGTCACACAGCAAGTCTCCTAGCTCCAGATTCCTAAGGACAGTGGTGGTTGGGGTAGCTCTGGATTCCTGGCTCCTGCAGAGAACCAGGACAGCTAACAGAGGTGAGAGAAACAGCAATACAAGGACTGAGAGTCTGGAGAAATAAATTATTACATATACTAAAATGCAAACTGCCTTTGGCCCCCAGCATGCTATGCATTGAACTTCAGAAATTTCCAGGGATTCTTCAACTTCCATTTTATACATTATAGGAAATGTCACTGCCTGCATGGTGTAGATTTTCTACTCTTTGTCAGAAGAAAATACAAGATTCTTCCCAAGTTTAATAAAAGTGGCATAGCCCTTGCTAAGACCACAGTCAATTTTATAAATCAACTTATGTCTTTTGCCCCCTCCACACTCGTTAATCTCTTAATTCCATATGAATTTCAAAGTCATATCATTTCACTTAGTTAATTTGAAAGACAAAATTTTAAAAGATGTTCAACTGAAAGTAAAACTTCTTTAGAATGTACATTATTTTAGACCTATTTTAACCGTGGCTTTTGTTTTAGAACAACAGTGCACCAAAATAAATCCACACATAGAGACACACTGAGTTGATGTCCTGGGTTCTGCTCTTAAAGCTCTTAGAGAATTGTCTGAAATTATAAGTGCCTCAAGCAACTTTCAGGGTCTACTCTGCTAAAATACCCCATTTAATAGAATAATTTCTGGCTTGTTGATGCTAGGAACAGGATTAACATTCCCAAAGCAATGACAAAATTTTGGAGTCAAAAAACATTTTGAAAGACATTTTAGAATTCATTTTTACTTTTTATTAATTTTTTAATCTCTCTAACTCTCTCTCTCTAACTCTTAACACTTCATGGAGTGAAGAGGGGAGAAGAAATTTCCCTCTGCTTAACAGTTAATTATACTCACTAGAATAAAGTAAGTGTTCAACTAGCTGGGGAAATGTAATGATATTTTGAGTTTAGGTGATTTATATATGGTAATTTCTTTATATATGGTGATTTGTATATATTTGGGTGGTAACATTGCTATACTAGCTTTAAGTTAATGACTGTTTAGGAAAAAAATTCTATTTACTAAAACAAATCAAAGTTACTTTTAGCTGAGTTTTTATATCTAAACAGCCTGAAGCAAACAAAAGATGAGACAAAAAAGACAGAGAAAATCATTTTTGTTTCATATTTCATGTATCTCCTCTCAATTTGGGGTTCTACCAATAGAAGTTGAATCAAATAAAATAAAAGTAGAACCAGCTCATCATATACAGGAGAAATTCTAAAATCATAAAAATATTCCTAATTTATGATCCATGAAGCCCTCCTAAACTATTCTAATCACTATGAATCATTTAGATATAATAATTATTGAAGTATTAAAGCATAAAATCTCTCCATTAAGAAATGTTTAGGATTACTTAATAGTCTAATAACCATAGGAAATTTCATATTTCTGTGCTGGTTGTAAACAAAGTGGTGCTTCTTCAGAACTATAATATGATTCAGAACATTTCAAAAACTTTTTTTACGGCACAGTTAACCAGAAAATCCATTTAAAATTTAAAGTTAAAAAAAAAAGATATAAATCCTATGTTTTCCTTTGTATTTTGCAAATTTTATTGCATCAGTCAAAAAATGTGACTCGGGTAGTAAAATGTAAATGTTGCTCAGTGTAATGGTATGTGTTTGAAATACAACCCATTTGCTCTTCATTCATTTTGCCTTCATAGTTGGCAACACTACCACATTTTTTCTAGAAAATATTCTTTGTTGTCCTGTTATCATATTCATATAATTTCTTTATGTTATCTTTCTTGATAAAATATTTTCCACCCATGTCTGCTTTTTATCACTTTACAACTTACTGCCACATGCCCTTTTCTCTTGGCAAAGTTTATGAAGTGTCTTGGTTAAGAAAATGCTTGAACTGGCTTATCAACGGCAATTGTCGCCTAGGACTTGAGTGACCACAGGGCATTATCTCAGGGTCACCACTGGACTCTCCTCCCCCTTTCTCTAGCGACATGTTTTATGATCACCTTGAGAAAGCAGACCAGATTTTTTTTCATAATTTACAACATAACAACTGACTGAGCATTCATTAGTGTCCTCTATCTGCCCCCCGTGTGTAGATTTTCCATCAATCACTAACACTTAGGGCGTTCCTTGGTTCAGTCTGTGCCAGCCAGCGCATCGGAGTACAGGGAGGACACCGTGGCAGCTGAACAAGTAGAGCATTTAAATACCCCACTCATCCCTGGTTTTGGCTTCCTTGCATTCATCTAGCTGTTTATGGACACCCAAAAGCTCCAAAAGCTGTTTTCCTTGGCTGTGAATTGGACTCTATAAAGTGTGTCTTAGTAAGAGTATTGTATTCCTGTCCTTTAAAACCTAGCCAGGTACTTTTCAGCTTTGGCAGCTTTTCTGATGCCTGCACTGGCAGGGCTTTATTCCTTTACAATTACTGACAACACACAGCTCCTAGCACTCTGTTTGACAAAGTCATCTTGGCACTTTGTTAACATGACTTTAAAGCACAATCACTATCCTCCCTCGAATAGCTTATATTTGTTTAGCATTGGAACCCAGGGAATTATGACTCCTATTAATAATGGAAATACCAAAACACAAGTCAATTGATTCATTTAGAAAAACAAAAAGGTCCTCATTATATCTTCATAAAAATGAATGACTCTGATGAGCTGTGGTAGGCACTATCCTGAGCAGTTTGTCCAGCACACTCAAAAAGAAATTATATGATCCCTGTCATTAAAAAACTGTTGTTAGAAAACTCCAATGACATGCCTGTAAAATAACTGGAGAATCTTATATAAGACAGCAGTTAATGAGAATGTGTGATGTGCCATCAAGTGAATGTATAACAGTAAAAAGAGAACTTCATTTCAATTTAGAGAAAAGGTATATGTCTTTTAAACAAAAAGAGTGTTTAACAGAGGGAAAGTTTGGTAAACACAGTAACGATTATAGAGTTTGGGGGAAAAAAAAACTACCTTGTTAAACAAAAATTTACCTGTACCTATTTTTGTTGACATCAGCATATATTATTAGTCTTATTAGTCTTAGCTTACAATAATCCTAACAAATATTCAGCACCTATTATAGCCAGCTCGACATTCGATCTTAGATTGCCTAAGTAGAGAAAGCAATGCCCGACACAAAAGTTCATGGGCTGCTATTTCATTTATTAAGGAGTACAATCCTGGTGAGCAGCTGTGAGGGACAAAGGCAAGGAGGAAGTCACCTCTAAGAGGAACTGACTGCTTAATTGTACTGCATCATCCTCCCAAAAGTTTTGTAATGGCAACTTTTAATTGTCAAAGATCGCCACAGGGCTCTTTACCCCCAAGTTTCCGGGTTGCGCATTTGCTGGTCCTGAGCAGTGGTCCCACGGCTCCGCCCTCCTCAGCATCAAGGGGAAAAACTCAGGACAGGCAGAGAATGTACTGGATGCAGGCATGGGGGAGACACTGTCAAGGTACACCTGTGTGAAGCTAATTCCCTTCCAGCCAGTGCATCTGCATGCAGCTGGGACAGGAAGAAGATGAGCTGGGAGTGGGGACTTGAAGTGGTACCTGGAGGTGTCTGATCACACTCATCACTTCATCTAATCCTCTTAGCAGTAATATAGATTATGTACACTTACAGAGTTTCACTGAGCCTAAGAAGCTCACTTAAAAGCATGTAGCTATTAGCAGCCTGTAATTAAGAAAGTTTAAGCCCATACTAGTATTCTAGCATGATCGATTGGTTGATTCAGCCAGGAAAAACATATGTGGAAAAAAAAATTACTTATGTTCTCATTTAGTGGAGAGAGAAATTCTTAAACTGACCTTCCCAATTATCACATACCGGGTGGTGGCTCAGTGGTAAAGAATCTGCCTACAGGGCAGGAACCACAGGAGACATGGGTTGTATCCCTGGGTTGGAAAGATCCCCTGGAGAAGGAAATGACAGGCCACTGCAGAGTTCTGGCCTGGGAAATCTCATGGACAGAGGAGCCTGGTAGGCTACGGTTCATGGGGTCACAAAGAGTCAGACACGACTGAGCATCCATGTTTTTCAAAGAGTAACTGTTACAGTGAGCAGACATCAGCTTCCTGGTCCTCTCACCCCCACCTTACTTCTAGTAATTCAGGACAGACATTAATTTTAAAGAGATGTGTGTCTAAGAATGATGGAACACAAACAAAAGCAAACACTTTTCTATTCAAATAAAGACCTCAATGGCAACGCTGACTTGGTGTGCCACAGGGATAGGAGGTGTGGAGGACAGGAAGAGGAGAACTGTAAGTTGACAGGATTACAGACGATAGACGTAAAGCATCTTCAATCAAGGTCATAAATGGCAAGTTGATTGTCTGTTCTCAGAGGGCAGGAGCAGGTATCTTTCATCCTCATGGCCCCATTTCCCAGCTGAGTACAAGGCACCTAATTGGTGCTCATTCATTTATTATTTCAGTCAATAAATATTTATTGAGAATCCCTTATATGTCAAGCACTGACCTATGGACTAAAGTATAGCATTGAACAGAGCTGATAAATTTCCCTGCCTTCTTGGAGGTTATAGTCAAATGAAAACAGATGTTCACTCCAAAAAATGTAAGTTAACATCATGGGGTGATGTGTTAATAATCAAATAAAGTAAGTATTTGGTAGGCTAAACCGAACTTACAGAGTTAAGATAGAAGAGAGTGTAGAATTGTTGTCTGAAGGAAACAAAAAAATAAAAAGCCTTAAAACTCTCACTAGTGTATATGTCTTAAGACATTTTAAAAAAGGGAATAAGTGGTTCAACTTCTCTGAATGTTGTCTCACTATCTGTAAAATGAGGATGAAAATCAACTTCACAAGATTTTTAAGGATGAAATAGATACTATATGTGAGATTATTTTCTAAAATACAAAAATGAATATTAGCTATTGTTATGGCTCTGGTATTGTACCCATCTTTTACTCTTAAAACATGAATTTGTCACTTTATAGATTTGTAAGGGCCACATATGAGTGAGTGCATGCACATACACACACACTTTTACAGAGGAATATTCTCTCATTTCAAGAGCAAATTAACTTCTCTCTCATCACTGACCCATTTGAGAAGTTTTTAAAAACAGAAATTTTGAGCGAATATTTCTATAAAGGAAATATTCTATATAGGAAATTTCTATAAAGGAAATGTAACCAGCAGTCAAATAAAGCATTGTTGATTGAGGAAGTTATTTCAGTAAAATCAACCCATCCTGTTCAAGCATCTCAATTAATTGAAGGATGAAACTCAATGTCATATAAGCAGCAAGAACTTTGAGAGCTTAGAAATTGATGAAAATGTTCAGTTATCTTGCAACTCTAGTTACATCTGTTTTCTCATGAGACTCAATAAAACAGAGATAAACAGCATTCACAAATGACAGGTGCTTTCATTTTATTATTTATGTTTCTATATGGAGTATCTTTTCATGCTTATTTATTATTTTATGTTTATTTATCTGTTAAAACTGTATATATATATATATTTTTTTTTTTTTAAGGGAGAAGAGGGTTACTAAAATTCAAAAGTTTGCTTTTACAGACACTTTAAAGGCATCTGCTTTTCTAGAAGATAAAATTGAGTCAAAATTTGGGATCTGCAAAGCAATATTTTGTTCTATGTGGTACCTCTAATAGGTAAATTACTGCATTAATACTTGAAATACAGCAATTTCTGCTGCCAACGTAACTTCTATTTGATAACTGAAATTTCTTGGGAGAAGTGGAATACATTCTAGATGCAATTTGGCAGTGTGAAAACTTGCTAATAATGTACCATTCTTAATCTGGTCCCTTAATCCTACTTAAAGTGTTTTTTATGATGAGAAGTGATTAAGTACAGAGCACTTCCTACACTCACAACATAGTAATTATTTGAATTCAAGTCACTAAAACTGAAATTTATATGTTGAAGGATGGCATGAAGCTGATCACCCAAGATTACAACTTAAAATGCCATACATATTTGCTATGGTACACATTTAGTAATTCAGCAAATTGCTGCCTTCTCCTTCATTTTCCAGGCTCAACTCACACATGAAAAGGAAATTTGACCCGCATTTAATGACCAGATCTGTTAACAGTTTTGTCATGGTACCTACATCCCAGTTCGACCCAAATGTAATACTTGACCAGCACCAGATGCCACAGCCTTAGTTTCATTAGCATGAAAATGCATGCATGGCAGTTGTTAACAGAGACTGTTTAAATAACTGTATTTGCGTAGTTAAAAAAAAAAATCTGTGTCTTACTCTGGAGATTTGAGGCAGAGCTAATATAAATCATATCAACTGAAACATTCAACATATGTGAAAAGTACTCCATTCCCTGATACGGTCAATATGGAATAATTTATGTTTGTCAACAGCATTTGCCAAGAAAAATTGCAATTAGATGTCATTGTTAGATTCTCTTTTTACTTGTTTTATTGTGTGATTTGCCATTTGCTCTCATGAAAACGTACATACCTAATTTAATGTTGAATTATAACTAAAGAACTTTCATATACATTTGTCAGAACTGTCTATGGAATGTGCTAAGTTGCTTCAGTCATGTCCGACTCTTTCTGACCCCATGGACTGTAGCCCACCATGCTCCTCTGTCCATGGGATTCTCCAGACAAGTATACAGGTGTACTGGAGTGGGTTGCCATTCCCTTCTCCAGGGGATCTTCCTGACCTATGGATTGAAGCTGAGTCTCCTACTGTCTTCTGCATCAGCAGAGATTACCACTAGTGCCACCTAGGAAGCCCTTCCTCTTATGTCTATGGATAATAGAAAAGAGTTAATAATAAGCTCACTATACATACCACCCCAATTCCACTCCTTTCCAAGAACTTAGAAACAAGCTTGCATGCTGGAAGAATGTATAATTAATATAAAATGGATTGGAGAAGAAATGGCCAAAAAACTTTGGCTGTAACCTAGTTTATGAATTTTATCTAAATGGGGAAAAAGACAAATAGAAACAGATGTTATGTACGTCTACTATAAGATTATAAAACTAACCTCCTCTCATGCTTTCTACTTCTCAAATAACATGACCAGACAGAGAGGTCATGAGTAAAAAAGGTCATTCAGTAAAAAAACAATTCACTTGTGTTTTATTTACTGTAAAATAACACATTGGTATTCTGCTGTTGTATATTAGTCTTCTGTGAGCTTCGGTAGCATGAATCAAGATCACTGAACTTGATGAGCTCTAGGACAGTGAGGTTTTTAAATTGGTCAGGAAAGGTTCAGGCCGAGACCTCACCACTTTTTCAGGCTCTTGTTTGTTGTCCTTGTTCAGTTGCTCAGTCGTGTCCGACTGTTTTCAACCCCATGAACTGCAGCACGCCAGACTTGCATATCCTTCACCATCTCCCAGAGCTTGCTCAAACTCACGTCCATTGAGTCAGTGATGTCATCCAACCATTTTGTCCTCTGTCATCCCCTTCTCCTCCTGCCTTGTATATTGCCCAGCATCAGGGTCTTTTCAAATGAGTCAGCTCTTTGCATCAGGTGACCAAAGTATTAGAGCTTCAGCTTCAGCATCAATCCTTCCAATGAATATTCAGGATTGATTACCTTAAGGATTGGCTGGTTTGATCTCCTTGCTGTCCAAGGGACTCTCAAGAGTCTTCAACACCACAGTGCAAAAGCATCAATTCATCGGCACCCAGCCTTCTTTACAGTCCAATTCTCACATCCATACATGACTACTGGAAAAGCCATATCTTTGACTGTATGGATCTTTGTTGGCAAAGTAATGTCTCTGCTTTTTAATATGCTGTCTAGGTTTGTCATAACTTTTCTTTCAAGGAGGAAGCGAGCTCTTGGAAAACAGTCAATTGTTTTTTCTTGGTGAAACTCTAACTTTACTCCTTAATTTTTCATTCAAACTTCTATAATGATAAAAGAAGTAAAGTCTTAGAAATTACCTACACTTTATATTTATTAATGCCAGATTATTTTCAGTAAAATTGACATTTCACAAAGTAAGATTCCTAAAATTTTAGGACAGGTAACCTGGAAGAGAGGATAGTTAAAATAACAACAAGAATCTAGTCACTAGACCCAGAGTCCTCCAACATGGCCCAGTGGCTATGCATCAGGGGAGGAAATGACATTTTGTACTTCCCTAAAATCAATCCACATCACTTCCAAAATTCTCCTTTTCCTACCTGGTGTGCCCCATGAAGACAATACTAGCAACAACAGTGATCATCGTAGCTAATATCTGTGGTTCTCTGATATGTGCCAACCACCTTGATAAGCTTCACATACACATATTTATTTTCATTTAATCTTTGCAATAATCCTAAAATATAGGTATTATCATCTCTCCTATTTTGTAAATAAGGAAATTAAAATGCTCATTGCTTCAATAATTTATCCAGTATTATACAGCTAATAAATGATGAGGCTGAAATTTTAGTCCAGTTCTTTCCAAATCTATAAACTATGCACTTGAACATTAACATATGTATTGCCACCACCAAGTGCATCTAAGCTATTTTTGAGCCTCTTTATAATTCTTCTTCTTAGAAGATTCTTACCCCAATTTTTGCAACCATTGTATAAAAACAATTACTTATAATACCATTTTTCCTTTATGGTTTTCCTTTCCTTTATGGTTAATCCTAAAAGACTAACCTTTCCTTTATGGTTTTCTCAAAAACCATAGCTTTGACTAGACAGACCTTTAGTTTTCCTTTATGGTTTTCTAAAAAATCGCAGCTTTGAAAAGATGGACTTTTGTTGGCAAAGTAACGTCTCTGCTTTTTAATATGCTATCTAGGTTAGTCATAGCTTTTCTTCCAAGGAGCAAGTGTCTTTTAATTTCATGGCTGAAGTCACCAACTGCAGTGATTTTTGGAGCTCCCCTCAAAAAAGTCTCTCTCACTGTTCCATTGTTTCCCCATCTATTTGCCATGAAGTGATGGGACCGGATGCCATGATCTCAGTTTTCTGAATGTTGAGTTTGAAGCCAACTATTGCACTCTCCTCGTTCACTTTCATCAAGAGGCTCTTTAGTGCTTCTTTGCTTTCTGCCATGGTGGGGATGTCATCTGCATATCTGAGGTTATTGATATTTCTCCCAGAAACTTGATTCCAGCTTGTGCGTCATCCAGCCCACATTTCTCATGATGTACTCTGCATATAAGTTAAATAAGCAGGGTGACAGTATACAAGCCTTGATGTACTCCTTTCCCAATTTGGAATCAGTCTGTTGTGCCATGTCCAGTTCTAACTGTGGTTTCTTGACCTGCATACAGATTTCTCAGGAGGCAGATCAGGTGGTCTGGTATTTCCATCTCTTTAAGAATTTTCCACAGTTTGTTTTGATCCACACAGTCAAAGGCTTTGGTATAGTCAATAAAGCAGAAATAGATGTTTTTCTGGAACTCTCTTGCTTTTCCTATGATCCAATGGATGTTGGCACTTTGATCTCTGTCTCCTCTGCCTTTTCTAAATCCAGCTTGAACATCTGGACATTCACGGTTCACATACTGTTGAAGCTTGGCTTGGAGAATTTTTAGCATTACTTTGCTAGTGTGTGAGATGAGTGCAATTGGGAAGTAGCTTGAGCATTCTTTGGCACTGCCTTTCTTTGGGATTGGAATGAAAACTGACCTTTCCCAGTCCTGTGGCCACTGCTGAGTTTTCCAGATTCGCTGGCATATTGAGTGCAGCACTTTACCAGCATCATCTTTTAGGATTTGAAATAGCTCAACTGGAATTCCATCACCTCCACTAGCTTTGTTCATAGTGATGCTTCCTAAGGGCCACTTGACTTCGCAGTCCAGAATGTCTGGCTCTACATCAGTGATCACACCATTGTGATTATCAGGGTCGTGAAGATCTGTTTTGTACAGTTCTTCTGTGTATTCTTGCTACCTCTTCTTAATATCTTCTACTTCTGTTAGGTCCATACCATTTCTGTCCTTTATTGTGCCCATCTTTGCAGGAAATATTCCCTTGGTACCTCTAATTTTCTTGAAGATATCTCTAGTCTCTCCAATTCTATTGTTTTCCTCTATTTCTTTGCATTGATTGCTGAGGAAGGCTTTCTTATCTCTCCTTGCTATTCTTTGGAACTCTGCATTCAAATGGGTATATCTTTCCTTTTCTCCTTTGCCTTTCGCATCTCTTCTTTTCATAGCTATTTGTAAGGCCTTCTCAGACAACCATTTTGCCTTTTTGCATTTCTCTTTCTTGGGGATGATCTTGATCATTGCCTCCTGTACAATGTCACGCACCACTGTCCATAGTTCTTCAGGCACTCTATCAGATCTAATCCCTTGAATCTGTTTGTCACTTCCACTGTATAATCATAACGGATTTTATTTAGGTCATACCTGAATGGTCTAGTGGTTTTTCCTACTTTCTAAAATTTAAGTCTGAATTTGGCAATAAGGAGTTCATGATCTGAGGCACAGTCAGCTCCAGGTCTTGTTTTTGCTGACTGTATAGAGCTTCTCCATCTTTGGCTGCAAAGAATATAATCAATCTGATTTCGGTATTGACCATCTGGTGATGTCCATGTGTAGTGTCTTCTCTTGTGTTGTGGAAAGAAGGTGTTTGCAATGACCAGTGTGTTCTCTTGGCAAAACTCTGTTAGCCTTTGACCTGTTACGTTTTGTACTCCAAGGCCAAATTTGCCTGTTACTCCAGGTATCTCTTGACTTCCTCCTTTACATTCCAGTCCCCTGTGATGAAAAGGACATTTTAGGGGTGGGGTGTTACTTTTAGAAGGTCTTGTAGGTCTTCATAGAACTGTTCAACTTCAGCTTCTTCAGCATTACTGGTTGGGGCACAGACTTGGATTACTGTGATAGGGAATGGTTTGCCTTAGAAATGAACAGAGATCATTCTGTCATTTTTGAGATTGCATCCAGGTACTGCATTTCAGACTCTTTTGTTTACTATGATGGTTACTCCATTTCTTCTAAGGGATTCTTGCCCACAGTTGTAGTTATAATGGTCATCTGAGTTAAATTCACCCATTCCAGTCCATTTTAGTTCACTGACTCCTAAAATGTCGATGTTCACTCTTGCCGTCTCCTGTTTGACCACTTCTAATTTGCCTTGATTCATGGACCTAACATTCCAGATTCCTATACAGTTTTGCTCTTTACATCATCAGACTTTACTTCCATCACCAGTCACATCCACAACTGAGTGTTGTCTTTTGCTTTGGCTCTGTCTCTTCATTCTTTCTGGAATTATTTCTCCACTGATCTCCAATAGCATATTGGGCACCTACCGACCTGAGGAGTTCATCTTTCAGTGTCCTATCTTTTTGCCTTTTCATACTGTTCACGCGGTTCTCAAGGTAAGAATGCTGAAGTGGTTTGCCATTCCCTTCTCCAGTGGACCACGTTTTGTCAGAACTCTCCACCATGACCTGCCTGTCTTGGGTGGCCCTATACAGCATGGCTTATAGTTTCATTAGGTTAGACAAGGCTGTGGTCCATGTGATCAGATTGGTTAGTTTTCTGTGATTGTAGTTTTCATTCTGTCTGTCCTCTGATGGAGAATGTTAAGAGGCTTATGGAAGCTTCCTGATGGGAGAGACTGACTGAGGGAAAAACTGGGTCTGGTTCTGATGGGCGGGGCCATGCTTAGTAAATCTTTAATCCAATTTTCTGTTGATGGGCAGGGCTGTGTTCCCTCCCTCCACTGCTGCACTCAGTGTCCTCAACCCTGCAGCAGGCCATCACCAACCCACACCTCCGCCGGAGACTCCTGGACACTCACGGGCAAGTCTGGGTCTGGGTCCTGGTATGCACAAGCTTTTGTTTGTGCCCTGCAAGAGTCTGTTTCCCAGTCCTGTGTAAGTTCTGGTGGCTCTATGGTGGGGTTAATGGCGACCTCCTCCAAGAGGGCTTATCAGAGCACCCAGAGCCCCTACCCCTGCGGCAGTCCACTGCTAACTCGTACCTCTGCAGGAGACACTTGAGCATAGTTCTGGCTCAGTCTTTGTGGGGTCTCTGGGTCCTGGTGCGCACAAGGTTTGTTTGAGCCCTCCAAGCATCTCTGGTGTGTATGGGGTTTGATTCTAAACACGATTTCACCCCTCCTACCGTCTTGTTGGGGCTTCTCCTTTGCCCCTAGGCATAGGGTATCTTTTTTTGGTGGGATCCAACATTCTCTTGTCGATGGTTGTTCAACAGCGAGTTGTAATTTTGTAGTTCTCACAGAAGAAGAGTGCACATCCTTCTACTCTGCTATCTTGAGGTCTGAAAAAAACCATAAAGGAAAACTTTATGGAAAAAAAAGGACCTACCTTAATCATAAAGGAAAGGTTAGTCCTTCAGGACTAAAGGAAATCAGTCCTGAATATTCATTGGAAAGACTAATGCTAAAGCTGAAACTCCAATACTTTGGCCACCTGATGCGAAGAACTGACTCATTGGGAAAGACCCTGATGCTGGCAGGAGGAAAAGGGGATGACAGAGGATGAAATGATTGGGTGGCATCACCAACTCTATAGACATGAGTTTGAGTAAGCTCCAGGAGTTGGTGATGGACAGGGAAGCCTGGGGTGCTGCAGTCCATGGGGTCGCAAAGAGTGGACACGACTGAGCGACTGAACTGAACTGGCAATAGCATTACCTAAGAGTATTGTATAAATAGTATGAGTAGTATTTTTGGTTACTTATCTTGAAATTTCCCCCTTCCAAGACATCCCCTACTTTAAAAGTTTTTGAATTATTAATTGCATATTCCTACCCATAAGAATAATATTTACTCTTATCCTCTTTTATTTCCAGACTGAAAGCTTCACCTGTTTAGTTTCACTACAGGCAGCCTCTTCTGAACTATGCCTGGCTCTTTGCTGGCTTTCTTAGTCTGTTCTGACTAATACATTAGTGACAACAAACAGCAAGTAACACTGAGCACTGCACGTGCAGACAAATCTGATTTTGAACAGGTTTTTTCCTAATATGCAAAAAGTGTGAAAAAGAGGAACCCTGCAGGTATATGGATGCTTTCCTGAAATGTCTATAAGGTCATCAGTGTGGAAGGATTCGTTTTTGGTTTGGGGGAGGAGCGGTTTGTAGATCACCATAGAGTAGAACAATAACTGTTAGAAAAGGATATATTTCTTTAAAATGGATAGCAAGGACCTACTGTATAGCACATGGAACTCTGCTCAATGCTATGCAGCAGCCTGGATGGGAGAGGAGTTTGAGGGATAATGGATACATGCATATGTCTGGCTGAGTCCCTTTGCTGTTCACCTGAAATTATCACAACATTGTTTAGTGGTTATACCCCACCCAACACAAAATAATTTTTTTTTTTTAAAAAAAGGAGATATTTCTGCTCACAATCAGGAAATTCTTTGTGATGTTGAGAGGCCAACAGATTTGGCACCAAGGAACTGAGTGTGGAGGCCTCCAAGCAGAGCTGGAAGACCTCTTTGTACAAAGATTAATCATGATGCTACACAGTCTTCAGGGTCTGTTGAACTCCCAGATTCCACATTTCTTTTTGATAGTTTCTTCCAAGTTTAAAAACCCTATGGTTGGTGCATTTAAATATTTTTAGAACAGCTGCTACACCTTATTAGATAAATTTAGTCTGGGAGAAAACACTTCTTGAACTATTAGCTGCCCACAACTTAAATAATAGAGCTAATTTCAGTAATGCAAAATAATTATTCTTCTATCGTCTGTATTGTGTAGCCTTGTGGAAAGGAAACATGTTTTCTTTCATCCAATATGTCAATTATTGAATAGATTATTGTTCTATTGCTTTAGATGAGTTAATGTTAGTATTTTGGGATAAAAGGACTTTTATAAAACATGATCCTTCTCTTAAGGACCTCAAGAAATTTGATAAGGAAGATACATAAACAACTATACTAAAGGTAACAAATGCAAGAATAAAAGTCTGCATAAAAGGTCTATAAAAGCTCTGAAAATGGAACGTATCTTTATTTAACATGAGGCTATCTTGTACATAAGAATATTGATAAAAAGGAAAATTAAGAGTTTCCTGGAAGTCCAGTGGTTAGGACTTAGTGCTTTCATTGCTGTGGCCCAGGTTAAATCCTTGGTTGGGGGGCTAAATCCCACAAGCTGCGCAGAGCAGCGCCCTCCTTGCAAAGAAAGGAAAATTAAGCCAATTTTTCATTCCTTTTTTTAATGTTCTGCCTCCTCTTCCTCCTTTTCAACATACATTACTTTTATTATAGGTCTTGACTTCATTACATAATTTTATATTGTCCAAATTGAGCTTCCCAAGTGGCTCAGTGGTAAAGAATCCACCTGCCAATGCAAGAGATGCACTTTCTATCCTTGGGTCAGGAAGATCCCCTGGAGATGGACATGGCAATCCACTCCAATATTCTTGCCTGGGAAATCCCATGGACAGAAGAGTCTGGTAGGCTACAATCCATGGAGTCGCAAAGAGTTGGACACGACTTAGTGACTAAACAATAACAACATAATAAAAAAATCACAGTATAAGGAAGATTTTTACATGTTTCAGAATTTCTTCTTTCCCTTTTAAGTAATTAGTTTTCAAACTCATTTTTCACTTTGAATTCAGAAGTATTGCCAATATCCTTTTATAATATAGATATTCTCTATTCCTGGGAATTGAAGTCCTGTTCTTAAATGTATCATCATCATGTACGACAATAACAATGACCCTCTGATAAGATGACACAAGATCTGAAATTGTTTTGAATTTCTACACTTTAGTGAAGTTTCTCTCTGCAACTTTGTTGATCAGGTCTTTCTTTCCTACTTTTTTATCTTTTCCACATGAGTGTAAGATGATAAATCAGGGCCTGGGGTATAATCCAAAACCAAAGGGCAGGAACTAACTGGCTCTCAACCACATAACCAACGTGCTATAATGAACAAAGCTGATTAAATTCAAGAGTAGCTCAGAACAGATTTTATCGTCACAAGCATTTCCAGTTTCAGACCAAATAACAAAGTTCTCTGAGACTCTTAGATTAATGTCATGTTTATCAAACAAGCCTGATCAGAAGACTCACCCGACGGCATTCAAATCCATAGACCTCTCCCCTAAAATGTCAGATTAAGTAGATCAGGAGTGGGATCTCAAAATATTTTATTTTAACAAAAATCTAAAATTATCCTAACAACCAGGCAAATTTAACACAGCTTTAACATATCATCATAAGTCATTGTCATCTACTACATATTTAACCTATAGACTTCACGATATAATTCACTAATGATTTAATCCAATCCATACCTCTTTCTGACAGTGAATACTCAGTGTACTAAAGACATTTCAAAATAAATGGTATGTACCTTTCTATATGTTCTCTTTTAAGAAAAATTGTTATTGAATAACATAAACAAGGGAGAGTTATTTACACCAGTATATACAAATCTGAAGAAAGGAATGGAAACATTATACAAAAAGAAAAAAGAAAAGAAATAACAAATATGCATTAGCCATAAACTTTAACCCAAGACTAATTGGATATACACTCAAAGAGTTCTATTCTCCTTCTCTGATCCACACTCACAGTTTGTTATTTGTAGCTATAGCAATTCAGACCTTGTAGCTGTTGAGCATAAACATTCAAACAAACATTTTCAGTACTTTACATGCATCTAGAATGCCTCTTTCTGAAATCAGGTTTCCTCCATTTCTTCCCAAATCAAAACATTCCTAGGCTTGCAGTCTTCTTATTTTTGGAGAACTTACACTATATTACATCAAACGTATTAAGATGATGCCTCACAGTAAATATAATTTTTCTATAAATATTTTTTAAAATTCTTATAATATGACTTTTGATACTATTTGGCCACAAAACACTAACTTAAGTCACAGATGGCTATGATTTCTCAGCAGTTACCATGCACGTTTTAGAATTCTTCAAAAGGGGAAAATGTGTCACCCATAAATTGTTTTCATATGTAAGAAATTTCATAAATAATAAAATTAAAAATTAATAAATGGAAGATAGTTTGTTGAATGTTCTGCTTTATTGACTATGCCAAAGCCTTTGACTGTGTGGATCACAATAAACTGTGGAAAATTCTGAAAGAGATGGAAATACCAGACCACCTGACCTGCCTCTTGAGAAATCTGTATGCAGGTCAGGAAGCAACAGTTAGAACTGGACATGGAACAACAGACTGGTTCCAAATAGGAAAAGGAGTACGTCAAGGCTGTATATTGTCATCCTGCTTATTTAACCTATATGCAGAGTACATCATGAGAAACGCTGGGCTGGATGAAGCACAAGCTGGAATCAAGATTGCCGGGAGAAATATCAATAACATTATGGCAGAAAGTGAAGAACTAAAGAGCCTCTTGATGAAAGTGAAAGAGGAGAGTGAAAAAGTTGGCTTAAAGCTCTACATTCAGAAAACTAAGATCATGGCATCTGGTCCCATCACTTCATGGCAGATAGATGGGGAAACAGTGAAAATAGTGGCTGACTTTATTTTCCTGGGCTCCAAAATCACTGCAGATGGTGATTGCAGCCATGAAATTAAAAGACTCTTACTCCTTAGAAGGAAAGTTATGACCAACCTAGACAATATATTAAAAAGCAGAGACATTACTTTGCCAACAAAGGTCCATATAGTCAAGGCTATGGTTTTTCCAGTGGTCATGTGTGGATGTGAGAGTTGGACTATAAAGAAAGCTGAGTGCAGAAGAATTGATGCTTTTGAACTGTGGTGTTGGAGAAGACTCTTGAGAGTCCCTTGGACTGCAAGGAGATCCAACCAGTCCATTCTAAAGGAGGTCAGTCCTGGTTGTTCATTGGAAGGACTGATGTTGAAGCTGAAACTCCAATACTTTGGCCACCTCATGTGAAGAGCTGACTCATTGGAAAAGACTCTGATGCTGGGAAAGATTGAGGGCAGGAGGAGAAGGGGACGACAGGGGATGACATGGATGGATGGCATCACCAACTCAATGGACATGGGTTTGGGTGGACTCAGGGAGTTGGTGATGGACAGGGAGGCCTGGCTTGCTGCAGTTCATGGGGTCACAAAGAGTTGGACACGATTGAGCGACTGAACTGAACTGAACTGAATCTTACCTTTGTAATTTCTTTCTCTATTTAGAATCAAATGGAGTTTTTTTTTGGGGGGGGTGGGTTTTGTTTTATTTTTAAGATATCGAACAATTAACTGGTTTCTGACAAGTTTGGAGGCCCTGTATACTATCCCTATAATGCTTAATGGTGCTGCCCCATTTAAGACTATGAAATAAATCAACTCATCTGTTCTTCTTTTCTCTGTCCCATGTCCATTCCAGAAATTCTTCACCTTTGAAGTAAACAAAATAAAGCTCCTGGGGTGATCAGATTTGATTATTTAAAAACAGATTTGAGAGAGGATTTAGAGAGTAACATTTATGTCCATGGTTAAAAATTTTATAGTTTTATTTGGGGATCTGTTGCTCTTTTCTGAACCTTACAAAATGATTCTAGGTCATTAGGCTTTCCTGCTCTTCCAATCTGTCATGATGTGTCAGTTCCATTGCAGAGGAACTAAACTTGGGAGGTGGGTGACAAGGGCAAACCAGTATGAACACAATCAGTCATAGAAATTACCTTGCTAACTCACCTTCTCAAATATACATACATTTACTTGTGAACCTGTTAGGACTCTGATCCTTTGTGCTTGTATGAACAGTTAACTTTTTATAACAGAGCATTGAATACTTCTCAAACACATATCTAAGAGCAACAATTCACTGGAATATGAACTAAGAATCGTCATCTTGGAAGATTAGAAATGAACTGACTCTCAAATCCTGACTTGGCTAAAGAGTTTTATTTTTCTCATTATTAGTTTTATAGTAACAGATCTAGAAATAACAAAGCATGTCAGCAAACGTCTCTTTTCTCAATATTTGTGCCTGAGTTGGCAGCATAACTGCTGACAATCTTACATGCAATCTGCTCTGCTAAGATCTGCAGACTTAACTGTGTTTAGGTAGTTCAGATAAGCTTTGAATAAGCATCTGAATTTCTGGGTGCTTATGGAAAATGAACCAAATTCTTCTCCTTTTGAGATTCGCTTATGTCTTATTGTAATGCATTCATGTAGGAACAATAGAAGGTCTTACTTTACATACCTAATCTTACGATTAATATTAAACAATGAATTCAATGTTATCAGCCACGTGGTACTTCATTCATGCCAGTGAGCAGGGATCTTTTGTGTTTATTTTATTTCCAAATAGTAAAATGCTATGCTATTTGCTTTCTTAAAACAGCTGCAGTGTTTCTCTGGGGAATTGGCATTTCATGGAAAAGTGTGATCACTGATTCCAAAAGACTAAATGATATAAAAACTGTAAAATTGTGCATGCAGTCAGGTGATACAATGGGAGAGGAGGCTGGTGGTGACAGACTTTGTTTTCCTGGTCTAGTTAAAGTCCAGCTACTGCTTCCATTTTTTCTTCCTGTTACCACCGATCATATGCTGTTACTTTCCTTTACCAAACTAAATCTGCAAGTTGAAAAGTTACACACCATTAGGAATATTTAGGGGCTTCCCATGTGATGCAGTGGTAAAGAACCCGCCTGCCAATGCAGGAAATTCAAAAGATGAGGGTTCATTCCCTGTGTTGGGAAGATCCCCTGGATAGGAAAGGGCAACCCACTCCAGTATTCTTGTCTGGAAAATTTCATGGACAGTGGAGCCTGGCAGGCTACAGTCCATGGGGTCGCAAAGAGTCAGACACGACTGAGCGATTGAGAACACATACACACACACACACACACACAGAAAACTACCTCTTCATAATTGATTTACTTGCAATTAGAATAAATTGCCACTTATCTGGTAAGCATATGTGGTTCGTGAGTCCAAAGGACACGTTTCTAGAAGAGGTGTTTTCTAAGTCCCTAGAAAAATTTACAAATACATGCTCCCCTTTCCAAAAAGTCAAAAAGTAAGCCTGCTCCCACAGCCTTAACAGGCAGGTTCTTACCTGTTATCAACAGGCAAGTTGATCAACAGTAAGTAATAACTTAAAACAAACTTTAAAAACAGATTTTTTTAAGTCAAAATACATTTGCCACTTAAAAAGAGCCAAAAAAATTGAGTAATACGCTTTAATCTTCTACTGTATTTCAGGCATTGAAATATTTGCTTCTCCCCACACTCCATTTCGTTCTCAAAACTTTTTGAAGGAGATAGAGTTTGGGAACTGATGACTAAAACCACCGTTCTTGGCCAGGCGCAATAATAAACCGTAATAACCGATAACCGTTTACACAAGTTGTCTCACAACAGGAGGCCCCCATAAGGAATGCAGTGCTGCCACCGAAAACTAACTGGGAGAATTCAGGAGGAGCCAAAAGGAGGGAGCACATTTCCCAGAAACACTCATACAGAAATCCGTCTTGTCTGAGAGATGAGCGTGCCACCAGGAAGGACCCTGAGTCAGACCACAAATGGGCAGACTAGGTGATTGGCCAGAGACAGCCAGCATACCAACTCCTTCATCATAGAACCTGAGACTGGGATGTATCCAGAACAGCTTCCCACTGCCCACTTATACCTCGATTGCCACCCACCAAACAGGGGAAAAATCTAGTTGGCATTTCTAATTTCTCCCCCCTTTCTCTTTACTACTTCCTTCCTCAACATCCTCTTGAGGAGAAATGGGGGAAAGGAATTCTTTCCTGCTGCAAAGTGATGCCACAGAAATGTAGGAAATGTCTTCATTTCCTTTTACCAAATTGAAATTTTTCACTTTATTAATTCACTAATTTACAATCATTCTTCTGAATCAAAGCTTAATTATATAAGAGAAAGTATACTGGCATGTAAACAGCCTATTTATAATGCAGGATTTAATATCTCAACTTATCTCTAAAAAGATTTATCCAAAAATAAACACTTTTAAAATATTTTAACAGTGAACTTTATAAAAAAAATTTAAGCAGAGCTATAGAGTGTTTTCGTCATAGACTCTAATAGTCAAAATTTTACATGTTTTTATATATAGTAAGTTAATAGTTTACTAAATTCTATTTTTAAAGAATATTTGTTTAATATGGGAATTTAAGTTTACTGTCTAATCAACAAGCCGAGTAAATGCTACAAGATATGATAGAACTCTAGCTTAGAGAGGACATAGAGGCTTTGCTATTTTCAATATCTTCAAGTAGTAGTGAAACAACCACACCAGCTGAGTCTAACCTAGCATGTGATGATTCAGAAAAAGATGTGTTTATACACATTGCAGCTAACCACCTTAAGGATCGATGTTATAACCTTTAATAGATTAAGAAGGGCTTCTCTCCCTGAGAAATCCCATGGACAGAGGAATCTGGTAGGCTACAGTCCATGGGATTACAAAGAACCAGACGCAATGGAGCACACACACGCGCAGATACACACACACACACACACACACACACACACACAGAGTAAGAAACTGAAGCCCCCACAGAGCAGGTGCATGGCTCAAGGTTACACAACTAGCAGATAATAGATATGGGAACTAAATCAGTTCTGATTCTAAATCCCTCACTATTTCCAGCACACATACTAAAATATGCCAACTGAAACATCATTATTTTCATTGACATCCAATAGCAACAAATTAATAATGACAAATGTATTAAATTTATTATTTATTTATTAAATTTATATATTGAATTAATTATTTAATGTTATTAAATAGACTAATAATCATGAATTTTTACCTTAATTGAATTATTGGAATCATTTTAAACAAATTAATATTAATAACAGCTCAATGATAGAAAATATAAAGGAAATTCATGAGACCTCCTCTCTTTTTTCTTCATTCTTGCTCAAAATTTTAGCTTACAAAATTCAGAAGTTGTTACTTCCTTTCTGAAGTTTCAAAACCTTTTAAACCGAATAATTTTCACTTCCAACCATCTTGGTCATGTATACTATATGTCAACAATTTCAGCTAGATTCTCAACTCATTACCATCCCCCACAATTGTGCCTCTACCACCTACAACTCCAATAGCTCTCTCTAAGCAAGATGTTCTACCTCCCAGCTCCCTCTCACCCTTTCTGTGTTCATACTTCTCTGTGAACTTCCTCAAAGCTCTGACCTCTCCACCTCACCTGGGTGTTGCTTTCTGCTTTCTCTCCCCCCTGTCCAACCTCAGTCCTCATTGCTCATGGTTGAGCATGTATTTTCTCACCTCCAGAACACTTCATCACTTGCACGCATAAATTTCTGCTGTGCTTTCCAGCAAAACACCAAACTCAACCTAGTGACGTTATCTGAGTAGAGAAATGTGTGCCTCTGAGGAAATCACACCATGCACTTCGTTCATAATGTCTCACCTTAGCAAAGCCTGAAACATCAGCTACCAACGCTTTTACTTGACTAATCAACCATCTTCATCTCATTACCTCCAGGCATAAGGAGATGAGTCCTACTAAGATTCTTGCATTATACCTACCCCCCAAACCTCCCTGAAATCTTACTCTATGAGCCATCCTCAGCCAAAAAATAGTATAGGTAGATGATGGATAGATAGAACTCACCTGATGCTCAGTTCCCTTCAGAGCACAACATGCTCTTTTTTTGTGTCTTAACTTTTAAGAGTAACTGTACTCTTAAAGATACTGTCTTCATTCCTCATTTCCAAGTCAATTCTCAACCCATTTATAGTTGTTTTCTGTCTCCACTTCAACCCTACTCCAAAAATCTCCAGTGACTTCCTTTGTTGCCAAATCAGTGGATCCTTTTTAATATCATTGCTTAATTGGCACTGTCAATTATTCCCTCCTTGGAAAATCTGCCTATGATTTCTAAAAGTTTGAGTAACTTATTACTTTTCTCTGTCAATGTACCCTCTCCTCTGTTCACTACTGAAACACTTGTGTTTCTCAGAGTCCTGTCATCAGCTCATTGGCTTATTGATTTTAAATGCTTCCCTGATTGACTTCATTCATTCTGATGGTTTCAAAATGCAAATGATTTCCCATCTGTGTCTTTCTCTCTCTCTATCTCTCTCTCTCTCTCTCACACACACACACACACAGATATCCCTAGCCAGTCCAGTCATCTTTCCCAAGCTTCAGAATTACATATTTAACCGGCTGCTGGAGATCTCCACCTATATATTTTGTGTATGTGTGCACACTGGGTCATGTCTGACTCTTTGCAGCCTCATAGTCTATAGCCTGCCAGTTTCTGTCTGTGGAATTTCCCAGGCAAGAATACTGGAGTGGGTTGCCATTTCCTACTCCAAGGGATCTTCCCAACCCAGGGATCATTCCTTGTCTCTTGCATCTCCTGCACTGGTAGGCAGATTCGTTACCACTTACCTGGGAAGTCCTATGTAGATACAAATTCAACACATTTAAAACTGACTTTATTTTTTATCCCTAAATCATGGCTCTATCCATTAAGATCCTTAAATTAGAAATCCCAAATTCATCCTTGATTCTTTCTTGATAAGTTTCTAATCCAAATATAAAGTTTTGCTAATTTTACTCAGTAAGATTTTTCTCCTCCGCTGCTCTAGGTTAGGAACACATCTTGACTTGGAGGATTGTTAAAACTCTCCAATCCAAAACTGTCTCCAAATGGTCCACCATTTGAAAATACCCCATGCAAAAATACCCAGGCCACTTTCCTGCCTAAATCTTTGGTGGCTCTCATGGCCTTCAAAGAATCAAGTCTTGTTCTCTGCAACTTCACCAACCTCATCTCCCCAGATTTACTAAACCCAAGGGCAGACCCAGGCTTGATGGGGGCTGAGGCACTGTAATTTGAGGAAGGAATCTTCTTTAAGAAAAAGGAAACAAAATTAGATACAAAAGTAAACATGCCTTTTGAGTGAAAAAAAGAAATCACAACAAATGTTGAAACCTGAAAATACAGGTCACTTTCCTGGAGGTCTCTAGGCATTTAAACAGAAATGTTTACACAGACATGATTCTAGATTGTAACCTGGCCTCCCCTTCCCACCTAAAACTTCCATAACTCCCAGCAACCCCCAGAGATCATCAGGAACTATTCAAGTGAAAGAACCTGAAGGCTGAGCTTCATCAGCTTTCCAGTAAATTCTGTTCTACTTGCACTTTAAGTTCCAACAAACTAAGCTATGTTCCAAACACACACCAGGCAACTTGCAGTCTCTTTGCCTTTGCTTATGCATTAAAGTCACTTGTCTATTCTATGCCCTGCCCTGTCTTGCCTTACCATCCCCTCTAAGTCTCCATGCATCCTTCTTGGCTAAATAATTCCTAACTATTGTTCAACGTTCATGTCAAGTGTTGCCTGATTCACCCACAATGGGAGACTCCCCTCCTCAGAGCTCTCTTAATTTCAAGAGCAGCTCTCCCTTAACATTTGCTGGGTCCCGAGCAAGAATCCAAATGGAAACCCATTTCTGTATACCCAAATATCTAAAAGTTATTAAATCAAGCTGCCAAACTGTTAACTGAAATAGATTCTGTCCTTCCACCGTGAGAGATATATCTTCTAGATGGCTGAGTTCAAAGCTAGAATTCTTGAACTCCTTGCAGTTCTGAGCCAGAACTTGCCACACTGGAAGAGCTTTTCTCAATGACAGTATCATATCGACTATTCTTCTTAATTAACTCTTTGCACAGACTTTCTTCCACATGGCAACAGCTTCAGATGTGTACATGTCGACAACCAGCTCTGTTATATATATTGCAGCTCCAACTATTACCACTGCAAACAGCTGTCAAGGACCACCCTTTGGGGCTAGGAGGGTGCACATCAGGGGCACAGTTCAGCAGGTGGACTCAGGAAAGAGGAGAGTGCAGAGAATTCCAGGTCCAGTGCACAGTCTAGAAGAGGAAACAGACTTTGGTGATTACACGTCCTTGATCCTCCAAATGCTCCACCCCATCGGAAAGGACAGGCCACACACAAGAGAATGCAGAGTAAAGCTTTCTAAAGCAGAGAGGTCAGGGCAGGCGCCCCTCTTGCCTGGGTCTGAGGGAGACACTTTATATGAATGATTGGCATGTCTCCCCACTAGACTGTGAACTCTTCATGAGCAAAAACTGCTTTTTCATCCATTGTTGCAAGCAAACCACAAATGCCTAAGAATAAACGAGTAAGTAAGCAAATAGATAAAGGAAGAAAGAATAGAAGAAAAGCATAAATCAGGAGCTAGAATGCCTATAAAATGACTCCCATCAGTCTCCCCATGGATCTCTAGAATCTGTTCACAAAGAAGACTTTCCTATCAGGAGACAAGACTTCTTTAAGTGCAGTTCTCTGGGATGCCAATCACAAATGCAGTGATTTAAAATACGTAGATGGTGTCCAGCAATATGCCTTTTTACAAGTTCACCAGTGATTCCCATGTGCCTTGACCAGGGGTTTTAAAAGTACAAATACCGTTTGAGGTAACACCTAGAACCATCTTCAAAATGAAGTGTAATTGTTTCTCAGTCAATAAATAATGTTGCCTGGTAGCAAAGACTTCCCCAACTCAGCAGTGAGAGAGAAAGTCTGCCTGATGGAGAGTTGGAAGGGACAAGGTGAGAGGAGGCTGTAAAAAGGAGGATAATAAAACACCACTTTTCAAGAAATGAATGCACAGTACCTAACTCAATACCTGCTGCCAAGTAACTGCTCAAAATGTGGGAGATTAGAAGAGGAGAATAACTTTCAAAGGCCTCTCAGTTCTAGTCACAGTTGGTCCTGTTTCTCTTCAGCTGGGCAAAGGCAAATAGAAACTGCAGTGAGGTATTTTTGTCATACGCAGCTGCATTCTGCTACCGCACTTCAAAAAAAATTCAAGTAGGATCTTTAAAAACATGTTATTGTGATGAAAGAATTTTGTTCCCAGAGAATTCATTAATCAAAGGATCACTGAAAGTACCTCACTACCAAACAATTTGTAAATAGGATGAGTTCTGTACCAAGTCTGGGATGCTTCCTTCATTAAGTTTACAGAGAAGGAAGTTGCAACAACTGTGTGATGTAGCAGAAAAAAAGGGGGCATTGGGGACTTCCCTGGTGGTCCAGTGATTGAGTTCACCTGCCAGGGAAGGGGACAGGGGTTTGATCCCTGCTCCAGGAAGATTCCACATGCCGCAGGGCAGCTAAGCCCATGTGCCACGACTACTGAGCCCGCCTGACCTAGCGCCTGTGCTCTTGCACAAGAGAAGCCACCACAATGAGAAGCCGTCACACCACAACCAGAGAGTAGCCTTCACTCACCCTAACTAGAGAAAGTCCCACGTGCAGCAATACTCAGAGCAGTCAAAAATAAATCAATAATAAATAAATAAATAAAATGTACTTCTTTTAAAAAGAAGGGACATTGGAATCAAAATCTCGGCTTTGAATACTATCTTGGAACTTCGGAAAAGTTACCTTTATTTTCTCAATTCAAAAATGTAGTTAATAACAAAACTATTTCACAAGGCTATTTTCTGAGGTTTAAATACACTGGTTTATATAAAGCACCTTCACATCACCTTATACGTAGGATCTAAAAGCGTTTGATAAACTTAAGCCCCTTCACTTTATCTAAACTGCAATAGACGTATGTACAGCGCATCACACGAGACAAAGATACATTAAAGTCAGCTTTTACCAACTTGACTTTCTAGCCAACCATCAACTAAACATCAACTAAAGTTTTCTGTACTGGTATAAATGTTTCTCACACAACAAATATTTGTTTAACATGATGTATTTCTTATTGTCTTACTTTGGTAGTCCATAAAACCCTGAGTTTCTCACATAAAATTGAGTACATTTACCAGTGACTCCTATGTCAGACTGCTTCAATTAGTGGACATAAATTATCACGTTTAATTGTACTCACCCAAAGCAATAAATAAATGAGTGTGTGAATTGAACTTAATTTGAGTTCAGACTTTGGCTTGCCTGAGTTAATTAAGTTTCTTATTCTTCACCAAGCTCCTACTAGATATAGAGTGAATCTGTTCTCTTGATTTAGAGTTTGCCTGAAGAACATTAAGCCCAGTTGTTTTAAATAACAATCCAGTATTTAAGTTCTCCTATGTTCTTTTAAAATAATTCACAAACCCAAAACCAAGATGTCAGGCATGGGAAACTTAATGCAAATACATTTTCCAAAATTGCTTGAAAATGTGTGGCAGCTGTCCCCACACGTAAAAACAATTTTTACAATGCCAGTGTCACCACTGAGGGTGATGGCATCTGTGGTCTCGATGAATTCAGCCTCAGAGTTCTTGACTTTTTCAATTCTTCTTCAAATCCTTATTAATATTCCATATAATAGCTTCTCATTTTCTTCAGACCCTACATCTAGAAATGCCTTCATTTTTCTGTGTACATAAAATGCACCTAAACCTAGAACTTGGTAAAAAAGATAATAAGCTATAAATCTAGAGGCATAGGCTAAATCTTGAATTTAGTGCTAAAGTCCAAGTAAATAAATTAACTCTTACTGATAATATTCTCTAAGATATTATTAAAATTGCAGTCATCTACATTTGTAAAGCAATACTTTGCAATTCATAAGATTTTAATAATTAACACATCTAATTCAAGCAAAAAAGAAAAAGGCCATGAGTAAAGCAAAGGGAATTTCTGTGCATGATTTCTAGAAGCACTAACAGTAATAGATACTAACAGGTCTTTCCCAACTGGACACACAGACTTTGATTTATGCCTCATACAATTGGCTTTGTGCTCCATTCCTTAGAGTCTTGAATGGTTAAATCTTTACCTCAATTAGAAAAGTCCATTCTGTAAGCTTTCACCATCAGAGTAGTCAGGCTGCTGATACTATTCCTCAGAAGAGTTCTGTCAAGTTGTTGAAAACCATTCAGTTAAATGATGCCTAACTACCTCCTAATCATTAAGACAATCAGTTCTGTATAAATATGACACACTGTCACTTCTCTTCTTAAAGTCACCCTCCACAGGCAAAAACAAGAGGTGAAATACTTTCTACTATAATTTCCTCGAAGTTTAAAGAGTCAATGCAGCTGGAAATGTCTCATAACTCTCCATTTTTTATACCGTCAACGTGTCAAGAGCAAAGACTGATGGGGCTCCTTTGGTGTCCATTAATTTGTATCTGTTGTGCTCTTTCAATTAAAAGTTTACATGTGCTTTATTTTTGTTGTGGTTGAAAGTATCCCAAAAAATAGTATCTGTAAGCAGCAAGGAGTGTAGTATTTCTGTGAAATGAATCAGGGAATCTTGACTACCAAGTTCCAGGAAATGCTGGGTTAAATTACCCTGGCCCATTAGTAACTATGCTGTGTAGTAAAAGCAGCATTGCTCTCGACTGCCGCTACCCCACTTACTATTATATGACCTTTACTGCAGAATTTCTTTACTTCACACTTCCATTTCTTCACCCATAAAATGAGGAGCCCGGAATGCAACAGATTTAAAACTCTAACATCCAGTGATTTTAAACTCTAATATCTGATCATTCTTTCTGGAAAACAAAATAATAACTTGATATCTGAGTTTTACTGGCTCTAATGGTTTGTCCTTATTTGCTTGAAATCCCAACATACAAGACATAGCCTCTGGTTTCAGGTTTTAACAAGATGTATAGTACTTTTAATGTCAATTATTCAACTTAAATTTGTAAACTAATCTAGCATTTCTTGGAACAGGTGAGAAACCAGACTGATATTCAAGCAATGTAGCAATTAACTAGTCCTCTCTGGATCATAGTGCTGTGCTTGTGGGACAAGAATATAAAAGAATTTTGTGGCACATAAAAGCAATTTATTAAAAAAAAAGAGAATAAAATCACATTTGAAATATTCTTAACTATTTTATTTCACCAAGGGTATATTATTGATACTGAGTTCTAAATTATATAGCATGTGGTTTTTAAATACTGTATTATTATTATGTATTATTTTTAAATAATGTAAATATTTCAAAGTATTGAATTATAATTTACTTACAAAATGTAAGCTCAAATGTCCCATTATTCTGATAACACATATTGTCAGATGTAGGTAGTTTTGAATAGCATATACATTATGATGGCAATTCAAGAATAATAGAATCTTTGCCTCTGACACAGTTCTTTAAATCAAACCACAAGTTGCATGAATTGAATTGAATAAGAATCGAGTGTGTTCCCTCTCCTTTAATATAAACAGTCTTTAAATGTAAACATTAAAAGAACCAACTCAAAAACAAGCTGAATATCCATTATGAGATGTTAGTATTGTGACATGAAGCTGTAATTACAGAGCATTAATTTTTATACTTTCGTGTATTTAGTATAATACTTTATTAATTACAAAGATGAAAATAAATAGACTTCACATGTTGTGTTTTGTTTAGAACAGTAATTTTTCTAAAGTTCTGAAATAAAATGTCAAGGGTTATTGTTTCTATTTTGTTCCCATTCATTTATGGCTTTTTTCCTTTAAGATTGGGTAATGTGAACCTTACCATAGCCTTTCATTTAAAGTTTTGAAAAACTCTGGATTCTTTCTTTATCAGCAAATAAAGATAAGAGTAGCATGCTAAAAATGCCAATTTTACTTCTTGTCTTGAAAGGTGATAATGTGCTTTCCAAAGCAAATTTTTTTTCCTAAGTCCGTAGACTCAGTAATAACACCTTAATAATCTTTTCATCTTGAATAGCACAATTCTTTGAAAATATTAATTACTGAATCATTCATGATATTTTGAAATTATGTTATACCACTTGTAACACTTAAGCAAATTCAAAACGTTGCACAAAGAGAAATCAATATTATTAGAGGGCTATTGACCAAGAAAGATTTTTTCAGAAACACCACTATTCTAAGCCTATGTGAGTACAATAAGCTTGAACACTAATTAGCTACTGAAAACAACAAAAGCTTTATTTGGGTGGAGAAACATGTCATTAGTCATAGGTCCTATGAGTGGAAAAATTTCAAGATACTTGAATCATGATATTTAAAAATAAATGCAGCTATCTATAATAAGTCCTTCATTTTAATCAGGTTTTTGGTACACTTAATTGATGCATTCTTGTAGCAAATAACTATGTAATGGAAAGAGATGATTAAAAATGAGTAACAGGCTTATTTTAAAACCCAACCATTTCTACTGATGTAATAGAAATAACAAATCTTAAATCACAATCATTGTATGGTAAATAATATAAAGTTTTTGACTTTTCATTTATGCTTCAGAACCCTAACCACATTGTCTCACTTATTTGTAATCCATCAACCCAGGTGACAAATAGTCTTCTATATTTACCCACTCAGAATGTACAAGAAGCATACTGTATTAGCAGCTGAAACTACAAACGCTACTGTCAATCAAACAGTCTGGCAGAGTACCATATTTCTTTTCACCAAGAGGCTTAAAGCAAAGAATCTGTGCCTAATTCTTTTAAACCTTATAGGTCAAAAGGTTTTAAAATTATTTTTGACACCATTTCTTTGCTTTGTCAACAGGCCTGAGTACTTTTTAGCTTGTAAAGGATATCAAAAATGACTCATTTTAACATCGCAAATATATGGGTTTTGAGACATCACTTTTCACAGTAACATAATTCTGCTGGCAGATTAGATGATTGCTATGCCTCAGAAAGATGTTGATATGATTTTGAAAATTGTGTCCTAAAAGCTTGGCTACATAGTACCTAGAACTGAGCCAAATGGCAAGTGAGCCCTTAGAGGTCTTTTTGGCTATGGAGAAGGCCACAGCCCTGGGGTGGGTGGTCCTTACTTAAGGGAATCCCAACTTCTAGAGGTATTGGCAATTCCCTGAGGCCTATACTGTGTCACAGGGAAACAGGTTAGCAGTTCTTTTGAAGTCATTGAATTAACTCCCCCCAAATCCAAATCACAACAGTCCATACACCTTATGATTAAAACATTAGAATCACTTTCTCCTTGTCCAGGAGTACTGAATGCACATCTTTCTTCCCTGAGCTTTTACTCCTCATAACTTGTTTCATACTGAAGTCACATCAATGAACCTTCTGGTCATTTCTAAAACCTGCCCCCTCTTTTTTCACATCTTAAATATGTCCTCCTTTCAATCCTATGAACTGAACTGTATCAATGAACTTTCCCCCTCCCAGGTACTTCCTGATCCCTGGCAGCCCTGCTGCCACGCTATTTCCCCGCCCAACAAGTTGGTTTGCTCAGAGGAGCTCAGAGAAAAGTCTTATCATTCTGTTAGCACACTACTCCTGGGAAGCAAATGTATTCCTTGCCTCTGTTGTCTAATCTTCTCACACTGATATCAATAAGGCATCTTCATGATTACATACCTTACACCTGATATACCCTCTCTCTGCAAACTTGGCGACTCCACTCCCTTCTTTAAAGTCTCTCTCTTCGTGAAGCTTTTCTTGACACACTGAAGAGCAATGACAAGCACTTCCTGGCCTCACCCTGACCAAACATGAAATACTTTCACGGTCTCTCAGTTACCACCCAAGAGTGATACACAGTGCTAGCATGTGGGGTGTCCCTTCTTTCTTTTAATGCCGCTGTACAGCCTTATCCTGTGGTGTGTATGCTCTTCATATCAGTCTGTGGGAATGTGGCTGAGCAACTGAAGAGTCCTAGAAATGACACACAATGCAGCAATGTATCAAACGCAGTAACTGCACAATTAACATTTGTATGATGATGCTGAGAATGCTTTGAACGATCGAGTTTTCTTCAAACTCCACGTGATTTGAAGAGAATTATTCCTCCTTTTTCCATTCATTAGGAAGCTCTGGGTATGATGTCGTCAATAAAGAGGAAGTGATTCAGAAAAGAGTGATTGTGATATTCACTCATGTACATGAGAGAGAATTTTAAAATATCTAAGTATACTATAATTAAGATAATTCTTCTAATTACACAAACATGTATAGTTACACAATAAAAATTAACACCCCCCTCCATTACACAATTAAGCATCTCCTCCAGAGAGGAGGAAACATCTTCGAATTCTCTTTCCTGTCCCAAATTTTCAATGGCGGCGAAAGCAATCACTATTATAGTAATGGTTGCTTTACACTGAATGTTTTATTTTTTAAATGCCACTCTCAATAAAAATTGAGCTTACTGAGACTATTGCATATTTCCTAAAGCTCGTGTTTTTTACACATAGGCAGTAGCAGTATACACTAAGCCATAGCTTAGGTTTGTTGCTATTGTGACTGTTATAAAGCAAAGGATTTTAGGTTTTTAAATTTCACCATGTTATATCTGAATGGCATTTTGCAAGCTACACCTTCATAAATCTGGGCTGTAATTGTAAATGAATAATAAATAGTAAGCATATTGTCCTGAGATGCTTTTCAATTAGCTCTCCAATGTGTTTGGTTTTTCTTGTCCATATTAACACATTGGACAAGTTATAACAAATTATAATTTCCAACATGTGTACTATGATGATGTAGGGTGGGGTGGTAAATCTCACCTGCATTTGCCAATAAGCCATTTTAAATAATTTCATTTCTACCATTTTATTTCTAGAGCCTAAAATCTTAGGCAGTTTTTGTTTCCTAGGTATTTGTCTTTTTATTTCCTATCCTAGATTTTTTTAAAGAGAAAAAGAGGAAAGAAAAGAACTTTATGCCTTAAAAATTTAAACTAAGCTCCCTTCCGAAATCTATGGTAAAAACCCATGCCTTTCAGATTTGCAAATCATTTTGCGGTAGACCCTTCTATCACATTACTTGGAACAAAACAAAGCAGAGATTTTAACAGAAAAGGTCTGTAGACATATTACAAATAGAAACATAAGGTCATGTCTTATAAAAATCAATCTGCTTTTAAAAATTTTCCTCACTAAGGAGGTTTCACATGGAATATATATAGATGGTTCAGTGATATGCATATAGGCACTAAAAACTGTCTCTCCCCCAAAATGTAAAGTTAAGAATAAATCTATAAATGGCTCTAGGGTGGCTTCTTTGGCTTCAGGGGTGTTTCATATCTGTGGGACTCCAGGCCCAGTGACGTTTTGATAGTTTTAGTGGGAAACTTTATAAAGCCATGCCTTGTGCTCGATTGCACCCTAGAGAGGATAGTATGATGATGAGGTTCTCATGCACCATTTGCCCTTGTATATGGATACATTTTCCTACGAAGTCAAACCAATAGAATCTCATTGCTGGGTAAAGGTTGACTTGGAGTTGAGTCCTGACGGAACAGCTTTTCCCTCTTCCTCTCACCTTTCAACTTTCAATTGCCCCACTTTAAAAAGAGGCAAAGAGTTTACAGAAATAGAGCTGGCTTTAAAGACTATTTATATTACAATATCAGAATTTCCTTTTTAAAAAGATTACAATAGTGTTCCTATCTTTCACAGTGATGTGACTGAGATTATTGTCTATTTGAAAACATTTCGATTATGTCTCAGGCATAAAGAGAACTTAATAAATATGGAGTTTATTGAAGGGAAATCAGCGTGTAACTGTGAAATAGTAAGTTAATAAATAAAATCCAGTGATAATATACAATGATAAAATTATCCAGTAATATATATGAACTACCATTTCAAACCAACTCTCATGAGAAGGCATTTGCCATTCCTCTTACACAGCACCTGCATGATTCGTTCTATTCTCTCTGGACATTTACGTGATGAACTCTCATTACAGAGTCCGAGAAGTTTGATATTCTATTTGTAAAACATAAAAACTTGTTAAATGAATATGCTGCTTTTTTTCCTCCAATTTTATTTTGCTGTTACCCAGTTGTAGGCCAATCAGAAGTCAAACAAAGAATTTTCTTCTGAGACCAAGAAATGGCAGTTCTGACTATTATGGAGCACAAACTTATGGCTGTTTCAATACATACTTTGCTGAACAGGGCATCTCTTAGCTTATAGCTGACAAAACACAATTGTACAGTGAGATTCATTTCCCTTGCCATAGATTACACTGCGTTGATTCTGTTTTGCTTTTGGTCACATGCCAAAGCAATACATCTAGCAACAAAAAAGCAATGCCGCTAATTAAAACAACATATTCAATCCCAACATATGCAAAAGGAAATAAATATTTAAATAAACATGGACTTGATAAAGACTGCCATGATTAAAATTATACAAGACAAAATGAAGCTCGCTTCAGCAGCACATATACTAAAATTGAAACGATACAGAGAAGATTAGCATGACCCCTGCGCAAGGATGACATGCAAATTCGTGAAGCGTTCCATATTTTTTTATGAACTCTGTGGGAGAAGGTGAGGGTGGGACGATCTGAGAGAATAGCATTGAAACATGTATATTATCATATGTGAAACAGAATGCCATTCCAGGTTTGATGCATGAAACAAATGCTCGGGGCTGCTGCACTGGGATGACCCAGAGGGGTGGGATGGGGAGGGAGGTGGGAGGGGGGTTCAGGATGGGGAACACATGTAAACCCATGGCTGATTCATGTCAATGTATGGCAAAAACCACTACAATACTGTAAAGTAATTAGCCCCCAACTAAAATAAATTAATTAATTTTAAAAAATCTAAAAAAAAAAAAAAAAGACAAAATGAAGGCCTCAGAATAGTGAATTCCCTCCCTAACATCTCCCATTTTGACTGGGTTGAGAAAGTATTCAAATCATAGAATATTTAATGATAAATAGGGTAATATATATGAAATAATAAAATACACAAAGTTTAAAAAGGAATTCATACTATAAAAAAATTTTGTCTCAAAATAGAGCTAATTGACATATTCTTTTAAATATCTTTCCTATAACATTTAAAGTACAATTTTGATTATCTGCTTTGCTTAGGCCAAGCATGTGATTTCAGCCTTCAATCCTCTTCATGCACTGGTTTGATATGACTTGAGAGTTTCTATTATTGGCCACCAGGGCTCTACAGGCAAACCTAAACATGTGGATCCCAAAGTCAAGGCAGGCTATCCCAAATTCAGCATCGCAAGAGAGTCTTGGATTTTGAAATAGAGAGTATTCAAACATGAACTTAAAAGTTGTGTTTTTTTAACATTTGATTCTTTACAAATGAGGCCCATGGATCAGAACCTCTGGAGTAGAGACAGGCAAGTACCATCGCAAACCCTTAACAACCTCTTTAATCACTAAGGAAGATGACTTAAAAAGTTTTCCAAGCTGAAAACTCAGAAAAACTTCTGCAATCCATTGCAGAAGTATATTAATTTCAGCCATTATATCATCCTCAAAATAAATCCACATCATACTGTCAAACTATGGCTGAAATTCCAATTACAAATAAGATACCTACTTTGGGTAAGCTCATATTGAAATTTTTGCCACAAAGTTCAAGTAAAGAAAGTCAGTTCTATCATTGGTCAAATGTAAGAGATGAAAAAAGAGAGAGATGGGGATTTAATTTACAATGTCTTTAATCCCTAGCAAGCTACTCTGAATCCCAACATTGCTTAATACAGTATGGCAGGGAGAAGTAACATGGTATGATTTCTCTTGTTTCCAGAAAATACATATAAATTGAAAACAAAAATTCTAAAAGAATACTAGCCTCTGTACCACATGATATTTACTAAGGATATTTTAGGGGAAATTTGGATATTCAATTTCAAACTTTCAAATGTGCTTTGCATACAGAAAGTGATAAATATTTGCTGAATATTGAGGAAATGAATATCTTGTGATTTTATTCTTATACCTAATTCTGCAATTAAACATTGCTGTATACATTTATATGTTGGGTTTTTTGGGGTTTTTTGCTAAATTTTATTATTGCCTACTTGTACTGTTACTTACATCCCCAACAACAATATATGTGAATGTGAATTCCCCTTCAAGCCTGCTAAAACAAAGAGCTTTTTATGAAGCAATGTGAAATTTAATTATATAAAACTTTTAAACTCCTGTATGCCAAAAGTAGTACGAATAAAGTTGAAAGATAACCAAAGAACTAAAAGAAGATATTCTTAATACTTACAATAAAGAGTATATATTTTACATTTCAAACAATCCAAATGAAATACAAGTGACCATAGGAATACGTAATTCATAGAATATTATACACATACCCCAATAAACATTTGAAAATGTAGTCAATTTCCCTAATAGTTTAAAAAATTCTAGTTAAGACAATAATTACTTTTTTACTTTTCAGAATGGAAAAAATTGAACAAATTCACTCAACCCATTAGTGAAAAGTGTAGGGAAATTTGATTCATATGCTTTTCCTGGAAGCATAAACTGGTGGTTTTTTGTTGTAGGATAATTTCCAGTGTCTATGAAAGATTCACATGTATAATACCCCCACAATCTAGCAATATCACTTCTAAAAATCCGTATTAAAGAAATAACATAGAATACACACTTAAAGAAAGTCAGAGAAGTATCACTTTTAATAATAAAACGAAAAAATATGGGAGGGTGGCTGGCAACTTAAAGTTTGACTATGAGGAGGAGTTAAATAAATGAGACTACAACACTACAATACAGCACTACAATGCAATACTATTGTTTGGGAGTCGCAAAGGTAAATGTTTCAGATCATGGAGTAGATATGATGATGAAGAGTTGAGCACAGCTAGTTGGAAGCAAAACATTTGTTACCAAAAAAAGATTCCAATTCCATTTTTTTCAAACGCATGATGTGGCCCATATCAAACAAAATTCATCTGCAGATTGCTTCCCAGCAGGTCTCTAGACTTTTACGTCTAAAATAGAATTAAATGTACTGATGCAAAAAAATAAACATGATATAGTTTTAAGGGGAAAAAAAGTAGTTGCCAGACCAATGAACAGCATGGTCAAATAGGTAGGAACACGTATCCATAGGAATGTTTGTAAACATATAGGGGAAAAAATGAGACTTCCCTGGTGGCTCAGATGGTAAAGAATCTGCCTGCAATGCAGGAGACCTGGGCTCAACCCCTGGCTAGTGAAGATTCCCTGGAGAAGGGAGGGAATGACTACCCACTCCAATATTCTTGCCTGGAGAATTCCATGGACAGTGGGGTCTGGCAGGCTACATTCCTTAAATGTCAAAACTTTGGTCATTTCTGATTTAGAACATAACCTTTTATGATTAGTCAATCACTATCCAAATATTGTTCTTCCAAAGAGAAAATATTATAATTAAAACAAAACTAGCATATACATTTAAATACTTAACTTGTGCTAAATAAAGATTTCAGACTCAAGAAGAAAAAGAAACAATTAATATTTTGGAAAGTTCTGACAAGAATTTCCAATATTTAAGAAAGTTTAATTAAATTCACTAACAAAGCTAGACTATTTTCAGTTATGTACCTATCACAGAATAATTTGGTGGGTGTATAAGAAGCGATTTGCCTATAGAAATGAAAGATACAATTAAGTTCTGCTTCTCTCTACTATTAAACTCTAATTTTGTGGTAGAACATCTTACATGAGTATTTGGGAGTCAAAAAAAAAGAACATTGACAAGGCATTTCAGATGGGAAAATGGTCGATTTTTTTTCGTATTATGATACTTACCATACTTGAGACTCAAATTTAGAGTTTGCTATTTGTGATTCTTATTATGCACACACATGCTTCCTTTATTTGGTACTTTATACTATTCCATCACTCTTTATGGTCAGATTGAGTCTGAGGAAAGCATTACTATAAATATTCAAAGTTTTCTTAAGGAGATAGAAGGTAAGATTGATTTTGTTCTTCCAAGAACTCTAGAATCCCCAGGTCCAAATTATTTACACTTTTTGTTTGATTACATTCAGCCCTGTTGATCAGGGAACTAAGTTTACCACTTATGGTCTCCTGAACTGGCTTCTAGGTTCAAAACTAAAACCAACATCTCTCCTGTGACAACTTAGGATACATAATGAGATAGACTTCTTAAAGGGACCTAAACTAGAAAGCAGCAAAAAGCAAGTGTTTCAAGATCAATTGCTAAATTAATCATTCTAAAAATTCAATTGAAATATGCTGTGGCCAGTAATTCTATCTTGAACTCTTAAGAAAAACACTCTTACAATTCAGCTAAATACCAAGGAACTTTAAAATTACAGAACCTGTGCTTAGGAGCCCTAGGTATGTGGAGATCAACCTCTGGGGCAGTCACTGCAGATGCTTCAGTACTGAGAGTCTGGGCTAACACAGGACTCAGTAAATGACAGCTGATTCACTGACATCAACAAATTAATAGTACATAGTAATACCAGCAGAGAAACTCTTGTTTTTGCTTTTGAGAGATTTCTCAAGCATGCTCATATGTGAAAAGGAATAGATTTATTTCTCTCTGTAGCTTTCCCTTAGGTTTCTGTTCCATGATTTCCCCAACTAAAAGCAATCTTGCACCCTCCTCTGAATTCCATTTCTGCATTTCCATTTTATCTCCCACATAGTACAGTTCGTGTACATTTAAGCATATATCCTCTCATGATACTCCTCTACTCAAAACCCTGAGCTGTTACCTCCTCCTCACCCATATTATGCAAAGAAAAAGCCAAAGGCCCCAGTTCACTAGGACTTTCATCTTAAATACTCTCCTGCCTGTGCTCACTTTACCTTACTCCAGTCACCAGGAGCCCAGGCTGTGCCTCAAACACCCCATACCCTAGCTCTAACTCTCAATGACTCTGTAGAATCTACCTGGAGAGTTACCCAAAAAATGCATTTTAAGAAAAGGCACCCCCATGTGACTATAACTTCGAATTTAATATAGTTAGTGCCATTTAACAGAAGCAGAAAATATTAAGAAGAGGTGGCAAGAATACACAGAAGAACTGTACAAAAAAGATCTTCACAACCCAGATAATCACAATGGTGTGATCACTCACCTAGAGCCAGACATCCTGGAATGTGAAGTCAAGTGGGCCTTAGGAACCATCACTACAAACAAAGCTAGTGGAGGTGATGGAATTCCAGTTGAGCTATTTCAAATCCTAAAAGATGATGCTGGTAAAGTGCTGCACTCAATATGCCAGCAAATTTGGAAAACTCAGCAGTGGCCACAGGACTGGAAAAAGTCAGTTTTCATTCCAATCCCAAAGAAAAGCAATGCCAGAGAATGCTCAAATTACTGCACAATTGCACTCATCTCACACACTAGCCAAGTAATGCTCAAAATTCTCCAAGCCAGGCTTCAAAAGTACATGAACTGTGAACTTCCAGATGTCCAAGCTGGGTTTAGAAAAGGCAGAGAAACCAGAGATCAAATTGTCAACATCCACTGGATCATAAGAAAAGCAAGAGAGTTCCAGAAAAACATCTATTTCTGCTTTATTGACTATGCCAAAGCCTTTGACTGTGTGGCTAACAATAAACTATGGAAAATTCTTCAACAGATGGGAATACAAGACCACCTGACCTGCTTCTTGAGAAATCTGTATGCAGGTCAGGAAGCAACAGTTAGAACTGGACATGGAACAACAGACTGGTTCCAAATAGGAAAAGGAATACGCCAAGACTATATATTGTCATCTTGCTTATTTAACTTATATGCAGAGTACACCATGAGAAACGCTGGACTGGACAAAGCCCAAGCTGGAATCAAGATTGCTGGGAGAAATATCAATAACCTCAGATATGCAGATGACACCACTCTTATGACAGAAAGCAAAGAAAAACTAAAGAGCCTCTTGATAAAAATGAAAGAGGAGAGTGAAAAGGTTGGCTTAAAACTCAACAGTCAGAAAACTAAGATAGTGGCATCTGGTCCCATCACTTCATGGCAAATAGATGGGGAAACAGTGGCAGACTTTACTTTTTGGGGCTCCAAAATCATTGCAGATGGTGACTGAAGCCATGAAATTAAAAGATGCTTACTCCTTGGAAGGAAAGTTATGACCAACCTAGACAGCATATTAAAAAACAGAGACATTACTTTGCCAACAAAGGTCCATCTAGTCAAGGCTATGGTTTTTCCAGTAGTCATGTATTATGTGAGCATTGGACTATAAAGAAAGCTGAGCGTGGAAAAATTGATGCTTTTGAACTGTAGTGTTGGAGAAGACTCTTGAGAGTCCCTTGGACAGCAAGGAGATCCAATCAGTCCATCCTAAAGGAGATCAGTCCTGAATATTCATTGGAAGGACTGATGCTGAAGCTGAAACTCCAGTCTTTGGCCACCTGATGCAAAGAGCTGACTCATTTGAAAAGACCCTAATACTGGAAAAGATTGAAGGCAGGAGGAGAAAGGGACGACAGAGGATGAGATGGTTGGATGGCATCACCGACTCAATGGACATGAGTTTGAGTAAACTCTGTTGGTTGGTGATGGACAGGGAGGCCTGGCATGCTGCGGTACATGGGGTCGCAAAGAGTCAGACACGACTGAGTGACTGATCTGAACTGAGTGCCATTTAGTGTTCTAACAGAGGAAACCAAACAACCTGACACCTTCTGCATGGATATCTTGGAAGAGTTTGATACTTATCAACAAACTGTGTTAACCCAGTAATGTGTGTGTGTGTGTGTGTGTGTGTGTGTGTGTGTGCATGCGTGGGTTTGTTAGTTGCTCAGTCATGTCTGCCTCTTTGCGACCCCATGGACTGTAGCCCACCAGGCTCCTTTGTCCATGGGATTTTCTAGACAAGAATACTGGAGTGGGTTGCCATTTCCTTCTCTGGGGGAACTTCCCAACCAAAGGATCTAAGCCGAGGTCTCCTGCAGTGCAGGCAGATTCTTTATGTTCTGAGCCACCAGGGAAGCCCTAACCAGTAGTACTATCCTACTAAGTACAGCAGGCATTGCCTTAATCATCAAACCTAGTATAGGTAATACAAAAATAGATCAATTTTTATATCTCTTTAAAATTTTATTTTTAGATCTGGTAAACTACATATAAAATAAAATTTATCATCTTAACAATTTTTTAATGTACAGTTCAGTGGCATTAAGTACATTCACCTTGTTTCACAACCATCATTATCCACCTCTAGAACTTTTTCATCTTGCTATATTGAAACTTTGTAACCACAAAACAATAACGCCTCATTCTCCCTTTCCTCAGCCCTGGGCAGACATTATTCTAATTCCTGTGTCTATGAATTTGACTAAATTTGACTACCCTAGCTTCCCTTCCTCATATAAGTGAAACTATACTGTATGTGTCCTTTTATGACTGGCTTATTTCATTAGCTGAATATCCTCAAGGTTGACCTATGTTATACCTATGTTATAGTATGAGTTAGAATTTTCTCCCTTTTCAAGGTTGCATAATATTCTATTATATATACATATATATGTGTGTATATACACACACACACACACACACACACACACACTCCACATTTTGTTTATCTTTCAAGCAATGGACATATGGGTTGCTTATATCTTTTGGCTATTGGGAATAACACTGCTATGAACATGGATGTACAAATATCTTCAAGATCCTGCTTTCAGTTCTTTTGGGTAGATACCCAGAAGGGGATTTTCTAGATCCTATGGTAGTTCTATTTTTAATTTTCTGAGGAACTGTCATGCTATTTTCCACAGTAGCGGCACCATTTTAAATTCCCACCAACAGTGTACAAGAGTTCCAATTTCTCCACATCTTCATCTGTACCTATTTTCTATTTTTGTGATATAGCCATCCAAACTGGGGCTTCCCTGGTGGCTAAGGCAGTAAAGAATCCACCTGCCAACACAGGAGACCCAGGTTCAATCCCTGGGTCAGGAAGATCCCCTGGAGAAGGGAATGGCAGCTCACTCCAGTATTCTTGCCTGGGAAATCCCATGGACAGAGGAGCCTGGTGGGCTACAGTCCATAGGGTCACAAAGAGTCAGACATGACTTAGTGACACTTTCAAAGAGTATGAGGTGATGGTAACAAGTCAATTTTTATAGCATTAAAAATATTTGCAAATTGATAGTCTTTGCCATTACCTATGTACCCAAGCTGACCATGTCTCCACAAATATCAGAACATAATTTGGTTTAACAAAGATTATTTATTTTAGTCTTAGCCTAATGTTCTAAAAAAAAATTTTTTTTTTTCTTACTCTCTGGAGAGAAATACTAAGGATAAGTAAAAGACTAAGGATAAGTGAAAAGGACAATGAAAAAATAAACTTATAAATCTTTAGGTGGTTTGAGACTGATGAAAACTTCGTTAAAATAAAGCACCAAACAATTTGTCTTTTTGATCAGTACAAGGTGAAAATTTAGTAACTTTATATCAGATATCTTGAGGTTATTTTTCTTCTGTATTTTTATTTTGCAGCAACCTGAGGACTGTTACTTAACTGCAATAATTGGAATATTGCTGCTATTTTGAAGATTATTTTCAATATTTTAGTAGGTGGTTACTTTCCTTTTATCATGGATTGTCAAAAGTGTCACATACTTGAGAGAGTGCTCTTATTACATTCTAGGACCAGCTTTTTTTCCCCAAGAGTAATAGTCAATAATTGTATAAAGCTAGTCAACAGAAAAACAGGATTCACTTAAGAGAATTTGTTTTTCAGTTAGCTTTGCAGGGACACACTTATTCCACTGAGAATAGGATACCTGCGCTGACATCCACTCAGAGAAGTAATAACTTGCCAAATCCTACTTATCAACGCATCCCCTTTTCTCAATTAATTCAAGATTTCCAGTTTGTTTACTTTCATCTCCAAAATAGCAACAACTTCCTTTAATATTTCAGACAGTCTGGCATTTAAGTGACTGATTGATGAATGTTCAATTGCACTCAGAAGGCGACAGCAGTTCTCATCATCCGTAATTCATTAGCATATAATGGAAATGCTGTGCCAATCAAATTAAAGTTGCATGTGATAAGAGCTCTTCGTGATTGAAATTCGCCCTCACCCCCACAACTGTTGTAACTGCATTTGATCGAAATCGGTTCTCTGCCTGCACCCAAATTACTTTCACTCCTTTTCCCTTCTCCAACATGTCACATGCGTATTCTATACCTAAAGAGCAATGGGCATCATTTCTCTGCCAATCTTGCTTTCAGCTGCATGGTTTTGTTTTTCTCCCCTTTGTCGCTTTGCATTATTTATTCCTGGGCTCCAGCAAAATATTGAAATGTGTAGCACATGGGAACAGAAAGAAAGGATATTCCTTCACAGAATTCATGTTGTGTATACTTAAATACTTTTGGCTTTAAGAAGCTGCCATACCAAAATTAGAGCTATTTGCATATATACTAACCACTACATGCCAGATGGATGGCATGATGCCTCTGTATGGAGGATAATCACCAAAACTCCATATCCGTGTTTTCAGAAAGGCATAAAAATATGATTTATATACATTTTTTGTTGCGCTTTTTTAAACAAGGGTTAAGTAACAAAATAAAACATGTCACATTTTGTTTATACTTTTAGGCCTCACAGTCGAATATGTCTTTAGTCTGCAAACATTTAAAATTTTTAACTTCAACATTTCACCACAGAAGACATCTGAAGGTTATCCTCTTCCCTTTACTCTAATAAATTCTGTAACTCAGAGCTTGATCAAAGCACTCCTCTCTTAACTCTAACAATGTAAAGAAAGAAAATTTTAAATTGAAGTCATTTAGAATACCTCAGTAGTTAAAATGGTTTTCATAGAAACAATCAAACCTTCTTTAAAGTTGCAATTAATTCTTAGTTAGGGGAAAAATTCCATATGGAATAAAATTCTCTTTGGAAATCATGTGTTTGCATTCCTGCTGTATGATTATTCTTACCACACCAGAAACTTCTTAATTAATTGCACTCTTCATGGCTACACTAAAACAGATGTAAATAAGTGCTTTTTATAACGATTAACTTTCACAACAGGCTTCCTCACAAGAACTGTGCAATTGGATTGTTGGGAGGCCCCTGAGGGCTTGGGCAGCTGGGGGAGGCTCCCCAGCTAGGCCTGGGGGGCTCCCTCGTCATTTGCATAGGCAGTTTGTTCTAAATCCAACAGATGGACAGAAAGACATGTCCAAATGAAAAAGCTCGGGAGTTGCCTGTGTTGCAAAACAAATGGACTTACTTGTTGAGTTCTGAGTGGTGATTATATAATTAGTGTTGTAAGTTGGGAGAACCCACCCTGCACTAACTTGCTTTTATTTTGCTTTTTTTTTTTTTTTCAAGTTGGCAAGAAAACAAGACTACTGAGAACTTAAACCAATGAAAAATGTAACAGTGACAGAAATTAGAGTAGGAAGAACTAATAAAAGCAAAATACAGGACAAGGTCTTGTAAGGAGTCCAGGAAGAGTCTCCCTGGCGGGCTGCCAGTCCTTATTGATTTGAGGGATGTAATTCATTACAGAGGGAGCACGTATGTGTCCTTCTAGGAACTCCAGCGCTCAGTATGGTGGAAAGAAAGGGAGTAAGCCCATCTGTGTGCACTCTAATAGCAGAGTATTAATTTCAAGTAGTCTTGTTAACATGCTTTTTGAGGCTGCTTGGGAAAAAAAAAATAGCAAAAATGTTACAACTACACAAATGTGCATATTCTGTGCCTGACATTCTCTCAAGGACATGTGTATTGCCTCCTTGCAGTAGGTTTTTCATCATAAATTTTCTTCTTTTCCCCAGGTTTATTGAGGTATAACTGACAGGTAAAATTGTAAGATATTTAAAGTATACAATGTGATGATCTGACATATGTATACATTGTAAAATGATTCCCCCCCCATAGATATTGAGTACGTTAATACATCCATCACCTCATACAAGTCACTTTTTCTTTTTTTTTTTTGGTGAGAACATGTAAGCTCTATTCTTTTAGCAAATTCAATTATACAATAGTGTTGTCAACGCTAGTCACCATGTTATATATGAGTCCTCAAACTTGCAATTGTGAAGTTACTTTTGAATTAGCAGGCTACCCTATAATCTGAGTGAATCTGAGAGGGAGATCTCCCGTTAAGTCAGAGAGTGTCACAAAGCAGAAAGGGAATCTACAAGTGACCAGATGAAATCGAACTTGAAGCATGGCCATTTTTGACAAACCAGGTAAGTTTTATTCTAGAGATAAGATTCTCTCATGGGAAAAGGAAGACCATCAGATGCAATCAACACACATCAATGACAGAGACCAGATGAAGTTTAACCTGTGAGAAATTAGACCCTGTGCCATTAAAGAATTCACCATGATTCCTCTCACGGGCTTTAGTCAACATGTGCGTCTTCACAAGAGAATCCTCAACGTGATCTCACCAGGGCTGTCTAGTGGTGGTTTCTGAGGCCTGTTCAGCTTTGCCATCAAACAATAATATCAATAATAACAATTATTTAGTGCCGTATATTATGTACTTTACATAATTTTCCCTAGTCCCCCAGACAATTCTGTAATCTGGGTATTATCTCCATTTTAAAAATTAAACCGGGGGGTCAGAGAGGTTAAGTAACATGTCCAAAGTCACACAGCTAGCTATCATGGAAGAAGAATCCAAATTCAGAGCTGCCTGACCCCAAAGGCTAAGCTCTATTTACTATCCCCTGCTTCAATGAGACCCCTTTATCCCACTCTCTAGGTAACATGGGCAAACCCAAGATGTCTCTTGGGTTGTAGGGTACCAAAACTAGGGAACCATACCTTCTGAACAGCCCTTCCCACATCTCCATTTTGTAAAGGTCTCTTGGTTTTACTTACGTAAAGCCAAAGGACAACCTTTCTTTTTTACAACCATCCATAAAATAAGATTAATCCAGCCTCACAGGATTTATAACTCTGATTTAAGGAATGGGACCAAAATCCAAATACAGATGTGGAAATGATCATTCTTACACCTATTATGTATGAGGAGCTTTTGACACAAGCACACAAAGTGAAGGTTCCATCTGTTTCTAAGCCATCCCATCTTTTATGTAGGTCTTCTGAGTTCACAGCCATAATTCCCAGTTTTAAGGCATATTGCTCACACACACACACACACACACACACACACACACACATACTCTTCCTAAATTTATCTATTGGTCTTCTTTCTTTCCACATGTGTGTCACTGGAGGATTTAGAATATTAGTAGTACTCAATAACTATTTATTATCATTAATTAGCTGAATGCCTCAAGAAAGCCTAATGAAAAGGAAAAAAAGAGTTTGGTTTAAGAAAGCATATGATTAGGCCCCCTGCTAACATCCTCTTTTTGATTACAGAACTGGCCTTTCAGACTCACTGAGAAACTGCCCTCTCAGTGCTCTGTTCCCTCTATCCAAACTGTTCTCTCTGTTAAAGAGAAAGGCTGTCAGGAGAAATTAGTAGAAATTAGAATCAAACATGAATTCACCACATTGTATCAAATTCAAACTGTGTGACTTAACCTTTAAATTGTCTTCCTTGGGATCTTCCTCCTTCCCTCACCATGTAGGCGGCAGTTTCTCCCCAAACCTTTTAGCTCCTCTCCTCCAACTTACTTAGGAAAAGGACTGCTAAGAGCTGTTCTGCTTTCCTGGGATTTGTATTTAGAAGATTCCCTTTCACTATTTGATAGCCTCAGAGCTGAAACGGCTATTACACACCACTCATCACCAACAGTGTCAGAAGTTGTATCAGCATCTTCAAAAAGAGTCATTACATTTTCAGTTAAAAATAACCATATTCTAAGCTTACCTCTAGTTCCTGCACAGCTTTTTGTAAGTTAAAGTCAAACTGTATCTTTAACCTGTGTTTGACATGCTCAGTAATTCCTATCAGGTGTCAGACACCTTTGTTTTATTTCGAGAAGCTAGTGATTCCCTGCTGCTGCTGCTGCTGCTGCTAAGTCGCTTCAGTCGTGTCCGACTCTGTGCGACCCCACAGACGGCAGCCCACCAGGCTCCGCCGTCCCTGGGATTCTCCAGGCAAGAATACTGAAGTGGGTTGCCATTTCCTTCTCCAGTGCACGAAAGGGAAAAGTGAAAGTGAAGTCGCTCAGTCGTGCCCGACTCTTAGCGACCCCATGGACTGTAGCCCACCAGGCTCCTCCGTCCATGGGATTTTCCAGGCAAGAGTACTGGAGTGGGGTGCCATTGCCTTCTCCAAGTGATTCCCTAGAAGTGGTCAAAACCAGAAAGGTCTTAAGATTTTGCTTGGCTAGCATCCCAAGGTGTTATTCTTGCCCCTGATAGATCTTTCACCACAAAAATACACATCAAGCCACATTTACCTTAGTACTGTGGCTATTTGATTTACTTAAGAGTAATGGTGTTCCTGGAGAAGGAAATGGCAATCCACTCCAGTATTCTTGCCTAGAGAATCCTGTGAACAGAGGAGCGTGGTGGGCTGCTGTCCATGGGGCCGCACAGAGTTGGACACAACTGAGGCGACTTAGCATGCATGCATTGGAGAAGGAAATGGCAACTCACTCCAGTATTCTTGCCTGGAGAATCCCAGGGACAGAGGAGCCTGGTGGGCTGCCGTCTGTGGGGTCACACAGAGTCGGACACGACTGAAGTGACTTAGCAGCAGCAGCAGCAATAGTGTTCCAATTTATGCAATAAAGTGCAGCAGAAGAAAAATACCAACACAGAACAATTATGGTAAATATAAGGAGAGTTTTCTGGCACAGATGTTATGTGATGCTGAGACTTCTTCTAGATCTAATAGCATCAAGAAGGGTTAGGGGAAGTAGAGCTACTTCTGACTTGTTCTTTAGGGTATAAAAATTATGTCTGGGGCCTCTGTGAATCAACTTGATTTCCAAAGATCTAAAGAGCAGAGGGAGAAGTGATGATGGCCTTTTGTTTATAGAAGCAAACTTTCCAGTCTTGAATAAATGTATGGGGGAGGGGTAGAACAAAGTATGGTTTTAATTCTGCCCTGGATCAAACTCTGAACAAAGTGGCCTGGCTCACTGCCAACACATATTCTTTGGTTCAGAAAGTCCTCTGAGCCTGGGCCAGAGAGGGTTCTGACCCTAGATTTCTAAACAAGTGGGTCAAGATAAAATGTATCAAATATCTCATATAAATTAAAAACTGATCATTATCTGTCTGGAAGAAATAACCTAGAATATCTTTTCTTAATTTTTCTTTCTCATTTTCTTTATTTTACACACCTTACTTCAAAGAAATATGTGCAATAATTCTGCAATCTTGCATAGTGAACCTAGAAGTACACTCATCTTTATTTTATCTGTGCATTTCATTAATGTAAAGCAAATTTCTCAACTCCTTTGTAAGTTTTAGATTGATTTATAAGACAAAGTATTATTTGGAAGCTGTTCATAGATTCTATTTCTAGTTACCCAATTGAACTAACAGACCTCAGCAAACAAATCAAGTTATCATCATCACCCTGTGACTTTAAGACTGAGCATTTTGAGTGGATTTGTATCAAGTTGTTAATGAGAGCTAGAGCGGTGGCTTATTTCACTGGATTTTCACTTCTTGAGACATGGAATCATGTACTGAATAAATCAAGTGCAAATGGCTGCATCTCAGCCTCCAATGATCTACACTAGAAAGTAACTGTGTACTTAATATAATCAGCTATCTCCAGGATGGTGGCCTAGGAACCCAGAATAGAAGGAGGGCTACTAGCCAGCTTTGAAGGGGATCCATATGAAAAGGGACTTCACTGGTGGTTTCGATGGTGAAGAATCTGCCTGCAATGCAGGAGACCAGGGTTCAATCCCTGAGTTGGGAAGATTCCCTGGAGAAGGGAATGGCAACCCACTCCAGTATTCTCGCCTGGAAAATTCCATGGATAGTCCATGGGGTCACAAAGAGTCAGACACAACTGAGCAACTAACACTTTCACTTTCTCTCACTTTATATGAAAAGGATTCGGAAACTTCATTCAAGTGAAAAGAAGGCATCAGGAGACAAAATACCTTGTCATATGTCAGAGTCAGAGCTATCTGGCCAATACCCAGCCTTTTCAGCATTGTGTCTCCCAGGAGTGCTCTCTGGTATTACCTGCTATTCTTACAGGGCTCTATGGAGGTTTACAAATAGTAGGGCAGGCACAAACGTGATATAGACAGGCAGTTTCTGTCCTCATGGTATTTATAATTCAAGAAGCCTATGAGGAAACATCAGAAATCTCCTTACACCACCAAACAAAAGGAATAGACAACTTGCCCAACAACTCTACCACAGTGAAACATAGTCATGAAGTATATCCGGTTTAAGTTCTTCCTTAAAACAAACCCAAGTTCAGAATAAAACGTGATTCTAGCTTAAGAATAAGAAAGGCTATGTGAAAGTGAGAATAGAAACCTTTGCGCCTGATTGACTTTCATCCACTTGAGTAACCACTAAATTGACACATGCTTGTTAAAGATAAATGAAATTATAAAACTTGTAAAAGGCTTAGTGCCTGGTGCATAATAAACTCTGAAGTGTTGTCAGAAAGAAAATCAGAAGGAGCCTAGGAATGGGAAACATTGTCAATCAAAGAGGACATACATGTTTTTCAACATATATAAAATTAAATTCTAGCACAAACTGAGAACCTCTCAGAGATACATGGAGTCCTGAATACCTTCACAACACAACAAGGACTCCTTGGGACTTTATAAGAAAGGATTAGGAACATTTTGTTTGTTTTTTAAAAGACTGCCCTTAGGGGGGTCTAGAGGTAAATATGAGGCTTATAGGTTTGGGCTGATCCTCCCCCATATTTGGGGGTTGTTGTTTAATGTAAGTCATCTTGAATTTTAAACTAGCTATTCCGGACTGTTCCCTTAACTAAAACAAGACGGCCCCCTACCTTCGCTGAGAGATCTCAGAATCCCAGAAGTCTGGCAGCCTCCACTAAGCCAGCTGCTGTTTGCAGGATTCTGATGATCTGGGACTTCCCAGGTGTCAGAAGCAAACAATAGATCACAGCTGGCATTAATTGGCAGCACCCTGGTTGGCAGTCTCAGCAGAGAAAGGCCAAACACTGAACAGGCCACAGAGAGAGGACTCCCCTCACTCAGCTAATATTAATTGAAATGTCTTCGTGGAATGCTGTTTTGCACATTGCAATGAAAACAGTTTGTTTTTAGGATTTAAACATCCCTCCGCTGTGTTTGCAATCTGAACACTACAGCATGTGTTAAAACATAAGATCCAGGGAGGCAAACTGACTATAAACAGAGTAGTTTAGGGGCTGGGGGGTGGGGAAGCTGTGTCTTTCTTTGGCAATTTTCGAGCTCAGTGAAGTGCACAGGAGTGATATTGCAGCACAAGCAAGGGAAATGAAAGATATTTAAACTTCAGAGGATTTTTTTTTCACTGAGTGTGTTGTTGGTAAGAACCTTAGAAGAGGAAAAAATGATTTAAATCCATAAGTTTTCCTCTTGATACTGCCCCTCTTAAAATCCTAGGCCATCATGCTAACTGTTATCCTGGTTATGTAGGGCAAGTGTCTCTATCCTGCTAGTTAAAAGATACCTAGGAATGTGGTTTGCAGCCAGGAGTATAGATTAGTATGCTAATGTTGTTCTATGGGTAGCATTGTTAAATAAGCCCGAGATATCTCTGGAATCAGACAGAGCACATTATGCCAGCCCCTGTGTATCATTTAGGATTATACACGGACTGTTAAGAAGACAGAACAATAGCCTCACATTTCTCTGTGTTGGTGTCATCTCCCCTTCGTATCTGGGAACAGCACCCATATCTTGTCCTCAGCTACTGACATTTGTCATAAATTCCAATTGACCTTTGGCCAGAGGAGCTTCAGGATGATTTTCTTTTTAATCTTTTCACAATCTTCAGCATGATTCATTTCGGAAGTATTGAATATTTGGGGCCTGGATATTCCAGGAAATGATCAAGAAGCAAGAAAATCAGTCCTAACTTGGGGACTCCAAAGATAATTTTGTGAAACCAGTAGATGCTATGGAAGACTATGAAAACTTGCTGGTAGGAACTGAATACATCAGAGCTCAAGAGGTAAAAATAATAATGATAATAATAAGGCAAAGATATCTATGTAGTGTAACCATCAAAGGCTTTATGTAGAACATAAATTTAGAATTGTGTTTTGAAGAATATGTGGGACTTGGATAACAAAAAAAAAGTATTTTAGATGAAAAAAAAAGAGAGAGATGGAAAAAATGATAAATAAGAAGACCATAAGAAGAAAAACAAAATGTGCTGACAAAGAGTACTCCCAGATCTTTTGTACAACAGAGAAAGAGGAGAACTGTGGTTATATTGATTCAGTTCAGTTCAGTTCAGTCGGTAGTCGTGTCCGACTCTTTGCAACTCCATGGACTGCAGCACACCAGGCCTCCCTGTTGATCACCAACTCACATAGTTTACTCAAACTCATGTCCATTGAGTCGGTGATGCCATCCAACCATCTCATCCTCTGTCGTCCCCTTTTCCTCCTGCCTTCATTCTTTCCCAGCATCAAGGTCTTTTCCAGTGAGTCACTTCTTTGCATCAGGTGGCCAGAGTATTGGAGGTCCAGCTTCAGCATCAGTCCTTCCAACGAATATTCAGGACTGATCTCCTTTAGGATGGACTGGTTGGATCTCCTTGTGTCCAAGGGACTCTCAAGAGTCTTCTCCAACACCACAGTTCAAAAGCATCAATTCTTCGGCGCTCAGCTTTCTTTATAGCCCAACTCTCACATCCATACATGACTATTGGAAAAACCATAGTTTTGTCTAGATGGACCTTTGTTGGCAAAGGTATGTCTCTGCTTCTTAATATGCTGTCTAGGCTAGTCAGAGCTTTTCTTCCAAGGAGCAAGCGTCTTTTAATTTTATGGCTGCAATCATCATCTGCAGTGATTTTGGAGCTCAAGAAAATAAAGTCAGCCACTGTTTCCACTGTTTCCTCATCTATTTGCCATGGGTGATGGGACCGGATGCCATGATCTTAGTTTTCTGAATGTTGAGTTTTAAGCCAACTTTTTTACTCTCCTCTTTCACTTTCATCAAGGGACTCTTTAGTTCTTTTTCGCTTTCTGCCATAAGTGTGATGTCATGTGCATGTCTGAGGTTATTGATATTTCTCCCGGCAATCTTGATTACAGCTTGGGCTTTGTCCAGTCCAGCGTTTCTCATGATGTACTCTGCATATAAGTTAAATAAGTAAGGTGACAATATATAGCCTTGACGTATTCCTTTCCCGATCTGGAACCAGTCTGCTGTTCCATGTCCAGTTCTAACTATTGCTTCCTGACCTGCATACAGATTTCTCAAGATGCAGGTCAGATGGTCTGGTATTCCCATCTCTTGAAGAATTTTCCATAGTTTGTTTTGATCCACACAGTCTAAGGCTTTGGCATAGTCAATAAAGCAGAAGTAGATATTTTTTTGGAACTCTCTTGCTTTTCCTGTGACCCAGTGGATGTTAACAGTTTGACCTCTGGTTTCTCTGCCTTTTCTAAATCCAGCATGAACATCTGGAATTTCACAGTTCATGTACTGTTGAAGCCTGGCTTGGAGAATTTTGAGCATTACTTGGCTAGTGTGTGAGATGAGTGCAATTGTGTGGTAGTTTGAGCATTCTTTGACATTGCCTTTCTTTGGGATTGGAATGAAAACTGCCCTTTTCTAGTCCTGTGGCCACTGCTGAGTTTTCCAGATTTGCTGACATATTGAGTGCAGCATTTTACCAGCATTATCTTTTAGGATTTGAAGTAGCTCAACTGGAATTCCATTACCTCCACTAGCTCTGTTCATAGTGATCCTTCCTAAGGCCCACTTGACTTCACAGTCCAGGATGTCTGGCTCTACATGAGTGATCACACCATCATGATATCTGGGTCATAAAGACCTTTTTTGTATAGTTCTTCTGTGTATTCTTGCCACTTCTTCTTAATATCTTTTGCTTCTGTTAGGCCCATACCATTTCTGTCCTTTATTGAGACCATCTTTACAAGAAATGTTCCCTTGATATCTCTAATTCTCTTAAAGAGATCTCTGCTGCTGCTGCTAAGTCACCTCAGTCGTGTCCGACTCTGTGCGACCCCATAGATGGCAGCCCAGCAGGCTCCGCCATCCCTGGGATTCTCCAGGCAAGAACACTGGAGTGGGTTGCCATTTCCTTCTCCAATGCATGAAAGTTAAAAGTGAAAGTGAAGTCGCTCAGTTGTGTCTGACCCTTCGTGACCCCATGGGCTGCAGCCTACTAGGCTCCTCCATCCATGGGATTTTCCAGGCAAGAGTACTGGAGTCTATTGTTTTCCTCTATTTCTTTGCACTGATCACTGAGGAAGGCTTTCTTCTCTCTCCTTGTTATTCTTTGGAACTCTGCATTCAAATGGGTATATCCTTCCTTTTCTCCTTTGCCTTTCACGTCTTTTCTTTTCATAGCTATTTGTAAGGCCTCCTCAGACAACCATTTTGCCTTTTTGCATTTCTCTTTCTTGGGGATGGTCTTGATCACTGCTCCTGTACAATGTCATGAACCTCTGTCCATAGCTCTTCAGGCACTCTGTCTATCAGATCTAATCCCTTGAGTCTGTTTGTCACTTCCACTGTATAATCATAAGGAATTTATTTAGGTCATACCTGAATGGTCTAGTGGTTTTCCCTACTTTCTTCAATTTAAGTCTGAATCTGGCAATAAGTTGTTCATGATCTGAGGCACAGTCAGCTCCCAGTCTTGTTTTTGCTGACTGTATAGATCTTCTCCATCTTTGACTGCAAAGAATATAATCAATCTGATTTCAGTATTGACCATCTGGTGATGTCCTTGTGTAGAGTCTTCTCTTGTGTTGTTGAAAGAGGGTGTTTGCTATGACCGGTGCATTCTCTTCACAAAACTCTGTTGGCCTTTGACCTGCTATGTTTTGTACTCCAAGGCCAAATTTGTCTGTTACTCCAGATAGCTCTTGACTTCCTACTTTTGCATTCCAGTCCCCTATAATGAAGAGGACATCATTTTTGGTTGTTAGTTCTAGAAGGTCTTGTAGGCCTTCATAGGCCATTCAGCTTCTACTTCTTCAGCATTACTAGTTGGGGCATAGACTTGGATTACCATGATATTGAATGGTTTGCCATGGAAATGAACAGAGATCATTCTGTCATTTTTGAGATTGCATCCAGGTACTGCATTTCAGACTCTGTTGAGTATGATGGCTGCTCCATTTCTTCTAAGGGATTCTTGCCCACAGTAGTAGATATAATGGTCATCTGAGTTAAATTCAGCCATTCTAGTCCATTTTAGTTCACTGATTCCTAGAATGTTGATGCTTGCTCTTGCCACCTCCTCTTTGACCACTTCCAATTTGCCTTGATTCATGGACCTAACATTCCAGGTTCCTATGCAATACTGCTCTTTACAGCATAGGACTTTACTTCCATCACCAGTCATATACACAACTGGGTGCTGTTTTTTCTTTGGCTCTGTCTCTTCATTCCTTCTGGAGTTATTTCTCCACTCATCTCCAATGGCATCTTGGGCACCTACCGACGTGGGGAGTTCATCTTTCAGTGTCCTATCTTTTTGCTTTTTCATATTGTTCATAGGGTTCTTGAGACAAGAATACTGAAGTGGTTTGCCAGGCCCTTGATATACTGGTTCATCCTCCAGATATTATAATATCCCAGATTTCACAGAAACCTTGACACAAAACATAATGTTGATAAGTAATTCTCCAAAAATTATGACTTAAGCCAGTGTTGATAGGTAACAACCATAGAACTGAGCAATGGCAATAAAAGCTAGCCCTAGAGTAGTATCCACTCAAATCTTGATCTCGCTTAAAGTGTTTGATATGTACAAACACATCCCTAGTTCTTCTTGGTCACCTTTAAATCATTATTTCTCAATGGGTGCAAACATCTCTTTAATCCATCTTCAAGTCTAGGTACATTTCCTCAATTCTTCTCTCCTTTCTTCCTCCCATTTTCCCCTTCCCAAAGGATGGAGTGGAAAACACTTTCAGAGCTTTCTTTTTTCCCTATGTAAAAGCAATCCTATTTCTTTTTTTAAACTATTGAATAAAGGATTCTTTAGTTTTTTAAGATTTGTTTATTTATTTTAATTTTTGGCCATGCTGGGTCTTTGTTGCTGCATGCTGGCTTTCTCCAAGTGTGGCGAGCAGGGGCAACTCTTCATTGTGTTTAGGTTTCTCTTGTTGCTGAGCCCAGGCTCCAGGGCACGTGGGCTTCAGGAGTTGCAGCCTGTGGGCTCAGTAGTTGTGGTGCACAGGCTTCACTGTTCCACGGCGTGTGTGATCTTCCCGGACATGGGGTCTTCTTGGACGAGGAATCAAACCAATATCCTTTGCCTTGCAAGGTGGATTCTTAATCACTGACCCATGAGGGAAGCCCAAAAAGATTTTTTTAAATTGGATGGTGGTGGTGGTTTATTCTCTAAGTCTGTGTTGCAACCCCGTGGACAGTAGCCTGGCAGGCTCCTCTGTCCTTGGGATTTCCTAGGCAAGAATACTGGAGTGGATTGCCATTTCCTTCTCCAGGGGATCTTCCTAACCCAGATACTGAACCCTCGTTTCCTACATTGTGGCAATTTCCTGTATTGCAGATGTATTCTTTACCACTGAGCCACCAAGGATTCCCTTTAAATTGGATAGTACTTTACAATTTTCAAAAGTTTCACCCACATGATTTCATATAATTCCATAATAACACTTCCCCTCCCCCCCTCTAATGACCCTCCCCCTATCCCTCTCCCCACTGGTAAAGACTAGTTTGTTCTCAATGTCTAATAAGTCAAAGCAATCTTATTTCTAATCTGTCGTGTGAACATTAGCCTGCCAACACCTTGGACTCAGTTTGCATAATTATAATACCTGAGTCAGTGTGTTGTGAGGGACAAATTCGTATGATTAAAAACATTTTGCTTAATTTCAGTGGGATAGACTGTCCTGCAAAGAATGACAACCACTACCTTAAAAAAAAAAAAAGTGAGACCTTCATTGCTATATGTTTAGCTTGATGTAGGAATGGAATTTGTATCTTAGATTGAAAAGAAAAAAAATTAAAATTCCAAGACAGAAGTGAAACTTTGCCCACTCTTAATCCCAAGAAAAACTTTGTTATTTAGGACAACCCGTTGTCTAGCCAGTCAATCCCCTGTGATAATCCTTCCCACCTACTGAGTATCAGTCACAAGAGTGAGGGAATTTAAGATGAGTTTATTATTATAGTTTCTAACATTCAAAACCGGGAGCTAAACAAACTCAAACAGTGGATGTCTAAAAATTAAGAGTGTTAACACAAACCATATTAATAACCATAAATGCAGTCTCTGGGGACTCAAGTCACTCTTACAAATGGTTGATTCCTTTCATCACAGTTAGGGTATCTAGCGGTAGAAACAAACTCACACATCACTCTATTAATGTGCTTAAAACCTACCAATCCAGTTGTTTACAAGTGGAATTCAAAAGGAAAGGGTTCATTCAATACATTTGGGAAATGCTTTCAGATCTCTTGAAGAAAGGACAGCTATGCAAAGATTCTACATTTTTCATGAGTGACTTGTTCTCCTGGATTTAAATACAGCAGTGGAGAACTGGGAAACTTTAATTTTCCTTCTCACTCTGCCTACACCCCTGAAGGCTACCTCTGTGAACTCGGGAAAGTGCTTAAGTGTTCAGAACTCATTACTTATGACCTAATAAACAAAAAGGTGTGAGAACTAGGGTAAAAATTGGAGCTTCCAGTCAATCTGAGAGATTTTGCTCAGCAATGGATCAGATTAAGGCAAGCTCTTACCAAACAAAGATAATGAAGAAAGGAAATCATGTAATTATAGAATTTTAAAGCCATAAACAACCTCAGAGCTTATCAAATCCCACTTGCTCTTTGTGCAGATGATGGACTTGAAATCTGGAAAGAATAAATAAGAATGCCAGGCCATTAGCTAAGTTGTACAGCCATGATGGGAATCCAGAAACTGAAGCAATACACATGTGTGCACACACACACACACACAAGTTAAAAAGTTTAGGACAATAATTTCTTCATATACAGATAATGTTTATACAACAAGAAAGTTACTGACAAAAAGATACAATAAAGCTTTTTTCTCTCTTGGTTTTTCCTTGAAGAGATGTTATTGTAAAAGTGGTCCCAGGCCCAAGGCAAGCAAAATAAGACCTGTTCACTCCAGGGTGTAAGTCTTTTGCCCTCATGCTGGCTACAGAGAATCAAAAGAAAAGGATGAAGGAAGTAGCCAGAAAAAGAAAACCATCACTATTATTAAGGTGACCCAGGCCAGAGCCAAAATCACATAAATGAGACGTTATTGTATGATGGATGAAATACATCCTCCTGTTTACCAATCTTGTCTTGCTGCAATTAATATATTATTTTTTTAAAAGACATCTGTACTTGTAATTATTCAATGTGTTGCTGCTATAATTTATATTATCACACTCTCCTTCATAATTAATGTTATTCATATTTTGGGCTCTTAGTGAAGAAGAGGCTTTGGGTCTGCCTAAAACCCTATGTTTACTTGAAATTACTGATACTTTCCTCTGTTTGGCATGTTTACAAACCTCTCTCCCCTAAAATAAGCCATCTTTCTATTCTTTCTGCCTCTTTCTCCTCTGTCTTTTCCTAACCAACCTCTCAGTGATCTAAACTGATATTCTCTACTTTTCCTCATTTACCCTTCCACAGGCTACAGCAAGCATCACTTTCAGGGATTCAGGAAGTCTCTGTTGAATCTATTTTACAACAACCCACAAATCACCAAACACAAAGACCTCTTCTCAGTCCTCTTCCTCCTGGGTAGTATCTGGCATCCCACCACCTTCTTCCGGGAACTCGGCCCTTTCCCGGCTCCCTTGATGCCACTTTCTTCCAAACTTGTAAACTTGTTTTCAACTCTTGCTGAGTCCTCTTCTACCACCAGCCCCTCCCCTCAGTTCAGTTCAGTCGCTCAGTCATGTCTGACTTTGCAACCCCATGGCCTGTAGCACACCAGGCTTCCCTGTCCATCACCAACTTCCAGAGCTTGCTCAAACTCAGGTCCATCAAGTCAGTGATACCATCCAACCATCCCTCATCCTCTGTCATCCCCTTGACCTCCTGCCTTCAATCCTTCCCAGCATCAGGGTCTTTTCCAATGAGTCACTTCTTCATATCAGGTGGCCAAAGTATTGGAGTTTCAGCTTCAGCATCAGTCCTTCCAATGAATACTCAGGACTGATTTCTTTTAGGATGGACTGGTGGGATCTCCTTGCAATCCAAAGGACTCTCAAGAGTCTTCTCCAACACCACAGTTCAAAAGCATCAATTCTTCGGCACTCAGCTTTCTTTATGGTCCAGCTCTCACATCCGTACATCCCCTCAGTCAATAACAATCCCACCCACTGTCCAGGTTTCATCTGCACCAGTGGTTCTTAACAGATCTTTGATTGCTGCCAGGAGATATGAAGCAAGATCTGGAGACATTTTAGGGTTGTTAGAACTGCAGGAGGTGCTGGTTACTGTCACCTATTGGGTAGAGGACAGGACTGCTTCTAAACATCCTACAGTTCACAGGACAGCCTTCTGAAACAAAGAATTAGCCAGTCCAAAATGTTAATAGAGAGAGGATAAGAAATCTCAGTCTATACCTACGTGTTTATAAGCTAACGGTTCTTATGTAATAATCCACAGTCTATACCCCCAACTAAATTTCAGACCTATTTTTAGTATATTTCTTCATTTGTGTCCAGTAATCATCATTATTTGCCTTCAACCCTTCTCTTTCTATCATCTCTTTCCCAGATAAAGACCTCACTCACTCCAAGCTCAAGTTAGAAACTTGGAATTATTTGCCAATCTCTCTCCGCCAACCCACACAACTTATGTGTCACCACATCCTATTTTATTTTATAATCCTATAACTTCCCAGGTGATCCAGTTGATGCCAGACTCTCCCCATTTCACTCCATTCTTTCTACTATAACAGCCATCATTCTACTACCAAAGTCCATCACGTCTCACTTTTACTTAAAAATAGCGTCTCTTACTGTCTAGAGAAGGAATTCTTAACCTGGATTCCAGACTTTCAAGAAGAAAATTGGAACAGGACTAGAGGGGGTTTCCATATACCGTCTAATATTATATTTGAAATTAAACATGTAGTACATTTTTCTGGGAAGCACATTAACAGCTTTTATCAGATTTCAGTGGCAGTGATTCTCAACCTTTAGCATACACCAAAATCACCTGGAAAGCCTGTTAAAACTTACTGCTGGGACCCACCATGAATTTTGTAGTCTGGATTTGGGCCTGAGAATTTGCATTTCTAGCAAGTTCTCAACTGACATCAATGCTACTGATTCTGGGATCACAACTTTGATAAACACTGTTTTACACAGAAACCATCTGGAGTGTTTTATTTTATTTTTTTAAATAATATAGAGGCCTGAAGCCTGAGTCTCATTTCCAGATATTCTATGGGGTGTGGCCTGTGCTTCTGGATAATTTTTTAATCCCTTAATTTAAAAAATAATTAAAACTATTTTTTAATTAGGTGATTCTCATATGTAATCAAGTTTACAAACCATTGTTCTAAGGGATCCATGACACAAAATTGGTTAAAAAAAAAAAAAGAGGATAAGTAAAAATCAAAAAAACATTGAGTATGGAAGCTCCTCATGTGGCCTCTACTGGCCTTTCAGGCCCCTGTCTCCCCCGCCCCCAGCACTCAGTGCCCCAGGCCTCTCTCCCTCCCTGCATCACTTCACACTTGACCCTCTATGTGTTCACACCCTTGGGAATCCCATCTACACATGTCAAACTTTCCTGCCATTATCCATTTGCTCATATACTTCCCTCTGCCCAGAATGCTCTTCCCCAAACATTCTTTCCAGAAAATTCTACTCAGTCTTCAAAATTAGCTGAAGCATCTCCTGCTCTGACTTTCTCCCCTCTGAACCCAAACCCAAGCACCACCAAGGCAGAACTATCACTCCCTATTTCATGTTTCCATAGCACCTTATTAATACTTCTGTCTTTTCACATACCATAAAAATGTATCATTTGCATTGCTGTATCTCATTTGACTGTGGGATCCTGGAGGGCTGGTAATACCTGGTATCTTGTGCAGCACCTAACCAACCCAGTCAATAGAGTTCACTACTTCATTCACTCCTTATACTCTTCCTATTTGTTTCCCTAAACTTTTTCTATGTTAAAGGTTTTCTGTATTTTAAATAGCAAACACACTTTTAGAAACTGAAATTACTTTAAATGAACAAGAGTCTGTGGAATGGTTGTGAAAATCAGAGAAGGGAGACGTGCAAGCAAGGTAGACCTCAACAGCTTTATTTACTTACTATCATAACTAAATATTTCATTGAACATATTCAAATACTTATAGCTCTCACTGGTATACTTGCAAATAACTACTTAAAAGAGTGTGTGTGGTGGGAAAAACTATAAAAATGTCAAGTTAAGCAAACACTTATCTGTTCCTCTGTGTCTAATTGCTGCCCTAGGTAACTTAAATTCTCATTGTGAATTACATGGGATGTGAATTTGGCCCAGATGTATTGCCAAGTCTTCTCAGTTTGGTTTCCAATAAACTTTTTTATGATTTCTCTTCCCTACCCTTCCACAGATAAGTAAGTTACATTCTATATACTAATTCCCTCCAAAAATATATTGTACAGAATAAATCAAGGTTCTATTATTTTGTGGTTTACAAGAAGATGAATTGGGGGGAAATTTTTCTCATTATGATGGCTCAGACAGTAAAGAATCTGCCTGCAATGCAGGAGATCCAGGTTCAATCCCTGGATCAGAGAGATCCCCTAGAGAAGGGAATGGCAACCCACTCCAGTATTCTTTTTTTTTTTTTTTTTTAATAAATTTATTTATTTTAGTTGGGGGCTAATTACTTTACAATATTGTAATAGTTTTTGCCATACATTGACATGAATCAGCCATGGGTTTACATGTGTTCCCCTTCCTGGACCCCCTACCCACCTCCCTCCCCATCCCATCCCTCTGGGTCATCCCATTGCCCCGGCCCTGAGCCCTTGTCTCATGCATCGAACATGGAATGGTGTTCTGTTTCACATACGATAATATACATGTTTCAATGCTATTCTCCCAGAACGTCCCATCCTCACCTTCTCCCTCAGAGAAGTATTCTTTCCTGGAGTATTCCATGCACAGAGGAAGCGACAGTCCGTGGGGTCACAAAAGAATTGGACATTGCTGAGTCCACAGTAGTGGACTTTTCTCATCACAATTTCAAAGTTCTACAAAAAAAGATAGTAAGCCTACTAACTGATATACTTTTGTATCAGAATTTATACATGAATCAGCCAAGAAGCATTTTTTAAAGAGTAACAAAGGACTAAGTGACTAATGCACTATAATTTCTGTAGTCACTTTCTTTGTCAAAATTACAGCTGAAAGCAGAAAAATTTCTTGGGATTTTAAATAGTAGAGCAACCACTATTTTTCACTGTAAATCTGTTACAATGAGTTTGTCATTTTCTTGGCTCTATAAATTGAACAACATTAATTTTTTAAAACAAGCTAAAAATATTAAAAAATTTTTTTTAAAAAATTGTCACCATTAGCTTTTCTATTCTTACAAACAGAATATACACATTTGTTACTCAGAAATTCCACCAAAATACTAACACTATACATTTTGCCTTTTCGTTTTCTGAGTTCCTTAACTGAACTACAGAAATTAAGTAATTCTTATTTGACCGTCAATTTTTTTAACCTTAAATGTTTTCCTGTCTAGGCACAAATACCTAAAACAACATTTTTCAGTTCCTTTTCTAAATATTTCTTTGCCTCCTTAAATGATATTATTTTTATCTATTTACTCCACTTGTTAAGAATAAATGAGACACCAAGAACCAAATTTAAAGTTTCATGGAAACTTTCTGTAGTGTATGTGTGTGTGCACATGTGTGTGCTCCCTACCATATGAGAAATTTTAGTTGATTCTTAAGCACTGTCAATTTGAGTGCCAGTATCAATATCATTGTTGTATAAAAATGCCACAATCTGATTATAGGTAACTGGTAACATAATTCTGATATTGGTTTCTCCAAATCAGAACTTCATACAATGTCCTTTTCTTTCACAACATGAATGAATTTGTAATGAAAAATGAGTCTTCTCTCTTTAACAGTTTTCCTCAATTGCAAAATTTCCTTTGATTAATGTATGACCTGCTGTTAAAGCATCATCAACCAGACTTTAAAATAAGCACCAATTTTTACTGTGTTCTTTTTTCTCCATGTCCCCACCTCCTCCTTACCACCCCAAGGCACAAGAGGAATAAATTTAATTATTTAATTTAACAAATTAAATTACCCTTCTGGGAACTTGCCATGATGCTGTCCTTAGGCTCCCTGTCTACCAAGACTCCACATATAGGTGAAAAGTTTTCAAATGTTCTTCTCTAGTGTTTACACTAAATAGATTTTCTTGGACAAGAACCCAAGTGGACTTAGCTTACCTTGAGTTCCTAGCAAAAGAGATTTAGTTAATTTTGCAGCAATGATTCCATGTGCCAGTAAAATTCACAATCAGTGAGTGGGTGGTCAGTATGATATGTTCTTTCAAGTTAAAAATAAATTTTCATCGGAGAGAGTGTTTTGACTATGTTGCTTATCTATGACAGCTTTATAGATAAAAGATTCCTCCTCTGGGGCACCACTGAATATGAAATAAACCCACTTGGAAACAATTTAGTAGCTATAACTGTAATTAGTAATCCACATTTAACTCCAAGAATTATATAGACCTACTGCCAAAATTGTCGGTGGAACATTGTGCTAAAATTTCCTTGGCTTTGGAAAACCTAAAAAAACCTTACTTTTAGTGACTGAGATCTTTTCAAGCAGTCAAAAACTATCCATTTCATAGTGCAGAATAATTCTAAGTGAAAATCCTTCATGCCTTATAAAGTACTTTTAAATGTTTTGTATTCAATTTTAAAGCCTTAGTTGGTTCTTGCAAATTATTTTGATAAGCAACAAAATGTTACCTCATATGAAATTCATTACTGCCAGAATCTAGAATATTCAAGAACAAAAGAGAAAATAAATCTGAGTAATTGAGAATAAATCAGACCCACTTCAAATTGCATTTTCTTAACAAAAATTGTAGATGATAATGTTGTAGGAAAGGGGGCCCCCCTCCAGGGCCCCAAGAGTAGGCTCTTGTCTAACACTCAGAAAAGAATTGTCTGAGGAAACACATGCTGACAAACAAGAGACTTTATTGGAAAAAAGTCTCTGCCATCCAAACAGAGAGCAGAAGGGTAAGGGAACCCAGGAGAACTGCTCTGCCACTTGGCTCGCAGTCTGGGGTTTTTGTGGTGATGGGATTAGTTTCCAGGCTGTCTTTGGCCAATCATTCTGACTCAAGAGTCCTTCCTGGTGGTGCACGCATCACTCAGCCAAGATGGATGCTAGTGAGAGGGATTCTGGGAGGTGATCTGACACGTGGTGTCTCCTTTTGACCTTCCCCAAACTCTTCTGGTTGGTGGTGGCTTATTAGTTCCATGTTCCTTACCAGGACCTCTTGTCATAAAACAACTCATGCAGATGGTTAGTAGGGAGCCTGGCCAGGGTGGGCGATTTCACTCAGTGTGCTTCCCCTAACAATAAGAGACCATGCTATTTTGAACATTGGGAGAGTTCCAGAGTCTTATAAAATTATGGAGAGGGTTGTTTATTTAGACCCAGATGTGAACATTTTTATAGACAATTTCTTGGCAAAGGGAGAATATATCATGCAAATGAATATCGAGGGGCTTTTCTATTAGGACTGAGAGATTGTCTGTGGACAAGGTGTTAGTTATAAAAATGTAAATCTTTGGGAGGCAAGACAGGACAGGAACAGCTAATAATGAAGCACACTTAGCAGAGAATATAGAACCTTCATTTAGCTAATGTCCGTCAAACTCAGCAAACTTCCTATGTTGGCATTTTCTATATAGGTGATTATGAAGCCCCTAAAATTGCAAAAAATTGTTTTGCTTAATCTTTTGTTTCTAAGTCTTCATAGTTGGCTTTCTCTGTGGTGTTAAATACAATTAATAACACAGAGGAATCATATTGTAATATATTAACTAATGTGCTCTCTCCTCAGTAATGCTTTCTTAATCTGTGTCCCTTCCCTATTCAAATTCTTTGAGATATCCTTGGCCTTAGGGTAGGGCTGACACTTTGGAGAAGAGAACAAAAGAGTGCGATCCTTGGCTTTAGAGCTTTAATGACTGAAATCCAGGCCTAAGACAAAAAGATCTGGAATGATAGGTATTTTCCAGTCAGAACCAGTTTTTCCTACCCACCAACCCTGGACCCTGGACTAGATGAAGTTTGCCACTGGGAGGGAGATAGAACATGGAAACAATGGTGTTTGAGCTGTTCTGGGAGTCTGAACTAGAGGAGCGGTGATAACAAAAGGAGGCAAAAGCTTGCAGATAGGGTTAGTGAGCTGAGCAGGGACGGCCTTTGTGGGTGGAGACAGGGAGCCCGAAAGCCTCAAAGAGAATTCCAGCATCCCCTCCGCCCTACCCGCTCCCTGGGCTTTGCACAGAGGACACCAGAATAGAGACGGTGGTGTGGAAATTCCAGGTCAAAGGGTCTGAGATAGTTGTGCAAAGTTCCCAGTGGTCCCACCGCGACCAGGAGATAGGCTCAGGAGAAACGAGAAAGCAGTCCTGCTCCAGGAGAGGCATTCAAAAGTCACTGAAAGAGTTGAGAGCTGAGATTATTTAAGAGAATGAAGACCATTCAGGTTTGAAAGAAATCTAAGTAGATCAACAACTGGAGACCTGATAAAATAGGGTGTCTTGATGGATGCTAGAAAGAAGAGATGACAACCACCATGACTTCGGTTCAGTTCAGTTTAGTCGCTCAGTCGTGTCCGACTCTTTGCGACCCCATGGACTGCAGCACATCAGGCCTCCCCGTCCACACCATGATTTGGCACTATGTAAGCCTCCCAGGTGGTGCAAGTGGTAAAGAACCCACTTGCCAGTGTAGGGGATGTAAGAGAAACGAGTTGGATCCCTGGGTTGGGAAGATCCTCTGGAGGAGGGAATGGCAACTCACTCCAGTATTCTTGCCTGGAGAATCCCATGGACAGAGGAGCCTGATGGGCTACGGTTTATAGGGTCACACAGAGGTGGACATGACTGAAGCGACTTAGCAGGCATGCAAGCCTACCAGTTAGTAGGTTCAACCCTGGGGATGCAGGTGGATCGTCAATGTTCTGAAATCTCTAGGGAAACAATTTGGCAATGACAATGATTTCAGACAAGACATTGTGACCCTGAAGTATTAACCATACATTAGAGACCAAATAAGAATAACCACACCAAGGTTTGGATTTAGTTCTTCTCTGATTCCAAAATCTGAGCCAACACACTTCACTAAAATAATAATGAGTCACTTACATATTATTCAATAAATAGTGTGGTGACAACTGCCTCATCATTTTGAAAAGAAAATTACTCCTTGTGTCAAAATAAATTCCAGATGGATCAAAGATTTTGAATTACAAAATGAAACCATAAAAGAATTAAGAGAAAACATGGGGAAATACTTCTTTAATTTTGTAATGTGAAAGGCCTTTCTTAACATGACACAAAACTGAGAAACTGTAAAGGAAAATGCCAAAAAATATAAACAGAGCTAAAAGATTAATGGTAAAAGGAAAGAAAAAAAGTTTTAACTATTTTGATAAAGAGTTAACTTTCCAATTTACATAATGTTTGTACAAGTTGGCAAGAAAAAGTCCAAAGGAGGTGGGGGACTAATAGAAAAATGATCAATTAACATAAATAGGCAGATCTTCAGATATAGAAACAAAATGGTCAATGTGCAAAAAGATTCTCAATCTGATTCACAACTAAAGAAATGTAAATCACATAGAAGTTTTCATCTATCAAACTGACACACTTTTTTTTAAATTTAATTTTATTTTTTTAAATTAGTTTATTTATCTATTTTTTAACTTTACAATATTGTATTGGTTTTGCCATACATTGACATGAATCTGCCATGGGTGTACATGTATTCTCCTTCCAGAACCCCCCTCCCACCTCCCTCTCCATCCCATCCCTCCGGGTCATCCCAGTGCACCAGCCCTGAGCATCCTGTATCATGCATCGAACCTGGACTGGCGATTCGTTTCACATATGATACTTTACATGCTTCAATGTCATTCTCCCATATTATCCCACCCTCGCCCTCTCCCATATAGTCCGTAATACTGTTCTATACATCTGTGTCTCTTTTGCTGTCTCGCATACAGGGTTATCTTCACCGATTTACTAAATTCCATATATATATGTTAGTACATTGTATTGGCATTTTTCTTTCTGGTTTACTTCACTCTGTATAATAGGTTCCAGTTTCATCCACCTCATTAGAACTGATTCAAATGTATTCTTTTTAATGGCTGAATAATATTCCATTGTGTATATGTACCACAGCTTCCTTATCCATTCATCTGCTAATGGGCATCTAGGTTGCTTCCATGTCCTGGCTATTATAAAACAGTGCTGCGATGAACATTGAGGTACATGTGTCTCTTTCAATTCTGGTTTCCTCAGTGTGTATGCCCAGCAGTGGGACTGCTGGGTCATATGGCAGTTCTATTTCCAGTTTTTTGAGGAATCTCCACACTGTTCTCTATAGTGGCTGTACAAGTTTGCATTCCCACCAACAGTGTAAGAGGGTTCCCTTTTCTCCACACCCTCTCCAGCATTTATTGCTTATAGACTTTTGGATAGCAGCCATTCTGATGGGTGTGAAATGGTACCTCATTGTGGTTTTGATTTGCATTTCTCTGATAATGAGTGATGTTGAGCATCTTTTCATGTGTTTATTAGCCATTTGTATGTCTTCTTTGGAGAAATGTCTGTTTAGTTCTTTGGCCCACTTTTGGATCGGGTCATTTATTTTTCTAGAATTGAGCTGCAGGAGTTGCTTGTATAGTTTTGAGATTAATTCTTTGTCTGTAGCTTCGTTTGCTATTACTTTCTCCCATTCTGAAGGCTGTATTTTCACCTTGCTTATAGTTTCCTTTGTTTTGCAAAAGCTTTTAATTGTAATTAGGTCCCATTTGTTTATTTTTGCTTTTATTTCCAATATTCTGGGAGGTGGGTCATAGAGGATCCTGCTGTGGCTTATGTAGGAGAGTGTTTTGCTTATGTTTTCCTCAAGGAGTTTTATAGTTTCTGGTCTTATGTTTAGATCTTTAATCCATTTTGAGTTTATTTTTGTGTATGGTGTTAGGAAGTGTTCTAGTTTCATTCTTTTACAAGTGATTGACCAGTTTTCCCAGCACCACTTGTTAAAGAGATTGTCTTTTCTTCATTGTATATTCTTGCTTCCTTTGTTGAAGGTAAGATGTCCATAGGTGCATGGACTTATCTCTGGGCTTTCTGTTTTGTTCCATTGATCTATATTTCTGTCCTTGTGCCAGTACCATACTGTCTTGATGACTGTGGCTTTGTAGTAGAGCCTGAAGTCAGGCAGGTTGATTCCTCCAGTTCCATTCTTCTCTCTCAAGATTGCTTTGGCTATTTGAGGTTTTTTGTATTTCCATACAAATTGTGAAATTATTTGTTCTAGTTCTGTGAAAAATACCATTGGTAGCTTGATAGGGATTGCATTGAATCTATAGATTGCTTTGGGTAGTATACTCATTTTCACTATATTGATTCTTCCGATCCATGAACACGGTATATTTCTCCATCTATTTGTGTCCTCTTTGATTTCTTTCACCAGTGTTTTATAGTTTTCTATATATAGGTCTTTTGTTTCTTTAGGTAGATATATTCATAAGTGTTTTATTCTTTTCGTTGAGATGGTGAATGGAATTGTTTCCTTAATTTCTCTTTCTGTTTTCTTGTTGTTAGTGTATAAGAATGCAAGGGATTTCTGTGTGTTAATTTTATATCCTGCAACTTTACTATATTCATTGATTAGCTCCAGTAATTTTCTGGTGAAGTCTTTAGGGTTTTCTATGTAGAGGATCACTTTTTAAAGGTTGTAATATCCATTGTTAATGCTACAGTGAGGAATTCTGACTCTTTTGATAGGAATTTTAATAGGTGTAAATTTTTTAGTGCAACTTAGTAATAATGTTCAAAATCAGCAATAAATAAATATCATTTTTCTAAACGTTTCCATTATTAGGAGCTGACTTTACCGAAAAAACTATGTTCCCATTGATTAAGATGTTCTTTTCAGGCTTATGTATAGTAAAACTAAGAAGGAAAATAACTCAAAGGCTTATTAATGAGAGTATGGTCAAGCATATTGTGAAAGGGAGTTCCCTGGTGGTCTAACGATTAGGACTCAGCACTTTCTCTGCCATGGCACGGGTTCAATCCCCCATCAAGAAATGAGATACTGCAAGCCTCTCCATGTGGCCAAAAAAAGAAAAAAAAAATTCTTCAATTAAAAGATGTAAATGTATTGTGATATCATCATGAAACATTATAAGCCATTTGACATTTTAATGTCATTAAAAATGACATTATGCATTATGGTAACGATAACCCTATATGCGAGACAGAATAAGAGACACAGATGCATAGAACAATTTTATGGACTCTGAGGGAGAAGGTGAGGGTGGGACGTTCTGGGAGAATAGCATTGAAACACGTATATTATCGTATGTGAAACAGAACACCATTCCATGTTCGATGCATGAGACAAGGGCTCAGGGCCGGGGCAATGGGATGACCCAGAGGGATGGGATGGGGAGGGAGGTGGGTGGGGGGTCCAGGAAGGGGAACACATGTAAACCCATGGCTGATTCATGTCAATGTATGGCAAAAACTATTACAATATTGTAAAGTAATTAGCCCCCAACTAAAATAAATAAATTTATAAAAAAAAAAAAATGACTTTATGCAGCCATTTTAAAAGTTCATTTCTATAGCCATTTGATTAAATGAAAAAGTAAGGTATATATCAACTTTTATACTATAGTTCAATCATATTTGTAAAGACTTTAAATTATATATATATATACACACACACATACATGCATAGATATAGTATCTGTGCTGATAGATGCAACTATATTTTTCTACAAAAAAAATACATATGAAGCCTCAATGGTTACCTTCTTTGAAGAGATTACTGGGAACAGAAGTAGGGGCCTGAAAAAGAGAGTGTACGTTTTAGTTCTCATAACTTTCTGTACATTTCGTGCATACATTATTTTTATTTTCATTTTTAAAAAATTGGAAAAAAAAAGACAGTGGAGTTGTTTTGTTTTTCTTGGTTTAAAATTAAAAAGTCACACTTCAGTAAGTACGATGCACCTCTAGAGACCCCAACAGCTGCAGCTGCCAGAAAGGAGAGAATTTTGTCAGGCTTAGCTTAGTTCTAAATTACTGGTTTTGTTATTACACATCCCTGATTTCATTTTCAGGTCCCAGATGACTTCTTTGAACCCTAACTCAAAGCTCAAAACCTAAGTAAAAGTCAGTGGTCTAGAGGTCTTCTCCACTTGCGGTTGGTCCATAATTAAGTCAATCAGTGAAAAAGCGTCAGCATGATTTTGAAACCACTTTTCCTAGTGTGTTGGCAAAAGGGATATGGAGAACCAAGACAATGGCAAGCATGCTATCTGCATTTAAGCAGGCAGATGTATCTCATCTGTATGCTTCCCTTACATGGGGAAGCATGGCACAGACTAAGTCCCACCAGCCCTCCAATCACAACTCTGAGGCCACTTTCCCAAAGAGGCTTTCCCTCACCACCCATCTAGGGGAACATTCCCTCTGTGCCCTCCTTCTTATTCTCTCCCATGGTTGCCTAACAATTGTACCTAGCCTAAGAACAGCTAGGAATATTGTACACAGCATTGTTGTATACAATATTCTAGCTCAGTCATGTCCGACTCTTTGCAACCCCATGGCTTGTAGCCCGCCAGATTCCTCTGTTCATGGAATTCTCCAGGCGAGAATACTGGAGTGGGTAGCAATTCGCTTCTCCAAAGGATCTTCAAACCCAAGGATCAAACCCAGGTCTCCTGCATTGCAGGTAGATTCTTTACCGTCTGAGTCACCAGGGAAGCCCACTAATAGTATAAGTACCTATATATTATATTCATACTATATTCAAAACAAATTATTTAGGGTAAATCCCATTATCATCGCTATGTAAAAAATATTAAGTAACATGACTAAAGTCACATCCAGCTAATAAGGAAAAAATATACATGTATATATCAGTTTCATATATAGTATGTTATATTATACATATAATTCACATTTGTAAGTAAAGTACGCAGTAGAAATTTGCTTTGTTAATTTTAGCTTCAGAAAGAAATGGAAACTCTACCCCTAGAAAACCATGAAAAAAAATCACTAAATTAAAACAGTTCTATTTCTCCTTTAACTTGGAAGCAGGAAGCACTTTTCTAGTGAATAATGAAAGAAGACTTTCTTCTGCCTCTAACGTTTAAAAAAAAAAATACATCGATTCTTTCCAGAATTGCTCCAGAAGCAAGAAGCTTCTCAGGGCCATTCTGCACACAGTTTTATCTGATTGCAGAAGACTCCAGTAAAGCTAAAAACAGCCAGAGAGACATTCTACTGTATGCAGATATAACTATCATTTCACTATTTATGTCTGGCATGTGGTTATACAGTGTCATCATTATCATCAGCAGAAGCAACAAAAATAATTCTGAAGCATGGTGCCTGGTGTTTTGAAAAATAGCATGAAAACTGATTTTCTTTACCTTATGAATTTTACAATTAAAGAAAGATAGTATGGATAACACAAACGTAGGAAATTTTCTACGAAAGCTCAATGAGAATGGGGTGAAGCAAAAGGATTAACACGAAAGAAAGATTAATTTACCTTGACAAAAATATTGTACAACTGATTGCTGAATTCTTAATCCTAGTCTTTCTTTTGTTTTCAAAGCCCATGGGTCAAAACTCTGTAAAATGATATGCAGTTTAAAACAGACACACTAATTATAACAGTGCACAGTTCTTCTCTTATCCAGTGGCTTCATTCATACCAGCCAGGAAAATCATGCTAGCAACAGTCATTTTTAAAAACTGTAGTTACCAATAGGACTCTGAAATCAATTTTCCATTAAAGTGTGTTTATGGATTTGAAACAACCAGAGAAACAAACTTTAAGCAAGCAAGCAAGCTACCATTTAAACTTTTTAATATTAGTAAATAGAACCTTATTAACAATCAATCAAAATAACTTTAGACCAATGGCTTTCAACTGGGAATAATTTTGCCCCCAAGGAACATTTTTAATTATCAGGACGTGGGTGTAAAGAGAGCAAGGGATTCTACTGTTCGAGTAGAGAATTGAATATTCATATGTAGAACTCAGGGCAGAAATCAGGACTGGGAGATATAAATTTGGGATTCACCAGTATATGTTAATAATTAAATTTAGGGACTTTTAAAAAGATTACCTCAGAAGTGACTGCCTATAAAAGAGGAAAAGTTACATAAGCTCTGCTATAGGCTATATTTTCCAAAAATGGCCATGACAATATTTCCTATCCCACTTATTCATATACAATGTGACTCTCTGAAAGTGGAGTCTATGTCCCCTCCCCTTGAATCTGGTTGGGCTAGTGAGTTACAACCAAGCAAATGTGGTGGAAGTGACACCACATGTCTTTCAAGACTAGTTCAGAAAAGGAGACCCAGCCTTCCTCCTTATTACTTGGAAAACTTGGACTTGGAGCCATGGGCAATGATGCAAGAAATTTAACTACGCTGTGACTGCCTTGCTGTGGAGGAAGCCAGGTCACATAGAGGTGCCTCGTTTAGGCTCTCCAAATGTCAATCTCAGTTTTCATTGATGGGAATCTGAGCACTGCAAACAAGGGGCAAAGGTGAAGCTGGGGGCAATGTGATGGCCTTTGGATCCTTGTCCACCTCTCAGGACTCTGCTTAGTGACCAGCCTCAGCATCTGGAAGGAAACCAAGGGAAACAATTTTCCCTCTAATTACTCAGTTAGTAATCGGGAAAAAAAATACTTTAAAAAATGATCATAATCCTAGTATCATTTCTCTGCTTCGTGATGGTGGGAACTCAGCAATAGGATAGAGGTGGTGTCTGGCACTGACCTGTCTTACAGTCTGCTCACAATGTTCTCCACTCAAAAAACAAAAAGAAATTATCATGACATATCTATGAAGAAAATAGATTCATTATCAGTGCTCTGTTTTTCTGTCATCTATCTGTCTCCTTCATTATCCAACTTTAAATTATAAAGGCTCAGGTGCAAAGATATTTTAATCTGTTTACATACATTATTATATCACCCAGAGCTATGACTATTACAGATGATCAACTATTACATGTTTTTGGATGCTCAGGAAATCTTTAAATCTTTACCATTGCTTCAGATTATTCAGTGTTTATAATGATTGTAAGCACATTCTTCACCAATGCTACTAGGATGGGATGAGAAATAAATTTCATGAACCAGGAAGGTGCTTATTTATCTCATTTCTGTTCTGCCATATATTACACTAAATTATGAAAGTCTAGCCAAAAAATTCAAAGGCGAACCATAAGTAACGTTGTTTGCTGCTAAGCCCTTGGGAGGCAGCATCACAGCATTTCATGTTACTGTAAATGTTACTCTGTTCACTTAGTTCCTTGATGGAATAATTAGTTATGAATTATGCATCTGAAATAGAAAATAAACAATTTAATAGTACCTTTAAAGTTATTTATATCATTTGTAAGAGTACTGGCTATCTGATAGTATGATGGCATTTATAAATAAGCATTTCAAAAAAACTAACAGTACTCAAAGGAAGAAATTATTTCAGAAGTAATTATGAATCTCAAGTTTCTGTTTCAACTTCCCCACATAAAATAAATTTGATGGTGACCTTTGTAGGTCTTACAACATTTTCACTTGCAGACCCATGAATAGAAACAGTAGCAGTTTCAGAAAAATTGTATTGGATGAAAAAAATGCAATAAATTTTCAAAGAAAAAGCCAACCTTTAAGCAAAATGTAAGACTCATATAAATATAGAAAAACAATTCTAGGCTGATACCAAGCATGTTTCTTCAGCATATAAAGAGTTCTGAGAGTTATAGGAAAGTCTGATTTCACATTTTTAAAGTAGGTAGCACACTTAAAGGGTGAAATTGTAGAAGTCCCACCAGCTTGTCCAATCCCCACACTTTCACTTCTCCAAAAAAATTCCTATCACTAGTAGTTTAGGCAACCTGCAATATAAATAGTAGGAAAGGTCATAAGAAAATAAAAATGTAATTTCACCATCCTTCATTTGCCCTCCTCCTATTCTAAAAGTAACTTCTTCCAAGGTGATCTTGGGAAACAAGTGAGACCTGAACAATAACATTAATTTGTGCTTTGTTAGAACTGGACATGGAACAACTGACTGGTTCCAAATAGGAAAAGGAGTACATCAAGGCTGTATATTGTCACCCTGCTTATTTAACTTATATGCAGAGTACATCATGAGAAATGCTGGGCTGGAAGAAACACAAGCTGGAATCAAGACTGCCGGGAGAAATATCAATAACCTCAGATATGCAGATGACACCACCCTTATGGCAGAAAGTGAAGAAGAACAAAAGAGCCTCTTGATGAAAGTGAAAGAGGAGAGCAAAAAGGTTGGCCTAAAGCTCAATGTTCAGAAAACTAAGATCACGGCATCTGGTCCCATCACTTCATGGGAAATAGATGGGGAAACAGTGTAAGACTTTATTTTGGGGGGCTCCAAAATCACTGCTGATGGTGATTGCAGCCATGAAATTAAAAGACGCTTACTCCTTGGAAGGAAGGTTATGGCCAACCTAGATAGCATATTGAAAAGCAGAGACATTACTTTGCCAACAAAAGTCCGTCTAGTCAAGGCTATGGTTTTTCCAGTAGTCATGTATGGATGTGAGAGTTGGACGGTGAAGAAAGCTGAGTGCCGTAGAATTGATGCTTTTGAACTGTGGTGTTGGAGAAGACTCTTGAGAGTCCCTTGGACAGCAAAGAGATCCAATCAATCCATCCTAAAGGAGATTAATCCTGGGCGTTCATTGGAAGGACTGATATTGAAGCTGAAACTCCAATACTTTGGCCACCTCATGCAAAGAGTTGACTCATTGGAAAAGACCCTAATGCTGGGTAGGATTGGGGGCAGGAGGAGAAGGGGATGACAGAGGATGAGAAGGTTGGATGGCGTCACTGACTTGATGGACATGGGTTTGGGTAGACCCCGGGAGTTGGTGATGGACAGGGAGGCCTGGCGTGCTGTGATTCCTGGGGTTGCAAAGAGTCAGACACGACTGAGTGGCTGAACTGAACTGAACTGAACTGAAGGAAATGTGTTCTCTGGATGTACACACACATTGATGTGTACACACACATTGATTTGACTAGATAATAGCAATGCAAGTTAAAACTTTTCAGACCACAATTTAATAATACATATACATTTCATTTCTTTTTTAATTGAAGTAAAGTTGACTTATTGCATTAATTTAAGGTGTTCAGTTCAGTCACTCAGTCGTGTCCGACTCTTTGTGATCCCATGAATCGCAGCATGCCAGGCCTCCCTGTCCATCACCAACTCCCTGAGTCCATCCAAACCCATGTCCATTGAGTCGGTGATGCCATCCAGCCATCTCATCCTCTGTCATCCCCTTCTCCTCCTGCCCTCAAACTTTCCCAGCATCAAGGTCTTTTCCAATGAGTCAGCTCTTCGCATGAGGTGGCCAAAGTATTGGAGTTTCAGCTTCAACACCAGTCCTTCCAATGAACACCCAGGGCTGATCTCCTTTAGGATGGACTGGTTGGATCTCCTTGCAGTTCAAGGGACTCTCAAGAGTCTTCTCCAACACAACAGTTCAAAAGCATCAATTCTTCGGCACTCAGCCTTCTTTAGAGTTCAACTCTCACATCCATACATGACCACTGGAAAAACCATAGCCTTGACTAGATGGACCTTTGTTGGCAAAGTAATGTCTCTGCTTTTTAATATGCTGCCAGTATAGCAATTCAATAGTTTTATAATGGTAAAGAATCTACCTGTAATGCAGGAGGCCTGAGTTAGATCCCTGGGTTGGGAAGATCCGCTGGAGGAGGGCAATGCAACCCACACTAGTTTTCTTGCCTGGAGAATACCCATGGAGAGAGGAGCCTGGCGGGCTACAGCCATAGGGTCACAGAGAGTTGGACATGACTGAGAGACTAAGCACACACACACATGCTAAGTTATTATGAAAGACTGACTATACTCCTTGCGTGCTGTGTCCAACCCTTTACAACCCTATGGATTATAGTCTGTCAGGCTCCTCTGTCCATGGGATTCTCTAGGCAAGAATACTGGAGTGGGTTGCCATGACCCCTTCCCAGGGATCTTCCCAATCCATGGATTGAAAGTGCATCTCTTAAGTCTCCTCATTCTATGCCACTAGCACCACCTGGGAAGCCCTAGGATTGAACCTGGGTCTCCTGCATTGCAGCAGTTTCTTTATCACCCGAGCCACCAGGGAAGCCCCATAATCCTTGCACTGTACCTTATATACCTGTGACTTATTTATTTATTTTTGTAGTTTGTACAAAAACATTTAATTTTACATACATCTTCTTAATAGAAGTACAATTTGATTTTATTGTCCTTTGTCTTAATTCTTAAAGAAATGGGAGAATTCTTCAAGAATTCAAAATTCTTTAAAAATTTCAAGAATGTGGAAAATTCTTCAAGAGATGACAGTCCACCTTACCTGCCTCCAGAGTAATCTGTATGCAGGTCAAGAAGCAACAGTTAGAACTGGAAATGGAACTACAGACTGCTTCCAAATTGGGAAAGGAGTAAGTACATCAAGGCTGTATATTGTCACCCTGCTTATTTAAATTATATGCAAAGTACATCATGAGAAATGCTGTACTGGATGAAGCACAAGCTGGAATCAAGATTGCCGAGAGAAATATCAATAACCTCAGATATGCAGATGACACCACACTTATGGCAAAAAGTGAAGAGGAACTGAAGAGCTTCTTGGTGAAGGTGAAAGAGGAGAGTGAAAGATCTGGCTTAAAACTCAACATTCAAAAAACTAAGATCATGGCATCTGGTCCCATCACTTCATGGCAAATAGATGGGGAAACAACAGAAACAATGAAAGACTATTTTCTTGGGCTCCAAAATCACAGCAGATGGTGACTGCAGCCATGAAATTAAAAGACATTTGCTCCTTGAAAGAAAAGTTATGACCAATCTAGACAGCATATTAAAAAGCAGAGATGTTACTTTGCTGACAAAGGTTCATCTAGTCAAAGCTATGGTTTTTCCAGTAGTCTTATATGGATGTGAGAGTTAGACTATAAAGAAAGCTGAGTGCTGAAGAATTGATGTTTTTGAACTGTGGTGTTGGAGAAGACTCTTAAGAGTCCCTTGGACTTCAAGGAGATCCAACCAGTCCATCCTAAAGGAAATCAGTCCTGAGTATCCATTGGAAGGCCTGATGCTGAAGCTGAAACCCCAGTACTTTGGCCACCTGATGCAAAGAAGTGACACACTGGAAAAGACCCTGATGCTAGGAAAGATTGAAAGTGGGAGGAGAAGGAGACAACAGGGGATGAGATCATTGGATGGCATCACTGACTCAATGGACATGAATTTGAGCAAGTTCTGGGAGTTGGTGATGGACAGGGAAGCATGGTGTATTGCAGTTCATGGGGTCACAAAGAGTCGAACATGACTGAGTGACTGAACTGAACTGAGAACATCAAAATATCAGTTCTTTGGTTCTCCAAGACAATTTTGAATTCACAAAAGAAATTTAAAAGATTTGGATGAAAGTATTTTTTATCTGGAATTAGCAAAATAATTTTTTTCGTTTGTTCATGATCGAATTAATATCAATAAAAATTTAATTTATTGATAATCAGTTCAGTTCTGTCACTCAGTCATGTTCAGCTCTTTGCAACCCCATGATCTGCAGCACGCCAGGCTTCCCTGTCCATCACCAACTCCCAGAACTTGCTCAAACTCATGTCCATCGAGTCAGTGATGCCATCCAACCATCTCATCCTCTGTTGTCCCCTTCTCCTCCCTTCTTCAATCTTTCCCAGCATCAGGGTCTTTTACAGTGAGTCAGTTCTTTGCATCAGGTGGTCAAAGTATTGGCGTTTCAGCCTCAGCATCAGTCCTTCCAATGAATATTCAGGACTGATTTCCTTAAGGATTGACTGGTTGGATCTCCTTATTGACAATACATCACACAATATACTAATATTTATTGTTTGAACTATGGCCTCAGCTACAAAATAGAAATTACAGTTTTCAGAATCTGAAAATTTTTATCTTTGTGAAATATACTATTTAATTCATTATTATTGTAAAATATCTTAGCTTTAGATAGTTAAGTGCTTCAGCATGTCAAAACAATTGACATATATATACTTTATTTTATATATATATATATTTTTTTTATTTCATTGGATAGTGGAAAATCCCTTCACATTAGGCAAAACAGATGTTATCACCATTTTGTAGGTGAAGAAGTTGAGACAGAAGTAAAGGATCTTGCCCAAGAACATGCAACAAGTTTGGATGCTAGCTAACAATAGGACCCAGTATCCTGGCAACCAGTCAGCATCCATGCATTGACTGATGGAAGTTGTCATCCAGCTAGGGCAAAAGTTAATTGTTCATTTTAATCAGTTTAGTGATTTATCAGTCATAGTTTAATCATTTTAATAATTTAAAAATATAAAAAATTGAATCTACAGGATCCTGAGAACTTGAAAATAAACTGAGCTGAAGTAAACATGGTCCGAAAGGATACATGAACCCCAACATTCATTGCAGCACTTTTTACAAAGCCAAGACATGGAAGCACCTACATGTCCATTGACAGATGTGAATGGATAAAGAAGATATGGTACATATGTACAAGGTATATTACTCAGCCATAAAAAAAGGAACAAAATAATGCCATTTACAGCAACATGGATGGACCTAGAGATTGTCATACTGAGTGAAGTAAGTCAGACAGAGATAAACAAATATTGTATGATGTCTCTTATTTTGGAATCTTAAAAAAAAAAAAGATAGAAATGAACTTATTTGTGAAGCAGAAACAGACTCGTTTCTCTTAGAGAATGAACTTTTGATTACCAGGGAGGCAGAGGGGGCAGGGATATTTAGAGATTTGGGGAGAGACATGTGTATGTTGCTATATTTAAAATGGATAGCCAACAAAGACCCACTGTATAGCACAAGGACTCTGCCCAAAATTCTGTAATAATCTAGAAGGGAAAAGAACTTGAAAAAATACACATATGTTTAAGGATATCTGAATCGCTTTGTCAACACCAGAGACTAACACAATATTGTTCATCAATTATATGCCAATATAAAATAAAAAGTTAAAAAGAGAGAAAACAGGTTTCCATATGAGATACTGCTACAGAATAAGTCCCAAGTGACCAGAAAGAGAAAATGTACCCACAACTTTACTTTTACAAGATTCTCAAGTTCCATTTTACAGAAACTTATGCTAAATAAAAATTGTATTTAGCACCTAGACTGACCACAGTGTTAACGTTTTTCACATTTTTCAAAGGAAGGAGCTCGTAGAACACGGAGGGGTACTGGCAGACAGCATCTCTTGTGACTTTAGCAAGGCTTTTGATTTGGGTCTGCATGATAGAGTCATCAACGAACTGGGAACACAGTCTGGGTCACCCAAGTGATCCACAGCTGCACAGTTAATAAGTGGTTATCACTGGCTCAGTGTCAACTGGGTGGGAAATGAATAGAAAATCCCAAATGTAAATTTGTTTAACATTTACCATCAGTGACCTAGAGAAATGGAGAGTTTATTTAAGTTTGCAGCTGGATAAGATAAATCTCTTTTCTGGCAGTAAAAATCTCAAAAATGAAAAGACACATAATAGAATCAGAATTCCACCTATCTTTAATTGGTAAGAAAAGTAGTGAGAAAAATCAAGATCAATAATACTAAGAGCAATAGAGTATCTTTGAAAAAAGTGATTATTAGAATATATTAATAGAATGAAAAACTATGGCAGTTGTTTGACATTTTGATGTCTGCTTCCATAAGCCAAGTTCACAGCAGATGCACACATCCACGAAACACACGCAGTATACCAAAAACAAATAGTATTCAGATGGAGAAAATTTTGGTGGATATCTAGTGTTCTGTATAGAAACTTTTCTTTAGGCAGACTTAGAAATTTCTAGCGAAAAAATAAAGTAGACTTGTTCTTGTTCTTGTTGTGTGTACTAACACAGGCTATGTGCTTTATGAGGACTTCCCTGGTGGCTCAGTGGTAAGAAATCTGCCTGCCATTGCAGGCAACACAGGTTTGATCCCTGGGTCAGGAAGATCCCCTAGAGAAGGAAACAGCAACCCGCTCCAGTATTCTTGCCTGGAAAATTCCATGGACAGAGGAGCCTGGTAGGCTACAGTCCATGGGGGTCACAAAAGAGTCAGACACAACTTAATGACTGAACAATAGCAACAACATATGCTTTATAAAGTTGCACAGTCCCTGGAGTAAAAAAAAGTACAAGAAGTGGGGCAGGACATTGTTATTTTTTCTTTTATTAATAAAAAGACATATTTAAAACATTAAGTGATCAGGCCAATATTATGCAGGGAATAAGGTACATAACAGTTCAAAAATAAAATTAAAAATTTGGTTAATGATGTGTTTATGCTTCTCACCTGGACAATTCTGCTTTCTCTATTCAGACTTCTAATACGGAGCTTTGAAAATAATGCAAATGTTTGAAAATGACAAGCCTCAAGCTAGGAAATAGAATAAGTGATAGAGAAAACTAAATCACCTCGTGTTGAAAACTTTTCTCTCTAAATTGGCAGATGTTAAAAAATGAAAAGCATTTCATTGTCTATTGGCCTAAGTTCTTTTTCCTAAGAATTTCCACAAAGATTTTAGATGAAACACTCCTATAAATGTAGTATCAGTTGTGTGTAATATCAATTGAGACTGTGGTAATATCCTGCAGTTCATATGGAAAGGGCAAACAATAACTTCTTTTATTTTAAAAAATCAATTTTTGCTCATAGGTAGGATTTTGCTATTTGAAAAGGGAGAGCAAAAAGAAAATGTATATATTCTTTATCTCTGTCACCCTCTGTCACGAACTAGGAGAAGTGTAACGTTTCTCTGAAACAGTCTTCTCTTTGCTCCCTCATCCACCACCAAGACAGACACTGAAAATGTGCAGGAGTTTAAGAAAACAATGCAGAATTGATCAAGTCATTATATGTAATCATTTGGAAGGAAGAGTTTATATCTGTGCATGGTTTCCATGGATTAGCCTACTTAAAAATTACCCACTTAGTTTGAAGGTACCATATGTAATCTGAGATGAAACATCCCTTTTCCTTTGACCTTTCAAATATGCTCATTTTAAAACAGATCTTATATACTGTTCCATGCATGTGTGTATGTGTGTCTGCCTGTGCATTTGTGTGGAGATATATATGATCTTCTTTGATTTACCATAGGGTTGTGTCCTCATAAACATCCTAAGTTGAAAATATTTTAAGTGGAAAATGCATTTAAAACACTTAACTTGCCAAACATCACTGCTGAGCCTACCTTAAATGTGCTCAGAATGCTTACTTTAGCTTATAATTGAGTAAAATTATCAAACAACAAATTTATTTTATAATAAAGTGTTGAGTATTTCATGTAATTTATTGAGTGAAAGTGAAAGTGTTAGTTGCTCAGTCACGTCTGACTCTTTGCAACCCCATTGACTGTAGCTCACCAGACTCCTCTGTCCGTGGGGTTTTCCAGGCAAGAATACTGGAGGGGATAGCCAGTCTCTCCTCCAGAGAATCTTCCCATCCCAGGGATTGAACCCAGGTCTCCTACATTGCAGGCAGATTCTTTACCATCTGAGCCACCAGGGAAGCCTAGTTTATTGAATACTCTACTGAAAATGAAAAAACAGAATTAGTTGTATGGGGACAGAATGGATATAAATGTATTGGTTGTTTACCCTCTTGATCATATGGCTGACTGGGAGCTTCAACTGCCCTGCCCAATACCACGAAAGCATCATACTGCATATCACTAGACCAGGAAGAGACTGAAATTCAAAGTTCAGTTTCTACTGAATGTGTATTGCTTTCACACCATGGTAAAGTTAAAAAAAATTGTAAGTCTGGGACAGTCTGCATTTACCTAACAGATGTATGAAAGACAGGGATACTCCTTTATTACAATTTTGTTTTCTTTCATATAATTAGCCAATCTCTGACTTTAGATCTTTGGTTGGGAGTCCAGAATTTAAATTTAAAAAGTTTTGTTTAAATTAAAATTTTAACTTGGATTTTAGTAATTTATCTATGTAGTTCCATAGAAGAAATTAAGTGGTTTTAGGACAACTGCAATTAATGGAAGTTTATTAATTTTAACTGATTATTTCAGACAAACTTTAAAGGAAGGCAGTAATGAAAATTTGCAAATACTGGGATTATCCTGAAACTTTTTTAAGTATTTTAATTGAAGGATTTGCAAAAGATAAATGTGAAAAGTTTTTAAGGGAGCATGAAATGCCATATCATATCACATCACAATAATTTTCTAAGTCTCTCGTCACAGTATAGAAACATAGAAATTGTCATGGGTGCTAAAACTATGGCCCATTCATTTTCTTCCCAAAAGCAATCATCCCTAAAATCAACTTTGAATATTAAATACACTGCATCTCTCACTGTAATTCAGTTGATAACTCTGCCATCCTTGATTTTCCTAAGTAGTCTTTAATCCATTTCTAGGTCTACAAATAGCAACAACTTGTGGTTAAATGTTATGCCAGATTAGAACAAATAAAATTACACTTTTTAAACTTATGTCACTCAAGTTTCAAAGCAAGCCCTCTTCACATCTTGGTTTAGTTCACTAAGGCTGCCATAAAAAAGTAACAAAAAGTGGGTAGCTTAAGCAACAGATTCATAGTCTCACAGTTTTGGAAGCTGCAAGTCTGAAGTCAAGGTGTCAGCAGGTTGGTTCCATAAGGGCTGTGAGGGAAGGATCTGTCTCAAGCCTCTCTCCCTGGCTTGTAAATGGTTATCTTTTCTCTATGTCTCTTCCCATGGCCTTCACCCTGTCTGTGTGTCTGTCTCCAAATTCCCCCTTTTTATAATGATACCACTCATACTGGATTAGGGGCTATCCTAACGACTTCAAATTAACAGATTACCTCTCAAAAGACACTTGTCCAAATAAGATCACACTGAGGTACTGGGATTCAGGACATCAGCATATGGATTTGGTAGGGTGCATACAACTCAACACATAGCACTATTATAAAATTTTATGTAGAAAATTCTTTACATAAAAAATATGCACGCATGCTAAGTCACCTCAGTCGTGTTCAACTCTTTATGACCCTACAGACTGTAGCCCACCAGGCTTCTCTGTCCCTGGGATTCTCCAGGCAAGAATACTGGAGTGGGTTGCCATGCCCTCCTCCAGGGAATCTTCTCAACCCAGGGATCGATGCAAAAAATACATCATCTGAGTAACAAAACAACATTGGAACACATCTCTGTGAGTATGACCAACATGGGTAAGATGAAAGCACTGGGTCTGTGTGTGCAAGCCCAGCAACCAAACACAGATTCACTCAAGTTTGTAATGGAGGTTTAAAAAAAAAAAAGAAAACTGTTATCAATTGAGAACTGTTTTGTTCTAATGACAAGTGACAGAAAACCCAACCTAAATGTGACTTAAACAAAAAGGACATGTATTGGTTCCTGTAACTGAGAAGTCTAGGGGCAGGACTGGTTTGGAATATGTCTGGATTCAAAGCTCAAGCAATGTCATCAGGATGAAATTTTCCTACATTACTCAGCTCTGCCTTCATCTTGTTGGCTTTATTCTTTCAGATTTAAGTCCTGCAAGAAGAAATGTTCCACAATCATCTGCAAAATTCTTCTGGTATCTTACTGTCTCAGATTGGGTCATGTGCTCATGCTAAGTACTGTGGCCTGGGAAAGGCAACGCTCTGAGTTAAGTTTGAACTTGCAAACCACACACCTACAATGGAGTAAGTTCTAACTGGGTAAACTAAAAATGGGGGGAATGTCGATCCCTAAATGAACATCAAAATATGTTACTAGAGGTGGGGTAACTGGATAGTGGATGCCAAAAATCAACAAATATTCACTACAGAGGCCCAAGTGACAAACCCAGAAGTCAGTGGGTCAACATGGAAATAGTATTTCCTTATCTATTCAAGATCTCCCTTGGGTCAACAAATGAGTTTTAAGGACCCATCTCAGAGTTCTCATATAGTGCCTAGACTATCTGTAAAACAAATATCACCTAAACCTCTGATTTTGCGTGCAAAAACCCATGTCAACCAAACTTTTGCAGAAGATGTAAAATCACTGAAAACAATGGCTTTGATTTCTTGAGTATAAAGAACTAGTGTGACTCAGGAATGCAGAGGACTATAGACAATAGCCAAAAGAGAATAAGCTTAAGTAAAACTAAGAAAGATTTTTTTTCCCAAGTGGCCTTTTTTTTTTCCTTCTTGCCTCTAGTAGAGTATCCAACCACTGAAGAGAAATCAATATTTTATCCTCCGATAGATTAAGAAAAAGAAAACTTTGAAAATTTTTATTTAAAGGCTGGAATCACTTTATCTTCTCAGTTCATTAAGGTGGTGTCACAGATTCATGGAAATGATATTTCTGGGTCCACACTCTCTCAGACCAATTAAATAGGCATGACAAATTATTGGTTGTAGGTCTTTCATTTCAACTTATTAACTCATTGCTCATATATTTATTGAATCATATTTAAGACTGAGGATCTAGAACATAATCAAGGGAATATGTGTGTAAAGTAGCTTGTTGGTTAGAGATGAACAGCTTTTGTTCTAGCAGATTTTGTGACATCGTTCCTTATTTTTATACAGTTTTCTACTTGAAGATCAAACAAATAGATCCTCTAGATTGTCACCACCTTTGGGTTTCTCTGTGTTGCTAATATTTTTTTTATTTTTTATTTTTTTGGCCTGGATATGGAAGCAAGCTGTCTTAGAAACATCACCAACTTTATAATTTTTAAGCAAGAAGTTTGGTCTGCACTACATATGAATATATATCATTGAAAATTATCTATTTTTATCTTCTCTCTTTTCTGCACTGAGGAAGGGTTTCCCCTTGCACACCTCTCTCCTTTCCCCTCCTCTGTTTATCCATCAAAGAAGTGTCCAAAAACAAGAGAAAGGATTAGACCCAGCAAAAGGATACTTTAGATCCTACTTAATATGAAATGAGTTCCAATTACCAAGTTCCCCACAGTGCACACCAAAGGACCAGCTGAAAATGGTTAGGAAATGTCAGCAATTTTAAATGTGTTACTAATTATTTCTGTACCTCATCAACAACTCAGCACTTTTATTCTTGGTAACCATGACTCACCCTCTTCATCCATTCATCATTTCAGTTAGCTTTTTCTATTATGGCTATTTTCATGAGAAAAGTGACCCCAAAGAGGTGTTGGTCCTGGATGTTATTCAGAGACACACCGTCCAGCCACTTCTCTCTATCACCATATCCTGCAAGTTCTCACTCTGATCTTTGAGTTCAGTGGGAGGATTGGAGTGTGAGGACAGTTTGCTGAAAATCTAAGTCTGGCTCTGACAAGGCTCTTTAATGTTGTGTCTCTTAAAAACTGTATTTTGAGTACTCTACTGTAAAAATCTTTTCAACACTATAAAAATGTGAGAAATAGGTGTGTATTACCATATATACATGTAGATTTTAATCCTATCATCTTTTAGCCATGAGGTCAGGGGTTCCCATTGTACTCCTAAAACCCAAACCTGAAACTGCTTAGACTAAAGGCTGCATTCCTAAGTACCTGTTCAATAAAGCAAATAAATGAAAGAATGGATGTTCCCGGACATAATAATCAAATATAATAAGGAAATACTTTACTATCTATAACCTTGAATCCCCTCTAGACTGGATGAAATATGTTACTGGAAGACCATCAATCAATTGAGTACTTTGATGAATGTCTACACATGTGTTTGAGAGTATAAGCCAGAAAACATGCAATTATTTTCCAAAATATTGGGGGACCCTGAAGTGGAAATGTTATCTGGAAGGAGGTGCGCAGTCAAGAGTGAGATAGGAGTCCCTGGCTGGCAGCAGAGCTCTGAGGGACTTGGGAGAGCAAGGTTCACTACTGTGGAGCTTTATAATGGCTTGTGCTAGAATGCATCATGGACTAAGCCCCTCTTTTGCCTTTTACAAAATATTCAGTTAATTTTACATTTTTCACTACCATGAGGATGATCTTTTGGGGAACTTGAGAAGTCTGCAGCTTTCTTGCCTTGCTAGACTCCCCGCTGAGTGAAGATAGCTCACAAGAAAACAGGATAGTTCAGTTCAGTTCAGTCGCTCAGTCGTGTCAGACTCTCTGTGACCCCATGAATCGCAGCACGCCAGGCCTCTCTGTCCATCACCAACTCCCGGAGTCTACCCAAACCCATGTTCATCGAGTCGGTGATGCCATCCAACCATCTCATCCTCTGTCGTCCCCTTCTCCTCCTGCCCCCAATCCTACCCAGCATTAGGGTCTTTTCCAATGAGTCAACCCTTCGCATGAGGTGGCCAAAGTATTGGAGCTTCAGCTTCAACATCAGACCTTCCAATGAACACCCAGGATTGATCTCTTTTAGGATGGATTGATTGGATCTCCTTGCAGTCCAAGGGACTCTCAAGAGTCTTCTCCAACACCACAGTTCAAAAGCATCAATTCTGCGGTGCTCAGCTTTCTTCACCATCCAACTCTCACATCCATACATGACTACTGGAAAAACCATAGCCTTGACTAGACGGACTTTTGTTGGCAAAGTAATGTCTCTGCTTTTAAACATGCTATCTAGGTTGGCCATAACCTTCCTTCCAAGGAGTAATCGTCTTTTAATTTCATGGCTGCAGTCACCATCAGCAGTGATTCTGGAGCCCAAAAAGAAAACAGGATAAGGAAAGTATAAATGTTTGGGTGGAAATTTGTCAGAAATAGTAGAAAAACTGATGGCTACATAAGTCACCCATGAGACTGGGGGCACAATTCAACTCTATAATAGATCAGATGGTTCAGGGAAACCAAGCTGTCATCCAGGTTGAATACTGCCCTCTCAGAGTGGAAGGATGGAAACCTCAGAGAGATAGAACTAGATGCTCTTTGAATATATTTTCCACGGTGCCATTTGCAGTTCCCCACCAAGTATCACCTGATTGCTATCAAACAGCTTGGACTATGCCACCTTTCTTATAACTAAGCTCCTAAAAAATTATCAGTATTTATGATTATTATTGTCAGTTCAGTTCAGTTCAGTTGCTCAGTCGTGTCCAACTCTGCAACTCTATGGACTGCAGCACGCCAGGCTTCCCTGTCCATCATCAACTCCCAGAGCTTACTCAAACTCATGTCCATCAAGTCGGTGATGCCATCCAACCATCTCATCCTTTGTCATCCCCTTCTCCTGCCTTCAATCTTTCCCAGAATCAGGGCCTTTTCCAATGAATCAGTTCTTTGCATCAGGTGGCCAAAGTATTGGCATTTCAGCTTCACATCAGTCCTTCCAGAGAATATTCAGGACTGATTTCCTTTAGGATGGACTGGTTGTATCTCCTTGCAGTCCAAGGGACTCTCAAGAGTCTTCTCCAACATCACAGTTCAAAAGCATCAATTCTTCGGTGCTCAGCTTTCTTTATAGTCCAACTCTCACATCCATACATGACTACTGGAAAAACCATAGCTTTGACTAGATGGACCTTAGTTAGCAAAGTAATGTCTCTGCTTTTAATATGCTGTCTAGGTTGGTCATAACTTTTCTTCCAAGGAGTAAGCGTCTTTTAATTTCATGGCTGCAGTCACCATCTGCAATGATTATTATAGTACCTAACATTTATTAAGGTCCTACAATGCATCAGTTATGGTGTTAAGAGTTAACAAATGTTATCTCATTTATGGGTATTTATCTATAATATCCCTCATGATGCAGGAAATTTATGCCTGGAACTGTGTAATTGACATATAAATACTCTTTCAATGGGTGAATTCATATTAATAGCCAATTACTAGCTAGCTATTCAACCCTTAGTATGTGCCAGACTGTGTTTTAAGCTCTTTCTATAAACTAACTCAGTGAATCCTTAATACAATCCCATGGGGTAGATAATAGTCTTATTCCTATCTTTATAGCTCAGAGAAGTTAAAAGTTTGCCTATAGCCCTACAGTCTGGCTCCAAATTCCACGCTCAACCACACAGTCTTCTGAATGGATCGGCTAAGGAAAATTTGGAGAAGTTAAATAACACGTTCAAGTTCATTTGTCCAGTGAGAACAGACATAGGGCTCAAACTCAGGCCTGGCTATCCTCAAAATCTACACTCTTGGGGGCTACACACAAAAGAGACCAAATTAATTAACTCATAACTAATGGGGTTCACAAAGATTCCAAATTTTTTTCAAGTCCCTCAAAAATCTTGGAGCATCTGGATAAAACTTGGCAGCCTAGAAGAGATACCAAGGTGAGACATAATTTGATATGTGGTTTAAAGGATTTTTTTATTTCTGTTGTTAAAAACACTATCAGTAGGACACTGTAAAAACAGGAGTCTCAATCAGGATTCTGCAGTATTAATCCAATCAAGGGATGATACTCTCTTGCATCAGGATATTAGCTATAGTAGTGATGAAAAAAAGTCGATTTTGGATTATTTTAGAGATAGAGCCAACATAACTTAGTGAAGTATTAGATGTGGAATATGAGAGTTAGAGAAGAGTTAAAAAAAAAAAATTGCACCAAGATTTATGGCCTGCACAACTGATAAATAAAGTTGTCATCAACTGAGGCAACTTTGTTTTGTTGTTTGTTTGACAGTATTGGGCTTCCCCGGTAGCTCAGCTGGTAAAGAATCCACATGCGATGCAGGAGATCCTGGTTTGATTCCTGGGTCAGGAAGATCCCTTGGAAAAGGGATAGACTACCTGCTCCAGTATTTTTGGGCTTCCCTGGTGGCTCAGATGGTAAAGAATCCACCTGCAACTCAGGAGACCTGGATTTGATCCCTGGGCTGGAAAGATCCCCTGGAGGAGGGTATGGCCACCCACTCCAGTATTCTTGCCTGGAGAATTCCATGGACAGAGGAGCCTGGTGGGCTATCATCCGCAGGGTTACAAAGAGTCAGACACAACTGAGCGACTAAACACAGCACAGCACACATGAGGGGTTTCAGAATATTTTGAACACACTGATTTTGAAATATCTGTTAGATAGCTAAAGTGGAAATGCTGGGTAGTCAACTGAAGAGAGATTGAGTTGAAGATATAATACAGGGGTCATTAACATATAGCTGGTATTTAAATGCCTTAAAATAGTTCATCAAGGGAGTGACTGTAAAGAGAGAAGAGAACTAAGGATGGAGTTCTAGGGTACTCTCCAACTCTAAAATGTAAGAGAGAAGAGGAGGAACCACTGAAGAAGATAGAGAAGGAGGAAGCAGCAAAGCAGAGGGGAAACCAGGAGAATCTGAAATCCTGGAAGCCAAAGGCCAATATATACTAAAGATTCGGGAATATCCAACATGTAAATATTACTAATGGGTCAAGGAAGATGAAGACTGATAACAGACTTTTTCATTTAGCAAGTTGGAGGTCATTGGTTACCTTGGTGGAGTGGCATGGAAGACTAGTTAATTAAAGTGGGTTAAGAGGGACATCCCTGGCATCCAGTGGTTAGGACTTTGCCTTCTAATGCAGGGGGTGTGAGTTGATGATCCCTGGTCAGGAGGTTAAGATCTCACATGACTCGGGAGCAAAAAAAACCAAAATAGAAAAAATATTGTAACAAATTCAATAAAGACTTTTAAAAATAGTCTACATAAAAAAATCTTTAAAAAAAATAAGTAAAGTCAGCAAAGAGAGAATGAGAGAAATGGAATTGAAGACAAAGAGTATACACAACACCTTCAATGAGCTTTTTTGCAAAGGAGGCAAAGAAAACATGGTAAATAGGAGGAGAACTGGATCAATAAAAGTTTGTTGTTGTTGTTTTAGATGGGAGAAATAACAGTATGCTTGTATGAAGAAGTGAATAATCCAGTGACATGCATATCTGATGTTGAAAGAAGCAGAGAGGAGACATTGCTGGAGCACTGAGGAGGGGAGATGGCTGCACACGTGGAGGGATGGGCTTTCAATAAGAGCATGGATATTTCATTCAGGTGGAAAAGCAATATATGGGAATATAATGCTGATGAGCAGACATGGTGTTGAAGATCTCTGGAAATTCTCTCCTTTTTTTTTAATAAATTTATTTATTTTAGTTGGGGGCTAATTACTTTACAATATTATAGTGGTTTTTGCCATACATTGACATGAATCAGCCATTCTCTTCTGATTGTTCTAAATGTCTCATTAAAAAAAGAAAGCAAGTCATCTGCTAGGATTGAACATTGGGGAAGAAATGTTAGAATTTTGAAAAGAAAGGTGTGAAACAGTCACTTAGGCACGTGGGTGAATGGACCACCTCAGAAAGCACGTTTGTTTAGTAACATTGAATGTAAAGTGATACCATTCAGTATGGTTGTGTGTCTTATATTTTGCAACAGCCATGTTCAGTGAAACAAGTACAAGTGGAGAGAAGCAGAAACTTGGATTTAACTACAGTTTCATCAAGCCGACTACCGTGAAGCCCGAGACGGGCAAAACTGTCAAGGAGATATACGAGTGATTCATATCAATTGCCTGTGGAATTCAAGTGATTAAAGAGGAGAATGGCGATATCGTGGGAATGAAAGACATTGAAATGTTGCTAGAATCAATGGATTGGAGGTCATGGCAGGAGAGAAAAGTTGTACATTTTGATCTGAAAATTCCTTAAGACTCGCCAACTTGTTTATGCTTTAAGAATTTCTTTAAATTTTATCCAGCATTTTTCAGTTGAGCAATTGCTTCAAGTGATCTTAGCCAATCTATTACCAGAAACAGAACCCTCCCTCAGCTTTTAAACTGTTTTTGTTTTTGTTCTTTCAATTTCCCAGCCACAAACATCCATCCAAAACAATAGTCTACTGATTTTTCTCTGCCATTGCTTTCCCTTGCCACCACCCAATTCAGGTAATTAAGCAGTTCATATTTAGATTATTGCCACATCCTGCTAACTAGTTCCTTTCTGAATCCATTTTATAGCTATTAGAGCAAGGATTTTTCCTCTCAAATATTATTTTGCTTATTGCTTTGCATTTAGATAACTGAACAATGAACAGTTAAATTCTTTGCTATCTTTTGTTTTCAGTATGGTACATAATCATTTTTATTTTTTAAATTAGTTTATCTATTTTTTAACTTTACAATATTGTATTTGTTTTGCCATACCTTGACATGAATCCACCATGGGTGTACATGTTTCCCCCTTCCAGAACCCCCCTCCCACCTCCCTCCCCATCCCATCCCTCTGGGTCATCCCAGTGCACCAGCCCCGAGCACCCTGTATCATACATCGAACCTGGACTGGCGATTCATTTCACATATGATAATTTACATACTTCAATGCCATTCTCCCATATCCTCCCACCCTCGCACTCTCCCATAGAGTCCATAATACTGTTCTATTTATCTGTGTCTCTTTTGATGTCTTGCCTACAGGGTTATCTTTACCGATTAACTAAATACCATACATATGTGTTAGTATACTGTATTGGTGTACAGCCACTATGGAGAACAGTGTGGAGATTCCTCAAAAAACTGGAACTAGAACTGCCATATGACCCAGCAATCCCATTGTTGGGCATACACACTGAGGAAACCAGAATTGAAACAGACACATGTACCCCAGTGTTCATCACAACACTGTTTATAATAGCCAGGACATGGAAGCAGCCTAGATGCCCATCAGCAGATGAATGGATAAGGAAGCTGTGGTACATATACACAATGGAATATTACTCAGCCATTAAAAAGAATGCATTCAAATCAGTTCTAATGAGGTGGATGAAACTGGAGCCTATTATACAGAGTGAAGTAAGCCAGAAAGAAAACACATAATCATTTTTAAAAATGAAAGAGTCCCCCATAGGCATTCTGATGTCTTTCAATAGTTTGCATTATATTTTTTCTTGCAAAAATGTGCATTGCTTGGTATTCTCTTTTACTAAAATTGAAAAGTAAAGCTATGTGCTAAGAATGAAGGAAATTAATTTATAATTGGTGCTATAGGAAGAGAGCAAATTTTAAATTCAACTCTAACGACAAAATCCAGGTGAGCTGAAACAAGACGAGATGAAACAGGAGAACATAACAGTGTGATCCCAGGACCTCTTTCAAATCATCTGGCGTGCTTCTTAAATGTGTTTCCTGAACAGGCCCTGTTGGAAACCAAGTAAATCAGGGTCCCTGGTGGTGTGCCAAGGAGCTATATTCTTATCAATTTATTCAGGAAATTCCTATGCACTCCAGAAGTCAAGAAGCACTGATACAATTGGGTGGATCCCTATTGTGTTTTGAGCTTCTCTGTCAAGGTTCAACAGTAAATTCCATAATTTTAAATCATTCATAAAGAATTTGTATTTGATACTTTTAAATTGAATCTTTTAAATTATACTTTCCCTTCTCATTCCATTATTTTTTTCCCAAGAATATATCTGTTATTTGTTTTCTTTAAATTGTTGCAAGTTAGAAAGAATAAGAAGCTAAATTTTTATCAGTGGCTGTAAATGGTTTCATATTTGCAAAGTTCATTTTTCTTTCCAATGGGAAAAAATACTAATTTTTGAAGGAGTAAAACATGTATTCATGAACAAATACTGACAGACACTAACAAATTTATATTTTGTATATTTTTTAAGTGTTAGCCTCATTTATAGTTTTCAAGTTCTAATTCTTTCTACATCTACCTTCAAGTGAAATCTAGGAAATGGAAGTTTATTAAATTTGGGCTGTACTGAAAAGCAACTGACAGTTGGACGTTAAGTAGGTGCAGGAAATATCAAGAAAGAAAAGATTGACAAGAAGTTCCTAAATAAAATCCTTGAATTTCACAGACAGTTTCACATGCCAAACAAAATAGATAATGTAGTAAAGATCTGTAGGGAATATTCTCTTAGAAAACTATTGCTTCTAGTGATTAATATCCACCTTTTCCTAATATAAATTTGTTACAAAAAGGTAAAAAATCTGATACATTGTCATGCTTAGCCTCAGTTGTGTCCAACTCTTTGCCACCCTATGGACAGTAGCCCACCAGGCTCCTCTGTCCATGGGATTTTCCAGGCAAGAATACTGGAGCAGGTTACCATTTCCTCCTCCAGGGGATCTTCCTGACCCAGAAATTGAACCCACACCTCTTGTGTCTCCTGCATTGGCAGGAGCATTCTTTACTACTGAGCCACCTGGGAAATCCAATCTGATATATAGGTATATATCAAATATAAATATACAGATATATTCTTAAGAAACAAGTTCCAAAACTTTTATAAATCTGTTCATGTTGAAAGAGAGGGAAATTTAAAAGTTTGATAATTTTAGAAATTTATAGAAAATTTATAAATTTATAGAAAACATAGGTTCATTAAACTGTTCACCAAAATATATTTTATTGTTGTTGCACTATAAACTTTAACTGCAATAATAAATAATAATTTCTCTGGAATGTACTACATATTCAATATTTATCATCACCATCCAATATAGAATTCTTAAAAAATACCATCCACTAAAAGAAATGTTCTCTAATATTTGCCATTAGAACATACTGCAAAAAAGTATTTCTACAGAGCAGAATAATAGAGAAAACCATATTCTAATATTTTAATTTAAAACTACATCATTCATTGTGAATAACTAGCATGAGTACATTTACATATTGCTTAGTTTGTCAAGGAATACGTTTTAAATGATAGATTTTTTTTTTAATATCCTAAAGGTATACTGGACTCTGGTCTCCCTAGACACAGTTTATCTTGGGGTTTTTTTTAACTACTTATAGCTAATCTGAAGCTCAGAAACTTAAGCATCCAAAATAAAAATTTTAATCCTAAAGTTTCTCAGGAGATAGAGCACAGCCACAAAGACTTTTCCTCTCAAGCCGACTCTTTGTAGATCATCACTTCATAAATAACAGAAAACTATATAGCAGACTTAATTTCTATGTATTCATTTCAGTAAAATGAGTGATTGTTTCTCATTCAGTGAGTCTCCCTCTCAATTCATTTGATGGACACAAACAGTAAAGATCATGAGTTATAAAATTAACAATAACAGTTTATACTTTATGTTCTTTGATGTATGTCAGGCATTGTCCTAATTAATCCTTTATTTTGTATGCATCAGCAGGATTGATTGTACTGCTGCCCCAGTGGGATCATTCCTTTCACCGTTCAGACCCTACAATCACTTCCCAACTCACTCAGCCTAACAGCCAGCATCCTCACTCTGGCCAGCAAGTCCCTACACAATCTGTACACATTCTCCTTTGCTGCACTTCCTAATTCTCTCAGGGCACAATGGCCTCCCCATCATTCTTCCAACAAGCCAGTCACAATCTGCCTGAGGGTCTTTTCAATTGCTGTCCCCTTTGCCTAGAAACACTCATACCCCGATATCAGCATGGTCATCCTCCCACTTCCTTCAGATCTTTATTCCTAAATCACCTTCTCAGGAACATCTTCCCTGTCTGCCTTGTCTAAATTTGCATAATTCCCCTCAACACTTCCAATCCCCTTGCCAGCTTCATGTTTCCCTAGAATTTTTTGCTAGCGTACTTTATATTTTTCTTATTTATTTTCTATCTCCCCACCAGAACATAAGTTCTACGAGGGGAGAGATTTTGTATGTTTTGTTCACTTCCATGGTCCCAGTGCCTAGAAAAGTATCTGGAATATAGTAGGTGCTCAAAAAATGTTTATTGAATTAATGAAGGGAGATATTAAGCTTTCTCACTTATTTCTGAAGCAAATAGAGGACAATGGGCTTGTGTAATCATGAAGAAATTTAAGGAATAGAAGCATTAAACGTTAATAAGAACATAAACTCAACAGAAATCTCCTGCTTAAGCTATAGGTGGTGGTGGTGGCTTAGTCGCTCAGTCATGTTCAACTCTTTCAACCCCACAGACTATAGCCTGCCAGGCTCCTCTGTCCATGGGATTTCCCAGGCAGGAATACTGGAGTCGGCTGCCATTTCCTTCTCCAGCTTAAGCTATTACTCCTTACCAAAGCAAGCCCTAAAGGGAAGCATAGTCTTTTTTCTGCCCCTCAGTTCCTGACCCATTTTAAGTACTTAATAAATATTAGTTGTATACTCTTTGGCCCAATCTTCTCAAGCTTCTAGCTTTGTGACAGAGTTGCATTTCAATTCTTTATGAATCTGTAATGTGTCAGCATCCAATCACTCTCAAAACTTGATTTGTATTCTCTGGTTTGACCAAATGTAGTCTGGAATATTTCTTGACATAAAAAAATACAAAGTGGGAAAGCACCAGAACTGTAACTGTGAGCAGAAATCGGCGCGAAGAGCAGCCTGACTCTTAGGGCGTCTAAATCAGAATCACAGCTCTCTGTGAGAAGCTGATGAATGTAGAATGCTGCCCGTGGCAACTCGCCCTCTGTGAGGGGTGGAGGGAGTGTTTCTCGGGCCTTGTGGGTCACCTCCAGTCCCGCCTGCCCCCACTTCGTCCTGCCATGTCTTTCTGGGTGCCCGTGCTGGCTCCCCTCACCTTCGGGGCCACCTGCTGAGGCTCAGCTGTGTTCCGTGGCTAGCGATCACCACAACTGGAGAATTCCAGTCACTAGCCTGCCAATGGTGATGGAAAGTTTGGGGCTATCAGGGAGCAGACTCTTAATGAGCACACGTTGAATACTCTTTATAGAGCGTCCAGGCTGCTGCACTGCCAGTGTTGTGGCTGTGCTCACTGAGCATGGTGGAAAGTTCATGGGCTTTGGGATTCCACAGACATGGGTTCAAATTCCAACTCTGATTTTCTAAAAATAGTTCATAATTACTAAGAACTCACTATATACCAGGTACTAAACTAAGCGCACACACGCATATATATATATATATCCATATCCTTTGATACTGACATTATTATCCTCATTTTTATAGATGAGGAAACTGAGGCTTACTAATGTGCCCCAAGTCACACAGCCAATAAACAGCAAATCATGGACTTGATCTCTAATTTTTCAAATCCGTACTCTCAACCACTGTTTCACACTATGTGGGTTTGAGAAAGGAAATTAACTGTATCAACTCTTGAGACTTTAAAGGAAAAGATAAGAAATAACCAAGAAGGTAATGACTGCTCATTAAACGTGCAAAGTCTGTCTTTTAAATGTGATATTTGAAGAATTATGGTTAATTATCTTACGTGTTAATGGATTGCTTTACATATTTAAGGAAGAATGACTACTTTTAGAGATATATACAAAAGGATATACAGATGGAATGATAGTATATCTCAATTTACTTCAAAATAATCCAATGGGGTAGAGGAAACAAGATTGTCATGATAATTACTGAAGTTGTAATGAGTACACTGGGGATTATAGTACTATTCATTCTACTTTTTACTATATTTGGACATAATAAGTGTTTTTAACATGCCCTTTGAAATAATGTGAAAAGAAATATATGTGTGTACATCTGTGCGTGTATTCACAGAGTAAGAAATAGACTTTTTTTTCTAGAATGAGCCTCCATATATGGAAAGTAAGCTATTCTGTTTCTTATGACTGAAACTGATCTTTAGATATACAGTCTCTTAAATAAAAAGTTGTCCCAATATAAAATTATTTTTCTGTAGCCATATTTAAAAATAAAAAATGTTGTATCATTAGTTATGGGGAAATTGCCCTAAAACCAACAACTATCTCCTCTGGAGTGCATCCCTGTATTTAAACGGTGATTAAATGAAGAAAGTGAGTGTTTTCTGCTTCATACACAAAGCATTAAGATCTGAACAAAATTCAAGGAGCAGAAGGTTTGAGTTTTCTGGTCAGTAATTTATTTTAAAGGTTTAAAATACTGGGGATTCCCCCCCCAAAAAAAAACATCCTTGAGGGTACTGAATTGGAAAAATATCAAGTATGAAATGAGTAATACAAACAAAAGATTAAATTTCATTCATGTACTTTCTATTTTTTCACAAAAACCTAAAAGCACATGATATGGGTTTTGCATTGTTGAATTTTTCATCCAAAGAATTAAGTGATATTAAACACTTAAAATTTGCAAGAATGCTCACTTGGTGAATTCACTAGGGATGTGACCTGTCTTCAATTTTAGTATGAAAATGCAGGCAGCAATTTGGAGATGGAAGATAAAATATTTTAAGAAAAAAGATTGTAAGGCTATGTATGGTGGACATCAGGTAGAAATTCAAGATGTCAGTCCACCAAACTTTTTATCTGTTAGGAAAATATTTACTGGTCTTTGTTATATTCACCCAGCAAGAAAGACACTGGTAGTGATCAAGTTTTCGGTATTTTAAATTCTTCACTTGTTCAAAAACCAGTTTGTTGTTTTACTATAAATAGCTCATTTAACCATGACCAAAAAAAGGAGAAAATTGACTTGCACTCAAGCAAATATTCAAAAATCTTTTGAGTACGTGACCATAGAGTCAGAATCTAAACTTTATGCATAAAGGCAAGAATGACAACATCCAGTCTGTTCTTTCAACATTTTTGGTGAGTCACAGAGAGCACAATTTTCATTTCCTTCAGCCTGAATTTTTTAAAGGAGATGACACACATTGTTAAAAAGAAATTTAGATCTCAGAAAATACCTCACTGTGAATTTTCAAATTAAAAGTAACATGTAAGGGAGAAATGTATAGTCTTGAATAGCTAAGCTGTTGTATCATTAGTTATGGGGAAATTGCCATGATAGCTACATATCACTCATTCCTATCACAATACCACCCACCAAATCAGAAAAAGAAAACTAAAACTATAGTTCCCCAGAGTGTCAGACTTACAGATAGAAGTTCCAGTTTCAATCCCAGTTTTGTCTCCTACCTCTGTAAATCCACTAACCACACCCACTTCCTCATCTACAAAATGATGATAATGAGACTTGAGAAAGTTAAGCTTAAATCAAACAGTTAAAGACCTAACCAAAACAAAAGAATACCTATAATTATTCTTCATATGTGTGTACATATACATATAAATACATAAAATAAAAACACATTAATGTGTACACTAAAGACATGCATGTTTTATTTAGGGCATAGCATGTTGCGTTTAGCAATAGGATCCTGTGCTATTCCTCTGCTCTGCGGGAAAAGACAATCTTTCAGAGGACTTTTAGTACATGAATTAAAGGTTACTTCATTAGTTTGGGCAAAATTTGTTTAATATTTGTACCACTTAATCCTGCCAATTTGCCTCTTTGCATTTCTACCAAATCATGCTTTGATTTTCACTTGGGAATGTTCATGCATTGATCATTTTTTCTTTGCTCAGTAAATCAAACAGCAGTCAAATCATCATGCTTTGAGAGTTATATAAAGTCATTCTTTAAAAATGACACTCAAAGAAAAAGAAAAAGCTTATTCTCTAACACTGTTTTTTATGTTAGTAAGAATTTTCTTCAAGCCAAAATGAAAGTCAAGTCTATATTTTCTTCTCTATCAATTCTTTTCCTGTTGTCAGTAATTTAGTCTCAGAAAAAAAAAGATTGAGATTAGAAAATAAAAAGAAACAGAAAGATGGGGAAAAAAACAATTACAGTTAAGACTGAAACATAAAAAAATTAAAATAACTTAGAAATGAGATGACTATAAGCAAAAATATGTGATTTTAACATGACTAATCTTTATTATTAAACAAAATCTTGTGTTAAATTAGAACTTGAAAACTTTGTCAGTTTGATTAGTATAATGCAAAAGCCTAATAAAAGCAAAATATCAATATTTTGCACAAAAGTTCCTATAAATAAGAAGTTTGGAGCTTAAACTAGTTAGTATTCTAATGACCTTTTATTTTTTAATTCTATAATGTATCTAATATTTCACTAGGTTATTATTTCTTAAAATGCAATTTGATAACCATACGCATGAATTTGCACATATGCTTGAAATGTGCAATGACACATTTCCACAATGTATTTTAATGACTTTTTTGTCTGCCTGTTAAGATGACAGAATAAGACAATGAATCTTAATAATCTTGATACAAATGGAAGAATAATGTATTATTGACATCTTCATCCAATATACCCCTCCCACCCAGAAAAAGATGCTTTCAGAAATGCGTTTGGCAAACTTGATATTGTTCTTGTAGATCACGATGCTTCAGGAGCATGACTTCTCTGAGGAAACACTAGATCTTGTAACAGAAATATCTTTAAATCTTTTAGATAGCCAGTCCACAGGGAAAGGTTTAAGAAAGGATCAAAGCTTGTCCTTTCAGCTTGAATTATTCCATTACAGCTGAATGTGACATAATTACAAAAGATGTTGGATGTGGAATCTCATCAGGATTATCTGACACTCATCTTTGTTGAGAAAGTCTCCCCAGCTGTTGCTCTGATCGCTCAAATGTGACAGGAGTACAGAGTACAAAAGTACTTGTAAGTGACCACTGCTTGGGGTGAGCTTAGCTTCCTTAGGCCATTTTGTGACTTTCCACAAATATCAATAGTATGGAAAAACAGAAAGCATTGTTCCAAATATAGTTCCATTTTCATCTTTAAAAAAGCAGCTTAGAAGACATAAAAAAGCAGCAGCAAAAGCAGCAGCAACAGCAGCAGTAGCAGCAAGGGGCTTATCTTTGGGCACAATTTTGTTTGAAGCAGCCAAACTCATTTAGCTAGAAACATTTCAATCAGAAATGATCATTTTGCACTCCTATGCAAGTCTGCATGTGTTCTTATTTGTTTATACGATCTCATCTTAATTTAGCACTCCCCTATCTTGATAGTCTGATAATGACTTTGTTGGTGGAAATTCTTGTTACTGGGGATGACTCAGAAAGAGCATTTATGACCCTGAAAATGAAGTAAGCTGAATAAATATTTAATTTCCTCCTATGTTTAACAAGCTCTGGCCATCGGTAAATCACCTTTAAAATTTTAAAAGGTGTGTTTTGGGACAGCATTTGCCAAAGTTTCTTTTTTAAATATCATTATGGGAGTTCAATTGTACAATGTAATATCAAATATAAAATGTTGAATAATTTCTCATTCCAAAGGATTTGAGAGAAGCAAAAAAAAAAATACTTTTCTTTCCTTCCTTGTCGTGGATTACATTTTCTTCATACATTATTAATGAAGTTAAACTACTAGTAACATGCCAAATGTGCTGCATAGGAGATTTGTGCCTAATCCAGCACAAAACAGGCCCAGTCACATAATGAGAGAAAAAAGAACAAATGTCAACAGTTTCACACTGGGACTAGATTAAGCAGACCATACTTACTGATTTCTTACACAGGGATTATCTCACTTTTAGTCCTATGAGAAGGAAGGCCACACTTCTCTTATATTAACACAGAATTGCACCTGAGGAAAAAAAAAATGGAGAGAAGGTGCTTCATCTCCACTCCCACTCAGTCTCATGGCCATGGAACCTTGATTTATTAAATACCACATACTTAAGCCATTGTTTGGATAATGGGCTACATAAAAATGGCTAACCATGATATACAAGTATTAATACTTTAGAGATCAAATATAATATTGCTTCTCATTGAACTCTGATTAGATCGTTCTTAAAATAACTGGTGTTTATTGTTTACCCTTCTACTTGCTAGGTTCAAAAAGCTCCATGGCTTAGATCATGGCTGGATTCCTTACAGGCAATATTAATGTTGAAAGAGTTTAAGGATTTTTTGTCCCCCTTTAATCTCTGGAGGCTAAGGCTTGCAGCCCTTACGTAAGCAAGCCCCATTGACTTCAGTGAGAGTTTAGCAGTTGCATAAATATCACAGGACCTGGCTCCCAGTCTTCATTATTAGTATTGCTCAAAGGGTACATATTCACTGAAAGTGTAGTTTCCAGACTTGCGATTATCTAGGTAGACAGATGATACCTACTATTCAGGTCAAGAGTATGCACTATTAAATTAGGCTATGTAAAAAATTAAATTTATTTATTCATTATTTATGCTTCAAAATACAGACTTTACTGTGTCCACAAAAAAACTATGATTGCCATTGAAGCCAAAGATTGAGCCCTTTGCTTCAATGATCACAAAAGCTTCTAACATTGCTTTACTAAATCACTTCCCAAATGTACCTTTTTTATAAACTTGATCCTTATAAAATGCTTCAGGAAACGTTATCTTAAGAGAAATTTTATCTTAAGATGTACTCCCATTTGGTTCATAAACAATTTGTTAACTTACTTTGGCTCTTATTCCAACTACTTATTATAGTGGCTCAAAAACCAATAATTCATTTAATGGGTGAAACAATCATTTAGGGAATTTCTTTTCAATGGCACCAAACAATTGTTCATCATCGTGTTTGTATGCAATTCTGAAATAACTGTTTGGAAAATTTTGGCAATTAAAAAAAAAGAATAAGTGAAAGAAACTTGACAAATAGAAAAAAGAATGGATAAGGCCATATTGGCTTGATTTATCAAAATAGTAGATACAATTTATTATCATACTCTAACTGTAAACACTCAGAAAAAATACTAAGTTTTTTAACCTTTAAGGAAATCTCAGAGAGAAATATTTTTCCAAGTTAACAAATTTCTCCAAATTCTTTTCTCCATAAATTTTGATTTAAAATTTTTCATTAATATGAATCTTCTTTGGTAGTTCAGAACTCTATCTATGACTCTGAATGGGTATTCATTTCAAAAGAAAAAGTTGCACAAATATGCTAAAAATAATTGATCTCTGGTAAACCTTGAATTCTACATTATATAGGGTAGACGTAGACACAGGTATATGTATTCAGAATCATACCTCCATAAAATAAGAAAAATTTAATTCATGGTCATAGCTTGTTTAAATCTAACAACACAGTCACATGGGTAACCTTTATTCTATCAATGAGGATCTGCATAACTTTCTGTATTATGCAGCAAGTAGAAAAACAGAGCACTTAAATCCAGGTCTTCTGCCTACAAATCGAATACTTTTTCCCTTCACATTAAAGCAAACATTCTGTTAAAGTCACTGTATGTTACCTTTTACATGAAAAAATTTCTGAACACTGGAAAGAACTTTGAAACACATTTGCATCCTCTTTCACTAATACTTGTTTTAGTGTTTCCAAAAGCATACTATGATCACTGTTGGTACTTGAGATGACTTTAGACAGTATCCAGTCAACATTTTCATTTTAATAGTTTAATATTTATTTTTCAAGACAACCTCTATTTACTAGGTTATATTTTCATTTTTAGCTTAGTTGTACTCAAAAGAGCCCATTTCAAGATGTTTATTTAAAAAGTGATGCTCTCTAAAAATATTATTATCATAAGTGGCATGAGACTGTGGCAAAATATGAAGACAAAATGGAAATGACTGAGATTTGGAAAATGCTGATTTGTGGATGCCAACTTCAGAAATGTGTAGTCTTATGATAACTTTCACATGCATTATGAGAAATTAATAGTGCCATTAGAAGAGAAGAAATATCTAAAACCAACAACTTAAGCTTCCATTTTAAGTATTTGGAAGTATCCTCTCTACTAGAATAATCTCTTCCAAAAATAGAAGCAGATACATTCGAAATACCCTAAAATACCCTAATCAGCATTACCCTAATAACAAAACCAGAGAAAGACATTACAAGAAAGGAAAACTATAGACCAATACTTCTCATAAGCATAAATACAAAAATTATCAACAAGATATTATCAAATTGAATTCAATAAAGATAGCTTTACATACCTTCATCTGGTTAATATAGGCATGAATACATACAACTAACACAAAAGAGGAACTTTAACAACTCCAATACGATATGTAGAGAGACAGAGGAAATGTCTTTGGTTGGAGGATGGGAAAACATGCTTGGAAGGTGGCATTTATGAAGAATAGGTCAGGAATTTGAAGACCAGTACGGGAGAGGGAAGTCAGGCAGAAGGAATCTTGTGGATAAATTTCTGGACATTAGGTTGGAACAGAGTATGGGAACAGAGGAAGGGGAGCTTGTAATGGAAGCTAACACTGGAAAGATAAGTTGTGGCTGGATTGTAGAAGGCCAAAAATGCAAGCCCAATTCTTGGACTCGATTCTGATGTCAATATCTCTACCGTGCCGGAAATCTTTTCAGCTAGAAACAGTCACAGTCAGAGCTGAACTCTAGACAGCTCAGGCTCACAGAAGTACACTGAAGACAAAGGAAGTGGGTGGAGGGTTTGCAATTTTCTGGTTGAGAAGAAATAAGGAGCTAAATTAAGGCAGTGTCAGAGATGATGGAAATGAATTGATGAGCACGAGAAACATTTTTGTGGTTCAGTTGACAAAACATAGTCATTGATTAGATGTGGGAGAAAAAAGAGAGGTAGAATTTGAACAAAATGAATGAGTGGGTAAGTCCCGGTCAAACTAGAGGGGTTTTGTGGAATGAGATGAGTTGGAGATGAAGGCCTTGAATTTGAATATTGCAAAGGATTGTTATTAAGCTTTACTATGATTATAATATCAGTGTGAATGCATTCAGAGTACTTGCCTCTTAGATTAGAGGAAGTAACCACTTTAATTAGTAGGACACAGTATAAATTGTGCTAAGCTCCAAAATCATATAATAAGATAATATATTGTTAAGTTATATAATCTTAATCAAAAGAATATATAATGTCCAGCAACTGTGCTTTTATAAAAGTGAGCAAACAACTTACTGTTCTCATATAAAAATATTTGGATGAACATAGAGAACATATGGTTCTCTATCTTCTACATTATTTAGATATTGGCATAAAAAGAAGTAAATATTTGAGGTAAGCATACAGCATCTCTTGAGATCAAGAATGATGAGTAAACTAATAGCTTTTCAAACTCTAATACAAATCCTTTTATTGTGAAAATGTGTTAGTTGCTCAGTCATATCTGACTCTTTGTGACCCCATGGACTATAGCCCACCAGGAGCCTCTGTCCATGGAATTCTCCAGGCAAGAATACTGGAGTAGGTAACCCTTCCCTTCTCCAGGGAATAACTAAAGTACAGTCTTTGTTCAAATTTCACAAAATTTTATGCTAGCGTCCATTATTTGCTTTCATACTTTATTAAAGACTCCAAATTGTATTTAATTACATTGAGCAGCCTCAGTTACAGGTAACAAACTCTGGTAAATTCTCTTTTCATGTTTATCCTATTACAAATATATTCTAATTTTCCTTGTTATGGCTTCTTAGATACACCCATTATTTAAAAGTGGATATTTAACTTCCAAATATATTGGATTTTGTTTGAAGTATCTTAAACAACATTGGGGCTTCCCTGGTGGCTTAGCACTAAAGAATCTGCCTGCAATGCAGGAGACACGGGTTCAGTCCCTGGGTTAGGAAGATGGCCTGAAAGAGGGCACCTCAACCCACTCCAGTGTTCTTGCCTGGAGAATCCCATGGACAGAGGAGCCTGGCGGGCTCCAGTCCATAGGGTCACAAAGAGTCAGACACGACTGAAGCAACTGGGAACACACACACTGGCCATTTTTAATATTAATTTCACATTTGGATACTCATTTCTCATATAAATGTTTTCTTCTCTGAAATCACTCTGTTTTGTTCAGTCTAATTTTACTGAGGCTTTTGGTGGCTAAGTCGAAGCTCTTTCTCGGTAAATGTCACATTGCAATTGAAAATAGGCAAGTTATTTTCAAATATATTTTTATATTGATTTCTAACATAATTCCACAGTGATAAGAGAACAGACTCTGTATGATTTCAATACCTTTAGACAATGAAAGTTTTATACCTTGCTTTATGTCCCTGGATATAGTCCAGTGTCTCCTAGTTTACAGTCTATGGGAGCTTGACTGTATCCTACAAGGATACAGACTATATCCAAGAATTTGTACCCTACCACTGTGTGAAAATTGTATAAATCTTAATTATGTTGAATTGGTTCACAAAGCTTTTCAGGTCTCCTATATCCTTCTGCTTTTGAACTGTGGTGTTGGAGAAGACTCTTGAGAGTCCCTTGGATTGCAAGAAGATCCAACCAGTCTATCCTAAAGGAGATCAGTCCTGGTTGTTCATTGGAAGGACTGATGTTGAAGCTGAAACTCCAATACTTTGGCCACCTCATGCAAAGAGTTGACTCATTGGAAAAGACCCTAATGCTGAGAAGGATTGGGGGCAGGAGGAGAAGGGGACGACAGAGGATGAGATGGTTGGATGGCATCACTGACTCGATGGACATGGGTTTGGGTAAACTCCGGGAGTTGGTGATGGACAGGGAGGCCTGGCGTGCTGCGATTCATGGGGCTGCAAAGAGTCAGACACGACTGAGCAACTGAACTGAACTGAGCTGAACTGATATCCTTCTAGTTCTCTGTATATCCATTCTATTATTGTTTGAGAGTTTGATATTGAAACTCAACTAAAAATCTTAATTTATCTACTTAGAAAAATTGTAATATATAATGGGACTATATGTAACCTAGTTCTGTATTTTATGAGTCTCTTGTAAATGTGTTATCATACTTTTATAATTTTAAAAAATAAAAATTTAATTCAAATCCTTTTAGTATAATGATTTTATACCCTTTGGAAGGTAACATGATATATAGTTTTCTAATATATTCATTCAGTTTCAGTTCAGTCGCTCAGTCATGTCTGACTCTTTGCAACCCCATGGACTGCAGCACTCCAGGCTTCCCTGTCCATTACCAACTCCTGGAGCCTACTCAAACTCATGTACATCATGTTGGTGATGCCATCCAACCATCTCATCTTCTGTCCTCCACTTCTCCTCCCCCCTTCAATCTTTCCCAGCATCAGGGTCTTTTCCAATGAGTCAGTTCTTCGCATGAGGTGGCCAAAGTATTGGAGTTTCAGCTTCAGCATCAGTCCTTCCAGTGAATATTCAGGACTGATTTCCTTTAGGATTGACTGGCTGGATCTCCTTGCAGTCCAAGGAACTCTCAAGAGTCTTCTCCAATACCATAGTTCAAAAGCATCAATTCTTCAGGGCTCAGCTTACTTTATAGTCCAACTGTCACTTCCATACATGACTACTGGATTCACTAATACATGTAAACAGTCAAAAAGTCAATTTTGAGAAATACACATAAAAACATGAAAAGACAGAGATGAACTGCAACACAGCTACAATGTTAATGACTAAACCAGAGCAACTGAGATGAAATTTTAGAAACCCAGACATCTAATTCCTATGCATTCCAGAATAATAATGAGCAAAGAAAGGCAAATAAATGAAGACTCTAGCTTTCTCTTATCTCTCAATATATGAACTTGGTTCCCGGAACACCCTTACCAGTTTTGCACCTCCTCAAATCAGTGCTGTAAGCAAAATGGCATTTCCTCTTATCCTGTGTCCTGCCTCTCAAGTGACTAAGTCTAAAGCTGTTTCTACCGTCTTCCTTTCAGCTTGAAGTCAAATTCCCTCTAAACCACTTACAGCTAAAGTCTTGGTATTTAGTCCAGGAGATATTTACTTTAAAATCTGCATTCTAAGTTCAAAAGTGCAAAATTCAAAAGATAATTGTTGTAACTACTATTACATTACTGCAAGTGCTACGGAATACCAAATTTTGTCTGTTTTTGCACATCATTTAATTTTAAGTACCTATCACAGTACTTAACATGTGTTAGCTGCTCAATTAATAATAACCTAATAGATAAATTAATTAGTCTCTAACAATTTAATTTTAAGGACAGAATATGTGGAGGGCTGTAGCGGCTGCCCTTCAAATCACACCTTTCTCAAAAGTTCAGTCTAGACTAGGAACAGGAATGCCTGGTACCAGTTGAGTATCATTAATACAAACTCACAGCTACCAAACTAGAAACTCAAGGTCAAGATAAAGTAAAGAGTTCAACAATAAAATTACTTGTGGAAAACAAGTACGAATAAAATGTCTTTAATGAGAACAATAGGAGAAACAGAGGAACAGGGGAGGAAAAAATTTAAGCTCCTTGTCTTTAGTTTAAAGAGGAAAACAGGTTTTCAGATGTGATCAGAAATATATACTGGGTGGGGAAGGGATAAATTAGGAGTTTGGGGTGAAATATACATATACTACTTTATACAACATAGATAACTAACAAGGCCTACTGTATAGCCCAGGGAACTATACTCAATACCTTATAATAACCTATAATGGAAAATAATCTAAAAAGAATACATATACATATACAGATACATATCTATATAGTTATAATTATACATATACTATAGTTATATTATACACTCTGCTATATACCTGAAACTAACACAATATTGTAAATCAACAATATATTTCAATAAAAATTTTTAAAGAACTACATAGAGAGTTGTCCTTTGATTGTTTTGCATTAATGCTATTTCTTGCATCTACGAGAGTGGCCAGAGAGATAACATCCCACAGGCAATCATATATGTGTGCCCTGTTCCTGAATAAGAACTGCCTTCACTGCCTCTCTGCTGCTACTGCTGCTGCTAAGTTCCTTCAGTCATGTCCGACTCTGTGCGACCCCATAGACGGCAGCCCACAAGGCTCCCTCGTCCCTGGGATTCTCCAGGCAAGAGTACTGGAGTGGGTTGCCATTTCCTTCTCCAATGCATGAAAGTTAAAATTGAAAGTGAAGTTGCTTCAGTTGTGTCTGACTCTGTGCGACCCCGTGGACCGCAGCCTACCAGGCTTCTCCGTCCATGGGATTTTCCAGGCAAGAGTACTGGAGTGGGTTGCCAGTGCCTTCTCTGACTGCCTCTCTAGTCTATTGCTTTGGAAATCCTAACCCTAATCTTCTCATTGAACATGGTCTTTTTGCTTAAGTGGCAAGCAATAGTAGCTATACTATTCAGTCACTGCATCCAAGAAAGATTAGCTTATTACATGTCTCCAACAGTTGTACTGAAATCCTGAATGTCCATTTTTGAAGAAGGTGAAGTTGAATGGTTTTATGAAGACTAAAAGACCTTCTAGAACTAACATCCATAAAGGATGCCCTCTTTATTATAGGGGACTGGAATGCAAAAGTAGGAAGTCAAGAGCTATCTGGAGTAACAGACAAATTTGGCCTTGGAGTACAAAACGAAGCAGGGCACAGGTTAACAGAGTTTTGCCAAGAGAATGCACTGGTCACAGCAAACACCCTCTTCCAACAACACAAAGGAGACTCTACACATGGACATCACCAGATGGTCAATATCAAAATCAGATTGATGATACTCTTTGCAGCCAAAGATAGAGAAGCTCCATACAGTCAGCAGAAACAAGGCCGGGAGCTGACTGTGGCTCAGATCGTGAACTCCTTATTGCCAAATTCAGACTTAAATTAAAGAAAATAGGGAAAATCACTAGATCATTCAGGTATGACCTAAATGAAATCCCTTATGGTTATAAGTGGAAATGACAGACAGAGTCAAGGGATTAGATCTGATAGAGTGCCTGAAGAACTATGGATGGAGGTTCATGACATTGTACAGGAGGCAGTGATCAATCGGAGAAGGCAATGGCACCCCACTCCAGTACTCTTGCCTGGAAAATCCCATGGACAGAGGAGCCTGGTAGACTACAGTCCATGGGGTTGCTAAGAGTCGGACACGACTGAAGCAACTTCACTTTCACTTTTCACTTTCTTGCACTGAAGAAGGAAATGGAAACCCACTCCAGTGTTTTCTTTCCTGGAGAACCCCAGGGATGGTAGAGCCTGGTGGCCTGCCATCTATGGGGTCGCACAGAGTCAGACATGACTGAAGCGACTTAGCAGCAGCAGCAGCAGCAGTGATCAAGACCATCCCCAAGAAAGAGAAATGCAAAAAGACAAAATGGTTGTCTGAGGAGGCCTTATAATACCTATGAAAAGAAGAGAAGCTAAAGACAATGGAGAAAAGGAAAGATATACCCATTTGAATGCAGAGTTCCAAAGAATAGCAAAGAGAGATAAGAAAGCCTTCCTCCATGATCAGTGCAAAGAAATAGAGGAAAACAATAGAATGGGAAAGACTAGAGATCTCTTCAAGAAAATTAGAGATACCAAGGGACTATTTCATGAAAAGATGGGCATAATAAAGGACAGAAATGGTATGGACCTAAGAGAAGAAGAAGATATTAAGAAGAGGTAGCAAGAATACACAGAAGAAATATACAAAAAAGATCTTCATGACCCAGATAGCCACAATGGTGTGATCACTCATATAGAGCCAGACATCCTGGAATGTGAAGTCAAGTGGGCCTTAGGAAGCATCACTATGAACAAAGCTATGGAGGTGATGGAATTCCAGTTGAGCTATTTCAAATCCTAAAAGATGATGCTGTGAAAGTGCTACACTCAATATGGCAGCAAATCTGGAAATCTCAGCAGTGGCCACAGGACTGGAAAAGGGCAGTTTTCATTCCAGTCCCAAAGAACGGCAATGCCAAACAATGCTCAAACTACCGCACAATTGCACTCATCTCACAAGCTAGCAAAGTAATGCTCAAAATTCTTCAAGCCAGGCTTCAACAGTAGGTAAACTGTGAACATCCAGATGTTCAAGCTGGATTTAGATAAGGCAGAGGAACCAGAGATCAAATTGCCAACATCTGCTGGATCATCGAAAAAGCAAGAGAGTTCCAGAAAAACATATGCTTTATTGACGATGCCAAAGCCTTTGACTGTGTAGATCACAACAAAGTGTGGAAAATTCTTCAAGAGATGGGAATACCAGACCACCTAACCTGCCTCCCGAGAAATCTGTTTGCAGGTCAAGAAGCAACAGTTAGAACTAGACATGGAACAACAGACTGGATCCAAATTGGGAAAGGAATATGTCAAGGCTATATGTTGTCACCCTGTTTATTTAACTTATATGCAGAGAACATCATGAGAAATGCTGGGCTGGATGAAGCACAAGCTGGAATCAAGATTGCCGGGAGAAATATCAATAACCTCAGATGTGAAGATGGCACCACCCTTATGGCAGAAAGCGAAGAACTAAAGAGCCTCTTGATGAAAGTGAAAGAGGAGAGTGAAAAAGTTGGCTTAAAGTTCAACATTCAGAAAACTAAGATCATGGCATCCGGTCCCATCACTTCATGGCAAATGGATGGGAAAACAATGGAAACAGTGACAGACTTTATTTTGGGGGGCTCCAAAATCACTCCAGATGGTGACTGCAGCCATGAAATTAAGATGCTTGCTCCTTGGAAGAAAAGCTATGACCAACCTAGACAGCATATTAAAAAGCAGAGACATTACTTTGCCAACAAAGGTCCATCTAATCAAAGCTATTGTTTTTTCACTAGTCATGTATGCATGTGCGAGTTGGACTATAAAGAAAGCTGAGCGCCAAAGAATTGATGGTTTTGAACTGTGGTGTTGGAAAAGACTCTTGAGAGTCCCTTGGACTGCAAGGAGATCCAATCAGTCCATCCTAAAGGAGATCAGTCCTGAATATTCATTGGAAGGACTGATGCTGAAGTTGAAACTCCAATACTTTGGCCACCTGATGCAAAGAACCGACTCACTGGAAAAAACCCTGATGCTGGGAAAGATTGAAGATGGGAGGAGAGGGGGACAACAGAAAATGAGATGATTGGATGGCATCACCAATGCAATGTACATGATTTTGAGTAGGCTCCAGGAGTTGGTGATGGACAGGGAAGCCTGGCATGCTGCAGTCCATTGGGTCCCAAAGAGTCGGACATAAATGAGCGACTGAATTGAACTGAACTGAGCACCATACAATTAGCATAATTTCAAGGATGCTTATAGAGTGACCATTTTCTAACAGTTTACTGTATCATTCTATGTGACTGTCTGTTAATAATACCATGGTAAATTATTAGTCCTCTTTCCTAAGCATTTTCCTACCACTGACTACAAAATGAGAAACAGAAACAGTGCTGAGCTAAAAATCCAACTTAATTATGGGCTCTCTGATATTTTTACAATGGTCTTTTAAATCTTCTATCTACAAAGCTGAATACTGCGATAACCACTCAATTTCCCCTTAAAATGAATTTTTCCTTTGAATGTCTCCATGATTGTTGAATTTGACAACCTTAGCTGACCACAACATTGTGCTGAGGTCAAAGTTGGTCTTCCATTCAATTCCCACACAGTCCAATTAATTTTGATCTGTTCTATTACCAAGGTCCCAACCTAACCATATTGCCTGAGTAACAGATAGGTGTAGTTCATGAAAAGGAGGACCAAGGAATAATAAATAGTCAGCCATCCATCATTCTTTTGAAAAGTAACTTTCATTTTTATATGAAGACTTGTGCATGGGAATTTGGATTCATCTGCATATGTGTGCTATATTTAATAGTTCATCATTTGTAAAGACTGAAGATGGACTCAGAGTCTCTTAATGCCAAGGGGAAGTGACCAGTCCCTTTCACAAACTGGTATCAATGGAGTAAAGCTCAAAACATAAACATTAATACAGAGAGATGAATGTACCTCAGTAAAGCACATCCCTTTCTATTTATAGATGGATTTTACATCTTTGCTATTACACAAGAAAAATTTTAATTTTAGCCTGGCTACATGCTTCCCATAATATCTTTAATGTCTTCAACTGGTCCATGCTCAGGAAATAAACTTTTCATCCTAGCTTGTATAAAAACATAATTAAATATGGTGTCAACTATGTAGGGGTGACTTTAAGAACATAATACATAATAGCTTTTCTTAAAAGTGGTACTTAAATTGTGAAGATTCATAATTAATTTTACATGGTACACAGGTGAACACTTTTCACTTTGATAATGATGCACTTATATCATTATAAATAGAAAGATGCAACCTAAAACATCAAACTTAATTTCCCAGGTGTTATTGTTATGATGAAGTTTAAAATAAACACATATTAACAAAATTACTGCAGAAATATTGCAAAAATATCTTGAAGCTGGCATGTGAATGTCTGAAATTTGGGAAAGGAATACATATCGTATTCTTGAAACAAAAGACCTGAAATAAAAGTGATGATATTGGAAAATATGTATTTTGAAATTGCATTCTTATTTGTTTAAAAAAGAAAAAGTTGATCTCAGGAACACCAATTGATTTTTACTTATTACTTTGCATACAAAGCAGCTTCTCCACATCTTTTCACCTATATGCTACCGAATCAGCTCACCTCAGAATGCACACAAAACTCAAAGGAATCAATGGTGTAAGTGGAAAGAATTCCCACCATATTTCCTTTCCAAAAAACAATAATCCACATGAAATCACCCTCAGAAGGACTCTTAAATGTCAAAGGTGAACCCCCTAGCTACAGTTCTGGTCCACACTCAGGTATCAGTAAACAAACAAACTTCCACCTCATAGGCTCTGCCTCATAAAACCCCAAGTATCTGCACAACGAGAACACCCCAGGTTCTCTGCCACAAAAGGAGCCTGCAATAAGTGGCCCAAAGACTCTCTGTCTATTTCCACACCATGCTATTAGCTTAACATTTCAGGCAGAAGAGAGATGTGAAAATGCCTCAAGATAGATAAAGTCTCACCCTTTTGGAGAAATTCAAAAGGACTGTGCAATGGAAAGTGATGAGTAAGGGACGATGGCGCTCCACAAGGAGGTAGGGACGGAATCATGCATGTCCTGGAGGTTACTGGAATGTGTTTAGATTTTAATCTCGGTCCAGTAGGAAGTCACAGAAGAGTTTTGAGCAGGAGAATGAAATGATCCTATTCTGATATATAAATTTCTTTCTGACTACTGTAGGAGGAGGAAGGCCAGAGGGACAGAGGAGAGACTGGTCAAAGGCTGTTACATTCATTCAATGGTAAGTGATAGTGGCCTGGAATCTAGTGGTAGCAACAGAGATGGAGAGAAGCAGATGATAAGAACAGGGAAAGAAGAATGCAGGCTGAGTTCTAGACTTTCAGTGGATTTTATGGAAGTGGTGAGAGCTAAAAGAAACACAGAATTGATTGCATGGGCATTAAAGATTCAGTTTGGAAAATATGTTTAAGATACAATGAGGTGCACAAATGGAAAGGATCAGTAGGCAGGTAGCTGGATATAAAAGTCTGGAGCTCAAAAGAGAGATATGAGTTAAGACATAAATTTGGGATTTATCAGCATATATATATATATATATATATATATATATATATATATACAGTATTTTCAGCTATGAAACTGAATCAGACAATGTAGGGAGAGAGTACAGACAGATAATAAAAGGAGATCCAGGGTAATGTAACATAAATAGAACAGATAGAGGAGAAAGTGAAAGTTGTTCATCATGTAGACTCTTTACAACCCTATGGACTGTAGCCTGCCAGGCTCCTCTGTCAATGGGATTCTCCAGGCAAGAATACTGGAATGGGTAGCTGTTCCCTTCTCCAAGGGATCTTCCCAACCCAGGGATCAAACCCAGTGGTCAAACCCAGGTCTCCCACATTGCAGGCGGATTCTTTAAAGTCTGAGTCACCAGGGAAGCCCAAGAATACTAGAAGGGGTAGCCCATCCCTTCTCCAGGGGAGCTCCTGACCCAGGAATCAAACCGGGATCTTCTGCATTGAAGGCGGATTCTTTACCAGCTGAGCTACCAGGGAAGCCCAGATAGAGAAGAAATAGGTGGCAAAGATAGAAGCACAACCAGAGAGGTGTGGTGAAAACCAGGAGAGCCCAGGATCATAGAACAGGAGAGTTTCAAGAGGAGAAAATGGTGAACAGGGCCAAGCACCTCTACAGGAGAAGTAAGATGAGGGGGAGATGTTGCTGAAACAGTCTCTGAGCCCTGGGCAAGAGCAGTTTCAACCAAACACCAAGGGGTGGAGAGAGATTGGAGAAGGGCAAAGAACAAACAGAAGATGAGGAAGGGAACACAGAGTGTATAGACAGTTCTTTTTAAACTTTTATTTATGTAATGGAGCTGAGGGGGGGGAAAGTGCAGTCAAGAGAGGTTTTTGTTGCCTACTTTTGTGTTTTAGGATAGGTTGGCCGAATGGATTGGGAGGTGTTGGTGCTGCCTCCATCTCCCCAGGGTGTTCATTTCCGCTTTCTGTATCTGGTCCACTCTAACAAGCATCCAGTTCATCTACAAGCAGACAAACCTTCCAAGAGGAAACACAAGACCTATTAATAAATATCTGCTTATTCTCCCCCACTTTGAATTTTCTTCTTCAGGGCAATTATTTGGTTAATTAGAAGGCATTTCAATTTTAGTTTTGACAAATTGCATTAACTTATATTTAAAAACAGTTTACTTAACCATCAGAAAATTTTCTCATCAAAATAAAGTGTCTTCCCACCACATTTTAGGTTAGAAATAGACCAAGGAATTAAGAAATGATTAATAAAACTTTTATTTTAGACAAATGCACCATTTTAGTTTGTCAGGACCATTGTAACAAAGTACTACAAATCGAGTCTCATTAGAAATTATTGTCTCGATGTTTTGGAGGCAAGAAGTCTGAGATCAAGGTGTCAGCACAATTACTTGCTTCTGAAGATTGGGAGAGAAACTCTGTCCCATGCCTTTTTCCTAGCTTGTGGTGGTTTGTGCCAATCTTTGGTATTACTTGTCTTGAAGATGCTCCATCAGATCTGGGCCTTCGTGTTCACATAATACTCTGCATGTGTGCACGTGTCCATGTTCAAATTTCCCCCATTCATCAGGGTACCAGTCATTTGTATTATGGCTCACCATAATAATCTCACTTTAACTTGATTACCTTTAAAAGGACTCTATTTCTAGGACTTCCCTGGGGGTCCAATGTAAGACTCCATGCTTCCAGTGCAAGGGATGCAGGTTTGATCCCTGCCAGGGAGGTTGGATCCCTGGCCAGGGAAGCAGATCCTGCACGGTGCAGTCAAAAATAAATAAGTAAATAAAATTTTAAAATAAATAAAAAGACCCTATTTCCAAATGAGATCACATTCTCAGGTACTGGGAAGAACATAGTTCAATCCATAAAATATACTAAATCAAAGATAATCATTCCTTTTCCTAGTGAAAGGGGAAAAAAAATCACTCTTTGTGAAAGATACCTTTAGAAGATTCATGGCATTTGCCTTGATTTTGATCCAGCAGTCCTTATGTAGGCAGATTTGTACATGCTCAAGAACTCCAACATGTACACTATGGGGATAAAAACCTCACAGGTGCTATTTTTGTGGTTTGAAATTCAGAATCATTCATCATAATCTTCATTTTACAAATGATGATTTATGATAATGACCTTCTTAAAGTATGAACAGTTTTGGAATATATAGGTATTTTATTGTCATAATACATGTAGTTCTCTGGAATTTGGGGTTGAATTGTTCCAAAATCTAAAGGCAACAAAGATGAACCTTTTCTTATCCTAACATCCTGGTAAGGAATTTTTTAGTAAGTAGAGAAGCTATTTCTTAATTCCATCAAAGTGAAAGTGAAAGTCTCCATGGACTATAGAGTCCATGGAACTCCCCAGGCCAGAATACTGGAGTGGGTAGCCTTTCCCTTCTCCAGGGGATCTTTCCAACCCAGGGATAGAGCCCGGGTCTCTTGCATTGCAGGTAGATTCTTTACCAGCTGAGCCACAAGGGAAGCCCAAGAATACTGAAGTGGGTAGCCTTTCCCTTCTCCAGCGGATCTTTCTGACCCAGGAATCGAACCAGGGCCTCCTGCATTGCAGGCTGATTCTTTACTAACTGAGCCATGAGAGTAGCCCGAATTCCATCAAATACTTTGATAATTTCTTTGTTCAAAACACAACGTGAATTCTCCAACAAGAGGCACATTGCTTTGAAGCAGGAAACATGGGAGAAGGAGGATGGAGCCCGACAGCCTGAAGAGAGGAAAAAGGGAGAAGCCAAGAAGCTGGATGTAAACCTGACTTTTTGCCAAGAACTGGTCTTATGGGAGCTCCCAGAGGCAAGAATCTCAAAGGGACTTTTCAGATCTAATATTTATTGTTGATCATTTTCTAGGCTGCATGTTCTCTCCCTTTGTTACCTCAAACCTTCAGTAAAAGTCCACATATACAGGCTTGGGTCAGTGGAACTGGGCTTCTCAGGTGGCGCTAGTGGTGAAGAACACACCCGCCAATGCAGGAGACGTAAGAGACGCAGGTTCAATCCCTGGATGGGGACGATCACCTGGAGGAGGGCATGGCAACCCACCCCAGTATTCTTGCCTGGAGAATTCCAAGGACATAGGAGCCTGACGGGCTACAGTCCATGGAGTTGCAAAGAGTCAGACACACCTGAAGCAACTTGAGGTGTCCAGCATGTGACAGAAGAATGCAGAAAAGTGACAGCCCCACAAAGATAAGATATCAGATTGAGAGGAGGGAAGGATGAGAGTTTAGTGAAAACAGATGATTAGCCAGAGTCACCAAACACAGCATAAATGTCACCAAAAGACTCTGAACATACTGAGAAGGATGAAGTGACTCCTTCCATTCCTTAGCTAGGGTTCATGCCACTTTTATCTAAAATCTGAAAGCAAGCTGGAGGACTCTGGGGACATCTAGGCAGCTGACACTTGACTTACCTAAGTGTCCAGTTTCCAACACCTAATAGGACCTGAATACATCTTGGTGGTTGTTGTTTTTAATTTAACAATCCTGCAGAAATACAGAATGGGAAAAACCTCCCTTACAAGTAGTTTACATGAAAAAGATTAAGGGATTTTCATTGCTGAAAAGATCAATATTAGTCAACAATGTTCCCCAAGAAAATAATGAAATCTTGAGCTGCATTAATAGAAGCAGAGTTTCCAGAAGCAGGGAAGTGTTACCTTCATTGAATCTTCCTGAGTCAACTCATTTTTATGTTCAGATCCAGACGCTTGGACAAGACATCGACAAAAGGAAATAAATATAGATGGGGACAGCAAGGAGGGTGATAAATCTGGGAGCCATGTCAAATATGAAACAAGTAAAGATATTTTTGTATGCTAACCTTAAAAAAAGAAGTCTTAGAAGATACGTAACATTTGTTCAAATATTTGTAGAACTCTTGCCTGGAAAATCCCATGGACAGAGGAGCCTGGTAGACTGCAGTCCATGGGGTCACTAAGACTGAGTGACTTCACTTTCACTTTTACTTTCACGCATTGGAGAAGGAAGTGACAACCCACTCCAGGGACGGGGGAGCCTGGTGGGCTGCCGTCTATGGGGTCGCACAGAGTCAGACACGACTGAAGCGACTTAGCAGCAGCAGCAGCGTATAGAAAGAGGAGAAGACAATGGCACCCCACTCCAGTACTCTTGCCTGGGAAACCCCATGGACAGAGGAGCCTGGTAGGCTACAGTCCATGGGGTCGCTAAGAGTCGGACACGACTGAAGTGACTTCACTTTCACTTTTCCCTTTCATGCACTGGAGAAGGAAATGGCAACCCACTCCAGGATTCTTGCCTGGAGAATCCCAGGGACGACGGACGGAGCCTGGTGGGCCACCGTCTATGGGGTCACACAGAATCGGACATGACTGAAGTGACTTAGCAGCAGCAGCAGCAGCATGTAGAAAGTGTGGTAGGCAAAATAACAGTCCCCCAAAGAGTCTACATCCTAATAATCCCTGTGAATATGTTGCCTTCCATGGTAAAAGGGACTTTGCCAATGTGATTAAGGATCTTGAAATAGGCTATCCTGGATCATCCAGATGGCTCCAACGTCATCTCAAGAGTTCTTAAAAGGTGGAAGAGGGAAATACAAGATCAGAGTCAGAGAAGGAGAACTGACTCTAAAAGCGGAGGTGGGGGTGATGTGGGGCCATGAGCTAAGGAATGTGGGCAGGCTGTACAAGCTAGAAAAGGCAAAGAAATGAATTCTGTCTTAGAGCCTCCAGAAGACACACAGTTCTGCCACTCCATTGTAGACTTCTGACCTCTACAACTGAAAAATGAGGAATTCATGTTGCTTTAAATCACTAAATTGTGGTCATTTTCTTTTTTACAGCAACAATAAGAAACTAGAGAGTTAAATACTCCAAGTCATACTAAATAGCATAAAGAGTGCACGTGGATGGCAGTCATAGAATACAATTTGTGTGTGTTAGTCACTCAGTCATGTCTGACTCTTTGCAACCCCATGGACTGTCAGGCTCCTCTGTCCATCGGATTTTCCAGGCAAGAATAATGGAGTTGGGTAGCCATTTCCTCGTCCAGGGGATCTTCCTGACCCGGGGATCAAACACAGATCTCCTGCTTTTCAGGCAGATTCTTTACCACTTGAGCCACCAGGAAAGGATTCAATGCAAAATCCCAGTCTAAGAGCAACCACCAGCAGTAGAACAGATTGAACTGTGTACATGGACCTCAATCATCATCACTAAGTTTCCATGAGGCAGAGCAAACCCTGGAGGCCAGAAAGACATATCTGCTCTAGCCAGGCATAGGAATGAGAAAGTAGGACAGAAAAAACAGTGAATGAAAAAATTAACACACTTCTGGAAGAATGAAAGCAAATGGAGGAGTGGACATTGGTATATCAGCTGATTCATGTGACTGTGGGGTATCAGGAGGCTTATGGATAAAACTCTGTACTCGGAAAAAACTCTCAGTAGATACATAGAAAACTAAACAAACTAAAAACATTTTTAAACATTTTTTTATTTAAGGAAATAATAATTCCAGAGGAAAATACTCTTCATGACAGGATACATAATCATAGTACATGACTAGTTCACTTGCTGCTGCTGCTGCTAAGTCGCTTCAGTCGTGTCCGACTCTGTGCGACCCCGTAGATGGCAGCCCACCAGGCTCCGCCTTCCCTGGGATTCTCCAGGCAAGAACACTGGAGTGGGTTGCCATTTCCTTCTCCGATGCATGAAAGTGAAAAGTGAAAGTGAAGTCGCTCAGCCGTGTCTGACTCTTGGTGACCCCATGGACTGCAGCCTACTAGGCTCCTCTGTCTGTGGGATTTTCCAGGCAAGAGTACTGGAGTGGGGTGCCATTGCCTTCTCCGGACTAGTTCACTTAGGTGAACGATATCTACAAAGTCATAATTAATGACAACACCAAATTTTTGCTTCCCTGGTGGCTCAGCTGGTAAAGCATCCACCTGCAATTCAGGAGACATGGGTTTGACACCTGGGTTGGGAAGATCTCCTGGAGAAGGGAAAGGTTACCCACTCCAGTATTCTGGCCTGGAGAATTCTGTGGACTATATAGTCCATGGGGTGGCAAAGAGTCAGACATAACTGAGCAACTTTCACTTTCATTTTCAAATATTGATTTAACCAAAACTGTGATGAATACTGGGAAAAGAAGCATGGGGTGGTTTAAAAAAGTTAAGTCCTCAGCTACTATAAATGAAAGTCAAAAAATGATGTCTATGCAGATATATTTAAAAAATCATAAATTATTACCATTGTGAAATATTGAGGGAATCCTAGAAGAAATGATGAAGAGTTGAAAATGATTTTTTGTGGGGAAAAAAATTGGGGTCATTTTTCATGTGTTTCTTTCTCTACAGAGTTGCAAAGTAGAAAAAGGGGACACATTTCCATTCTGGGATAATTTATAAGAGAAGCATACCAATATGAATCAAACTAGTTCTTCTGATAGTTTGCTAATCAATGGATTGTGTTCTTAAATCTAAGACACAAACAATCAGAATAGACAGAAAACTGGCAGCTAACACACAAGAAATAAAAAAGAACACAAAAGCAGCATCAGGACAGCATATATACAAACATATATGCATGCATGCTGCACACATACACACACACATCCATGCATAGAAAAGAAAGGGAATTGACTCTTGAGCTCTGTTGTCAGACCAAGGGGAAAGTCATCTACATGAGTATTCCTTATAATTATCACAACAGTTCCCATGGGATTGCAACTATTATGCCCATTTCACAGCCAAGGAAGCTAAGGTTAAACATAGCCCAGGGTCACATACTGAGAAAGGTACAGAGCTCAGACACAAACCCTGGTCTGTCTGATTTCTGAGCCTGTGTCCCTCCCAATGTCCACCTCACTTACTGTACTAGCAGTGGAACATGATAAGTGCCCATTGGGAGATCTGAAGGGACAAGTTCAAATAAAATAGGGAGCAGTGTTACTGAGTAATACAAATATGACCATGATCAGGAGAATCAGAACTAGGGTATGGTTGTGAAGAAACAGATTCAGGTCCTTAGGGCAAAACTGGTAAAGGTCTGGGCAGTCAGAGGCTTCAGGCTTTACAAGGACCGGACAGGGCATTCCTACTGCTTCTGAAACTGGTGCAAAAAAATGAGCTGGAGTAAACATTAATATCCTAACTGGACCCACGTATATAAAGGAACAATTTAAAACTTAAAACCAGAATCTGAGCTTCTAGTCCTAAGACCACTGACATTCCATCAGGGAGAGAAGCATTAGTTTCCCAAGAGTAAGGAAGCAAAGGACCTCAGATCACACGCACATAGTAAATGTTAACTCTCTACCCAAGGAAGCCAGTCTGTTTCATCACTACAGATTTCCCTCTAAGATGGAAAGCATCTATTTGTCATTCTCTAAGCCACCAGGAATGAGATGGTTAGCTGGCATCACCGACTCAATAGACCTGAGTTTGAGCAAGCTCTGGGAGTTTGTGATGGACAGGAAAGCCTGACATGCTGCAGTCCATGGGGTCGCAAAGAGTCGGACACAACTGAGCGACTGAACTGAACTGCAGTCACTATGTACATATAGCCCATGTCTGTACTCTTCCCCATGAAGTCTACAGTAATCGCTAATCTGTTTTCCACCAGAACCATCAGAGGTCCGAGGAGTCCCAGAAGGAAAAGGCAAGGTAGGGTATGAAATGACATTTTCAAAAAGGTGAGAGAAAGGGAGCAAGGAATTAAGAAGGAAGCAAAGGAGAAGAAAAGGAGAGACAAAGAGAGAAAAAAGATGGCACTGCTGAATTCAGAGGAAGAGAAACAGGAGAAAGAAATTCATTAATAAGCCGGCCATGGAGGACAATTTACATTCATGGGTCATATGACTCTCAGATCCTTTATTCTGATATCAAAGCTCCTTTTTATTTTGTGTTGAGATGACATAATTCCTAATTTTGCACTAAAGTGACATTAAAAATTCCCTACTTACATAAGTCTACTAAAGATTTATACCAACGCAACTTTATTATTTTGCAATAAATCACTTTTCTAATATAATTAAGGTTGGGTGCTTCTTTTTCTCAGAATTCCATGTTTCATATGCAGTAGAGTCCTAAGGAAATATTTTTACTCAACTGATTTTTGAAAGATAATAGACTCATCAAAGTTGAGGTGTATAGGATTAATATCTATCCTGGATCATTGACCACTTTCTTTGTAATTCAACTTTGGAAGAAAATGCACCACTACCCAAACCAAGGGATTTGAATACCTCTTCCAATTTTAATACTGCTCTTTAGGCAAATGCTATAAAATAGAAAAGATTTTGGGTAAAGAAAAGAGAACTAGATTTTCACAGGTCCCAAGTTATATCCAAATCAGTCTTTGTAATGAATTTGGCATAAAGGGATATTTTTGCTATCATACCACACCTTTTCTGGCACATAAGTGATGTAGACAGATGGAAAAGTCACATGTAAGTTAAGTATAGGGATACACATTTAAAACAAAAGCATAACTCTATGCTTTCCATTTTGGTTAAATCATCCATTTCTTACCTTAAGTCCCTAATTTAGATCTCTCAGAATGATTGATAATCTATTTTGTTTCTCTAAAAGCAGTTGATATTAGGAGGTTCAAATTTTAGTCTAGTTTTCCAACTTTGACAAAGCACCTGGAACCAAGTTTCCTTTCAATTCATGCTGTTGAAATGAACTAACATATATCACCCCAAAACGGTAGTAAAATATCAAAATCTGAAAGGTAACTATTCTGCAGATCTGGAATTTTTTTTAAAAAAATGAAGAAAATTTTCAATATTGAAAAGCATACCTGTCAAAGTGAATTTACTGCAGATAAAGAAGACAAACAAATGTAACCTTTTAAGCTTTTCATGACTTATTTCTACAAGGGAATTTTTTAATTAAAGAAAATGGTCTAAAAAAAGTCAATTACAGATAGCCAAAATTTCAAACACATTTTACCTCATGAATAAATTAAATATTAATAATATAGTGAAGTAAAATTTAAAAGGACCCAGCAATCCCACTGCTGGGCATATACACCGAGGAAACCAGAATTGAAAGAGACGCGTGTACCCCAATGTTCATCGCAGCACTGTTTACAATAGCCAGGACATGGAAGCAACCTAGATGTCCATCAGCAGACGAATGGATAAGGAAGCTGTGGTACATATACACAATGGAATATTACTCAGCCATTAAAAAAAATACATTTGAATCGGTTCTACTGAAATGGATGAAACTGGAGCCCATTATACAGAGTGAAGTAAGCCAGAAAGAAAAACAACAATACAGTATACTAATGCATATGTATGGAATTTGAAAGATGGTAACGATAACCCTATATGCGAGACAGAATAAGAGACACAGATGCATAGAACAATTTTATGGACTCTGAGGGAGAAGGTGAGGGTGGGACGTTCTGGGAGAATAGCATTGAAACATGTATATTATCGTATGTGAAACAGAACACCATCCCATGTTCGATGCATGAGACAAGGGCTCAGGGCCGGGGCAATGGGATGACCCAGAGGGATGGGATGGGAAGGGAGGTGGGTGGGGGGTCCAGGAAGGGGAACACATGTAAACCCATGGCTGATTCATGTCAATGTATGGCAAAAACTATTACAATATTGTAAAATAATTAGCCCCCAACTAAAATAAATAAATTTATTAAAAAAAAAGTTACAATAAAAAAAAAATTTAAAAGGAAATTTAAGATAAAAACAAGAACAGATTAAATATTCAAACTAGTCTCTAATAAGTTATCCCAAGGAATAAACAACTGAATGGAAACAGCAGGTGATTAAAAGGGAGCAAAAGGAAGCACGTACTAGATAGAATCAGAATCACTTAATTAACAGTACCTCATTGCTTCTTTCCTGGCATAGGAGGCCATACAGACCTAAAGAACAACTATGTCAGATATTAGTATTTTATTCCTGACCCATTAAAATTATTAGCCAAATACATATCACCAGTTTAAAAAGAGAAAATCTAGGCAAATGTAATTAAAATGCCTTTATTATCTAAGTGGACATTCCTTATAAGTTTTAAAACCATCATCTAGTTTACCCCCATAAAACTTAACTCTTTGATATGTCAAATTACAAAAATATATTAATCTTTGTTAAATTGGAGATTATATATGCAACAGAAAGACCACCTATGCCAGCACTTTATGACTTTCTGATCAGATATGCAGATGACACCACGCTTATGGCAGAAAGTGAAGAGGAACTAAAGAGCCTCTTGATGAAAGTGAAAGAGGAGAGTGAAAAAGTTGGCTTAAAGCTCAACATTCAGAAAACTAAGATCATGGAATCTGGTCCCATCACTTCATGGCAAATAGATGGGGAAACAGTGGAAACAGTGAGAGACTTTATTTTTTGGGACTCCAAAATCACTGAAGATGATGATTGCAGCCATGAAATTAAAAGACGCCTACTCCCTGGAAGGAAAGTTATGACCAACCTAGACAGCATATTAAAAAGCAGAGACATTACTTTGCCGACAAAGGTCTGTCTAGTCAAGGCTTTGGTTTTTCCAGTAGTCATGTATGGATGTGAGAGTTGGACTATAAAGAAAGTTGAGTGCTGAAGAATTGATGCATTTGAACTGTGGTGTTGGAGAGGCCTCTTGAGAATCCCTTGAACTGCAAGGAGATCCAACCAGTCCATCCTAAAGGAAATCAGTCCTGGGTGTTCATTGGAAGGACTGATGTTGAAGCTAAAACTCCAATACTTTGGCCACCTGATGCAAAGAGCTGACTCATTGGAAAAGATCCTGATGCTGGGAGGGATTGAGGGCGGGAGAAGGAGGGGACGACAGAGGATGAGATGGTTGGATGGCATCACTGACTCAATGGACATGAGTTTGGGTGTGCTCCAGGAGTTGGTGATGGACTGGGAGGCCTGGCATGCAGCAGCTCATGGGGTCGCAAAGAGTCGGGCACGACTGAGTGACTGAACTGAACTGAACTGATCTGTTTTACATGTGTTTGACGAAGGATACTTCATCTGTTGTCCTTCAGCTGTTGTCCTGATTTCATTCTTGGATAACTTCCCTTTGGGCAGCATAGTGACTGCTTTCCATTGGTTATTCATGTGCTATACTGATTGACACCCTGAACCAAGTTACTAGATCCTTTTTAAACACATGGCTTTTCTGTGGGAAGAAAAATAACTTTTAGAGACAAGTAATGTGTTTTCTAAAGATAATATATATGCCATATACCAAAATAAGCTTCCTATTGAAGACATTCATACAAAAACTCAGGAATGCAAGTTAGGCTTCAGAATCAGGTGTAACTTCTTTTTGATAATTACACGTAATAATAGTCACCAAACTCAGCCTAACAATTATAAATACTCTCTTTTAACTATTTGCTTCTATATTCTGGAACATTATAAGTGCTTCTGTAATTGTTCTTATGACAAAGGAGCTAGTTTTTCTCCCATTATCTCTTCATGGACGTGCAAAGACTATATTTCACAGTCTTCCTTGTTTCTAGATATATCTAGACAGTTAGATTTCATTTAATGAACAAGTTTCATACAACAATTTGGGAGCCCATCCTTAAATGATAGATAATGCACATTCTTTAATTTTTTGTTTTCCCTTCCTCCTTCCTGCTAGCTAGAATATGGACATGATGGCTGGAGTCTGGAGCAGACATCTTGAGCCAGCAGGTGATTTTGGTAATGGAAATACATGTAAGAGAGCAATCACATAGAAGGTGCTGGATCCCGAAGAACTTTGTGAAACAGACTTACCATATTAACATTAAACCATTTATCTATAAAACCTTTCCCTATCCAAGAAATAAATTTTAGTTTTATTTAAGACACTATGGGCTCCCTGCTGGCTCAGATGGTAAAAACAAACAAACAAACAAAAAAATCCGCCTGCAATGCCAGATACCTCGGTTTGATCCCTGAGTTGGGAAGATCCCCTGGAGAAGGAAATAGCTACTCATTCCAGTATTCTGGCCTGCAGAATTTCGTGGAAAGAGGAGCCTGGCAGGCTACAGTCCATGGGGTCACGAAGAGTAGGACATGATTTAGTTACTTTCACTAAGACATCATAATTTGGGTCTCTTATTCTAGTAAAATCTAATCCTAAATAATAATGTCCAATGGCAATAGAGAATTAAGGAGACAAACAACTTAACTTTGAAGATCCCCTGGAGAAGGAAATGGCAACCCACTGCAATATTCTTCCCTGGAGAATCCCATGGACAGAGGAGCCTGGCAGGCTACAATCCATGGGGTCCCAAAGAGTCGGAAACAATTTAGCAACAAAATCTACCTACCTATGGTGCTTTAAATGTGCTTTTTTGAGAAGATGTGTATGCCTACAGCATTTAGAGAATGATAATGTAAGAATAGCGAATACAATAGCTTATATTGAGAGAGAGGAAAACTAATGCATAGAAAAACTGAGATTCAGAAAGATTATGCAATATACACAAGGTCACATGACCAGTAAGACGTAGAACCAGGATGAAGGAAACTAGATCAAAGAAATGAAACCACCAGTTTAGATGGTCCACAGTACCACATCTGCCATAATCCTCAGAGAGGAGAATGCCATCCTCAGACACACCACTATTCTGCGAATGGATACCGCAGTAAGCAGGTGGCGTTGCTCTTTCCTCTGAAATCAAAATGATATGGCCTCTGTGTGAGTTCTTACTAGTGCAGTAGAGTCTCCAACCCAGAAAGATATTCATAAAATATTACTGCTTACTTCTCAAAACTAGCCATTAGAAATAATTTCTCTCTGCCATAGAACAAAAACTAAACTCAAATTATTAAAATGCTGTCCATTTTGCAATTCACAAAGGGGATTCTTATATAAATAACTAATTTCACGCACAGTCACCTTAAAATGCTAACAAAGCAGGTATGATCCCCATCTGAAAGATGCCAAAATTTAAACATCAAAGAAATTAAGTGACTTAAGCAATACAAACATACTTATTAAAAGATAGGGTCAAAATTCAAAATGCATCCTTACATGTTTATTATTCCTTCAAGTACATCAGTGGAGTTTCACAACTTTTGAAATCATTTCTTATCTCACCAATAAATCCAAAGCAATGATCATGCATATTGATACCATACCTAGGACTAGATTCCCCAAAAACTAATCTCTATAGTTAATCAAGAGGTTCTGGAAGTTTCATTATCTCTTTGAGGTTAATAAGATGATAATCAATGCATCACAATTTCAAATAGCTTTAAATAAGTCCTGGAGATTAGCATTAATTCTGCATTCAGTCACCTTGGTTTATAACATAGGTGTGCAAGTGAAAACATCTTGCAATCAATGAATATCCAAATTTGGGAAATAAAATATTAAACTCTAGACTTGTATAAATTCTTGGAGCATCATCTAGTACAACTCTCTCACCAATGGGAAAAGTTATCCTCCAGTGTTAGGTTTGCTTAATTCATACTACCAGTGACAGTCAGGACAAGAATTGGAACCCAGATCTCTTGGGGCTAACTCTTATGTTGTTTGTACCACAGCTTGCTACTTTCTAACACATATTTGTCAAGTAAGTTGTTGGAGCAGATATTATTCTTATACCAAGAGGATTCCTCAGATACTTTTTCTCTCTCTCCACCCCATTTTTTCATATTTTCTTTCAATAAAGAGCTCTATTATTTAGGATGTGCTTCAATTTATAAAAATTAATGTTAAATGCAGCTTTTCCTTTTATAAGCAGGTAAGACTCATTTTAGATGGGATTGAAGTCAGAAAAAGGGATCACTCTGTAGCCAGTCATGAGTTAACTACACAATTAACCACCATATTCATGACACAACGATAATGAAAGAAAATGAAATGCTTAGATTTGGTAAGTCACTGTCAAGTTCACTTCAGCTGCCCCACCAAACATAAAATTCTGAGGTTATATGACTGACATTGTTTCAACTGTACAGTCCTTTCAGTATCCGCAGGGAATGGGTTTCAGGACCCCTGAGGATACCGAAACCTGTAGATGCTCAAGTCTCTTACATAAAATAGCATAGTATTTGCATATAACCTACACATGTCCTCCCTGTATATTTTATATCACCTTCAGATTACTTATGATACCTAATACAATGTCAATGCTATATAAAAGGCTGCCAGCACATAAAGCAAATTCAAGTGTTGCTTTTGCTAACTTTCTGTAATTGTTTTTCTTTTTAGAATATTTTTTTGGTATGCAGTTGGTTAAATCCAAGGATTCAAAATTTGCAGATACGGAGGGCCAACGGTATACATGTAATTCACATGTGTGCATGCTAAGTCGCTTCAGTCGTGTCTGACTCTTTGAGGCCCTATGGACTGTAGCCTGCCAGACGCCTCTGTCCATGAGATTCTCCAGGTAAGAATACTGGAGTGGGTTGCCATGCCCTCCTCCCAGGGATCTTTCCAACCCAGGTATTGAACCTGCATCTATGTCTCCTGCATTGGCAGGTGGGTTCTTTACCACTGGCGCCACCTGGGAAGCTCACATATACTTCTTGCATCTTACCAGTTAGGTGTTTTCTCTACTAATGGCACTGAGTGCGTACATTCTTGCCATGTTACTGTGGGATTCCCAAGAAAGCACTCACTTCAATCGTTACATGAGATATTTGAATGAAGACAGCTTAACCCTTATACCCTCAAACTTCTCAGCCCCACTCCTACCCTGATACCAGTGACACCCCTGCCACTGGTAAAATACACATTTTTAAACTGAGCTGTATATTTATTTATTTCAAATCTCTTTTTATACGACCATCATCTTATTCTGAAGCCCCCTATCTCAATCCTTCACACTGGCAATTAATGTGAAACACATTCAAACTGATGACATGTGAAAAAAAAAAAAAAACACGGGTTGCTCTTTCTCCAGAGAAATTAAGACTGACAGTTAGTCAACAAATAAGAGAAATCAAGAAATATTAAGCCAAAAAGCACTAAGTCACTTTTATTATCAGCATTTAAATAGTACTGCAGGTCTCAATTTCAGAAGCAAATCCTGGATTAGAGATGGAATACAGAAACTCATCAACGTCCAATGACAATGAAGCCATAGGAGTAGTGGTTCAATTGATTAGGGAGAAACAATTGATTAGGGGGAAACATGAAAATGAAAAAAGAAACGGTGCTAAGACAAAATTTCACTGCTTAAAGAACACACCAAGAAAAGGAAACAAGTCTTATCTTCCTCAAGACACTGAGAAGAAGTAGCTAAGAGATCCAGAAAGACTACTAGATTTCTAGATTAAAGATCTGGAGGATGATTGCATTATTAGTGAGATGTGGAAGACTGAAGAGGGTTAGTGAGGGGTGAGGGGTTGGAAATCAGTAATTGTGTTAGTCATGTTAAGTTGAAGATACCTGTGATCCCTCCAAATAGAGATATCAAGAAGATACTGTGAATATTTGAGCCTATAACTCAGAGAAGTCTGGAGAGAAGATGCAAATGTGAAAAGTTCTAGCAAATGTGTTCTTTGAAGTCATGAAGTTCGGAGAAATCACCTTTGAGGGAAGTGCAAAAAAGAATGAAGGCTGAATCAAGTCCTGTAGATTTCCAACATTTAGAGGCTGAGTTGAAAGGAAGGGCAAGCAAAGGAGATATAGACTGAATTGTTAATGAGGCAAAAAGAAAGCCAGAAGAGTGTGAACCCCTGGAAGCTAAGACAGAAAAATGTTTCCAAAAGAAGAAATTGATCAACTCTGCAGAATGCTGCTGGGACATTGAGTGAGATGATAACAGAATCCTATACACTGAATTTGATCAATTTCAGTGAAGTGGTAGAGATGCAAGCCAGATCCCAGTGGCTTGAAAACTGATTAGAAGGTGAGAAAGGGTGAGAACACATGTAAACTATTTTTTTTAACTTTTTATTTTAGAGTACAGCTAATTAACATTGCTATGATGATTTCAGATGGACAGCAAAGGGACTCAGCCAAATATATACATGTATCCATTCTCCCCCCAACTCCTCTCCCACCTAGGCTGCCACATAACATTAAGCAGAATTCCCTGAGCCATACAGTAGGACTTTGTGGGTTATCCATTTTAAGTACGGCAGTGTTAAACTACTTTCAAAGTAATGTGGCCAGGGAGAGCGACAGAGAAATGAGAGATGAGGGAGAGCCACAGACTGAGAGTTGAGGGAGATGTGAGGTTAATGGGTTTTTTCCTTTAAGAAGAAAAATATCATAGCGTATTTTTATACTGATGAGAATAATCCGATAGAAAGAGAGATATTCACAGTGTAAAAGTTAAAGGAAGGACCAAAGTATTTTAAAAGACAAGAAGGAATGTGATCCCAAGCAAAACTGGAGGGACTGGATTTTGATGAAAGAATTGACTCTCCTTCCACATTTCTCTGAAGAAGAATGAGATGCAGGTTGTTTATAGATTTAGCAGTGAGAGGTCTCCAGTGACTATAATTTTTCTCTGTGATCTATGAGGAGAGGTCTTCTGCTGAGAACAGGGTAGGGAATGGGGGAAGGGTAATGATACCTCTGAGGAGCAAGTAGACAGATAAAATTCTCATCTTGTAGAGTAGAAGAGTAAACTTAGCAGTGTAACTAGGACAACGATTGTTGATGTACATTAATGTGCCTTTCTCTTTTGCATTTCCCTGGATGTATGTCTTTACTCAGAGACATACATCTACAAGGGATTTGGAGAGTAGATGTCAAGGGGCATAGAAGGGTGAAGATGAGGACAATTATAATAAGAATAGAAAGAAAGCAACCAATGTTCAGTTGAATCTCTAGCAATACTATAAGTTTGAAAACTAGACTTTATCAAGAGAAAAGGGATTTTCTAAGCTCCGTAAACTCTCAATAATGTATCAAAGGCAACCTGGCTGACTTGACCACCACATTTACTATCAGTAGAGAACACTCAAGATAGGGCATAAGAAAAGTCCCTGCCACAGAGAAGCCCAGCCAATCCAGTGCTGCAGGAGTATGGAAAGGAGAAGAAGAAGAAATAGAGCAAGATCTTTGCCTTTTCTCCCCCTCCGCACTGGATCTCAGTAGTGGCAGGTGTTGGAACATTCTGAAATGTAGGAAGACACTAGTGAACACTATAAATGGCAGACTGCTTGTCCAAGCAGAGTCTGGCGACACAAACCACAGGCACAAATCCCTCATTTGTTTCAACACCGTGTCCAATTTGCATGGAACCAAGAGCACACACATTGCTCATACTCAGTCGTGCTCAGTCTCTAAGTCGTGTGTGACTCTTTGCAACTCCATGGACTGTAGCCCACCAAGCTCCTCTGTCCATGAGATTTCTCAGGCAAGAATCCTGGAGCAGGCTGCCATTTCCTGCTCCAGGAAGTCTTCCGGACCCAGAGATCGAACCCACATCTCCTGTGTCTCCTGAATTGGCAGGCTGATTCTTTACCGCTGAGCCTGGGAAGCCTCCACATATTGCTACTGATTTCTTAAAGCTTATGTGAAATACATGTGGGTATAAAGGTGCTGAGAGGGCTGGTTGATCAGAGGAGACCTGGCACCATAGAAAAAGAGAACGCAAAGCATGAGATCTGGGCCACCAGATCACTGGCTAAGACAATAGATTTCACAAACAGATGCACACACAAGACCTCCAAAACGCCACAGGAGATCAGATGTACTTCAGTGGATTCCACTGCAAAAGGCCAAGGATCAATACAAATAAGACATCTCTCCTCCCTAGTAAAGACATCTCTCCTCCCCAGAGGTCCAAAGTTTGAGGCCAAGATGTCCTTGTCCTCCATCATAAAATCAAATAAGCTGTTCCACATATCTTGGAATTATCTTGAAAAGGAGCTAGAAGGCAAAGAGATTTGGAAGATCAAATACCCAATTGTTGCCCAAAACAATGAAATCTGAAATTGAGATTCCATTGATTATATTTTATATCCAAGTTTCCCTTAACTTACTATCTCATCTCCCCAACTTTGGCCTCTGCTACTAAGTAGGTGAGACCTGGTAGGGGGACATCACATCAGTTACAAAAAACAAATAATCCGTTTTTTTTTTTTTCAAATCAAAGCAACAGCACATAATATTCTCACTCAATAACAGCAGGAAAAAAATAAAAATTTTCTGGATTGTGTTTGAACTCATTTGAAGTTTGAGATCAAGAATTTAAAATTGAATAAGTTAACTTCACCTCGTGAATTCTTTCCCCAGTGTTTAGCAAAAGGGGATGGTTGGGTTTAATCAGGGATGAGCTTTTGCCAGTCAAATGTAAAGGGGAAAAAGAGAAGCAAGGGAGTTTAGGGCATTAGCAAGAGAGCAATAATAATGATGGACCATGACATTTATGCTGGACAAGAAAAGAAATGAAGACAGGGATGGAGGGAGAGAGGTTGAGACTAATGGATAGGGCATGGAGGCTTGATGGATTGGAAGTCTCCATGACACTGAAGAATTGTTTAAGTGGGTGTACTTGAGCAACTGAGCTAGGAAAATAAGTGAAGTGGTGGGAGTGAGAGAATGGGATATTTAAAGATTTTAAAGGTGATGGTGACATCATTCACAATATCTTGTATGTGTACAGTGACATACATAATTCATTTATTTAACTATCCTTCCCTATAGAGAAAGGGAAATTTAATAATGAGACTAAAGTTTCAGAAAATTATTTACAACATTTAAGAGGAAAATCTACATTCAAGTACACTAGGGAAATGTAGAAACAACCTTGTAAATCCAAATACTTAAGTACTAAATACAAATCTATCATTTCTTTTCAGTGATATAGGTCTTGTAAAAACTAAATCACTATTTTTATCCATGTACTTAGTTGGTTAATTAGCTGATTAGTTAATGAGAGTTACTCTGCTAGTTTGTTTACATTAAAAAAAAATAGATGTGGAAACAGTGTCAGACTTTATTTTGGGGGGCTCCAAAGTCACTGCAAATGATGATTGCAGCCATGAAATTAAAAGACGCTTACTCCTTGGAAGGAAAGTTATGACCAACCTAGATAGCAATATTAAAAAGCAGAGACATTACTTTGCCAACAAAGATCCGTCTAGTCAAGGCTATGGTTTTTTTTCCAGTAGTCATGAATGGATGTGAGAGTTGGATTATAAAGAAAGCTGAGTGCTGAAGAATTGATGCTTTTGAACTGTGGTGTTGGAGAAGACTCTTGAGAGTCCCTTGGACTGCAAGGAGATCCAACCAGTCCATCCTAAAGGACATCAGTCCTAGGTGTTCATTGGAAGGACTGATGTTGAAGCTGAAACTCCAATACTTTGGCCACCTCATGCGAAAAGTTGACTCATTGGAAAAGACCCTAATGCTGGGAAGGATTGGGGGCAGGAGGAGAAGGGGACAACAGAGGATGAGATGGTTGGATGGCATCACCGACTCGATGGACATGAATTTGGGTAAACTCCGGGAGTTGGTGATGGACAGGGAGGCCTGGTGTGCTGCAATTCATGGGGTCGCAAAGATTCGGACACGACTGAGCGACTGAACTGAACTGAACTGAAAAAAAATAGAACTACTTTTGTTTTTCTATATTTTCAATTTAGATATCTTCACTGAACTAAGCCAAATTTAAAATTTTTAATCCAAAAAGCTAGATTTAAGGATATTAAGTTGCATCATTACATGTTCCTTCAACTTAAGCACAATGATCAAATATTTTAAACTTCCCCATCATATCAATTGACCAGAAAAAAGTCAGTTCATCACAGAAAGAGAGATTAAGTCCCCCTCTGCAGTTAGGCTTTCTCTCTTTCGATATCCATTTCAGTTTCTGGCAGTGTTTTCTATATTGCCACAAAATGCAAACATTTCATACTCAAAAAGGAAATATTCTTAACATTTCTCTATTTGAAGACTGAGACATTCAGAAGCTTATCAAAAGAATTCTATATATCCACTGTAAAAAGTGAAAATAATGTTTTGATGGCCAATTAAATCAACCTTTAAAATGAGCAAAATTAATTTTAAAATGTATTCATATAATTCAAATTTTAAAATAATATTTTAGCTTGAAATATGTAGTAAAATGATAACTACACCATATTTTTAACTAACACTAAAGCAAAGGGTCACCACATTGGAGGACAAAGGCCTGATCTGGCCTTCTCAACTTTGCTAAGCCAGCACTGTCTTCAGAAATGATTTGAATTTGAATATATTTCAGCAGGACAGGCCACTCTGAAATTCACACAGTATTCCCTACTCTTTGTTTTCAACTGGTAACTTTGTTCCTTGCTGATAAATGATTTTTAATTGGTGACTTCCGGTCTGTGTCGTTCTTTGTTTTGCATAGAATCAGTTTCAACTATATTGTTCTTGTTTTCATTTTTAAAATACTAAGCGATCTTAGGTTTTAAAATTTCAGCTGCCCGTTTTCATTTTGGAAGTGTCTAAAATGCTTCAGTCTCTGCTAGCAAGGTTTGACCTGAATGCCTTAAGTAAAAATATTATTGCCAAGATTTGAGATGACAAGATAATTCATGAATGTCTTCCAGTTGCAACCACAAAAAAGTTAACCCATTTTTTCTAACATTTGAAAATATATATATATTATTTTCTTAGATTCCACTTCCTTGAGGCATCATTCAAGCTTCATATGAGGTTCAGAATGTAGTAATTAGCAGTAGGCTGCTTACATTTGCCAATATATTTGTACAAACATATGTTGGCACTCGGTTCCATATCAGCTACACATCAAAGAAGGGTGCTGAGGAGGAATTATTCTACCTCAGGGCTGGATTAGTGTCTCTGCCTGAAATAGGCCTCATTTAAGGGCATGGTTTGGGGGAAATTAAAGAACCTGCATGGCCTGAGTATTGGAGTGAATCCATTAACAAAAAGCTGTGCTGAATATTTCTGCCATTCTTTTTCCATTCCTGCTACTATGATCCAGGGGCAAGTTGTAACCTCTTTTATCTTAGTCTGCCAGTCCGCAAAAGGCAGACCATATAATTCTCTCACAAGTACCTCACAGAAGGATGGGCATGGCAAGCATTCTTCTGTTAGGAAAGCCAGTGCTTCCTTCTGCTAATATCCTTTTTCAGGTATGCACAAGCCTTCTCAGTGCCTCTCCCCACACTATCCACACCTCACCTTAAAAGATGAAAGCCCTGAGCCCCCAGTACAGCCACGACAAGCACCAAAGACAGAAAAATTTCCCTGATCTCACCTCCCAAGAAAGGCTGGCTTTCTTTCTATTGCTGTGAATTTTAATAGCACTATTGCCAAAATGAGTTCATATATTTTACAGGAAAACTAAGTAACTTTAATAACTTTAGGGCTCACAATGTACAAAGTTCTGTCTGTGTTTCCCCAAATTCAATCCTCCACCACAACACTTTAGGGTACCTACGATTGTCTTCATTTTGCATAGGAGGCAACAGAATTAGATTAGGTTGACTTACCCAAGGTCACACTGCTGCTGCTGCTGCTGCTAAGCCGCTTCAGTCGTGTCCGACTCTGTGCGACCCCACAGACGGCAGCCCACCAGGCTCCCCCGTCCCTGGGATTCTCCAGGCAAGAATACTGGAGTGGGATGCCATTTCCTTCTCCAATGCGTGAAAGTGAAGTCGCTCAGTCGTGTTTGACACTTAGCAACCCCATGGACTGCAACCAGGCTCTTCCGTCCATGGGATTTTCCAGGCAAGAGTACTGGAGTGGAGTGCCATTGTCTTCTCCCTAAGGTCATACTACTAAGGCACAAAGCCAAAATTTTAACTCAACTCTAACTCCAGAGCCAGGTGACTTAATTGTTCTACCAGAGCTCAGGATTGAGGAAGAATCAGCACAAACTCATCAAGAAGAGACTGTCATCAGTCAATAAGGTGCTGGAGCCATTACTCCAAAGGTGGGAAAGCCAAGTGTTACATTTTCAGAAATCTTATGATAGTGATAGTGATCATTCAGATTTAAACTATAGGGACTTCCTGGTCCAGTGGTTAAGACTCTGTGCCTCCAATGCCGGTGTAGGTTCCATCCCTGGTCGGGGAACTAGACCCCACATGCTGTGCAGCACAGCCAAAACGAACATTTTTTTTTTTAATTATATAAGTGTGTAATCAAATACATTATATTAAAAACAGTGGTAAGAAGTATTCAAAACTGTTTACATAAAAAGTGGATCAATATAACCTCAAAAAGACATTCTAAGGGACAAGTAAGTCATACTCCAGAGAGATTGATGCTCATAAAGAAACCCTGGGAGTGCAAATTTTAAAAGCCTAGGTTTCAGTTATCTATTGCTGCCCAGAAAACTATCTCAAAACCTAGTAGATTAAGCAATAACCATTTTATCATATCTTATAATTTTTTGAATTAAGAAATCTAGCAGCTGAATGTAGGCTGGATGATTTATCTACTCTACATATTGTCAATTGAAGTGGCAGGTGAGCTGTTTTGGAGGGTCCCAGACTTCACTCACTTCTTGCCCTTTCTGTCAAGTCTGGTGCCTTAGCAGAAAGGGCTAGAAGGCTGAGCTCAGCTGGGACCATGGACTGGAGTACTTAACACATGCCTCTTCACCACAGCTGTCTCAAGGTAGTTAAATTGCTTGTATGACGTTCAAGACTCCCAGAAAAATTGTTCCAAGAGACAGAAAGTGAAGGGCCTGAAGCCTGGCCCCTGAAGCTGCTACAGCATTGCCCCTGTGGTAGTATAGCCACAGTTCAGTTCAGTCACTCAGTCGTGTCCGACTCTTTGTGACCCCATGAATCACAGCACGCCAGGCCTCCCTGTCCATCACCAACTCCTGAGTCTACCCAAACCCATGCCCATCGAGTCGGTGATGCCATCCAACCATCTCATCCTCTGTTGTCCCCTTCTCCTCCTGCTCTGAATCCTTCCCAGCATTAGGGTCTCTTCCAATGAGTCAACTCTTCACACGAGGTGGCCAAAGTATTGGAGTTTCAGCTTCAACATCAGTCCTTCCAATGAACACCCAGGACTGATGTCCTTTAAGATGGACTGGTTGGATCTCCTTGCAGCCCAAGGGACTCTCAAGAGTCTTCTCCAATACCACAGTTCAAAAGCATCAAAAGCGCTCAGCTTTCTTCACCATCCAACTCTCACATCCATACATAACTACTAGAAAAACCATAGCCTTGACTAGACGGACTTTTGTTGGCAAAGTAATGTCTCTGCTTTTCAATATGCTATCTAGGTTGGTCATAACCTTCCTTCCAAGGAGTAAGTGTCTTTTAATTTCATGGCTGCAATCACCATCTTCAGTGATTTTGGAGCCCCCAAAAATAAAGTCTGACACTGTTTCCACTGTTTCCCCATCTATTTCCCAGAGGTGATGGGACCAGATGCCATGATCTTAGTTTTCTGACTGTTGAGCTTTAAGCCAACTTTTTCACTCACCTCTTTCACTTTCATCAAGAGGCTCTTTAGTTCTTCTTCACTTTCTGCCATAAGGATGGAGTCATCTACGTATCTGAGGTTATTGATATTTCTCCCGGCAATCTTGGTTCCAACTTGTGTTTCTTCCAGCCCAGCATTTCTCATGATGTACTCTGCATGCAAGTTAAATAAGCAGGGTGACAATATATGGCCTTGATGTACTCCTTTTCCTATTTGGAACCAGTCTGTTGTTCCAGGTCCAGTTCTAACTGTTGCTTCCTGACCTGCATACAGGTTTCTCAAGAGGCAGGTCAGGTGGTCTGGTATTCCCATCTCTTTCAGAATTTTCCACAGTTTATTGTGATCCACGTAGTCAAAGGCTTTGGCATAGTCAATAAAGCAGAAATAGATGTTTTTCTGGAACTCTCTTGCTTTTTCAATGATCCATCAGATGTTGGCAATTTGATCTCTGGTTCCTCTGCCTTTTCTAAAACCAGTTTGAACATCTGGAAGTTCACAGTTCACGTATTGCTGAAGCCTGGCTTGGAGAAGTTTGAGTATTACTTTACTAGCGTGTGAGATGAGTGCAGTTGTGTGGTAGTTTGAGCATTCTTTGGCATTGTCTTTCTTTGAGATTGGAATGAAAACTGACCTTTTCCAGTCCTGTGGCCCCAAATTCAAGGGGAGGGGACCTAGACCTCACCAAGTGCCAGAGGAGAATCAAATAATTGTTACTGTTTTTACTCTGTACTTAGTCACTCAGTTGTGCCCAACTCTTTGCGACCCCATAGACTGGAGCCTGCCAGGTTCTTTGGTCCATGGGGATTCTCCAGGCAAAAATACTGGAATGGGTTGCCATGCCCTCCTCCAGGAGATCTTCCCAACTCAGGGATGGAACCCAGGTCTCCCATACTGCTGGCAGATTCTTTACTGTCTGAGCCACCAGGGAAGCCCATTTTTACTCTACTACCAACCAAATTACCATTAAGTTTATTTTATCTATCATGTTTTTTAAAAATTATTATTATTTAGAGATACTGCTGAAGTATTTATAGGTGACATGATATGATATTGCAATGTAAGGAGAGTGGATCAAAATGCAAATAAAATAATATTGACCATGAGGTGTTAATGTCGAAGCTGAATGATGGCTTAATGAGGACTTATTATGCTATTTATGTATGTTTGAACTTCTCTGTATTAAAAGAAAATCTGTTTCAATGTCCATCAAGCAAAAAGCATTAACCTAGTTGCAAACACCAAACACAAGAAAGACTTAGAGTGCTAAATACAGTTAAAAAGCCGCTGTTTGGAGAAATGACTGATCCTAGGACTGGAGCAGAAAACATGCAAAATGACCCTGGGGCATCTTATAGCACTAGGAAGTAAAGAAGCGCTCAAAACAAACGCAGAGACAGGAGCATGTCAAAGGGACACAGGAGCCCAAAGAGAGAGTCCCCTGTGGCCAAAGCTAGAAAATTTTAAGAAACAAAGTAAAGTAGTCTTAAATTATAACCCAGAGCTAAAAATAAATATCCATAAATCTATACTAACATAAATAAGTAAATAAATGGGGAGAACAAGTAAACCTCTCAGCAGAAGAATGCCAAATAATTTATGTAGATCCTCCATTCTCAAGGAGATGGAGCATAACTGCCCATTTCTGCATCATACTGTGACATGGATAAAGGCTATAAAACTCACCCTTAAATATCTGTAATTTCTTAGTCTGTGGTGACAATCTCCTTTAGATGAGATGTGTGTAGTGACTTCCTCCCAAACAATACAGTAAGGAAAAGCAGAGGGGAGGAATTAGTAATTTTACCATGGACAAACCTGACAGGCTACCTCAATCAATTGTTTGAAGTTAATATCAACACTGACAAATTATGTTGACAGTATGTATCCTTGATATGATGTGATGAAAACGGCACTTTTCTCTGTAATCGTCATCCCAAAAACTCATGGTCCGAGTCTAATCATAAGCAAAAGTTCAGACAAATTCCCACTGAGGAGCGTTCTACAAAATATCCTACCAGTATTCCTCAAAATTGTCAAGGTGATCAAAAACAAGAAAAGTCTCAAAAACTGTCACACCCAAGAGGAGTCTCAGGAGACGTGATGCTTAAATGTAATGTAGTATGCTGGATGGGATCCTGAAAAAAAGACAATTGGGTATCAATAAAAATTAAGAAAACCTAATATAGTATGGAGTTTAGCTAATACTCCAATTTAATATTGGCTCATTAATTGAAACAAATATACCATAGTAATATAAGATATTCATAATAGATAAAACAGGATGCGGGGTATATGGGAATTTTCTATACTATGTTTAAAATTTCCCTATGAATCTAAAACTATTCTAAAATAAAGTTTGTTTTAAAAAATTATAAGCTTCTTCTGCAGCCTTGATGGAAATCTGACAAGATCCAGAGCTTTGAAGTAACTTCTCTAGTCCATATGTTAGAGACTTGGAAGCAGCAACAGAAACCTGTACTTTAACGCACACTAGCCTACTGCCAAGTCTGGTTATTGAATGAAAGAAGGTCACATCAAGAGAGAGGCATCACTTAATGAAAGAGCTAGCTTCTTTCTCTTCCTAATATACTGCTTTATGTGGATGTGTTTCTGCCCTACAACACAAAAAATAAAGAACCAAGATCTAATGCGGCCTAAAAGAACAGCAGAGTTGCAGAGGGTAGTGTCAATGACAAACCAAAAAATATACAATGGGCATAAAGAAATGCATCTATCCTCCAAAAATATCAAAAGAGCAGGGAGTTTCATAGACTCCAAGAAAATCTGGATTGACAGTTTTCTCAGCATTCTGGAAAGAAATAATTTTGGGCAAGCATAAAGATTCATTTTAAAGTGATCTTAACAATGTCACATATCTTTTCAAATAGGTCCATCTTGGAGTTTTCTCAGGTTCAGGAGAAGAGGTCAGGTAATATACCCAACTGCCCCCATAAGCAGTTCTCACACTCCAAACACATAAATGTGCCATGACTATGAGGTCAATTCTTCCTCTCATTCTTTCAATTATGAACAGAAAAAGTCCTAGAAAATCAGGGCATTCTCCCTCTTTACTGTACATTTGATGAACAGCTGTAGGCATCCCTGCTGACCATCCGGTTGTGGTGTCTGGTCAAAATAAACCTGCCTCGTGAGCTGAAATTATTTTTGGCTACCATCAGGAGGAGCTCCAACTGCCAGTAGAGTCATCCCTCCAGTGGTCCAGGAGCAATCAACACCCAAATCTAGTCCCAGGCTCACATCTCAAGGATCACACCTCTCAAGGGTGCCATAACCACTTGTATGTCCTACTTGTGCATGACTGTTATGCACTTGAGAGCACTGCTCCTAATAACATTCATCTGCTGCAAAGGGAAGCCAAAGCTGGCCCACTGGCCCACCAGACCTGAGGCTTGCGCACCCACTGGGGTTGGAGTTTATGGAGTTTTCAGGTTCTATCTGCATTGTACCACAGCATACATTAAGCTATAGCACTCACCCCAAAACCCTTTTAATTTCTCTTGGTTGGTAATGATAAATTCCCCTTAGTAAAATTCACCAAAAACCCCTATACATCAAAAATGTGAAAATTAAATTCCTTATAGAATCAACCATCTATTATTAGTATCAGTGGAGAAATGTAGTAACAGGTACTCTAAATGTCCTGTTCACAAGATTATATAAATTTTATGAAATAAGCATGATTGTCTTTTAGGGACATATTAAAATAAGTTTTTTAGTGACACATTATAATAAGTTTTTATCATCTAAGTGTACACCCAATGAATTGCTCAGAAACAGAAGCATCTTGGTTTGACTGAAAGATGCTATCTCACTTTAAGTACCATATTTACTTTTCACCATGTTCAGAGAAACCAGACTCTCCTTTAGGGTGAACCAGTCAAGAGTAATTCTGACTCATCAAAAACGGCCAGCCAGGCATTCACGGGAGGGGTGAGCCACCTTCCTTGAAAAACAAATAACGCAAAAGCACACCCATAAATTTCAAACATAGCTTTAGCACCTAAATTCAATTTGCTGTAGTTTAATTAAGTTGCACCAGCCAGCCATCTGCAGGCTTTAATAACTCGAGAGTCTAGCCCAGTGACCAAAGAAAGTCTCTTACAAAGTGGCATTTAATTGAGGGCCCCCAGGCCACTCAAGAATATATTGTTCCAGAAAACACTCACCTAGGCAGACATGAAATTAGATCTGAAGAAATGGTTTCTCAAAGGCAGGATGCAACAGGAGCAAAGGAAAAACTTGGCAAACATAGATGCATAAGATTGACCACAGAGAATCTCCATTTACCACTTCAACGAAATCTCAATCATGCTTTATTTACTAAAGAGAGGCTAGATTGAGTATAAAATATAAAGATGTATCTAATTGACGTTTTATAAGTATTTGTTTTAGAGCAACATAGTAAGTGGGCATCTAGCTACCAATTAATTGAATCAGTAAAAGAAATTTTACAAATCCAAATGAATGACTTTTCTTAAATCTAAACTTTTACATGAGTGATAATTAATTTTTAACTGATCTTCCAGAAATGTTTGTAGTATTTAAGAAAAAAGAAAGCCTTCAATCTTACCAAGAAAGTCGTCACTTAGACATTTATATTTCCTGCCTATAGTAACAATTTCAGTTATTTGGGGAAGGCGGTTTTGCTGATGGAGAAGCACAATTTTCTTACTTTTTCTCTGCTTTTGAGCATCGCATTTAGATAGTTCACACTCCTAAGGCAGGCGAGGAAAGATAGAATATTCATGCCATATCCTAAACCCTCTAAAAACTGTCCCAAGTTACTTTAAAAGTAAGAAAAAAAATCTTTTTAGTCTGTCCCAGTTATATTCCACTGAAGATATGTAATGTTTACAACTAGGCTTAAAATATTTAAATGATGTATTTAATTATTGGCTTCTATTTTTATAAATGCTATGCACAGTTGCATTTTAAATATAGCCACTGATACTATTTTTCAGTGCAAAATTCAATACTCTGTTAATTTCACAAACTTGTATATGTTTCATGACTATCTTTTTCTCTTATCATTGCAGTTGGAAGCTAGATAAAATTAAATGATAGTTGCATTTTCAAAATGTGGTCATCTTAGGCAAGATTTGTCTTATCCTTAGATGCTAAGACTATAAAATATGTGCTTCAACATACCAAAACTATTCTTAAAATCCTTCGCTCCTTGCAAAGTTAAACTCCTTAATGACAGTGACTCAAACATGAAACCTCTGGGACAGGAGGTAGGAAACAAGGAAAGACAGGAAGGAGTAGGGACGGACAAAAAAAGGTTGGAATGGGGAAGAAGAACCAACTTTCTCTACTTCTTATTTCTGTATAGGTCCAAGTCTGTCCTTAAACAAATGTCCAGCCAGTAATACCAAGAAATGTGAGCTCCTATTTTGCCATCTCCACTTCACATTCTTAAATCATTTAAAAATTCACCCCTAGTATGACAACAAGCTAATCCTCATTTTCCCATCACATAATCCTATGCCACTTGACTCTCAGATCTGCCTGTGAAATGCTGAACAGAAGTATAAACCATATTGCATTTGGAAGGTTTCTCCCAGATCCTAACTGCCTTCAAGACCCATGACATTTACTGGCCATGCAGAAAGCAGGAGTACCATGTGGTTATAACTGACAGTCAGTCATCTAAGAAGCAAGCCAAAGATCTGAATCATGGGGCTTGTGCATTGTTCTTTTCACATGTAAATCAAAAGCCAGCAACCATTTTCAATTAAAAAATTTCATCTGGGATTGTCAAGATGTGTGCCAGGTTTCAGTTGAGGGCAGTTTTGAAAAGGTTAGATTGTAGAACCATCAAATAATAACTTGGTAAATGGAAACACTTATGGATTTTTAGCTCATAAAATTCTCCCACAGATCAAACTGAAAAGAAGAAATCCTCAGGCACGTGGACCAAAGTGTGCTCCATCAAAAGGTCAGCAGTTGCCCTGAAGCTACAACCATCCAGTCTCAGGCTGGAGGGAAAGGCAATCTGCAACTTCAAGAAGTCTGGGCTCCCAGGGTACTGGTAATTGATGAGAAGGGTCTGAGGAAGAGGAAATGTCATTGGGTTGGGTTCAGATGACCTGGGATCCAGATACAATTGGCCACCAGCGCTCTGTGGATCCTCGGGTAAATTGTCAGTTGAATTTTCTACTCTCTCACATACTACTACTCATTTCTCAGTTGGAAGCTATATGTTCCAGCCTAATGAGGCTTTTTTTAAAATGTGCCACACCTGTGTTCCAAGGTCATAACAAACCTGCGTGTGTAAAAATGTCTTGCCAGCCTGCACACACTCATTTTTAAAACTCTAATTCAAGTAACTACATGTCTAAACTTTCAATTACTCAGGACATTTCATGAATATAGGTCATAAAACTTACATTGCAAAATTTCACTTAATAAATGTTTCCCAATAAATCTAACCTCTTCAAACACTTTCATTAAAGGTCACTAATCGACTAACAACCTTTGAAAAATTGTTCAGTGATTAGAATTGCATTTTTAATATAATCCAAACATGATTGTGGAGAATCACCTTCATTTCTGCTTAGCCCTCAGCACTAATTTTCCCATGTAATTTGTTCTTTTACAACCCTGAGAGACTACATTTAAAAGGTTGTACTGACGATTTTTAAAAGTTGCTTAATTAAGTGAGTGAGATTTTTTTTCCTTGGGAAAAATCCTCAGCCCATATCCAGATCTTGTTTTAAACCATGATATCTTAAGGATTCTTTCAAGGTGTTTGAAGTATTCTTAATAGTTACTCAATTGCTATAAAGCCCAATTTCTATTCTTCTAATCTCTATAATCAAATCTTTACTTTCAGCACTTGCTATTAAGCCTCTATTTTAGGATTATCAAACCAGATATTCATCTTCTGTGACTTGTTACCATCAATTCGAAGATGGTGAGAAATTTACACATGCTTACTGTGGATATGCTCCTTACTCAAGAATAAAACATGTTCTAGAATTCTTGTAATGTTACTGGGAAAGTACTTTGAAAGACTGAATACCTGGTAGATAACATGATGAATACAATGCCCAAATGTGCACCATTAAGCTTACAGAGCAGTTAAGTGTGTGATACATACACTAAGAATCACAGGAGAATTGATTACACCAACATCAGTAGGATCCATCTTTGCATACTAGGACTAAAGTAGGAGCCACACATAAAGAAAAGCCTGAAGAATCAAATACAAATTCAGAGGATAAATATAATAACAACAGTTGTACAGCGATGTGACTGTACTTAATGCCATTGAACTGTACACTCAAAAATGGTTTCAATGGTAAGTGTTATGTGTATGACCACAAAATAATAACAATAATAATAACAGCAAATATATGTGTGCTTCCTATGAATTATCCACTTAATCTTCAAAGCAACTCTATGAGGAAACACTGGTATTATCTTCTGTTGAAGGAAACCCAAAGACCACAAAGATAAAATAACTTTTCCAAGAGCTAATAAAGTAACTTTTCCAAGTAGGTTCTCACAAAACAAGTAAGTAATAAAAGCCTATTGAACCCAACTATTCTGATTTTAGAGTCTGTGATTTTTAACTATATCCAATATGACCTCCAAGGTAGCTCAAATCGGCTTCCCAGGTAGATCAAACGGTAAAGAATTTGCCTGCAATGCCAGAGACCTGGACTCAATCCCTGGGTCAGAAGATCCACTGAAGAAGGTCATGGCAACCCACTTCAGTATTCTTGCCCGGAGAATCCCATAGACAGAAGAGGTTGGTGGGCCACAGTCCATGGGGTCGCAGAGTCGGACATGACTGAGTGACTAACACACAATACGACCTCCATAGATGTTAAGGAAAATGCTTATAATTACAGGGAAAGAGGGATCATACTGAAAAGTACAACCATCTCAAAGCTTTAGTCAAACAAAAAGACAGCTGGCTAAGAGACACCAATAATGTGAAGTGGGAAGGAAAATAGCTATGTTTATTATTCATCTAGGCAATAAATACTTGGCTGTATACAAGAAGCCAGTTCCAGGCATTTGGAATATTGTGTGAATGAGGACCTTGCATTCCTAGAACTCACATTCTAGGTGAGTAGAGAGATGGTTAAAATAAAGTAAATAAATTAATAAGGTAATTTTGACTCTCAGCAATTGCTACGAGGAGGTATTAACATAACACTGACGGCAAGAAAGTAGCTAATGTTAGAGAGAGTGGGGGATGGTTCCTAAACTTGGCACACTCAACTGTGCAGTCCAGATAACTTTCTGTTGTGTCTTGGGGGTGGGGGGAAGGTGTGTGTGTGAGGGGTGTGGGAGGAGGGGGCTGTCCTGTTCGTTGTAGAATATTGGCAACATCCTAGTATCTTCCCATTAGATGGCAATAGCACAACCCTTCCTCTCAAGTTATGACAAACAAAATGGCCCAATGTCTCTTGGGGAACAAAATCACCCAGTTAAGAACTATAGCCTTAAGGGATCATAGGAGGTCTTCTCTGAAGAGGTGATGTCTGACCTGAGGCCAAATGACATGATACGGACAGCCATGAAAGATCTGGAGGCTCAGTATCCGGGATCAAGGCAAAGGAATGGATAATGGCAAACATTCTAAGGTGGGGAAAGGGATCAGAAAGAAGACTGAGGTGGCTGAAGCATCGTGAGGTGTGCCAAGAGTGGTAGGAGGAGGTATCAAACAAGTATACAAAGGTCAGATCCTGGGAATCCCACAGGGTAACTGAATCCTTTTAAAGGTTTTAGTTAATCAGGAAAAACTGGGGACAAGGAAGACTCCTTTAAATTCTAAGATAGATGATTAAAGAAAGTATTTTTTAAAAATAAAAAGAAAGTACTTTCCTATTTTCTTTGAATTTCTTTTAAATGTTTGGTTAGCATTTATCACAAACACCTATCTGGCATGAAACTATTAGCTGTACAGCCAGTCATTTCTTCATTCATTGTGCAAATATTTATTAAGGGCCTACTAAGTTCCAGACACCGTTTTAGGCACATGGATACATCATTGAACAACAAAACATCCTGCCCTCTTGGATCTTATATTCTACTTGGAGGAGACAGATAAATGATACAATGGAAAATGGTTATACACTGTGATAGACGATGATGAGTACTAGGCACCAAAAAAAATAAAGCAGGATAAAAGGATAGAAATCACAGTGGAAACACATAGACAAGTCTTGGAGAATAAAACTACAATCAATTCATCATTTTCTTAGGCAAACAGTTAATACATTTCTAGAAATTTCCATTTACTCTTTCATTTTCATTGGACAGTGCAAAATCAAATACTTTTTGTCTTCCACTCTCATGAATGGACTTGTAAACTGACTGAAAGTCACCTGAAAATGTAAATAAAGCCCAACCACACACCTGTGGTGAAGCTCAGGGTACCCCAGAAGGGGTATCAAACTGTTTGACAATCAATAATAGCTGAGGAAACTCTGAGTCATTTTTGTTTGGGGCCTCAAATATATGAATATATCACCACTAGCATGAATTCCAATCAAGATGGATGAAAAGAAGCATCCAAAAATCTGTCAACTAATAACTCAGTCAAGTAATCTGTAAATTTGTACAATGCCATCCAAGACCAGGTATAAATTTCTTTTTGCTTTGTTACTAAAAAAATTAACCACGTGAAAGCTAAAAATCAATGGCAATTTTGTGTAGATCATAGTAAATACATACTCCCTACAGCTGACTTTCATCAAATGACATTTCAAATACTAAGATGAGAAGAAGTTAAAATTCCCTCTGTTAAGACAAGACTAAGATGAATGTATTAGTTTCCTACAGTCACTGTAAGAAATTGTCACAGACTTGGTGGCTTAAAACGGCAGGAATTTATTCTCTGAGAGTTCTGGAAGCAAGAAGTCTAAAATCAATTTCACTGGGCTAAAATCAAGGTGCAGCAGGGCCACCTGGCCTCTGAAAGCTCTGGGGGAATCTGCTTCTTGCCTCCTGCAGCTTCTGATGGTCGCCAGGATTCCATCATTCCATCATTCCATCCGCATCACTCTAGTCTCTACCTCAGTCTTCATATGACCTTCTCTTCCGTGTGTCTAATCGCCCTCTGCTGCTCTCATAAGAACATTTGTGATGGTGTTTAGGGCCCACTGAGATGATCCAGGATAATCTTCTCATTTCAAGACCCTTAACTAATCACATCTGCAAAAACAATTTTTCCAAAAAGGTAACATTTACAGGTTCTAGGGATTAAGACGTGAATATCATTTGGGGGAACCATTTCAAAATTTACCACAATGAATAATGTTCTCTTACTTAGAGGAAAGGGGGAAACCAAATTAAAGCATTTGGGAAAAAATCCTGTTCTCATGTATGCATTACAATTCATCACCAAATATCATTTAAGCAGTAAATGCTGTTCTGAATTTCAAGTATTTTCTATTCTTCCAAATGAACTGGAAGTGTTAAATGTAAATGACAGCATATCAAATATTCCATGACATTAATAGGTTTAATCTTCACTGACTTGAAAAAAGTTACTATAGATTCCAGGTATGGTCTTTTAGTTAAAGGAGAGAATGATTACAACAAAATGAATTGTTTTATTACTATAGAGATACGTTTTATACTCCAGTACTCATAGAATTGGGTATCAGTTCTGATCTTTCAGTACAAATCAGTATTTTAAAAAAAAGTAGTTTTAGGACTCTTTATTTTTTATATTAGTACTTCATGTTTGCTAAGAAAGCTAACTCCTAGTCCACACTCAAATACTAAAATCACATGACAAGGAGTTGTGTTCCTCTTAGAACTGAGAAAGCCACATGAGATTACGCCTTCTCAAACAGCAAGAGAAAAAAACACAGATAACCTACAAAACCATAACTCTTCTTGAGCCCAGGAGAGAGCTAAATTCACAAAGTTACAAGACAATCAGATAAACTGAATTTGAAAGCATGATAAGCTCCTCTGAAGAGAAATGGAATGCAAGAACCATTTCATCTTTGGCAGAGTACAGGAAGAAAAAAGCCTCTGTCAATGTAAATGTGGAAGAAAAACACAAATGTTTACTAATTTTTAAAGGTCAATGGTGTGCCAAAAGGACAATTTAAACTGCTTGGGAGATCCAGACCCAAAGAGAGCACACATTCATTCTCCATCTCTTTTCGATGTGTCTCCATCCTCATAACAAAGATTGGAGCATAACGGAGGATCTGAGAAAGCCCTTCTTGGTAGGGAAAGGCATGAAGCCCTATTGTATCTCAGATCCTTCTCTCATATGAAGCAAAAGCCTAAGGCTCTGATAAAGGAGCAGCAAAGCCACCCTCCCAGGCAAAGACCCTCTGCTTCTGGGGGAAAGCAGAAGAAAAGCCACCTTCTGTTGAGAGAAGATAGAACACCACACACCTCCACTCCCAGGCAAAGTCATATGCTACTGATCAGACCTGATGGAAATTTGGATCTTCAAAGAAATGAAAAGAATCAAAACAGGAAGAATTAGGATAAATATAAAAAGCATTTTCCTTATTTTTATTCATTTTAAAAGATAATTGACTAAAGCAAAATCATTCTAGAAGTTATAACACGAGCAGAAGTAAAATTTATGACAATAGCACAAAGTATAGGAGGGAAGAAACAAATATATACCATTACAAGGGTCTTAGCATTCCATGCGAAGTAGCATAATATGTAGAGATACACTTTGGTAGGATGTCTATACAGTAAGCTCTAAAGCAATGTCTAAAACAAAAAAGAGGTATATGTAACAAGCCAATATTATTAACAGTTGTGTCAAAATAGAATCATCAAAAAAATAAATCAATGCAAAAGAAAAGAGAAAAAAGAACCAAAGAACAGTAGAAACAATAAAACAAAGAGCAAGACAGTAGGTTTAAACTCAGGCTTATTGATGACTGCATTAAATGTAACTACTCTACACATTACAAATAAAAGACAGAGATTGTCACATTTGGATTTTAAAAAGCAAGACCAAAAGATGTGCAGTAAAAGAACCACGCTTATTAAAAGTAAAAGAATGAGAAGAGCTATATAAACACTAATCAAAAGAATGCTGGTGCAGTTATACGAATGAGTCAAAGTAGATTCTGGTACAAGGAACATTACTAAGATAAAGGGGAGCTGTCAATAATACTGAAAGGTTAAAATATACCAAGAAGAAATAGCAACACTGAACGCGCAGGCACTTAATTACAGAGCTTTAAATACACAGGCAAAAACTGATAGGACTGAAAGAAGAAATAGAAAAATCTACAAGTATGGTTAGGGATTTCAAAAATCCTCTCTCAGTAAGATTATAGAATTAGTAGACAAAAAAATCAGTAAGAATTTTAAAAATTTGAACAATATCATCAACTAACCATTCAACAACAGTAGAAAACATATTTTTAAACCACAATAGATTATATTCTGGGCCTTAAAACAAATTTCTCAACCCATTTGAGAGAACCAAGATCATATAAAGTATGACCTTTAACGAAATGAAATATGACATGCAGATTTCAAGGCCATAGGGAGCTCTAAGAAAGGATGATTTTCATCCATTCTGTCAGAAGAAGTTGAAAAAGCTTCCATGAAGGAAATAACATCTGATGTACAATTTTGATAAGTTGGAGGGAGGTTGCTTCACACTGAGAAAAGAATGTGAACCAAAGAATGAGAACAGGAGAGTAGTCATGGAAGCGATTCCATTTTCATTGGGGAAATATAAGGTAAAATCGTGATGCAAATGGGGACTTTTTTTTTGGCCTGACCTGTGGAATCAGGCTGAGTGAGGGGTACCTAATTCAGTCAGAAGCTGGCAATCCTCAAGATAATATGAGCGTGCATGTCACTTGCCAGAAGAGTGAGAGAGAAGACTGGAGTTGAAGAGGCCATTATAATAGTCTAGACAAGAAGCAGTAAACTTCTCAACATGAATATTAGCAGTAAAAAAGAAAATAAATACAAAATTTTAGTGTGAATATACAAATGTTGGAACTGATTTAATTGGCAGAAGTGGGGTGGTTGTGGGATGGGCAAGAATAAAAGGAGGTTCTCAAGAATATGGTGGGGTTTTGATTTGGGACAACCTGGAGGATAGTGGTGCCACTAAAAAATTATTTTAAAAAGTTATGCATATAACATATATAAACTTGAAGGAAAAGTCAGTGGAGAGAGATAAAGAGAAATGATGAGTGGAATTTTCAAGAAGAATTTTTAAATGCTCCCAATTCATCCAAATAAAGACTAGAAAGAGAAGAAAGCGTCCTGCAACTGGAGATGAAGATGGGACTAGGAATCTGAATTTAAAGTCATCTACATAGAGGTGGGAGGAGAAGATACAAAGAAAGAAGAGAAAAATATCAGGAGTAGGACTTGGGTTTATCTACATTTAAGGAGAAAGATAATGAATTAACAATGAAGATAGGCAAGGACTGTCCATCACTAGGGATTTTCCGTTTGACAAAAAGGTCTTATTATCATTACACTGTACACTCAAATGTGAGCTCTTCAGCTATTGCTCTACAAAAACAACAATAAAAACTCATTTCCTTTGCTGCTATAGAACAGACTATTAAGACATTATTATCATCCATTAATTCAGTTCCATAACATACTGAAAACATGGTCAGAATACATTCTACTTGAAAATTTTAAATCACTCTGCCACATATCATCTTTACATATAAGTTTAGCAGAATGATATTTTCTTTTAAATATCACTTAAGATCACTCAATTATGAGAGCAGAAGGAGAGGTCCCTTTAGTAATAGTGTTGTTGAATATTGGAATGAAAATCCTTGAGCTCCTTGTCTTATGAAATAAGTCATTTTGTGTGCATAAAATATAGTTCAACATTAAGCATTTTCTACAAAATGGGGGACAAATCCCAGAGTAATCTTCGTACAAAGTTATTTTAGGTGCCTAATGCCTGTAAAATTATAGTTGTGCCTTGTCCTAAAGTTGAGAGTCTTTCAACATTTCATCATAAACCCCATTTTTCAGGGGCTTATAACGCAACTACAGAAATTTGCTTCGGGATGAAACTTGGAATACCCAATTTCAATCTGATCTTTGTTATAACCAGTTGAAATAAAGACAGAAAAGTTTGTGTTATCTCTCTCACCTTTGGCTCTAGGCAATATTCAGTTTAAAGAAATACTCTCAGGCATTTCCACTAATTTCTCATTTTTCAGAAATCTTCATCTTTGGAATTTTTAAAATACAGCAAAAGGGATAAAAAAGAAAATTTAATGAGTAATTGGTGTCTCAAGAGAAGGATAAAGAGTTACTGAGTCTTTCATAGCCAATTCACCCTCCAAAATCCAGATAAGGTTAGCAGATACTGAAACTCATTACAACATAATGACATTTATTTTCAGTGAAGAGCTTTGATTGAATGAGACTAGAATACCTAATAGGCCTATAGCATAGAATGACATGTGAAAATTTAACCATAAACAGTTCACTATATGATGTGGTAATACTAGATCTTTTAATGTTAAAAAAAAAAAAACAGCAAAACACTACTCTGAAACAATAGCAGCAGATTTTATCTCAAACATTTACTTGTTTCCTTATACATATAACAAATTGCCTTTCCCTAATGAGAAGATGTATCAAGTTGGTGGATAAAAAGATATTCAAACATGAATAATTACAAATTATTGTTATAATATTAAGCGCTGAAGAAGGTGTACAGAATAGAATGTGTTAACAACCTGAGAGTTAATATATTGCCCTAGAAGCTACATAGCTATTTGACAAGATGAGGAACAACAAACGTGGTCATTGTTTGCTTTGGCTATTCTTATATTCCTGTTAAACACAGCCCCATCTTCAGAGCAACACTTCATTTATGGGTTGCCAAGTATCTCTCATCTTCTGCACATTCCACCATCACTGATCACACACACCATCACAGTACCACCTAACATAACATGAAGTGGTCCCCTTATGTCTAGCAAAGAGTAGGGCCCCAACACTACCTCCTCCCTCAATTCCTTTGCATTTCTCTCCTCCTTCCCATGCTCAAGGACATCCATGCCCTATAACTCATCTTCAAACTCTATATGAACTTTTGACGGTCTTTCATAATACATCTGGGCCAGATCTGATAGTTTTAATGTCTAAATATAAGAAGGAGAATCAGGTTGAAAGCTAAGGTGTATAAACTGACAGGCAATAAGTTTGGCTGAAAGGTAACAAAACGAAAACCATTTCAAATTTTAATCTCCATTCCGCTATTTGCCAGCTGTTCTTAACCTGTCTGAGCCTGAGTTTTCTTATGTGCAAAATAAAAACATGGGATCAAGAGATTTCTGAGATCCTTTCTGGCTCTAAAGTCCTGAAGTTCTTGAGGAAAGAAGTATTCAGTCCAGTTAGGTAAATTTTTGTTGTTGTTATTAGGCCCAGTTAAACTCACAGATAACAGTTTTCTCCCCCTCAAAAGCATTTTGCTGTTCTGACTAAACAGGATAATGTCTGGGAAAAATCAGACTTGCTACTGAAGTTCACTGATTTGTACATTAGAGGACTCCCTTCCCAACAATAGACAGCTGACCATTTGACCATTGCCTGGCTGCAAGGCCAAATCCGTAGGAGAAAAAAAGGACAGATCCTTGATGAAATCCCTCATTCTTGAAGATTTGAAACTAACTCATTGGAAAATCCAGTGGCTTTTGTGGGCGAACTGTGCATGTGAAATACAAGCTTGTTAAGAACTTAAACCAATATTCATAATTCTATGTCAGCTAGATTTCCTTTCTTTCCCAACCCTCAGTGAAGTACTATCAAAGAAGAGTTATAAAGATGAGAGAAGGGAGGAAATGAACCTATGTACCTTTGAGTTTATCTCCAGCTCACTGTGAAAATGTGCAAGGTATTTTAAAGCGCCGAAGTCTGAAGATGCTAAGAGAATTTGGCCACTCAATTTGCCTATCCCAGTAGCTATCCAGCTAGAGTGTGGTAAAAATTAAAAGATGCACTGTAAAACAAATTCAAACCTTTCCCACCTTCAGAACCAGGTCAGACAGTACCGCTGTCAGAATCTCTTGTCTTTTCTCTCTAAATAAGAACTGCTATCAGCAGCTCTAGGAACCATGGCCCTGCTCCTATTCTACCAAATAACTGAGTTAAATTGGGGTTATGCTTTCACATCAGGGAGGAAAAATATGCCATGCGTGCATGTGTGCTAACTCACTTCAGCTGTGCCCGACTCTGTGCGATCCTCCGGACTGTAGCCAGGCAAGCTCCTCTATCCACGGGATTCTCCAGGTACGAATACTGGAGTGGGTTACCATGCCCTCCTCCAGGGGATCTTCCCAACCTGGGGGTGGAACCAGCGTCTCTTGCATCTCCTGATTGACAGGTGGGTTCTTTACCACTAGAGCCACCTGGGAAGCCCAAGGATGTGCCACAAAGGGCTACAATAGCTCCAAGTAGGAGGAAAAAGCAAGGTAACCACAGAAACATGCAAGAATTAGGCATTTTCAGAAATTAAGGGCATCAGATTCCACAGGAACTCTGACTCTCCCCTTGGTGGAGTCCCATTTTGGAGGCTCTGCAGTGTAAGCCAAGATCCCAGACAGTAATGAGCCTCTAGAGTACATGGTAATCCTTCTTTACTAAGCAGCTTTGAGGTCAGGAAGTATAATTTCAATTCTGCATCAGAGTACAGTACTGAACACACTCTAAGCATTGAAAACAGAGGGAATTTAATGCAAGGAACTAATTACACAAGCGGAATTGCTGACAAACCAAACTGGAGAAAGTCAAACACCCCAGAAATTAGCAAAAAGCAGGAAGCCACCCTGTGAGCTGCAGGAACAAAAGAAGCAGCTGTATTACCAGGGGCCTGAGGAAGGTGTCATCCGGAAGAAGCTGGACTCACTGCAGCCTGTGCAGCAGGGGCTGGAGTCCAAAGGCTGTGCAGCCACTCACTGCAGAACATACCCCGTCTGCTCCCTTCCTCCTGCTCTTTAGTCTCCCGCCACTGTCTCCTCTTGTCTGAAGCCAGAAGGAAGACAGTTTGAGAGCCGGAGATGCAGCCTGCTAGGATTAGTTTCTCTGAGGTGCAGAGCAGGGCTGAGGAAGGACGAGGAATAGATCTGAATTTGCAGCACAGGAGTCAAGGACCAGAATGGGGATTTTCATCCACTCATTAACGTGGAGATTTCACTGACTTCACTGACAGTCCAGTGGTTAAGACTCAGCACTGCCAATCCAGGGGATACAGGTTCAATCTCTGGTCTGGGAACCAAGATCCCACACACCTTGCAGCATGGCCAAAAGATTTTTTAAAATGCATACAAAGTGAGCACCTGCTATGGGTCAGAGAATTCTCACTGGGGCAGATATAACTAATGCAGTAAGTTCCAAAGAAGTTAAGATGTTTTGGAAAGGACATATAAGTAAGCACATAATTACAATCCTGTGTATGAAAAGTGATAAGATACATGAGAACTCAGAGGAGGGAGTGGCGGTCGGGGAACGGCGCTCTTTATATAGTAAATATGCTCTTTAATTCCCTCAGGAAATATGTTAAAATGGTGTATCTTGGATTAGAAACACAGACTCTGTATTCTTATCGCAGAATCTATTCTCTTAAAAACCCATAAAAAGGTCTTATAGAAATTATCGTTGCTCTTTTTATTTCTTGCTCTCCATGATCAAATGACTTCTGTCATCTTTGAGGGATTTTTGACTGTCTCTGGAAAATGATGGCTAGAGTAACCCAACCAAAATGAATATTGTGGTAAGGAGACCATTAAGCTGGAAAGACACACAGCCAAAAGCGTTCTGGTAGACTACGAGTCAAGTAGGGGCTGAGGGGAACGAGAGCAAATTCAGCCTTTGCAAATGTAAGGAGATTTTCCAGTAAAGCGACAATAATTTAATTACAAAAATGCTTCTGATACTGCTACCCATGAAATCTTTTTTGGCAAAACAACTGACAGGATAAGTAGAGCCGGCTAAGTGATCACTGATAGGTTTGAATTAGAGCCAGATTAAAGGTACTATACTGGCTTTTCGTGTAGGGTGCTTGAAGCAGAAGCCAAATGTTCAAGACTGAGCCCTCTCACTAGCATATAGTCCAAGGCCACCCTGTTCTGTCAAGGCACATTAACAAGTTTTAAGTTAGCAGGCTGAACATCAACATTTTTGTCTCCTGATTTATTTACCATTAGGACAAAATATTAACATAGTCTGATTGATTTCTATGGCAAAAATCAAATGTTAACTGCAATCATACTAGATGACATAACTACAGAATAATCATTTTTAGAAAGCAAGTCATACTCGCCATAAAGAACCACAGGACCATTTCACTTCTTCTTCGCCCCACAGTGCTTTGTGTTTTATAGCCAAAGTCTTAACAGCCCATGAAGGCTGATAAACACCTTCTGTTTAATAGCAGACTAAGAATGTAAGCATCATTAAGTGATTTTTAAGCCTGGGTGTGGCTCCGTTTATATCAATTCATTCTTTTTTTTTTTTAACTGACGCTTTGTATTTTTTTGGGAAACTTCCAGATTTTTATTTAAAACAGAAACGCAAGTGGGGGGGGGCGGGGACTGAAAAAAAAAGAAAAAAAAACTACACAGTTTCTGTTCTGGACCATTAATTTTTCAGTCAGATCTAACTATCATTTAATTGGTTCCTGATGCTAAAACTTGGATTCCACTTGAAGCGCTTGAAACTAGAGCATATAGAATAATTTGTTATGCTGAGCTATTCATCCCAAATGTCCAGGGAAAACAAACCAATCTCAAAATAAAACTGGGCTACCTTCTGTGATGACACAAAATTAATAGTACAGCCTAAGAAATAAACCTGGTGTCTGTTTGCCAAAAAAAAAGGAATCATTAGCATGTCTATGATGAAGTAATATTTAATTCATATTAATGCCTAATGTAAAAGGAGTTCTGTTAATTGAAAAAGCAAAAATTCTGTGGACATAAATTTTAGAAAGTGACCTAATTTAACAAGAATCAAAATCATTATTCAGATAAATCTGCTTTTTATTGGGTATGTAAATGGGTTTTTATTACGTCTTATTTCTTTTAAAAATCAATTAAAATTAGTTCTGGTAATATTTATTTTTATACTTAATTTCTAGAGACAAGTTTGAACTTCCAAAGATTTCAAGGCAGTCTGCATTGTTACTTCACAACTTGAAACCTAAAAAGGAAAATACTTTATAGACATGACTTTTTTTAATATAAGAATGGAAAAAAAGAATTATTGGATAACTGAATTTAACCAGAAAAGTGGCTTGGAAGATTTGCATTGTAAATAGGTTTCTGTTCACAGCAAACAAAGTCAATTTGTAATCTGACTCAACTAACCAGCTCAGAAAAATAACCTCTGGACAGGAATTCCACACATGCAGATAAGCACCAGTGAAGATCCTTGTGAAATAACTGCTAGTTCAGCATGAACCCAATGCAATTTGGTAACCAGCTTCTGGAGAGATGCCCAATTAGTTAAATAATTCCTCTAGCCTGAATGCAGCCCTATAGGTGCTCAAATCTAAAGTTCTTTGGAGTTTTTCAAGGGTAGGTTGTAGATCTTCAGCTACTTACGGTGTAACAATACTATTAATATGTTTTTGTATCTTCAGTAATCATGTGCTAAGTTGCTTCTGTCATATCCGACTCTGCGACCCTATGGACTTGGGCCTGCCAGGCTCCTCTGTCTGTGGGATTCTCCAAGCAAGAATACTGGAGTGGGTTGCCATTTCCTTCTCAATAATCATAGTCTTTTGTAAACAAGAGCTCTTTTTACCTCTGAAATGAAGTTTAATGGCAATAGAACCAAGTCATTTTCTAGTGGTTGAAATGGCAAGAGAAAAAGGAGATTTGTGATGCACAGTTCATTTAATTTAGGGAAGGTAGGGCATAAAATGGAGAAGGAAATGGCAGCCCACTCCTGTATTCTTGTCTGGAGAATCCCATGGATGGAGGAGCCTGGCGGGCTGTAGTCCATAGGGTTGCAAAGAGTTGGACATGACTGAGGGGACTTAGTACGCACACATGCACTCAGGGCATAAAGCTTGCTTATCTTCTGAAAATATTTTTGAAATATATTAATAAAATTCATACTTTTGCTGTTTTAACTCTAATCCCTAACCAATACTTTCATCCAGATACAAAGCACTAACTAGAGATGCATTTTTACAATTTCTTTTCCTAACCTGCTCCTGGTGAGTTATTTCCAGTTGTTTCTTTTCTATTAGTTTTGAGTTGCAGTGTCAGAAGCATTTAACAGTATCGGAGATTTTTGTCAGTTTTGTAATTAGATTATCATTGCCTGAACACTGAATTTGTTGTCTTTCCCTGAGCCCCTTACTCATCTTGTAGTCTAGGAAGATACTTTTGGCTGTACGGTTTTCCAGCCTAATGATCTCCCCACCAACAAATCAGAATGTTTGTGCTGCTTTAACTATCTTCCCTTATTTTCCTTTCTAACATCAGTTTCCACTGGCAAAATGGTGCCTCAGTGCCAAGAATTCATCATCTTTCCTCCCCCAAAACTTCCACCTCCGGTGTTACCCAGCTCAAAGAACAGTGCCAGGCCACAAGACAGAAAACTGGCTAGACGTGAAGACTCCTGTTGCTCCCTCAAGTTCCACATCACTCATCCATCCTGTCCAGTGGACCCCAAATGTGCTACAGGTTCATCTCCTCATTTTAACCCTTTGCTCATTGCCTTTGTGCCTTTGTAAATGTTTGCCTGGGCTATTACAGTACTCCTTCACCATTTTACTCTATCCCCTCTCTTCTTTTCCCCTTCAACTTTAACCCTCCAATCAGGCAGGTCCCTCTATTTCAAAAAGTTATCAGTGGCTCCAAACGCCTACAGTCTAAAGTCTAAACTCCTTGGCAGATCTTACCAGACCATCTGGGCCACATCTCTCGCCAACCTCCATGTTTATTTCAACTTGCATTTTCCCAAACTTCTCGTTTTCTTTTTATCTTTGAGTTTGCTGTTTCCTCTCCATGGAATGTCTTTCCCATTTCACCCTGTAAAATCTTCCTAGAGAATTCCTTTCAGATTCAGCTTCTTCTACCTCTATAGGGAACCTCCCACCTCCAGCCCTGGCAGTAAGGCTTTCTCTGGTCTTCCTTCCTGGGTACTATTGCACTCTTCCAAGGACACTCACCCACTGCCAGGGAATTAGCAATGTAGGGAGAGTTGTGCATTTCCTAAAAGGTAGGATTTTTTTTTTCTTATCAATTTTTGAATTCTTAACATCTAATACAAGTTCTGAGAATCTGAAGAGAGGAGGGCAATGGAGGAAGGAAAGGAAGAAGAGAGAAAATGAAGGAAGAAGGAAGAAAAGAAAGCAGAAAGGAAGAACCAAAGAAAAGAGTCAGAGAGAGGGATAAGACAACTTAAATACCCTTACTAGAATGAAGACTTTTAGCCAATTTAGATATCAACTACTAAAAAAATGGCACAGTAAAATGTCCAAAGCAGAAACTAACATGACATTGTAAATCAACTATTCTCCAATAAATTAAAAAAAAAAAAAGAAAAGAACATATCGTTTAATCTACACTTGGAAGTTTGTGGATGAAGCCTCAAAAAGATCTAAAACATAGCACAGTCCTTTCTAACACAACTGAGTCATAAGTTGAGATTGGTTTCTGAAACCAATAGTATCCAAAAGTAAAGAATATAATGAATGCCTGAACAGTGTGTAGGGGTGGATTTTCCTCCAAAATACACCCTAGAGATTACAAAGGGAGAGAGAGGATAAAGGTTGACTAGATGTTATTGGAGCCAAAAAATCACCTTTTCCCCCTTCAAAAGGCATCAGAGAAAGGAAAGGGGGGTTGTACATTAGTGGAAAAATATCAACCACTCTGATTAAATGTAACATTTTTTACTCACTCAAATTTCAGAAGGTCGGGGGAGGGGCCGAAGGGGGTGTTTTTACTAATGATTAATCTCCCTTTCTCTGTGTTTTTCAACCTGGTGACACTGTTGAACTGGGTGAGGGGAGAGAGAATTAAAATCAGTTTTCTCTGATTCTACTAGAACATGACCCTTAATGAGTGTTTCCTTGGTTGTTCACTTTCATATACCCACTGAGATCCCTGCTTGAAAGGGTTTTTCTTTTATGACTTGGCACCTAAACATTCTTCTTTGACTTACGTGGAAGAATCATCAAATAAAGGAAGCTACAGCACAACATTATTATCCCCAAAGCAATTTATAATAGATAAGGCATCCTAAGTTTTGTCTGGTTAAAAAAAAGAATTCTTCTGAGATGATCATTTGTTAAAATATTTGAGAAAGATATGAATGTCTTTTTCTAAAGGAGTCTGCTCATCCTATGGTGGCAAAAAAAAAAGCCTACAGACACAGCAGGAATAAATAATTCTCAGTGATTTATTTACAGAGCCTGAAGTGTATGGTTCTGAACAAGATATTTCCCAGAGCTCCAGCAGCAAGCCTGAGGCAACACCAGACCTGTTCCAAGTTCCCAAACTACTTTTCCACAGACGTTTACCTCTGTTCTCCATGCTATATTTTTGCTCCAAGGACAGCAACTTATTTCATTTACTTTTTTCGTCTAACACATATGCCTCTCCCATGATGCTAAACCTCTAAGGTCTCAACTGCAGTGATACAGGTGAGACTGATTCAGTGCCGTTTAATCATCAGCCAAACATTCAAACATTATCCCCTATTTTATCCCTGACATACTGCCTGTCCCAAATAAGCAATTTACCTTCATTCATTCATTCATTCATTCATTCAATATCCATGGAATGAGAAACTACTGTGTTCCTGGTACTGTACTGAGTGTGTGTATGTACTCAGTTGCTCAGTCCTTTTAGCCTCTTTGCAACCCCACGGACTGTAGCCCGCCAGGCTCCTCTGTCCATGGGATTTCCCAAGCAAGAATACTAGAGTGGCTTGCCATTTCCTTTTCCAGGGGATCTTCCCGACCCAGGGATCGAAACCATGTCTCTTGCATCTCATGCCTTGGAAGGTGGGTTCTTTACCACTGAGCCACCTGGTACTGAGTAACAAGATACAAAGCTTAACACCTGCTGCTCTTCAGTGTGAACCCATAGTGACAATAATAAGTAACCAGTGCTATAAAAGAGGGAAACAGAAAATAAGGATGCAGAGACAGAGGAGCAACCAACACTAGCTCCTTTCTTTAAAGGAAACAGAAGCTTGCCTTCAAAGGAAAGTAACTATACTTAAACCTGGAAATAAGTGCCTATAATGCCTATGTGCCATTGGATTAAAGTTGATCACTTTTTGAAGAGCTGGGTCTGTAAGATCTTCTTCCATAGACAAAACTAAGAAGTAACTTGAAGAAATTATCTAGACACCTGTTGGTGGGGCTCAGGAAGGAGGAAGATTACCTAGGAAAGAGAGTTAACATGTATGAATTATTGAGAGATGAGCTTACAGTGTCTGTGGAAATGTAGTCCAAGTTCACATCTGTGGTTGAGCATTAACAAAACACCTTCACCAGAGGCCAGCAAGAGCAAATTCATGGAGACTCGTTCTAACTTACAGTGACATAGGATTTAATGATTTTCAAGGCACTTTTACCCATGTTATCACCATGCACCCAAGGGTCCCTCATAGAGTGAGTATACTGATGCACTCACAGAAAATATTAACATCTCATCTGACCAGGAAAATTGAGAATGAGAGAGTCCTGCTGGTAAATAGCCCACCTAGATGAGCTCTCCAGTCTTCTGAATCCCCTTCCACCAAGACACAACTTCTTGCACTTCACTGTGTGCAGAAACAGAAAGAATGAAATCTCAGGACAGAAACAGGCTTTGTGGTCAGAACAATCAGAGATGTGACCGCATCATGTACATGTGATACCAATAAAATTTATTTCTTTTTTTCTCATTAAACATTTTTCCATTGTGTCTCAAATGCCCGCATGCGATAACTGGAGTAGATTCTTTACTGTGCTAGATATCACACCAAGAAAGAACAAACTTTGGAAAACGAAAGTAGGAGAAGAGCATCTCTGTTAAAAAGCAGAGGTTCTGGAGGTCAGTACTTTCTACCACAGACTAAGAGAGACTCAGGGGATTATGAGGAGGAAAATATCAGTCTTGGAAGCGATTATGAAATCCACTCAAGACCAGAGATGTTTGCCTTATAAATCTACTCATCATCTCCAGAAACCTGGGATGGCTTTCCTTTGGTTAGCAGGAGGAAAATACAGGTGTGGACTAGGACTCAACACTACCCACCACTGGACAGAAAGAGATGCCAACCCCAGGGGAAGTCTCCAGTGGGAATGAGGAAGGAGTAAGTAAGCTCAGCTCTACTGAAAGTGGTTGAATCTGGAACTGGACTATGAGGCTTGGGGGACGCAGCAATGGAAGGACTACACACCCTGTATTCCTGGTATATTGGCTGGGTTTTGTAGTAGACAGACCTAACCTAACAGTGTCTCAAATAAGACGGATGTTTACTTTTCTCTCAACTGTCAGCCCCAGTGATCCAGCAGGTGTGACGGGTCCCTGGCACCAGGAACCCAGGCTCCTACTTGCCTGTTGCTCAGTTGTAGCTGCTCCACCTGCAGACCTCCCACCCCACTGCAGCCAGCAGAGAGAGAAAGAGGAGAAAAAAGGCGTGGCCTCTCCCTTTAAGGATAAATCGCCAAGTTGCACACAGCACTCTTGTTAATATGTTACTGGCTAGAACACCATCACCTGTGCACACCTAGTTGCAAGGGAAGCCCAGCTAAAACTTCTGCTACTACTACAGATACAAGGGAAAGCTGATGTCGAAGACAGCCAGTTTTTTTGGCCACGGATCCAGCCCTGAAGAGTCAGTTCTGACAGAGCTTCCCCCTTCATCCCCCAACTCAACTACAACTCTTTTCTCACACTTTGCTGTATTAATGAGGCTCTTGCTCCACCTGAACTGCAACCCCATTTCTGAACCACTAAGTCATTGGCCACTCCTAGCATTAGGAGCCACAAGCTCAGAATTTGCTTACAAAGACTTCTCCAGAGTGACCTAGCCTCATGAATATGTTACTGATATTTTTCAAGCACTTGCTCTTAAGACAAGTGTTAAGAACTAATTAGTGATTAAAAGAAACATTACCTTCATTAAGTAAATATCATTCCATGAGAAATAGAAATAGTCCCTGCCCCCCATTAGGGAAATCATGCACTTGGGCATACTAAGAATAGTGTGTGTCACTTTAATACTTAGGAGATAAGAAAGGATGATGAAACTGTCTTGTTTAGTGATACTTTGAAAGCAACAGTTAAGAGCATATTTCTCAATTCTCTCTCCATTTACCTATCTCAAGCTGTCACTACATTAATAAAGGGACAGGACACTAAATCTGAGGTTGAAATGAATCACTCCCAGTTCTAATCAAAATTGGATTGAATCTATACAAGGAACTTATTTGGATTAATATTACTCACAGCAAAGATTCCAAGAAAGACATCCTACATGATGGGAAATTTGAGGTTCTCGCCACTGTCCAGAGCACGTATACATACCATCCAGTAGCTATGTTACATTGTAAGGGCACTGTCAAACATCTTGTATATGGCAACGTTAAATATGAGTCTGGAAGCCAGTTAGAAAATCCCTACACTGAGTTTGTTTGAGGGCTTAACAATATACATTGCAAAGGAGAGAGACTGCTCTACAATGTAACACACTACAAACAGCCATCCAGAAACATATTTCATCAACTGAGTAAGATCCCCTTGGCAGGCCAAGTCCCAAGGGTAAGCTGTAGCATCTGTAACATCTCCAGCTCTGGGAGAAAGATGACATTCTCTGAATCCTGGAGGAACTGTAATTTTCTCTGCGAACAAAAAGCATCATGTGAGAGCACGGGCCTTGTCAGCTTTATTACTACTGCCAAACCCCACCATCTCTCTTCCCGCAAATGCTTATACTATCACACACGCACATACCATCACACAGAGACAGCAATCACTATGAAGAGCATAATTTCTAACAGGAATTACATTGCTCATTGATAATTTCCAGAGTCAAATAATTAAGGCCATCTGATCAGGGGGGTGATTAGAATCTTTACCTTTTCACTGGAAGATGAAAAATGCATCTGTGGCCGAGAATGGAAGCTATTTATCCTCAATATCCTTCTTCAGAATAAAACCCTGATTTTCACCTGGGCATATTTCCCTCCTCCCCTCCTAGCCGCCTCCCCGAACCCCAGCAAATAAAGATTATGTTTCCCAGCCTCCTTTCAACTAGGTATGACCACGGGACAAAGTTCTGCCTGGTGAGTGGTTAAATGGGAAATTTCCAGCAAACCTGCGGAAAGGACCTGACTAAGACGGGACAGCTTCTGTCATCCTGCCTTCCCTCTTCCTACCTAGCAACGTGGATATAATGACTGGAACTGCCACTCACAGATGACTCAAGCAGCCACCTTGGACCACAAGGTGGCTTCGAGAGAGGTTAAGAAGCTGCAACAAAGAAAATCCGGACTCGGTGACTTAGAAGGCAGGTTACTTGTCTCTTGTGTAATGGATTGAGGTGAATTGGCAATGGGCAGTTGGCAATGGGCAGTTTTGCTCCAATCAGCCAAGGATTTGGGCTCACGGTGGCTCTGTAATCTTTGTTGTGTGGCTTCCAAAGTCACTCTTGCTTCCCCCATCCAGACAAAGCCAGAAGGGAGAAAGGTAGAAGGTCAGGATCAGAGACTCCTTCTTAGGTCCGTGAGGGGATAGCTTCTCCCTCTTCACTGGCAAGACCTACATCACATGGCCACATCCAGCCACAAGAGAGCCCAGGAAATTCAGCGTCTACCCAGAAAGCCACAGCTCAGCTGCAATTCTATGACTATGGAAAAAGAAGAGAAACCAATTTTAATGAACAGATGCCAGATTCTGGACGGAGGATAAGGCAAGATGGTAGGGGTTGTCTGGGCCCTGATGGCACTTTGAGGGTGCACACTCTACTGATGACATCTGCGTTTCTCTTATTTGAGAGAAAAATTCATTTTTATGATGTTAAGCTCTTCAGTTAATGGAACATATCATTCAGCTAAACAATTATGGTATTTAAACTATAAAGGGTTACTCTAAATGACATTGGAGAGCATGGCTACATGGCTTTTTCTTATCTATTTCATTATTCTTCTTTTTACTGTACAATATACCATGTGATTTCTTGGTAGCTGAAATATTAATAATATTGGTGAAAAAATATTTATTTAAAAAAGTAAAACAAATTTTAGACTTAGCAATTATCTCATAGATGTATGTGAGTGTGCTAAGTCGCTTCAGTCATGTCTGACTCTTTGCAACTCTATGGACTGTAGCTCACCAGTGGGCTTCTGTGTCCATGGTATTCTCCAGGCAAGAATACTGGAGTGGGTTGCCATGCCCTCCTCCAAGGTATCTTCCTGACCCAGGGATCGAACTTGTGTCTCCTGCATTGGCTGGCAGGTTCTTTACCTCTAGCACCACCTGGGAAGCCCCATCTCATAGATGATACCTATTCAACCCAGATAAATGAATATATCGCCTACTCATTTCTCCATTTCTGAATTATTTTAAAAACAGAAAGAATCAACTTATCTAATTGATAAAATTTTCAATGAATTAAAAAAAATTGAAAGCAAGACATAGATTTCCTATGTAGAAACAATCATTATCTAATTTCAAATGATATAGTTCATTTGGTAATGTATAACTTTGACTATGCCAAAGCCTTTGACTGTGTGGATCACAATAAACTGTGGAAAATTCTGAAAGAGATGGGAATACCAGACCACCTGACCTGCCTCTTGAGAAACCTGTATGCAGGTCAGGAAGCAGCAGTTAGAACTGGACATGGAACAACAGACTGGTTCCAAATAGGAAAAGGAGTACGTCAAGGCTGTATATTGTCACCCTGCTTATTTAACTTATATGTAGAGTATATCATGAGACGGAGAAGCCAATGGCACTCCACTCCAGTACTCTTGCCTGGAAAATCCCATGGACGGGGGAGCCTGGTAGGCTACAGTCCATGGGGTCGCTAAGAGTCGAACACAACTGAGTGACTTCACTTTCACTTTTCCCTTTCATACACTGGAGAAGGAAATGGCAACCCACTCCAGTATTCTTGCCTGGAGAATCCCAAGGACGGCGGAGCCTGGATGGCTGCTGTCTATGGGGTCGCACAGAGTCGGACACGACTGAAGTGACTTAGCAGCAGCAGCAGCAGCACATCATGAGAAACGCTGGGCTGGAGGAAGCACAAGCTGGAATCAAGATTGCTGGGAGAAATATCAGTAACCTCAGATATGCAGATGACACCGCCCTTATGGCAGAAAGTGAAGAAGAACTAAAGAGCCTCCTGATGAAAGTGAAAGTGGAAAGTGAAAAAGTTGGCTTAAAGCTCAACATTCAGAAAACTAACATCATGGCATCTGGTCCCATCACTTCATGGCAGATAGATGGGGAAACAGTGGAAACAGTGGCTGACTTTATTTTTCTGGGCTCCAAAATCACTGCAGATAGTGACTGCAGCCATGAAATTAAAAGGCGCTTACTCCTTGGAAGGAAAGTTATGACCAACCTACACAGCATATTAAAAAGCAGAGACATTACTTTGCCAACAAAGGTCTGTCTAGTCAAGGCTATGGTTTTTCCAGTGGTCATGTATGGATGTGAGAGTTGGACTACAAAGAAAGATGAGCGCCGAAGAATTGATGGTTTTGAACTGTGGTGTTGGAGAAGACTCTTGAGAGTCCCTTGGACTGCAAGGAGATCCAACCAGTCTATCCTGAAGGAGATCAGTCCTGGTTGTTCATTGGAAAGACTGATATTGAAGCTGAAACTCCAATACTTTGGCCACCTCATGCGAAGAACTGACTCATTTGAAAAGACCCTGATGCTGGGAAAGATTGAGGGCAGGAAGAGAAGGGGACAACAGAGGATGAGATGGCTGGATGGCATCATCGACTCGATGGACATGGGTTTAGGTGGACTTAGGGAGTTAGTGATGGACAGGGAGGCCTGGTGTGCTGCGGTTCATGGGGTCGCAAAGAGTTGGACACGACTGAGCAACTGAACTGAACTGAACTTTTTTCTTGAGATTGGTAAAAACAGCATTCAAATCTAAGAGAATCCTATTTTGAAACAGTTTTTGGTGGAGTCTAGGGATTTTTGTTTGTTTCTGATTTTTTGCAATTAATGATCTCTTACATATCTTGAGTGAGGTCTCTACATTTGTCCTAACCATAGGGAATAGGGAAGTCGCTCAGTCGTGTCCGACTCTTTGCGACCCCATGGACTGTAGCCTACCAGGCTCCTCCGTCCATGGGATTCTCCAGGCAAGAATACTGGAGTGGTTTGCCATTTCCTTCTCCAGGGGATCTTCCCGACCCAGGGATCGAACCCAGGTCTCCCGCATTGGAGGCAGACGCTTTAACCTCTGAGCCACCAGGGAAGTCCCTTGTCCTAACCATATTTTGTATAAAAAGTACACATAAAACTTTCATTTGTGGGATCATGAGTCCTCAATAAACAAAAACTCAGGAAATTAGATTCTACTCAATGCCTCAGTCAGCATACTAACCCTTTTAAAGTGATTACAGCTGCATTTAGCACCTCTCACCACAGCGATATAAAATTGAGGTGACTTGGAAATTTGAAGCGGCTTGTTAACTTCAATGAGATTTTTAGGTATGGGATCACAAGACACAGGTTCTGGCCTTACTGACCAAAAAGCATTCTGATCTAGAACATGTCCCTTAAATGCTATGAGCTCACTTTTCTGATTTATTAAAGCAAACAATCAAATCAAATAATTTCTATAATTTTCCTCTACTCTACCCATTGTTTTCTCAGTTCTAAAATTCCCCTGACTCTATGACTACAAGGCCAAACTTGTAGCAGGGACAGCAAATGGCTTAACCATGTAATAAAAGTCCTTAGAAGCATGGGAGTAGTCACATATTAGTCAGAAATGGTTACACGATTGTGTAAGTCATGAGGCTGTGTTTTTTCATCCTCCATGACAACTTTTAGTAGCACTGATAGTTACCTTTACAGGGAGTTGATTATTTGCCAGGTACTGTGCCAAGTGAATTACATACAATATCTCAGTTAATCCTCCTGACAACACCATGAGGGCAGTGATATTATCCCCATTGCATAGATGAGGAATCAGAGGCTTACAGCAATTAAATCATTTGCCAGAGCCACACAGAGAGCAGACTCGAACCCAGGGCTATGTCGCTCAGGCTCCTGCACATAGGCTTCCCAGTGGTCTGAGAAGATGATGTCAGATTGGGTCTTCCTGACAAACAGTTCTCTCGACCCCACTCAGGGGCCTGACATTGAGTCACCCATATTTAATGGTGCCATGAAGTCTCCATAGTAAACATTCTTTGTGTCCCTCTTGATTCCATCCCCTTCCTTCTCCTAGTAAGATGCAAACACTAATTGAGCACTTGCCACAGAGCTCTGCTCTTTAAATAGATTGTCTCATTTCATCTTCACAACAATCTCTGGGATAACTAATTAAATAAAATGATTTCCTCCATTCTGCAGAAGAGGACACTGAGGTATAGACAAGTTAAGTATATTGTCCAAGCTACCCAGCTAATAAGAGAAACATAAATGTTTGAATCTCGTTCTAATTCCAAAGTAAATAAAAATGTATAAAGTCTGGTCACATTCTAAATTCACATGTATTGAACTTTTCCAATGTGCTGGGCCCTGTGCTAAAGCTTCTCTTAAGCCATCACATTTAATCCTATAAGATGGGTGTTACTGTTGTTGATGTTGTTCTTCAGATCAGAAAACCCAGGCAGTCTTGGTAAGTCATGAAAGAAAATACAGCAGAGGCTGAAGAGCATAATGGTCACAAGATCAGGCTTTTACATCAATCAGGCAGATGGTTAGAACAACTAGGTTGTATATTTGCAAAACAGAAGTAAAGACACAGAGGTAGAGAACAAACACACGGACAGCAAGGGGGAGAGAGCAGGTAGGAGGAGTTGGGAGATTGGGATTGACACTTATACACTATTGATACTACATATAAAATAGATAACTAATAAGAACTTACTTTATAGCACAGGGTACTCTATTTAATGCTCTGTGGTGACCTAAATGGGAAGGAAAGCCAAAAAAGTGGGGATAAATGTACACGTATAGCTGATTCATTTTACTGTACAGTAGAAACTAACTCAACATTGTAAAGCAACTATACTCCAATAAAAGTTAATTTTTAAAAAAAGGTTTAAAAAAAAAGAACCACTAGGTTGAGTGCTTTCAACAAAATTACTTAATCACCCTCTGCCTCAGTTTCCTTTTGTGTGAAATAGGTGTATCATGAGGATTAAATGTGTTAATATATATGAAGTGTTTGAAACAGTCTCTGGCTGTGTTAATATATGTGAAGTGTTTGAAACAGTCTCTGGCACACAGTAACAACTATATGACTGTTAAGGCAAAACAAATATAAGTTCAGACTTTGCCTTGTAATGCCAAAATTGCTTTCTCTCTGTATGCCACAGTTGTGTCATTTGCAAAATATAAATAATAACAGTGCCTCCAAGGTATATGAACGAGTAGATACATATTAGAGTAGCACATGGCACATACGTGTTCAATAAGTGCTAGTTTTCATTGTCGTCATTATTATCATTTTGATCCTTCTCCTAGTCACATAAAACACCCTCCTCTGCCTCAGGAATAATCAAGCCAGTCTTGCCAGCACCCTTTGTCCTCAAAGGAGCAGAAGCGATGCCTTAGGTGGTCAGCAGTTCAGTTCGTTTCAGATGAGGGATGTGTGTAGGTCAAAGAATGCTTTTCCCTCAGAACTCACCCCTAGAAGGGCAGCAGTGATTCTCAGTATCTGGGCATGAAGGATTCTCCTCACACCATGCAAATATGCACAAAATTACACCCTGTCTTGAAATGTTTTCTAAGAATGCTCCTGAATTACATAACCACAAAGCTGTTAGGGCAGTGGCTTGACACGAATTTTTTTGATAATTCTCCCAGCACCAGGAGGTAGTCGAGACTGACTGCTTGGTCAATTGATTGATAGAACAACTGGCCCTCCTAGCCTCTAAGCTGAGAGCCCTGTTCCCCAGAGTTGGGATTGCAAGAAGGTTCCACACTTTCAGAGCCTGACCATCTGAGTTTGAAGCCTGCCTCTTGCATTTTCTGGATAGATGAATTTAGGCAATTTACAACAGTTCTTTGTGTCTCAAAAAATCTCTAAAAGAGACATCATAATAATCTCTGTCCTGAGGGTTAGTTGAATTAATCACGTAAGTGTCTAGTAAAGTATCTGGATATAATAAAGCCCAGGTGGCACTAGTGGTAAAGAACCCACTTGCCAATGCAGGAGACTTAGTTTCAATCCCTGGGTCAGGAAGATCCCTTGGGGGAGGGCATGGCTACCCATGCCAGTATTCTTGTCTGGAGAATCAGGCCACAGTCCATAAGGCTGCAGAGAGCTGGACATCACTGAAGCAACTTCACACGTGTGCATAATCAATGCTCAAGAAACATTAGCATTGTTGACTGGCTAACGCGGCTAACTTAAAGCAGGCCAAGTTGTCCAGTCCCTTCACGCAATATAGTGTGTTTCTGTATGCATGCAGAACAGAAGAGAGTTTCCCTCCTTTCATGAGTAGGGCCTGTCCATCCAGCAGCGAGAAAGCTTCCCACAGCAGCTGTGCCCTGCCCATCACGCCAGCAGCAAGTGTGTGCCAAGCGTACATACCTCCATGAATCATTTTGGCTGTTAAGCACCATTCACCAACATGACCTTCTCTTTTCTTCTGGAGCCATGCTAATAGGACTGTTTCACTTGCCACCCACACAAACATACACATGCAAAAAAAGAATTTGTTTAATCTTGTCACAATTACATCATTAGACTTGTCCTTGGGCACTAAGAAGGATATCTGTCCTTTCTTTCCTTTATTCTGTAAACACTCACTGGGTGTCCCACTGTCTAGACACAGGGTTAGGCACTGCAGTGATCGCAGTGAAAATTCAGTTTTAGATCAGAGTTTATTATCTGAGGGGATGGGGGATGGTTGTGTTGTTGAGTAGGTGGAATAGGGAGAGAAGTAAAAAGGCAAACATGGAACCATGTGGTAAGTAACCTCTGAGTTATAGGACAGATGTCAGGGGTTGGGTTTTCAAAAATTAGGCAGCAAACCAAAAATCAGAGGTTCAGAGAAGGTGGCATCCCAAGAGAAAGTAGCGTCTAAGCTGAGACCTTAAGCAGAGGTATGTTAATTCTCATAATTATTTCATTTTGTGAGTGGAGAAACTGAGGTTGGAAGACACGATCTTAAGCTGTAAAAATGTTTGAGAGTCTTAGGAATAAAACATTGTCCTGTAGATTTGGCGTTCCTTACCTCCACCATCACACCATGCTCCCTCCCTCCAAAAGATCTAAACATTTTAAGTTTATGAGTCTGACAACTTCAATGGCATTCCTTACCCGGGCTATAAAATTCTAGCCCTGCCACCACAGAGCTGTTTTTTTCTGAATTTCACAAACTTAGAGATAACACTGACTCTAGTTTTCTGGCCAGAAACAGTAATGGAGCCCAGGACCTCGGTTTATATTTGAAGGCTAACTTTACAACTGCAAAAAAAAAAAAAAAAGCTGTTGCCTGTGAAATCCAGACTGGGTGAAGGAGGGGGTGGACGGGCTTGAGGGTAGGGGAAAGGAGCTTTCTCTGAGATTTCCTGCTTTGGGAAAGCTAGAAATTTCTAATTATTTTGTAAAATCTTGGATTTCCTTTGCAAGTTGTTATTGGAGGGTTTTGTTTGTACCAATACAAGAAAATATCATATCATTGCATTACCTATATGATAATAGAAATGCTCTATCTTTTCAAAACCACTTTGTGTAAAAATTGTAACTATGATGTAATAATTTCTCATTTAATACTGACTACTTAAAAAAAAGTAAAGAGGTGGGATCTACATGTCAGCTTTGCACAAAGGCATCAACACATAACCTGCCTTATGAAATAATTTATAAAGTAAGATTATAAATAAGATTTTTTTTTTCCTAAATTTAACATGCATGCATACATCTATCTTCTTGGCTCTGGTAATATTATACAAGTTTTCATTAACCAAGGAACTTTATATGCCATGGTAAAACTTGTTCAACCGGAATAGTCAATGATGTCCTTTGCCGAGCACATGAAGGCTACTGCTCTGACAACCAAATCCAGCTCACTTCCATTCTTACAATCATGTAATTCGACAAATGAGACATCCCTACTCCTACCCTAACTCATTCGATCAGATTGATCCTATTCTATCAGTCCTTGTGTATAACAAAACAGAAAAATTGTTATTAGAAGAGAGAAAGATGTATTTTGGCATAATTCTCACCAGTAACCTGAGGCGTGCCAATGTTAAGTTAATAAAGGTTATTTATAAAGCATGAGGTACTGCAGTCCTGTTAGGAATAAATAAAACCCAGAACTTCCATTCCTAACTTCAGCTAACAACTCTTTCCCAACCAAAGAAAGAATTACCTCTGAAGTTCTGGAAAGGAAATAGTGTCAACAGGCTATATTTTGTACTCTTTATTGAAAGAATATTTGAGAAATGAAATGTGATAATAATCAGATGTTTACTCCAACAAGAAAGATGCATTCATATCAACTTTTGCTTCCATCATCTGATTGTAAACATTCAATGCCTGTAAAGCTGAATCCAGGCCAAAGAACGATGTAGGCCAAAGTGCATGTGATACAGAGAGCTTGAGGCGAGAAAGTATGTTCCCTCGGGGTAATACTTTGCAATGCAGCAGACCCAGGTTTGATCCCTGGGATGGGAAGATCGCCTAGAGAAGGAAATGGCAACCCACTCCAGTAATCTTGCCTGAAAAATCCCATGGATAGAGGAGCCTGGTACAGTCCATGGGGTCGCAAAGAGTTGGACATGACTGATCGACTTCACTTTCACTTTGCACTTTAAGAAGTTTGTTTTAATTTGACCAACACTCATCAAGTGCCTTCTGTGTGAAGGTATTATCTTAGCAGCTTTGGTGTCAGTGGCCAACAAGGAGATCAATGTCCTTTCCCTACCATTTTATTTAATCCTTGAAACAAACTCACAAGAGATAGATGTTATCCCTATTTTATAATTAAGAAAAATGACATTTAATAGGATTAAATGATCTTCTAATGATCACAGATCCATTAGGCTGAGACAGTGGTAAAAATCTGAACTCTTGTCATTTGACTCCCACACCAGTGCCCTATAAATAAATCACCCCCACCCCTAGGGGGTGCCCTCGAGTTCCTTTGCGGCCATTCTTGCTTTTCCTGTTTACACCACCTATTATCTAGAGGACAGCTCCAGCAGTCAGCCGACTGACCTTTGAACAAAGGTTGAAAAAATAGAAGAAGGCTCAGAAACTGGAGATCAGGGTGGGGTGGAAGGGGGTGATGTAAACAAATGGGAGTAAGACCCCAGTCTCAACCCTTCTCACACCTGAATTCAGAAGGAACTGTCATTGTTTGAAAGTAGGTGCTAACTGTGATATGAATGTAACACATTTTGAAAATAAATTTGGCTTCCACCAAATTTTATAGTTGCTCAAAAAAAAAAAGAGTTTAGCTGGTTATGTGTAGAGTGCAAATGTTACTCCTAGATTCAAAATTATTGAATATTCCGGCAAAATCATCCAGTAACAAACCCCATGCTAGTGATTAATCTTTAGGCTGTGGTTTCCAGCACCAGCTGAACATTATCATCCCCTGAAGAGTTTCTAAACATTACCATTTCCCTAGGACACACCCCAGAGTAATCAAATCAGAAGGCCTGGGAATGGAGCTCCAACTTGAGCTTTGGTTCAAAGCTTTCCAGGTCATTCTGCTATGCATCAGAACTTGATAACCTCTGCCTTTCATGGGTTCTCAAAGTGCAGTGCTGGAGACCAGCAGCAGCCGCATTATCTGGGAACTAGTTAGAGATGCAGAGTCTCAGACCCTACCCCGGATCTACTAAAGCAAAAGCTCAGTGAAGGAGGCCAGGCAAGCTGTGTCTTAGGAAGCCCCCAGGTGATTCTGGCACACGCTCAAGTTTGAGAACCATTGCCTAAGAATATTCTGTTAGTGCAAGAGTTAAGATGTATCTAGTTAAACATCTAAAAGAGCTCCTAGAACAGACTTTTGGACTCAGTGGGAGAAGGCAAGGGTGGGATGATTAGAGAGAATAGCCTTGAAACATATACATTACCATGTGTAAAAGAGACGATCAGTGTAAGTTCATGGATGAAGCAGGGCACCCAAAGCCAGTGCTCTGGGACAACCTAGAGGGATAGGGTGGGGAGGGAGGTGGGAGGGGGGTTCAGGATGGGGGAGAACACATGTACACACTATGGCAGATTCATGTTGATGTATGGCAAAAACCATCACAATATTGCAAAGTAATTATCCCCTAGTTAAAATAAATTAATGAAAAAATAAAAGAGCTTCTAAGCCATTTCATTTCCTAACCTTAGCAAAGCTACTCCTTGAAAAACAAACTTTTACATTAAAAAAATAATGTCACAGTAAATAAATTCAAAATAAAAGATACAGAAATTACCCTTATCATTTAATTCATCTTTTCCAAATTTTCCCCCTATTTTTCATGGATTTTTTTTCCCTTCTGTTTCTAATGATCAAATGTTAAAGTTTTCTGAGTGCTGGCCTAATGTACATGAGTTGCCTTTTGCTTTAATTGTATGAGACACATGTAAGCACAGAAATATGAGTTACAGATTTACATGTATTAATCTTTGTGAGAGAGCAGCATTCTCCAAGTAGCATGTAAGCCTCACGTGATGGTCCTGGGTGCCACAGGCAGGCATAAGTTGTTTACATTAGCAAATACATTTCAACAAAAACACATGTTGGCAGTTAGCACTCTCTCAGCTCCTCACAAAAGTCACTCTGTCGGGAGCTAGACTTTGTGAGAAGAAGCTGAATTTGAAAAGTTTCCTTTTATATTTGGTTCCTAATGACCATCTGAAGATCTCAAAACAGTTTGGATATGTTAGCTTTTCAACCCTCTCTACAACTATAAGGAGTCAACGTGACCAATCCCAAAATCATAGACTAAACTAAGAAACACTATTTGTAAGCCAACAAAAACAGCCCAAGTTGTGGCAATGGGGACATAAACAGTCCAGATGAAGGCAACTCTGAAGAGCCAAAGTGAAAGTGAAAATGAAAGGCACTCAGTCGTGTCCGACTCTTTGCAACCCCATGGAGTATACAGTCCATGGAATTCTCCAGGCCTGAATACTGGGGTGGGTAACCTTTCCCTTCTCCAGGGGATCTTCCCAACCCAGGGATCGAACCCAGGTCTCCCGCATTGCAGGCAGATTCTTTACCAGCTGAGTCATAAGGGAAGCCCCTGAAGAGCCAAGGGAGGTCATTAAAATGACACAAGCTGAAAACAAGCAAGCAAGCCACCTCCAAGAGGAAGAATTAATACTCAGCCTGCAAGGCCAACCTGTTGGTACAAATTGGGAATACTTCTACATTGATTGGTAAATAGCTGACGCTCTGAGCCCCAACAGTGTCTCCCTGCCCTGGGCACCCCTGACACTGCCCCCAGGCCCTCCTGCCCACCCCATCTCCATCCTGCAGAGGTAGTGCCAGGCAGAGCAGGGAGCCCCTGGGCCCTGCTGAGGCACAGCAGCAATCTCTTCCGACAGCTGCGCCCACTTCATAGACTCTGCTGAGCATTTGGAATGTCGCCCCTGCATCCATCTAGGCATCAAAAAAATTACTCCAAAGGGATGAGATAAAGTTCAGCTGATTTACCACATTACTACAGTGTTTACCATTTTAGCGTCACATCAGTATATTTCTGTTCTGAAATGAAATGCCCTGACCTGAAACACAAACACATTTTTAAAAAGCAAGGATAGATTCCTGTGGATGAGGCCCTATTTCTAGCAGTGACTTTGGCCTTGGCAGCGTGGACGGTGGTCGTTGTGGTCATAGCTGCGGTCATGCTTGCATTGACAGTCCCTAGCCTTGCTTCTCTGGTTGCACACCTCTCCTAACTAGGGAGAATCAGGGGCCCCCAGACTGCAGGTTCTTCTTCTTCCAGAGCAAGGCTTTAAAAAGGTATGTAGTAGCTTGGAGGCGGAGAAGACAATGGCACCCCACTCCAGTACTCTTGCCTGGAAAATCCCATGGACGGAGGAGTCTGGTGGGCTGCAGTCCATGGTGTCGCTAAGAGTCGGACATGACTGACCGACTTCACTTTCACTTTTCACTTGCATGCTTTGGAGAAGGAAATGGCAACCCACTCCAGTGTTCTTGCCTGGAGAATCCCAGGGATGGGGGAGCCTGGTGGGCTGCTGTCTATAGGGTCACACAGAGTAGGACACGACTGAAGCTACTTAGCAGCAGCAGCAGCTTGGAGGGGAGAGGGGGGACTCATAAAAATCACAAATTTTAGCATTTGAATGTGAAATCTTTCACAGTCTCTTTTTTCACCCTTATTTCAAAACATTTGCTTTGGCTATATTGAAAGAAACTTGCTCCCAAGGCAAGTGTATGTCTATCAATGAAGGGCGCTGCAGATTCGAAGCAGGGAGTATCCTCCTGATTGACTATTCCCATCCTTCTTTTCAAGTGTTTTTGACTAATCAAGAGAGAGAAGGCTTGAGGAAGCTTGTAGCACCTCGCAGTCCAGCACTCCTGCTTGACTATCTGAAGCAGGCTCAGCCACAATCACAGCCTCTAAAATCTTTTTTCAAGCCCCCACCTTTCAAACTTGTTTATTCAGTTTTGCTGTTGTCAGATCCACACCCATCAATTCTCTGTAGCTCCGAGTTTTCATTCTCTGCCAGCTCCCTTACATGACGGCTTTGCCGGTTTACCAGTTCTTTACTTCCTGTTCTGCCCTTGACCCCAGTGTCCCATGGCATCATGCCCTGCAACTTTGGGACAGTCACTCCCACACACCCAGCCCCAGGTCCCTGAAGCCCAGATGAGCAGAGCCCCACCTCCCACCCGCTGTCCCTACCATTGTTTGCTGGCAGGGAGAAAAGCGGTTTTGTCCACCTCAGTAGGACATTTTCACAGGGGTGACCTGAAGATCATTCACTCGCCACCACCTTGTACTGAGATTTAATCAGCTAACTACCTCTAAGCACCAGCTCTTTACAAGTTACCTTCTCACTCTGGAATTAGTGCTTTACCAGGACTTAAATTATTAATAACATTAGTGGTGAGTCAGAATAAATATAAAAGAAAAAATATTTTAAAGTCTTTGACGAAAAAAAGGATGCAAATAAAAATGAATACCTAGTTTACACATTTTATATACTTTCTCAAGTAGCTGCTAATATAGAATTTCTATTCTAAATAAGCCCCACAGGCATGCATCCTGTGGAAAGTTTCATTTTCCTTTTTCAGGTTATTCACTTTAAGAAACTCTTGAAAATGATATTAATTTAGTGTCCGAGACTTTGCTTTAGCCTTGAGTCCTCTCATCCAATTCTGATAAGGTTTACTATGTAAAGAGGATTAACTTTAACATTTAATTTAAGCACTCTAAGGATTATATTATCCATAAATGTCAGTAAATAAGTATTATCTTTATCCTTTGGTATACAAGATGTAACACTCTTGTACTGCATTTGTTTTTCAACAATTGGAAAGTTTACTGTGGGGTGGGACTTTTTAAGAAACTGGTGTGTGACCAGCAATACAGGTCAAAGATCCATCTGGCCCTTAAATGTCTTCATTTTCTCCCATTTGCTCTAGCCTTATGTAACATCTGTTCTTTAGTTAATCAGCCCTACAGCAATATTGTTAATTCTTGCCCAAAGCAGACATCTTTGTCTTCAAACATACGTATTCAGATTTTAGTATTTCAAATACCTTCTTTATACAAAACCCTGCTAGTGAGAAAGAAACACTAAATTAGATCTACCTTTGTTGTTGTTTAGTTGCTAAGTCATGTCCAACTCTTTTGCAACCCCATGGACTGTAGCCTGCCATGTTCCTCTGTCCGTGGGATCTTCCAGGCAAGAATACTGGAGTGGGTTGCCATTTCCTTCTCCAGGGGATCTTCCTGACCCAGGGATCAAACACGTGTCTCCTGCATTGCAGGCAGATTCTATACTGCTGAGCCACCAGGGAGGCCCAGATCTACCTTAGCAGCAGGAATATTCAGTCTAAACAGCTGTGCTTATCAATGTGTTCTTTACTATAAACATTTTCATCTGGCTTCTTCCTGGTTTTATCATCACATTCCTGGATATTATGACTCTGCTAAGAACCAATTATAAATTCACCAATTCTAGTGCTCTGGAGAAATTACCTACACAATTCATCATCTCAGACCACCAGCCTAAATTTCACCTCTACTAAATTACCAACTCATTGGAAAAGACCCTGATGCTAGGAAAGATTGAAGGCAGGAGAAGGGAATGACAGAGGATGAGATGGTTAGATGGCATCACCGACTCAATGGACATGAGTTTGAGCAAGCTCCGGGAGATGATGAAGTACGGGGAAGCCTGGCGTGCTGCAGTCCATGGGGCCACAAAAAGTTGGACATGACTGAGTGATTGAACAACAACAACTAAATTACAGTACAGAGATAAGAGAGAAAACATTAGATTTCCAATATCACCCAAAGTTCTTACTTTGTCAAATATTTCATTTTGCAGTTATAGTACAATATAAACATCAGGCTTCTGCTTCACTTATAAAATGCTGGCAGAGCCTCCAGTGACCTTATCTAGAAATAGATCTACAAAATCAGATAGCATGTTAAAGATGTTGCAAGGCAAAGAACTGGAATACCCAAAAGTAAAAGAAGAGAGAGAAAACAGCCAGTGCTCACTTTCCCAATGTCCCAAATCAAGATTTTCACTTTTGAAAATAGCAGACTGTAAGGACCTGCTTTTCCATGAGTTATCTTTAAAACTGAAAGATTTCAATCAGTTCCCCTAAAAGTATATTAATAATAATAATGACCATTAATTACATCATGGTATCAGCCACCTCTTATAAGTGTATTATTTGTGCTTCCTCCTGCCCCTACCTGTTCCCTCACTCCGGTTTCCCTAAGATTGTGCTCCGTTATTAAGTCTCTTTATTTAAAAGGGCCTGCACTAGAGGTTTTGCTTCAGTCTGTCTGCTTTCTGGTAAAACTTGGTATATTAGTTAAGTATTCCTGTATCACACAGCTATGGGATCTCAGTGGCATAGGACACGTAGCATTGAATTTTGACTCGCAGATTTGCCAGGCAGCAGTGCAGCTTCACTTCAGGGTGGGGCTAAGGAGGTGGCTCTGCCCAGAGCTGCGTTCTGCCCAGGCTGAGCTCCACGTCTTGGGCTCAGCTCCAGTCTTCTGCCTGGATCCATGCAATCCTGGAACTCAGCCTGAAGGAGCAGCAGCCACCTGAGGGAAGCTCTTTTCGTATCAATGGCACAGAAGCAAGATGGCCACACAGGAGCATCAGCACCTTTTTAGCCCCTGCTCGTGTCACATCTCATAGACCAAAGCCAGACATCTGACTGAGTTCAAATAGAGAGAAACTAACTTCAGGATTACAGGGCAAAGGATGCAAGTATAGGAAGAGGTGAAGAAATTAAGCCAATGATTCAACCTACCCTATCGGGCTGACACAACCATTCTTATAATTTGAAAGGTTATCTCTAGTTCACAGATGAAGAAATAACCACTCAAGAGATAAAGGAATTTTTCCAAAGTCGCAGTTAGGACTGAGCCAGAAAGTCAAGTTTATCAGACACAAAAGTCCATTTATTCAGAAATTGCAAATGAGTGGCCACTGTGTGCCAGGAAGGATATGATAGACAGGGCCCCTTAGGCAGAACTCTTGCTTCTTGCTCAGAAGAGTCCTCATTTTTCACATTTCTCCACCAGAACACATTCCTCTTTTCTCAGCACAGCATGTTTCCTACCTAACCATCGTGTTTGTTTCTCCAGAACATCTGTATAGTTAGAGCTAGGAAGTTCCTACATGGTATTAATAATATCTCACTGTGTAGGAATAAATGCCTTAGGCTCTGTTTATGGGAAGATAGAAATGGGTATTTTCCTTCTCCAACTGACATTAGTTTCTTGAATAAATAACCAAAGATAAGGTAGACCTTTCTAACACACCCTTGTTTTCCCAGAGTTTGGGCTTACATTACTGCTTGTAAGAACAGTCACCAAAGTTACTCTTTTTTAATCCAATGTATAATGTTATTAATTCTTAAGGTAAGGCATTATTATATTCTACAGCACAAAATGTGCTACAGATATTTACGTCAAGATAACCTACCAAATATTATGATTTATATTTTTAGCTTCCTTCCTTTCGATTATTGTCATATTTGTTCAGAATACTTAGAATGAAATTATTAATAGCAATAAAATGAAATGAGATATCAGAAGAAAAAGTATGTCCTATTACCAGTTACCAGAATCTGCACCAGTGGTTTTTCTGTCTTTGGTCACATGTCAGAATCAGAATTTATAAAAATATTGATGTTCAAGCCCAATCCAGACCCCTAGAATGGGGTCTGGACATCATCATTTTATCAAAGTTCCTTAGGTGATTTTATTGACCAGCCAGAACTGAGAAACATTGTTCTTCTTATACCATCAACCTATATTTTTTCTTATTATGACTGCAGTTATTTCCTTAGTCTAAAGTTACAGTTTGAGCTATTAAGGTATATCCAGAATCCTTGTTAAAACTGTTGTTTTCATTCATTCATTCAACAAACATTTGCTAAGTGCCTGCTATTATAAAGGGGACGTAAAGAATACAGACCAAGAGCCATAGTCCCTTCTTTTAAGGAGATTATGAAGCAAAAAGCAAACATTTAACAAGAAAACAAAGACGATTTAAAAAGTAAACTAAACTATTAGAAGTTATAATAAGTGCCACCAAGTAAATGCCTATCTGTGAGGGCATTGTACACAAGCTGGGATTTAAAGGATAAATAGGAGTTCACCAGACAGAGTCGGGAAAAGAGTGTTCCAGGCTGAGGGAACAGCATGTGAGAGAAAACGGCACTTGTGACTGCTGCAACCTGGGGTGGGAGAGAGGGGTCAGGCTGAGAGGCAGGGGTCACATCATTAGAGCCTTTAAGTTTTATTTAAAAATATGTATTATATTCTTTGAGTGTGTGTGTGTTTGTGTGTGTGTGATTGGCTCCATTTATTAAGTATCTTGTTTTTCAACTGTTTTCACATATTGTTGTATGTAGTTATAGATTATTTATTTCCATTACCATATCATGTTTTGTTATGTGAATGTACAATTAATTTATCTACTCTACTGTTGATGGGCATTTGGGTAGTTTTCAGTCTGGGGATGTTTCCTATAGTGCTGCTGTTCTTGTACAATCTTTTGTTTGTTTGCAGTTTTTTGTTGTTGAAATATCGTTGATTTACAGCATTGTGTTATCAAAGGGGAAAGAAAGAGAGGGATAAATTAGGAGTTTGGGATAAAATAGATAACCAACAAGGACCTACTGTATAGCCCAGGGAACTCTACTCAATATTTTATAATAACCTATAAGGGAAAAGAATCTGAAAGAGAATGTATAAATATACATTTGGCTTTCCAGGTGAAAAAGTGGTAAAGAATCCACCTGCCAATGCAGGAGAAACAGGAGATGTGGGTTCAATACCAGTTGGGAAGATGCCCTAGAGGAGGAAATGGAAACACATTCCAGTATTCTTGCCTGGGAAATCCCATGGACAGAGGAGCTTGGCAGGCTACAATCCATGGGGTCACAAAGAGTCAGACATGACTGAGTTACTGAGCACACACATACATGCATATATATATATATGCATAATATATATATATATATATTCAGTATATATTTGTATTTTCTATATAGCTTATATATAACTTATTTATGACTTTATAGTATATATAGAATATTTATATATATAACTGAATCACTTTGCTATACAATTGAAAAAATACCTATTATAATCGAATACATACTAAATGCCAGTATTCTTGCCTGGAGAATCCCATGGATGAAGGTGTCTGGAGGGCTATGGTCCAAGGGTTGCACAGAGTCAGACATGACTGAGTGACTAACACACACACATATACTAAATACCATAGGAAGTCATTCAGGTAGTGGGGAAAAGAGAAGAGAAAGGTTTATGAGATCCAATTTATCCCAGTTAACAGGGGAACAAGTCTTCCTCCCTAACCCTACAGGTGACATTTTGAGAGTAGAATTCTCACAAACTACTGAGTCTCTAGTCGGTGGAATAATACAGTGTTTATGAAAATAAAGCACATATTTGTAAAACAAGCACACACAGCACCTAACTAAGGTTAATCCCTACCAGTGGCAAATCAGTTCAATATTCTTATTGGCATGTCAATATTCAGCTATCCTGTTTCTTTTAATGTCTGTCTGTGCTCAGTCACTCAGTCGTATCCAACTCTTTGCAACCCCATGGATTGTGGCCCACCAGGCTCCTCTGTCCATGGAATTTTCCAGGCAAGAATACTGGAGCAGGGGGTTGCCATTTCCTACTCCAGGGGATCTTCATGACCCAGGGATCAAACCTGCAAATCTGCATCAACAGGCAGCTTCTTTACCACTGCGCCAGCTGGAAAGCCTGTTTCTTTTAATAACTGACCCTTAATATAGTGTTTGCTACCTTGGGCCAGAGGTCAGGGGCGGCGGCCAGAAGGAGCTACCTCGTGTCTGAGGTAAGGGGCAGCGGCTGAGCTTTGTTGGAGCAGCCGTGAAGAGAGACGCTGCGTCCAAGGTAAGAGAAACGCAGGTAAGACGGTGTGCACTGAGAGAGGGGATCAGGGGGCAGACAGGCTGAAACTACAGTCACGGACAACTAGCCAGTCTGATTACATGGACCACAGCCTTGTCTAACTCAGTGAAACTAAGCCGTGCCATGTGGGGCCACTCAGGATGGACAGGTCATGGTGGAGAGGTCTGACAGAATGTGGTCCACTGGAGAAGGGCATGGCAAACCACTTCAGTATTCTTGCCTTGAGAACCCCATGAGTAGTATGAAAAGGCAAAAAGATAGGACACTGAAAGATGAACACCCCAGGTCAGTAGGTGCCCACTGTGCTACTGGAGATCAGTGGAGGAATAACTCCAGAAATAATGAAGGGATGGAGCCAAAGCAAAAACAACACCCAGCTGTGAATGGGACTGGTGACAGAAGCAAGATTTGATGCTGTAAAGAGCAATATTGCATAGGAACCTGGAATGTTAGCTCCATGAATCAAGGCAAATTAGAAGTGGTCAAACAGGAGATTGCAAGAGTGAACATCAACATTTTAGGAATCAGTGAACTAAGATGGACTGGAATGGATGAATTGAACTCGGATGACCATTATATCTACTACTGTGGGCAGGAATCCCTTAGAAGAAATGGAGTAGCCATCATAGTCAACAAAAGAGTCCAGAATGCAGTACTTGGATGCATTCTCAAAAACGACAGAATGATCTCTGTTCGTTTGCAAGGCAAACCATTCAATATCACGGTAATTCAAGCCTATGCCCCAACCAATAACACCGAAGAATCTGAAGTTGAACAGTTCTATGAAGACATACAAGACCTTCTAGAACTAACACCCAAAAAAGATGTCCTTTTCATTATAGGGGACTGGAATGCAAAAGTAGGAAGTCAAAAAACACCTGGAGTAACAGGAAAATTTGGCCTTGGAGTAAAGAATGAAGCAGGGCAAAGGCTAATAGAGTTTTGCCAAGAGAACGCACCGGTCATAGCAAACACCCTCTTCCAACAACACAAGAGAAGACTCTACACATGGACATTACCAGATGATCGACACTGAAATTAGATTGATTATATTCTTTGCAGCCAAAGATGGAGAAGCTCTATACAGTCAGCAAAAACAAGACTGGGAGCTGACTGTGGCTCAGATCATGAACTCCTTATTGCCAAATTCAGACTGAACTTGAAGAAAGTGGGGAAAACCACTAGACCATTCACATATGACCTAAATCAAATCCCGTATGACTATACAGTAGAAGTGAGAAATAGATTTAAAGGACTAGATCTGATAGGATGCCTGATGAACTACGGATGGAGGTTCGTGACATTATACAGGAGACAGGAATCAAGACCATCCCCAAGAAAAACAAATGCCAAAAAGCAAAATGGGTGTCTGAGGAGGCCTTACAAATAGCTGTGAAAAGACAGGAAGCGAAAAGCAAAGGAGAAAAGGAAAGATATATCCATTTGAATGCAGAGTTCCAAATAATAGCAAGGAGAGATAAGAAAGCCTTCCTCAGCAATCAATGCAAAGAAATAGAGGAAAACAATAGAATGGGAAAGACTAGAGATCTTTTCAAGAAAATTAGAGATACCAGGGGAATATTTCATGTAAAGATGGGCTCAATAAAGGACAGAAATGGTATGGACCTAACAGAAGCAAAAGATATTAAGAAGAGGTGGCAAGAATACACAGAAGAATTGTGCAAAAAAGTTCTTCACAACTCAGACAATCATGAAGGTGTGATCATTCACCTAGAGCCGGAAATCCTGGAATGTGAAGTCAAGTGGGCCTTAGGAAGCATCACTATGAACTAAGCTAGTGGAGATGATGGAATTTCAGTTGAGCTATTTCAAATCCTGAAAGATGATGCTGTGAAAGTGCTGCACTCAATATGCCAGCAAATATGGAAAACTCAGCAGTGGCCACAGGACTGGAAAAGGGCAGTTTTCATTCCAATCCCAAAGAAAAACAGTGCCAAAGAATGCTCAAACTACTGCACAATTGCACTCATCTCACACACTAGTTAAGTAATGCTTAAAATTCTCCAAGCCAGGCTTTGGCAATATGTGAACCATGAACTTCCATATGTTCAAGCTGGTTTTAGAAAAGGCAGAGGAACCAGAGATCAAATTGCCAACATCCATTGGATCATCGAAAAAGCAAGAGAGTACCGGAAAAACATCTATTTCTGCTTTATTGACTATGCCAAAGCCTTTGACTACGTGGATCACAATAAACTGTGGAAAATTCTGAAAGAGATGGGAATACCAGACCACCTGACCTGCCTCTTGAGAAACCTGTATGCAGGTCAGGAAGCAACAGTTAGAACTGGACATGGAACAACAGACTGGTTCCAAATAGGAAAAGGAGTACGCCAAGGCTGTATATTGTCACCCTGCTTATTTAACTTATATGCAGAGTACATCATGAGAAATGCTGGGCTGGAGGAAGCACAAGCTGGAATCAAGATTGCTGGGAGAAATATCAATAATCTCAGATATGCAGATGACACCACCCTTATGGCAGAAAGTGAAGAAGAACTAAAGAGCCTCTTGATGAAAGTGAAAGAGGAGAGTGAAAAAGTTGGCTTAAAGCTCAACATTCAGAAAACTAAGATCATGGCATCTGGTCCCATCACTTCACGGCAGATAGATGGGGAAACAGTGGCTGACTTTATTTTTAGGGGCTCCAAAATCACTGCAGATGGTGATTGCAGCCATGAAATTAAAAGATGCTTACTCCTTGGAAGGAAAGTTATGACCAACCTAGATAGCATATTAAAAAGCAGAGACATTAGTTTGCCAACAAAGGTCCGTCTAGTCAAGGCTATGGTTTTTCCAGTGGTCATGTATGGATGTGAGAGTTGGACTCTAAAGAAAGATGAGCACCAAAGAATTGATGGTTTTGAACTGTGGTGTTGGAGAAGACTCTTGAGAGTCCCTTGGACTGCAAGGAGATCCAACCAGTCCATCCTAAAGGAGATCAGTCCTGGGTGTTCATTGGAAGAACTGATGTTGAAGCTGAAACTCCAATACTTTGGCCACCTCATGTGAAGAGCTGACTCATTTGAAAAGACCCTGATGCTTGGAAAGATTGAGGGCAGGAGAAGAAGGGGACGACAGAGGATGAGATGGCTGGATGGCATCGCCAACTCGATGGACATGGGTTTGGGTGGACTCAGGGAGTTGGTGATGGACAGGGAGGCCTGGTGTGCTGCGGTTCATGGGGTCACAAAGAGTCGGACATGACTGAGCAACTGAACTGAACTGATCCTGTAAAATTAATACATGATATTCATAACCATTCTCTTTACTGCCAAACCTAACTGTTGTTTCTCATCACTGTAGAGCCTGAGTTCCTTCTGAAGAGAGTGAAACACTTCATCCAGTGCCCAAAAAGGCAGTATCATTTTAAGTGAAAGCTGTTAATTTGATTTTCATTGATGAACATTAGCCAGTTGATAAATCTTCAAAGACAGACTTATACCTACATATAAGTACAATGGATTTTTGATGTGCTAATAGGAAGAATCCCAGTAAGATAAATATAGTAAAGGAGAAAATGACTTTTTTCTAAATGACAGATTAATGGTTTTAATGACTTCTTTCAAGTCTGGCATAAACACAGCGTTCAAGAAGAAATCATCACGTCTGTGTTTAAATTTCATTTTATGACTTGGATGAACCTCCAATTTGTTCATTCAAAAAAATGTGTTACATGAAATACATAATGTTATAAACCAGTGGTCCCTCAATAAAAAATAAAATTGAATTCAATTTTTTTTAAATTCTTATCCTTTGTATTACTTTCTCAGGACTGTCATAACAAGTCCTGCAAATTTGGCAACTTAAAACAACAGAAATGCATTCTCACCCTATCAGCAGACTCTAGGGGAAAATCCTTCTTTGCCTCTTCCAGCTCCCAGTGGCTCCTGGCTTTCCTTGTCTTGTGGCAGTATAACTCCAGCGTCTGCCTCTCTCTGTACCTGGCCCCCTTCCCTGTGTCTCTCTGTGTCTCAAGTCTCCTCTCCTTTCTCTTACAAGGACACATCATGGGATTCAGGGCTCAACTTAATCCAAAACAATCTCTTCTCAAGATCTGTAATTTGATTATATCTACAAAAACCCCATTTTCAAAATAAGGTCACATTCATAGGAATTGTGGGTGGGACTTGAATATATGAATATCTCTTGAGGGGATACAATTCAACCTACTGGGCTTCCCTAGAGGCTCAGCAGTGAAGAATTTGCCTGCCAATGCAGGTGTGAGTTCAATCCCTGAGTTGGGAAGATCCCCTGGAGAAGGGAATGACAATCCACTCCAGTATTCTTGCCTGGGAAATCCCACAGACATGTAGCCTGCCAGGTTCCTCTGTCTATGGGATCGCAAAAGAGTCAAGCACAACTTAGCCACTAAACAATAGTAATTCAACCCACTACACCTGTGTAAATGTCATTATTAATATTATGATTAGCTGCAAAAGAAAGAAATCTCAAAATAATATTAGCTTAAGCCAGAAAAGTTTATTTTTTGTCAAGGCAAATCTCAAGTAGAGAGGACAATGTTGATATAGTTCCCCAAGTTGTCAGGGACCCAAACTGCTTTTATCTTACTAGTAAGAAGATGCCCTTGATCCTTAAACTTACCTCATGAACCAAGATAATTACTCTATCTCCAGCCATCACTTCTGCATCCCAGCCATTTGGAAGGTAAAAAAAATATGGAAAAGAGTATATCTTCTTTCTTTAGCAAAACTTCCCAGAAATGTTTCACACTACTACCATTTACATCCCACTGGCCAGAATTTGGCAAATCAAATCGTATAGCAAACCTAGCTGCAAGAGAAGCTGGGAATTACAGTTTTTGTTTTGGGCAGCCATTTGCCTTATTAAAATTCGAGAATTCTATTGCTGAAGAAGTGGAAAATAATATTGAAGGATGCCTAAACATCTGTGCCCCAAGGGCAAAATAATCTTCCAGGATTTTTTTTCAAGAGCTGAATATCCTGAATTGCTAAATTCTAAAAAATCAATGCCTGCATAGAACTTAATTTTACTCTAATCTTTGAGATACCCACACTTTCCCCCTTCACTATTTTTCCCTTCTTTAGCACTGTTTGTTTATTTGGTCTCTATAGGCAACTGTGATGTCTGTACCGAATGCACCAGTTAAAAGTTATTATATTTATTGACTATTACAAAGTCTTATCAATACCCTTGATTGCTAAGCTATTATTAAGATAAAATCCCACTATATCTTATCATTGAAGTTGCTCTAAAAGGGCTTCCCTGATAGCTCAGTTGGTAAAGAATCTGCCTGCAATGCAGGAGACCCTGGTTGGATTCCTGGGTCAGGAAGATCCACTGGAGAAGGGATAGGCTACCCACTCCAGTATTCTTAGGTTTCCCTTGTGGTTCAGCTGGTAAAGAATCTGCCTGAAATGCAGGAGACCTGGTTAGATTTCTGGGTTAGTAAAATCCCCTGGAGAAGGAAAAGGCTACCTAGTCCAGTATTCTGGCCTAGAGAATTTCATGGACTGTATTGTCCATGGGGTCGCAAAGAGTCGGACAAGTTTAAGTAAAGTGAAAGTCAGAGACTTTCACTTTCACCTTATTCTAAAAAAATGTTATGAATGGAAGGTGCCACAAAAGCAAAGGAGATGCAAGTGGACTGCATCTAGAAGAAGGAAACGAGTAGACTTGGGAGGTTGGGGATGGAAACGGATAAGCAGCCCCAGCTTTCATTTCAGCAGGAAATGAGCAGTCTATTTCACCTCCAAATGTGGCAAAAGAACAGCCATTCAGAAAGAACAAAAACTTAAGACCAGTCAGTGGTGATCAGAGAGTATCTCAGCTGAGCTGATGGAACAAAGAAATGCTTCAGGAGTTGCTATAATGATAATTTTCAGAGACAATTACAGACCACAACTTTGACTAGAGGAGATATCTTAATGCAATATGAAGGAGATAGGGAAGGAAACTTAGGTCTAGTAAATAGAGATTATAGAAATGAGACCAGGAAACAAGCCTCAAAAGTCAGTTGCCCCAACTTGCTATTAGAGACCAGGAAGCTAAGAAAAAGAAATTCAGAAATGAAAGAAGACCCGAGCAGAAGAACAATAGACTGTCAGATGACTTTACCAAGGACAGATTCAGAAAACCCTGTCAGATACTGCCAACCACTACCACAGAACACTGTAGATAATAGTCAAATACTAAGTGGGGGAAACATGTCTCAATATTTTGATAGGTGAAGTTCCAGCCCAACCTGCTGGTGACATTCATTTATGAACAATGAGGTAAGAAATTTCTAAAATACGTGTACATTTGTGATGTAAGTACCATGTTAATTTCTTTACTAACCCAACCCTGAGGACTCCAGCGTAAATCCTAAAAACAAGATTATTTCTGTTATAAAACCCACAGCTAACTCATTTTAAGCCTTCAAATTTTCTGTTTCTAGTCATACATCTTCTACCCTTAACAATGGAACCATTCTTTATAACACCCTTGAGTATAATTAAACAGACAATCCTATTCTGAACCACTATATAAAAAGGAGTAAACCAAGTCTCTTGTTAATACACCAATAAAGGGAAGTCCTTTGAATTCAGGCACTGGTAGAAGAATTCATGTGTTTTCAAATGGCAAACAATGAAAATTTTTTTTTCAATGTCATAAGAGTTAGCAGTCTTAGTCTCCAAGACAGTTTAAAAAAAAAAGTAGCTTAAGTATTTTTCCAGTCATCACCAAAAGTGGTAGAAACAGTAATGTGATAAAAGACAGAGAACTGTCAACTGTTATTGGATTAGACATCTATCATCTGACCCATGATAAGTCAGATGATTTTTTTTTTACCTCTCAGAGTGTCCTCTTTTTCCAAACATTTCTTGTAATCCTCTACAAACATCATACAGTTCATATAAAACTCACATAAGGAAACGGATGTGAAGGCATTTTGCACAGTATAAAGTAGTACGTAGATGCAAGATGTTCGTATTCCTACAAGCATGAACACTTTCTTTTAAAGGAGTATTTTGCCCACTCTGACTCACCACAGGACCAGGGCAATTGCCTGAGTGTTGGGAGGATTTTGTTTTATGTTCATCATTATATAGTTTGTGTCCCCATTTCATCTCTGAGGTCTTTATCTTGATTCTTCAGTTTGTTTGCTGAATTTTCATTTTGCTTGCTTGAGAATAAAAATCTGTTTATGATCCCTCCACTGCACAACTTTCTTTTTCTGCAGTATGGAATCGTTGGTACATACTTAAAGGTTTCTGTCCGGGGAGCACATGGGTTTGAAGAAGTGACTTCTGATGTTCTTTCATCACTGACTGACTTATAAAGTTTTAGAAAGACAACAGAGCAAGTTAGTTCAGTGGGTGAATTAGAGATTGAGGTGAGCAGAGGTCCTAACCTTGCACTCTGCTTCCAACACCTGGAAGCACTTGAGGTACCTACTTAGACACAGAGTTTTTTTTCCTTAAGTAAGACTCCAGTGACTTCCTTGGTGGTCCATGCTCTCAATGCAGGGGACTTGGGTTCCATTCCTGGTCAGGGAACTAGATACTATGGGCCTCAGGGAAGATCCTGTGTATTGCCAAACAAAGGAATAAATAAAACATTCCATCCATTCTAGCCTAGATTTTTCCTGAACAATGATAGCTTGAACAATGATAGCATGAAAACATGTTGATGTTTTCAAGGGTCTTCAACAAATAAGAAGTATTGAACCAATAAGAAGACAAAAGGGTCAACCAATAAGCAAAGCTATCAGCTTTATTACTGACACAGACTAGATTAGAGGACTTAGCTTACTGGGAGAATCAAAGCTGACTTGCTCACTCCTGACATTCTGTCTAGTCCTCAGACCAGCTCACTTGAGGGGAAGTTTCAGACCACAAGGCAGACATACTTACCCAAGTCATCCATTTCTCTAATTGGAGTGTGAGAAAGAAAGATACCACATTCCTTCACGCCCATGGATTTTTCATAGTCTAGCTCCCCACAATCAAGTAAACTGGAATAATGGCTGTCACTAGGCAAACATACCACTAAAAGAATTAAGAAATTGATCAAAAGGTTGGGAGTATGTAGGGGTGATACTTCCTCACAGAAGTCAAGAAACAGAGACATTTATTTCTAATAAATAATGATAGCTAACATTTATTGCCCAAGCTTCCCATATGGCTCAGTGATAAAGAATCCACCTGCCAACGTAAGAGGTGCGGGTTCAAGCCCTGGGTGAGAAGATTCCCTGGAGAAAGAAATGACAACCCACTTCAGTATTCTTGCCTGGAAATCCCATGGACAGAGGAACTTGGCAGGCTACAGTCTGTGGGGTCACAGAGAGTCGGACATGACTTAGCAACTTAATAACATCAACATTTATTGAGTTATCATTATGTCTCATGCACTGCTCTAAAAGCTTTACTCAGATTAATACATTTCATTCTCACAACAAATTTATGAGGAAAGTACTATTATTACTCACTATTCAGTTGAGGAAATTGAGGCACAGAAAGGTTAAGTAATTGAATGACAGAAAAGAAAATCATGTCCAAGTATTAGTAGAAGGCTCTACAGGAAGTAAAGCAACATTATATCACTTATACAACTCATGAGAAATATACAGCCATGATGGAAGAGTTTCTTTTCTTCTACATTTAGGATTTCTCCTCCCAATACATCTGGGACTTTAGGAAAATACCTACACAGAATGCTGCTCATGAACTTGGCTGGACTTGATGGAGTATGACAGGAAGGAAAGGAGGAATGTTCCTCTCTCTCCTAATGTCTCCCCCTTGGGCTAGAGTGGAACCTACATGAAATCCCCACTGACTTTTCTCCTGAAGTTAAGATCTAAGATGAGAAGTAAAAGATAAGTGTTATTGGGACTTCCCTGGTGGTCAAGTGGCTAAGACTCCAAGCTTCCACTGCACGGATATGGGTTTGATTCCTGGTCAGAGACCCCGCATGGCCTACAGTGCAGCCAAAAATAAAACAAACAGTTGGGGGTAGGAGGAGAGATAAATATTATTAAAACAGACAAATGATGAGTTAGGGGCTTCCCAGGTGGCACAGTGGTAAAGAATCCACCTGCCAATGCAGGAGACACAAGAGAAACCAGTTCAATCCCTGGGTAGGGAGGATCCTCTGGAGTAGAAAATGGCAACCTGCTGCAACATTCTTGCCAAGGAAAATTCCACGGACAGAGGAGCCTGGCGGGCTACAGTCCATAGGGGCACAAAGTATCAGACACGACTGAGCACACACACAACAGAGAGTTATAATCAGCCTTATCTCTTTGCAACAAATTAATCGTGGGGTGGGAGTTAGGCCTAGGGAATAAGCCTTGAAGAGATGAGACAGAGGTTGGAGAAGAATTAGTACAAGTGAAGGGAGTAGCTCAGTGAGAAGGGCTCACAGTAGCCAGTAAGAAGTGTGAGGATACCAAGTTCTGAAAGAGACTGAACACAAAGCAAAGAATGGTCTCCCCCTCTCTCAATCCTTCACTTTATTTGACCTGAACTGATGTTCCCAACTTTTCTCTGGGGGATTTTTTTAAAAATAAAATCCCTGTTTTTTGTGGAAAGATCATTATTGCCTGTCTGTATCACAACAAAAACATTCATCTTTCCCTGAAGCCCTTCAGCTGTCTCCTCCCATCAGCAGAAACCCACATCCCTTGGCATGTGTCTGGTCAGGAACGATAGAAAGGACATCCATTCTATGATGTTATTTATATAATGCCAGTGCTAGAATATCAGCTCTTCCCCATGTATTTCCTGAGGCTGCTACAACAAATTATCACAGACTGGGTCACTGAACACAGAAATCTATTCCATCACAGTCTGGGAGGCCAGAAGTCGGATATCAAGGTGTTACCTTCTCCAGAGGCCCTTGAATCTTCACTTGCCTCTTCCAGCTTCTGGTGGTTGTCTGCACGGCCTGGCTTCTTCGGCTTGTGGCCACACCATCCCAAGCTCCACCTCCATCTTCACCTCATCTTCTCTTCAGTCAGCCCCTGCCCTTGATATAAAGATACTTGCCATTGGATCTAGATCTGCCCAGTTAATCCAGGATGATCTCATCATATCAAGGTCTCAACTTAATTACAACTTCAAATACCTTTTTCCCAAATCAATTGACATTCACAGGTTCTAGAGATTAGGATGTGGTTGTGGATTTTAGGGGGCCACCATTCAACTACACTCCATCAGAAGGACAAAAGAGAACACATGGGACGATACAGGATTAAAAAATGGAGCTGTACACTATTTTAGAACTCACCTCATCAAGAAAAATGCCAAAAGAAGAGGTTGTACAGTGATGCTCTGAAGAGCATGTCAGAAAAGAGCACTGGGTACCTGTCCCAACAATGTTGATAAGCATGCATGTGATCTTGGATGATTCTCTTATCCTTTCTGGGTCTCAGTTTTTTATCTATAAATGAGGGATTGCTCAAATATTCTTTGAGGATTCTTCCACCCTCAGCATCTTATGATTCTACAGAAAATTCCATGCATATCCGAAGGCCCAGAATGCCTAGTTAGAAAACAGACAAAAGTAACATTATCGCAGCTAGTCTTTCAATCAACAAACACTGCTGAGTGCCTTCCTTTTGCCAGGAAAAGGAGGGTATATCGATAAATAGGCCATCACATTAACTAAAAAAATTCCGTGATGCTAAAATTAATAAGGCTCTGGGAAATCAAGCTGTTTTATACAAAGTCTATCCTCTAGAAAAGAAGAAAAAGGAGGAGAAAAAGAAGAAAGAAACCTGGCATAACTATTTGAAGCAGAGCTGCCTAGTTACCACTAGAGATGCTTGATTTTGTTCTGTGCTGGGGGGACATCGGGCTGGAAAAGAGTGTGAGTTTTGCATGCAGTTCAATCTAAAATTGATCCTAACTTTGTGAGATCTTGAACAATTCACTTAAGCTTCCAGAATCTGCTTGCTCATGGGGAAAATGAGGAAAAATAATAATAATACGTATTTCACTGGAAAATGGTGCGGCCCCAACTTGACAAGGTACAGCAGGGATTTAGTGGCAGTTGTCTGGCCTGCGTCATTTCCTTCGCTGTGCCCTGCCTGGGAGAAAGCAAACAGATGGGACCTTAAACAAAGTTGTAAAGTGTTTAAAGTTCACTTTTCACCTGCTTTCCTGTACTTCTCTTTTCCTTCTTGTTGGTTACCTTTCCAGGCAAGGAACTTGTCATTGACAATTGTTTACTGGTTGAACCGAAATGATTCATACCAAAATGTTGCCTGAAGCAAATCTCCAATTATTTTGTCTCTAACTGTAGAATGTATGTCAAAGAATATTTGGATATAAACAGAAAGATGAAAGGCGATCAGGACGGGAGCGGTGAAGCTGATTCTGAAGTCCCCTGAAATGAAACGGGCCTCCTTTCCAGACTCAGAAGGGGAATCTCATTAGACATTTGGGAAGTGCGTGCAAAGACTGAATGCGGTGGTACATAGATTCTTGTGTTTCTCACCAAAGCCAGGCTGAAAGCTAAACTCTTACTCTAAAGATGATTTAGAGTGCTACTAAAGGTGATTTAAATAAAATAATGACAGTGCATATATTCAAACCCTATTCCATTGTCACATTCACATTTACCTATTGTGACTACTTCCTATGTCCCCAAGATACTAAGATACATAATGAATGTTTTCTGATGCAATTTGTCTTCTGTTAATATTTGATGTTTTTTTCATGCCCAAGCCTTTCCTGTAGCTGTTATCCAAGAAAATATCCCCAAGGCTTCTAATTATAATTATGAAATTCTTGAAAAGTGCACGAGCTAAAATTATACTCTTCATTGACAGAGGCAATTGGAGTGTGCACATTTGACTCTGGAGTCAGACAGGCGTGTGGCTGGGTTTGCATCCCAGCTTGTAGCTGTTTGCTCACTCTCTGTTTTTGCAAGAACTTAGGAAAGTTACTGTCCCTCTTTAATTCTTAGTTTTCTCATCTGCAAAATGGGGACAATAATAATACCAACATAACAAATTGCTTAGCACAGTATACCCACTACGTTTGAGTTATTATCATCACCCAAAGCATATACACATGAAAAGGAAAGCTGATTACTTCAATCTTGAGAATGAGAGATGCATTAGTCTGAATTAATGAAATATTTAACTGAAAAATAATGTTAAGGAAAAGGACATAAAAGAGTCCCACACTATTGCCTGGTATAAGTAAGACATATTTGAAGATCCATATAACAGACCTAAGGTGGGTAATTTGACTTCAGTGAAACATAAAACTTAAAAAAAAAAACCAGTCTTTTAATGAACTAAGTTGCCAAAACAACAGTCCAATGCAGTTATTATTATCAAAATTGCCAGATAGGTCATTTTCAGTCCTGATTACTTTCATCACAAGGATGATTTGTCAGTTTGATCCATTTATTCTTCTCTTCCACAACAGCAACTGTTGATATCAGGGAATTGTGCTAGGAACACAGAGATTGATAATATTTCCCCCATGGCCTCCCAAAGCTTACAAACATGTACTGGGCAGCAATAATAATGCAAGTAGTCTAGGTAATCATTTAGAAATTTAGGTAATTTAATATTTTTCATCTTTATAATAGAAATAGTTACATACATTCCTTATTTCTCAAGATTACTGGTAAAATTAAAGAATTTGTTAAATAAGATCTTTAAATCTTTGACCAAACAGCATATGAAGTATATGGTTTATTTTGATTATTTTTATTTTGACACTGTATTAATATTAAAACTATTTTGAAGACAATTAAAAATGTAGGAAATTGATAGAAATATAAAAATTCTGACTAATTTGAATGAGCTCTCAGAGCTATCGATTAGACTCATGTATTTGTCTCTATCTGCTTATCTACATATTTATTTCTTCTCTGTTACAAAAATTAAGCTGAGGTGGCACGAGCAGCTCAAGTATGCAGCACTTAGAAGCCTAACCCAGGTTGCTACATGTATACCTGAAAGAAAATAAAACAGCCTTGCTTTACAAATATTCTTTAATTTACACTTTCACTAATGGGCCCTGTCATTCTACCTCGCGTTTTGTTGTTGTTTTTGTTCTCTTTTTTCACAAGATAACCCACTTAGCAAGCTGTTGCCAAATCACCTAGAAATTTTCTCTTCATTATGACAGATGACAGCAAATCAGATTTCTAATTTCTCTTCATATAAATAAATTTTAAAAGCAAGTAGCAAAAAATAAAAATAAAGAGTAAGTAGCAAAAGCATATAACCAGAACAGTTAATGTTCTTAGGGAGAAATAAATTTTTTAATGAATTTCAAACTTGCTGTACTTTCAGTGCAGTTTCAGTACAATACAATAATTACCCAGCTCCTGTGACAGAGTATTTGGATGAATGAAAAGGGACTATTTTTACCTTCCCAGGGCCAAAACAATCTAGTGATTGAAACTGGCACATGGTACATCATCTAAAAATATTTCAACATATCATTTCATACTACCAAGACCATGTCACTTAGTTTTTTTTAATTGGCCTGAGACAAGGAGGTTTTCATTACCTCTCACCAACATTATTCCACAGAAAAGTCAGCTTCAGATTAAAGCCATATACTTTTTTAATTACGTGTTAACTGTGCCAAGGTGTTCTTGGGGAGGAAAAATAAAAAGCTCCCTTATAACCCTTACTAAGAATCTTACCATGGGGACTTTACTCTTATTTAAATTAAGAGTCAATCCTTTATTAAACATATTCTAACTAGCTATTACTATTACAGGAAAATCACCTCTATGAATGAAGAGATTGGGGTAGGAGCTGCAGAGAGAGTCTGAACTGGATTGCTTATTCTCTTACAGTTCATCAATATTTCACAATGCTTTGTAAAAATATAAGGCATTGTTTTTACATTTAAGCATTATCCTATACTAAATGAGGTATGCAGTTAAATTTTGTGCTAGAACTTAAATAAGCATTACATGGGTTCACTAGGGAGTGAAACAACATATTTGATAATTAAATTGTAAGTGATATAAAAGAATTTATATTTCAGTTCTTTAAATGAGTCAAAGAGCTTTCCCAATTTGATTATTATCTATCTTATTCTTTATTTGTCTTTGTTGTCAAAATTATAAGCAGATAGGACTCACAGGAAATGTTGATATATAATGTATGTATATATGTACATGAATATTTAGACACACATTTATGCAAGGTGGCCTATTTAAAATCATAATACTTTACATGAACCTCTATTTAAAGGAGGGAATATTTAAACACTTATTCATTTCTCTATATAGAATACAGAGTATAGACAGGGAGAATATATTCATAATTATGTGACTATTTTAAACCGTTTTTTAATTAAAAAGGATAAAAATTAAATGAAACAAAACTCTTATCATAAAGTTTAATTGTTTTACTTCTAAGTAGAATAAAAATATCTGATTTAGCTTTCTTAAATGTTTTATGCTAGCTTAATTCTCATAAATGTTTTTATGTAGGTATGAACTCAAATATAAAGGAAAAAAATTTTGGCAAGAATAAAAAATTCAGAAAAATCCATAGTTCAAAATGATAATTAAAACCACAGTCAATGACTTCCAACAAGCGAGATCTTTTTCAGTTCAACTAAAACCTAATAGTAGTAAAGAAAAAAAAAATGTGGCTATTATATCACAGCCTGGTTATCAGTTGTTTTCAAGATCCAGAATAACATCAATTTCACAGTTTTCGAATATCTGCTTATCACCTGAGGTGGGAAATCAGACATAATGAATCAATTAAAATCCATGAATTTTATCCAGATCAGTAATTCATCCTATTTTAGAGATAATATATATACTTTTTTAATTTTACAAATAAATGGTGGCTTTTGTTGTTTTCTCCCAACCCTTTGACTCCACATATCATGTCTTTGCCTTCCACTATCTATGGGGCGTAGCCAGGCCTGCATAGGACGATGACCCCATCAGTAACAAACAGAATACAGAAGCAGATTCCTGAGGGGGCAGCAAAGATTCCTGCACCTGGTAATAGAAGAGAAGGAACCTTGAAGGTTCCACTACTTCTATTCCAGCTTCCTTCCTCAAGCTCCATTTTCCCAGAACACTCCTCATTCTACTGGGGCTATATGACCTCCAGACTTGGAGCATCCAGGATGTACCCTTTTGGGAAGAGCTCTCATCAATATCCATACCTGTGTAAGATTCAGCTTTGCTGGTTTGGTAATAAAGCAAAACAATAGCAGCCTTGAACCTGATCCAAATCCTCCTCCTTGCCATTTTTCATACTCCAGGAGATTTCTGAGGTCAGGACTAGCTCAGCAAATGAACTGTAGCTTTTCAGTGAAATAATCTTTGGAAGGGCCTGGGGGTAATGTACTTTCTTACTTTTTTCAAATCTCCAAAAGATGTATTTAAAGGAAAAAACCGAGATAGCAACATTTAAACTAAATCACGGTATTCCTTAACAATACAAATAATGTCAAAGAGGTGAGACGTTAACTTCATCTGAAATTAGAAGTAAATTTTCTGTTTAAAAATGTAATACTATTTAAATTTAATCTGGGAAATGAAAGACTCAGCAGTCTCCTAAATCAATTTACAAAGCAGCCGACTCTAATATCCTCTCATCTTTGCCCAACCCTGCACCCTACCACATCTGTTTAGCCATCTCTCTTTTCTTTTTCTGTGATCATTTGCATATAATTAAAAGATTTGGTTGGCCTTTTTAAACTCAGTTTATGCCCATTAAAGATCTAGAAACACATTTCCATCATCCAGAGCTCAGCTTAGCAAATTACCACAAAATGAATCTACCAAATTAACTGAATCATCTTGTTGAACCACAATCTTAGATTCCTCCTCTCCTTTCTTCTCATTTTAGTTGAGTTGAGTCATTCCTTTTCCTCTTGTGATTTTTTTTTCTCTGTATTCTACATATTCTTGTGGATTTGGAAAGGGTGGAAGATGAGAAAAGGGTATGATTTATGTCCTCTTTCTAAAATATAAGAAAGCAATAAATAAATGCTTCCAGATCAAAAGCATTATTTTCATTTTCATTGACTTTTGTAGACCCTACTTGATTTCTGTAAATCAGAAACCAGTAGAATGACATTAATGCTTTGGAAAAAGAAGTATGAGTTGCCAACTGTGGCAAAAAGAATAAAGAACTGAAAGGAAGTAGCTTTAACCCATACAATTCACAGCTGCTCTCCTGTGAGAGAGGAAGATGTTCTCTTCCAGGGAATGCATCTCTGAGATAAAGAAGAAATAATTCAGGGGAGAATAAGGAGAGCAAATATCAAAAAAAAGAAAAGAAAATGAAAGGACTTCCCTGGTGGTTCAGTTTGGGACTCCGTGTTTCCAATGCAGGGGGCACAAGTCTTACCCCGGTCAGGGAACTAAGTTCCCACATGCCACATAACACAGCTGAACAGAAGAGGAGGAAAAATAAAAGAAAATAAATAAGGATCCTTTTGGTTGCATTCAGGAAAAACAACTCCCCACTTCTCACCAAATTTTGGAATATGTGAATTTAAAGAAAGAAAGAACATTTCTATCCAGATAAGGAAAATGCATGGGAAATCATACTTGTCCCAATATTACTCCAACATTTTCTTTCAGGAAATTTAAACATTATAAAATAAATCGGTGACTTCAGTATCTCGAAGTCGGGCTTGGGAAATAAAACTAAATACATGTGTGAGAAAACACACATCCAAACAAAAGGGCAGTTGTTACAACATCATGAGTGACATGAACAAAATGATCAACATCCTCCCAAGGGACAGCATAAATATCAAATGTGCTAATAAGTGGAGGCGGTCCCCTCATGACAAAAGGTGTGGTATGTGTACAATTACCACATAAGAACAAAATCATGGCACTTAAACAGTGGCAGCACTGTGAGTTACATGTGATATTTGAAAAATATGACAACCATCTCAATCTGCTCAAGTAGCACTCATGGTAAGGGTGAAATTTCATCAACATTGGTTAACTTACGGTGTATTAAAAAGCCAGCAAGGAGATAAATTGATGGATTAAAAGATAAACTACTCACAGGCAGACAAACAGAAGGACAGATAGAGTTACAAACAAACGTGTGCTTTACTCAGACAAAAAGGTAATAACCAGCCCCAAGAAGTGATGTGTCTGCTAGGAAAGCCTTGAACGTAGAATTTTCTGACTTCATCTTTAATTAAGTTCTTCCAGCGCCATGCAGCACAACCAGGGATAGCTCTCTAAAAGTCTCTATGATAAAGTTATACATCTATTAAATGAAGCTAATAATATTTTCATATAGTTTTTTGAGAATAAAAGACCTATGAAATATTTAGAAAGGTCCTCTATTCATTGGAGCTACTTGACATGACATCAATCTCTTCAGACAGATACACAGTGTATATGTGAAATTGTGAAGCATCCAAATGCATTACCAGTGGACCTTAATGTGCTCTATGCTCTAAAGAATAACTGATTATCTTTCTGTGAGTAATTTAAACATCAGAGGAGGGCATCTTCTAGATCCTTTCTAGTTCTTTATTCCTTTGAATCCTAATTTCTCTTCCCTGTTTAGGAAGAAAATCCTGTGAGACCCAGAGGATAGAGATGAAAAATAAGAGTGTGTGTCCTCAAATTTTTCTTCCAAAAATACCATGGCATTAACGGGAGATAGTCTGGATTCCTGTGACAGAATGAGTTGAGATCCCCCTTGAATTGAACTCCCATGCCACTTTCCTTTAATATGAACTTACTCTTCATGCTTCCTTATTCTACACACATCCTAAAGGAATGAGACATTCATTGCCAGAAAATAGGAAACTGGATGGATTCTTCCTTTCTTTTTCTTATATAAAATTGAGACTCCATGCATACACTTATATGTATCTCTCCCTTCTGGAAAAGGTCACGTGGAACCGATGGTGGCTCATTTTTGACAAAGAGAGACAAACTTGAATTGGGAATAATCTTTGGGGTCAGTAACGGGCCTGAGGTGATAAAATGGTCCTGGTGGAAGGTTCCCTGGCATCCTCTCCTGTCTAATGTTCTGCCAGAAACTGGTCCAGTGTTGTTCCCACAGACAGTGTCCTTGGGATTGTTCTTTCTCCCCTTCATTTGTCTCCTGACACCCCTCCACTCAAGGTTTCTTCTTCAGCACAGGAAGTCATCTCATTTAAAATTTCAGATGACTTGATGACAGTCATAGAGCTCTTAGGATACAAACTAGACAGAGGTAGGTATAGATAGGTAAAAATCCATTTCTCCTTTGAGCCTGGCACAGTTTAGCACAATAACCAGATTCCTAACAGGTTTTTCTAGATGTCACTCCCCAGTCCACTTGCATGTCATTCTTATTCTTATTACAACATGATGTTCTTATTACTCAATCCTTACATCCATCTCTCTTTGGTTATGGGATAAAACTACTAAAACCTTAATTTAGATATTTTATACTCCCTTGGAATCTCTGGGAAAAGAGTTCTTATAAACTAGATTCCTAAATCTTGTTAGGCTCAGACCAATCTGACTAAGTATTAATTTTCCTACTATTCACAAACATGCCTGAACTTCTTTCTCTTTCCTGGGATGACTTGCCCATGACAGATACTGGAGTTTGGCCTTCTTGCTGTCTTTTAGTCAGTCAATTCTCTTTTCCTCCTCTCTCGCAATTCAGACATTTCTTTCCTCTATCCTCCAGGTGATACATTTGCTTTTCTTGTTTCTGCAGATTCCTTTTGTTTTTTGAAATGTTCCATATGGAAGTTCTATACTGCTTTCCCTCAGAGGCTTCTGACTCTCCAGTTATGATTATCAGTGTACTTGCTAACATTTGGAACTCTGAAGATAGACAAATCTAGATTCAAATTCCCACTGTGTCACTTACTGCCTACGTGATATGAAGTAATTTCCTACTCACTCTGCACTCTGGTGCTTAGAAACTCTTGCTCTTTTCAGGGGGGTGACCTTGGGCCAATGATACAATCACTCCAAACTTCACTGTCCTCATTTGTAAAATGACAGTACATACCTTATAACATTAGTATGAAAAATAAATGTGAGGATCAATACAATGGCAAAATAAACTAATCACTCTATAAATATTAGCTATTATCATTATTAGCAATTCAAATTGCCAGACCCATTTGGTATGTATCAGGTTTCACGACTTCACTTTGTTCTCAATACAAATGCTATTATTTCTTAAATGTGGAATTTATCAGACCTCATTAGCCAGAGGCATTTTCTCATGGTCCACATGAAGTTTAGAGAGCTGGGAGAGCCAGAAGCTTTTACACAGTTAATGCTATTTAAACATGTCTGAGTCCTGGTGAGCCCTCACTTGTCCCATTTCTTCTGTGTGCTAGAGCTTACTAACAGCACTTTTCACCTAAATGCATCAGAACCTAAATGTGGAGATTATGATAGTAAGTATGAGAACTACAACCAAAGAATATCATTGAACCAGAGACCTATAAAACAACCAACCTGGTGCAGACCATGATGCAGGACTCCACACACATACCGAGTGCTTTGGGATCCCAGAGTGAGCAATTCAGTGCTCCAGGTAAAGAGAAGGTCAGAGTGGGAGACCTGACTACTGCATCAGTCACTTCACTCAACCCAGGCTTATTTCTGCTGAAGCGTCTGATGACTTCCAATGCCCCCTTCCTCCTTCATTGCTCTAAAGGCCACTCCTCCAGAAATGAGAACCCAGCAAAGAGCATATCCTCTGTGAGAAAAGCTATTCCTGATACTGCAAACTATAAGAAAGTCCACAAGGTACATTTGTAGGATGACACTAAGTCAGATGCATTTCAAGTACCAATTATTGTACAAAAAAGAGATTACTTTTTGTATGTTGTTATCTGTGGTGGTGGTGGTGATAGTGGATACAACCTTCTCCTCAAAAAGGAAAAGGAATACATATAGTAATACTAATTATTATTACTTGCAAAATCAAAACAGAAGTTCTGAAGGAAGTAAAAACTGAGGGTATTTTATATTAAATTAAAGATTTCTGTTATTTGAAAACCAAGATTATACTTGCAGGAAAGTCTACTTCAGAACAGTAATTGAACTTGTGCTGCAGTGAAGGTAGATTCAAACAATGATATGAAGTCTTGTGAGAACTAACAAACCCCAGCAGAGGCTCTAAAAAGACCACACGCAAACAATATTAAACCCCTGAGCTTACAGAAAGCATCAACTTAACGGGTTTACCTCCAGTTCACCGTGTCATATGGCCCAACTTTCTAAAGTCGCTATAAGAAATTAAAAGAAATTCTGTATAGCTGCTTTAAATGGGGACTCAGATCAGTAGGTGTACATAAAATATATAAGGCAGTCTGTGTCTTATCTCTCCCACTATTATAAACAAAATCAAGCCACTGAGATTTGTAGACTTTGGGGGTCTCTTTTTCACTGTTTTGCCCAAGGTTATTTCTCCTCTTTAACACCAATAACCATGTTGACATGTTTCTCCTAACTCTGCATATACTGAAAATAGGTGGTTGCAAACAAAACTCAGAAACATAAGTAGCATTCTAAGAAAATGACCATGAAATTATTCTTCTTACTTTGGCTTTACCTGATGCTCCATGGTGCAATCTCCTGCTTGGAATGACTGAATGTAGATGATAACCAGAGTTAAATGAGGAATGCTGAAGTTGGGGATTCTGATTCCTAATGCAATCTGTATACCAATCTACAGCATGAGTTCCTCTTTATTTACCATTTGGTAAAGACTGTAGGTGGAGATGGTGTGGGCACATGGACACAATCGTTCAAACTGCTTTGAAAGAGGAATGTGTAAGAGAAAGAGATACAAGTGCAAATAGGCAGGCATTTCAGATTTCAAGAGACAACTGAAAAGGGAACATCTGTTGCATCCTCTGGGTTTGAGGGCAGTCTGTGTAACTCTTCCTATCTCTGAGAGTGTGCACAAAGTGGAGAGGGTGGAGACTTCCAACCTCAAATCTAAAAAAGATTGAGAGATTTCGGAAGGCCCAGAGGCGCCAAAGGTCAGAGGGATCAATATACAGACCCTACCGTGGGGGGAGGGAGGGGGAAGGGAAAATCGTTGCAAAAGGGAAGCCAATGAGAGGGAAGGAAGTTTCTGAATAATTAAAAAGTTCAGAATAAGCAAACTCAGTTGCCACGGGGGAAGGAGGTGGGATGGGGGATTTTAAAAAAGCGGTTGATGTGGTAATTAACAATTTTGGTGAGCGCCTGGGCAGGTCACCTCCTTTCTCAGATCAGAGCCCCATCAGAAATTCTTTCAAGTGTCCTTCTGCGTCGCCAAAGATGACAACAGCAAATCAATAAGTGCTTGAAATGAAAGGGGATGTTGGCGAGCCCCCAGGCTACAGATTTCCCGCCGCCAGCCTGTTCTGAACTCCTAGCGTGCTTTTGCACCGCTTCTCTTAAGAAGAGCTACCTTTTATTCCAATTCTCAGGACGAAGGTAAGTGCTCAGTTAGCATATCTATTAAAAGTCGGCTCTATTTCCAGCTCTCGCTTCGGGCCGAGAGAGCGCTGCCTCGGTTCGCCAGCCGGCAGGCGAGGCGGGAGGAGAGGAGTGGGCTGGCCAGGCCGCCGGCACCTCCCGCGCTGGCTCAGCTTGCCCCAGGATTGAGCGCTTCTAGGTCGGAGCTGGAAAGTCCTGCCATAGCATACGGCCTGAGCGACGGCGGCCTTCGGAGCGCTTCTTCCACTTCATTTATTTACAAATAAGCACAAAATCATTAACAACCGAGAAGGGCCAGTGCTCCAAAATTACAACTTGGAATCACCGGAAACTCCGTTCTGAGTTCCAGACCTTGGTCTGTTCCCCTTCCAATAACCATCTCTCCCCTAATATGCCTTGATTTAACAATCTTTCCAGAGCCCAACATCAGGAGATGTTTTAATTAGGTAATTCATTAGTGAGTCAATACAGACATTGATATATTCTTTTAGCTCAAGTGGTTAAGTACTAATTTCGAAATGATTATAAAACACCCGAATAGGCAACGCATCCTAATTTTAATTTATATGCAAATCAATTGGTTCATCTTTAACTCCCTTATAAAAAAAAAACAATTATGGTATTGTAGCTTCGGAGGTAGGATCAGACCTCCTGAATAAATTTGGAAACAAGACCTGGACTGAGAAGAAAATTTTGAACAGCCAACAAATCAATAATGTTTGAGGCAGTTAAACATCTCTAGCCATTGGTATTTACATACTCGCTTGTTTTCAGATAAGGAGCTGGGGAAATTGCTTGCCAGAACTGAAATCATAATCAAGAGTGAAAAAAGTAAATGGTAGCATGCAGCCAGTCACCGCAGGCTTGAAAATAATACTGTACCTTTCCTAAATCCTAACTCTTGGGTGAGAGGAAGTTGGCAGAGGTCACCCCACATTTATCCTCGGTTTTGCCCTGCTTTGAGCACAAAATGCTATGTTTTCCCTGACAATATGCTCCTTATTCTAACAGTTCTGTCACTTGCTTCAAAGTGTTAGAGGGAGGGGCATAATTCAGAATCTCACTAGAATTTTTCTGAACCCATGTAACCAGCACCACTTTTCCTATGCTTATTTATTGGGGGGAGGGTTGCCTTATGTCTAATTCTCTGTCCCCCCACACATTAAACCTGATCATCAAAAAAGACAGAAGGAATGGCGGTGGAAAATGGTGCAGTGCACAGGTTAATTGGAGGATTATTATCTTTAGACATAGTTCAAAATTTTGGAAAATTGAAAAGAACATTTACTTCTGGGGAAAAAAAATTTTAAGATGTTCTAGAACAGTGAATCTCACCAGGCGATCCGCACTGGAGTTGTTTATGTAAAAGTGTAACATCCTTGAAATTCACTGATACATAAGGTCAGTGTCTCCCCACCACGGCTCCCAGCCAGGCGATCTGGCCCTTAAGGAGCTGATACCTTTGATGCTACAATCTTGTTTACATCTGCAGGGCAGGGAATTGCTTGCTTTGCTTGGACGCTCCCTCCACCCCCTTCTAATTTGAAGTAATCGGAATCTAAATACAACTGCCATGGCCCACTCTTCCATTTCTGCTCCGATGAGAGAAAAACCTGAAATCCACATCTTAGATCAGCTCGGTGGTTTGTAGCACACACACACACACACACACACACACACACACACACACACACACACACACCAGCACCCTGCCTTTCCTCTGCATGCCTAATGTATTCCCTGGTGGTTCTGGGCATTAATTAGTTGTTTAATAGGAGTATGACTAAAAATGTAAAAGAAGGATTAGGAGCGTGAAACGTATGTCCAGCTCCTTCCACACACTCGAGGAGGGAATGAGAATCATTCTGTATCTTCTATTTCTCCAGGAGCCATTTGCATTTCCCACCAGCTGCTCACTTCAGCTGCACTGGCGCTGGGCGAGGCGAGGACCCAAAAGCTCGGCGCGGTGTCTGCGGCGGCCGGGACTGGGGTTAACCAGCCCCTGGCGGACGAGACTCCAGACAGAAGGGGGACGAGGGGAATGTGAGCTTCCCAGAGCTCCTGCATCCCAGCCCCAGTTGCAAACCTCGGAATACTGAAAGGGGGAGGGGGTGGCACGCGCTTATCTGCGTGTCTCTCCAGTGCAGTCCCTTTCTCTTTGCCTTGTCTCCCCGGGCGTCTCTGACTCTGTCTCTGGTTTTCTCACTCTTTCCCCACTTTTCCGTGAGATTCTCCATCCTTGCCTCCAGATGAAGGCGAGGCTGTTCTGCTCTGAGCATGTCTGAATCTCTATAAAAATGAAAAGAAAAGGAGGCAGACATTAACCCATAACTCAGAGGGCTGGGGAGGCGGCAAAAAATCTTTGATGAGTAGGGAGGAAAATGTCTTTCTTGGACTAAATTATGTGGTTGTGACCTTAGATCTCAGTCGTGGGACTTGGAGAGATTTGATTTTCTTACTTCAGCAAGATTTCAGAAATCAGAAATAGAAATCCTCCCAGACAGAGGGGAAATAAAAGTAAAAACAGCACGTGGGCATTTCCCCCTCATTTCTCTCCCCTTAAATAAAACTGTCTTGAATTTCCACCGGTAAAGAGAGAAAGTTTGAGTTTTCATGGATGTTATGTGGAGGTTAGAAATGGCTTAAAAATCTAGACCTCTCATCAGTTTTCTTCCTGGCTGAAGAGGCTAACCCTTTCCATAAAATGAGTCCATCTGTCGACTGTTAGCTATTTCAAAGTGAAGGGATTTAGCACTCAAAACAAATTGAGCAAGTTTGTTTGCCTGTTTTTACTGCTAACTCAAATGAATTCAAAACACGGAGTAATTCAAGAAAACACATAACATATTCCAGACAGCTCCCAAATGTAGGGAAAGCCCAGCACCTATATGGTGACCTGGGTTATTTTAAACGCCAGGCTTTCAAAGATGTATATATTTCACACACATTCTCCCGGTGTCATTATATTTTCTTAAAATTGTGAGATTTGGTATATTGACGTAGGAAGAGCAATACATCTTTTAGAGGGGATTTTATCCTCTCCTGAGACCCAAAGATGGGGGGCCTCTCTAGTGGGGGGCCTGGTTGAGTTTTGCTCCTATGCAGAAAATAATATTGGTGAGAATATAGGACCAGGAGCTGTGGTTGCTTTCCCACACTTTCCAAAAACCAACATTAACAGGATGCCCTAGAGACTGAAAGAACTTTGTCCAATATGCCTGGCAGAGCCTTCCCACCTGGTCTTCCAGCGAATCGTGTTTATATTCCTACCACTCAACGGCAGGGCACAGCGAAAATATCTTCTGGCCACCAAAACTTTACAAGCCCTTGCTGGAGCCAAGAAATCGGAAAATCATTTAGAAGTAGGGCACCCTTCGGCGAGCGAGGGGCAAATGCCCCTTCTGTTTTGACCCTTCTATTTTCACACGTTCTTCGATTTTTAGGAGCAAATGTGGATTTGAGGGGAGCTTCCCTTCCCACCCCCACCACCATCCCTTGCAATTTAATACCATGCTCGCCAGGAACCTTAACCTCGTCATTTTAAAAAATGAGATAGCCGTGACCCGGAGTGAACTTGTTGAGTGTAAGTACAGCAGAGGAAATTCTAGACTCCATGAGTACCCGAGCCTTGTCCAGCGCCATTCCTTAGTGCACACCGGTCAGTGCGCGGCCGTGCCCACCTGCGCGCAGACACCGGGTGCTATGCGCCTGGTCCACTCGCCTGGACCTCAGCACGCTGTTGCAGCCGGCGGTGCTGGGCCAGGCATCCTGGCCTTCCGCAGAGGACGAGCCGGTAGCTCCCTTCTAGCTGTCTCCTTCCTACCCTCTTCCCAAATGCAGTCATCCCACCGACCTCCTGCTCATCCCACTTTTCCAGATTTCTCCTGTCATCCTCTCTCACCCCGTCCCGCAACCTACTCTCCAGCTTCCTATCTTCCTCCGCAATCCCTGGTATCTATGAACTCTTTCCTCACCCTTGAAGGCCTGAAAGAAGGTCACACGCAGGCATATTCAAACTCACACCCTACAAGCCTCGCCCCCAAACAAACCCAGGCACACTGTCCTTTGTTCCATTTCTTAGTCCACTTTCTCTGTCCCTCCCTTCCTCCCCGTCCGGGTTTCCACACACACGCACACGCACACTCCAGGAGAACGTTTCTCCCCGACGTCTCCCCGACGCCCTTGCCCTTCCCCTCTGATTTATGAGAGCTCCTGGTTTGGCGCAGATTCCTTTTTCTTCTCCTCCTCCCATCCTCCTTTCTTGTCCTCCTTTCCACAGTGGGAGTGCTCGCGCCTGCTGCTCAGTCTGCTCCTGTCTAAGCGCCCTGCCCGGCTCCCTCGCCTGCTTTCCTTCCCCGGGCTCCTCCTCGGGCTCCCGGCTCCTTGGCCCGCTGGCCTTCACCTCCCGCTCCTGCCGGGTTTCCCGTCGCCCCTGCTGGCTCCCCCCGCGCCCTCCCGAGCGCCGCGCTCGCTCCTTGATCGCCCGCCGCGCTGCCGGCTCGGCCGCCCGCCCGCCCGCGCGCCCGCCACTGTGCAGTGGAGTTTGGTGGAATCTCTGCTGACGTCACGTCACTCCCCACACTGAGTCGGAGCCGAGGGAAGAGAGAGGGATGAGAGCGAGGGAGGGGAGAGAGTGCGAGAGCGAGCGAGCAAGCTGGAGTAGAGCGGAAAGAAACTGCCAGTGACGGCTAGATTCCGGAGGCCGCTGCGCGCCCTTGGACCCCCTCGGAACTTGGCACCCTCGGGAGCCCCGCAGTCCTCTCGGCCCGGGCTTCTCGGGCGCTGGCGGTGCAGTCCGCGTCTCGGTTCGCTGGAAATCTCTCCGGGACGCGGCGGGACGCGCAGACTGCAGCTCTCTCCCGGTAGCCGGTAAGTGGAGGCCGTCTCTCCCTCAGGGATGTGAGATAATGCGAGTTTGGAAATTTGTTCCACTTTGAAGAATCTTCACCGTAGGTGATTTGTGGCTCTTGGGGGCTGTCTTTCCCCCGAGGTAACGCAGTTGGCAGACAGACCTTGCAAAGCCCTGTTCCTCTGGTCCCCAGCCACAGACACTAACAATCTATGGGGTGCTGAAGTCGAGTGGGAAGCGAGACCATGGCTGGCATTTAAAAGGAGGTATCTTCCCTTAAATCTTGGTGCCAACACCGCAGGGACAAATCCTCAGACGGAGGATTAGCATTCTCAAGATAAAGGGACGGGTACAAAGTTTCAGCTACTGGAAGATTAGCCCCCTTCCCATTGTTACCAATTGGGAAAAAGATTCCATCTTAACTGGCAGTTAGTGACCTCTTAGGCCCAAGCGAATTACCTGGGAGCCAGGCCTGAATGCCAAGCTCACACAATTACTTCGGATTATAAATCCTTTAAATTGATTACCAGTCAACTCCAATCTTGCACTTTGGGAAATACATTTTAAATGGATACAGGGGAGAGGACCTTTTTCCAACCATCCAGTAAGGAAAAAATTGTGATTATAAATCTGAGAAATATGTTCCTCTTTTTATTACAATTTAATGATTTTATTTTCCTTAGCAATTTAGAAGTCAAACCATCATAGGATCCTGTGATTTTTATTTTAGTTGTGCAAGCAATATGTATTAAACTAATTTTTTTTAAATTTTCATGGTACTTTTACTACCATGAATTAAAATAATATTGGAGTTCATACATTCTAAAATATTTTATGAAAAATTAATTTGATTAAGAGATATTTCCTCACATTCTTCTTAGGCCATTAATAAGAATTAAAGTTGCTTTTAACATCATTTTAGAGGAAATCCATCTAAAAATACAAATACCAGTTGTGTAAAGGAAACAAAGCACTTAAGCAATATAGGCTGAGGATTTTTGTTGATATCACATAAAATAAGCATACAAAGTTTCTATAATCAAACTTTGCCTAAAAATGAAATAGCTACTTCATGTATCGAATGTTTTGCTTTACCTCAACAAAACAACACTTAAATTATTCAGGTGCTTTGTTCCTCAAGTTGACCATGTTTGTCCCCAAGTGTTCCTAAATCACCAATATTAATTGGTTTAAAAGAAGGCTTAAACTGCTAAAATACAGAACTGCATTAAGCAGTATTTTAATTTCCTTAAATGATTATCCACTGCAAATTAATTTACTGACTAATCTCACTAATTTAGTTCATTTAAAACATATGTTCTTACCATGTTTATTTTTAAACTTTCATTAAAGATTTTGTTATAGGATAACAATGTGAATTGAAAAGAGGGAAATGTGAAAGGATGTGGAATTATTAGGACTATGTTTCATTCCTACAATTTCATCTTATGGCAATCATCAGAAATTATTTTTAAGCAAATTGTTTTATTTCTTAGGGCTTCCCTGCTTGCGTTAGCCAGTGTAGTTCAGGGTGTTCCCATTAGCTGTGTTATGCTTTTTAGTGAGCTCACAATAGAAAACTCCAGTTGACCAAAACAAGATTGCCTGGCATATACATTCCAACCAGGACATGAACTTTTAGGGTGAGAACAACTTTCCAACAGGAAAAGTTGCTCATCTTAATTTGTGAGATTAGCCACTGAAGCCAGTCTCTAAATCCGGCAGCCAAATTTGTCTTGTAAGACTTGTCTTGACAGGGCAAGTTTAAGGATCAGCAGGCGGGAGGGAATTGGAGGTCTGTTTTAAAAAATTACCTTCCCCAGTTATTTAGATTCAATTCATCTAGCAGGTTTGGTCATTATATGAAGGAAAAAAAGTGCAAATCTCAGGACTCATTTTGACTGCAAAATAAATCCCCAAGTCACAAGGACATGTAGGAGTGAACTAAGGAACATGCCTTGACCTTCTTTTAAGCCTTTAGTGAGGAGTTCTTGAAGATTTGTTTTGTATTGCTTTGTTTGGTCTTCAGCACAGAAGCGTGGGAGTGGGGGGGCGCACGGAGAATGTGTGATAATCGACTGAATTTACAATGAGCAATCCGATCTTTTTCTTTTGTAGATTTTACTATTTTAAAAAATAAAAACTATCTGCGGTTACCATCTGCAAAGCTCTGGCTACCGGCTAATAATACAGCCAATTCAGAAGTTAAAAAAAAAAAAAAAGATTATCGAAATGATGATGACATGCAAATTTTCCCCTAAATTATCATAAGTAAACATTTGAAGTCTGGACTAATAAAATCCCATCTGTGTTACTTCATATCGAGTTAGTAGAAAGCTGTGATAATGAATTTTGTAATATCTCACGAACAGACATCTCAATCAGGGACTAATCCTGTGATTTTACTGCAGAATCACTAAATCTGGAACCGCCAAACTGCTACTTCTGGGCCCCCGGGCCGGCCAGGATCGGCAGAGCCCCCGCCCGCGTCCACCCGCGTCTCCAGGCGGGTGAGGGAACCGCCTGGAGATCCCCACCCCTTGAATCCCCAGGCCGCTGCGCTAGGCAGCGACCTTGGCCCGAGGCCCCTGGGTCCCAGCTCCTTCCAGGAGAGGCTGAGGAACCTAGAAATGCGACTTAGGCCAAAGCCAGACCCCCCAGCTCCCTGCCCAACTTCTGCCCCTCGAGCAACCGGGCAAAAGCCCGCCCGAAGCCCCAGCCCTGGATCCGAGCGAGATGTCCCCTCCCGCCGCCGGCGTACCCTGGTTAGCGTGGAGCGAGGCAGGCGCCGAGATCCGAGGGGCCTGAGGAGCTGGGACCTTCATTCTTTTCTTCTGTCTTTAAAGCAGCCGCCGCTCTTCTACCCACCCCGACAGAGCCCCCTCGCCACCCACCTCTCCCGGTTTGCCTGTGGTGGAGAAGTGGGGGGCATTAAACGCCTGGCTCGCTGCGTTGTGGTTGGAAATTTAAAAAAAGATTTGGTTTGCCGGGGAGGAGAAGGGGGAGAACTGGGGGAGCCTTTCTCTCAGAGCTATTTCTCTACCCTTGGCGGGCAGTAAACCCTCCGGGGACGTTTGCCCGCTCTCCTCAGTCTAACTCATTCCACCTCGGTTCCCCTACTCTGCGATCTTAAATCATACTTTAGGGTAAATAAATGACCGGGTGAGTATCTCCAGGGGAAAGTGTGGCTAAATATGGAAAAGTGGCTTCTGATGGAGGAGAGGCCCGAGGCCAGCCCGCTCTGGGGCATCCTAGGCCTTGGAGTCCTGTTCGTTTCAGAATTACAGAAAATCAAAGCGCAGGGGTGGGGGTGGGGGTTCTATCTAGGACAGGAACAAGTTGACTGACACTCTATAAATGTTTACTGAGCTTCAACTAACGGACAAGCACTGTACTGGCCTTCGCACACAGCTCCCCATGGAGAAAGTCCTCTTCACCCAAATTTTGTATCCCCCTCTAAGGTTATCCTCGTGTTCAGACGGGCTTTTAACCTCTGACACAGGCACCCCTGTGAGTAGTTCCACAGCTTGCGTTCCCAGAACACTGTGGCTTTATCGGCCAAGAGCCCCTGGACCCATCGGCAGCAACTCTGTAGAGAGATCCAACCCCACCCCCCACCCCCACCCCACCCCCCGCCACACACACACATACACATACACACACACACACACACACACACTTTGGTAAACATTCAGATGTCCAGGACCGGGGGCAAGGGTGGGGATGAGGCTGAGCTCGTGCTGCCAGAGACTGTCAGGTCCGAGAAACACTCTTGAAACCTAGTACGGAGAGGCACCTGATGGCTTGTGTTGAAGTCGTCTGCCCCACAGGTAGCCTCCTCCGAGCCCTGTGCGCCCGCCCGCCGCCGCTTCTCACAGCCCTCCTTCTCTTGTTTTGCAGGTAACGGGGAATGGAGACCAACTGCCGCAAACTAGTGTCGGCGTGTGTGCAATTAGGTAAGAGTCGTTTCTTCCGTCAGGGTCAGCCGACCTGAGACCGCGCCACGCGAGGGCGGCGAGAGGGCACTGGTCTTTTGGCGAGGCCGCGCGAGGGGCGCTTCCCGGAGGGACCGGCCAGGGCAGAAAGGAAATCAGAACCTGGACGCCGGGGGACTCTCCTAGTGGGGGGCTGTGGGTGGGGAGGGAGCCGCGCGCCGCGTCTCCAAGCCTCGGGCTTCCTTGTCGCGGGAGCCCGTGGAAGCCCGGGAGGCGAGGAGACAGAACATCGCCCTGCGCCGGGTTGCCAGACGGTCCAGGAGACTGGTCCGTCCTCCGCTCTTTCCTCTAACTGGGTCTTTGCTCTTTGTCCCTCTCTCTCCTCGCTCCTGCCTCCCTCCCCACTCTCTTCGACACCCCGATACTTTCCCCCGCCGTCTGGGGCGTCTCTCTCCCTGCACGTGGGGCGGGCGCGCGTGGCCCAGGCGTGCAGCCGGCGGCCGTTGAATGCCTCTTCTCCAAAGACTCCGAAATCAAAAAGGTCGAGTTCACGGACTCTCCGGAGAGCCGGAAAGAGGCGGCCAGCAGCAAGCTCTTCCCGCGGCAGCATCCCGGCGCCAACGGTAAGACCTGGAGCGAGACGCAGGCCGAGCGCTGGACGCCCGCCTCCCGGCCTCCGGGGCTCGAGTGAGGCGCACGCGGGCGAGGCCGCCAGACGGGGCGCGCCTGCTCGGAACTTAAGACACTTGGCCTCCGGTTGGGACGGGAAGCAGCCGTCCAAGGAACCTTAATTCCTTTTTCCAAATTTTACTGCACTCCTGAGACCCATCACCTCTCCCTCTCCCTCTCTCCTGATGATCTCCTGATGTGTGGCCGGATCTACGCACACCCCGAGCTACCTCCGTGCCTCTAGCTGGCGTGGAAAAGTGGTCCAACAGCGACCTCTGTCGCTCACTACGTCCCACTGCATGCAGCACCAGCAGGGCCCACCCAGTCCCGGCGGCCCTGGGCCGCGCCAAGCCCAGGCTTGTGGGTGCGGGGTTTACCGCGGAAGGCTAGCACGCGAGGCTTGGGTTAGCATAGGTTCGCCCCGGTGGCGAGGTGGAGGAGCTGACAACAGCCTTACGGAGCCTGAGGGCAGCGACTGCACGCAGCAGCTGAGGGTGGAATGGAGTGTGTGACCCTGTGGCACCACCTACCTGGGGTGCTGGTTGCAGGGTCTGGGTTTTGGCGGTGCGGTCGATGGTCTGGTTTCACTCTGAGAGAGTCAAGGGCTATTGCTGCTGGAAGTCTGCACGCTTGTGTAAAACAAAACGTCCTCTACGCACAGACCTTGTTGAAGTGAATCGTGGTCTTTAAGGATGTGTGAGAGAGAGAGACAGAGGGGTTGAAGGGACAACCTTTCCTTAGGAATACAAGAAAAACTCAAATTTGCCGTTCGTCTATTGTCCATGTTTTCCAGGCTCCTTAATAAGTAAGTGCCTATGCTTACGAGGTTGTTGACCTTTGATAATGTGAGGACATAACCACCCTCCCCGCCCCCCCCCCAAACACACAGACCTCCGCCCCTAACCACCACTTTCTGGATTAAAATGTAAAGATACGTATGTAATATGTGCTAGAGGGGGGGCGAATTGGGACCCCCACCAAGTAAACTTGCCAAGAAGAAAACAAAGGCTCCGCATTGGGCTTCCCAGTGAATGGGAGAGAAAAGCACCTTTTGTTGGAATAAAACGCCCAAAGTGGTATGGAGTTAACCGGTCTCGACACCGCGAAATATCACTAGTTCTCCTGCTGGGCCAGTTAAATGCTCACTTGTACGGGATTAACCCCATGGGGTTAAATGGGGCCTTGCAGAGATAAAGTCGGGTGATTTCTGTCATTAAGATTGTGTTAAATTCTTCTTCTGTTTGATTATCGGTCGTAAAAATAAATTATTACACCGGAGTATGTTTGGGATATGGTTAAAAATCAAGAGGAGCGATGATTCCCGGAGAAAATGCTTTGTGCGGGTTGAGCCCTGGCTCCGGACGGACTAGGGGAGCTTCCCAATGTCGCTTCGCACAGCGCGGGCTGGCCGCCGCCCAGCCGAGGCTGACATTTATCCTGCTTTGGGAGCTGAGAGATGCCAAATGTCTCCTCCTCTTCTCACCCGCATCTACCCGTTTCTTGCCCCCCAGGAATGGTTTTGAGGACAGGTGGTTGCCACGGGAGTTAAGGACCTCTTAACCGAGAAGCGTGAGGTGGGATGTGGGCTTCCTAGGTGGGCAAGAAGTGGGGGAGAGCCGGGGAGTCCTGTTGGCCCCAGTCACATCCTGGACAGGTGGGCCTGGGTGTTTGCTTTTAATAATTAGCAAGTAAATAAAGAGCTAGAAATAATAAACGATTTTTCTTAACCCTTACGTTCAGGCCCGGATTATTTTAGTGCTGGGAAAGGCTCTTCTCCACACAGCCAATAGTGTGTTTTCTGCCTTTTGAACTGAAGAAGAAAATTGCTGCCCAAACATGTTTAATGCCATTAACTAAGAAGAGACACGTGATAGGAAAAAATGCTGAAAATCTTGATGTTATTGGCTTTTAGGGAATTGGGTAGACCAAAAATGTCACAGGAGTGGGCAAAGCTATATAGTACCACTGAAGGAAGGTTGCCAGAGTCCCCTTACTGAATATAAGTAAATTTAACTTATGGAATATGCAAACTCCTAGCCACAGCTTCCTTTTAAAAAAAAAAAAAAGAAAAGATTTATTTCTCCTTTTTAATAGGTTTTATTTGCTTTTTAAAAGAAAAAAATGTTTATAATAACATGCAATTTTCAAAAGGGCCATGATATCCTATTATTGGCACTACCCTCTCCTCATTTCCCCAAAACACCCTGTCCTCACTGAAGACTGAAAATGTTCTCTGAGTTGACAGGGTCGACCTCCTGGAGGCCCCGACTCTGTGTCCCATCCCAGTTGAGTCCCCATTCTCTTGATATCCGTTGGAATGACCCAACGTCTGGCTCGAACCCTTAAACAGGAGCGGACAGGAAGCAGGCTGAACACCTCCTAAAGCCAGAGATTTGAGAGAGGGTGGAGAGAGGATTGGCTAGGTTTGGTAAGTGGAGAGAGGAAGAGTTGACAAGTTAAACAGTATCTTCTCTCCCCTTCCCCTCCCTCCCTTACAGAAAGGGCAGAGGCCCGCTTGGAACGTCTCCCTAGAATAGACGGCCTTGGCTTTCCTTCCCTTTGGGTGTCCCAAAGCGAGTTTCCGTTCGGAGTAACTCAAAAAGTTGTCTTGACCTTCAGGAAGAGGATGGAATGATCCTTCCCTGTCAATAACCTTTAAATTTCAGGGTAGTGACCCTGGATTGGGGGCTGTAATCCACCGACCTGCCGAGATCGGTCCAGCGCCTGGCTTCGCGACCAGACCTGGGGCGGGTGTCTTCCCCGGGCCTCCCCCAGCGATTCGATTAATTTTTAAATCGTTGAGCTGAAAGTGTTCGACCCGGGCCTCTGGTGTGCGCAGACTTCCTTCCCTAGGGACGAGGACTCCAAGGCCCAACCGCGACACACACCGCCTCCCGAGGCAGCAGTCAGGTCCCCGTCTTCCTCAGAGCACCCGGGGTAAACCCGACTCCTTGACGGCCGCAGAGCCCCACTCATTCAACCACCAAGTTCTCGCCAAGCACATTCACCACTGATACCTAATGTCCCCCAAAGCAAATCACCCGATTTCTCTGCGCATTACCAAACGACTTTAATGCTAACAAGCAGACCTGCTAAAGCAGCCCAGACCACCTCTAGCAAAAAGTAAAATCGCGCTGCGTGGGGCGGCGCTTGGACCTGAGTTTAGTCAGAGAGAAAGGGGGGTATTTAAAAGGGACGGGGGTAATCTTAGTGCTAACAAGGGGCAGGGGACCGGGACGTGCTGGAGGAGAGGGAGGAAGGGCGGAGGTGGGGAAGGAGAGCATTCCTTTTTTCTACTCACAACCCACCCCGCGCCAAATCTGCAGTTTATCCGCAGAGCTGCCTCTCCTATGTGTGTGTGGATGTGTTTTCCCCAAGAGGGGAAATTGTCCGAAAGTAGTCAGTCCCCAGCGGTAGGCAGTCGTGACGAGTCGCGTTCTTCGGTACCGACGCGGTGCGCGCTCAAAGTTGCGCGGGGCTGGCTCGGCAGTTAACCCGCACCGCCCGCCGTTAATATATGCAGCAGTTGTTAGAGCGACTCCGGGGAAAAGGAAATGTATAACGAAAGCTTATTCGTGAGCAGGAATATACTAATGGAACAATCTGATGTCTTCTTAATCCTATGTAAAAAGCTTTGTCGTCTTCCTAATATTGACTGAATGGGTAATTAATGGCTCTTCATCTAGGCGAATACCCTATAATCCAAAGATAGGCAAAAGACAACAAGCCCAAGGTAGAAGACAAAAGGCCCAACTGCGGTCGCCACCCTCCTCCCTCCCACCCTCCACTCATGGTCTTCAAATGGGAAAGTTTCCTCTCAGGAGAAAAAGGCAAGAGTAGGAGAATATACATACCTTTCCCAAGCTAGATTTAACCACAGAATCTGGCTGCCCAGCTCCATACTCCACTACTACGTCTCTCCCCCACCAACCCTTCCTTCTGCCTTTCTTTCTTCTCAGTTCCTCTAGAAACACCCCCCAACACACACACACACATTGTGGCCCAGTTCAGCACCTTTCCCCCAAAGGCACCCATTTTTCATTTAGGGAAGCGATTGATCATGGAGGACCAATATTCTCAGGCAAAGAATTGAGTGCCTTTCTGAAAAAGATAGAGATTCCATTCTTTTACAACCCAAGGCAGACAATCAGTGAGGGCTAAGGTAGTTGGGAGGGGAGGAAAGAAATTAGAAGGAGAGGTAGTAGGCAAAATTATGTATACGTGTTAAAGAGTGATCAGGAGTGATGGAGTCAACTCCACTGTGAGGATCTGACATGAAGAGTGCCCAAGATTCTCCCAGCGTGTTTTTAACAGGCTGACATTTTAATTTAAACCTTTAGAAGTAATATATTACTTGGGTTACTACAATAAGGTAGATTCCTTTCTTTTTTTTCTTTTTTCTTTTGGTCAGCTGACAGCTTTTAAAATATTATTTCGCTAGGGAAATAAAAGCTTCATCTCAGATTATAGGTGGGTATTTTTGGATTTATGTGATTTATGGTCACCATGACAACTAATGCTGAATGTTAGCTACCAGCATGTCTGGGAGAGGGGAAGACAGAAAGAAGGGGAACAAGAGAAATAGAAAGGGAGACAGACATGAGCAGGAGAGGGGAAAATAGAGAAAAAATAAAGAGAGAAGCGTTTCAATCCAGTTTTTTTTTTTTTAAAAAGTGGCTTTAGTTAGTCCTCTGTCACTTCTGTCTCTCTGAACCTGGATATTGATGTTTATTCATTCCTTGTCTCTCTTGTATCCCATACACAAATATACCATTCTCTTTATTTTATTTTTCTACGTGTAGTTGTGTTCTGCGATTAAATGAGCACCTAATAAACCTGTAGCATTAACAGGCTGCTGTGAAAAGGCACTACAGCATGTGGGTTTAGTGATTGCAGCACCCCCACTAACATGACCCAGAGCTTCCTCTAATCTCTGGCTCTTCTCTTCCCGTGCTAGTGTGGGATGAAGAGAACCCCCGAGCAAGTTACTGCAGACTTGAAGTGGTTGTGCAGGGGTCAGAAATATGGGTACCATTTGCAGGGACCCAGAGAGGGTGGGTGTTGCTCAGTACCTCTAGAGACTTCTGAATCTGAAAGAACCTGCCACTTTTTGCAATCCTGCACTTTTAAAAATTGCATTTAGGGAACTGGGGTGAGGGGTGGATCAGTCACAATAAACCTTTAATTTCTGGGTGTTCCAGCTGCATGGCTCAGGTCAGGGAACAGCAAAGAGGCCCTTTCCAGCATATTTTGTGTGCAGAGAAAAGCCAGGCAGAGGAAGGAGGGGAGGCAGAGCCACTTCTCGGGCAAGGTGCAAGGTCTCCCTCTGAGCTCTGCACCTTACACCGCATGCTCATGCACACACACGCACACACACACACACACACTCATGCCTGTCACGAGCCTTCAAGCTGAGTCTGGCAGGATTTCATCCTTGAGCTAACCTGGACCGTAGCAAGACTCCCACCCCTCTAAGCCTGACAGCGCAAGGAGACATCTAATTTCACTGTCTTCCAGATGAGCTTTGAGGACAGACTTTCCCCCCCCAAAGTCTCGCGAGTCACTAGCTTGGGTCCCAGTTCACATCTCTGCCGCCCGCTGCGGAGAGTTTAGTGGTGCTGTCTAACCCCTCTCGTTGCGATGGCCAGAGGGCCTTTGTGCAACTAACACTAAAGAGTGTGAAATTAAATAAGACCTTAAGACTGGTAATCGGTGGCAAATACCAGCTAGAAACATGCCTAACCCTATGTCACACATTTTCCTCCTCAAGGGTCTTTCTTTGAAAGAATAAGCAAGAAAACCTGATCAAAACGATATCTTATGAGTGGAAAATCCAAACCCACACTGGGCTTCCTGTCCTCTCCCCACCCCAGCCGTGCAGCTTCCCTGAACCGACTATGCTGATTTTTTTTTTTTTCTGGAATGACAATTTCTGTGATGGCTGCTGAAGACATAGTCATTTCTTTTTAAAAAATATTTATTTGTTTGGCTGCGCTGATCCTTGATTGTTGCATGTGGGATCTAGTTCCCTGACCAATGATCAAATCTCGGCCGCCCTGCACTGGTAGTGCAATCTTAGCCACTGGACAACCAGGGAAGTCCCACAGTAATTTCTAGAACCAGTTAAAGAGTGGGGTGGGGGATAGGTCACATAATAGTAGTGTTGAAATTGCAACATACCTAAGATTCCCTTACTTCCAACTCCTTTTTCATCTATACTGCCCATACCTGTGCACCCACAAGTTTTTTGTAGACTAAATCTAAAAATTGCCCACTACCACTACAGTTTTAACTGAAAAGTGTTTCTTGTACTACATACTTGCTTTTCCTCTTCTAAACTTTTCATGCTGGAGCACCCCTACCAACCATGGAATGAACATGTTGGGCCTCGAAGTGGTGTCACCCAGTATCAATGTGTAAAGTGATTTGAAGATTAGGAGGGAGTTAAAACTCTGCCTAGAAAAATGCAAAGAAATACCTCCCCTGCTCAGTTGGGGGGTGGGGGAGGATATATTATGTACATTCATTTCTATCTATAGAGAGGTATATGCATGATTTTTTTTTCACTTAACCAGAGTTCTTCAAATAATTTATCTTTCTTTATTCTCTACTTGACTTTGCAGTGTATCAATACAGTTTAAGATTCCTTATCTTTTTAGACTTTCAGGCTGATCACCACCACTTACAGCGTCTCGTACACTTTGGCACTATGAGGAGCTCTCACCTGCCCTTGGGTTTTTCACCCACTTTGGAGTCTAGGTTAGGTCCTTCAGATGTGTGTATTTGCCTTGAGGAAAGTTTTGTTCATTGACAAAGCCAATGAGCTTAAATCAAAATTCCATGCATTTAATAAGAGATGGGCTTAGAAATCTACATGGCTCTGTGGAGCTTCTCGGCTCTTCTGGGGAGTTTTGAAAATCATTCAGAGCTTTCACCAAAAACTGTAACTCCAGGATTTGAAACTTGAAGAAACAAGGAAGAGAGCATGTTCACTGTGGAGGAGAATCTTTCATTCTCTGATGTGATGGAGTTTCTTTGTGGTATGAAGGCTTGAGCATGTGCTGTTGTGGGGACTACAGCTATGCCGAGGTTTAAGAAAAGGTATTGGAATATGATTAGTAAACATATTGGGCAGAAAAGAGCTGGATTCATATTGACTTAGTTATAGGTCATCGGCTGTCAGTGCAGTGGGAGGAGATATTTACTTTACGCATATACTTTATGATCTTGAGGGAATTAGAGGAAATTCAATAAGAAAATGGCTAGAAACATTTAAAACCCTTATTTAAAAGACTTAAGCAAATTAGAGTCTTATCAGATTAAAAACCACTACAAATGTAAGAGCATTGTCTTCGGTGAAACACTGGGGGGTCTGAGAAGGAGAGTCTACAAAATCTCAGGGATAAAACGCGTCATTTAAGCACCCGATAATGAGCAGAATGTAAATTAATTTAACCTTCTTTACCAACAGGCTGCTTATGTAATATGTATAATTTAGTGATAAGATTTCAGAACCTAATATAGCTGGATGGGTGAGCCTCAGCTAATGCAGACCTGTCACATGGGGATGTGTTCTGCTCTGAGCAGGTGTATGTGTGCATGGAATGGGGTTAACTGGAATAAAAGGTTAAAAAACCAGAAATGCTGATTTAAAGCGTCCTATAAAGAAAGCTCCTCCTGTTAGCTAAAAATCTTCTTACACTAGGATGATACTTTGGGCAGAGACTATAGAATTCTCATTTGGTCCCTTTGGACTGCTCTCAAGCTTGTTTAAAATGGGGGAGGAGTTGCAGATACCATGAGGTGGGGGAGCAGGGCAAAGGAGAGACACATAAGTTACAAACATATTTGTTGTCTGCTTTATCCACTCCACCTCAAACTGAATGAGTTTCTCAATCTTGGGAACAAGGACAAGGAGGGAGTTTTTTGAAGATACCTCATACTGGCGTTGCAAATCATTGACTGTAATGTCAAACAAATACACATTCAGGAATGATAACACTAACTCCACAATAAAGCAATCGTCAATGCAGAAACCCAGGGGAGATTAGTTTGTGCTCTTCAGCTGACCTAAGCCAGAGGACAAAAGGACTTTCACAAATTATTTTGAATGATATCTTTGAATTTCTTTCTTTAATTTCTGTGGAAACAGTGCTATAAAGATTTACGTGTCCCCAAAGGTGTTTTTTCCTTTTGTCTCAAATAAATGAACAAGGCTTTACTTTTCCTTGCTGAGTGTCCTCCTAGGCTTTTGCCCTTCACCCACAGCCTACTGTCTCTGCCTGCTTGTACTCCAACAATTCAAGACAGCCTTGAGCTCCCTAGGAATAGAAAATGCCTTCAAAATTATCCTTGAAATTGGTTATTTGGCAACATTCTTAATTGTATGGAAATTCATTAAAAGCATATTTTATATATAATTAGCTCAAAGTTGTTGATTCTACAGGCTTTATGGATTTAAATATGATTGATAATAAAGTAAACAAGAGAGTCAAATTTAAAGCAAGATTCTCTGTTGGGTTAGGAGGTGCTTAATACAGTGTATAAGGAATTTGAAAGCCCTAGGATATGTGTCTTAATCAACGTTAAGTAGAATGGATAAGCTTTCAGCATTTTAAAAATGCTGGGTTAGAGTTTCTATTCTATTGTGTGTTTTCTGTCTGGGGACTAATAAGCATTACAGAGAACGTGATCTGAGGCGACGTTTTATTCTTGTATAAATCCAGAGTGAACCACCAAACAGTTGTTCGTTTCAAGTCAAGGTAATTTTCTTTTGACGGGTCCATTTGCTTCTGATTTCTAATTTATTAGCCTCTCTTCTTGGGGCTCTGTCTTCTTTGCAATTAAAGTAAAGCTTCTTTAGATTAGCGCCGCAGCATTCACTTGACAGGCTGTTTGGAAAATTTAAGATCGGAGAGATGATTTGTTGGTGTTCTAAATTTTTTCTGGTTTTAAGTAGTACGTCTTCTTTCCTTGCTGGGGGAGAAAAACACCTCTCGGTGGGGAATGAATGTAGTGAGACACAAAAGGGGAGGGGGTGCTGGGTGCCTTGTTGATCCTAGTACCCCTCAGCCTTCGACCTTTCCGCTTTTTCCAACGAGCTTTTTACTCCCAGCCTCGTTTTTCCACCTCCCCACCAGAACTAAAAGCCGGATCGTCTTGGGCCGGGCCGGAGCAGAATTCCCGGGAGCTGGCGGGTGTAGACTCTGCTGGCGCACGGAGGTATTAGCCCGGCCCCGCACATCTGATAGGTGCAGACAAGCTGGTCCCTCTGTCACGGCTCGGGGGCTCCTGATTGGTGTGGAGCCACGTCACTCCAGCCGGCGAAGGGTCTGGGAGGAGGCGGAGGCGGGGAGGGTCGGAGAGGGTTGGGGAGGGCAGCGGCCGAGTGACGTCTCGGCACCAGGAAGCCCGCCTCTGGTTTTAAGATGTTAGGCCAACAGGGAAGCTTGGAGCTGCAGAACTGGTCCGTCGCTCGTCTGGGTGCTGGGAGCTGAGCTGCGGCGAGGCCAGGCTCGAGCTCTACTGCCCGAGGGGGTGTGCGTGCGCGCACCGCGAAGGGTGCGCCCAGAGGCCCGCGCCGCCGCCGCCGCCGCCGCCGCGGGAGATCTAATATCAGCTACCTGTCCCTGTCACTCTTGACCCTTCGCTGTCAGGGCTGCCGCGCGGGGGGCGGGCAGAGCGCGAACGGCGTTAGCTTTCCTTATTGGAGGGGTACGAGGGAGAGGGAGGGAGGGAAGAAAGGGGTCTTTGCCCACTCTCGTTTCGCTTTGGAGCTTGGACGCCTGCTCCCCAAAGACGCTCCGAACCATTCTCTCCTACCCACATCCCCATGTCTCTCCATTGACCCGCTGACTTGCGGCCGCTGGATCCTTTCGCTTGAGCCTTCGCAAGGAGCCGGGCGGCGGCTCGGCTCCAGGACTCCACGCGGGTTGTGTACCCTGCTCTGCCCGCGGCGGCCACCGCGAGGAAACTCCGCGCCTGGAGAGGGAAGCGGAGCAGGCGGCTGCGGCGGCCACGGGGCTTCGGCGGGGCAGCAACCCAGGACTCGTAGGGCGGCGCGCTCCTTCGTCCATGAGCTGCATGAAAGGCCCGCTGCACTTGGAGCACCGAGCAGCAGGGACCAAGCTGTTGGCCGCCTCCTCGTCCTCCTCCTGTCACCATCCTCAGCCGCTGGCCATGGCTTCGGTCCTGGCTCCCGGTCAGGCCCGCTCCCTGGACTCTTCCAAGCACAGGCTGGAGGTGCACACCATCTCTGACACCCCCAGCCCCGAGGCCGCAGGTAAGGCGCCGCGCGGCCCCGAGGAAGTCGGCCCCTCCTGGGGGAGGCGTGGTGGGAGTGGTCGTTCGGCTCGCTCCTCGCAGAACTTCCGGAGCCAGGGTTGTAGGTATCCCGCGTCCCTCCGCTCTGCATCGACTGCTCGGCTCGGGTGGCGCGAACCACGCGAGTCGTTCTGCACCGTCCCCTCCCCCCATTACGACCCTGACCTCCCTTCCTTTTTCTGGGTCACAAAAATCCCAGCATCTTCGTTCTAGACCTTCGGAGGCCTCCTCCCCCCGGCCCTCCCCAACCCTTTCGCGGTCCCTGTTCTGCTCTCGGCTTTCAGCTCCCAAGAAGCTCCGCTTGTTAGAAAAAATAGTTGTGAAACTACGCCTCAGAAGAACAGGCGTTTTTTTTGGTTTTGGGTTTTTTTTTTTTTCTTCTAAAGGGCAGAGGAACTTGGGTGCCTCGCCGAATCCCAAAGCGTACTTTTCCTAGCCTTTGGAAACCGCATCGATATCTGAGCTTTCTACCAGGGGGGGTTGTGTAAAACACGCGCGTGTGGGTGCCCCGAGAGATTTGATGTGTCCGCGCAGAAGAGCATAAATACACTTGAAAGCACAGGCTATAAAAATGAATGTGCCGTCGCAGTGAGATAAACATGTAAATAAAACGTGCGGCGCTGGGGGAGGGGAGGAGATGGGGCGCGCACACCCACACTCACGTCTGCACACCCCGCAGACGCAGCGCTTTCCGTGGCCCGGAGCGGCGGCTCGCACACTCCTCCCCCGCCAGACAGCCCGGCTCTGGCCTCTGCCGCCTGGTCCAGTTGGCGTTGGCGGGTAGCAGGTGGGCATGCTGACGGGGACCTCTGTTTCGTTTTCAGAGAAAGATAAGAGCCAGCAGGGAAAGAATGAGGACGTGGGAGCCGAAGACCCGTCCAAGAAGAAGAGGCAAAGGCGGCAGCGGACTCACTTCACCAGCCAGCAGCTGCAGGAACTGGAGGCCACTTTCCAGAGGAACCGCTACCCGGACATGTCCACGCGCGAAGAAATCGCAGTGTGGACCAACCTAACGGAAGCACGAGTCCGGGTAGGAGACCGCGCGGAGCCAGGAAGGGCGTTGCAGGGATGCCAGCCCTGTAGATCAGGAGGGAAGGTGAAAGGCAGAGCCGTCCGGGAGGGCTCGGGTGGGTGCCTTTGCAAAGGCAGGCCTCGCGGCGGCCCCAATTGCGAGATCACAGCTCCGCCTTCCGAGACCAGCCGCGGGCCTGGAGCAGGCGCCGGGAGCGACTCCGGCTCACCGCCCCGCCACACAGCGCGCTCCCAAACGGGGCCGCTTGCATTCCGCTGAACAGGGCATTGTGTTCCCGGTTTGCATTCGCCAGACGAGCGCTAATAAAATCCCTCCCAGGCCAGGAGCTGAGGACAGGCTGCGACCTGCGCGCATTTAACAAGGAAAACCCGCCTGAGACACGCAAGGGTTGGCCCTCCCTGGAAAACTTTCGCGCCCAGCCTAGCCGGGCCTTTTCTCTACTCGGCTCACCCTCATCACAAGGTCTTTGCGGTTTTTCTGCCACTCAGTTTTCTCCCATACCCTATCCTCTGGTTTTGTGATCTGCGGAAGCACTTTTAATACAGAACTGCTACCCTGCCAGTCCTCTTAGAAAGAAAGGAAAAAAGAAGAAAGACTTTTCTATTTGGTTTATTTATCTTCTCTCAGCAGACTGTTACTCACACCCTTCCTCCCAATTATAATAGCTTTATTAAAGAAAAGGCTTACCTTTGTAGCAAATCTGTACTTAATGAATTGGCAAAAATGAACTTAAATAAATTACACGGTAGCAATATCCTGGTTTGTGCTGGTCGGTGAAAAACTCCAAATTTGTTAGGATTCTGGAAGTAGAAAACACATAGCAGGATCCAGAGGTTTTGCTGTTCAAAAAAAAAATAAAGCTCTGGATGGGAAAAGAGCCCCCAGTTAGAAATGAGAAAACACTGTATAGCACTAATGATGAAAAGAATAAAGACCAAAATGTGCTCCCAAAGCAGAGAGAGGAAGGCACTCTGAGTGGCATCTGTGTAGGGAATGAGGCTAAGCTAGTGGATAAAGGAACCAGGATGAAGTTGGAAATGGTTTTAGTTTAACAGCGCAGACCTATGTTCAGACCCGGGCCGCGTGGTTTTTGCGCAAGGTCAGTTTCTCTTAGCTCTCCTGCGCATCTGGGGAACGGGCCTAGCACGTACTCTTCTCCCCGGGGCAAAGTTTAGGCGGCCAGGGTAGAAAAGGCAAGTAATTTAAATGAAAACAATCTATGTGGTCTCCGGAACCCTTCAGAAAAGCCCTACCCCACCCTCTTCGGCTTTTCAGCTGTCCCTCTCGAGTCCTTTGCCGCCGCTGCGCTGGGCTCTGGCTCCCTCCGACTGCCTCCTTCCAGGCCCGCTGCATGTCCAGCCAAGTGGGGAATGAAGCTTGCTTTTTATAGCTGTCGGGTGCAAAGAGGAAGGGGGATAAAAAGGAAATCGAGAATGAAAGGGGAAAAGAGGGGGAAAAAAAAGCGGATTAGGCGGCTGGGCCTGGCTGAGATGTGTAATGTGAAACATCACCGGTGTCAGCTCGGAAATCTCGGGCCAGGCCTCGCTCCAATACACAAAAGCCGCCGTCTGGGGCGACGGGCGGGCCGATGTGGATTGAGAACGGGGTTGCGTCTGGGCCATCGGACGCAGGTGGGGGCTGGCCGGGCTGGGCGACCGCCCGCAAAGCCCTGCAACTAGGCCGGGCCGGGCTGGAGCAGCGCCGGGCGCGCGGGCCTGGCCTGGGTGGGCGGAGAGTGTGAAGGAGCGGAGCGAAGGGTGGGGAAGGCTGTAGAAGCGACTGGCTCAGGATTCCCGGAGATTTACACGCCAAACTCATGGAGTTTAATGAGCTGTCGGGGAGGTGGGCTTTTGCTTTTTATTTGGTTCTTTTGGCTAGGCGAGGAAGGGGGTCGCGGCCTGGCGCCTGATGAGGGCGCTCGTTCTGTGGAGTAGCGGGGCGGCAGTGAAGATCCGAGAGGGGAGGAGGGGTTGTGGGAGAGAAAGCGGGCCTCACAGCCCCTTGTCCTCATCACTCGGTCTGTGGCTTTGGAATGCAAGCAAGTTAGCAAGGTGGCCGGGGAAGGGTTGGGCAGAGAGCCCGCTGCTCCGCATTTATTTTGCAGTAAGTGTTTTTGAACCCTGAGGAGGACTGGGGTTAGTGAAGAAGCCACCCGCAGGCCGCCGGTTGTTGGACTGGGGTTTGTGGCGCGACTCTGAGCCTGGACTCGCAAGCCTGAACCGGTCGGGGCCTCTGCGTTGGGACGGGGGTCCGGCAGCTTGGGGCGCGGGGCAAGGGAGGGGAATGGCGGGCGGCTGGGGTAAATTGTGGCGGCGAGGTTGTGCACTTATGTGTCTGAGGTGGGGATAGCTAGTGCTTTCCGGGATCAAGGTTTGACTAATCCGATCTGTGGCGTCTGTTTGCTCCTTGCCCTCCATCCCCAGGTTTGGTTCAAAAATCGCCGGGCCAAATGGAGAAAGCGAGAGCGCAACCAGCAGGCTGAGCTGTGCAAGAATGGCTTTGGGCCGCAGTTCAACGGGCTTATGCAGCCCTACGATGACATGTACCCGGGATACTCGTACAATAACTGGGCCGCCAAGGGCCTCACTTCGGCCTCCCTGTCTACCAAGAGCTTCCCTTTCTTCAACTCTATGAACGTCAACCCCCTGTCGTCTCAGAGCATGTTCTCCCCGCCCAATTCCATCTCGTCCATGAGCATGTCGTCCAGTATGGTACCCTCAGCGGTGACCGGCGTCCCAGGCTCCAGCCTCAACAGCCTGAATAACTTGAACAACTTGAGCAGCCCTTCGCTGAATTCCGCGGTGCCGACGCCCGCCTGCCCTTACGCGCCGCCGACTCCTCCGTACGTTTATAGGGACACGTGTAACTCGAGCCTGGCCAGCCTGAGACTGAAAGCAAAGCAGCACTCCAGCTTCGGCTACGCCAGCGTGCAGAACCCGGCATCCAACCTGAGTGCTTGCCAGTACGCCGTGGACCGGCCCGTGTGAGCCGAGCCCCACTGCACGGGGATCCGAGGACCGTGGATGGGGCAGCTCTGCCCTTGAAAGACTGGGAATTATGCTAGAAGGTCGTGGGCGCTAAAGAAGGAAAGGGAGAGAGAGAGAGAAGATATAGTGAGAAAAGGAAACCACTGAATTAAAGAGAGCTCCTTTGATTTCAAAGGAATTTTCTCAACGTCTGACATCTTTCACTAAAAGTATTTCCAACAGTTGCGAGGACACACAAATGTTTGACTGGATATGACATTTTAACATTACTATAAGCTTGTTATTTTTTAAGTTTAGCATTGTTAACATTAAAATGACTGAAAGGATGTATATATATCGAAATGTCAAATTAATTTTATAAAAAGCAGTTGTTAGTAATATCACAACCGTGTTTTTAAAGGTTAGGCTTTAAAATAAAGCATGTTATACAGAAGCGATTAGGATTTTTCGCTTGCGAGCAAAGGAATGTATATACTAAATGCCACACTGTATGTTTCTAACATATTATTATTATAAAAAATGTGTGAATATCAGTTTTAGAATAGTTTCTCTGGTGGATGCAATGATGTTTCTGAAACTGCTATGTACAACCTACCCTGTGTATAACATTTCGTACAATATTATTGTTTTACTTTTCAGCAAATATGAAAAAAAATGTGTTTTATTTCATGGGAGTAAAATATACTGCATACAAATTGGTCTGGATTCTTTCTGCCCTCCTCTGTCGCCTGGCCAGGGTTTCTCAGTCACTACTTCCTAAACAAACCAGTTCCCTCTGCCTGCCTAGTTAAATACACAAGGCAGCAGTACTTATTTAAATTTGGTAGAAATAAATTATAGTCGTTCATCAGAAACTCAAAAGAAAAAAGAGGCACTCAGAAAAAAAAAAGAGCTGCAAAGTCTGTTCTTGTCTCCCAGATTTTTCTTTGGCTTAAACCCAAGGGATTCCATTATTGCTAGCTAGCAAATAATATAAGAGAGAAAGGAGAAAGAAATGTAGAAAGTACCTTAGCTTGGAATGACTCTCAGGTTTACTCCTTTGGGGAGGGAACCAGCACACCCAGTAAATTGTTCTGGAGAAGTATGTGTGTATGTATACATGTACAGTTTATATACATTCCTCTCAAGAGGAATAAGTCTATAAGTTTACAAGGAAACACCTCCAGTTCAAAATATTTAGGGCTCCACGTTTATCTTTCATGCTTAAGTAGAGAGATTCTTCATGTTATATTACATTACTATTTCCAAATCCTTTTGAGACATTAAAAGAAACAAAGCCCATTTCTAATAACCACAGCCCTTTAGTTTCTCAAAGAGCCCAGGGGTTGAGAGGTTAGAGTGGAGTTTCCTGAGTCTTGTCGAGCAATATGTAGTTGAGGCAAAGGTCATGCTCCCCGTGTTTTGTTTTAAATAATATTGACCCATTAATTCTAAACCTGCTTGTTCCTGAAATTATACAGGATTATAGTTTGCAAACTGCGGGACAATGAAGCAAATCAAGATGAATTACAGCCCTGGCCCTCCCTCTCATCCTCTGACATCTAAACGGGGAATGAGGTCGGTGTGTTTAAAAGAGCGTTAAGCACCCACTCTTCTTTTGTTGGTGATTTTCAGCTTTTTTTTTTTATGTGAAATTTAATTTTGTAACAAATAGTAGCAAATACGACTTAGTCCCAAAAGACTTTATAACCGTGGCGCAAGGGAGGTCGGTGTGTTGGGGGCGGGGGGTTGGGGGGGTAGTTCTGAGGTCTTTTGCTCTTCGGATCACTGCCCCTCCTCCCCCCGCGGTGGGCGACGACGACAAACATCACCCTGGGGAATCCGGAGCGAAAAGTAGCCGCTGGTTTTCTGGGGCCGAGAAAACCTGTGTTTTTGCGCTTAGGTTGCTTTTATCTGACTGCGATTCTACCTATAAGCTTTTGGAGCTCAGACACTGAGTCTTTGTTCTGCATGCTGTTGCTGCTGCCACTTAAAGAGATCGCAGATAATGTCCCCGATTTAAGATCAGTGCTTAATGCACATTAACTTTCTTTCTTTCTTTTTTAAGCTCTGCCTCCGACCTGCGGAGGGATCACGCGGCAGTGGAGGGCAGATAAAAGCCCTTTGGACGAGGTTCACCTCCGTCCTTGTTGTTCACTTGAGAGCAGTGGAGAGGAAAACGGTCCCCACGGGCGGACTTTGGCTTCTGGAGCCACTGGGCTCGTCGGTCTCAGCCTCGCAGAGCCTCCGCCGGGTTCGCGGGCGGGGGAGGGGCGGCGGGGGAGGGGACGGGGAAAGGGGATTTGGGGCTGGGGGGCTGGATGCGCTAACAAGACCTGCTGGGAGGATTGGCGTCTGCAGGCCCAAGAGTGACTTGGAAGCTCTGGGTGAGGAGGTGGATCTCGGCCTAGTCTGCTTGTGCTGAAATAGAACTCTTATTTCGAGGAAATCAATCAATCCGCAGGAAACAAAAATGGAAGTCGAGGTTTGGGAAGACTTGTCACTTCTCCGACTTGAGTGGTGCGGGCTGGGGGCGGAGACTTGGGAGACTGAAGAGAGGCCCTTTCTCCCACCTCAGCGCCTTTCCCAGGACTTCCAGAAGGGAGAATGACCCTCCTCACCTCCCTTTCCCAACCCGCCCTGGCTCGGCTTTCAGCCCCTTTCTGCACCTCCTTTTCCCTTCAAGTGAGAAAAGCCTAGTTCCCGAGCTGACGGAGTCGGTTCCCTCTCCCCTCCCGCTTCCACGCCCCCCCTCCCCCCAGCCATCGTTACTGCCACCACCTCGGTTCCACTCAATCGATTTTTGCTGCAGGTCAACATTTATTACCGGTGAGTGTGAGGGTATTTTTTCTCCTTCTCTAGGTCTCTTAATGATTTCTGAGCTAGTTGTGTATTAAAGTGCTTAAAGGAACCTTTAACGTAATCTATAGCATGAACACCAGCCTCCTCCTCTTGGGATCAAAGATGGCGAGCTGGAGGTCGGGGGCCCCCAGGAGCCCAGGCATCCCGAGCCTTCAGTCCTGGTCGCCCACCTCTGGGCTCCTGAGGCTGGGGAGGGCTGGGGCAGGAACCCCGCGCAGACAGTTCGCGGGCCAGGGGCTTTTCCTTCCCGCCCTCACCTGTTCCTCTAATCCTTTCTCTGGTCTGTCCTCCTTTTGTAAACTTAACATTTTTAAGGCCCCAAACTCTTCTCCCTAATACTGAATTCAAATTGATGGAGAACTGGGAAAGGGTAGATAGAGCCCACATTTGTTTCAATTGCCCCCCACTCCCTAAATCTGAGTTTTACGGCCCACAACATGATTAGAAATTTAATTTTTAAAACTACGTTGTGCAGCCTGGGCCCTGTAGGCAGTTTGGTTAGGAGGCTCATCCTCCCCTTTCCCTCCTGGCCCCTTTCTTTCTCCCACCCCCATCCTCTTCCTGCGAGGTACTGAAACCCGGGAGTCACTTTAGGAGTAGAACCAAAAAAAAAAAAAAAAAAATTAATGGGAGAAAAACTAAAGAGAGTCTTAAAAGTCCCAGTATTCCTCGAAAGCCCCATAAATTAACCCTATGAAGAGCGGCGAGTTCTTTTAAGGCGAGTCTATAAAAATCTAGCGCGATCTCGAAGGAGAACGACCCTCCCCCGCACCCCCGTCGAGAATGTGACCAAACAAAGGTCTGTCCTGCAATCCACACCCTAATCCACGGGCGCCCTTGCCGCCGTCGCCAGGGCTCTCCAGCCTCCGGCCGCTCACAGAAGCTGCAAAGCTGGAAGTCCCCGACTTGATGCTTAAATTTTTGAGAGGAATGAAAAAAAAAGGAGGGGAGGGGGTGTGTAATCAGATCAGAGGCATTTATGAATATAGAGTCCCATTGATTGTCTTATAAAATCCCTTTGCAAGCTGCAGTTAATCTGAGCACAAGGAGAAGAGAAGCCAGAATCATGGCTGATGGAGGAAAGAGGTTCTGGAAGTAAACGGGAGAAATTTCTTATAGCAGATTTTCAGAAGGACATTTTAAAAGCTCTCCTTTCTCTCCCAGCCTTCCTAATCTGAAAGTTGCATTTTAACTGAAATTGAAAAAAAAAATACTTGAAGATGAAATTAAAAAAAAAATGGGTTGTGAGAAAATCCGATTTTAGACACATTGCTAATTTACTTTTTCAGGTTTTTACTTTGATCTTAAGTTTATTTATCACTGGCCCCACCCCACCCCTAAAAGGAGTACTTCTCATTGTCTTTCTATTTGAAAGGATAGAAAACAAAATTTATTGTGCATGGAATGCATAACTCCATTCACTTCCGTGCTGAGCATTTTATGCATTTTATGTAAATGTTGATTTTAGATTTTGTTTGAAGATTAGAGAAGGCCTGGAAGAAATAAAATAGCCCATTAAAGATGTATTTAATTCTACTTAATTACCTTAAAAAAAAATCATTGCTACTCCTGTTGTAACAGTGCGCTGTTAACAATTCAATGGCAGTTGAAAAAAACAGGAGATAGTGGAAACTAAAGTTACTTGGTCAAAGAATGATTGAAACAACCATCTCCTTTTAAAAGAAAAAAAAATAAAAACATTAATGAGTATACGTAAAGGTGTTTACTTTTAGGGGGCTGTGTGGGGGGCTGCATTTTTTTTTCTCCTCTCAGAAGGGCTAAGAGAAGTTCAGACTCACTGGGCCCTCCCTGAGCAGGGTGTGTATCAGCATCCCCTGACATTGATGGATCTTTCCTGAGCCATTTCTCCTATTCTGTTGTTCCTGCAAAAATGTTTAAGGTGTTTGCCCCAACCCTTGCTTTCTATCTCTTTCTCCCCCTATCTTTTCCCTCTTCTGTTTTCTTTATCCACTCCAAAGTGGGCTTTTTGTTTATATGCTTGCTTACTTGTTCTCTAACAACTTAGAAAATGACCCTCTCACTTGTACCAAGACTAAGGCTTGGGTAGCTTCCTTTGAGCTCCGAGACTCCCTCTACCAAAGCTTCCTCCGTCCAGGAGCAGCGGAGTCTTTCTGACTCCTCGAATAATTTGCAGCAGTCCCCCCTGCAGGCAGTCCTGGGCAGGAACCTTTATCTTCGTTCCTTTGGGGAGATGAGACCCGGAGTCATTTCTGCTGTACCCGAAAAGTCGGTGGAACAGCATATGGAACGTGACTTGGAACCACGACTAACGGTAACCTAGTTTGGGGGCACTTTCTCCGTTCTGCTTAGTATCAACAACCGAGCCCACTCAACCCTGCTTCTCTGGGCGGATATCTGGGTGGGGTTACTGCACCCAGATGAAACTTGGTGGCATCTTTCTCGGTCCTCCCGGATGAACTGGTACAGCCTTCTCTAGTGTCACTTTTCGCGGCCGCCTGTGTTGAATGGACCGTGAGTCTGACTGATACACCCCGCTGCATGTGGGCATGGCAGAGGTGGAGACCCTGCCGGCTGTCCCCAGCGCCACAGAAAGGGATTTGCCAACTGCCAGAGCCCAAGGCGACAGACGACAGGTCACTTTGTTAGGAAATAATATAATATCCAACAAAAGAAAGTAAAATAAAACCCTTCTTAGGCGGGCGCTGGGCCTCGGGCGATGTTCATTCACGGGGCTCTCCTAACCTCAATGCCTCCACCCCAGCCTAAAACCCGTGAAATCATAGGAGCCACTCTTATCTGATGAGGCAGGGTCTTGTTTGTCAGATTCTCCGACAGGGGCGAAAAAATGCGGTCTGCAAATTCAGGGCTGCAGATCCCGGCGCGAAGCTCCCCTTCCCAGCCCAGAGCCTCCTTGCCTCGTGCAGCCCTGCCGGCCTGTCAAGCGCCCCGCGCCTGGAGTGCCAGCCTGGACAGCTGACCCGGGCTTTCTGGACCCCTGGATTCTGCAGGGCCACGCGGCCCAGCCCTGACGGGGACCCACGGAGCCGCTGCTCCACCTGAACGTACCCCCGGGGGGCAGCATCACCTCCCTGGCCGCCCGAACTGTGGCTCCGGCACCACTTTCTATTGACCACAACAGCTGCTTTATCTTGATGTTCATTTTTTGGCCGGCGACGTGGGAGAAGGGCGGTGGCCAGACGTGCCGCCTCGCATGACCCTGACGGTATTTTCAGAGGCACCCGGAGAAGCGGCGGCCCAGAGGGCAACCTACGCACCTCCGGGGACTTTCTCGGGTCCCTCCGGACAACAAAACCGGAATCTAATCCGCAGCTGCCACCGCCGCGCACCCGCCCCCCGCCTCCCGCGGCGTGCCTAGCCTGCCTGCCGCCCCGGGCGAGCGTCGGACCCAGGCGGCCAGGGCGCCACAGCTTGCCCTCAGAGTCCCGCTGGGCCGAAGCGCCCGCCGCCCCTGCACGCGCCGCTCAGGGCCTGGGCGACGGCGTCGTGGGCGGTCGGGGCCCGACCAGAGCGCGGCCTCCCGGCTGCGCTTCCAGGGACGCGCGCTGGGCTCTGACCGCGGATCCGCCTGCTTCGCTGCCCTCTGGGAGTCGGCTTAGGGAGGCCCTGGCCGGAGGAGACCCACCCCCGCCCCACCGCATCCCCCTCACCCTCTCTGGGGCTTCTTCGCCTTCGCTCCCAAGCGGCCATATACCTTGAATGGGTCTTCCCTGGCTGCCTCCCTCCAAGCTGCCCCTCGAAGCCCCGGGGTTGAACATTAACCAGTCGGAGCTATAGAGTGGGGTAAAACATTACATATAAAAATGAATCATCTATCCGATCCTGGGAGAGAGAACCTATAGCGAGCTCGGCGTCTAGTGCTGCCTCGGCCAGGTTACCGGGCCGAAGCACCAACCCTCCTGGCGGCCACTTCCTCAAGGAGCGCTGCCGGGGGCCGGGGTCTAGTGGGGGCTGCAGGGCTCAGAGTTCTCTGACCAGTCTTTCTCCTTGAGGAGCCTAATCTTCTAACACGAGTTCATGTCCTTTCCTCCCACACTTGAGGTACACAGAAAGGTCTGGAACAGTTTTTTCTCTCTTCCAAAGGTTAGTAGGAGCAGCTACGGTTCCAGGAGAAGATGCAGCCCAGGGGATCTGGAAAGCCCAGGCTTAGCGGTTGATTCCGGGGATCGAGCCCCAGCTCTGGCGCTCCAGGTGGACCCTGAGAGGCAGGGCTGGGTGGGCAGGGAGCTGAGCGGGAGCCGGGCCCGAGTGGAGGCGTGCAGTGGGCGGTCCAAGGGGTGGGTGTCCGGGTCCCGAGTCTTGAGACCGCGCAAGCCCTGGCCAGAGGTTTCGGGCTGAAATCCCGAGTTCAGGTCCCACCCCAACCCGCACTCACCCCGTCCTGCCTTTTTCCTACTCAGACCTCCTGTTTCTTTAAACATAAACGGTAGAAAGTTACAAGGGTACTGACTTGCGTGTTAGATCCACATGCCCAGTCCAATATACAGAACTTGCAAGAAGATAACAAGAGCTAGAGAAGCAGCGCCCTAGAGAAGCAGTGAGTTCTTGTGCCCTCACCTGAAAACGTTAGCAAATCCCTGAACATGAAGGTGATTCCCTTTCTGTATGTCTGTCTCTGCCCCTCTGTCTCCTTTCCCTCTGCCCGATTCAAGGAAGAGATAAAGTGGGTACAAACACGAGAAAGATGTGATGTTACAAAAGCTTTCAGGAATCGCCAACCAAAGTGCACAACAGTTCTTGAACCTCTCAAGAAGATTGGTTTATTTCTATGCAAAATAGCTGCTTTACTCAAAATAGAGTGTCTGACCCACAATAACCTCTCAGAAAATATTTTTTGAACAGGTAAACTTCCCTCTCTTCCCCACCTCCACCGTATCAGCTTATAATTTTTACTGGGAGCATTCACCCAAATCTTTGTGTTTGGGTGTGTGATAAAGTGGCTGTGGTGATGTGGATGTCTGGGGTGAACTCTGCATCATTCCATTACTCTCATGGTCAAGTCCTAGCTTCTTCAAAGGCCACTGCTTTTCCTTCAGTGTGTTCATAGTGATCCTGAGAGTTTTCAGGGATGGGGAGGGTGGCAACTGAGACACTGGTGAACAAGGTTTTTCAGAGAATCAGCAGGCATTAAGCATGTGGGAGTATTATTATGTGTATGTATTAGTTGGGTACTAATCAGTTCTAGAAGAAATGGCTTTGAATTTAAGATGTGGTTGCAGGATGTCCATTGCTTCATGCAGAGTCACAGCTCTCACTTCAGTGCACACAAAATTCTTTGTGATTCCCATGTAGCGATACAGCCCACTTTATCATCACCCAGCTTTGTGTTACCCCTCTTCCCCCAAGAAAAAGAGAATTGACTCAAATGTTCTAACCATTAGCTTCCCAGAGAGAATGAACAGATCAAAGGAAATGAATTTTGTTAAAGGTAGGAATCACACTCAATTGCCCTCTGGTGACTTAGAGATACAGAGAAACATAGGTGGATAAAGGACATTTATTGATACTTTAAAAGATGTGTATGGTTGGGGAAAGGGGTTATTATAAAGGGTATTGCAGTGCTCTGTCTTCTCCCTCACCAAATTACCATGTTATCTGACACCCTCAACTCAATCTATTTGTGTCCTGGGTAACAGACAGTTTGACCAAGAGGTCATAGACTACAGGGCTTGGGTGATTGGATACAAGTTTGACAAGAAAGGAATCTGGGTAAGGGCCACAGTGATGGCAGAGAGAAGATGAGGCCAAGTGGCTGGAGCAGCCTCGCAACACCAAATCTCTGCTGGGCCTTGCATCACACGCAGTGCCTCGTCAGAGAACAGGGAAGTAGGAAGGGGTAACAATACAGCCTCATCCATGGAATTTCAGTACCTCTCCACATCCCTTTTCTTTACCTTCCCATTATTTCCTGCCTTCTTCATGTATTCCTTTTTTGCCCTTCGCCCATCTCTGGAGCCACTCCCCAGAATTCTAGCTGCTACTGGAGTAAGTATCCTCTGCTTGTCCCCATTTGAATTAAGGCTTCAGATTGTTTGTAGTATTTACTCTTCCAGATAGGAAATGTTTTATTTAATTGAGAGTCTTCTTGTAAACCATTTGTATTTATAAATATGGAGTGTTTGAATAAACAGTAAATGTGTCATAGCTGATAGGTAAAGCACAGGATATAGGAGTCTGTCTTTTCCTAGCATCAGATGCCCTGTGCACATTCTTTTTAAAAGCCCCATTGCATCCTGGGTATCCTGGAAGATTCAGTGAGCACACTCCTTTCATCCCAGGCAGCATTAACCTTAGCATTACGACTACCAAAGTAGTAAATCTCAATTCAGTTTACTATTCTCATTTTGGAAGTATCTTCTCTGCCTTAAACTATCACTTGTGTGTTTGTACACATTGTAAAAATTACACATTGCAGGACAAAACATAATAGTCCTATGTAGATTTTATATGCTAATGTGAGTTCTCTGAATTTTTCCACTTAAGAAAGCATTTAATTTTCTTGTGTTATATCCTATTCTTATTATCTTGGCAGTATTTTGTGCTGCAAAAGATGCTTAGCAGTATTTTTTTTTAAATAGTAGTGTGTATATGTTAATCTCAAACTCCTAATTTATCCCTCCACTTTCTCCTGTGGTAACCATAAGTTTGTTTTCTATGCCTGTGGTTCTACTTTTGTTTTGTAAATTAGTTCATTTGTATCACTTTTTTTAAAATCCCACATATAAGCAATATCACATGACTTTTGTCTTTCTCTGTCTGGCTTACCTCACTTAGTGTGACAATCTCTAGTCCATCCATGTTGCTGCAAATGGCATTATTTCATTATTTTTATGTCTGAGTAATATTCCATTGTAGAAAACTATTTTTTTTTCCGTATTAAGCCTTTGTCAATTACCATGTGGGATGTTTTAATGTGAGTTAAGATTTTGGGGGTCATTTTCTTTTAAGCTTTTTGTGGGAGTCTGGCGTAGTACTTGCTAAATAGTAGATGTTCAATAAATGCAAATTGATCAAACAGTATAATTAAAACTTTGTTCACAAAATAAAAATTCAAAAATTTTAAAATGCTAAATTGTCATAAATTAAACCTCAGATTAACTCTAATTGATTTCTTATCTTTTCTTGACAAATCAAACATGTACAAGCATTCTATAGAAGAAATTTCATAATCTTTTTTATCATCACTACTATCATATTTATGTCAGCATTTTTAGGATGATGATGAATCATATATTTCTTATCAGGGTTCATAAGATACTGTAGATATTTTAATGTTTAATATATCTTTATTAAAATAAAAATTAAAATGTTTGATATATCTTTGTTAAAATTAAAAATTAAAAAAATATATAGCTTGGGACGTGTGTGTGGTGATGGAGACAGAAAGGAGATGTGTGTGTGAGCGTGGAGGGGGCTATGGAGACACATAGATGACAGAATTTTCCAGCTTACAATGTCAAAATCTAGGATCACTTTACTAGTAAAGAGATTATGATCTCCAGCTCTCACAATTATTTTAAACTTTTAACAGTTTCACTATTCACAAATATACAGTAAAATTCAAGGCATCAAAATATACTTGGAATAAGTTGTTTTTCACTTTTATAGTAAGAGATTAAGAAATTTGAGAAGTTAAGAATGTTAGTCGACCTAAAAACAACAAAAAAGTGTTAACCCAATTAGACACTGATTAAAGTCATAAGTTAAACAAAGCATAGCTATTTTTATCTCTGTTAATTGTTGCCCAGTAGGCTTCAAATATTTTTTATTAGTTTATTGGTGACAAAATATCCCTTAGATCACTTATCCCATCCACTCCCACTTTCCAGCTGCTACTGTAAAAAATAAACATGCTTCAGTATACCAATGGGAGAGTGGCATTACTTTTGATAAGACACCTCTGAAGCACTTAATATTTTTTATTATACCAGAAAATAAATGTTTTGCCTTATCATGCCAAATAAATGAACAAATACATACATGAACAGACAAGTAAAGGTAAAGATTGGAACGGTAGGGAGTTACAGTGAAGCTGGTTTTGCAGTGCCTGTAGAGCTTTCAAAGACCCCAGTTTCTACTGGAGAATCACTAGCCCTGGCCTGGCTGTTTCTTAGAAGGCACTCTGAGGAGGGTTAGATTACTGAGGATTAAAAAAATCAAGGAGGAGGATGATTGGGAACTTACAAAATGTGAGAGTAGACAAATATCTCTGATTGGTCCAGGCACTATAATCATTAAAAAAAAACTATCTACACACTCATAAAATAATAGGCCAACATCATCTTGATAGCACTCTACATAGATTTTTACCGTTGTATTTTGATCTTATTTTACTAGAAGTTTTTCTAAATGTATATAAAGAGTGGTACAGAGGATCTGAATTATTGAGTTCTTTCTCTGAGTCACTGAGCAGTATGATTTTCATATATTATCTCAATCAGTTCTCACAACAATCCTATAAATTAGGTACTATTACTTTCTTATTTGACAGATGGGAAAAATTAAGCTCAAAAGTCAGTTGCCTCAGGCTACCTGGTTAATGAGTGGCAGAGTTGAGCCTAGAACAGGACTCAAATCAGGCACAATCTGACAAGAGGCTTGTTCTCCTAACCACTTAGCAAACTGCCACTGTGAAAGAATCTAGTCTTCTGCATCATTTTCTGTTGATGTGATCAGAGAACACCCTTCATAAAAGGCGCATAAGTTAAGGGAATATATGAAAAGTGCTATGAGAATGATATTTCTCAGTTTTTTAGATGAATAGTGTTTGAAAAAACGATGATTACGGTGACTAAGGCAATCAGAAGTAAAGTTGTTTTACACTTTTCACATGTGTTTCAAGGTACATTTCTCAAACTAAAGCAATAGACACAACCTAAGATATTTTGAAATGTGACATTTTAGGTATGATAGGAAAAGGAGCAAACTTGCTGATATTAAAGAAAGGATACACAGAGACATCAGTTGGCATACGATCAAGTGACTTTTTTCTTGGTCTTGTAGACTATAACCTGCTTCCTTCTTTCTTGCCTCTCACTTCCATTGCCCCTTTAGAGACTGACTCTAGATCTCAGCCTAGACATCCTTAGTCTGGAAAAGGCCTCACTGACATCTTGGCATTAAATCAGGTTAAGGTGCTCCTCTTGTATGCTCCCACACCCATATCAAAGCATATAACACACTTCCATGAATTTACACCTTTGAAGATTATAGGCCAGTTATTTTGAAGACTGTATCAATTTTTTGTGTGTGTGCATGATATTTTCAGGTGATTAGATTCAGATTGTGTATCTTCCATATTATTGAAGTGATGCTGTGTCCTTAGGCATGCAATGTCCACTTAGACAATATCTGGTGATGTTACATTGATACTGTGATGAAGGTGGGGTCTGTTAGTTTCTCTATTGTATTGTTACACTTCTCCCATTGTAGTTAGTATTTCACGAGCTGAAAACGGAGGAACTGAAAACTCCTGCTAACAACCATGTTTGTGAGTTTGGAAGAGGATTCTCCAGTTCTTCAAATGTCTGCAGCCCTGGCAAACAACTTGACTGCAACCTAAACTCCTTCCAGATTCCTGACCCTCAAAACTGTGTGAAATAATAAATGTTTATTGTTTTAACATGCTAAGTTTTGGAATAATTTGTTACATTGCAATAGATAACTGATGTACTGTATCTACCTCCTGTCTTCTGAAAGGTTGTCTCTTTTCATCTGTTACAGTCTTTTCCCCTTTCCTTTGCATTTAAAGGTTTATTCTATTTTTTCCTTTTCTGCTTCCATTTTAATTGTATTTGGGGGAAAATAAAGATAAACAAATGTGTTCAATTCTCCACATTTTATCATAAGTTCAAGGAGGTGAATCTTAAATACAGATTTGAAGGAAAGAAAGGGTTGGACTTAACAATGCTGTATAAAAAAAAATGGAGACAGAAGACATAAGAGATAAATACTAAGAGGCAGAAAAATATTTTTATAGAAAATAAGCAAGTGGAAAAAATTTAATTTCATATTTAGTAAATATAATTCTGATTTTTAAATATATAATTTTAAGAATAATTTCTTTGTCTGTCCAGCATCATACTCCTGCAAACAGAGCTGACTACCTTCAGAAGGAACTGCTCTTCTCTTTACTCAAACTCTGTCATTCTAGTCGGACTGCCAATTATAGAACTGGTCATTCTGTTCATGCATATGACCCAAAGGCTGGTAACTCTGGTCTATCCTGAGAGTTTTCAAATGAGATATAAAGAAGAAAAGCAGTCTTTTTCACAATGAAGAGATGAAACATCAAAAGTCAGGTTCTTCAGGACAGAAGGTTGCAGTGTCTAGTAAGAGAAAGCTGACTCAGAAGCCGAAATGAGAGCTGGCTGGAGAGAGTATGGTGGTGTCTCTGTTCCTGTGATTCTGGAAGTCCAGCTGAATCCATGCTCTTCCTGAGATTTTCCTGCTCAGGTCAGTGTATTACTTGTTTTGCCCATGGTAGTTCAAATTTGGTTTCTGTTACGTGCAACCCAAGGAGTTCTTACTTCAGCAATGCCCACCCCACCCCCATAAATAGTCATCTCCCCTAACGAGAGTGGAAGAAAGTGCCTTTGGAGCTGGAATTTGAGATAGACTCCTTAGGTCCCCAGGGGCTCCAGAGTTATACTTAATGTAGAAAGTTACTATAACTTACTTTCTTATAAGTAAGTTATATTTACGTAGAAAGTAAGTATAATATATATATACTTTCTATTTATGTAGAAAATCTCATCTTCCAGTGGCTTTTTGCTAACACTGCCTGGGAAGTATTGAGGGGGTGAAGGAGAGTTGTGTACATAAACACACACATTCACACCTGTCCAGCTTTTTTGCCAACACAATAATATTTATTGAAGGTCTATTATATTTCAGGCACTGTCACAAACATCTGTGCTGCATTAGTCTAAGAAACCAGATTTTCAGACTGTTCCTAATTATACATGAGACAATACATTTCATGTAAAAGATGTTAATTATTAGTCTTTATGAATTAGGAAAGTTATGAGCAAAGACTCATTCTATGCACCTTTCTATACCTTCTCCAGGTTTAAGCACTGTGTGGGTGTCTCTTTTGCTTTCATAATAAAAGGTTATCCCAAGAAACTTGAAGCAAGATTTCAAATGCAAATGCTATTTCAGATATTACTATCTGAATGACTTGTTTCTAAAGACATTTTTAAAAAGGCAATGAAAAATGAACAAAAAGTCCAAATTAAACTATAACTAAATAGCGTGACTTGCCTTGAAATTCTAGCTTTATTCATGTAAGTCTGTATCCTCCAGTGAAGCGGACTGAAACAAGTCAGCCCAAATCTATATAAACAGACTTAAGTTTGGGAGAGCTGCAGTGTTAAAGGCATTAATTCCAACTTTGACTATTACTTTGAAACTTGGACAAGTAGTGTCTGTCCAGTAATTTCTCATGTATTTTTTTCCCACCTCAGTCTTCCTGGGGGAAAATGGTTATGACAGCTTAGAGCTCTCGTCTGAAGAAATTTCCACACTGGCAAAGGTACCAACTTTTCACTTTCGCAGTGGGTGGTCCAGCACAGAAATTCCTCAGTGGCTGAGATTCTGGAGTCTGACTGGGCCTCCCATAAGCTACAGTATTTAAACATAAATTTTATATGTAATTTAAGATGTGAACTGTTTTAATTAAAAATGAGTAATTAGATTTTTCCCATTGGAAAATTTAAAGGTGTTCCTAGCATATTCTGTAGAGTTAAGACTATAAGTCTTGCGTCAAAAATTAGGTATGCAGTGCCTTGCTTACTTTAAAAAAAAAATGTAATTTCTTGACTTCTTACTTTGCTTTTCCAGTTTTTATTTTGTATTCTCTACCTTTCTAATATTTTTCTTAATTGTTAAATATACACATATATTTAAAATATTTAATAAATCCATAATGTTTTGTTTTCTAAATAATTCATTTATTTAATAAAAATTTATCAAACACTGTTGTAAGATTCTGTGCTAGAAACAATAGAGGTTACAAAGCTAATAATAATTTATTAAGGCAAGTGTTCTATATCCAACATCTTTTATGATAACAAATCTATGAAATAGGTACTGTTACTCACATTTTGGGCTTCCCTGGTGGCTCAGTGGTAAAGAATCCACCTGCCAATGCAGGAGATGCAGGTTTGATCCCTGGGTTGGGAATATCTCCTGGAGAAGGAAATGTCAACCCATTCCAGTATTCTTGCCTGGGAAATCCCATGGACAGGGGATCCTGATGGGCTAGTCCTTGGGGTTGCAAAAGAGTCGGAAACAACTTAGTGACTAAACAACAACAAATTCCCATTTTACTAATGAGGAAATTGAGATGCCAAGAGATTAATTGGCCTAAAATCACCTAACTAGAAACTGGTAAAACTAAATTTAAACCTGGGATTGTTTGACCTCCAAAGGTTTTTCCCTTAACCACACTACTGTGTTTCTACTTGTTAACCTGAATCAATTTATGATACTTACTCAACTCACTCCATGAAGGTTCCAACTCAGAAACACCTCTAAGTAATGCAGATGTGCTAACTATGACACATAGAATGATACAACCTATGTAGGTAGAAAGTTTAAGATATACAAGAAGAGATAAATCATGTAAGCATATAACTGAAACCTAAGTTAGAACTGAGTAAGTACCTTCTGAGTGGTACAAAGTACCTTGGACTTTCAGAAACGAGAGAGTGTACTTCTGGTTGGGAGGATAAAGACAGCTTGTTTGAGGTTATTTTTTTTTATTTTGACTTTGAAAAAATGGGCAGGGTTTTAATAGAAATAGAGGAGGAGCATTTCAGGCAAGGAAATAGCATGATAAAGATTTAATAGCAGCTATGGGATGAGCTTGGTGAACCAAGAATAATCCAACTTGGGGAAGTAGTGGAAGATTTAAACTGTGATATTGACAGCGAGAAAACAGGAGACAGAGCTAAGAAAGGTAACCAAAAAACTACATTGGATGAGAGAGTTTAGGGAAAGGACAAATTCAGATAAACTTCAAGTGTCTGAGTTCCAAACTTCAGTTATTCTGACTGAATGATGATGCCATTAGCAGAAATGGAAATGCTATTCATTTGAAGAGTAATTTCTTAAGTTGGGTGAATAAGAAAAGGAATCATGGCAAGGCAGATAGGCAGAAATACATTTTTGGAATCCCAACATCAGGAAGTCTAGGTTTTCCTGGTAAAAATTCCCCAGATGACATGTTCAACCAAGACTGATTTTATGAGAAGTCAAGTTGGTGGCAACCTATTCTGACTTTTAAGGCAGCCAAAACTTGACAAAAACTTTTCATTTATTTGTCAACTGTATGAGAAAATCCACACCGTTAGATAGCTTGATATGGATTCAGATTTCGAAAACAAAAGCTCCCTAAATGTCTTTAGATTGTCCAACTTCTTTTAAAAATCAAAAATTGTCAAAATTTGATAGAGCTTGAAAAAGCTCTCCTATCTTGGAACTCTGGGGGCAGACTTCAGTAAGTTGTTGAAACAGACAAGAGGAAGTGGGTACCAAGAAACTTGAGGAAGGGAAATTCATGATTTCTTAAGAATTTTTTAATCAAAAACTATTTTTAAGGATCAGCTGGGCATAGGGCATCTTGCCAAATACAGGGGAAGAAAACAATGACAAAGCAGTTTAGTGAGCAAAGGATAATGAATTTATCTTACCTCATAATTTTGCCAAAGGCTAATATTTTGTGTACATCCATAGCAAATAGGTTACGTGTTTTGGGTTCCCAAATTAGAAAGTTTAAAACACTATAATCTTTAGTATTTATTTCTTGAGCGCTTTGTCTATCTGATTCATCAGTCTTTCAAAATGTATTACAGTTTATTGATGAAGTTGGAGCTGCCCACTATTTAGCATACTATATCATCATGATGCATGGGAGGACTGGACCCCTATTTATAGAAAATTAATAATGTATGTGTTATTTCTATAATGGTGCAGGTAAAGATATATGTACTTACTTTATCAACTTTAAAAGTCTAAATAGGCCTAGAGGCACAAGTATTTAGTAAGTTCTTTTATCACTAAGTTGCACTTTTGAAATTCTACAATATAACCCACTTATCAATAATTCAAAGCTGAGGAGTCTTGCTGATATGACAGAATTAACATTCAAAAAGATCTGAATAGGCTGAAATATAGAACTGAAACTACTATTTGAATTTCATGATACATATAGGTAATTATTACAGTAAAAAAAAAAATCAATAAATACCAAAAGTGATGAAGTTGGCTTAATAGAAACTCCTAAAAGCTAAATTATCAGGGATTTTAGTGGATAGAGCAGCCAGCCTTCATGATGATTCCAATTATTCCAGGCTCCTATAATTTACATCTTGCAGTCCCCTTTCACATTAAATAAAGTTAATCTATGCAGCTAATAGGCTTCCCTGGTGGCTCAGATGTTAAAGCGTCTGCCTGCAATGTGGGAGACCCGAGTTCGATCCCTGGGTCGGGAAGATCCTCTGGAGAAGGAAATGGCAACCCACTCCAGTACCCTTCCCTGGAAAATCCCACGGACAGAGGAGCCTGGTATGCTACAGTCCATGGGGTCGCAAAAAGTCGGACACGACTGAGCGACTTCACTTCATGTAGCTAATAGGATTTGTGGGAATGATAATGTGTGCCTTCCAAGGCTGGGGCATAAAAGATACAGTAGCTGCCATGTCATAAGGACACTTAGGCAGCCTTATGAAGAAACCCACATGGTAAGGATCTGAGGCTGCCTGCCAACACCCAGTCTGAACTTCCCAACCATGTGAGGGAGCATCTCTGAAGCAGAACCTACAGCCCCAGTCAAACTTTCAGACGGCTACAACCTCAGCCACTCTCTTGAATCCAACCTCATGATAGACTTTGAACTACGAGCGACTTAGCTAAGCTGTTTGCAAATTCCTAGCTCACGGAAACTGAGATATTGTTGTTTTCAGCCAGTGAATTCTGTAGTAATTTGCTACATGTTAATAGATTTGGAAGTGGGTTGCTGCCATACCAAATCCTAAAAATGAGGGAGAGGCATTGGAATGAGGCAGTGGCAGAAGTGAAAAGATGTTGAAGAAAGTACCAGTGCAAGTTGAAAATATTTGAACAGACTGTTATTACAAGTCTGATGGCTTTTGAGGAGGCTGCTAGTGAGGAAAACGTTATCAGAAACTGGAAGAGGATGGTTTTTAATTCAGTGACAAAAAGTTGAGCAACACTGTCAACTGCAGTGATGTAGGAACTAGAAAAATGGATCTAGTAAAATACATGATAAAGTGTTCATTCTGAGTGCTAAAGGTGCTCCTTGATTTCTTCTCGCTGTTTATGGTCAAAGGAAAGAGGGGGAAGATAAGCTAAAAGAACAACTATTAAACCAAAAAATGCCAAGACTTTTAAGTCTTAAAAATTTCCAGCCTCTCAAGATGGGAATCAATGGGAAGCATAGAATTGGCTTCTAAGCAAAGATCAACTCCAGGCACTGTCAGACAATCACTGTATAAAAATGAAGTTGAGGATATGACTATAAAATCCTTTGCTAAGATTTTAGAAAGAGTCAAGATTATCACTCACGGGAGTTGGCTGGACAGACATTAAGGCTTCTAGGAAGCTTAAGGGTACTGTCCATCAGAAATCTCAGTAAAAACTCTACATAGATAAGGGATTATCTCAAGTAGATATATAGGTGTGGCTTTTGTATAACAAAATATAGTAAGATTCACAGGAGACCCATTTTAAAAAGTATTTAATTGTTAGAAACATCAGCAGCTTGGACTGAAAGGAACAGAGAACAAAAGGAGAAGAGTCTTTGGACCTATAGGCAGGAACCAGACTGAGAAAACTACACAGATCAAACCTAGGCTACCTTTCATGGAAAAATCAGTTGACTCAGAAGGCAGAAACCAAGAGCTTAAAAGTCAGAGCCAAGAGTCATGGAAAGTCATTCCCAATAAGCAGTAGGAATAAGTTCTAATGGAAGAACTTCCAACATTTGCCTAACTAGACTATAGAATTACTATGAAGCAGGGATTCCTATATTTCTCTTGCTTTTTGCCCTTTCAACAGGAATGTATATAATGGTTATGGCTTCCCAGGTGGCACTAGTGGTAAAGAACCCACATGCCAATGCAAGAGACGTAAGAGATGCTATCCTATTCTTCCTCCATCATTGTATGTCAGGGGTGGGGTGTTGGAGGTGGGTGGACAGATATCTTATCTCTTCGATTCCACAGGTTTTTCAGATCAATGAACTGTTCTCAAGGAACCATATCCAGAGAACTTCATCCATATCTGGGCCTCACTGAGACCAACAAAGACTCTAGATTTTGATGATGATGTAATGCGATAAAATTTTGGTGGTCTTGAGAAGGTGTGAGTACAACTTATCTGTGGAAGGGAGATTAGTCAGTGAGAGATAGAGGATGGACTCCAGGGTCAACCTCCAACATGGCCCCAAATAATTCTTGCTGCCTGATATTAATGCCCCTGTTTAGTCCCTACCCTCTCACACTGGATAGGACTGACTTGCGTAACCAGTAGTATATTAATATTATGGAAATGACAATATGTGGCTGCCAAGACTAGGACATAAGGGTATTGTGACTTCTGCCTTTGCTCTCTCTTAGATCACTCACTCTCAGGGAAGTCAGAAATCATGTCATTTCATGAGGACACTTCAGCAGCCCTAACGACACATCCATGGTAAGGAACTGAGCCAGCATGAATTTGACTGCTATATAAGCAAGCCAGCTTAGAAGCAGATCCTCCAGCCCTAGTCAAGCTTTCAGAGGATTGTAGATCTAGCTAAGATTTTAACTGTAGCCTCATGAAAGACACTAAACAGGATTACCTAGCTAAGTTGCTCTCAAATTCTTGAGCCACAGAAACTGTGAAAGATAATAACTGTTCATTGTTGTTTTCAGCCACTAAAATTTAATGAAATTAAATGAATTTCAATTTTAATGAAATAACAGATAACTAAATCAGTAAACTGCAATTTCATGATGAGGCAATAGTTGAAATGACTGCTTAAGAATATTTTGTATTTTTTAACAGCATCAACTGAACAAAGGTTCCATAACAGCTATGGTGATAGTTCACTTCTAGACTTATATCAACTTAAGATATTGTATATAGTGTGAGTCACAGACTTCGAAAGACATTAGCAAACACATTGAGAGCGCTAAAAGAGTATCAGGATAGTGAAGACAACAAAATGTAACATGAAGAGTATGTGAAAACAACTAGTGTGCATGAGAATACCTGGGGATGCTTTGAGTAGACTTGGGGGTGACATGGCATTTGTACATGTGTTTAAAGTATTAGCACAGGAAGCAGGTAATAGATATATCCGGCATGTCCTATGTTCATTAAAAGGGGAGAATAAGAGCAAAAGGCTAAAAGTTATAGAACAACAGATGTTAAGTAACACAGAGAAGCATTTTTGGATGCTTCCAGTTCTCTAACTAAAGAACAATTTCCTCACTGGAAGAATTGAAACACAGGCTAGATCATCACCTATAAAAGTGCAGAACAGAAAAATCCTGGATTAGGATGTTGGATAAACTCTGCAAACTGTCTTCAAGGCAGCTTTCTGATCTGTCCTAAGATACATTTATTCAGTTACCTGCAATAAAGAGCAGATTTATAGGAACTCCCTTACATGAACCTCTAAAATCTTGTGGCAGTTTCATCACAGGTGACACAGTAGACATTTTGCAGGTCATGGAATGTAATTAGTGTTTTCCCAATTACATGAGCATCTAGAAACAAAGCAGAGAGATAACTATAGAAGAAAGATACTGTATTAGTTCTGAAGATTTAAAAAAACTTCCCTGGGATAGATGTATTTTCTGAAGCTAAGATTCAATTGTTTTGGCCTCATTTTAAAGCAGAACATTGTGGATTAGATTGATTTATAAGATTTAAAGTCAACTTGTTGGTCACAAAGTACAAAGAAGGTGAGCATAAATCAAATCATTTTCCTCACTGAGAATCACTTCATTATCTATTGTTTGAGGAACATCTAGGGGATCCATTATGTGCCCTGTATGTATCTGTAAGTTAAGCTTTCAATCAACTAAGCAGAGTCATATACTTGTTGATAACAGAGTTGGGAAAAGAGCTGAGGTTTCTTAAATCTTAATGTAATGTGCACAATTGGGGGGTTTCTTAAGAGCTATATTACTTTTTATAGAGTAATAAGAAGGAAAACTACACAGGAGTTTCAAAGTACTATCTAAAAAGTAATAAGCTACAAGCATATATTGTACAACACAGGGAATATAGTAAATATTTTGTAATAACTTTAAATGGAGTATAATCTATAAAAATATTGAATCACTATGTTGTACATCTGAAACCAATATAACATTGTAAATCAACTATATTTAAATAAGAAAAACAAAAAATAAACAGAAGATGAGTGAGTTGATGCCCTCATCCTTAAATAACTTCAGAATTATTGCTAAGAAAATATTTGCAATTATAAAAACAACAATATGCCTCTAACATTTTATTAGATAATTTTGTCTTATGTAATAATATTTCTTTAAACAGCAACCTAGAAAACAAAACTATACTCTTCGCCAAATGTCTCTGAAGTTATTAAAGAACATTTTCTCAGTTTTATTATCTATAAATTGAGATTAATACTTATGTAGAACATACATGAATGTTATACAAACACTGATTTGTTATCTATTGTGCTTTGAAGATGTTTCTGATAACTGAAATACTTTTTTAAAAAAAATTTCATTTCTCAAATTTATTAAGACAGTGATCATATGTTCATTGAATAATGCATATTAAAATGCCAACCTTAAGTCTAAAGTAAACATTTTTTATTTTTTTATGTTACACAGGCTCAGTGTCCTGAGTGCTTCCCAAGGAATGTAAAAGCCCATTCTTAGGTTGCTGTCTTAGAAAAAGCTCATGTTTAACATCTTATCAATGATCCTCCAGGCTAAACCTCCCGAGTTATTTTTCTGTCATCATTATTTTTATTTTATATTACCAGTATAGATTAAGAAGAAAAATACGTAAGGCAAAGTATTCATAAATATATCAACATTTGAACATGGATACTTGCCTTTCAAAATCTTAATTAATATGGCAAGATTTTTAGATTGTAGCTCAAAGTTCTTAAGTTCTTTGCTATATAACTGAGGGGGAATGTCTGCTTTTTCTCACTTCTTACAAAATGTTTCTAGCCTATGAATCTTCACTTATCCTTGGGATCCACTGGGATTAACATTTATAAACTGCAAATACACAAAAAGGAAAGGGCCAAGGCTTTCCAAATAGGTATAATTTGCTTTTTCTAGTGGTGGCAAATGAGGTAATATTAATTATCATTAAGAAGAATGGAGAATACTCATTTTCAACATATATTGCAATTAAACGCAATTTCTTTAAAAACAGAATTGGTCTGGGTTTAAAATCTAGAAAATATAAAAAAATGTATTTATGATAATGAATGATAGGAGCATCCACTATTTCATACTAGATGGCTACTTACATGTGCCATGTGGCAATGTTAAATATTTAAAATACTGAAAAATTAATATATTTAGTTCCCTTCTTAGAAAGGCTGAAGGCTTTTTAATTGAAAAGGCACTGTTAACCTATGTTTGAAGATTTAGTTTTAAGGACATTATAGTATAAACTAACTAACATGTTGAATGTCTTCGAATGTGGAGTATAATTTTGCATTGCTATGTGTTTATTTCCTATAATGGAAGCTAATCTCATATAATTTTTATTTATTTATTTATTTTTACTTTTTTTTTTTTGGCACGCAGGACCTTATTTCCTTGACCAGAGATTGAACCCATATCCACTGTGGTAGAAGCACAGAATCCTAACCATTGAACTGCTAGGGAATTTCCTAAAATTTTAAAAAGAAAATAAATTTTATTTTATTTTATTTTATTTTTTTAAATAAATTTATTTATTTTAGTTGGGGGCTAATTATTTTACAATATTGTAATAGTTTTTGCCATACATTGACATGAATCAGCCATGGGTCCACATGTGTTCCCCTTCCTGGACCCCCCACCCACCTCCCTCCCCATCCCATCCCTCTGGGTCATCCCATTGCCCCAGCCCTGAGCATTTGTCTCATGCATCGAACATGTAATGGTGTTCTGTTTCACATATGATAATATACATGTTTCAATGCTATTCTCCCAGAACGTCCCACCCTCACCTTCTCCCTCAGAGTCCATAAGACTGTTCTATGCATCTGTGTCTGTTATTCTGTCTCGCATATAGGGTTATCATTACCATCTTTCAAATTCCATATATATGCATTAGTATACTGTATTGGTGTTTTTCTTTCTGGCTTACTTCACTCTGTATAATGGGCTCCAGTTTCATCCATCTCAATAGAACTGATTCAAATGAATGCTTTTTAATGGCTGAGTAATATTCCATTGTGTATATGTACCACAGCTTCCTTATCCATTCGTCTAAATTTTAAAATGTAGAATGAATGTATTTCTCTTTTCTCAACCATTTTTTAAATAAATCATATGCCAATATCAAAATATCTCATTGTTACTGACATACAGAATATTTTGAAAGTTCAATATCCCTTTTCTTTAAGACATAGCTTAAAGTAAATTTTCAGTGTTTGCCTTAAAGACAATCGATCCTCAACTTGTGTGATCCTTCACTCTAGTAAATTGGTTCTTCCTTTGTGGCTTTGATATTCACAATTTAATTGACACTATTAGTGCAACAAATGATATAAATCTTCATATTTTAGAGTATAATTTCATAGAATTTTTGATATATTATCACTCATAAGAGTCTATCATTAACTCAGTGCATTAAAACAACACTGGAGAAATAAATACATACCATTTTAGATGATATAATGGGAAAGAAGAGAGATTCAGTGTGGAGTACACTGACCATTACAAGTGATTCATGGTTACCTATCCTCTTCGTTTATTTTTAGGCAAAAATAAGACCAAACCCATCAGTTCAGTAGCTCAGATATTCAGATTGCATTTCTTTAAAAAGTGTTTTGAGGAAGGCAGTTTGAAGAACGTCTGGCCCATCGACATGCAAATAAATACTAGTAAATACTTGGAATTGCTAAAATCGACCATTTATATTCTAAACATGTCACATTTATTGGAAGACTCTAAAACTTTGCTGGGGCTTCCCAGGTGGCGCTAGTGGTTAAGAACCTGCCTATCAAGGCAGAATACGTAAGAGACTCAGGTTCAATCCCTGGGGCAGGAAGATCTCCTGGAGGAGGGTACAGCAACCCACTCCAGCATTCTTGTCTGGAGAATTCCATGGACAGAGGAGCCTGGTGGGCTATAGCCCATAGGGTTGCGAAGAGTCAGACACAACTTAGCACGCACGCAAAACTTTTCTTTAGCTCTGAGCTCGTATGATGGTTTCCCATTTATTTGAAAAAAAAAAAAAAGGCAGAAAAGCCACTCCTTTCAAAAAAAGACTGGAGGGAGATTTTTAAGTACATGTGTGTGTGTGCGCGCGCGGGTGGGGGTGGGCGAGGGCGGGGGAGGGTTGGTTCCCAGGTGGCTCTAGTATTAAAGAACCTGACTTCTGATGCAGGAGACATAAGAGACCAGTTTCGATCCCTGGGTCCGGAAGATCCCCTGGAGGAGGGCATGGCAACCCACTCCAGGATTGTTGCCTGGAGAATCCCATGGACAGAGGAGCCTCGTGGGCTACAGTCCATGGAGTTGCAAAGAGTCAGACACGATTGAGCGATTTAGCAGGCACAGATTTTTTTAAACGTAAATGTAATTAAATTATGGGGGAAATTTTATCTTAAAAACAAAAACTAAACTATGAGTTAAACTAGATCTTATATATCTTTGTATATCCTCAGATCCTAACAGAATTAGGTATAAATTCACTAAATAGGAATTGAATGAATTATTTTACAAATGAAATAAAACAACCATTTAAAAAATGTAGCATCTTTAGTATTATTACTAAGCTTAGCATCAATTCAACAATAGCAACTCAGCTTGTTTTGTTTTCAAGGGCCAAATCTGTATCATTAAACATCATTTTATAGGTACTTTAAAAACTTTATACAGGTAGGCACAGTTGTATAAATACTACTTATTAACTCACATAAATTTAAATTTAATTTTTAAATTAATACAGAATCATTTAATGTTTTTCTGGTTAAAATCCCAAGCATGAAATACATCAAATTGGATGCTAATGTAAATGAATTGTTGATGTCAAATCACAAACAGCTAAAAAAACAGAAATGTGCAACAGAAATGTGAGTAGGTCTGAACATCTGTCACTTATATTGCTAACTAGAATAAGTAATTTTTTAAATTGAATCTGAAGTTTATTTTCATTATTTCAGACACTTGGAAACTAGCCATTGTTACTGTGATTGATGTTGAATTTTTAATGGATCATATGTATGCCAATTTTAATAGGCAGTAATTTTTTTTGTCTAAAAGTATGAATGTGTGAAATTAAAACCAAATGGAAACCCTGACAGGTGTTCAGTTTGAATATCACTATCTTGTGCTTTATCTTGTGTTTTCAAGTTCTCTTTTCTTCTCATATGTTCGAGAAAATCTCAACAGCCCTTGGAGTGACAGTGCATCTTCACTGAGATCTCCTTCTTGAATTCTGCATATCTTCATTCTCAATTTATGTTAAATGTCCAGATCCAATCTAGGACTACTAAATATATAAATAATACTAATTTACTAAAAAGAATTGCTCCCTCTAGTGAATTCACAGTATTACTTCACTTTCTGGCATGGCTGCACTAATTTAATAAATGATATAAATGATTATGACTATCAGGTTGATGATAGTGATCTGGTCTGCTTTTGTTGTATTATATAAATTTTAATGCTTTCTGTGTTAAACATTGGGAACTTTCATAACGATCGATTTGAGCTGCTTGCTGGATATTTCAGCACACTATTAATACATTAAAAAACTGCACTGAGAAAAGTATTTATTCCTAAAACCCTTCATATTACTTTGGAAACACAGTTAGTACCAAGTTATTTCCAGGGTTATGACCATGTTACTTCAGCAAAATAAAGAGGGTGATTTAAAGCAATTGTCCTAATAGTTAAAATACAGTAGAAGTAAGTTTAACTGGAAATCCAAGTCTAGACATAATGCCTGTTTTTGCTCTGGTTACCAGAAAAATCAGACATTTTTAACCTTATCCCTCTCTGTTAATCAGAAATGTTGTGCAACTAATGATGGCACATACAAAAATACTTGACATTCTTTGTAATTTTATTTAAATTTCTGTCACAATACTTGATTATAAAGTAAAACAGGGGGCTGCAGTGAAAGGAGAGCACTATTTAATTCTCAATTCGTTAATGCAAGACCTGGCCATCAAATAATTCATTGTAAATCACAGGAAGGAGAAATTAAAATTGAGAAGTCGTCCAGCTGATTACATTTATATACCTAATTAATTTCAATGCACCAGTAATAATAGAGTAAAACAAAACCAAATCAGTCAGGAGACTCAACTTTTCTTTCAAAGCAGGATTCCGTTTTGTGGGGAATTTGAATCACTTGGATCATTACTTCTGTACTTGACCACTTTGCCTTAATAGGCAAAGCCTTTTTACAGTGTAATTTCAGTTAATAAAGCAGGTGGTATGGGTTACCAATCCCATCAAGTTATTTTTCCTGTATCAATAATAATAGAGTAACTCCATCAAGTTTTATGTAGTTTTCACCTTCCAAGCACTTAGCAAATATTAATTCATCATTGCAGCACTCCCACGGGGAGGTAGGGATTTTTAATAAATAAAATATAATAAAATATATTCTAGATTGATTTATTTGAAAGCATCCGTGAAAGACAAACAGAGAAACTCTAAAAATTAAATGATTATATTAATTATATGAAAGAAGGTAATATTGTTTTATGACTCACTCTCCCTGGAAGTCATTTCAGGAGGAACTCATGGGAGTCAGGGGCCTGTCAAGGTTTTACAGATTTTGTTTCCACGCTTCTTTCTCAAGGGAAGGAACAATTGGCAGCTTCTCCCTGGAGACAGGACTGAGCCCAGGTGAGGGGCAACGCTGGTCTGGCGGCCGGCCCTTTCCGGGAATCCCCAGGCCCCCGAGGGCAGAACCCCAGCCTCGGACGGCGGCACGCGCCCGCGGGCGGGGCGGGGATTCCGGCGCCCGGAGCTCAGCTAGGTAGGTGCGGCTCAGGGTTTGAGTCCCCTCGGCCTTTCCGGAGCCTCCCTCCCTCCCCTCCTAGGCTGAGCGCGCCATTTATTCTGAGGACCTGCAGCTTCGCGCTCGCTTCCGGGCCTCTCCGCGCGCACCCCTGGATCCTCGCTCCCAGGTGGAGCGGCGCCCGGGCCTGCAGGAGGCCTGGCCCGGCGCCCCAAACCAGCCTGGCGCTGCGGGGGATGGGTAGGCGGTGGAGCGTAAGGCGGGGCCCGGCCTGGATGTGCGGGCGCTGGGCGCGGATCGGGCCTCGCTAGCCGGCACTCCGGACGTGGAGCAGCCGGTGGTCCAGGCTCCAGAGAACCGGAAGGGTATGCACGCACCAGGCAGGCGGGTGAGGTTTGCGGGCTCCGCGTCCCACGCGTTCCCTAGCATTGTGGCCTGATTACAAGTCAAGGGAGGAGACCCACTGTCAGACTGCAGGGAGGAAGACTTCCATCTGCAGTTCGTGTCACAGTTCTCGGCGACTTTCCCAGTTCCCCTTTCCCAGTTCCCCGGCACTGTCCTTTGTGGAAACTTGACAGATGTCTGCCCCTGGACATTCCTGAAACTTCCTAGTTGTCCCTGTGTGGAGGATTGAATGTTGTTTGCACCAAAGCCGCTGAGCCGTCTTTATAGGTAAACCTCACATCCCAGCACCACTGTTGAGCTTTATCCAAAGGTGACACGGGTGTCTTTGTAGAAATAACTGATGAGGAAGAACAGTTATTTACTTATTTTAATTTAATAAGTAGTGAGAAATCAAGGGTTTGGCTGAGTATAGAAGAGTTCAAAGGAAGAAGAAGGGCAAGAGTATAAAACCAGAAGACATTTACTTGGTATCAGTTCAGTTCAGTTCAGTCGCTCAGTTGTGTCCAACTCTTTGCGACCCCATGAACCGCAGCACGCCAGGCCTCCCTGTCCATCACCAACTCCCGGAGTCCACCCAAACCCATGTCCACTGAGTCGGTGATGCCATCCAACCACCTCATTCTCTGTCATCCCCTTCTTCTCCTGCCCTCAATCTTTCCCAGCATAAGGGTCTTTTCCAATGAGTCAGTTCTTCGCATCAGGTGGCCAAAGTATTGGAGTTTCAGCTTCAACATCAGTCCTTCCAATGAACACCCAGGACTGATCTCCTTTAGGATGGACTGGTTGGATCTCCTTGCAGTCCACAGGACTCTCAAGGGTCTTCTCCAACACTACAGTTAAAAAGCATCAATTCTTCTGCACTCTGCTTTCTTTATAGTCCAACTCTCACATCCATGCATGACCACTGGAAAAACCATAGCCTTGACTAGACGGACCTTTGTTGGCAAAGTAATGTCTCTGCTGTTTAATATGCTGTCTAGGTACCCAGCCTTTCTCTTGCATTGAGAAAAGGGCCCCCTTTGAAAAGATGAAATGAGATTCAGGAAAGGTTCATTGTTTCTCAGATGGAGAAGACATTTCTGTTCTCCTGAGTGTTTCTGCTTCTGATGACCTTTGACTTAGAGAGATGAAAAGGATAAGTAAGACTTGACTTAAGTTGGACTTCATCAAACCTGTCTGTCTTCAGTGAGGTTTTATCAGTGCTTTCATTCCTTGAAGTTGAATACTGAGCATATGCGTACCACCCTCTCCCTGCTCTCCCATGATTCTGACAATAAATGGCCCATTCAGTTAATAGCCTATCTCTAACTACAAAGAATTGAGGTTCAGTCTGGTCACTCAGTTGTGTCCAACCTCTTTTTGACTCCGTGGTCTGCAGCATGCCAGGCTTCCCTTTCTATCACCAACTCCCAGAGCTTGCTCAAACTCATGTCCATCAAGTTGGTGATGCCATCCAACCATCACATCCTCTGTCATGCTCTTTTCCTCCTGCCTTCAATCTTCCCCAACATCAGGGTCTTTTCCAATGAGTCCATTCTTTGCATCAGGTGGCCAAAGTATTGGAGCTTCAGCCTCAGCATCAGTCATTTCAGTGAATATTCAGGACTAATTTCCTTTAGGATTGACTGGTTAGATCTCCTTGCAGTCCAAGGGACTCTCAAGAGTCTTCTCCAACACCACAGTTCAAATGCATCAATTCTTTGGCACTCAGATTTCTTTATAGTCCAACTCTCAAATCCATACATGACTATTGGAAAAACGATAGCCTTGACTAGACAGACCTTTGTCAGCAAAGTAATGTCTCTGCTTTTCAGTATGCTGTCTGGGTTGGTCATCGCTTTTCTTCCAATGAACAAGCATCTTTTAATTTCATGGCTACAGTCACCATCTGCAGTGATTTTAGAGCCCAAGAAAAGAAAGTCTGTCTCTGTTTCCATTGTTTTCCCACCTATTTGCCATGAAGTGATGGGACCAGATGCCATGATCTTAGTTTCTTGGATGTTGAGTTTTAAGTCAGCTTTTTCACTCTCCTCTTTCACTTTCATCAAGAAGCTCTTTAGTTCTTCTTCACTTTCTGCCATAAGGGTGTTGTCATCTTCATATCTGAGGTTATTGATATTTCTCCCGGCAATCTTGATTCCAGCTTGTGTTCCATCCAGCCCAGTATTTTGCATGATGTATTCTGCATATAAATTAAGTAAGCAGGGTAATAATATACAGCCTTGACATATTTCTTTCCCAATTTGGAGCCAGTCTGTTGTTCCATGTCCGGTTCTAACTGTTGCTTTGTGACCTGCATACAGCTTTCTCAAGAGGCAGGTAAGGTGGTCTGGTATTCCCGTATCTTTAAGTATTTTCCACAATTTGTTGTGATCTACATAGTCAAAGGCTTTGGCGTAATCAATAAGTTAGCAGTAGGTGTTTTTTTGGAATTCTCTTGCTTTTTCAGTGATCCAACGGATGTTGACCATTTGATCTCTAGTTCCTCTGCCTTTCCTAAATCCAGCTTGAGCATCTGGAATTTCACAGTTCACATACTGTTGAAACCTGGCTTGGAGAATTTTGAGCATTACTTTGCTCATGTGTGAGATGAGTACAGTTGAGCGGTAATTTGAACATTCTTTGACATTGCCCTTCTTTGAGATTGGAACAAAAACTGACCTTTTCCAGTCCTGTGGCCACTGCTGAGTTTTCCAAATTTGCTGACATTGAGTGCAGCACTTTTCACAGCATCATCTTTTAGGATTTGAAATAGCTCAGCTGGAATCCCATCACCTCCACTAGCTTTGTTTGTAGTGATACTTCCTAAGGCCCACCCGACTTCACATTCCAGAATGTCTGGCTCTAGGTGAGTGATAACACCATTGTGGTTATCTGGGTCATGAAGATCTTTTTTATATAGTTCTTCTGTGTATTCTTGCCACCTCTTCTTAATATATTCTGCTTCTGTTAGGTCCATACCATTTCTGTCCTTTAGTGTGTCCATCTTTGCATGAAATATTCCCTTGGGATCTCCAATTTTCTTGAAGAGATCTCTAGTCTTTCCCATTCTATTGTTTTCCTCTATTTGTTTGCCTTGATCACTGAGGAAGGCTTTCTTATCTCTCCTTGCCATTCTTTGGAACTCTGCATTCAAATGGATATATCTTTCCTTTTCTCTTTTGCCTTTCTCTTCTCTTCTTTTCTCAGCTATTTGTAAGGCCTCCTCAGACAACCATTTTGCCTTTTTGCATTTTTTCTTGGGGAAGGTCTTGATCACTGCCTCCTGTACAATGTCAGGAACCTCAGTCCATAGTTCTTCAGGCACTCTGTCTATCAGATCTAATCCCTTGAATCTGTTTGCCACTTGCACTGTATAGTTGAAAGGGATTTGATTTAGGTCATACATGAATGGTCTGGTGGTTTTCCCTACTTTCTTCAATTTAAGTCTGAATTTGGCAATAAGGAGTTCATGATCTGAGGCACAGTCAGCTCCCAGTCTTGTTTTTGCTGACTGTATAGAGCTTCTCCATCTTCAGCTGCAAAGAATATAATCAATATGATTTTGATAGTGACCATCTAGTGATGTCCATTTGTAGAGTCTTCTCTTGTGTTGTTGGAAGAAGGTGTTTGCTAGACCAGTGCGTTCTCTTGGCAAAACTCTGTTACCCTGTGCCCTACTTCATTTTGTACTTCAAGGCCAAATTTGCCTAGTACTCCAGGTATCTCTTGACTTCCTGCTTTTGCATTTCAGTCCCCTATGATGAAAAGAACATCTTTTTTGAGTGTTAGTTCTAGAAGGTCTTGTGGTTTTTATTTATTTTATTTTTGGCCACACCAGACTGCTTGCAGGATCTTTGTTCTCAGACTAGAGATTGAAACCAGTGCTGCCGCAGTGGAAGTACAAGGGGTCCTAACCACTGGACCACCCCAGGAAACTCCTTGAATGTGGTTAACAAAACTACATATATTGAAAAAGAACACAAAACATAATTGTCAGGTCAGTTTATCTCTCTGTCAGTTGCCTTCACAACAAAAATCTGAAACAGCAGACTCAAGGGTTTAAAGCAGCTGACAAGTTATAGCTCAGTTACAGATCAAGCAGATAGATATTTTGTTAAACATTCACTCCCAAAACACAGGAGTAGACTGACTCCAGAGGAGTCATGTAATAACCCTGCTTGGCTTTCCCCTTTTTAATACTTCCCCTTTCCTTCTTTTGGTTGTGCCCTGTGCAAACTAAGGCTTGTACCCACCACAGATCAGGAAAAGGAATGCAAATGGGCATATGCTCAAGGCTGATTGACAGTTACAAGTTATCTAATAGGCTCTATTGCACATATCTTCCCATATTTCAGTCTGTAATAATCTGATGTATATATGTATAGAATATTTATAAACCCTTAATGGACTCCTACTTGTCTATGGTTACTGGAGGAAGCCCCTGTGGTTAGTTTGTATCCACTATGTGCCTAAGGAATATGTGCAGGAGTTGTAAAAGTCTCTATTGTTATTTTGTTGCATATCTGTGAGATTTCCCTCTGTGTCTGGGATGGGGTTTAGAGATCAGCTTGCATACTTTTTGGCTAGGTCACCCCTAGTTGCTCATTCTAGTGAAGTGAAAGTCGTTCAGTCGTGTCCAGCTCTTTGGGACCCCATGGATTATACAGTCCATGGAATTCTCTAGGCCAGAATACTGGAGTGGGTAGCCTATCCCTTCTCCAGCGGATCTTCCTGACCCAGGAATCAAATCTGGGTATCCTGACTTGCAGGTGGAGTCTTTATCAACTGAGTTATTTAACTTCCTACCTAACATAACTATTAAGAACAGTAAAGAACTATTAAGAACAGTAACTATTAAGAACAGTGGGGATGAAGTTATTGTTTGATAAAGTTAGTTAGCAAATTTGCCCCTGAACTTCCCCAGTTTCCTTTGATGAAATGTACTTTCTGCTCAGAGTGAAAACAACTAAAAGGCATTTTGGTTTCTGCAAGGCCATTCTGTAAAATCCTTTACCTGCCACTAGAGGATGCTCTTAATTCTTAATATGAGAAGACTAATCTAGTGAAATGAGTTTTTTTCCACAGTCAATATGTAACAGGAGATTACTTTGGAAATTGCACTGCTTTGCTATTCACATGTTGATGTCTTTTTGCTACTAAGAGTTCTTTTATTAAAAAAAAATATTATGGTTATCACATATTTTCCGGTTCATATCAATTCTGTTTAGTTGTTGGTGTCTCAATAGAAGATGAAGATGCTTTAACTTTTGGCTTATACTTTCGTATTTCAGTATGGTATGTAGGCCTGGAATGCTTTTGGTTGCTGTTACTGAATTTCCTTTTTTTGCGATTAGAATTTAAAAATATAATATTAAAAAAAATATTTATTTGTTTTTGTGCATCAGATTGGGTCTTAGTTCCATCATGTGGGATTTTTCACTGTGGCTCACACACTCTAGTTGTGGCACAGAGACTCAGTAGTTGTGGTGCTCGGGCTTAGCTGCTCTGCATCATGTGGGATCATAGTTCCCCAGCCAAGGATCCAACCCCTGTGCCCTGCATTGCACAGCGGATTCTTAACTACTGGACCACCAGAAAGTCTGAAAACTAACTTTTTATTAAGGCAAAGTTCATGATCAAAATGCATTGTCTATCACTTTTCTTATTAACCATTATAGTGAATTAAATGGTCATTCACTTTTACCTGCTCTCTTTTTTAATACGATAAGGGATATTCAGAAAGAATCTTTCAAATAGGCAAGATATAATTAGATCTCAGATAAGCAAAGACCAAATGAATACAAGGTGAAGATTTATGAAAAGTTCTAACAGCTGAGAAAGGCTTTATTCCTCATCCAGGGCATGCATATTGCATTCAAAATATTTTAATTTCTGACAAGTGATATCCACTGTTAAGTGTCATATGGCAAAATATTAATCTGCAACATGAGATTTAAAGTAAACATTCAGCTTTCTACATGACATACAAGAACTGCCCTTTTTGACTTCTAGGTCTCATTGGAACTTGCGAACGGATTGGATTTTAGCATTTATTGAGCTCCTACTATGTGCCAGCTACTGTGCTAGGTTATGGGCAATTATCTCATTTTATCCTAACAATAATCTTATGGAGCAGATATAGCACCTTTTAAAATGAGGGAATAGGCTTAGTGAAGTTAAAAGTAACTTGTTCAAGATCCAACAGCTCTCAAGGAGTGAAGCTAAGATCAGATTTGGTCTGGTTGATGGCAAAGCCTATCATTCTAATTCATCCTGCTCAAAGAAGTTTAGCAAGAACAAGGATACTGTTAAGGAATCATTCATACATTTGATAAGTAGTTCTTGAATTTTATTTTCATCAGCAAAATTCCATACTTATTTTGATTTCCTTCATTTTTATCTGTTGCCCCTTTTCTGTATCAGGAGCCCATTCAAGATACCATAATTGCATTTAATTGTTGTATGTCTTTGCGGCGCCTTTTGTTTGTAACAATTTCTCAGACTTTTATGTTTTTGATGCTTTTGACAGTTTTGAGTACCAGTTAGGTGTCAAGATTTTTTACATTGTTCCTCAGTTGCAGTTTTCCTCTTATTTTTCCTCATGATTAGATTACGGTTATGGATTTGGGGAGAATGACCAGAGAGGTGAAGTGCGATCTCATCACATCATACCAATGATACATACCATTAATATGATTTATCATTGATGCTGGCATGGAATACCTGACTGAGGTACTATTTGTTGGGGCCTCCACCTTAAAATTGTCTTTTTTCTCCCTTTCCATGCTATACTCTGTCAGGAGTTCATTGTGCACAGACTGCACTTAAGGAGAGGGAAGCTATGCTCCATCTCCTTGAGAGAAGAATCAGTTCAGTTCATTCACTCAGTCGTGTCCAACTCTTTGTGACCCAGCAAAGAGTTGTGAGACTACAACTACAACTACAAAGTTTGTGAGACTACAGCAAACCAGGCTTCCCTGTCCTTCACCAACCCCCAGAGCTTGCTCAAACTCATGTCCATCCAGTCAGTGATGCCATCCAACCATCTCATCCCCTGTCATCCCATTCTCCTCTTGCCTTCTATGTTTCCCAGCATCAGAGTCTTTTCCAGTGAGTCAATTCTTTGCATCAGGTGGCCAAAGTATTGGAGCTTCGGCTTCAGCATCAGTCCTATTCAGTCCCAATCAGGACTGATTTCATTTAGGATTGATTGGTTTGACCTCACTGCAGTCCAAGGGACTCTCAAGAGTCTTCTCCAACACCACAATTCAAAAGCATCAATTCTTCAGCATTCAGCTTTTTTTTTTATGGTCCAACCCTCATATCCATACATGACTACTGGAAAAACCATAGCTTTGACTAGATGGACATTTGTTGGCGAAGTAATATCTCTGCCTTTTAATATGCTCTCTAGGTTGGTCATAGCTTTTCTTCCAAGGAGAAGGTGTCTTTTAATTTCCTGGCTGCAGTCACCATCTGCAGTGATTTTGGAGCCCAAGAAAATGAAGTCTGTCATGGTTTCCATTGTTTACTCATCTATTTGCCATGAAGTGATGGGACTGGATGCCATGATCTTAGTTTTTTGAATGTTGAGTTTTAAGCCAGCTTTTTCACTCTCCTCTTTCACTTTCATCAAGAAGCTCTTTAGTTCCTCTTCACTTTCTGCCAAAAGGTGGTGTCATTTACATATCTGAGGTTATTGATATTTCTCTCGGCAATCTTGATTCCAGCTTGTGCTTCATCCAGCCTAGCATTTGTCATGATGTACTTTGTATATAAGTTAAATGAGCAGGGTGACAATATACAGCCTTAACATATTCCTTTCTCAATTTGGAATCAGTCTGTTGTTCCATGTCCAATTCTAACTGTTGCTTCTCGACCTGCATACAGATTTCTTGATGCATACAGAGGAGACAGATAAGGTGGCCTGGTATTCCCATCTCTTTAAGAATTTTCCACAGTTTATTGTGATCCACACAGTCAAAGTTTTGGCATAGTCAGAAAAGCAGAAATAGATGTTTTTCTCAAATTCTTTTGCTTTCCTGATGATCCAGCGGATGTAAGCAATTTGATCTGTGGCTCCTCTGCCTTTTCTAAATCCAGCTTGAACGTCTGGAATTTCTTGGTTCACGTGCTGTTGAAGCCTGGCTTGGAGAACTTTGAGCATTACTTTGCTAGCGTGTGAGATGAGTGCAACTGTGTGGTAGTTTGAGCATTCTTTGGCATTGCCCTACTTTGGAATTAGAACAAAAACTGACCTTTTCCAGTCCTGTAGCCACTGCTGAGTTTTCCAAATTTACTGACATGTTGAGTGCAACACTTTCACAGCATCATCTTTCAGGATTTGAAATAGCTCAACTGGAATCCCATCACCTCCACTAGCTTTGTTCCTAGTGATGCTTCCTAAAGCCCACCTGACTTCACGTTCCAGGATGTCTGGCTCAAGGTGAGTGATCGCACCATCATGGTTGTCTGGGTCATTAAGATCCTTTCTGTATAGTTCTGTGTATTCTTGCTACCTCTTCTTAATATCTTCTGCTTCTGTTAGGTCCATACCATTTCTGTCCTTTAGTGTGCCCATTTGTGCATGAAATATTCCCTTGGTATCTCCAATTTTCTTGAAGAGATCTCTAGTCTTTCCCATTCTATTGTTTTCCTCTATTTGTTTGCCTGGATCACTGAGGAAGGCTTTCTTATCTCTCCTTGCCATTCTTTGGAACTCTGCATTCAAATGGATATACCTTTCCTTTTCTCTTTTGCCTTTCTCTTCTCTTCTTTTCTCAGCTATTTGTAAGGCCTCCTCAGACAACTATTTTGCCTTTTTGCATTTTTTCTTGGGGAAGGTCTTGATCACTGCCTCCTGTACAATGTCGGGATCTGCCATCTATAGTTCTTCAGGCACTCTGTCTATCAGGTTTAATCCCTTGAATGTATTCATTCACTGGGTAGATCATGGTGAAGAGTTCTGATAAAACGTGGTCCACTGGAGAAGAGAATGGCAAACCACTTCAGCATTCTTGCCTTGAGAACTCCATGAACAGTATGAAAAGGCAAAAAGATATGACACTGAAAGATAAACTCCCCTGGGCAGTAGGTGCCCAATATGCTACTGGAGAACAGTGGAGAAATAACTCCAGAAAGAATGAGGAGACAGAGCCAAAGTGAAAACAATATCCAGTTGTGGATGTGACTGGTGATGGAAGTAAAGTCCAATGTTGTAAAGAACAATACTGCATAGGAACCTGGAATGTTAGGTCCATGAATCAAGCTAAATTGGAAGTGGTCAAACAGGAGATAGCAAGAGTGAACTTTGACATTTTAGAAATCAGTGAAATGAAATGGACCAGAATGGGGTATGGGGTTTGATTCTAAACATGATTTTGCCCCTCCTACCATCTTGTTCGGGCTTGTCCTTTGCCCTTGGACATGAGGTATATTTTTTGGTGGGATCCAGGATTCTCCTGTCGATGGTTGTTCAGCAGCAAATTTCAGTTTTGAAGTTCTTACAGGAGAAGATGAGCAGAACATCTGCATCAATTATGTGAACTTCTGTAGAGGAGATTTGTATACTCTTCCTCTTTTATTAATTTATTTAATAAATTTATCAGCTCTGTTTAACCCACCCAGTTTGTAGTACTTTCTTATGACAGCTTTGCTGTTCAGTTGCTAAGTCGTGTCCAACTCTTTGCAACCCCGTGGATTGTAGCACACTAGGCTTCCTTGTCCTTCACTATCTCCCAGAGTTTGCTCAAATTCATGTCCATTGAGTCAGCCATGCCATCCAACCATCTCATCCTCTGCCTCCCCTTTCTCCTCCTTAGTGTCTCTCTGCATCAGGGTCTTTTCAAAAAGTCACTTCTTTGCATCAGGTGGCCAAAGTATGGGAGCTTCAGCTTTAGCATCAGTCCTTCCAATGCATATTCAGGGATTGATTTCCTTTAAGATTGACTGATTTGATCACCTTGCTGACAGTTTTAGCAAACTAATATAGAAGGAGTGGTCAGTTATTTTGGTTGTTAATGATTGCTTAGGTAAGATAAGAAATGAAAACATGCCTATTGATTTAACAAGAATTATTTCAGATGCAAAAATTGTAATGTGGTGGATTGAGGAGTGAATAGTAGGTGACCAAGTGGAAACTAGTCATAGGTTTTTGGTTTATTTATTTTTGGTTGCACCGAGTTTTCATTGCTGCACAGGCTTTCTCTAGTTGAGATGTGCAGGCTTCTCATTGTGGTGACTTCTCTTGTTGCAAAGCATTGGATCTAGATGTGCAGGCTTCAGTAGTTGCAGCTCTTGGACTTAGTTGCTCTGAGGCATGTGGAATCTTCCTGGACCAGGTATCGAACCCATGTCCCCTGCATAGGCAGATGGATTCTTATCCACTGTACCACCAGGGAAGTCCCAGTTTTTGCTTTAAACAAAATCGGTGATGCAAGAAATGAAGGCAGTTTGTTGAATCTCTCACCACTTCAAACTTCCCAGTTAATTGTACTTGATCCTCTTGCTACTTCCAATCACCTTAAAAAAAATCAAATTAGTATTTCTCTTTATTTTCACTATGTTGTTTCTCCATTAAAATTTTTTTAGTGATTCTGTCATGACTTTGTTAAATTCATATTTGTTAAGGAGAGTGCAGAGTGCTGGATAGTGAGTCATGGTAAAACAGACCAGTAGAGAAATTGGAAGAAAGGAGTATATCGCTTACAGGTTCTGAAGGAAACACACGGCATGTCTTGCAGGGCTGCATGGGGAGATCAAGGCAGAGTGCAGACAGACAAAGCAATAGGATCTGGGGAACATGCATTCGTTAGAGTCCGTAGTGGAGTGTTTTTGGGTTCCCTGGGCTAAGGCAGTTCCATGGGGGGCTTATCTAAGGAACACACAAGGAGAAAGCCCTGTGAGAAAGGTAAACTATTGATTACAAGGGCTGTAGGGGGAGCCATATCAGGAAGTTTGTGACTTTGTGTGTTGTTATCTAGGGTGTGTGCTTGCATGAAGGGCTTGTGTCAGTGTAAGGTCCCTCTAGGCCATTTGACCAAACAAAATGATGCTGAGACAGCAATACCATGGAGTAGTTTACCTAAACTCTTGACAGTTTTCTTACTTCCCTCTGGAATAAAGGCCTCAGGTTAATTTTCAAGACTTCGCATATTCTGAATTCTACTACATCAGTTCAGGTTTGTGATCCTGCATTGTGATCCTTGTCCCTTCATCTCTTCTGTATACATTGTATCAAGTTTATTAAAAACTCTGGCCTTTCCCCCCCCCCCCCCCAACTTTGCTGTATCCCTCTAACTGCATGTTACTCATCCTTCAGGATAAAATTTAAGGCCTAATTCAATTAGGACTTGGTCAACTCTATTTTTTTTAATTAATTAATTTTTTAATTGAAGGATAATTGCTTTACAGACTTTTGTTGTTTTCTGTCAAACCTCAACATGAATCAGCCATAGGTGTACATATATCCCTTTCCTTTTGAGCCTCCCTCCCATCTCCCTCCCCATCCCACCCCTCTAGGTTAAACAGAACTCCTGTTAGAGTTTCCTGAGCCATTCAGCAAATTCCCTTTGGCTATCTATTTTATATATGGTAAGGTAAATTTCTGTGTTATTCTTTCCATACATCTCACCCTCTCTTCCCCTCTCCCCATGTCCATAAGTCTATTCTCTATGTCTGTCTCTCCGCTGCTGCCTTGTAAGTAAATTCTTCAGTACCGTTTTTTCTAGATTCCGTATATATGCGTTAGAATACGATATTTATCTTTCTTTTTCTGACTTACTTCACTCTGTATGATAGGCTAGTTCTTTAACTTATTGTTTAAGGTTAACTTTTATTATTAAAATATCAGTTGAAAGCTAACAACTTATTTCTACTTACTAACATACATTTAAAGATATATCTTCAGAGGCAAAATAGTAGATAATTGGAAATATTTCTGAATAATGCTAGTCAGAGAATCCTGCTAAGTGCTAAGTTGCTTCAGTCGTGTCCGACTCTGTGCGACCCCAGAGACGGCAGCCTACTGGGTTCCTCCGTCCCTGGGATCCAGGCAAGAACACCGGAGTGGGTTGCCATTTCCTTCTCCAATACATTTAAGTGAAAAGTGAAAGTGAAGTCGCTCAGTCGTGTCTGACTCTTCGAGAGCCCATGGACTGAAGCCTACCAGGCTCCTCCGTCCATGGGATTTTCCAGGCAAGAGTACTGGAGTGGGATGCCATTGCCTTCTCCAAGTCAGAGAATCCAACTTGTATCTAAAAACCTCATATTATATCAGTTAGCTGATGTGGTTGAGCAGATACAGTTTTGTGCAACCCTGGGAAGGATCCCACTTGAGTTTCAGCCCATCAGCAATTTATATGCCCCCTTCCTCCTAGCTGAATTCTCAGCCAACTGAGAGACAAATAAGGAGTTACTATAGATAAAGGCTAGGTTGGAGGACATAGCTTAGTGGGCAGTAAAAATGACAAACACAGACAGTTAGGTAGACTCACTACTCTGCCACACCGGGCAACTTCATGTCCATTTCCCCTACTCCCCTCCCCGCACAAGGAGCCTTTATTGCTGAGTTTGCTTTATTTCTGAAAACATGTCAGAACATACACTCTCTGAACAGGTAGACTCCTAGAAGAGGAAAGAAGTGTGAATTGACTCAAATATGCCCAGGACATGAGGGGGAGAAGTGAATCAAGGGACAAAGAAGGGTCCTGCTCTGAAATATGTGGGATGGAGTATAGGGGCAGAGGAGGAATCAGTACTTTTGCTCCACTGGAAGGTACTTCTACATTGAAGGATACATTAGGTGTGGAAATACGTTCATTCCTAACACTTTCTGCTGCTGCTTGGTCGCATCAGTCGTGTCTGACTCTGTGTGATCCTATGGACTGCAGCTGCCAGGCTCCTCTGTCCGTGGGATTTTCTAGGCAAGAATACTGGGGTAGGTTGCCATTGCCTTCTCCATCCTAACATCTCAGGAGAAAGAAAAGGGTTTTTTTTCCAGAGAAGTTTCCTAGGAACTCAGCACTTGCACCAATAGTCTGAAAAATTTCAAGAAAGAATATTTCTCTTCTACCATCTCTGAAATAATCCAAAGATCACCCCAATTCTTCAGTTTGCTTTGTGGTTAGCTACACCCTTGACTTATAAATTTCCTGTTGTCAACTGACAGCATTCTTTACAACATCAGACTTTACTACCATCACTAGTCACATCCACAACTGGGTGTTATTTTCACTTTGGCTCCATCTCTTCATTCTTTCTGGAGTCATTTCTCCACTGTTCTCCAGTAGTATATTGGGCATCTACTGGCTGGGGGAGTTCATCTTTCAGTGTCCTATTTTTTGCCTTTTCATATTGTTCTTGGGTTTCTCAAGGCAAGAATGCTGAAGTGGTTTGCCATTCCCTTCTCCAGTGGACCATGTCTTATCAGAACTCTCCACCATGACCCGTCCATCTTGGGTGGCTCTATGCAGCATGGCTCATTGAGTTAGACAAGGCTGTGGTCCATGTGATTGGTTTGATTAGTTTTCTGTGATTGTGATTTTCATTCTGTCTTTCTCTAATGGATAAGGATAAGTGGCTTATGGAAACTTCCTGATGGGAGAGCACCAAAGAATTGATGCTTTTGAACTGTGGTGTTGGAGAAGACTCTTGAGAGTCCCTTGGACTGCAAGGAGATCCAACCAGTCCATCCTAAAGGAAATCAGTCCTGAATATTCATTGGAAGGACTGATGCTGAAGCTGAAACTCCAATACTTTGGCCACTTGATGTGACGAACTGACTCATTTGAAAAGACCCTGATGCTGGAAAAGATTGAAGGTGGGAGGAGAAGGGCATGACAGAAGATGAGGTGGTTGGATGGCATCACCAACTTGATGGACGTGAGGTTAAGTAAACTCTGGGAGTTGTTGATGGACAGGGAAGCCTGGTGTGCTGCAGTCCTTGGGGTTGCAAAGAGTCGGACACAACTAAGACTGAACTGAACTGATGGGAGACACTGACTGAGGGGGAAACTGGGTCTTGTTCTGATGGGCGGGGCCATTCTCAGTAAATCTTTAATCCAATTTTCTGTTGATGGGTGGGGCTATGTTCCCTCCCTGTTGTTTGACCTCAGGCCAAAACTATGTTGGAGGTAAGGAAGATAATGGCAACCTTTCTACAAAAGGTCCCACACACGCACTGGAATGTTAGGTCCACAAATCAAGGTAAGTTGGAAGTGGTTAAATAGGAGATGGCAAGAGTGAACATCAACAGTTTAGGAATCAGTGAACTAAAATGGACTGGAATGGATGAATTTAACTCAGATGACCATTATATTTACTACTGTGGGCAAGAATCCCTTAGAAGAAATGGAGTAGCCCTCAAGGTCAGCAAAAGAGTCTGAAATGCAGTACTGGAATGCATTCTCAAAAATGACAGAATGATCTCTGCTCATTTTCAAGGCAAAGCATTCAATATCACGGTAATCCAAACCTATGCCCTGACCAGTAATGCTGAAGAAGCTAAAGTTGAATGGTTCTATGAAGACCTGCAAGATCTTCTAGAACTAACACCCCAAAAAGGTGCCCTTTTCAATATAGGTGACTGGAATGCAAGAGTAGAAAGTCAAGAGATACCTGGAGTAATAGGCAAATTTGGCTTTGAAGTACAAAATGAAGTAGGGCACAGGCTAACAGAGTTGTGCCAAGAAAACACACTGGTCATCACAAACACCCTCTTTTAACAACTCAAGAGAAGACTCTACACATGGACATCACTAGATGGTCAACACCAAAATCAGATTGATTATATTCTTTGCAGCCGAAGATGGAGAAGCTCTATATAGTCAGCAAAAACAAGACTGGGAGCTGACTGTGCCTCAGATCATGAACTCCTTATTGCCAAATTCAGACTTAAATTGAAGAAGGGAAAACCACTAGACCATTCAGGTATGACCATTTAGGGTATGACCTAAATCAAATCCCTTACAATTATACAATAGAAGTGACAAACAGATTCAAGGGATTAGATCTGATAGACAGAGTGCCTGATGAACTATGGACAGAGGTTCCAGACATTGTACAGGAGGCAGTGATCAAGCCCATCCACAAGAAAGAGAAGTGCAAAAAGGCAAAATGGTTGTCTGAGGAGGCCTTACAGATAGCTGAGAAAAGAAGAGAAGCAAAAGGCAAAGGAGAAAAGGAAAGATATACTCATTTGAACGCAGAGTTCCAAAGAATAGCAAGGAGAGATAAGAAAGCCTTCCTCAATGATCAATGCAAAGAAATAGAGGAAAACAATAGAATGGGAAAGACTAGAGATCTCTTCAAGAAAATTGGAGATACCAAGGGAATATTTCATACAAAGATGGGCACACTAAAGGACAGAAATGGTATGGACCTAACAGAAGCAGAAGATATTAAGAAGCTGCTGCTAAGTCGCTGCAGTCGTGTCCGACTCTGTGCGACCCCATAGACAGCAGCCCACCAGGCTCCCCCGTCCCTGGGATTCTCCAAGCAAGAACACTGGAGTGGGTTGCCATTTCCTTCTCCAACTCATGAAAGTGAAAAGTGAAAGTGAAGTCACTCAGTCGTGTCCGACTCTTAGTGACCCCATGGACTGCAGCCTACCAGGCTCCTCCGTCCATGGGATTTTCCAGGCACGAGTACTGGAGTGGGGTGCCATCGCCTCCTCCGGAGATATTAAGAAGAGGTAGCAAGAATACACAGAAGTGAACTGAAGTGAAGTCACTCAGTCATGTCCAACTCTTTGCAACCCCATGGACTGTAGCCTACAAGACTCCTCTGTCCATGGAATTTTCCAGGCAAGAGTACTGGAGTGGGTTGCCATTTCCTTCTCCAGGGGGTCTTCCTGGCCCAGGGATTGAACTTGGGATTGAACCTGCATTGTAGCCAGATGTTTTATCATCTGAGCCACCAGGGAAGCCAGAAGAAGTATATAAAAAAAGATCTTCATGATCCAGATAACCATGATGGTGTTATCACTCACCTTGAGCTAGACATCCTGGAATGCAAAGTCAAGCGGGCCTTAGGAAGCATCACTAGGGACAAAACTAGTGGAGGTGATGGGACTCCACTATTCCACTATTTGAGCTATTTCAAATCCTAAAAGTTGATGCTGGAAAGTGCTTCACACAATATGCCAGCAAATTTGGAAAACTCAGCAGGGGACACAGGACTGGGAAAGGTCAGTTTTCATTCCAATCCCAAAGTACAGCAATGCCAAAGAATGCTCAAACTACCACACAATTGCACTCATCTCACATGCTAGCAAAGTAACGCTCAAAGGTCTCCAAGCCAGGCTTCAACAGTACGTGAGCCAAGAACTTCCAGATGTTCAAGCTGGATTCAGAAAAGGCAGAGGAGCCACAGATCAAATTGCCAACATCTGCTGGATCATCAGAAAAGCAAGAGAATTTGAGGAAAACATCTACTTCTGCTTTACTGACTATGCCAAGCCTTTGACTGTGTGGATCACAATAAACTGGAAAATTCTTAAAGATATGGGAATACCAGACCACCTTATCTGGATCCTGAGAAATCTGCATGCAGGTCAAGAAGCAACAGTTAGAATCGGACATGGAACAACAGACTGGTTCCAAATTGGGAAAAGAATATGTTAAGGCTGTATATTGTCACCATGCTCATTTAACTTATATGCAGAGTACATCATGCCAAATGCTAGGCTGGATGAAGCACAAGGCAGAATAAAGATTGCTGGGAGAAATATTAATAACCTTAGATATGTAGATGACACCACCCTTTTGACAGAAAGTGAAGAGGAACTAAAGAGCTTCTTGATGAAAGTGAAAGAGGAGAATGAAAAAGTTGGCTTAAAACCCAACATTCAAAAAACTAAGACCATGGCATCCAGTCCCATCACTTCATGGCAAACAGATGGGGAAACAATGGAAATAGTGAGAGACTTTAATTTTTTGGGCTATATAATCACTGCAGATGGTGACTGCAGCCATTAAATTAAAAGACGCTTGCTCCTCGGAAGAAAAGCTATGACCAACCTAGACAGCATATTAAAAAGCAGAGACATTACTTTGCCAACAAAGCTCCGTCTATTCAAAGCTATGGTTTTTCCTGTAGTCATGTATGGATGTGAGACTTGGAGTATAAAGAAAGCTGAGCGTGAAGAATTGATGCTTTTGAACTGTGGTGTTGGAGAAGACTCTCCAAAGTACCTTGGACTGAAAGCAGATCAAACCAGTCCATCCTAAAGGAAATCAGTCCTGAATATTCATTGGAAGGATTGATGTTGAAGCTGAAGCTCCAGTACTTTGGCCACCTGATTCAAAGAACTGACTCACTGGAAAAGACCCTGATGCTGGGAAAGATTTATGGTGGGAGGAGAAAGGGACGACAGAGGCTGAGATGGTTGGATGTCATCATTGACTCGATGGACATGAGTTTGAGTAAGCTCTGGGAGTTGGTGATGGACAGGGAAGCTTGGCATGCTGAAGTCCGTAGGGTCACAGAGTCGGACACAACTGAGCGACTGAACTGAACTGAACTGAACTGATTGACAGTGTATGGATGAAAAAGACTGGCAGTTAACAAATAATACACAGCTAAAACTATGGGCACATCTGTAAGTTGTATATGAAATCAAGTGCCCACATTGGATCTTGTATACTTAAACTTTATTCCTTATTGTTTCAAAATAAAGAATCTCCTTTCCCAATATCAACAAGATATATGAAAACAAAAACATCCACATGAGAAAATCTGAGTATGGCAGGTAGAACCAGAATTTAGGATAGATTCTGAGGTAGGGTTACATGAAAAATGAATTTGGTGAATGAATTTAAAAGATTACATCCCAGTGATCTCTAGGACACTGTTCAGCTGTTGTTCAGTTGCTAAGTCATGTCTGACTCTTTGAAGCCCCATGAACTGCAGCATGCCAGGCTTCTATGTCCTTCACTGTCTCTCAGTCTACTCAAACTCACATCCATTGAGTCGATGATGCCATCCAACCATCTCATCCTCTGTCTTCCCCGTCTCCTCCTGCCTTCAATCTTTCCCAGCATCAGGGTCTTTTCCAATGAGTTGGCTCTTCGCATCATGCGGCCAAAGAATTGGAGCTTCAGCATCAGTCCTTCTAAGGAATATTCAGGGTTGATTTCCTTTTGGATTGGTTGGTTTGATCTTGCTCTCCAGGGACTCTCAAGAGTCTTCTTCAACACCACAATTCAAAAGCATCAATTCTTTGGTGCTCACCCTCTTTACTGTCCAGCTTTCACATCCATACATGACCTCTGGAAAAACTATAGCTTTGACTATATGGACCTTTGTTGGCAAAGTGATGGCTCTGCTTTTTAATATGCTGTCTAGGTTTGTTATAGCTTTTCTTCCAAGGAGAAAGTGTCTTTTAATTTCATTGGTGTGGTCACCATCCACTGACTTCTCTGAGTGTTGTAGATCCTGTGCTGCTCTGTTCTATTCTCAAGTTATGACTGCACATTTCATTTAAATGTTTAAGCTAAACTTTGATAATTTATACACAGTCATTGACTAATCATTGCTGGATCCAGAGTATAGCTTATCACTTTATATTAAAAATAAAAAAAGCACAGCCTTTTACTTACCCCAAATTATGCATGTGTTAGTTTACCTGGAATTTTGTCTAAATTTTTTATAGCTTCCTTCTTGATAAAATTCAAATTTAGACTTTTCTGAAAAATCAGACCATTGAATCTCCTTATCATCATGTTGTGGATGAATCTTTAGGAATAGTATACATTAATTTGATCATTTATTGATTCTTATACCTAGACTTTTAATTTCTTGGATAGGAATCATTTACATCACTCAGGGATAAGCATTGTCATAAATTTGACATAGATCATTCAAATTAAAATACATCTTCAATTTATCTTGAAGTGTTGATTACAAAGCTATATTAATTAAAGTTATAGATTTTATGATTCTGTACCAAGAGGTTGTTTTTTTTTCCCCCCTCTATGGGAAGATGGCTGAGGAGGGAGCTTAGCAATAGTTTCTTTACATCTTTTACAGGCTAAAACAATTGGAGCCATGTTCTACATCCTGTAATTTTGGTACCTTAATAGTTAGCCTGTGTGTTAGCTAGTTGCAAAATTATTGACCTGGGGAAATCCTACCTTCGTTCCACATTTGAAGTGAAAGTGTATTCAGACAGCTGCATCCCAACTTCATAAGAATATGGCAACATTTCCCTCAGTTCATTTGACTGTTAAAGTAGCAATAGAGAAAATCTGTACTCCAACTCACTACTATTTTGATAAAACATCAAAATTCAGTTGAAAGTAGTATTTTTGAGAGGTTATCTGAAGAGTATATAGTCCATTTCATTTGTCTAGAAGTCTTTTTTTTTTAAATAAATTTATTTATTTTAGTTGGGGGCTAATTACTTTACAATATGTAATAGTTTTTGCCATACATTGACATGAATCAGCCATGGGTTCTAGAAGTCTCAAAGTTTAACTTTGGATTAAGCCATATCAGTTAGCTGTATATTTGGATACTATTATCTTGGCTTTTTGTAGGATTGTTTTGAGAATTGATTTTTTAATTTAGCAAGTCCTGACCTCAACAAGCAGTTTATGAGGAATAGGGGGGATGAAAGCCCAATTAGAATGGGCTCAAGGAAGAAATTTTAGATGAGCCTAGACAACTCTGTTTTGTTTTTGTCTTTTATTCTCTGATAAAATCTTGAACATAAATGAATATCTCTTAAGTATTTATCTAAAGTGAAGTCATTCAGTCGTGTCTGACTCTTTGCAACTCCATGGACTGTAGCCTACAAGGCTCCTCTGTCCATGGAATTTTCCAGGCAAGAGTACTGGAGTGGGTTGCCATTTCCTTCTCCAGGGGGTCTTCCCGGCCCAGGGATCAAACCTGGGTCTCCTGCATTGCAGGAGATGCTTTACTGTCTGAGCCACCAATAGTGGAATTGCTAGGTCTGATGGCATACACATTTAAAATCTGATAGTTTCTGCTAAATTCTTCTCTAAACAAGCATAGATAACTCTGAAGAGAAGTTTTCAGTGAGTAGAAGGAGAGATCAGGAGAGAAAAATAGGGTTAGGAGACTGGGGTGGGGGTATAGTTTAATTTGGGGGCAAATAATCGCATGGTTCTCTGCTGATGCAACTAATGTAGTAGATAAGGAAACACTGATGGTATAAGAGAGAGAACATAGACTTATTTATTAGTACAATGCTTTGAGAAGTTGAAAAAAGATGAGACCTAGTACATTGGCCTTAACTAGGAGCTTAGCCATAATGGAAGAAAAGGTAGAGCATATGGGAATGAGTGCTGGTATCTTATTCTAGTGTAAGGGAGCATCATAATTTGTTTAACAGTCTTAGAAACTGCCATAGGTTCTTCACTTTCAGAGCTCTGCAGTGAAAATCCTTTCATCCTTGTATACCATGCAAGTATTTTTGTATAGCATCTAAAGGATAAACCTCTAGAAATTGGACTGCTGGCTCAAAGGAAAAGCATATTTAAAATCATAAAATATGTTACCAAATTCCCATTTAAAACACTGTTCCAATCCACACTGCTACCAGCAGTGGTGAGAGGTCCATTTCTGAACCATCCCCTCATCAACAGTGAATTTTCAGTCTCTTTAGTTTTAGTTGATCTGGTAGGTAAAAAAAATAAGTTTTGATTATGTATATTTGGAGATAATCCTTCTCTTTTTTTCAATTCCTGGGTAACTTTTAAAAATGTCTTATTGAGACATACACACACCATTAAATTCACCCATTTAAAGTGTAGAGTTGTGATTTTCAAGGTTCACATGTGTGTATTAGAATCATTCCTCTTCTGTAATATTTCACTACAGGTATATGCCATCTTTTTAAAATTCATTCATAGTTTGATTTGTTTCATTTTGATTATTATGAATAATGTTACTATAAACATTTGCATACAACTTTTTGTGTGGATATTTGTTTTCATTTTTCTTGGATATATATCTTGAAGTAAAATTGCTGGGTTTATAGTAATTCTATGTCTAATATTTTGAAGAACTACCAAACTGTTTTCCAAAGCAGCTGCAGCATTTTAAATTCCTACTAGCAATGTATGAAGGTTCCAATTTCTCCATATCCTTGCCAACAGTTGTTATTGTCTGTCTTTTTTATTATTGCCATCCTAGTGGGTGTGAGGTGGTATCTCACTGTGGTTTTAATTTGCATTTCACTAGTGGTTTATAATGTTGAGCATCTTTTCATGTACTTATTGGATATTTGTCTATCTTTAGAGAAATAGTTATGCAAATCTTTTGCCCATTTTTAATTGGGTCGTCTTTTTATTGTGGAGTTGTAAGAGTTCTTTATATATTCTGCATTTTTTTTTGTTTATTCATTCACTAAATCATGTTCACCTCTTTGAGGCCCCATGAACTACAGCGTGCCAGGCTTCCCTGTCCTTCACTATCTCCCAGAGTTTGCTCAAACTCATGTCTGTTGAGTTGGTGATGCCATTCAGCCATCTTATCCTCTGTTGCCCCCTTCCTCTCCTGCCCTCAATCTTTCTCAGCATCAGGGTCTTTTCCAGTGAGTCAGCTCTTCACATCAGGTGGCCAAATTATTGGAGCATCAGTATCAGCATCAGTCCTTCCAGTGAATATTCAGGGTGATTTCCTTTAGAATTGACTGGTTTGATCTCCTTGTTGTCCAAGGGACTCTCAAGAATCTTCTCCAGCACCACAATGCAAAAGCATCAATTCTTCGATGATCAGCCTTTTGTATGGTCCAACTCTCATATCCGTACATGGCTACTGGAAAAATCATGGCTTTGAGTATATGGACCTTTGTTGGCAAAGTGATGTCTCTGTTTTTTAATATGCTGTTTAGGTTTGTTAATAGCTTTTCTTCCAAGGAGCAAGTGTCTTTTAGTTTCATGGCTGCAATCACTAGTGCACAGTGATTTTGGAGCCCAAGAAAATAAAATCTGCCACTGTTTCCATTGTTTCCCCATCTATTTGCCATGAAGTGATGGGACTGGATGCTACGATCTTAGTTTTTTGAATGTTGAGTTTTAAGCCAGCTTTTTTACTCTCCTCTTTCACCTTCATCATGAGGCTGTTTAGCTACTCTTTGTGCCATTAGGGTGGTATCTTCTGCATATCTGAGGTTATTGATATTTCTCCTGGTAATCTTGATTCCAGCTTGTGAGCCATGCAGCCTGGTATTTCTCATTATGTACTCTACATGGAAGTTAAATAAGCAATGTGACAATATACAGCTTTGATGTGCTCCTTTCCCAATTTTGAACCAGTCCATTGTTCCATGTCTGGTTGTAACTGTTGCTTCTTGACCTGCATACGGATTTCTGGGGACAGGTAAGTGGATCTGGAATTCCCATCTCTAAAAATTTTCCAGATTTTGTTGTGATCTACACAATCAAAGGCTTTAGTGTAGTCAATAAAACAGTAGTTTTTTTTTTTTTGGAATTCCTTTGCTTTTTCTGCGATCCAGCAGATATTGGCAATTTGATCTCTGGTTCCTCTGCCTTTTCTAAATCCAGCTTGAACATCTGAAAGTTCTCAGTTCTCAGTTCATGCTGCAGCCTAGTTTGAAGGATTTTGAGCATAATCTTGCTAGCATGTGAAATGAGTGAAATTGTACAGTAATTTGAATATTCTTTGGCATAGCCTTTCTTTGGGATTGGAATGAAAACTGGCCTTTTCCAGTCCTGTGGCCACTGCTCAGTTTTCCAAATTTGTTGGTATATTGAGTGCAAGCTTTTAACAGCATCATCTTTTAGGATTTGAAATAACTAGGCTGGAATTCCACCACCTCCACTATCTTTGTTCATAGTAACACTTCCTAAGACCCGCTTGACTTCACACTTCAGGATGTTTGGCTCTAAGTCAGTGACCACACCATCATGGTTATCTAGATCATTAAGACCTTTTATGTGTAGTTCTTTTGTGCGTTCTTGCCACGTATTAATCTCTTCTGCTTGTGTTAGGTCCTTGCTGTTTTGTCCTTTATTGTGCCCATCTTTGCATGAAATGTTCCCTTGGTATCTCCAATTTTCTTGAGGAGATCTCTAGTCTTTCCCATTCTATTGTATCCCTCTATTTCTTTGCATTATTCACTTAAGAAAGCTTTTTTATCTCTGCTTGCTATTCTCTGGAACTCTGCATTCAGTTGGATATCTTTCTCTTACTCCTTTGCTTTTTGCTTCTCTTCTTTTCTCAGCTATTTGTAAGGCTTCCTCAGACAACCACTTTGTCTTCTTGCATTTCTTTTTTTGGGGGATGGTTTTGGTCACCACCTCCTATATAATGTTATGAACCTCTGTCCATAATTCTTCAGGCACTCTGCCTACCAGCTCTAACCCCTTGAATCTAATCATCTCCACTGTATAATCATAAGGGATTTGATTTAGGTCATAACTGAATGGTTTAGTGGTTTTCCCTACTTTCTTCAATTTAAGCCTGAATTTTGCAATAAGTAGCTGATGGTCTGAGCCACAGTCAACTCCCGGTCTTGTTTTTGCTGACTGTATAGAGCTTCTCTATTTTCAGCTGCAAAGAATATAATCAATCTGACTTCAGTATTAACCATCTGGTGATGTCCTGTTAGAAGCGGGGGTTTGCTATGACCAGTATCATCTCTTGGCAAATCTTGTTAGCCTTTGCCTTTTTCCATTTTGTGCTCCAAGGCCAAATTTGCCTTCTACTCCAGGTATCTCTTGACTTCCTACTTTTGCATTCCAATCCCCTATGATGAAAAGTACATCTTTTTTGGTGTTAGTTCTAGAAGGTGTCGTAGATTTTCATAGAACTGTTCAACTTCAGCTTCTTTGGCATTAGTGGTTGGGACATAGACTTAGATTACTGTGATGTTGAATGACTTCCTTTGGAAATGAACTGAGATCATTCTGTCGTTTGCGAGATTGCACCTAAGTACTGTGTTTCAGACTCTTTTGTTGACTATGAGGGCTGCTCCATTTCTTCTAAGTGATTCTCACCCACAGTAGTAGATGTAATGGTCTTTTGAATTAAATTCGCCCATTCCCATCCATTTTAATTCACTGATTCCTAAAATGTTGATGTTCACTCTTGCCATCTGCTTGACTATGTCCAATTTACTTTGATTCATGGACCTAATATTCCAAGTCTTATGCAATATTGTTCTTCATACCAGTCCCTAATTAGGATTTTTGATTTACACATATTTTCTTTGATACTATGGTTTGCCTTATAACTCTTGATAGTATCAATTGCAGCAATAAAGTTTTTGATTTTGATATAGACTGATTTATCTATTGTTTTCTTTTGTTGTTTATGCTTTTGGTATCATGGCTAAGAAATCATTGCCTAATCCAAGATCACAAAGATTTACTTACTTGCATGTTTTTTGTTTTATTTTGTTCTTTTGTAGTTTTAGCTTTTAGGTTTATGATATATTTTGAGTTAATTTTTGTGTATGATGTGAGAAAGTGTTCCAACTTCATTTTATTTGCATGTGGATATCCAGTTATCCTAACACCATTTATTGAAAAGACTTTTTCTACATTATTATTGTCTTGTGAAGAATCAAGTGACCATATATGTAAGTATTTATTTCTGGACTCTCAATTCTATTCCATTGACCTATATGTCTCTCCTTATGGCAGTATCATATTCTATTGATTATTGTAGTTGAGTAGTAAGTTTTAAATTTGAGAAATGTGAATTCTACAACCTGTTCTTACTTTGAAGATTCTTTTGTTTATTCTGTGTTCATTTCAATGTGAATTTTATGATCAGGTTTTCAGTTTCTGTAAAAAAGCAAGGTGACATTTTTTAGGGATTATGTTGAATCTGTAGATTTGGGGAGTATTGCCATTTTCACAATATTATGTCTTCCAATCTATGAACCTGAGATGTCCTTCCATGTATTTAGATCTTTAATTTTTTTAAACAATATTTCCTAGTTTTAAGTCTACAAGTCTTGGACTTCTTTTGTTAAATTTCTTGCTTACTAGTTGATCCTTTTAGATGGTCTTGGAATGTAACTAATTTTATTTTCTTATTTTTCATTGCTAGTGTATTGAAATGCAATTAATTTGTATCCTGCAACTTTGCTGAATCCATTTAGTGGTAATCATCTGTGTGTGTGTATGTGGATGAATTCTTTAGGATATTCTATGTGCAAGATTATATCATCTGATAATAAAGATAATTTCCTTTTTTCTAATTTGGATATATTTTTAAAAATAATTTTTAAAATTTATTTATTTTTGGCTATGCTGGGTCTTCATTGCTGCACAGACTTTCCTTTAGTTGCAGAGAGCAGGGGCTACTCTCTAGTTGTGGTGAGCAGGCTTCTCATTGCCGTGGCTTCTCTTGTTAAGGAGCATGGGCTCTAGTGCTCCCGGGCTTCAGTAGCTGCAGCTCCCAAGTTCTAGAGCTCAGGCTCAACAGTTGTGGCCCTCTGGCTTAGTTGCTCCATGGCATGTGAGATCTTCCTGAATCAGGGATGGAACTCATGATTCCTGCAGTGACAGGTGGATTCTTTACCACTGAGCCACCAGGGAAGCCCTGGATGTCTTTTATTTCCTTTCATTTCCTAATTTCCTTTGCAAGAGTTCCACTCCAGTGTTAAGTAAAGTTGCAAGCAGGCACATCCTTGTCTTGTTACTGATCTTAAGGGCAAAGCATTCAGTCTTTCACCTGTATGTGTGATGTTAGCTGTTGGTGTTTCATAGATGCTGTTTTTCAGGTTGAAGAAGTTCCCTTCTATTCCTAGCTTGTTGAATGTTTTACCATGAAAAGGTACAGATTTTTTCAAATGTTTCTTCTGCACCATAGGAATGATCATGTGGGTTTTGTCCTTATTCTGTCAATATAGTACGTCACATTGATTAATTTTCATATGTCAAAACAATCTTATATTCTTGGATAAATTCCACTTGGAACTTGGTCATGGTCTTTAATCAATTTTCTTTGTTGCTAGATTTGGTTTGTTAGTATTTTGTTGAGAGTCTTTGTGAATATATTAAAAAAGGATGTTGATCTGTACTTTGGGGGATTTTTTTTCTTGTGATATCTTTGCCTGGTTTTGGTATCATTGTGTTAATGACCTCATAGAATTGAGAAGTGTTCCCTCCTTGTCTATTTTTTGCAAGTGTGTGAAGGATTGGTGTTAATTTTTCCTTAAATATTTGGTAAAATTCATGAAGGAAGCCATCTGGTCCTGGGCTTTTCTTTATGGCAAGTTTTTGTTTTTAATTACTAAATCAATCTCTTTAGTTGTCATAGGTCTGTTTAGATTGTCTGTGTCTTCTTGAGTCAGTTTGATAGTTTGTGTTTAAATTTGTTCATTTAATCTAAGTTATCTGATTTGTTGGTGTATGGCTGTGCATAGAGTTCTCTTTAATTCTTCTTATCTCTGTAAATTTGATAGTGATGCCTCCTCTTTCATTCCTGATTTCATTAATTTAAGTCTTCTCACTTTTTTCTTGATCATACTAGCTAAAGGTTTGTCAGTTTTGTTGTTCTTTTCAAAGAACTGATTTTTGGTTTTATTGTTTTCCTCCTGAAATTCAGGCTAACAGAACAGCCTCTATCTGGAATATTGCTGGATCTAGTGGCAGAAGAAAAATGGAGAATGTGGCAAACCACATGCTGATTCTGGACATTTCTGCCTGAGATTGACACACACCAATTTCACCAATATTTCACCAGCCAAAGTAAGTCACATACCTATGCTGAACTATCTCACAATGGGGTGAGATAATGGAATTCTCTTCAGGGATGGACAGTGACTACTGCTGAGCAATAACATAGTTTGACACATTGCCTTTCCTTAGTGCCTTCAGTTGCTTAGGTTTGGTTATTCCTGAACCCAACTTTATTTTATTCTCCAAACTGGTGTCTTAAGTGAAGACTAGGATATATCACAATAGTAACGATAATAGCATCTAATGTTAGTTGAGTGATTATCATTTTCCATACAATGCATCCTTTACATGTGTTTTTGCATTTAATCCTCACAACAACCCAATGATGTGGTGATTATTTTTATCCTCATTTTATATATGAGGAAACTGAACAACAGGGAGATTAAAGGCAAGTAGTTGAAACTCAAATTAAGGTGACTAATTTTAAAACACTCATTTCTACTATAATATGTGGTTAAATATGTAGATTCTGGTGATAAACTAAGTTCAAGTTGTGGCTCATGCCAGACACTACCTTTATGGCCTTGGGCAAGTTGTGTCACTTCTCTGTCTGTTTCTCCATCTGTAAAATGGAGATATTAACAATACCTACCTCATGAGTTAAATTTCAAATGTAGAAATTGATGTATGTGGAGTGCTTGTGTTTAGAATAGGGCTTGGTATAAGAAAGGAATTTGTTATTTTGTTACTATCACTATTAGTATTATTTAGCAGTTTTGGAAGTTTCATTGGTTATTCAACTCTTCCTCTTTCTGTTCCCTGATTATTCTCCCTTTGAGAATTACCATTCTAGATTTCTCTTCCCACTTTATATTTATCTATTTTTGGAATAACACTTTATCTACATGGAGGGTAAACTGTAGGAGTACCATTGCCTTCAACCTAGCTGTATATCTCTGCTCCCCAGAACTTTTATATGTTCATAGTTTATTATGTAAGCTCCTAGTTTATACTTATGTGGGTGTACAGCAGTGATCTGCAATATAGGAATAAAGTGCCTAGAAGGAGGCAATAATTATTACTGGCCCTGCTTCTTGCTACATGACTTTGCTGATCATTTCTTCCTGTTAATTCTTTAAAATTGATGGTTTACTGTAAGTTAATTTTGGATACAACATACTAAAATTTTTCCCTGTAAAAATCATGACACAACCGAAAAAGCACAGTAGCAAACTCTTCTTGGCATAAATCTATCTATTGGTCATCAGCCTTTAAAAACCAGATTCTGTTTGTGAAGGGCCTGATTGGCTAGTGGAGTTATAACAAAGTGTGGACAGTTCTTTTTCGTATGGGGTAAATAGAACTAAGCAATTCATTCTCAGTTTTAATGCTTAGAGTAGAATGAAGCAGAATGAGTTATAGGCAAGTTGGGAATCTGTTTCATGTATCATCTCCTTCAAATTTTTTTCTTTTAAGAATTTATTGCATAAAGCAGAAGGATAAAACATCCCACTTCCTTATTTATCCACTTGAAACAATACATAGACTTCAAGTGCTGGTTTTGATTGTGGTCAATTTGAAGTTAGGATGTTAATCCCCATGAGGATAGTGGGATTTTTTTTTTTTTTTTTCCTGATGATTTATGATGATAATGTGTTTTTCTTCTGAAGTAATTTAAAACAATATTTTAAAAGTTTTAGTCTGAAAATATCTTCTTTTTTTGTCTCCCCCCTCCTCACCCCAGTCCACATTTGACTTTGACAGTTTAGCTATGTAGATTGAGAAGTAAAAATTAAGAGACAGCAATAGGAAAGTTAACAAAGTTTGAGGGTCCTTGATTAGGGAACATTTTTTATGTAAAGTCAAAGCTAGGGTTTTGATTGTTTCCATGTGTTTCAATTATCATCAAACCAATCTTAAATTGTACTTCTGAAGGTTCCAAATAAATTTAGATTTTCTAGTACAGCAGATTGGAACATACTAATTTACTATCTTTTCTGTCTACTGGACTTGTGTTGTGGATCTACGAGGCATCAAGTGCCATATTAAACATATTCTTGCCATCAGCGCCTACAAAATTGATGTCTTTAGTCAAATCACAAATATAAATTTGATCACTGCTATTCTGTATGAAATGATGATGGAGAAGGAGGCCTGGCGTGCTCCTTTCCATGGGGAGGCAAAGAGTCGGACACAACTGAGCTACTGAAGTGAACTGAACTGATTTTGTATGGATTAGGATATAAGGGTTTACACATTAAAGTTATATCTAAGAAGATATATCCTCAGGTATGCAGAGTCATGTTGGAAACATCCATGGGTTTCCTTATTTTCACACTTAAAGATTGCTAGGTTAGATCAAAGCTAAATTCCATTTCAGTTCAGTTCAGTCGCTCAGTCATGTCCGACTCTTTGCGACCCATGAATTGCAGCACACCAGGCCTCTCTGTCCATCACCAACTCCCGGAGTCTACCCAAACTCATGTCCATCGAGTCAGTGATGCCATCCAACCATCTCATCCTCTGTCGTCCCCTTCTCCTCCTGCCCCCAATCCTACCCAGCATTAGGGTCTTTTCCAATGAGTCAACCCTTCGCATGAGGTGGCCAAACTATTGGAGTTTCAGCTTCAACATCAGTCCTTCCAATGAACACCCAGGATTGATCTCTTTTAGGATGGATTGATTGGATCTCCTTGCAGTCCAAGGGACTCTCAAGAGTCTTCTCCAACACCACAGTTCATAAGCATCAATTCTGCGGCGCTCAGCTTTCTTCACCGTCCAACTCTCACATCCATACATGACCACTGGAAAAACCATAGCCTTGACTGGATGGACTTTTGTTGGCAAAGTAATGTCTCTGCTTTTAAATATGCTATCTAGGTTGGCCATAACCTTCCTTCCAAGGAGTAAGCGTCTTTTAATTTCATGGCTGCAATCACCATCAGCAGTGATTTTGGAGCCCCCAAAAATAAAGTCTGACACTGTTTCCACTGTTTCCCCATCTATTTCCCATGAAGTGATGGGACCAGATGCCATGATCTTAGTTTTCTGAACGTTGAGCTTTAAGCCAACTTTTTCATTCTCCTCTTTCACTTTCATCAAGAGGCTCTTTAGTTCTTCTTCACTTTCTGCCATAAGGGTGGTGTCATCTACATATCTGAGGTATTGATATTTCTCCCGGCAATCTTGATTCCAGCTTGTGTTTCTTCCAGCCCAGCATTTCTCATGATATACTCTGCATATAAGTTAAATAAGCAGGGTGACAATATACAGCCTTGACGTACTCCTTTTCCTATTTGGAACCAGTCTGTTGTTCCATGTCCAGTTCTAACTGTTGCTTCCTGACCTGCATACAGGTTTCTCAAGAGACAGGTCAGATGGTCTGGTATTCCCATCTCTTTCAGAATTTTCCACAGTTTATTGTTATCCACACAGTCAAAGGCTTTGGCATAGTCAATAAAGCAGAAATAGATGTTTTTCTGGAACTCTCTTGCTTTTGCGATGATCCAGCGGATATTGGCAATTTGATCTATGGTTCCTCTCTTTTCTAAAACCAGCTTGAACATCTGGAAGTTCATAGTTCACGTATTGCTGAAGCCTGGCTTGGAGAATTTTGAGCATTACTTGACTAGCATGTGAGATGAGTGCAATTGTGCGGTAGTTTGAGCATTCTTTGGCATTGCCTTTCTTTGGGATTGGAACGAAAACTGACCTTTTCCAGTCCTGTGGTCACTGCTGAGTTTTCCAAATTTGCTGGCATATAGAGTGCAGCACTTTCACAGCATCATCTTTCAGGATTTGAAATAGCTCAATGATCACCCTTCTCTCTTTGCTAATAAGTTTCCAATTATTTAGCACTTTTCCTCTAAATTCCATGTAGGATTTCAGCACTATCTTCCCCTTAATTTCATAGCTTATTTGAAGGAACTTTGCAGGGAATGGAGCAAGATGACAGAAAACTAAGCATGCAAAAGACTGGGTTCTTGAATCTTATTGCCTCCTGCTAAAGTATTTCGGGAATGCTACAGTCATTATTATTCGAGAGTAAAGGAACACTGGAAAACAATGTATTTTTTCAAGGTAAACATTCAGATTTATTTTAAAAAGGAGAGGAGAATTCTTTTGTTGATTTTATAAGAACAAAGGTAAGAGTCAGGTATTTCTTTGGCTAATTCATACAATCCTTGAGTAAAATTTAAGCCCAGGTTACTTTGATAGGATTTAAAAGAATAAAACATATGTGAATATAATGATGTTGGATCTGTGTAATTCTGAATAATAAAATAAAGATTAAGATGGTAATATTGGTCCCTCAAGTACTGGTATTTAAACTTTAAAAATCATTCAAGAGAGGAGATTAAGTAGTGTTTCTTTGGTACTAAAAATGTAAAGCTAAGACCAAATTGTTCTATTTTCACAGATTTAAGGTACAAAGAATGATATTTAAAGACCTTAAAATGGCTATTAAATTATCTTCAATTTGTAAAGAATCTCCTATGAAGTATGCTTAGAAGAAATCCCTGAGTACATTAACTACTCTATTAGTATTCTTCCTTCATAAACAAAAAGGAACAATTTAAAAGCTTTGCAAGACATATAAACACAGTACTTAGTGAAAGCAATATCTATATATAAAACTCCCTCCATAGTGCTTGTAAATTAGGCCACCAAATATTTAACAGGAGAAACAATAGAGTTACAAAATTAAGATATGATATTTGGACACATTAACCATTCAAATCAAGAAACCAGTTTCTTATGGTGTCCCTGTTTTGTTTTAGCCACTCAATATTGTTTTTCACTGTTTCCAGTACTTGCTCCCTAGGTTTTTGTCCTGCTCCAGCTTCAGGATATCTTTCGAAAAAGCTGTTGATCTACAAAAGAGAAGGCAATAATTAAGAAAGTAATTTTAAGCCCAATTGTTCTTCAGGGATTTTATTTACATTCTGAATTTGTTTCCTTCTTGCCTGGAAATTCAGTATCACTGGACAACATTAAGATACATCTTCTGATGCATCATTTAGATTGAGCACATCTCTCAGATTAGTAGTCATTACCCATGCTTTGGACACCTGGCAGCATGTCCTGCAAAAGAGGCCCTGATGTTTCGAGGAAGGAGAGCAGCACAGTGGTGGCTGGCATGCTCTCTTTGCTTCTGCAGGTTTCTCAGTTTTCTGCACGTTCCCTCAAGGTGTTTCCTGGAAAATCTGTACTGTGGAATGATGGCTTTGCTTAGCCTTTTGTTCCAAGAGTCTGGAGTGTTTTATATACTTTCAGTTCACTCATTGAGGGCTCATCAAAAAATCTCTATTCAGTTTGGTTTGTTTTCCCTCTTCCTTCCAAACCTCTCTCCCAGACTTAACCATAGTAGTATCTGCTATTTACAAAAATAAGAATTATTTTGTTTCACAGAAGGATGTAACATTCTAATAGCTTATACTGAAAATTCATACAATCTCTGTTTCTCTAACGTTAATGAACATCCCCTCACCCCTTCACCACAGGAATTGAGGTATCCAAATTCTGAAAGATTTGGGCTTAGTTTTGAAATTCCAAAACTCTGAATTCTGAAAGGAATCAAACCTTGATCAGCTTATCCCAGGATTACACTTACCTGGAAAGGGGAGATGGACTGCTCATGGTTTGCTAAACTGTATGGTCTCATGGACCATGAGCCCAAGCCTCCCCAGGCCTCACCTTTCTCAACTTTTAAACTTTATTTATTGGTTATTCGAACTTATTTTAGTTTAGAAAAAAATAGATGTACATTTAATTATATATAAGAATTATTACTTTTTCCTTGTCTTCTGGGATCTGAATAGAGAAAATATCATTTCTACTTGAAAAAAAATTAATTCTGTTCCTTCCTTGACAAGTATAGAGGAATTTATCTTCCTACCTGCCAGAGTTGTAGTTCGGTGTTGAAGGGCTCTGCTATAGTGACAATCCGGCCAAGGTTTCTGTTATTGAGTGTATACCTGAAGAGAAATTTAGGGGTAGAAAAGGCTACATAAGTGCTCAGAACTTTAAATCTTTCCTCTAGATGCAGACATGTCCTTTTTGAGAGTTTTTTAAAAGTAATTTTCAAAGTACAGTAAGTATAAAACAGTAAGTAAACATATTTAATTTAAAATAATTCTATTCAGGAGAAATTCACAGCAACTTCTGCACTTTTTTTTTTTTTTTTTGTAGACAGATCCACACCACTTTCCCAGAAACGGTAGAGTGGTTGTTATATTCCCCAAATCTGTTCTCCTTTTTCCTGCACACATGAGAACCATAGTCAGATTACATGTCTCAGCCTTCCTCCTAGCTAGCTGCAAACAGGTGATCCAGTTCTCATCAATGGAACATAAACAGAAGTGGTAGGTTCAACTTCCACCTTCTTGTTAGGGAAGTAAAGGGAAATTGCTTGCCTTCGATCTTCTTTTCTTCCTTCCCCTTCTTCCAGATTTCAACTACACAGAATAAGGCCCTAGGCCTCATGGAGCACAACCACCCTAACAACTTGGAATGCTTGCTTCAGGAGACCAATCTGAGTGAGAAATAATTACTTATGTCCTTTAAGCTGCTGTATTTCTGTGTTTCTGTTATAGCAGAATAGCTCTGTCACCTTTATCTTAACTAATAATCTATGTGTCTTCCTGCAGATACAGAAACTTGAATATAGGCTATTTATTCTGCTTCCATAAAGCTTTATTGGCTACTTGCATATTTGGCATTATGATCTATATTAGCCTGCTAAGCAAAGACATTTCAAGCTAAGTGCAAAGAGAGCACTTTAGCGATTATATTCTATTCCTATACCTTTTGCATTTTCTCTCTTAAAAAGTAAGAATCACAAATTTCCATATAAACCAAAATGCAAATGACAGTGATACAGGTAAAAATTTCACCCCAATTAATCACAGTGTAAAAAAAAAAATCTCAAGAATTATCTATAAACCTTGAATTTTTGAAATGTTGGGAAAGGATAAAGGAAATATATCAACATATAAAGAAGTAAACAGGAGGAGAAATCTTACATTTAAAAAGTATCACATAAAAAGCAGAAATCATGAAGATAGAAACTAAGTTTGTCACATACACATTAAAAAATTTGTGAGAAAGGAAGCCTGCCATAAAATTAAAAGTAAAAATTTATTATTTTGTTGTAAAAAGAGGAAATATTTTGACTATATAAAGAACCCTTTCAGACTGGTGAAAGTCGCTCAGTCCTGTCTGACTCTTTGCGACCCCATGGACTATACAGTCCATGGAATTCTCCAGGCCAGAATACTGGAGTGGGTAGCCCTTCCCTTCTCCAGCGATCTTCCCAACCCAGGGATCGAACCCAGGTCTCCCTCATTCCAGGTGGATTCTTTACCAGTTGAGCCACCAGGGAAGCCCTTCCAGATTGGTAGTAGGGAGAAATATGCCAACATGAAATTAGCAAAGGAATGAATCATAAGTTTGCAAAAGAAATATAAGGAGAAAATGTACCCAATGGAAAGAGGTGGAATGTTCTAATGATTATCCATAATTTCGGTATACTAGATCCAATGATCACTCTTATCACAGATACCACTGAATTTAAATCCATTATGTCTTTTGTCTTTATTCTCTTAAAAGTCTAAGGCAAACATTTTCCCTTTACTTAATACCATCAGTCATTATCCAAAATGTAAGACTCAGGCATGACACTACACCTGCCATGTGTGTACCTCCTTGCCTCTGACTTGGCTATCTAGAGTTACCCAACCTCTCAAACACTTCACCTAGCCATTTGAAACTACCCCTTTACAGGGAATACTACTACTCATTTGGAGACTGTTTCTTTTCCTATATCCTCCATAGCACCAGGTCAAAAAAGGAATTGATGTGATCATGCTCCCCGTTATGGATTACAAACCATTATTCCTTCACTCTTTAAGACCCTCTGTTTCTTCAGGTTATTCCCCTTAATCTCATTTATGGTACACTTTGGTATCTGACTCCTAGTTGTCTTTTCTACCCCAGGCCATGGCTTCAAGGTCCACTTAGATGGAGATACAACAGCTTAACTCCTTAGTTTCTTGACCTCCTCATTTCCAATGATATTTTCTCCACTCTACTCCAGCCACCAATTTCCATCATCATACTTTGTGATCATCCATAAGTACTCTACCTCTAAAATCATTAATTTATGTATGTTCCATGACATAATTCACCCTCATTCTTTGACTTTATCTGGATTTGTGGTCGATTGAGCATCTCCATCCCTACTTTCTTCAGGATCATCAGCTTTTCCTTTGCTTTCACTTTTTTTCCTAAAATAGTTTAAATTCCATGATATACCATTTTCAATAAAGTTTTCACCTAAGCCCTAAGCTTCCTTATAGTTCAATAATGTGTGTATATATACATATATATTCACACACACACACATATACCTGAACTCACTGTTCTTCTGAAAACTTTATCTTTTCTAGAAATCTAGACATTTTGTCTTTGTCACCTCACTTGCCTCACATATTAATCTCAGTCAGTTCAGTGGATCAGTTGTGTCCGACTCTTTGCGACCCCATGGACTGCAGCATGTCAGGCTTCCCTGTCCATCACCAACTCATGGAGTTTTCTCAAACTCATGTCCATCGAGTTGGTGATGCCACCCAACCATCTCATCCTCTGTTGTCCCCTTTTCCTTCTGCCTTCAATGTTTCCCAGCATCAGGGTCTTTTCCAATGAGTCAGTTCTTCACATCAGGTGGCCAAAGTATTGGAGTTTCAGCTTCAACATCAGTTTTTCCAAAGAATATCCAGGACTGATTTCCTTTAGGATTGACTGGTTTGATCTCCTTGAAATCCAAGGGACTCTGAAGAGTCTTCACCAATGCCACAGTTCAAAAGCATCAATTCTTCAGCACTCAGCTTTCTTTATGGCCCAACTCTCACATCCATACATGACTACTGGAAAAACCATAGCTTTGACTAGACAGACCTTTGTCCGCAAAATAATGTCTCTGCTTTTTAATATGCTGTCTAGGTTGGTCATAGCTTTTCTTCCAAGGAACAAGCATCTTTTAATTTCATGGCTGCAGTCACCATCTGCAGTGATTTTGGAACCCAAGAAAATAAGGTCTCTTACTGTTTCCATTGTTTCCCCATCTATTGGCCATGAAGTGATGGGACCAGATGCCATGATCTTAGTTTTTTGAATGTTGAGTTTTAAGCCAGGATTTTCACTCTTCTCTTTCACTTTCATCAAGAGGCTCTTTAGTTCCTCTTCGCTTTCTGCCATAAGTGTGGTGTCATCTGCATATCTGAGGTTATTGATATTTCTCCCGGCAATCTTGATTCCAGCCTGTGCTTCATCCAGCCCAGCATTTCGCATGATGTATTCTGCATATAAGTTGAATAAGCTTTCTGACTTCTAATCTACCAAATTCTAAAGGTTGTTCTTATCTTTTATCTTTATCATTACATCCACAGTATAATCTACCCCCATCTTTTATTAGGATTACTCCAGTAGCTCTATAATTGCTTTCCCCAAGTTCTCCATTTAGGCTTTACCACTAGAGCTTTCTTTTGAAAACAAAATTGATCATTTTACTTTCTTACTTAAAACCCATTAGTGACTTATCATTGCTTTTAGAACAAAAGCCCAAATCTTAATGTGACCCCCAGAAGCTTAGCCCTTAGCTTTCCTCTTTTCAGCCAGGAACGCTCACCTCCTGTTCATCTAATTTACTCCTGCCCTTCTTTCAGAATGCAGCTCAGTCATCACTGCCTTAGGGAAGCCCTTAACCTCCAACTTCTCTTCACTTGGTCAGTTTCCCCATCACGCTCTTTCAGTGTGCCCCAGAACCTTTTCTATCTGTGGTTATTACAGTTTTAATTATACATGTATTTATATGATTCTTTGCTCACTAGTACAGGCTTCCCTGGTGGCTCAGATTGTAAATGCTCTGCCTGCAGTGCAGGAGACCTGGGTTTGATCCCTGGGTTGGGAAGATCTTTTGGAGAAGGGAATGGCTACCTGTTCCAGTATTCTTGCCTGGAGAATTCCATGGACAGAGGAACCTGGTGGGCTACAGTCCATGGGGTCACAAAGAGTCGAACACGACTGAATGACCAACAGTTTCACTTTACTTAATATTGCTCTTCATCATTAGACTCTAAACTCCATGAAAACAGAGAACCAGATCTTTCTCTCCTTGTACACTACTGTACCTTTAGTGCCAAACACGGAGCCTAGCACATAGTATTTGCTCCATAATATTTATTGAATGAAAGAATTATTATTTAAAATGAGATACCAGTTTTCATGTACTCAATTAATAAGAATATTTTTAAATGATAGCACTGAGTATTGGCAAGTGTTGGAAAATAGGCAAAGTTAATAGTAAAGTTTGTTCTGGGAGACAGTTTTGCAATATTCATCAGAAACTCTAAAAATGAGCACATACTTTAACTCAGCAGTATTGCTTCTAGTATTATTTGTATCCTAAGGAAATTGTCAAGGACGTTCAAAGAGAACAAAGAAGTTCAGTTTCAAAGCTGTTCATTAGTACATTATTTATACTGTGGAAAATTTTGAACAATTTTATTATCCAACAGATGCAGGTTAGCTAAATAAACTAAGATGTATTTACATGTTGAAATATGACTGAGAATTTATATAGGTAGTTGAAGTTTTTATTCAATCTATTCATTGCTAGTTTCTAAATATGTTCTTTAATTTTTAGTCACAAAGAATAAAACAGAAGAGAAATGTTATAGAAATTATAGAAAATCACTGGAAAAACTGTTAGCTGTAATAACAGACTTTCTTCAAATCTGTAAAATATCTTTATAGGAACTTAGTGTGATTTCCTTTTTTAAAATTTCAATTTTCTTACCATAAATGGGTGTATATTATTTTGCACAAAATACAGAGAAGCAAAAATAAGGATACAGAAATCACCCATAATCACACCACCTAAAAATAATCCCTATTGTCACATAGCTATTTTCCCTTGGGTCATTTTTCCATGGCTGTTTGTTTATTTACAGAAATGGAATGATATTAGACATATGTTTTTATAATCTGCTGTTTTTTACATTATCTGATGTTGTGGGTATCTTTTTATGTTTTTAAGTAGGCTTCTTTGATTTATTTTTAATTCTCAGTCATATTTCAACATTTAATATAAATATGTTTATTCCAAGAAACTAATACCATATAGAGTGTACCATTTAAGGAGAAGTATGCTGTATATTTATCATATTGATTATTTTTAAAGCTAAATTAAGGATTTAGTTATATATTAAATATTTTGAAAAATAATTATATAAAAATAATCTCTGATTTAATATTATATAAGTACTATTATGTTATCCAGAAGAAATGACTGCCATGCACATAAAACTTTTTAGTTAAGTGCTTATTATTTTGTTTATGAGGTAGTATTTATATGATTTCAGTCATGTCCCATTGCCTTAATTTTTCATTCATAATTATAAATTAAAATCAAACTTTATCACCACACAATATTGACTTATTGACTTCATTCAACTTCACAGTTTCATATAAGTGTTTAGTAGAATAAATAAAAGCAAATAATAATTTCTGAAGTGTTTTTGGAACTTTGTGGTTAAATCTCAAACTGGAAAGGACATTAGTGGTTGGTTATCAGCTGTCAAAAATCATAAAGCAAAAGCTTTATAAAAAAGCAGATTATTTAAGATGACTATAAATTATTTAGAAACAGAGGCAGTAAAACCACTCATTCTGAAGTCTGGAAAATGTTTAAGAGTTTGAAAAGATTTGACTGAAGCTTGGTTCATTTCTGTTTAATTTGTCTTATCCAATTTTAATGGGGAAATTATACTTTTTCAAATTAACCATAATTAATATTGGGCTTTTTTGTTTGTGTCTGATATATGGTTATTATATGATTTTATGTTTTAGGCTACTTGAAATAATATCTCATGAGAATTAGATTATCAGACTATGAAGAAATATTAAAAGCCTTGGGAGAGGGTTTAGAACTAGCACTGGAAATAGTTCATTAATTTATTTGTCCTGAAAAAATTAAACTTTAGGTCTAATAGATTTAAGGTCAACTGTTTTTGACTTTTATGATAATACAAATCTGTTTTTTCCTACTTCTTAATTTTTTAAGAGGTATAACAGTGAACTAACTTTTTAAATGAAATACACATTATTTGAAATAAATCACATGTGTGTGCTTAGTTGCTCAGTCATGTCCAACTCTTTGCGAGCCCATGGACTGTAGCCCACCAAGCTCCTCTGTCCATGGGATTCTCCAGGCAAGAACACTGGAGTGGGTTGCCATTCCCTTCTCCAGAGGACCTTCCCTACCCAGGGATCAAACCTGGGTCTCCCGCATTTCAGGCAGAGTCTTTACTATATGAGCTACAATAAAATTCCTTAAGGGGCTTCTCTGATGACTCGGATGCAATTTAGGCATGTTTGAAGATTTCAGAAATCTACTGATCAGTTGGAAACACTACTTTCCAGGAAAGGAATTATGCTTAAACTAGTATATTGCTTTCCTGGAAGGAAAAGATCATGATCCTTTACTTCTGATAATATGCCATTTCAGATATTGTATAGATGTCAGACAAAGCACAAAAAAGAGAAAAAAGAACTTGTCGATGGTATCAAACAAAGAGAACAACAAATCATTATCTGATCACCTCACCTGTTGACTAGATATTCCCAGTTGAGTTGTATCCAATTCCAGGCCATTGTCTTCCCATAACTGTTATATGAGATGTATTGAATGACTGTAAACACATCCTGTGTTTTAATAAGGTTTGAATCCTTGAGTAAATCCAGATACCTAAAAGAAGTCAAATGGAAAAGCAATTCAAAATGAACTTTCAATGTTCACCCTTAGCTAAATTCCAGTAGAACTTAGCTGTCATTTCAGTAATTTAATTCTTGAGTCACCAATGGAAACAATCAAATAAGAAAAATAATAAAACACAATTTAATATTTTCTAAAATACTTAACTCTTTTTAATTTTGAGGACTAGTGAAGTGTAAACTGTATGAAAATTTCAGTTATTTTGGAAGTACTATAACAGCTAAAACCTACAATTTTAACTATTAATTTAAAAAATTAATTGTATTTATTTAATAGAAGCACTTCATCCATTTGCCTATTATTCCATTAAACTAAAAAAGGAACTAATAAATTAAAGTATGGATACTCTTTCTTTTTCATAATTTTATAAAATTATAAAATTTTGGCTGTGCTGGGTCTTCATTGCTGCACCAGTTTTTCTCTAGTTGCAGAGAGCAGGGGCTACTCTCTAGTTGTGGTGCATGGGCTTCTCATTGTGGTGGCTTCTCTCATTGTGGAGCATGGGCTCTAGGGCATGTGGGCTTCGGTAGTTGTGGTGTGTGGGCTCAGTAATTGTGCCTCCAGGGGTCTAGAGCACAGGCTCAGTAGTTGTGGTACATGAGCTTAGCTGCTCTGCAGCATGTGAGTTCTTCCTGGATCAGGGATCAAATCCACATCTCCTGCATTGGCAGGCAGCTTCTTCACCCCTGCACCACCAGGGAGGTCCTTATATTCTTATTTTATATGGGATTACAGTTAAGTCTTAATTGATGCTTTTGAACTGTGGTGTTGGAGAAGACTCTTGAGAGTCCCTTGGACTGCAAGGACATCCAACCAGTCCATTCTAAAGGAAATCAGTCCTGAGTATTCATTGGAAGGACTGATATTGAAGCTGAAACTCCAATACTTTGGCCACCTGATGCGAAGAACTGACTGATTTGAAAAGACCCTGATGCTGGGAAAGATTGAAGGTGGGAGGAGAAGGGGACAACAGAGGATGAGATGGTTAGGTGGCATCACCAACTCAATGGACATGAGTTTAAGTAACTCTGGAAGTTGGTGATGGACAGGGAGGCCTGGCATGCTGCAATCCATGGGGTCCCAAAGAGTCAGACATGACTGAGTGACTGAACTGAACTGAAGATTGTAAAAAACAACTTTCAAATATAATCTGTATAGTTAGATTAGTTGGCTATAATTAGAGTATAAAGCAAATAAGTCCAAGATAAATTAAGTGACCAAATAGATTTTTATTCACTTTATTCCATGGCTGTACCCAGAGGGAATATCTGAGCATGCTCTAATAAACTTCCATAAACTGCACTGGAGTGGGGCACTCCTGAATTTTGTACAATTTATCTTTTATCCTCTAGTTTGTAAGAATCTTGGTAAGGCATCTAAGTGGAGCTTCCCAGGTGGCACGGTGGTAAAGAATCTGCCTGCTAATGCAGGAGATCCAAGAGACGTGGTTTGATCCTTGGGTCAGGAAGATCCCTCGGAGTAGGAAATGGCAACTCATTCCAGTATTCTTGCCTGGAAAATTCTGTGGACAGAGGAGCCTGGTGGGCTACAGTCCATGGAGTTGAAAAGAATTGGGCATAACTGAACACGCACACAAGGCATCCAAGTACTTGCTAATTTTCTCATCATATACAATTAGCACAATGACAAACAAGTAATACATCAATATGATGTTTTGTGGAATGTCAAGATGATCAAGTTCTGGAGAGATAGACAGACCAGCTTAGGCCAGAGAGAAGGAGACTTCACATGTAGCCCTGAGGTGAGATAGTGAAAATATATTGTTGGCCCTGCTAAGTAAAAGCAAACTGTTTCTGGTAGCTCTTACAAATTCGTTGTTGCACTATAATTTACTGTTTATATTCTTTTTTTTTTTTTTTTTATAAATTTATTTATTTTAGTTGGGGGCTAATTACTTTACAATATTGTAATAGTTTTTGCCATACATTGACATGAATCAGCCATGGGTTTACATGTGTTCCCCTTCCTGGACCCCCCACCCACCTCCCTCCCCATCCCATCCTTCTGGATCATCCCATTGCCCCGGCCCTGAGCCCTTGTCACATGCATCGAACATGGAATGGTGTTCTGTTTCACATATGATAATATACATGTTTCAATGCTATTCTCCCAGAACGTCCCACCCTCACCTTCTCCCTCAGAGTCCATAAAATTGTTCCATGCATCTGTGTCTCTTATTCTGTCTCGCATATAGGGTTATTGTTACCATTTTTCAAATTCCATATATATGCATTAGTATACTGTATTGTTGTTTTTCTTTCTGGCTTACTTCACTCTGTATAATGGGCTCCAGTTTCATCCATCTCAGTAGAACCGATTCAAATGTATTTTTTTTAATGGCTGAGTAATATTCCATTGTGTATATGTACCACAGCTTCCTTATCCATTCGTCTGCTGATGGACATCTAGCTTGCTTCCATGTCCTGGCTATTGTAAACAGTGCTGCGATGTTCCCAGTTTTACTGTTTATATTCTGCCTCTCCCATGAACCTATAAGTTTCTCAAGGATAGATACTATTCTTTTTCATTTTTATTCCCACAATCTACATACCTATACATAGAAAAGATATCTTAAGTTTTGGTTAAATGAATGAAGCAAATAACTCAGAATCTATATAAGCAAAAAATGAATAAGGCAGAAACTAGTTGATTTGGGACATAGATGTGAAGTGGGAGAATATTCATAGATGGGCTTCAAGTGGTCTTTGTATCTTTTAAGTATAATGTAAATAACTATTTGTGTGTGCATGCATGTTGTGGTGGACAGTGCTCTGCTGACAGAGACCAGTTTTGTTCTGGGTTTGGATCAAGGTATCCTTGATTCTAGGGAAGGCAAATTGCTACCCCATCCTCAGAGTAGCATAATTGGCCCAAGTCAGTCAAAGGAACTCAAGTTCATCGTAGTCAGCAAGTGATCAAGTGGTAGACCCAGCGAATCACCCAGAATGATCAAGGGTGACCTAGTGCTGGATTATGAGAAGAAGTGGAGATAGCTGACCTCTTATCATAAAAGACAGAGTCTTGTGAGGAGGAGCTCTTTTCCTCCTGTCTTTCTTCTATGGAACATATTTATGTGAAGACAAAATATTTGGAGGTCTAGAAGTCATAAAACATCCAGCATGTTGAAGATGGCAGAAAAGAAAGAGAAAGAGCCTAGGTCAGGGATAAAATGTTGAATCACTGTACATGACTGGAAGTTATCTACCTCTAGAATTTTTTATATGAGATGTGTCTTTATTTTTTAAGCCACTCTTACATGGATATTTTGTTTCTTGCCAGGGAAATAATTTTTTAAAGGACTTTCTTGGAAATGTATCTTCCATTAATTAGCATTTTAAAGAGACGGTGACATGTAAACTATCGAGTACCATTCATGTAATTTTTTAAAAAGTTCCAACTTACCTTGACAAAAGAGTAACATTCTTCACTGATGCTAATCCATACAGTAGCTTTTCTTTTTCTTGAGCTAATGAAGTTTTCTGGTATTGCTCGAGTGTGTAATTCCATGAAGTCTCACTGCCAGAGTTCTGCATACCATAGCGATATACCAGAAGCCTGAGATTTACAGGAAGACTAGAAGAAGAAACAGTGTTTCAGAGATTTTAATTCTTCATTTGTCAGTTTGAAGTCTTCTAGATATGAAAACATGGGAACAGGCACCTTACAGTCCCGGTTAGCCACTGCTGAAATAACTGGGAAGCGTTGTTCAAGGCATCGCTGTCTCCCATCTTGCACGCCAATCCTAATACAGAGGCACGGAGTAATCTAAGAAAACAAACACGCACAGAGCTTGGGCCTTGAGCACTTTTCAACATATCTTAACACACACAAATATTAAACAAATACTAATTTTTAAAAAGGTAAAAAAATAACTTTGTGAGGTGGTCTCCAACATCATTCCATCCCAGAGAATCTGCAATGGGCTTCACTTGATCTCGGAAGTATTTCTGAAATAAAAGCACCATGTGCAGTGAGTAATAATGTACTATTTAGCAACAGTCTCCCATTTATTATTATCTACAGTCCCCAGTGGTAACAACCTTTTCCCCTACTAGTTTCAGAGAACTCTGGGCCTGTACTTAGGAAAGATAGATATTCCAGTTTTTATCACATAGCAATTTTAGTTCAGTCCTGAACATAAGAACATTCTGGATCACTCTCTAATGTTTTATAGAACTTTGGGTCATTCCCTTTTAACCTCCACTTCTTAGCTGACATTTTAATAAGTAGAATAACACCTGATAGACTTACCATACTAAAGACTGCTCAAGTATAAATGAAATAGTAACTAATATTTGTATATTGCTTTAAGATTTACAAAGGATATCTATATTATATGATTCTTACTCTCCCATTACCATGGGCAGTCAAGTACTAACTTCCTATTGTACAAAGAAAATAAAGAAATGTGAAATCATTTGTCCAATTTCTTTCATAAAGAAAATGGAAGAGCTAGAAATTGGAATCCAGAATTTGTTTAAAATTACAAGTGTCCTGGTAATCAGAAAGTGCTACAGAAATCACAAAGCCAAGAAAAGTAGACTGAATGACTGTCTTATAATAAAATCTCAATGTGGAAATAACAGCAGTAATAATAAGGAAAATGATGTTGTATTTTGATAAGAATAAATTCATTTTAACATAGATAAATCCATTACAAATAGGATCTAGTTTGTATCTATGGTTTAAAACATTATTTGTCTTAAATAAAATATTAACTACTGTATTTCTTCTAACACTAAAATACACCTTTAAGTTGTATACTGAACCAGAAATACTGATACACTTCAAGCTGAAAGAAAATAGTATCTCTTTGATTTGATTAGTCAAGTCATTGTAATTTCCTTTGATTTTACTTGGCAGTCAAGATATGCTTTTGCGTTTCCCTCAGCTCAGCTCAGTCGCTTCAGTCGTGTCCGACTCTGTGCAACCCCATAGACGGCAGCCCACCAGGCTCCGCCGTCCCTGGGATTCTCCAGGCAAGAATACTGGAGTGGGTTGCTATTTCCTTCTCCAGTGCATGAAAGGGAAAAGTGAAAGTGAAGTCGCTCAGTCGTGTCCGACTCTTAGCGACCCCATGGACTGCAGCCTACCAGGCTCCTCCATCCATGGGATTTTCCAGGCAAGAGTACTGGAGTGGGGTGCCATTGCCTTCTCCTTGTGTTTCCCAGGAGCTCTCAAAAATCTTCCTATTCTACCAATGGGACTAAACATCTACTTTCATGAGATATAGCATTAGCATTACCTCAATCATAGGGTATAGCTCTTTATCATCTTCAAACATGTTAATAATGTAGGTTACAGATGAAATGACTCTCTGCCATGGTAAAAATTCCTTTTCTTCTTTGAGATACTTGGTCAAGTTCAAAGCCTCCTTATAATTTAGAAGCTGAGCTCTAAGAAAAAAAAAAAAAATCCCACAGTAAATTAAAACCAATAGATTGGTTTCCTTTGACTGAAAGTACTAACATGGGCATCATAGACTTCAATGTTAATGAGAATCCTTCAATTAAACAATTAAGAAGATGCATTACTATAAAGTTCCAATTAAAGAGGTTTGTTCACAATAATGTATTAGTGTTTTCATATGTTCAACAATAAAGGGGAAGACAAAACATTAAGGTATGCATTGAAAAATTGCTGTGGCAGAATTTTAGATAAAACAAAAGCCATTTAGTTGTATGGTTAATAGTGATAAATAGAAACTTTTAAACATTAGGTTCATTAGCTGATTATAATATACAAATGCACCATTATAAATGTACCTTATTGAATTTTTTATATTTGATATGAATAAGAAATATAACAGTACTTGTGAATCATCAATGCTTAAAACATTTCAATTGAACTTATATCCCCCATAAAACCTCTCCTTTTTAATACATTTCCCAGTAATATTTATAAATAAAAATGGATTTTGTTCCTCAAAACAATGTGAAATTACTGTTGACACTTTATTTTAAAGAGTCTGACTTATTTCTCCTTAGAAAAGATTTTGGAACCTTTTGAAATAATGTTCTCAGAAATCTGTTATGCCTCAAATTTTAGCCTAGGTTTTGTAAAGATTCTTAGGTGGGAATCCTGTCTTTCCAAATTACACTTGAAAGTTTAGGTTAAATAATAAACTTTAAATTACTGAGTAAGTCATACTGGTGCATTGAGTGCTATTATGTTTGCGATCATTTTTTGTGAATGAGGAATAATGTAATCATATCTTGATTTCTCCCCTGAATTGATAAGAAGATAAAATGGTATTGGAGAGCTAGGGAAGAATAAACACCTTCAGCATTATATGATTTGTACTGATGTGATATGATACAGAATTTATTTTCATTTCAGAGAGCCAATTTCTCCTATTTTCTCAGATCTTGATCATATTTGTTGTTGTTCAGTCGCTCAATTGTGTCCAACTCTTTGTGACCCCATGGACTGCAGCAGGACAGGCTTCCCTGTCCTTCACCATCTCCCGGAGCTTGTTCAAACTCATGTCCATTGAGTCAGTGATGCCATCCAACCATCTCATCCTCTGTCACCCACTTCTCCTCCTGCCTTCAATCCTTCCCAGCATCAGAGTCTTTTCTAATGAGTCGGCTCTTCACATAAGGTGGCCAAAATACTGGAGCTTCAGTTTCATCAGTCCTTCCAATGAATATTCAGGGTTGATTTCCTGTAGGACTGACTGGTTTGATTTCCTTGCTGTCCAAGGGATTCTCAAGAGTCTTCTCCAGCACCACAGTTCAAAAGCATCAATTCTTTGGTGCTCAGCTTTCTTTACGGTGCTCAACCTTCTTTATGATCTTTTTAAAAGGATTTATATTTTGGAGCATTCAACTTGTCTTAATAAAAGTATAACTAATATTGAGAAATGGAGTATTTTATTGGGAATGTTTGTTGAGTAGAAAGTGATTGCAGAATTTTATGTTGCAGTTTGAAACTTGAGAATTTTCTAATTTTAATAATTCTCTAGTTTCCTCGGTGGATAGAGCAACAGCATTGTCCAGTCAGTATTTTCTTAGAATAACTATGAATAATTGTTCCTCTGAGGATCAAATTGGTGAAGGCTAATGAAAGTTTATGAAGAATAATAGGTAATTCAGAAACCTAGTGGGCTGCACATTTATAGCAGGTGAAGTTTAGAGGCCCATTTTATAAATATATATAAATACTATATATTTAACTGTTGAAAAATCGATATCCTATCCTGCTGCTGCTGCTGCTGCTAAGTCGCTTCAGTCATGTCTGACTCTGTGTGACCCCACAGACGGCAGCCCACCAGGCTCCGCCATCCCTGGGATTCTCCAGGCAAGAATACTGGAGTGGGTTGCCATTTCCTTCTCCAGTGCATGAAAGGGAAAAGTGAAAGTGAAGTCGCTCAGTCGTGTCCGACTCTTAGCGACCTCATGGACTGTAGCCTACCAGGCTCCTCCGTCCATGAGATTTTCCAGGCAAGAGTACTGGAGTAGGGTGCCATTGCCTTCTCCGTATCCTATCCTAGTGCCTTGTTTTTTCAACATATTTGATAGCTATGCAATCATTGCATTGGTATCACTTGTTATTTTAAGGCTGAGTCACTTGATCAGAACACTGGACTGAGAATGAATTTTTTGTCAGTTATTATAGAGATAATATTTTGAGAATTAAGTTGATGCACTTTGCACTTCCCACACATCATGCTATTCTGTGGTATTCAATACTTTTAAGGAAGAGCAGTATCATTTAGGATCATGATTCGCAAGTTTGAGCATGTATCAGCAACACCTGGAAGGTTTTTTTTTAACACTTGGGCCCCATCTCTAGAATTTCTGACTTGGTAGGTCTGGTGTAGGGCCTAAGAATTCTCATTTCTCACAAGTTCCCAGCAATGCTGCTACTACTGGGACCATGTGTGAAGAATCAGTTTTTAGAATAAAGACATCTACAGTCCCCTTTCCTCCCAGGTCCCCTTACAGTGCTGTTTTGGCTCATAGCTGCACTTTTTGTTCAGAGAATAGCCCTTGACCAAATACATCCATCTTGCTTAAAAGGTTATGCAACCCCCACCCCTGGTCAATGATTGTCTGATGCAGGAATGCAACAGGCCAGCCTGCTTCCCTCAAGCTGGGTCACTGTGTAGTACAATTCATGGATGGCTTCCTACTGGAATCTGGCAAAGTTAGACTCCAGCTAAGACCATGTTGTTGTTGCTCAGCCTTACCCCTGCCCCACCCTGCTTCTCACACTCCCTACTTCATGAGAGTCCTCTCTCAATAAACCACATGTTCATGAATCTCCATTTCAGACTCTGCTTTGAGGGAACTCAACTTAAGACAGCATTTTTACTCTCTTTGAGTCTCCAACCCTATTTATTAAATCCATAGACCAATAGCAGTTCTGAAAGCCAGATTTGGTGGAGAATTTTCCTTATTCAAAAATCTTCCATTTATAGTAAGAGCCTGCGGAACTTTGATCCTAGAATTGACCTACAATCTATATTGTAGAGAGGATAGAGGCTATAACTTAAAGAAAGTTCCCACAAAATGCTACGAAGAAAAAAACAAAAAGGTCTTTTGAGGAAATTCTTGCTCTCCTATCTTGGGCTGAGATACTCAGAAGTTTGGGGCATCTTGGAACAAAAGGTTTGGTTTTGCTTTCCTGGGTGTGACCTGGAAAGACTGCACAGTCCTTCTCCAAGAAGGTCGAGTTCAGCACAATGTCTTATCAAACAATGGCTTTTGAATGGGACATTAGAAATGGTTGAGAGGTGGTTAGGTAGAGGGATCTGATCGTATGGTCTCAAGTTCTTCAGCAGAGCTTTCAGGTGGTGTGGAGACTTTTGAAAACTTCCCATGTGTTTGGTTTCTCGACGTTAACTTTCTAATTAAATTCAGATTTCTGGCTTAAAACAGTCTCCTTGCAATCAACTAGATCCCTTTTGGAGCCTTTCCCCAGCAACTCACTTCTCCCTTCTTTAAAAGGCAGTCCTCAATAGGGTGGGAAAAGGTACTTACCTAGTTCTGTGCTGTGATCTGGTCAGCTCTGTAAGCACCTATAAAAAGGTAATCTGGTGCACCTAGGGGTCTGTAACCTTGGCATGGCTGATGTTCACTTTGTGGTCTTTATTTGCTAACCTGGCCCTCAGCTTGGACGTGGTTGGAGCCACAGTACCTTGAAGCCTGGCAAACGTCTGTTTGCATCATAAGCATAGGTGGCCCTTGAAACCGCCTTCTCTGCCATTCTTTCCTCAGCTAGAAACTCCTGCTCCCTTCCATGTGCTTGCCAGCCAGCACTCTCTGCTTTCACTGGTGCTATTTCTTGCCCCTCTCCTGGCTTTGGCACACAGTGGGTTGCAAAGTGCCAAATAAGCTATTGAAAAGATAAAACTCTACTGCAACAGGTAGACAAAAAAGGATTCTTTCTGTCTCAATTTTGGCAAGGCCCCCAAGCCAAGTCCCTTGGCCTATACTCTAAAGTAAGATGTGGGCCCACCCAATCGGGATTGACATGGTCAGGAGGGTCAGCTTTCTGTGACCCTCAGCTGATAGCCCACTACAGCCTGTGATAGAGACTGGAATGCCTAACTGGGAGAGAGGGGCATTTTAGAAGACGGCTTTTAGAGAAGGAAATGGCTACCCACTCCAGTATTCTTGCCTGAGAATTCCATGGACAGAGGAGCCTGGCAGGCTACAGTCCATGGAGTTGCAAAGAGTCAGACACGCCTGAGCGACTAACACACACTTCTGGAGGATTTCATCAGTGTAGTGTAAGTGCTGTCCTCTCACGGAGGACAAGAGTGTAGGATGCTTCCCCCTCACACTCAGCCCAGAAAAGAGGTTTTAATGGAACCACTTGAAGAGTTTTATCTGTGTATCCTGGAACTTGTGTGGACACAGTGGCCTGGTATCTGATCCCCAAGACATCTAAAGGATGAGAGGCTGTAGTTGACTACTGCTTTAACATTAGAGTGAAGAGATAGGACTGCATGAGGTGGCCTGTCTCTCCTGACTTTGTCAGGGGAAAGGATATATGAATACTTGCTATAGACTAGACGTGGTTCAGAAGTTTTCACTTCCTCACCTCAGGGAACTGCAGAAGAAAGACCGTTGGCCCTGGAATGGGCCATAAGATAGCACATATCCCATGAAAGCACCAGACAAGGGAAAGCATCAGTGTTAAACATGTCCAGAGTTCAGGGAGGACCAGAAGTAGACAGCATGTTGGGATCTTCCCTCATCTGCCTTCTCTGTGCTCCTTGCAGTGGAGAATCAGAGGCGACATGGTGAGAAGTAGGAGCTCCATGTAGCAAAACGGAGAGATCAGGCACCTTGTTGGCTGACCTGAAACTAGCCTGAGTAGGGGCTAGGAGAAACTTTAAGTGAACTTAAAAACTTTGAGGGTATAACTAGGCAGGGTATATGGTTGAGCTGAGCCTGTCGTGGGGACTCAAAGTGACTGGGTGAATTCTTACTCCTTGTCTTCAGCAAATGTGCCCAGCTGGAAAGCAGTAAAAGTCCTGGCTCCTCACATTTGGGGGCAGGGGAATCAAGAATATATTTATTTTTATATCTGCCCTTTTACTGATGAAACATAATAGTTCATTTCTTTCTGAATATCAGAGTAGAACTATGTAAATTCTAATCCTACCTCATGCACTTACCTATCTACGCATTTCTATTTTTCTCTGAAGTTTGAGTGATTTGGAACAGACTCTAACTAATACAGGTGGGGGTCTGTTTCTCTCTGAGTCCATTTTTCCTCATGTGTTGCAGACAAAAATTGGGTGATAACTCAATAGCTCAGGCAATGTTTCAGATGACAGCTCAGGTATTTTCTGGATTGGTTGCTGTGTGATTCTACATGCTTTTTGACTTTCAAATTTGTTTCACTTTCTTCCTTTCTGAAGCTCTTCAAAATTTGATGGGGCTATGGTCAAGCAGCTGAACAAATGCAGGAAGATTGTTCAATTGTGTGAGTTATCCACCTTGTACACCGTTCCTCAGAGAAAGCTGTTCAAGAGGCTTTCACTTCTTAAAGCAAAAGAACTGTCTGCATTGTGTTATGATGGAAATTAAACTGTAAAGGTATTATAATATCTTTATAATCTTTACAGACAAGATTCTAAGCTTTGGAAAAGGTCACGATGCATTCACAGGAGAGTTTTCCTGAAAAAAAAAAATCTAATAATCCTATTATGTTTAAAAAAGTTTTGTTTTTTTTCTTTTTTGGCCACACCATGCAGCTTTCAATTTCTTAATTCCCGGACCAGGGATTGAATCCATGCCCTCAGCAGTGAAAGTGCAGAGTCCTAACCACTGCACCACCAGGGAATTCCTTAAAAGGTAATCATTTTCTTTCACCATATCACCACTTAATTTTCCCAATCTACATAATGCCAGGAACAGAGTAGGTGCTCAATAAATATTTATCAAATGAGGGACCGACATACCATAACATAATGAAAATAATCTGTTACATAGCCAGGAGATTAAATTTGGAGGTTCACCAAAGAGAATCAAGTTCTATTACCTACAATAGAGTCTAAATTACAAATTTAGAAGAGCTTTTCTAAAATGCCTCTCTTGTTTAGTTGCTAAATTGCATCCAACTCTGTGTGATCCCAGGGAATGTAGTCTGCCAGGCTCCTCTGTCCATGAGATTTCTGGGGCAAGAATACTGGAGTGGGCTGTCATTTCCTTCTCCAGGCTCTCTTCCTGACCCAGGGATCAAACCTGTGTCTCCTGCATTGACAGATGGACTCTTCACTACTGAGCTACCAAATGCTTCTTTGCTGCTGCTAATCAATGGTGAGCGCATTTCGGTCAAGTACTACAATCTATTGAGCACTTCCTAAAGACTGGACAATGGTTGGGGTCCTTTGTATACATTCTCTCACTTATTCTTCACAAGAGTCTGGTAAGTTCATATCCATTTTACTAATAAAGAAACTAACTGAAGCAGAGACAAGTTAAAAAACTCTCTCAAGGTTATGCAGAGACAGGATTTTAATGTGGTTTGAGAGATTGTTTTTAATTCCCTATAAATTCCCCCCTTAAAGATGTCACAAAGGATTTCTAACTTCCAGTATCTAAGGAGTCCATGTAAAATAGTTCTCCCACGCCTTTACTGCTGTTAAACTATCCTTCCAGCCATACATTCAGTTCCTATTTAATGAGCATCTACTAGGGGCCAGGCACAGTTAGCAGCTGGGGATAAAATAAAGAGGAACATGATCCAGGTGCCTACCTTCATGGAACCTATAATTTGGTGGGTGAGGTGGATAATTAAGAAGCAATGACAATTAATATTACTGGAAACACAGCGGCCCTTAAAAGGGACACTCAGCTTAGACAAGGGGAACTAGCATCTCATTGTCAGTACATTGCTTGTGTCTAAAATGAGGCTACCACAAAGCCAGCAAAGCAAGTTGGCTGTGCCCCTAGGTCCTACAGAAGTGCCAGAAATTAAAAAAATACTGGTCAAATTACTAGTGTTAGCCTATCTGAAAAAAGAATCTCAAAGGTGGTATGGTTACTACTCTTACATTATCCCAATCTATGTTGATTATTATTTTTTTTTCAAATTGTAGGTTGTTTTTTTCTAAGTGTATCTACCTTTAGGCCATGAGAAAAAATTCAAATTTCTGAAATGACACCTTAATTCTATCAATCCTAGAGCACCGTGTCTCATTCTTCTTACCACAATGACCTCAATAATATTTGAAAACTCTAGCCATAAAATCTTACAATGGGCTTGGGCTCACAGAGATGAGTCCATGAAACACATTGTTCGTCTTTTTATTAAATCAAATTATAACTGCACTTTTGAACATTTGTAAGTGTCACTCCTAATTAGCTCAAGAACTCAGTTTAGTCAAACCTCACTTAAAGTCAATAGGGTAGGTGAGGTTTTGTGTCTTTTAAGGGCTGATATCAGTATTTTGGCTATAAGGCTCATACTAGTTTTAAAGAAGAAAGTTATGTAAAATAATAATGTTGTAAATAGTGGTTTTGGATACTTTAAACTATAAATTAATACTCAAACTTTGTTGTGATTCATTTTAAAAGAAATTTATGACAAGATCCATAGTATTTTAAAGAATTGACTCTCATTCCGAAACCTACCGTGCCAAGGCAAAAGCATCATCAATAAAACTTGCACGATCAGCAGAAGAAAAGTCCTGGGAAGAGAAAAAAAAAAGGTAGGAAACATGAATCTTGAAGCAAGATATGTTGAAAAATTAATATCACTAAGATGCTGTTCTTAGAACAAAAGTAAAGCAATTCACAACCATTTCTACTCTTACCGTGTGCTTGAGGGAAAGATTGGTAGCTATCCATTCCCAAGTTGATACTTCATAATTTACACGATAAAAGCCAATATGATCAGGGTTTATTTTGAGAAAAGCATTGCCACTAAGAGTAGATTCCAAAGTGATTCCTGTGTAGTAAATAAACACTAATGAGAAACATGTTTACACATACTGTCAACACAGAAATTAGACCCAGAGGGCAAAAAGAAAAGAAATGTTAGCTTGAGGAGTCAAGTTTGATTTGGATCCAAAGTCCCAAAGTCTAATTCTTATTATTCTTATTGCCTAACTTTAACATGTCACTGTAGTGTGTGAGCTGAAAAAGAAATAAGTAATGTAAAATAAGTGCCCTGTAATTTGTGACTTATTATTATTTCTTACTTTCAGAAGCTTGTCATATGGGTGAAATAATTCTGCGCTTGTCAATCCCTGAATTAAAAAAAAAAACACAATACTTAAAGACAGAGTAGTCCATGCCCTTTGGGGGTAATCCATATATTCTTAATCATGATGGATTAATTACACAAAGAATATTCATTGGGATAGCCTGGGAAGGATATAAAAAAGTAAACATTTAAAAGAATACTTTGTTTATTTAAAATCAATATTCTAATTGATGGATATGGTGATTGCTAAGCAGAATAATGATTTGAGAGTCAGTAACAATTTTCAAATGTCAAGAAGGCTTGCAATAGGACTAAAATCCAAATACAGCATTCTTGATTTTGTAGTCCATTTCATACTCATTCTCCCAATTTTATTTATTTTTGTAAAGCCTTCTACTTCCATATTTCAATTGATTATATCAATGTTTTTTCATCAATGGATTTACCAAATTAACTTTATTTCTAAAGTAGTATTTAGAATTTACATAAGGCTCTAGGATATAGATTTTGGAAGCTCAACATTGAAGGAACAAAGACTTACATTTTAAGTAAAAACTACTCAAAATAAGGCAGGAAGAGAAGGGGTCGACAGAGGATAAGATGGTTGGAGGGTGTCACTGACTCGGTGGACATGAGTTTGAGCAAGCTCCAGGAGTTGGTGAAGGACAGGGAAGCCTGGCATACTGCAGTCCATGGGGTCTCAAAGAGTTGAACACTGAGCAATGAACTGAACTGAACTCAAAATAGTACTTATGCTCTGATATTACCAGTGTTTGGTTAGCGTTACTCATATACTTTTTAACTCCTATACTCTTGTTTGTATGGACAATATGCAGTTTAAATAATGATGTGGGAATACTTAGTATATTTAAATAACTTCAGATAGTTTAATGTAATAATAACGTGGGATGTGATATTGGAAAATAGGATATGAGGCTGGAAGTAAAAGTGGGGCTTCATTGTGAAGAGCCACATGCTGTATTAAGTCCATCTTCTGAGAGATGGTAAGAAAAGATTTTTAGGCAGGTAAATAATATACTCAGGTCTGTTTCTAGAAAGATAATTTTGATGGTAGTATGGGAAGGAGATATTGGAAGGATATTCTAGAGTCTACTATAATAATCTAGTGCAAGAGAAAATGAGGGCTTACCTTAATGTGGAGATGATGAAAATAAATGATGTATTCAAGAGACACATCACCAGTAAAAGCAACACTATCTTTTCTGACTTGATGTGGACAGTTAGAGGGGAAAATGGCATGCATGATGGGATGAATAGTGGTGTTGCCGTTACAGAAGGAATAGAGGAAGATGAGTCAGTTTGGGAGGAAAGGTGATTTACATTTTGGAAGTGCTCACAAGGTTTGGAAGATATCCAACGACACAGTAGTTTTTCATAATACATGAGTAAACACTTCAACAAGACAATAAGTTTCTTTAGGAACATTCATAGTAGGTTCTTGACAAATTGTAAACCTTTACCTCACTCATGTAGTATTTATCTTTCTTTGTCATTCTCCCACAGACAGGTTGTTGAAAGGAAGCTAATCTTTTGGCAGCCATACACTTTGAATGTTTGTATCAGGAGGAGAGCCTCTTGCTAAGCACAGAGCCATATGTTACAGGAGAAAGAGCATGAACTTTCAAGTCTGACAGATCGAGGATAAAATCATTGCTCTATGACTTACTAGCTGTGTGATCTTGGCCAAATCACTTGACCTCTCTGTGTCTCAGTTCATCATGAGGGAAACAGGGATAAAAATCCCTCACAGGGCTATTGTGAAGATTAAATAAGATGCCATAGGTAAAGTCTTGGCTACATAGTTATGTGTCCAACAGATGGTAGCTATCTCCATTATTATGAAAGGGGATATGCCACCAGTTCTATAAATAGCAAAGCAAATATAAATAACATTGAGAAGTTCCTGGCAATCCATCTAAATACGGCAGTATTTTAGTGTGCTTTATATATACCTAGTTAAGCCTGTCTAGAGTTACTGTGATTTTTCTCACTTTATGGATGAGGAAGCTGAGGTCCAGGAAGTCAGTAGTTACTGACTTTGCAAGTTCATGCTACTCCTGGAACAGCTGTCAACAACAAAATACTGTTGGGTTGTATAGTTGCATAATGAAGTAAGTAGGAAAAAATACTGATGCCTGTTCCAGGCAGTACATAGGAGTAAATGGTGCATATTTCATTCTGTTTCTCCAGTTACTATTAAGATTTTTCTGATTATAACAGTAGTATGTGTTCTTTATGGTTTCAAGTATGTATTTGGAAAATAAAAAAAGAGTATAATAAAATTATCCACCACTAGTTGACATTACGTTTTTATCTTGTGTGTGTATGTATATGTGTATTTATCTTCCATATATATGTACATGTGAAGACACAATACATATAGAGAACTTTATTGTGTTTTTGATTATTAATCCTTTTCACTTGAAATTATATTGTAAACACTTTGCAATTTCATTTTATATATATGAAGATGTAGATTTAATAGCCACATAGTAATCATACAATTTGTAAATTGTTTTATACTGTTTCTTGTTAGTTTTATGCGTAAGAGTGGTAAACGGATTCTTTCTGGGTAGCAGCTCTTTCTAAATTTTTTTTCCCTTTTGTCTGGTAATTATCTTTTCAAAATTTCATCCAGAGGGTAATTTCGACTTAGATAGATTTCAATAACAAACCTTGCATACTAGTTCTTTAATATACTGTTTTATGTAAATAATTATAACAAAATTCAGTCAACTAGACAGCTTGTGATAGCCTGAAATTTCTAGAGAAAGAAACATTTCTCTTTGGTGACATAAATACCGTGTTCCATCAATCCTTTAGGCAAATTATCTTTCTGTGTAAAGTTACAGTTCATATCTATTTTGTTAAATTTGTATATCTTTTAATAGTAAAACAGCCAAAAGGTATAAAAATACTATTTTTTACTAATGACATACAATTATATTTGGAGATCTAAAAATTTCAGGTAGGATGCACTACTTGGAATTTGGGGTAAGGAAAAAAAGTTTAATCTCTGGAACAAACACTAACATGATCCATTGTAAAATGGATTGGTTATCCATTTGTGACGATGTTTTCAACAAATTTCTTATTCAAGGAAATGTCAGTTATTATATTAGTAATAATTACAGAGTCCCATCTAAATCTCAGCAAGAAGCCTAGAGAATCTCCCTGAAAAGAAAGATATAGGATTAATATGTAATACATAATAAGCAGGAATTGGGGAAAAAATGCAATGTGACTGTCATGATGAAGAATTATCATGGGTAGTGGTTTTGGTGACTGGGAAGAAATAACTGCAAAAGAGAGTTGGATAGTGAAGATCTGTTGATGTGTCCCTAGTTTGCCTAGGGAAGCAAGTACCCAACTGAGCTGGTACATGTGTTCCAGATCATTCGACAGATCTACTCTTACAGAAACCAGTGTATGTGGAGAAATCTGTTGGTTGTTTACCACACTGTTCCCTTTTCTTCTAGGTACACAGCTAGACTATATTTATTAGCCTCCCTTGCAGTTAGGTGGCAACATATGATTGACACTGGGGCATAAAGTGTGGGCGGAAATAATAGATGCACTTCTAGGTCTGGTCCCTCCATTATCTTCCTTTGTCTTCTGATCAGATGCAAAAATCCAGGACAGAAGTCTAATATTAGTTTGTAAAGAGAGAGGAAGTGGAGCCATAAGATGGAAAAAGACAGGCATTCTAAGTCATTATCTGGGAGTGAGCTGCCTAGAAGAGGTGGCAGGTCAGGAACACCACCACTGGACTGTTGCATGAATAAGAAATTTTTAGTGCATTGAACTACTACTGATAGCCAATATATGCAATAATTAGGCTCCCCTGGTTAATGCAATATACAAAGCTGTCACAGCTTGATTGACATCTTTAAAATAATTGACGTAGCTTAGCTCTCCCTTTACCCTAATCAAGTAAACTTTCTTCCTGGAAGAGATACCTAGTTAGCTGAAGTGAATATTCTAGTTCACGTTAGCCAGTATGTTTTTATTTGTGTAAATTAACAAATTGGCATTCTTATATGTATGGTTCATGTGATTCACTTTCACTTTTCACTTTCATGCACTGGAGGAGGAAATGGCAACCTACTCCAGTATTCTTGCCTGGAGAATCCCAAGGACGGAGGAGCCTGGTGGGCTGCCATCTATGGGGTCGCACAGAGTCGGACACGACTGAAGCGACTTAGCAGCAGTAGCAGCAGCATGTGAATAAGTCTTTCAAGACTTGGTTGACCAGTGCTGAATTAAACAAACTGAGCTTCTGAATCTGCAAAACTGAATCCATAATGAATGATTATGGATCTCTTTTTTTTTCCTTTTCTTTCTCTCTCTCTCATTAAATTAGAAAAATATATGTCCATCATTATTTTGATGTGAAATATTTAAATATAACAACCATAAAATTTTAGGAATACTTATATGATAGAACTTGGTTATCTATATTTGATATCCATAATACATAATCTGAAAGAGTTGTGAAAACAGTCATCACAAAGTCTATTCTACTTCCTATGCCCTAAAACTATCTTTTAGACCCTATATGCTCATGAATCTCTATTTTTAAATATGTTTTAGCAAGACTGGTTGTCTGATACTGTATGCTAATCTATGTCTTCCAAATGTTGGAAAGCAGCAGTTTAAAAACAAAAAGGTGGTATACTACTAAATGTAGATTCATTGACAATAGACAGTATAGTAGCTGATGCTAGAGACAGAGGCATTCACTACACACAGGCAACCTCTAGAAGCACAGCAGTCTTCAGGCAAACAAGCCTTAATTAAGAAAGGACTTGCTGAATTCTTAGTACATCTTAAGATGTACACAGCACCTTGAGGGAATAGGGTGAGAAGGAGACAGGGAGTATGACGTGCAGTGTACATCTTCAAAGAGCTTATAATTTACATAAAAAGAAAAGACAGAGAATATGAACCTTAATAATGATGTTGCTTAAAATCTAAGGAATAATACTAAGGATTGATGAAACTAATAGCATAAAATATGCTCTCAGCAATAAGAGGAGAGATTATTCAGGGCCAGAGAAGGCCCTGAGATGGAGGTCCTCTTCTTTTGTTGTAAAGTACATGTTTAATTGTTTTCATGTTTAAAATATTGTGCACAACACAAATGTGAATCAAAGACCTTAGGGGAAGCCCCACTATTGCCTGGGAAATTTCTAGCTGATGAATCACCAAAGAACCAAGAAGAAGGAGGTGGGGCTGGTAACCTGAGCTGATTGCCCATTCAGTACCCTCAGGACGTGTTGTCATCTGCTCTCTGAGCTGGGAGTTGAAGATGTCCCCAAACAGGAAACAGGAACTTATTGCATAGCCTAAAAATGGAGCAGGCACTTTGAAGTAGGAAGAGATGTCTAATTTGTTTCTGGCTAAACGACCAGTCATGATTCTGAAACTGCAGATAAAGATAGATTTGTCATCAAAGCTCTGTGGACATTAGAGCCACTTCATTCATTCCTTCAGTTAACAATTACTAGGTATCTGCTGGAGATATGGAACAACCACACAACAACAAAAAATAAGCTCCATTTCTCAAGGAATATTCTACAGGGAGGGGAGGGACAGATAAAAGTCGGTAGTTACAGCAGAAGAAATGTCTCAAATATAATGACAGAGGGATAGAGGTTGCCCAGAGAGCCCTTTGCTCTCTCACTTTCATACTAACATTTTCTGTCCATTGCACTGTTTGAGTCTATACTCGGTCAATCCTATTATCCACATAAACTCTACCTTTAGTCCCCCTAACCCTCAGACAGATGTCCCTTTCTTTACTAACTTTCCTCAACTTCCAGATCTCCACTTGTATTTCTCCCATGAGCCCCTTTGGCTGTTACCACGCCAGGCCCTTATGACATGGTGTTATATTTGCCTGTTGGCTCGTCCACACCCTCCCTAGACAGTAAGCGCTACAAAGTAAGAATTGTGGGGATTTTTCCCTCAGCATTATCTCTATACCTACCCCTGTGTCTGGCCCATTAGTTAGTGCTCAGTAAATACTTGTTTGAAAGAATTAATTAATATTTTAATTAATTAAGGACTAAATTAATTATTAAAATATTGTGCCTAATAAGGACATAATACATATAAGAAAAATGTTTATCATTAACTCCTGAAATCTATTTTCTAGACCACTGGAAAAAACTTTAGTTACCTGGAAATTTTACTTTTATGAAAACCTCAGTTTATGAAAATTCTGGATAGATCGTATTAGTGAAAATAAATTATCCATGTTTTTAAATTTGTAAACATCAAATCAAGAAGATTACCAGATGTTCCTTCAGTCTTCAGTTAACAGTGGTGACCAATGGGGAAAATATGTAGTAATATTTCAGCCAAATCTACTGAAAATTTTCCCAAGGGAATCCTAGCCTCATTATGTTGTTTATCAGTGCTATTGAACTTTTTTTTTTTTTTACTGTATTTTTTTATGTCTCCATTTTCCTTTGGCTTAAGTAAGAAAAAGGTCAGAAAAGATCTTGGTATGCAAACAAAATTATCCTATATAAAATACTGATCTGGGTATTCTAGAAGAATTTAGGAGAAATTGCTGACTACATCAATTAAAGTTAGTATAAACGACCAAGAGAAAGTTTTTGTTGTAAAGGCAACAGTAAAGGGTCTTACCTTGACAATAGCAAAGCTGGTAGAGTTTATCGTACAAATTAAAAACCACAAAATAGGGCTTCCCCGGGGGCTCAGTGGTAAAGCATCTGCCTGCCAATGCAGGAGACACAGGTTGGATCCGTGATCCGGGGAAAATCCCACATGCCATGGAGTAACTAAGCCTGTGGGCCACAACTATTGAGCCTGTGCTCTAGAGCTGGAGAGCCAAAACTATCGAAGCTGTGTGCTGCAACTACCGAAGCCTACAAGCCCCAGAGCCCCTGCTTTGCAATAGGAGAAGCCACCCCAGTGAGAAGTCCACACACTGAAACCCGCTCAATGCAGCTAGGGAAAAGCTTTGCAGCCATGAAGACCCAGCACAGCCAAACATACACAAATAAATAAAATTATTTTTAATATCATGAATAATTTATAATAAAAATAAAAAAAGAAACAAAGCTAAGAAAACCTTATTGGAGCCACATAGAAACTTGTACACAAATGTTTATAGGAATATTATTCATAATAGCCAAAAGACAGAAACAATCCATATGCTCATCAACTGATGAACAGATAAACAAAAGGTGGTATATCAATATGGTATGAATATAACTTGGCAATAAAAAGGAATGAGGAACTGATACATGCTATGACATAGATGAACTTGAAAACAAGCTAGGTGAAAGAAGCCACTCACAAAATGCTATAGATATCATCCCATTTATATGAAATGTCCAAAACAGCCAAATCTATGAAGATAAAAAAATAGGTTAGTTGTTGCTTAGGGCTGGGAGTGTAGGAGAATAGAGGAGTTGATAGCTAAAGGGTATGCAATTTCTTTTTGAGGTGACTGAAATGCTGTAAAATTGACTGTGGTAATGGTTACACATATCTGTGAATGTAATAAAAACTGGATTGCACACTTTAAATGGGGGAATTTTATAGTATGTGAATTATATCTCAATAAAGCTTTTTTTTTTTTTTTTAATCTACTGGAAATAGGGTAAAAATGTACTTGCCAGAGGAAATAAATTACTATTTTAGAATACTTTTCAGGAGCAAATAGGCATATGTAAATAGAGGGTAGATGATCTGATTTTATTCTTGAGAAGCAATGGGTGAAAGTCCGTGCCAAATGCTATTTGGAAACCAAGTCCTCATGGGATGGGATGAAGAAGAGTCTCATTTTGTTCTAGATAAGAAGCGACTTTGAAACACAAAACAAGCTCAATAGCAGAAGTATAGAAAGCAGGATTCTTCTTGGATGGTTGCTAAAACTTGCCTTTTTTATTATTTTCTCAGCGATCTGTAGTAGAAAACATGTGATAAGGTCTCCTTGTTTTCATATAACTCTAAAATTTTTCAAGAAAAGAAAATACAAATGAATGAAGATAGAATACAGAAATATATTTCTAGTTGACCTAAGTGGGTAGAACAGTCACAGCTGAATTTTAACACAGGCAGGGGCCAAGGCGTTCACTTAGAGAGATGGATGGACGAATGGATGGGTACATGAATGGATATAGGTATAGATAGTCCCTTGAGCTACTGGTGACAACTTACAGCTTAGAAAAAATGATTTAGTGTCATCAAAAATTCTAGTGTCATGCTGGTTTGAGAAAAACATTAGGTCTGATTTAATGGCAGTATTTTACAAGTCAGGCTTGTCACATAACATTTTAATAAATTCAGTGATGTTTGATATTTAAAAAAAGAAAGGAAGAGAGAAGGAAAAAAGAAAGGAAGGAAAAAAGAGGGAAGAGAGGAAAGGAAAGAAGAAAACTGATATATTGATCTTCTAGTGGTTGGGTGTATGACCCTTATCTTTGAATGTAGGTATTTACATTTCATGCAAAGATGGGCTCAATAAAGGACAGAAATGGAAGGGACCTAACAGAAGCAGAAAATATTAAGAAGAGGTGGCAAGAATACACAGAAGAATTGTACAAAAAAGGTCTTCACAACCCAGATAATCACAATGATGTGATCACTCACCTAGAGCCAGGCATCCTGGAATGTGAAGTCAAGTGGGCCTTAGAAAGCATCACTATGAACAAAGCTAGTGGAGGTGATGGAATTCCAGTTGAGCTATTTCAAATCCTGAAAGATGATGCTGTGAAAGTGCTGCACTCAATATTCCAGCAAACTTGGAAGACTCAGCAGTGGCCACAGGACTGGAAAAGGTCAGTTTTCATTCCAATCCCAAAGAAAGGCAATGCCAAAGAATGCTCCAACTACCACACAATTGCACTCATCTCACACGCTAGTAAAGTAATGCTTAAAATTCTCCAAGCCAGGCTTCAGCAATACGTGAACCGTGAACTTCCAGATGTTCAAGCTGGTTTTAGAAAAGGCAGAGGAACCAGAGATCAAATTGTCAACATCCGATGCATCATCGAAAAAGCAAGAGAGTACCAGAAAAACATCTATTTCTGCTTTATTGACTATGCCAAAGCCTTTGACTGTGTGGATCACAATAAACTGTGGAAAATTCTGAAAGAGATGGGAATACCAGACCACCTGACCTGCCTCTTGAGAAACCTGTATGCAGGTCAGGAAGCAACAGTTAGAACTGGACATGGAACAACAGACTGGTTCAAAATAGGAAAAGGAGTACGTCAAGGCTGTATATTGTCACCCTGCTTATTTAACTTATATGCAGAGTACATCATGAGAAACGCTGGGCTGGAGGAAGCACAAGCTGGAATCAAGATTGCCGGGAGAAATATCAATAACCTCAGATATGCAAATGACGCCACCCTTATGGCAGAAAGTGAAGAAGAACTAAAGAGCCTCTTGATCAAAGTGAAAGAAGAGAGTGAAAAAGTTGGCTTAAAGCTCAACATTCAGAAAACTAAGATCATGGCATCTGGTCCCATGGAAACAGTGGAAATAGTGGCTGACTTTTAATCACTGCAGATGGTGACTGCAGCCATGAAATTAGAAGACGCTTACTCCTTGGAAGGAAAGTTATGACCAACCTAGACAGCATATTAAAAAGCAGAGACATTACTTTGCCAACAAAGGTCTGTCTAGTCAAGGCTATGCTTTTTCCAGTGGTCATGTATGGATGTGAGAATTGAACTATAAAGCAAGCTGAGCGCCGAAGAATTGATGGTTTTGAACTGTGGTGTTGGAGAAGACTCTTGAGAGTCCCCTGGACTGCAAGGAGATCCAACCAGTCCATCCTAAAGGAGATCAGTCCTGGGTGTTCATTGGAAGGACTGATGTTGAAGCTGAAACTCCAATACTTTGGCCACCTGATGTGAAGAGCTGACTCATTTGAAAAGACCCTGATGCTGGGAAAGATTGAGGGCAGGAGAAGAAGGGGACGACAGAGGATGAGATGGCTGGATGGCATCAGTGACTCGATGGACATGGGTTTGGGCGGACTCAGGGAGTTGGTGATGGACAGGGAGGCCTGGCGTGCTGCGGTTCATGGGGTTGCAAAGAGTTGGACATGACTGAGCGACTGAACTGAACTGAACTGATTTATTATTATGTCAGTTATTGTAAATCATTACAAAGAATTTCTTAAGGCAAAAAATTCTCATTATTATAGATAAAGATTTGGTCTCATCAGTTAATTATTTAAGAGATTTCTTTTAGCTGAAATTTACATCATAGGTTCCAGTTTTATTGTTGTTTCTTTACACATACTTACTTAATGTAGTACATTAATTCAAGGAAGAAATAAATCAACTGACGATATTTACCTCCTGTTTCTGACCTATTGTATAATGTAATCCTTTGTTCATCATCTTCAGTCCATCTAACCGGAATATTCCATGTGTAACTAGTTTTTTAAAAAGAAAAATTTAACTTTTATTACTAAAACATAAAAACATTTCCAAAGTAAAAATAGACAAGCATAAAAGGCAATAGACAAGCATATTTTCCTCATAAGCAATTGTCCAGTGTATAGTATACAATTAACACAGTTAATACACTATACTCTTTTTATGGTAGGGATAGGCTATGTAATTGCTTTCAATTTATATAAATCTTTAAAATTTGGAAATCTGTTTCAGAAAATTAGCTAAGGTGAAGAAGATTATTTCAATAAAATGCCTCGAGACTTTGGAATAGAGGTATTGCATAAATATAATAATTATATGTATTATATAAGAAAACTGAGCATTCCCATACATACTTGTATGCACTCTAATATTCTATAGTTACCGTCAAGGAACATAATGCATTGTTAGAATTCAGAAGACAATCGTAAAATGCTGTGAAGGAAATAAAACATTTTAGAAATTACATTGGAGAAGGCAATGGCACCCCACTCCAGTACTCTTGCCTGGAGAATCCCATGGATGGAGGAGCCTGGTAGGCTACAGTCCATGGGGTCGCTAACAGTTGGACACGACTGAGAGACTTCACTTTCACTTTTCCCTTTCATGCACTGGAGAAGGAAATGGCAACCCACTCCAGTATTCTTGCCTGGAGAATCCCAGGGATGGCGGAGCCTGGTGGGCTGCCGTCTATGGGGTCGCACAGAGTCGGACACGACTGAAGCGACTTAGCAGCAGCAGCAGCAGCAGCAGCAGCAGCAGCAGCAGCAGCAGAAATTACATTGAAATGACACCACCACCATCATCCCTTAAAATGTCTCATGCTCTTCAAATATCTCCTATTTAGAATCATGTGAACCAGTATGCCACAAAGAAAATCACTGGGCAAGCACGTTTCAGGGATTTTTAGTGTTTTCTTTAGCCCCTTAGTATTTTCTCCTGGAGCCAAGGGAGATGAGCTTTGTATTTTGATACAATATGTATACCTAATATTTACTCTTGAAATCCCTTAAAAGAGATCTTAAGTGTCTTTTTGGTTGTTTTCATTATTATACCTTACTAGTCGGAAAATACAGGAGATCTAGAGAAAAGATGAATCTGAGTTTGGGTTTAGGTTTCACCTCAAAGTTGACCAATGATCTGTGATCATTCAAGTCCCTAACAGAGAATGGGGGAATGATATTTTTCCCTTTCAAGATCTAATAAAATTTATATAATTCAGAGAGATGTGTGTTTGTTATCTGCATGAAAGAAGTAATCCTTTGTTTTATAATTAGTGAAATGTTTTATAGATTGAGCTTTTACTAGCTTTCTTGAAGGATTTTTTTGCATTTGAATATTTTCGGCTATAAGTTTCACAGAACCAATACATAAACTGTTTTTTGGATCTTATAGGAGACACTGTCAGTGGTCCATCCTTATCCCCTTGAATCTCTTTGTCATGTTTGTACTTCCAGTTGTAGATTCCCATGTGCTTTCCCTGCCAACAGCCAGCACCAGGTCTGTCTGTCAGAGGACTGCCCACTGACTGCCTGATCAAGGAAAGCCAGAAGTTCCTGAAAATGTACACCCTTGGGTGCAGTCTTTAGCCAGTGATGGCTGGGCATGAGAATGTTCCTTGCCCCATCTGGCAGGACCACACTGAAGCAGTCTCGAGAACTTCCTTACAGGGTAGTTACCTTGGACAGCACCTGCCTGTTGTATTTTGCTGTTTGATATCCCACTGCCCAATCCCCCAACAGCCTTTCCTAGATTTCCTTATGAGTCACTCTCACTTGAATGGTCAGAGTCTGATTTTAGTGAACCTAAGAACGATACCTATAGCTTCTCAACAGATAGACAAAGAAACATTTTTTTTTTTTAAGTCATATCCTACCTCCAGATTTCACTCTTTCACTGCTCTGCTGATTTGGTGTTGCTATGTAGACTAACATTTCATTCTCCTCACCTTTCCCCCATGCCAACCGGACTGAAACAACAGATTCTGCAGTGTCTGGATACCCTATGTATACAGTTAGGATTTCACACTTCCACTGTCCCCTCTAAGACATGGTGTCTAGGACTAGGCTGGGCCTAAGAGTAAGCATAAGACATATTACTAAGGTCATGTAAAAAAATATTACTCTGAAGTCTGTAAGAACATCATAAGACAAAAAAGGTTAGAGGGTTAAGGCTATATAATTTTATAGTTTTGGAACCACCTGCAGGATCTAAGGAGAAGGCAATGGCAACCCACTCCAGTACTCTTGCCTGGAAAAATCCCATGGATGGAGGAGCCTGGTGGGCTGTGATCCATGGGGTCGCTAGGAGTCAGACACGACTGAGCGACTTCACTTTCACTTTCACTTTCATGCATCGGAGAAGGAAATGGCAACCCACTCTAGTATTCTTGCCTGGAGAATCCCAGGGATAGGGGAGCCTGGTGGGCTGCCATCTATGGGGTCGCACAGAGTTGGACACGACTGAAGCGACTTAGCTGCAGCAGGATCTAATATAATCTGAGTAAAACAACAGATTTGAGAGTACAAAATATCAAGAAATAGAAATTACATAAATGAAATGATAAAGTTTCTTATATGTTATCTAAACTTCAAGAGTATATTTTTAAAGGTATAATTCACTTTTTAAATATCTAACAGGGAATATATATATATATGTGTGTGTATGTGCTTAATTGCTCAGTCGTGTCTAACTCTTAGTGACCCCATGTAGCCTGCCAGGCTCCTCTGTCCATGAGGATTCTCCAGGCAAGAATACTGGAGTGGGTTGCCATGCCCTCCTCCAGGGATCTTCCCAACTCAGGGATCAAACTGAGGTATCCCACATTGCAGGTGGATTATTTACTGTCTGGGCCACCAGGGAAGCCCATATATGTTTATGTTTGTGTGTGTATATATATATATATATAATATAAATATATATATAATATATATATAATAATATATATATATATAAAATTATAACTGATTCACTTTGTTGTATGGCAGAAACCAACACAACATTGTAAAGCAATTTTCCTTCAATTGAAAAATAAGTTAAAAAAAAGAAAAAAATGCCTCTTCCCAGAAATATGTAAAACAATGTAACAGTTTCTGGCAGTATAAATATGGCCAATCTAATTTTCAAAATAAGGAAACTAATTTTGCCCCAATATACCTGCTAGCATTCTTCCACCTGTTTACATTGACTAGACTGCCAAAGACATGTAAACTTGTCCCATAGAGAACTCTCTCTGATGGAGATGTGAAACTCACCCATTTCGAAGAGATGGGTTGAGGCCATAGTGTTAGAACAATAACTTACACACTTGTGAACCATTTAGGTTATAAAAAGTTTCTGATCAGTAAGAATTCCCTAATGTTAGATTTAAGCAGTGAGAAAAGGGAAGAGGTCATTTAGTTTATAGTATGACTTAATGCTGTCTACCAGACAGGAATGTATCTGAACAGAGAGCAAGTGAATACTAGGATTGGAGGGAAAAAAGATTCCTGTCTGGGGGTATTAGGCATGTATTATGATCTAGCTTTTAAATCAAATTGAAAAATAAGGAATGACAACTTTTTATATAAGGTCTTTTTCTCTCTTATTTGTTCAAGAGCCACTACAGATTTTTAAGAAATGTTCTTAGGAGTAGAGCCTGTGTTTTCTAGGTTTATTTTCCTATGCACATATAATTTGTAACTTTTTTGAAAAAGGGAACAAATAGATTGATTTTACGATAAATGATCACTAAAAATCATGCATCTATTAATCTAAAAATTTTTTAAAGTATCTGAAGGTTCCGACTAAAAGAATTTAAAGAAAAGTATAAATGTTAGTATAGTTCCATGTTCTAAATCTTGATGGGGCTTCCCTGGTGGCTCAGACAGTAAAGAATTTGCCTGCAATGTGGGAGACCTCAGTTCGATCCCTGGGTTGGGAAGATCCCCTGGAAGAGGGCATGGCAACCCACTTCAATATTCTTGCCTGGAGAATCCCCTTGGACAGAGGAGCCTGAATGCAATTTAAAGATTCATTATAACTTTAAAAGTGATTTTAGACTGGCTGATTTGCTTAGTTCCATTGGCAATAAAGTTTTTTTGTTTGGAGAGGGATCCATAATGCAAGAGTAGTTTTAAAAAATCCAGTTCCACAGGTTTAAAAACACCATTGGCTGTCTTTAACTTAACAAATCAGTAGATGTGAATAAGAGAAGGGAACAACTACTGTGAAACTTTCCCAATGGAAGTTTGTTTCTCAAGAAAGAAATATATTTAAAAAATTTTATATGTGCAAAGACTATTAAATAGCAGTATTAAAGACAGCCAATCTGATCTGCTAGAACATAAACAGTAACTGTAAAAACACAATTTATGGCTAATAGAATGATCACATGAATTATGTAGGTTTATGTAATTGAACTGTCACCTGATAACAGGTCAGATCTAAGTATCAAATCTTTCACATATTATGAAGAGGAAAGGATGAAAAACAAAGTCTTCTCCATCATAATCTTTCCTCTCCAAAATAAAGGATACACAGACACTCCCTGACTGACTTCATTGGGCCTAAAAACTCAAATTTTCCTTTATTTTGGTGTGGACTATTAATTTTCCAAACCTTCATTCCAGCAAGATATCAGTTTCTCTGAATTTTATTTACTGTGGGAGAGCTGAGTGTCTGAGGCTTTTGGGGCCGGAGGAGGGGGGAGGCTGGTAACAGGTTTCAACAAGGTGACCACCACTGGCTTCTCCAGTTTAACTGCCAAGCAGTTTATTGGAAGTAGCTTACTGAATAATTCTGAGTGTTCTTCATCCTCCATGCCTTGGACAGCAAGTTTTTGGCAATTTGAATTTTTGGAAACACTTGAGGTGCTGTTCATGTGACTTAATTTCCAAAGTCCTGAACTGGAAACCAGGAAACAGATTCTGTTCCCTACTGCATGGAATAAGTATCATAAAGTGGGTCTATAAAGCTTTTTCATTTTTCTAGAAATATGGCTATGACCCCTATAAACAAGATGAAAACAATGTTCTAAAAGGAGATTGTTCTTTGCAGATTCATCCGATTCGATTCCCTGTACACTGTTTATTCTTTAATTGGAAGCTTTAGCTCAAGTCAATCTTTGGAACATCTGCCACATGCCCCCAGCCCTAGCCCCTCTCCTGGGGCAGGCCCCAGCAACTCCATCATTTCTCACAGGGGTCACTCGCTGTGATATCATCCTAACTGGTCTCCCTGAATCCACACTGGTCCCACGTGATCTGTTCTCCATAGTACGCTAGAGGGGAACTTTGAAAAATGTAAACGTGATCCTGCCTGTCCTCGCCTTAACCTCCTTGAATTTGCACACTCTTTTGTCCAGAATCTTTAACATGGTCTGCACGCCTGGCCCCCGGCTTCCTCTCCAGCTTCATCTCCTCCCGCTCTTCCCAGTGCTTCTTTGTCGCCCAGTTCTTGGAGCCAGACTGCCTGTGTTCAAATCGAGGATCCATCGCTTACACTCTGTGCAACCTTGAATAAGCTGTGTAATCATGTTCTGCCTAAATTTCTCCATCTGTTATAATAAAATACTCTAAAGTACTTAAAATTGTGCCACCTACTTAGTGAACGCCTGATCAGTATTGCATATCATATGTATAATGCTCCTCTTCAACCTTAGAGCCTTCATACGCGTTGTGTTTGCTATTTTGAAAACTCTGACAGTCACCCCCAACACCAGTTTTTACTCAGTTTAAGTATCACTTCCTCAAGGCAGAAAGTCTTCTATAGACATCTCTACTCCACCACACCTCCTGCCTCAGGCTCAGTGTATCAGTGGACATGTATGGCAGGAGAGAATAATTACTGGGAAACTTCCAAGTGGGAGCTCGTTTTGCGAGAGAGAAATGTTTTTAAAATTTTAATATCCAGAGGCTCTAGCAGTATTAAAGTGGGCCAATCTATTGATAATTTGCTGGAACATACAACTAACTATAAAAGAACCAGTTTACAGTTATTAAATTAAACACTTCCTGAGACACTTTCTTTACACCCTGTAACTCTCCTTCCTCATATTATCCTAATTGCTATTGAATAAGTGATCTTGTGATGCTTTATATATGTGACTGTAGGATAAGGTCAGTGAGACTATTTAAAATGAGAGGAAGAAGGTGAAGGGTCTTTTACAATAGAAATCAGGCAGTGGAGATTAGAAGCCACCTGGAGTGTGGTGGGTACAAAATTGCCTCCACCCAAAGCGAGTGTTAAGCTCAAAGACAGTTAAATCAGCATGGATGAAATTGGAATGGTGTCTAGGGGATTTAGTGTATGGCTCTTATTCAGCCAGAATCCTGTCTAGGAGGGGGCTCAGTTGGGTAGGGGGGTCTGAGATGATATCCCCAAAGTTGCACACCCAGGTTCCTGTGACCAGCCCCAGTGGCTGGGAGATCCTGCAGTTGTGGTTTTGTCCTCTTCAGTTGGGAGCAGTTGGCACTCCATTAATGTCTACAAAAACAGCTAATTATACAGCAATGGCTATAATATTAACTCTTTTGTAAAAGTTGTTGTCATACAAGGGTAATAAGTTTGGAAACCACTGCGTGGTACGTATTTTGTCAGCTTTTACAATATTTGAGATGTTTAAGAAATCTGGCAAATTGGAGGGGATGACATATTGGATTTGTAATTTTAACTGAAATTCTTAGACTATTTTAACTCAGTAGTCATGGTTAAATGTCTAGAAAAATCTGATTTTGCTGGGGATTTTTTTGTTATTGTAATTTTATTGGAATGTAATTGACTTACAATGTCAGTTTCAGGTATATAGCATAGTGATTCAGTTATACATATACATATATCATTCTTTTTCAGATTCTTTTCCCATATAGGTTATTATAGAATATTGAGTAGAGTTCCCTGTGCTATACTGTAGGTCCCTGCTGGCCATCTATTTTATATAGAGTGTGTGTATGTTAATCCCAAGCTCCTAGTTTATACTCCTCTACATGTTTCCCCTTTAGTAACCCTAAGTGTATTTTTGAAATCTGTGAGTCTGTTCCAAATATGATTACATATATGAGTGATATCATATGATATTTGTCTTTCTCTGACTTAACTTCACTTAGTATGATAATCTCTAGGTCTGTCCATGTACTTCAAAAGGCAATATTTTGTTCCTTTAATGGCTGAGTAGTATTCCTTTGTGTACACATACCACATGTTCTTTATCCATTCTTCTGTTGATGGACATTTAGATTGCTTCCATGTCTTGGCTATTATAAATAGTGCTGCAGTGAACATTGGGGTACACGTGTCTTTTCAAATTATGCTTTTCTCCAGATATATGCCCAGTAGAAGGATTGTTGGATCATCTGGTAGTTCTATTTTTAGTTTAAGGAAACTTCATACTGTTCTCCTTAGTATTTGTACCAATTTACATTCCCACCAACAGTGTAGGAGCGTTCCCTTTTCTCCATACCCTCTCCAGCATTTATTGTTTGTAGGTTTTTTGATGCTTCTCATTCTGACCAGTGTGAGGTGATACCTCACTGTAGTTTTGACTTGCATTTCTCTGATATTTAGTAATGTTGAGCATCTTTTTATGTGCTAGAAAAGTCTCATTTTGTAAAGTTAAAGGTTTGATTCTTTTTCTTGTTGTTGTTTTTAAAGTTTAATGTGTTGAAAATGTCCAAGAAATTTGATATGCCATATTTATGAATTTTAATTTGTTATGTCCATAGAAATGTATAGAAAAGTATTTTTTAATTAGATTTATAAATCTGTGTCTTTAGGTGTTTATATTTGAAATTGTAAATGGAATTTAATAACTTCTAAGTAGTGTTGGGGGCTTCTCTGATAGATCAGTTGGTAAAGAATCTGCCTGCAATGCAGGAGACCTGGGTTCAGTCTCTGGGTTGGGAAGATCCCCTGGAGAAGGGAAGGGCTACCCATTCCAGAGTTCTGGCTTGGAGAATTCCATGGACTGTATACTTCATGGGGTCGCAGAGAGTTGGATATAACTGAGGGACTTTCACTTTCACTTCACTAAGTTGTGTTGTTTAGAAGTTTCTTGTAAATGAAATATACAAAATAATTTGATTGATTGAGTTTGTAATTGTTAAAATGTTCAGGAGAATTTCTTTTATGCATTGTAAATAAAAACATCCTCAATCAAAAACTAGGAAAACTGCTATTGAAAAGTCACAGTCTCCTCCACCCTATTCACAGGCCAGCACCTCTCTCAGAAGCACCCTCTTTTAGATGCTTCTGGTTTTAATTCTTTGGATGTCTAATCCTGTAACTGTAAATACCTCTATATTTTTTAGGTAGTATTTATTAACTCACCCACGAAAGAGGGTGATTTAATTCACTTTCACTGCTTTCTTTTTCATTCTCCCTTTAACAGTCAAATTTTAATAAAGCAAAGTTGTTATTATTATTATTAGACTTTGTATGTTACAGTTGTTCCTTTAGATAATATACTCATACTGCTGTTTCTTGTTTTATAAATTTTAGTACTGCTACTCTCTCCTAACTGTAGAATAAGGTTCTCTTGTGCAGTTCTGGTAAATGCTCAATAACTGGTTCTCAGGGTGGAGTGGAAGGTGGAATGTATTGTTTGCTGATTTCTATTAACTCACATCACGACCAATTTCAGGCTACTGGAATGATATCTCTGAGCTGGGATTAAAACCAGCTTAAGTCCACCACTGAATCAGTATCCCCACAGTCTTCTACCTTTTCTTCCTTTTCCACCTCCTTTCTTCTGTAAACTATTTTTTTTTCTTGTTACAATATTTAAACTGTTTATATGTACGATCTAACCTGCCACCAGAACAAAATTTTAACATGTTATCCATTGGTTGATTATAAAAACTAAAAGACAATAAATAACATAAATGGAGTTATGCTGTATACCTATTGTTGGCGGAGAAGTGTGTTGGAGTTATATTTCCTTTTCTATGGTTTGATTTCATGGCCCTTGAGTCACTTATATAAAAATTTCCCCTAACACCTTATTTTATTTTATTTATTTATTTATTTATTTATAAATTTATTTACTTTAGTTGGGGGCTAATTACTTTACAATATTGTAATCGTTTTTGCCATACATTGACATGAATCAGCCATGGGTTTACATGTGTTCCCCTTCCTGGACCCCCCACCCACCTCCCTCCCCATCCCATCCCTCTGGGTCATCCCATTGCCCCGGCCCTGAGCCCTTGTCTCATGCATCGAACATGGAATGGTGTTCTGTTTCACATATGATAATATACATGTTTCAATGCTATTCTCCCAGAACGTCCCACCCTCACCTTCTCCCTCAGAGTCCATAAAATTGTTCTATGCATCTGTGTCTCTTATTCTGTCTCGCATATAGGGTTATCGTTACCATCTTTCAAATTCCATATATATGCATTAGTATACTGTATTGTTGTTTTTCTTTCTGGCTTACTTCACTCTGTATAACACCTTATTTTATAAGGGTAGAATAGACTCCTTTTTGGGCTTCCCTGGTAGCTCAGTGGTAAAGAATCCACCTGCTAGTGCAGGAGACTCCTTTTCCTTATAATCAGTGGCATAAAATCACTCTACTTGCTTCATTTTTTGGGGGGGGGGAATCACAATTTTTACATATGGCCTTGATTTTTTTTTCTAATTTTTCTTCTTTATAGTTGACCAAACTGATAGGCCTTCACCGACTCCTCAATTTTGCCATCCTCCCAAACATGCTGTCTTTTTTTCCTGCAGATCACCTAACTCAGCTCCAGTCCTCCTGCTCTTATGGTACTGTGAGGCCACTGGATGGCTACTGATCTGCATTTCCTTTCATGGATCTCCTAGGACAGATGCACTATTTCCTGGATCCTGTGTCTTCCTCTTTTTTTTATATATATTCTTATTTTTTCTCTCCCTGCTCCAGTTCGCCTAGAGTGTAGCCTTAGTAACTTTCTGAGTGCTGTGTGGAAAGCATTTTCTGGGGCTGCATGTCAGAAAATGTCTTCACTATGCTATTACATTTGGTTTAGAGACTGGGTAGAGAATCCGAGGTTGAAAATATTTTTTGCATCTACATTTTAAATGTCTGCTTTATTTCCTTCTTGTGTTCAGAGTTGTGAAGATTTCTAATGTCACAGTAACTCATGTACCCTTATTCTCTGAAATTTCATGAGGCTGTAGCTAAGTATGTTTTGGTTTTTACCTTTTTGTACTGTGTACTCAATGGGGCTTTTTAATCTGAATCCTTGTGTCTTTTATTATTTCTTTGATATAATATGCCCATTAAGTTTCTCTGTTTTTCTTTTTTGAGAGACTTCTATTAGCTGGTGCTAGGTTTTTTTCATATTTATCTTCTCTTTCACATTTGCCGGTTCTGTGTATGCTTGTCCTGTACTTTTAGAGAATTCTCCAAATTTATTTCTAATTGGTCTGTTAATTCCTTTGACAACTGAAATTTTAATCTTTCATAGCTCTTTTATAGTTTAATTTGTCCTTTCAAAAACAATCTGCTCTTAGTTATGATATAAGAGCTTTGATTTCAATATATTTCATAAATTTATTTTTTATTTCAATTATGTCTCTTATTGAGATGGGTTTATTGTTTGTTCATGTGAGATTTTAACTTTTATGTTTTTAGATTTTTTTCATGCATCTTGTGATCTTTGATCATTCATTCATGTTTAAGAAAGAAGGACTAAATTGATTATTCTTGGTGTCTTGTATGTAAACCCTATACTGTTGAGAAGAGAGGTATATTTTTGAGACAGACTTCTCCACTGAACAGGAAGTCTGACTAGAGGCTCTGTGTATGTATGAGTGGAGCTGGCAGCTCCAGCCCATTCATCCCACCAATGCCACAAGGAGGAAAGCTTTACTCTGAGTGTACCAACCAAATGGAAATTCTTAGCTCTCCTCCACTGTTTTAGTCAATTTGTTCAGAAAAAAAAAAAGCCCTCTGGGTATTTGCTGGGTCATTGCCAGACTTTTGAGAGCTCTGTGCAGAGGAAAGAACAGCAGTCAGTGAAGGGAGAGTGGAGGGAGAGGGGTCTGGCTAACGCAATGGTCCTGAGTGCAGACTTCAAATTAATTGCCCTACTTTCAACCTCACTTCTCACTCCTGCCGTCCATTCTGAGTGCTGACACTGAGCCCAGGCCCATCTAGGGTAGGGGAAATTAGCTTCTACCTCTGCTCAAGTCTCTTTTCATGTGGCTACACCGTCTCAGTTTGTTTTCTGTCTATATTCCTCCTTCTGCTTTTCTTCATCTAGGAGTCTATGATGCATCTAGCTCTTCCTCTCTGTTTTCTTTACTTCTCTGAGTTTATTTCTTTTAGTACTTCTATTTCCTTATTCAGTGATTTCTGGGAAGAATAAGACTTGCATGCACGTGCTCAATCCACCGTTTTGAACCCAGAGATGACTGAGCTATTTCTAAATGTCTTTATTTCCATAAAGACACTATGCTTATGAATCAGGTACTGAAGAACAAGTTCTAAATGAATTGCCAGTATTTCCATCAAATTTCTGCTTCCCCTGACGTGCATTATAGAGTCTTACCCAAAAGCTGAATGTGGCTCAGAAGGATTAGCTCTCGCGTCCAACAGAAAGCGTTTCTGCGTGATGTTCTTCATATTGTCCACATTAAGTACAGGGTAACCCATCTGATTGGTCCAGGTGTCCATGACTTCTTTCACTGGGAGATTACTTGCCTAAGATTTTAAAAAAAGAGAATAATCAATCAACAAATAAGGGGAAATAAAAGGATAGAATAATCAGAAAAAGAAATGATTGATAAATCATTTGTTAATCAAATAAATTTTTGAGGATATACTTCTCATTACCTCTTCAAGTGCTGCCCAGAAATCTGAAGTTTTGGCATTCTGAAATTCGTATTTTTTCAAGTAATTCTGCATGTGAGAGATAAATATTTCAGAAGTTAATGTTTGCTTTTGCCATACTTTCACAACGTGAGTGAACCTTTCAACAATCTCACTCTAATGTATAATATAGCAAGTATACCTAGAATGAAAATCGAATGATATTCTGTATGTAAAACATTTCATAACCTATAAAAACACTGTACAAATAATGATTTATTTGTAAAGCATAAGAAATACTTTTTATTATTAATGAGACAATTTTTTTTTTTCAGTCTAATGGAATTGTGAACAGGAAAGGGAAAGTTCAATTTTTTCAGGATATACAATGCAAGGTACTTAAGGACAGTCGAGTGTTCAGCAGACAGTCAACAGACCATAACATTTTTGATCTGCTAGGGAAAAAAGACTCATGATTCTATGATGTTTACTTATTAGTGTTAAACTGTCCACTACCAGCTGTATCCCTTACCTTTATTTACACCAGTGGTATTTTCTCATCTCAGACACTAGATGGCCCCATCACTCATGAGTGGTTTAAGTGATATGCAAAGATAAAAACTGGTAAGCTTGGCTTTAAGCCAGGGCTCTCAGCAAACTTCTTCCATAAAAAGCTGTAAAGATTTTGAGTGTTGTGAGCCATATAAGTCTCTGTCACAACTACTCAACTCTGCCTCCATAGCCTAAAAGCAGCCAAGATAATATGTAAGTGAATAATCATGGCTGTCTTCCAGTGAAGCATTATTTATGCACTGATATTTGAATTCCATGCAATGTTCACATGTCATGAAATATGCTTCTTTTGATTTTTTCCAGCCATTTAAAAATGTATAAATGATTTTCATTTGCAGACCTTACAAAAATGGGTGGTGGACTGGATTTGGCCCACAAGCTGTAGTAGTAGTTTGCAGACTTTTCTTCTAAAGAAATGAATATACAGTCTTTGGAATAATAATAATCATGATGATGATAATGGATAAATTGGGGAAATTACTCACTTTAAAGTGTAAGCCTTCATTTTTTCAAATATTTTTACAATACAAATACAAAATATTTTTAACTAGAAGGTTCCCCATTTTGTCAGTTCTGATCCCCAAACCTCTCTGCATGAGTTTTCAGGGATACTGTGATATCCCTCAAGAAAATTCCTAGTCTTCTAATCTCATAACTGGGCACTACTTGTGGTTCTCCAGGAAACCTCCCAAAATTGTTGCTGTAATCACTTCCCTGTTATGCTCTAGAATTGTCCTGCTTAAAATATGAATGTCTTTGATGGAAACAGAACCTTCTTAAGTGGTCTTTGAATCTTCAAAGAAAATAAACCAGTGGTTGACTTTGCGCATATCATTTTCACTCTAAGTTGCTCTAACTTTCAAGAGGTGCTATACCTAAGTCATGTTATCTTCTAAATTCCTTTTTTTTAGCCATGGAGAGATAAAACAATGCAGGCAGGACTGCTCCAAGATACCTGGGAGAGGGTTGAAAACAGTTTGAAACTCGGCCTTCATATTTGTTCTTTTGGTTGGTTGACTGCTTAGCACTGCCACTGGAGCGCAGGCAAAGGAAAGGAGAGGAAATGAAGGGCTCATGTTCTTTATCAAATTCGTTCCAGGGTTTTGTATAGATCATTCTTTCTTAGTAAAATAATTGGATACTTGAAATAGTAATAATTATAATCATAGCTACCTGTTAATGATGATTTTTAGTGAGTAGTATCTTCTTAAAATTAATTTAGAAGAACTTCTTTGTATATTCACAGTGTCTTGTACTGAAAAACATGCAATCTTGGGACTGAAAGGAACCTTAAATACTATTTTATATGACTCTCACATTTTGGGGGTGAAGGAAACTGGTATCTAGAGAAGAGAAGAGATTTGCCTGAGGTTACAGTGAAGAGACTTCTGAGTCCTGGATCAGTTGGTGTGGTTTTCATCATTATTGTTACTGTTTTCTAAATTAGTTTCTTGCTTCTTCTGAGTGAGAGGATTGCAGCTTATAGTATACTAAAAGTAACTAATTTTATCTAGATTAGTGCTTTTGAATATTCTGTATTGACATTTTCTTCTTCACTTTGAATAATCACAATATAGTCATTCTAGTCAAAAGTTCATGATGACCTAGATCTCTCGATAATAGTCCCTCAGTTGTTACTAGTAAGCACAAAATGAAACAAGCAGTGTTTCTATTACTAATACCTTACGAAGGGAAAGGACATTTTCCCCTAACTGTGTAAAGGATATCAAAAATAACTAAGTAATCTGTTTAACTTGTCTGTGAAACTTTTGCTAAGTGACAGTTACAGACACAATGTAGGTAACAGACTGTATGTGAAATCACTTTTTTGAGTTTGCAATATTATCTATTCCTGAACAAGGAAAGTAAAAGTAAAAGGGGAATTGTCCTTAGTTAATCACATATCTTAACATTCATTGGCCACATACCAGTGTAGTTTTTTAATAGTATTAAAAGTAACAATCATACCTGACATCCTATTTGAAATTTCTCTGGTGTTATCCAGTTTTCAAGCATTCTCAGAATGGAAGCTCCCTATGATGTAAAAGAATGGCAAGTAAAACTAATATAGGATATATAAAAGAAACAAATATCAATGATGTCTATTTGGACTAGTATCTCATGATCATATTTGTGGGATAATGTCTTCAAGATGACTCTGCTAAATGGTTATCAATCTGTGATTCTAGGGTGAAAATACCATCTGGCATACCCCCATATCTATGCTTCTAAAATAACTAAAAGGCAAGAAGAAAAGGATACAAGGGCCATCCTTTCAGAAACCTGAGGTTCAAATAATTATTGCACTTCACCACATGAACCAGTAGATGGGGCTTTCCTAACGAAAGAGAAACTTTGGGAAAAGTATTAAGTCATCTTTGAACAAGGAAAGCAATTTCAGGATAAAATTCTGGCTACTTCTTAGGTATATTGGAATATTTGGGGAAATTATATTTAACAGAGGGGAGTAAATAGTTGAGGGTTTAATCAGGTCATACAGTTCAATATAGATTAGACATATAATTTCTAATATAGATTAGACATATGATTTACTAAATCCCAGGTGGTGCAGTGATAAAGGATCCGCCTGCCAATGCAGGAGACACAAGAGACGAAAGTTTAATCCCTGGGTTGGGAAGATTCCCTGGAGAAGGAAATGGCAACCCACTCCAGTATTCTTGCTGGAAAATTCCATGGACAGCAGAGCCTGGCGAGTCTGTGGAATCGCAAAGAGTTGGACACAACTGAGCACTATCCACACACAAAGACATATAATTTAGGCATAAAATCCTTCTCTTCCAAAATGGTTTCTCTCACTTGGTTTTATTTAGTCTGAAGCATCTGATGACCTCTGCTCTCTGCTTGCTTTTCATATGTTATAAGATTAACTCTAAAACACTTAATTGGTAGATTTAAAGGGCTTCCTTGTGGCTTAGTAGTAAAGAATCCACCTGCCACTGCAGGAGACCTGGGTTCGTTCCCTGTGTTGGGAAGATCCCCTGGAGAAGGAAATGACATCCCACATCAATATTCTTGCCTGGGAAATCCCGTGGACAGAGGAGCCTGGCAGGCTACAGTCCATGGGGTTGTAAAGAGTAGGACACGACTTAGTGACTAAACAACAACGACAATAGCCAAAATAGATTTAAAAATCAGTTTTCAAGTAGCTGACCAGAAAAACATTGCTTCCTCATTTAAATTCGCAATTTTTACTGTAATTTATTAAAATAGAAGTTATTTTTGTACCTAATGGAAGGCTAAAGGCTTAGAAACATGTATTTATTTCTGACCTAATACCTTAAACCCATGGAATATCTGGGACGTAGGAAGAAGGTCATTTAATAAATATAAATGTCTCTCCATGAATTATTAGAATGTACTATAAGTAGATTCAAAGTTTTCATTTTAACTGAAAGATAAAAAGAATCATTGACAATGTAAAAGAAAAACAAATAAAGGAAGCCTGAAAATGCCATGAGAATATATGAGAGGGAAAGCCAAAAAATACGATGCCGTAAGCTTCAAATACTAATATATAGTATTTTTCACTCAAGCCAATTTTATCTATTATTCATTTTAATAATTATGATAGTTTGTCTTAAATAAAACTTTGGGTATCACCTAGGACAATAAAATGTATTAGTTTACAGTGGTTTTTGGACAACTTAGTATAGTCGGTAAACCATAAGAAGCTGACGTAGAAAACTGACTAAAATATGTTGCATACAGGTGTGGGATATGTTTAGAGGAGAAGCTACAGGAGAAAAAGTTGCAAGAGAAAAAGGGTAGCATGAAACTTTGGGTCACTATGGATTTTCAACAACTTTCATAGAATTTTAATAGATAAAAATGCTCCATCTATGACATGCAAACAAAAGTCATTCATCTTTAAATCTTATATGAAACTGGATGAAAGTAATTCCTTAAATGGACTTGGATTTACGTACTTACTGGAAGCATCCTACTAGAAAAGGTGTCTATGTATATGGCATTTCTCATTGACTACATGGCAGAAAAAGACTTACTGTCATTCAAATAATCAAATCAAATAATTTTAAATTGGACATTTAAAGTATAAATGTTCAGTTATCAGAATGAGAGCCATTTTAAGCAAAAGTGAAAAGAGAAACTTAAAAAAAATTTGATTCAGAATTCTATGACAATGACCAGCATTGATCATTTCCGCTGAAAATTGCAAACTGTGGAATATTCAGCACTGGAATAAGTTCTACACTATTTCCCCAAACCCATTAACATAATCTAACCATTCTTACTATTTTTAGGCATTTGCTAAGGGAAAAGCCACTAAACAGGAAGGCAATCAAAACAGTGTCATATTTTCCCCACCTTACTATAGGAAATTCCATCAAAAACAGATGTGATTTCATCAGGAGTTGTCACAGTGACTACAACTGGGTGTGAAGATATCAAAGAATCATCCTCTTGCACAGGTAATACATCATCAAGTATCATCTGATCACGCTGAAATAACAATGAACCAAAAAAATACAGCACTTTATACTGGTTTACATATCAAAATATTTATATAATACAGATTGACTCATGTTATTTAAAGCAAACATTAGGTGTTCAATTAACCATATTTTGCATTGGTTTTTCTACACTGATTCCATTCCCTTCCCCTACATAGAATTCCTTTGACGTTGCCCCTGTATGGCTGGCCAAGAAGAAACAAGCATTTATAAATTCTGTTTCTGCTGTTTCTGTATGACTTTCAGACATGTGCCAAACTTTTCAGGCTGTTTCCATATCTGTGCAATAGGAATGATGGTATCACCTCACAAATTTGTCTGAGAAGTAAGGAAGAATGTTGATTTGCCAGAAATGGATGTTTTAGGGGTCTTTTCTGCCAACTAATCATTGGAATTTGGATGATTCATTATTGAAGAAAATACTAACTTTTGCATTAGTTCTAATAGTTACCTTCTCATTCCAACTCTAGGTTTTCACAACAAAATAGAGTGGTCGAGAGGTCTAGCCCTATAGTCAAACTTTGTGGATTCAAAGCTCATTTACTCAACATGTAAGTTTAAGTAATATCCCTCATTCATTAAATAGGAGTAATGATGGCAGCTACTTTTCAGAAATGTGCAGAGGATTTAATGAGACAATGCATGCAAGCATTTGACATAGTACCTGGCACAGAGTGAAATCTTAACACATTAGCTGCTATTATCATTTTGATTCTTAATTAGTTAGAATCTGAAATCTAGCTCTAACAAAGAACTACTAATAAAAAATCAAAAGCCTTGTTGGTCTTACTTAATCAAAAAATATTTCCAAAAGGGAGCATGCTATATTAGTTTACATTTTCCAACTTTGTGAATTCCATATATAATAGGCAGGATACTATTGTCAAATGATGACTGTCAATCAAGATAATTTGATTTAGATTTTAATTTTTGTGCCCCTAAAATGTTTTGGTAAGAAAAAAGAATCTTATTCTTAATGTCAGTAAAATTTGACCCTAGTCTTGGTTGTGTTACCAATTGTCTATGTAATATTGCAAACTTATATTACTTTCCTGGGCATCAGAGTTTTCACCTGTGAAATGAGGCTCCACTACTGTGGTACTTAGCAAGCTCGCTTACAATGCATCTTTGTTCATCTATCCCCTCCACCACCAGACCCTAAATTGGGAGCTTTTATAAGGGCAGGAAGTGTGTGTGTTTTATTTAATTTTGGGTCCTCTATAGTGTTCATTGAATGAAGAATAAATGAATGGATGAAGAATGAATGAGTTGGATCATATGATTATATTTCATTTAAGAACTGAATACTAAATTCTTCTAATATTTAATTGGTGTTTCTGAAACATTAAAAATTAAGTGTTAAATATTACATATTATATTATGCATAATATAGCAATATTAAAATGTTGTAATTTCTTATATCTTGATATACAAAGAGTTACTTTATAAAAAGTAAAGGACAAAATAACTTTTCATTTGTATAGTTTAATTTCAATAAATTATGAAATCAGCATTTTTCAACATAAATGAATGGTCTTCAGCTAGGGGGATTTTGTCCCCCGGGTGACATATGAAAATATGTGGGGAAATTTGGGGTTTTACAACTGGGATGGAGAGTTACCCGAATCTAGTAGATACAGGCCAGAGATGCTGCTAAATAGCCTACAATGCACAGAACACCCCCACAACAAAGAATTATCTGGCCCAATAGTTCCAGATGAAAAATCCTGATGTAGATTAAATTTTAAGGAAGCAATTGCTGCAAATTAACTTTTTTACTTTTTAAACCAGGTTGTGCAGACTTAAAAGGGCTTCCAGCATATAACGGTCTTCTCATTCTGTCCAGTAGAGGGCAGTAGTCAACCCTCTACTGGGTTGTTACAGTAGACAACCTTCTGCAATGCTTTCACATATTTACATGCTTACACTTTTATATATACGAACTGATAAGCATACACTTCCCTGGTGGCTCAGACGGTAAAGCGTCTGCCTGCAATGTGGGAGACCCGGGTTTGATTCCTGGGTCGGGAAGATCCCCTGGAGATACTTACACCATCTAAATATACTTGAAAACAGATACAGCTTTTCAGGAAAACAGTATCTGTAGAGTTCACAGAAGCCTCTGTTCCAGGCCCCTCGGGGACACACGGTATAATAATAGTGGTTACCTGTACATTTTTTGGGGTGCTTTTAAGTTGACAAGATAGAGAACAATGTTCTTCTTTAATGGAAGAGAGAACAGACTCAGCATATGTAACTTGCTCAAGGTCACATTCCCTGCAACACACCTTAAAATGATGCATCCAGGATTTAAACCTGAGTCTAATTACTAAGTGTATGTGCTTATCTCTTTGCCACATCATTTCAGCAAACTGTGTAAGGGAAGTTATTTATAAAATTAGGCTTAGACATTTTTCAAAGGGTTAGAACTACAGATACTTTCTTGAACACAGAGTTCACACTGTTTAAGCTAGATCTTTTTTCCTGCCTTGGCATATGTTCTTGAATGACTCTACCAACGACATCCTAGGCTTGTGGTGTTCAGTTGCTCTCTAGCGCTTGGACGTAGGCTCTGAGCATGGTGTAGACACTGGAGCCAGCTGGCTCCACCCCATCCTCCCAGTACAATTCCCAGTTCAGTACTGCACATGGTCCCTAACTCAGGGCCATTGTCATAGTCCAAAGTCTCCATTCTGCTTGGCATGAAGATAATAGAGATTTGAAACTTATGTGTTTCAAGCTCACCATTTGCCAGTCTTTTTCTGCATGATCTACTCCCAGATACTCAAAGAAGGAAGCAAATCCTTCATTTAGCCACAAGTCTTCCCACCATTCCATGGTCACAATATTTCCAAACCACTGAAATTATAAGCAATAAAGAGATAGTTAAATTCTTATGCCTATGGTACAGAGGCCTAGAAATTTTCAATATAATAATTTGTTCATGTAAGTTTTGTAATGACACAGAAGTAGCAGACATCATACTCAGCATTTCTTTCCTGCTTTATTTCTCCCTAGTTGATGCTAAGATTCTATACCTGATGCACAAGTTCATGGGCTATCACAGCAGCCACCCTCTGTTGGTTTGATGAGGCAGATTCATTAGGGTCATAAAGCAGGTTTGTTTCTCTGTAAGTGATGAGTCCCCAGTTCTCCATAGCCCCAGTGCCAAAATCTGGAATAGCAATTTTATCTATGGAAAAAGAGTCCAGTGAGAAATACATTCTTTCCATTTTGTTCATAACATTTCTTACCAAATTAAGTTCTTTAGATGAATGTTTTTTAACAGGCTAAAAATAATTTCTCAGAGTGAAAAACAATCATCTATTTGTATAAACTTTTTAGTCTTTAATGTGCTCAAAATTTCCATGGAACTTTTCCTGTTGACTCCAGAAATCAATGTCTTTTATTTTTCAAGAATATGATTGGCAATGCTCTTTTCAAGTCCTCTATAATTTTATGTCTTTTGTTTCTTTCTGTATTTTATTTTTGTTTGCTTTTTTCCCATGACTTTCATTTAGATAATACCAAGCTTCTGTTTTGGAGGATATGCTGTAAGGGACAAATTGGTGAGAATTCCACTTTCCAGGTTATCATGGGTGGTACAAGAGAAATAAACAGAAAAATTAACGTGCTTTTAAATTAATGTGCTTAATATTTTATTAGATATTATGCTGATTTTTGTGAAGTATTTCTCTTCCTGTCTCCTTCTCTGATAGTTGTGAAGCATTCAAAACAAAGAGGGGGAGGAGTTCCACAAAGTTTTTCAGAGCCACAGCCATTCCCATGTAGAGAATTTGGCATTCCAGTTGCTTTGCATTGGTAATTTATTAAAGTGAGGGCAAAAATAGAAAAAGAGAAGTCAGTTGTTGGTTGGTTGGGGGTTTTTTTGTTGCCTTCATTTCATCCTTACAGTCATCTGTATGGGTGTTACATTTATAGTCTTTGCTAATACCACTTGAACTTACTAATAAAGTGTTTCTGTTACTGATAGATGTATCATCCACACCATTTTGATTATAGCACTGTTTATATTTTCAAAAGAAAACATGTTCCCCCATCCTTCATATTAGAAAAAATATTTACAGTAGGAGCACCAGCTCATTTTAACTGCTGGAGAATCTAGAATTAGTCTTGTACAACAAATGGAAAGACTGGAAGTACATAAGACTCTGACAGCATTATATATCCCTATTATTTATTAACTCACTGACGGTAGGGAGGCAGAGTAAGCTATTGGGATGGGTACTAATTTTGAAATCAACAAATCTAGGTTGCTCTTTCTGGCTCTATCATTATCAATGTCTGTAGTTTAATGTTTATTTGGAAATAAAATACTGTTCATTTATCAGGTAAGAACAGAGAATAGACATTACTCTTGGAGGAATCCGGAATGAATCTTTCAGCATCCAGTAAGTATTAGACAAATAGTGTAGGCATATGATAAAAAGACTAACGGATAACCATTAACTCGGGATAACTCATGCTAAAAGTGGAGGAAGTGAGTTAACTTAGATGAAAACAAAGGCAATATTAAAAATAAGAAAATAAAAAAAATGGTTCTCACCTAATTTAGGAAGAGAATAACTCATAGCAAAGTAGTCCTCAAAATAGTCAAACACACTTTTAGTTATGTTTGCAGCATATTCAGCTGTGTGCTTCTGCTCTGGCTGGACATATATAGTGAGCTATTAAAAAACAGAAAACTTCAGTGAGAATTCTTCATTTGGTAAAACACAAAAACTATGATACATGACGTAGTAGAAAGAAGGTGGGCTTTGGAGCCAGACAAGTCTAACTGAATCCCCCTTCTGCATGGCCTTGGGCAAATCACTTCACATCTCTGAGACTCAGGTGTAAAGGAGAAGAATACTGCCTAACTCACTGAGTAATTTCATCAATGACTATAAATAATGTAAGACACAATGGTTGGCATAGGTATGATATATTTTTAAAATATTATTACTTTTTTTCCACTTAGAGCGTATATTGTAATCTTAATATTTATATATCTGTCAACGTACTCTGTGTAATTTGTCTTTGAGGAGATAAGGCATATGATTTTTCTTATCTAAAGAGCCCTTACATACATGTTTTCCATTTATGCTTTTCTATCCATTGCCACCAAATTACCCTTTTGATATTTTAACTGTTCTATCCCAGAGTCTAAAATACAGTGATTCAAAATTTTCGTAAGAGGGAGGCATCTTGATAAGCTACATCTCTAAATACCCAGGATATTATTTTATGCCATGACACAATTTATAAATCAAATCGAGGATAGACTTTTTACTCCCCAGTTCTAAGCATGTATAACCCAGAGTAGAAAGCACAATATTGGAGGAGAAAAACAATATTGAAAACTTGATACTATCTGACTTCAAGACTTACTGTAATGCTACAGAGATAAAGACAATGTGGTATTAACAAAACAATAGAAAAATAGCTCGGTACAAGACAATAGAGGGCCTAGAAATAGACCCACATAAAAATAGTCAACTGTTATTTGACAGAGGAGTAAAGGCAATACATCACAGCCCAGACAGTCTCAAGAAACGATGCTGGAATAACTGGACATCCACGTGGAAAAAGGTGAATCTAGACACAGCCCTTACACCCTTCACAAATATTAACTTAAAATTGATTGCATACCTAAATATAAAACACGAAACTATAAAACTTCTTAAAGATAACACAGAAAAATCTATCAATAGATGATGTTGGATATGAAGGTGATTTCTTAGCTTCAACACCAAAGGCATAATCTATGAAAGAAAAACTGATAAGCTGGGCTTCATTAAAACTTGAAAGGCAGTGTCAAGAGAATGAGAAGATAAGGCATAGACTGGGAGGAAATATTTATGAAGGGTCCATCTGATAATTAATTATTATCCAACATATACAAAGAACTCTTAAAACTCAATAAGAAGAAAGCAAACAACCTAATTTTAAAAAATGGGCCAAAGGCCTTAACAGACACCTCACCAGGCAAAATATACACATGGCAAGTAAGTATGTGAAAAGCTGGTTCATATCATATTCATCAAGGAGATGCAAATTAAAATAACAACGAGATACCACTAAAAACTTACTAAAATGCCAAAATTCAAAACACTGACAACACCAAATGCTGATGAGGGTGTGGAACAGTAGGAACTCCTGTACATTGCTGGTGAAAATGCAAAATGGTATAGCCACTTTGGAAGACAGTTTTGGCAGTTTCTTATAAAATTAAACATACTTTACCATATGGCCCAACAATTGTGCTCCTTTGTATTTACCCAAAGGAGTTTAAAACATACCTTGCACAAAAATATTTATAGCAGCATTAGTCATAATTGCCAAAACTTGGAAGCACCTAAGATGTATCTCATGTACCACATAAACTGTGAACAATGGGATATTATACAGTGCTAAAAAGAAATTAACTATGAAACCATCACCAAAAAAACAGGGAGGAACCTTAAATGCATATTACCAAATGAAAGAAACCAATCTGAAAGGGCTACATACTGTATGATTCCAACTATACGACATTTTGGAAGAGTCAAAGCTATGGAGACAGTAAAGAGATCAGTGGTTGGCAGGCTGAGGGGCGAAGGGTTGAGAGATGAGTAGGTAGAGCACAGATTTTAGAGCAGTGAAAATACTCTGCATGATACAGTAATGATGGGTATTTGTCATTATACATTTGTCCAAATACATAGAATATACAACACCAAGAATGAACCCTAAGGTAAACTATGGACTTTGGGTATTATGATGGTTCGATATAGCTTCATCCTTGGTAGCAAATGTACTGTTTGGAGAAGGCATATTAATGATAAGATAGGATATGCATGTGTAGGAGCGGTGGGGGTGGCGGGGGGGAGGTTATATAAAATCTTTGTACCTTCCTCTTCATTTAGTTGTAAACCTAAAACTGCTCTACGAGAGCAGTCTTTTTAACAAAATTTGTGAGGAATTCAAATGAACTGTATTTGTTGAACTTAAGGCCTGATGCTAAAACCTCAAATAAAGCAAAAGAGGCAGTCATCTGGTAAGTTTAACCCTGTCTACCTAACTAGAACAGGGGCCTTGTCACTTTTTAATAAGTAAAAATGAAAAATTATGCCTACTCTTTTCCTTTTTTATTATTTCAAATGCATTGTTAGTTTTGCTATTCTTTTAGGCACACCCCTTTAGCCTCTTTTCTCAGAAATGAAGAACAGTAAGAAAGATCCAGTAATTTAAGGGGTGAATTTCTAAAATCATCTCAAATTACCACTGCTTAGTGTTCTCCCAGATACTGGGTGATTAACATTCTTGCTTTATTTGCATAAATAAAGTTGTATTCGTTTCATCTCTAAAGCCTACAAAATTCATTCATTTATCATCCTTTCTTTTAAATTTCATTTTTATTCATTTTTAAATTTTTGTTTTCCAGAAGAGGTATATTTCCTCACTGCCACTGCCCTCCTGTTCTCTTTGTGAACAACGACATGCATTTTCCAAGATGGTAAGTAAAACTGAGGATCCCGTTGGTGGTCACTGAACAAAGCGAAGGTAATTGCCCCCGATGAAATCAAAACCATCAGGTTCATATAACATTACCGTGGTGTAAACTGAGATTCTCAGAATTTTTCACCAGTGAACTGATTAGTATGTCAGAACTTCCTCAGACTTTCTATTCTCCTCTGTTAAAAATTTCAGAAATGGTAGTTTCTCTTGATTCACTCTGCTGTTATCTACACACTCTGTACATTTATGTCGCCCATAATATTTGGAGAGGGAAAAAGGGTTGAAAAAGAGGAAAAGGAGGTAACGGGCAGGTGTCCCACATTAGGTGGAGCAACGGGGGGGAGAAAGACTCTGTGCTTTTTCTGCCATTATGTTCTTATTGCCCATGCTGGTAGATTGACTTCCTTCAATCAGAAGGCTTCTGAGACAATGTAATCAGGTTTTCCTTACTCTCCATACTTCTGTTGTCAGCAGCAACAGGAATGCAGTGTCCTTAAATAGAGTTGTGTTCATATAAATCCAACAAAAATAAAAGTAACACCTTCCTCTTTCGTTTCTGAGAAACTCAATATCACAGAGAAGTATGTTGTGTCTTTACGGTCTTGCCAGTCTGCAGATCACCTGTGATCGATGACCTTTATTTTGATGCGTTATCAGTCATCTTTTATGACCAATGACATATGGTCATATTTGATCAACTTTGATCAACTGAGATAAGCTGAGATAAGCAATTTGATCAACTGAGATAAGCAATCACAGAATATAAAGCCACAGCCCACTAACCTTGTAAGAGTATTAGCCACAGCATATCTGTGTGTCTTATTTGCTATATATCACAAACATATTTGTATTTTAAAGATTCCTTTCTGCAGACTTTGGTAGGAGTAGCTAACTCCCCTCCATCATCTGCTAAGCTTCAGCACTTCTGTCCATGACAAAGTTCAGTCAGTTACTCTCGAATCATTGCTTTGTAATAAACTGTTGTTCTAAGTTTACATGCTTGCTTTATTGAGATGATTTTTTTAAGCATGTGACTAGCCATATTGAAATAGCATGGGGTGAGGAAGGAGATATGCATGTATATTTTTTCTTCTTAATTTCTAAAAAGTCACATATGCCTTTATTATTTAAAGATTTTATTAAAGGTTACATGTAAAGATTTTATATAAGCTTAATAACTACAACTATCTATGAAGTTTGTAAATCTTTAAGAACCTACCTAACTTGAATGCATATATTTAGTTTTTAGATACTAAATTCTCTAAGTGGACTAAATTACTGAGATATACCACTGTTGTATACTATTGGTGTAGTAGTGTTAATCGCTCAGTTGTGTCTGATTCTTTGCAACCCCATGGACTGTAGTCCACCAGGCTCCTCTGTCTATGGGATTTCCCAGGCAAGAATACTGGAGTGGATCACCATTTCCTTCTCCAAGGGATCTTCCCAACCCAGGGATAGAACCTGGGTCTCCTGCATTGCAAGCAGATTCTTTACCATTTGAGCTACAGGGAAGATCTGTTGGATACTATTAGGCATAACTCAAAGCACTGAATCTATTGAGCAGCAACAGATGTAAAATCTGTGCTTCCTGAAGCCTATATGCAGTTGATTATTCTTTTGGGAGGTGTGCTTCTGTTTTATCAATGTTGTTGTTGTTGCCTTTCTCTTATCACATGGGAACCCTACCCAAGAAGGCTTTTAGAGTTGTTAATATTATCCCTTTAATTAAGGGTCTCCAGGAATTTGAGAGATGGAATTTAAGTCCACAAGAATTTATTCTAATTGGTTGCCACCATTTCTTTTATGTGTAATCATTATGGTTAATTATTAGTCTTACTGAGTACTTAAAAATTTCCAGGCAATGTGACACTTACCATGCACATCAATCCTATTAATCTGGCACTATTAATAATAATAATAAAGTATAATATTTTGCGTCATTAATGATATCTTTACTCCAATGCTTTCAATAGCCCAGTTTCCACGATTACAGAATCCAAATAGTTTTGAAAATCCAAAGTTTTTTTTTAATATGTTCTCAGCAAATTAATTTGGTGGTATCATCTGACCTGAACTGAGAGGAATTTTTTTTAAAATAACTTATTTTTCTCACTACAAAAGTATTGCTGTAGAAATACTACTATTTGATTATAAGGAGCTGCCCCAAGGTCATACTGCAGTTACTCAATCATACTCAATATTTGTACATACTGCCTTTCACAAATCTGAAAATTTTTGAATTCCAACATGCAACTAATCACAAAGATTTTAGATAAGGATTGTAAACTTCTATCTCAAATTTTAGAGTTTGAAGAGTTTTAAAAGTAAACTTCCAATTATATATATGAGGAAAATGTATACACAAGAAAAATGAAGACAAAGCTGACACTAAACTTCAGCACAAAGTTTGTTTTTTACTATATTGTACTGCTTCTTTTCTCTACTCCTAAGAATGAAGCCTGACTTTCCCGAGTTACAAAATAGAGATAATAACAGTACGTAACTAACAGTTAATGTGAGCATTAAATAAGCTAATGCATAAGCAATACTTGACACATAATAGTTTTTATGTGTTCCATCAAGAAGGTTCGTATCATCAGAGATAATACATTGAATGATTATCCCCTGTAATTTTCTTTGTCCGTACTTCCTTATATGTGGGATATCCACACTGTGGTACCCACATTACCGTTAGAAATACTAGGAGAATGAAGAGGGAAAAAATAAAATGTTAAGTTTTTGAAGTCCAGAGTAGGCTTTTCACACCCACACAAATAATTTGAAAGCCAGAACCTTTTGATTTGCAAGATCCTGGATGGAAAAGGCTTTAGCAATAAAAACAGAAGGCAAGGAAAAAAGTAAACCACAGAGTTTATGCTTTAAGAAAGATTGGAAAGAGACTGGAGGCAAGTCCAGAGGACTGTGTGTCAATAAATGAGTACCCCAGGAGAGGGGTAGTAAGGTTGAAGGGGCAAGACTCTGGAAGAGGATCTTAGAGTCTGAGATAAAGGCACTGAACTTGGAAAGACCATGTGAACAAAAAGGAATCAAACTGAACAGATGCTACTGGCCACTACACCTAGTCAGAAGTCCAGCCGGTGCCTGCATGCTTCCCACCGCCACCTGTGAGCCCTGCAGGCTCGCTGTGCCTGGGACCATGTTTCTGTTGCCCTTGTCTGCTGAGTGTCTTCTATGGACAGAGGTGACCAAATATCCAAGTTTGCCCAGAAATGTCCTGGGATTCTAAATCTGCTGTTTATCTGTTTATACCTCTTACCCCAGCATAATTAATAACACCTCTATTCTTTATATTCTATAAATAATAAAATATTTGGTCACTCTACCCACTGACAACAGCCTGCCTTTCCACTGCCGATCATCCATCAGACTTAGCACCTGTTCATCTCTTGAGATTTTTCCATCTTCTCTGAATTGTTCCCAATAGACACACCCCTTTATGTGGCCCATGACTCTTGCAGAGCCCCCTGGTTTTGTTTTTTCTGTTTTAGAAGGTGAGATCTTTGGGACCAAAGGGATGTTATGATCAAAGACCTTAAAACACAGTTGGGTGACACTGGACATTGGTGACCACCTATGTTTCACATGTCCATTGAGGTGTAGATGTCTTAGCATATTTCACTCCCTTTAGGACTTAAAACACTATTTGTGCACATAGTAGGTGCTCAGTAAAGATGGACAAAACACTGGGGGAAACCTCAGTTTTATTATCAATGCTGATGTAGCCAGGATGAGAAAGAGAAAAGAATTTGATATTGTTTATAATTCTGTAAATACATGTTTAAGTTACATAGTTAGTATTACTGGATGTCATCAATGGGTTTAATTTCATAACTTTGCAGGTGTGCTAATTTGCTTCAGTCATGTCCAACTCTTTGTGACCCTATGGACCACAGCCTGCCAGGTTCCTCTGTCCATGGGATTTTCCAGGCAAGAACACTGGAGTGGGTTTGTTGCCACGTCCTTCTCCAGAGGATCTTCCCAACCCAGGGATCTAACCCGTGTCTCTTAGTCATCTGCATTGGCAGGTGGGTTCTTTACCACTAGCATCACCTGGGAAGCATGTCCTTCTAAATATTCTTCCAGCACTAGACAGAAATTTGAGGAGGAGGAATACTTGGTTGAAAGGAATTGTGATATTTTGGTTCTTTTCAAGTTTTGTTTGTGATCCTGCTTTATCACAGGAATGTGATAAATTCTTCCTAAATTTGAGATTGTCCCTTATCCATAGATAAATTATTATAAATATGGAAAACCTTGGCTTGAAGTTTGGGTGACTTAGAACTGTATGTTTGCTGTGGCTTTGAAGTTTCAACATGTGTTCAGAACGTTGAGTCCCAGAGCTCAGCAGCCATGAGGTACTGCTTGAGAAGCAACCCAGTATCATCATTTAGGTTACACAAAACATTTACTGGCAGCTTACTTCTCATTTGAGTCAAAATTTGAGTAGTTTGATGCTTGGTGATTATCATTACTGCAGTAGAATTTTTTTAAAACAAATAATTAACATTAAAAAATCTAACTTACTTCACAGAATTTTATATACTTTGTTAATATTCTTTTTGTAAATTTAACTAAAGAATAAGAATCATTAGCAATCTTCTGTGGCTTCCTGAATTAAATACATTCCTTCAGGGAAGATTGATAGCCCTTAATTTAGAATAGTCTTTCCTGTAAAGAAATTAAAAAAAAAACCTCATTTAAATACAAATGTTGTAAAAATCAAACTCATTCTGAAAATGTAGCATCAAAAAGACCACAAATAACAAATGTTTTTGAGAATATGGAGAAAAGAGAAGCCTTGTACACTATTGGTGGGACTGCAAGTTGGAGCAGCCACTGTAGAAAACAGGGTGGAGGTTCCTCAAAAAACTAAGGCTAGAGTTACCATATGATCCAGCAATTACACTGCTGGGTGTACATCCAAAGAAAACAAAAACATTAACTCAAAAATATATATGCACCACAGTTTTCATGGTAGCTCATTTACAATAGCCAAGATACGGAAGCAAGCTAAGTGACCAGCAACAGATGAATGGAGAATGTGTGATGTATATATTTTTATATATAATGAAATACCACTCAGCCAAAAAGGAAAGAAATTTTGACATTTGCAACAACATGGACGGATTGGAGTGTATTATGCTTAGTGAAATAAGTCAGACAGAGGGAGACAAATACTATCTGATATCACTTATATGTGGAATCTGAAAAATGAAACAAACGTGAATATAAGAGAAAAGAAACAGACACACAGATATAGAAAACAAACTAGTGGTTACCCATGGGAAGAGAGAAAAAGGGAGGGGCAAAATATAGGTAGGGGATTAAATGGTACAAACAACTATGTATAAAATAAATATTGTACAGCCCCAGGAATATAGCCAATATTTTATAATAACCACAAATAGAGTATAACCTTTGAAATTATGAATTGCTATGTTGTACATCTGAACTTTATTTAATATTATAAACCAACTATACCTCAATAAAAGTGTAATGCAACTAACACTCACAAAAGGAGATATGCAAGTTGTCTTTTGAACTACATTCCAAACTTAGTTCCTTAGTTAGTCCAAACTTTTTTCCTAACAGTTTTTTAGGGTTGGGTCCCTAATCTTCATGAGCAACAAGAACATTTTAAACATAGTGAATGGTTCAGGTACTAATATCTGCTATCACAGGTAAACAATTAAGAAGAATACAGGCTTCCATTGGTTTTTATTCATGTAAAGTCATTCTTGCCAGAATGGTGACTTCAGTCAGGGTATCATAGAGTCTTGGATTGTACAATATAACCTGACTGTGAAAGCAGGTGATACACGTACCAGAATAATACTGTCAGAAGTGGAGTGGATAAGAATGGTTTTCTGATTCATGAAATTTCTACTAAAAATGTTGTATTAAACAAAAACCAACTTCATTTGTTAGGGGAACCAGTAACATGGAGACTTTGGTTTTAGAGCATACAGTATATTAATGCTTTAATATACCCCCACTTCTCCAACAGGCTTCCCTGGTGGCTCAGCAGTAAAGAATCCACCTGCCAATGCAGGGGACGTGTGTTCAATCCCTGGGTTGGGAAGATCCCCTGGAGAAGGAAATGACAACCCACTCCAGTATTCTTGCCTGGGAAATCCCATGGACAGAAGAGCCTGGTGGGCTACAGTCCATGGGGTCGGAAAGAGTCAGACATGACTTAGCAACTAAACAGGAACAACATCTCCTACCAAACAGAAATGACAGTTGCAACATAAAAGTGCAAAGCCCACAAGACATATCAGGGCTTCAAACAACATAAGCATCTCTGTGGAGTGGATAAAAATACAGAGCAGTTGGCAGGAACTAAACCTATCAGCCTATTGGGCTCTGGGTTCGGAAGGAATTAGCAACAAGTTCCTGAGGGTTAGACCCATGTCATGCTTTGAAAGTTATGTTCTGAAATTCTGACTACTATTTCTGATTGTTTTCTCATAGTTTTCTGTTTTTATTTTACGGTGGTCATATCATCTTGAATCTCTGAGGGTAATAATTAAAGGTTGGGTGTGTGAGAATGTTTAATCTTTATGGCTCTTTTTGGTTTCTAACTATTACTATTTACTCACACTGTGCTTGGCTGTTTATTTGTCTTGGATTTTCTCTTTTATGTTGCTTGTTTTCCTCATATGCCGGTTTCTCTTAGGTTGTCTGTTTAGCTATAAGAATGTAGTACTGTGAGAATAGTGTGGGTTCCCACTGATGTTACTTTTAAGTAGATAAAAGCGGTGTGGTTTTCCTGTAATTCTCTCTGGAGCGGGAAACTGTACTGGAGCATCTATGTTTGGGTGTTAAGTGTTAGATTTCAATTTAGAGTGAATGGGTAGGGAGCCAGTCAAATGCGAAAGAGGCAGAATTTACCTTGAATTGACATTCACAATTAAGTTCTCCTGCAAGGTTCTGTTCAATTTTGAAGAAAAGAGCCCCACAGGTTTTTGCAGGAGGGAAAACTCTGGCTACCTGTCTTCTATAGATGACAGTGACTGGTGAAGAGGTAAAGATATTTTTCAGGATATCACATTTCAGAAGGTTTACAGCAGGGTACATTGTTTGAAAAGAATCTGGAATTTGAGTCTCCACACTTGCCGGTTGCGTGATTTTGAGCAAATTACTTAAACTCATTATTTCAGTTTTCTCATTTGTAAAGTGGGAGTGATGATTTCTTCCTTATAAAATTGTATTACAAAGAATATAATGTTTCATATATATAATATATAGCACAGAGGCAGACTAACCATTAGATAGCAAGTTCAGGGCATAAGCAGAATGGGGGCCTCCAAAAAGAGAAAAATAATTAGGTAATAATTAGGTAAAAGTATTTAGTATTTAATTTTTCAAGAGAAAATTGTTAAGTTCATCATTTTGATTTTTTTTAAAAAAGCTTATTTGTATTTTCTTACATTTTTAAGAAGATGCTTTTTGATACCTTGCTGCTGTCTTATGTTGAATTACATATTGGGATGGCACCACAAACATCTCAGTGCTTAGTTACTTGAAGGATATTCATCTACCTCTGATTTCCTCCTCTCCCTCTGGCCTCCATCTTGGACGCCACCCAAACACGTAAACCCAATCATTTTACTAAATTGAGCATGCTCAAATATTTAATACCTTTGTGCTGATATCCTTAGAAACTAGCTTTGGATTTATAGTGAATTTTCTCCTGAAATAATTCACGGCCATCCATTCCTATGGCTATTTTGTTTATTTTTCACCTGAGTCCTCTCAGCTTACATTTTTCGATATTATTCAGTGTTTTCATCAGACTCACAGACCTTCGTGACTAATGGGCTTTTCTAGTGTAGGGTAAAAAAAAACTGTTCAAAAAAAGTAGAAAATCACAAATGCATAAGTGGTAAATTTTTAAAAATATAATGGTACTCACAGGTATCCCCCTGTTTGATATTCTCGTTACAGAATCAAACTGATGTACCGCAAAGCATACCAGGTAAGTGCTCATAGGAACAGACTTCTGGAAAGTTGTCCGATTCCATTTATCATCCACCGACTCTTCTTTCTATTGAAAGCAAAAGATCATCTTTTATTTATAAAACGATCAATCATGGACAAGACAAACAAACAGTTACTCTAAACCTGGCTTTCTAGTCAGAAAAAAAAGCTTGTCAAAGCTTAATGGTAGAAAGAAATTTTACCCCTAAATGGTGATGTTGACAAGACTGGAGGAAAATTCATTTTATTTTTAGTACTGTGAGAGTGTGATTGAACTATATACTGTATGAGGTTTCTTAGGGAGAAATTCAACTTTGTGATATAAACTAGACAGGAGTTTATCTTTCTGCATTAAACACAAAATCCTGACCATAATATTTGAGAATACACTATGACCCCCTAATGAAGAATAGGCTAGTGCTCAGTGCCTTGCACACAGGAGGAACTAAGCAGGTATGTGCTAATTTGACTACATGCAAGAGGGCAATAGCTGCTCCAGGCATAGCAGGAGGTCGGGTTGTCTTTTCTGTCTCTGGTTGTCTCCATCAGAGACCTAAGGTATGATCACTGAAGTCACTGCCTTGGTTACCATGGAGAGAGAGAAAGATTGTGTTACTTGCTGCAGGTACCAACTCCATCTGTCTGGTTTTCTGTCCATGCCACTTTGCCTTCCTCACTGCCAATCACCAGTTCTAATTCTTCATCCATGAATATTTGCCTAATTCCTGCTGCCCATTGTGTAAACACTTCCACATGCCCTGCAGCCATACAGTGAATCACTCTACAGTGGGAAGCTTTAAAAAAGGATTAAGAGAGGGAGGCTGCATTAGAGCTTGATGCATCATTGACAAGGCAAGCATGTGCTTGTAGAGAAGGGTTGAAGCCCCAGCAGTTACTCTATGATAAAAATCTAGTAGTTCGGATCTCCTAAGACTATTCACCTTCCTCCAGGGCTAGTTTCTGGAACTAGGTGAAGATGAAGAAATGTGTACTCTGCAAGACAAAAAGGTCCTGTGGGAAAACCTTAAACAGCAGCTAGTAAAGTTTGCATTCCTCCTCCTCCCACCCTCACTTTATCCGTTCTATGCCAAGAATTCTGACAGCACTGTACTCTGACCCAGTCCTCTGGATTAGTGTGTCCTCCTTTAAGTTCATCTTTTCCTCTTTCTTCTCCAGTCAAAACCCAATTGCCTAGGAGTCTGACACTAGAAGAAAAGTTGATAAGCTTACATTGACTGTTTACTTTTTAACCTTCTTAAAGCTTTTGTTTGCTGTTTTGAGGAATATTTGTAATTAAAGAGGATGATTCCAGTGATCATATTTCAGATAGTGGGTCAGAAAGATAGAAAGTGTAATGTAGGCACAGTGCTTTTCTGGTATCGGGTAGGTGACGGTTATATCTAAGGATGAGTTTCACCCTTTTACATGTCAAAGATATAAGGCATAATAAACCTCAACCTTGAGGTAATGCCTTTAGTTAACTGCGTTACCCATTATAGGATTGAGGAGCAGGAAGAGAGGGAAGAGTCATGTTAATAATTATACAAACAGAACTTATCGTAGCCTTTTTTTTTTTTTCCTTTAACATTTAATGACTACTTCTTGTTCACTAGAATACCTATGGGCATGGTGATTCCTGGAGTTGGTAGCTATACTTCAACATTTAAGTGATGATTGTTTTGTAGAAACCAAGAAGACTAGGCCCCTGAGTATTTTTAAATCTGTAATTCCATTCGTTTGCCCTTAATTTGTCATGATTAGGGGATTCTTTCATTTAAGCAGAGCCTAGCTGACATATGTCTACTGTATCCATCCTTGCTTAGAAAACCCAACATGGCATTTTGACTAGATTGTAATATCTTGAATTAAAGACTTCAAGTACTCAAAGACAAGAGATTGCCCAAATGTATTTTCAAGCCTCTAAATAAACTATTAGAGCACATTTATTTTAGAATTCAGTAAGTTCTCTCATAGCAAATCAGGAAATTTACCTGATATTATAAACAAACTATATGCATAAATTTTAAAAGGATTTAAATACTCACCTCCACTGGCATATTTGAAAGTGCCTTATATTCTTTGGAGTGGACAATGGATATTGTATATGTTGCCTTTTTGTTGGGCTCATCAAAACAAGGGAAGGATTTCCTGGCATCTGTTGGTTCATGATCAGTGGCTGCTATGCTCCTTAGAAACAAACACACAAACAAAATATATGTTGCCTCTTCTGACAGCCTCTATTCCTATAGAAAACAATCAACTATGTAATCCACTCTTGCATTTCTTAAAGCAAGTGTCCATCCAGAAATCTATCAAATAGTTGTCAAAGTCTTTACTGGCATTTTCAGGTTAACAAATGAAAATTCAGAAACTGCTTTGGGTATTTTATATGCATAGTTAAATATTTTGGTCCCGTAACTAAAAATCTGTGATGAGCAAAAATCAATCCAATTTATGTGCTATCATTCTTTCCATTCTAAAGCTATCAAGTGACAAGTAGATAAACACAAAGCCAAACTCAAAGGCTTGCTTGTAGCTGTCCTTGTTAAGTGTGAACAGCTGTGTTCTGTCATGACGTAGCGGAGTATATTCTAGAGTCCACAGATCCTGTCCCTAATAGCACATTCTTTCTTACTTATGTTACACCAGGGACAAAACCCTTAGTTTCATTTCCATGCAAAGCAGTCCCTGAACAATCTCACAGTGAAGCAACCTTTGGCCAGATTTAAAACCCCTTTTGGAAAGACACAATATTCTTTTATGGCTCTAACTAGGCATATGCGTTATTAAACTGTTACTTTATAATGTTCCCATCATTTCAAAGTGGGACTATTTTTTTGAGTAATTGCTCAAAAAAAATCAATGAATATATACTTTTTATGTGTAGACATAGTACAGTAAGATTGTACATTTGCTCATATGAAGACACTTTTTACTCTTAAAAAGTGTAAAATAGAAATGTTGACATATTCATTAAAAATTTGTATAAGAAAAATATTTTGTCCTTCAGAATTCTCAGGGACTAATGAAGGTATTTCATAAAGAATAACAAATTATTACATCCTTTATTCATCCAATAAATATTTGTTGAACCCACTCTTTCATGCACGACACACACACACATATACCAGGTATCATTCTACGTACTGAGGAAATAACAAAGAATAGATAAGGAGAGTGATGAGCTATGTAGAAAATAAAACAAGGAAATTGACAGAGAATGACCCAGGAAAAGTGGTGGCAATATAAGGTAGAATAGTTAGGGACAATCTCTTGCAGTAGGTGATGGTTTGCTGAGATCTGAATGATGAGAAAACTCCATATAGGTGAAGGTTAAGGAAAGTGTGTTTCTTTAATAGAGGGAACAACACATGCATAGTTGCTAAAGTGGAAAAGAATTTACTGTGGTTGAGGACCTGAAAGATGTCCAGAGTAGCTGAAGTACACAGTGAACTGGCGGGACTAAATGATCAGCAGAGGCCGTGGTAAAAGTCTGCACTTTATTTGGATTCAAGGATGCAATACATACATAATTTATCTAAAAACTAACATGTCATAGGTCAACATTCATCGCAAGAAATTAAAATAGTTTTGAAGTTCCTTTAAAAACCCTCTGGATATAAAAATTACTTGTTAAAAACTTAGCCAAGAAAACTAATCTGTGAAAAATAAAACTGGAAAAGGGCTGTCTTTTGGGATACTATTGAGTGAGGGGGACAACTGTCTGGGATGATTGAAAAAAATCTATACTTTATTATGGGTGTGATTAACAAAGATGTGCACCCTTCTCAAAATTCATTAAATTGTTCCCACTAGATTTGTGCATTTAATATATATAAAATGTATCTTAAAATAACTGTAAATCAATATTGAGTTCCAGTAAGTAGGTTTGGGTTGTTGCAGTGATATGAGTTAGCAATGAAAAAACAAGCTTTTCTGTATTCTGAGCTCCAGCAAATGAAAAAAAAAAAAATGAAGATGACAGAAGGCAGGTTTCTCACTGCTGGGGAAGAGAGTTATAAATTTGTTAAAAAAAAAAAAAAAAAGGAGGCTAGACCTTGATTGAACCGTAACTGAAAGATCAGTGTAAATTCAATGATTTTTTGTAAATATGTAAATGGATATAAAAATATACAAGACATGTATTCCCTATCTTTGTCTGCTGAACAAGACTAGAAGAAATAACACGCTTGTAGCAATGAGCACAACTAGTTCCCGTTACCACTCTCCAATAAAAGGAACCAGAACTCGTCACAAAAAATTATATCAATGTTTAATGTTCTGATTCTGATAGCTGTACTGTGGTTTATGTTAGAAAATGTTCTGTACTTGAAACCTGTACACTCTCCCAGAGTACTGGGGGTTTATAATAAGATCCATTAGCTCCAACTCCATGTTTAGTCAGCTGCTTTTTTCTTCTGAATTCTTCTGGATTCTGATTTATTTCTCAGACAAAAGAAAAGGAAAAGTTACTCTCTGCAAGAATGTTTCAGTTTAGTCACGTCTCAGAAATAAGCCAGACAACTAATTTGGGAATATGAGAGAGAGAGAGAGACTGTGTGTATATGTGTGTGTGTGCGTGCACGTGTGAGCATGTGTGTGTGCATGCACCTTCATATGTGTGGGAGGTGATGTGATGAAGGAGTGGAATAATACTATTCTAAGCACCAGCCATTGGGTAGGTTTTCAAATACTTGGTTTCAGTGTCTATGCTACAGTATGTACTCTTAAGCATCTAAGAGAAAGAAGAATTTTCCATCCTTTGCTCACAATCTCTCTTTAAAAGAGATTGTGCTTGACTGTAGGGGAAAGATGCCTTCTTATATTACAGTACATCAAAGCCTACCTTTGGAAATGGAATGGGACAGTATTGATGAGATCTCTGTGTGGTGTGTTTGATCCATATTGGTGGTCCTGTCAGCAAATGTTAATTACAGCAAGTCCCACTCAATCATGGTGATCTGGACTTAACACTGGTATACATATAGTGACATTCACCAACCAGAAGGGCTACAAAATGTGGATTTTTTTTTTTTTAAGTTCAGAGCCTACATGATTTTATGGGGAAAACCCTCTTCTAAAAGTAAAAATTCCTAGATTCTAATCCTACTCCAGCCCTTTAAGTGTGATTTTGTGCAAGTCACAAAACCTACTATTTCTTAGTGTCCTCATCTATAAAACCTGGTTACCAGAGCACATCTGGCCTTTCCACAGAATTATAGGGGAAGGAAAAGTGGTAGATCACATGTGGTAATGTATTAGAAATTCCCTTTAAATTTGCACAACAGTATTAGAATACACTTTATTTTCTTTCCTATAGAAGGTTAACTATGCTTTATGATATAGCACTTTTCACAATTAACAGATTTCAAAATATATTCATTAGGCAGAAATATCTGTACTGGAACAAAATTACTTTGTGTGTAAATAATATACAATTATATATACAAAAAGCAAGACCCTTCTACATGTTGCTTACAAGAGACTTGCTTCAGAACTGAAGACACACACAGATGAAAGTGAGGGGATTAAAAAAGATATTTAATGCACAAGGAAATGTCAAGAAAGCTGGGATAGCAATACTCATATGAAACAAAGTAGACTGAAAATAGAGTCTGTAACAAAAAACAAAGAAGGCATTTTATAATGATAGAGGATCAGTACAAGAAGACACTATGGACCATAAAGAAGGTTGAGAGGCGAAGAATTGATGCTTTCAAATTGTGGTGCTGGAGAAGACTCTTGAGAGTCCCTGGGACAGCAGAGATCAAACTACTCAATCCTAAAGGAAATCAACCCTGAATATTCACTGATGCTGAAGCTGAAGCTCCAATACTTTGGCCACCTGATGCAAAGAACTGACTCATTGGAAAACCAAATCTGATGCTGCGAAAGATTGAGGGCAGGAGGAGAAGGGGGCAACGGAGGATGAAATGGTTGGACAGCATCATCAGCTCAATGGACTTAACTTAGAGCAAACTCCAGGAGATAGTGAAAGACAGGGAAGCCTGGCATGCTGCAGTCCATGAGGTCACAAAGAGTCAGACACAATTTAGCGACTGAAGAACAACAACAACACATATGAACTCATTATAGGAATACTTAAATATTTAAAGCAAACAGTAACAGACAAAAAGAGAAATTGAAAATAGTACAATAATAGTAAGGACTTGATCACACCACTTACATCAGTGGACATCAGATAGGATCATTAGATAGAAAACCATTAAGAAATCAGTGATCTTAAATGACAGCTTGGACTAGTTGTGCTTGATATGTATCTGTAGGACATTACATTCAAAAACAGTAGAACACATTGTTCTCAAGAGTACATGCAATGTTCTCCAGGATGTATATTAGGCCACAAAACAAGTCTCAACAAATTTAAGAGGATAGAAATTATATCGAGCATTTTTTCTGACTACAGCATTATGAAACTATAGGTATCATTTACTGGAATAAAAATGAGAAAAAACACAAACAGGTGGAGACTAAAAAACATGCTACTAAAAAAACCCCCAATGATCAGGAAATCAAAGAGGAAATCAGAGAATACCTTGAGACAAGTGAAAATAAAAACTATCTAAAGTCTATGGGATGTAGCAAAAACTGTTCTAAGAGAGAAGTTTATAGAAACACACGCCTACCTCAAGAAACAAGAAAAGTGTCAAATAAACAACCTGAAAGAAAAAGAACAGAGCCTGACATCAGCAGAAAGAAGGAAATAATAAAGATCAGAAAGGAGATAAATAAAAACTTAAAAAATAGAAAAGATCAATAAAACCAAGAGCTGTTTCTCGGAAAGATAAACAAAATTTATAAATGTTTATCCAGATTCACCAAGAAAAAAGAGACAGGATACAAATTAACAAAATAAGAAATGAAAGAAGAGAAATTATAACCAATATAACAGATTAAAAAACATGAGAGAATATTATGAACAACTATAAAGCATAAAGCAATAAATTGGACAACCTAGATGAAATGGATAAATTTCTAGAGACATACGATCTTCCAGACTGAATCACAAACAATAGACAATCGGAACGGACCAATTTAAAAAAACTCTTAGCAAACAAAAATCCAGGACTAGACAGCTTCACAGGGGAATTCTACCAATATAGAATATATATAGAGAGAAGAATTAATATCTATCCTTCTCAAAATATTCTAAAAAAATTGAAGAGGAGGGAACACTTTGAAATTCATTCCACAAAGCCACCATTAATTTGATACTGAAAATAGGCAAAAACAGTACAAAAAAATTATAAGCCAATATCTCAGATGAATATAGATATAAAAATCCTCAACAAAATATTAGCAAACTGAATTCAATAATAAATAAAAAAGATCAGACACCATCATCAAGTAGGATTTATTCTAGGGATGGAAGGATGGTTCAAGATCCATAAATCAATGTGATACACCACATTGACAACAGGAATACAAAAAATACAAATAATAAATGTTGGTAAGGATGTAGAGAAAAGGGAACCCTGGTAGGACATTGTAGGGAATGTAAATTGGTACAGTCACTATGGAAAGCAGTATGGAGGTTCCTCAAGACAATAAAAATAGAACTACCATATGATCCAGTAATTTCAGTCCTGGGTATCTATCTGGGAAAAAAGTGAAAACACTAATTCGAAAAGATAGATGCACTTCAATGTTCATAGCCAAGATATGGAAACAACCTAAGTGTCAACAAATGAATGGATAAAGATGATGTAGTATATGTGTATACAGTGAATATTGTTCAACCATTAAAAAGAATGAGTCTGCTATCTGCAACAATATCCATAGACCTGAAGGGTATTATGCTTAATGGAATAAGTCAGACAGAGAAAGACAAATATTGTGTTATCACCTATACATGGAATCTAAAAAATAAACAAATATAACAAAACATAAATAGACTCACAGATGTAGAGAACAAACTAGTGGTTACCATGGGAAGAGGGAAGCAGGGAGAGGCAAGATAAGGGTAGGGGATTAAGAGGTATAAACCACTATGAATAAAATAGGCTCTCAGGATATATTGTACAGCACAGTGAATATAGCCAATATTTTACAGTAATTTTACATGGAGTATAATCTGTAAAAATATTGAATCTCTATACTACAAACCTGAAACTAATATTATAAATCAAGTATTCTTCAGTTTTTTAAAAAGGCCCTATTTGTATATGCTAAATTCCATCAGAGTTACTAAAGTTTTCTAAATATATGCAAATTTGAAAACAATGTATATGAGATAGCCGTACAAAGCCATTTGGGACAATGACTTCTTTGGAGAGGTTTTATTCAGTGATTAAAGCTTCTTTTTAAAATTAGATGAATTGTTTCGCAAATTTAATGGAAAAAGCCTGGCTAATCACAGTATGTTCAGGAGTAACTCTTAGGTATGTCCTGAATAATTATAATGCTAGGCAAATGTGCTGAGGTAAACCATTTTTCTACAGGGGCCTCTCCATGTCATGTTAATAAGTCACTTACTAGACCCAGCACATTAAAAATATAATTCTGTATGGCTTGTTAGTTTTACAAAAGGGAAGGCATTCCTCTGACTTCTCTGAGTGTGTGAGATTAAGGTAACCTCAGAGAAAGCTGAAGCGAGAGGAAGTGATGATGCAAGCACCAAGCCATTCACTTGGAATCAACATAAAATAAAACAACTGCTTGACTACCTCATAAATCATCTGGCACACTGTTTCCAATGAAGACTCTTAGGCTACGTTCAGTAGTTTAATAACTTGAGCCAGAAAAATGAACAGCAAGGTCTGGGTGAAAACTTAAACGAAGGACTTCTGATGCAGGTGAGGCAGCCACAACTAAGTATCATTGCAGACTTAGTACAGGGTTCCAGAATTAAGTACGGGAGCTGATCAGTGCAAAACAACCCATTTAGATTATTCAGACTCCAACCTATTTTTATGGTGAGTGGAATCAGTTAATTATTTTATTTTCCAACGGCTTTTTTTCTAAGTGGAGGATACTCAAGTAAAATTTCTTTTTGTTTCCTTGCTTCCGACATAAAGGAAATTACTATGCATCCTGCAACAAGTAAACAAGGCCTCCCCGCCCCCAAATCTGTTCTTTATTGATAATGGGCATACCAATAACTTGACATATCAATCTAATGAATAAACTGACATAAAGTTAAAATTTCAAGATCGGAACTACATTGAGTATATATATCCATATGTAAGGATATCACACACATACACACACACCCTTAATTATGACCATCTCACTGATTTCTTTTCTGCCATGTTTCCGCTTAACTCTTACATCTTTATCACAAGTCCTAACCTTGTGCTTCAGATTTATTTATCCAAATGCCTTCTAGACATCTCTTCCTAGATAACTAACATTTAACACATCTGACACCAAACTCATGACTTTCCCTTCTAAACCTGGTTCTTCTATTTCTAATATCAGTGAAAGGTGGGCTATCAGATCAGACTTCTGGAGCATTCTTGATCTGTAATTTTAACTCGTCTCTTCCCCAAAGCCAATTAGTCTGCCATCCTGACTATGTTGCCTCCAGACTGTTCCCTTCATTGTATTCTCTTCTGTCTGTCCTAAAGTCTCTGTCCTACTTGATCCTTATCATCTCTTTCCTGGATACCTGAAGTTTCTCTCATATACTCATGTATAGATTTAGTTCTTTTCTCTCCATGTAATTAGTCATGGGTTAACCTTTTCTGCATAATGCCTGTTATTAATTAATTATCCTTACTTTTTTTCCCAATGGGTTTTCCAGACTTATCTCTAGCTAACGTCTTCAAATAAACCTCTCCTACAAATGTATTTCTTCTCTTTAATCTGCTTTTTTGACTTAGTGCCTTTCCTTTTTGCCTGCTTTTACCTTATTACTTGTCTCTGCCTACTGAAATCCCACTATTACATCAAAATTCAGCTTAAATCCCAGCAATACTGTTGCTGTTGTTCAGTCGTGTCCAACTCTTTGCAACCCCATGGACTGCAGCACACCAGGCTCCCCTGTCCTTCTCTGTGTCCCACAGTTTGCTCAAATTCATGTCCATTGAGTCAATGATGCTATCTGTCTCATCCTCTGCCAAAACCCCAGAAAACCCAAACTGAAAACTGCCTGTCCTTCTTTTAAGTTCTTGTTGTAACTCCTATCAATTCCAATGATTCTCAGTCCTTAAAGTATGAAGATGGCATTCCTAAGTCAACAAAAGAGATTTTACCAGCTCCTCTTTCCTTTGACATGAGATGGGGAGAAAAAGAACCATAAGAAGTTTTCCATGCTTAGTGGGAAAGTGAAGGTGTCATTGGTGGAAACTGGATTCCTCTATAGGAAAGAAGCTGTGGTGATGCAATGGGTCCCAGCCTTTGCCAGAGCACACTAGTTATATGAGAGCCTACATGAAAATGCTTCTATACATCCATTCAGTAATAGTTAAGTTCTCTCTGTGGGCTAGGTAGTGAACAAGAGAGACACAGAGATCCTACTGTCAGGGGCTACAGAAGATTCCACAGTCATGTGGTTGGGAAACTGCATACTATGGCAGCTTCTAGAGGTTTGTCATGAACATTATCATATAAAAGTCTCTGAAAAGTCCCACCATTAAAAAAAAAAAATCATTTTGTATTTAGTATTATTTCCCAAACAACTCTGGCCACAGAATAACTCCCCTGCGTTTTTCTGGCAATATCTATTAATACCTCCATGCAACTAGAACTCTGTGGAACAGATAATTAGGAAATGCTGTGTAAGAGCAATCCAGATATAGAGAAGGAAATGCTGAACCTTAGAGAAAAGGGACTATTGCTATATACTTTGGAGATGTGAGTAGAGGGGAACTCTGAGAAGAGAATAACTGGAAATCCTACTTAACTATTGAGAGTGTTAATCGGGTTTAGTGGTGTGGGCAGGAAATCATTCCAAAGGTTTCAGTCCTTTGAAGTGGTTTTTCTCAGACCCAAAGGAACAGACCAGACGGTAGAAAAAGCGGCTGTCAAGTTTCTCAAACTTTCTCCTCCCAAGCCTCACTACAACTCTGTCCCCAGGGAGATGATATAGTTATTATAGCTAGGAAACTCTGAACTGGCTCTACCTTCTTCTCCAAGTCTCCATTTACCTCCGAATTTTGACAGAAAGAAGCTCAAATAGTTGTCTGCTTTCTGTGAAGTCCAAGTCTCAGTTGTATTTACAGAAATCAAGTAATTTTGGTTACTATTGAGTGCACTTATGTTTAGTTTGCACTGCGGTTCCGACAGTAATATCCCATACCACACATACTCAATCCCAGAGTTAATTTTACAATAAGGCAGAAAAGTTGGAAAATATAATCTTGACAGTATACATAAAAATGTATTATTCTGATGGCATTTGAAATTGCATGATCACCAAATATTACAAAGTTCACTATATGATATGAAAGAATGGTGCTATTCCCCGTGAACTCACTCTTGTGGCTCTTCTCTGCGTTTTGTAGATGAAACCCACTGGAGACCTGCATTGTCAAAACATTATTCACAGGCTTGAAAGAAAACAATATACTTTTCTCATGTGCTTGAAATATTTCATAATAAGAAAAACAAAAAGTATTCCATTGAGCCTAAATGAGGTTACTGAGTATGTGCCAGAATCGTTCCAAAAACATGAATGCAGTACAGAACTGGCTGCATCCTCTGTAATGTGAGAGCCTCAACTGCTACCAATGAAAACAGACAAACTTGGGGACACCAGTCCTCCAAGGGAGCCTGACTGACCACTGACCTTCCCCCTACCTTGCTGTCACTTAGTATTTCTGAGTATCTTCTCAACTAAAACAGCTAAGTTTCAAAATGTCAGCTCTCAAGTATATATTTTATCATAAAATTAATTCATATAGTAAAATAACCCAAAGAGAATGAATAATATATATGTTAGCATACAGTAATTTTTATACTTATGAAATACATAACAGAAACTTATGAATGGAACTGTATTCCTTATTTTTTGGCCTTCCTATAGTGTATAGAATTTTTATAAAGTATTTTGATTGCTTAACTCAGATGAAATTTTTGTTGTTTTCACAACCCAAGAAGCAGTTTTAAACTCTTAGCAATAATCATTTAAAAGCTTTGACTTGTTTTCACTTTACACTAACAGATTTTTAGGGCCTCTTGAAGGTAGATATTCTTTAGAGGTAGATATATCTTTAGATATTCCTTTTCCTCTACCAAATTGCAAACACTTAAATCATTTTATTGTTAGTGAGACTCAGAGAAATAGGTACTTTATTAATTGTTTGTGGAAATGTAATTTGGGACATATTTTTGAAAGTCAGTTTGGAGACACATACATATACATAAGTACATGCACATGTGTTATATATATGTAGATGTGTGTATATACACACATACACGTGCTCATACATACATAGTTTGAGCCAATTTCCTAAGAATTTTCCTATAGAAATATGAGAAAATATTATTCCTAGTTTTTTAAGAGGCTGGTTATTACATTTTATAGGTGTTTATAGGTAAAAAAGTGGGAGTGATTTAAGCACCCAAATCTAATGGGAAAGTTGAATAAATTACATTATATTCATACCATGGACTATCATGTATCCATTAAGTCATTTGCAGAAGAACACCAAATAACATGTTAAAGTGTTGATATGTTGTAAAAACATGTTACACAACATTATATAAAGCATAATAATGCTATGTTGGTGTCCAGAGAAAAATGACTAGAAAACTATCTGTCTAAATACTAACAATTACTATACGTGAGTGATGGGGTTATAGATGGATATTTTTCTTATAATTTTTTGCTTCTCAAGTTTTCTGTAGTGAATGTCTCACTAATATATTTTATGAAATAACTAACCAAAATAAATGTTACAAGTTTCTTGACACATTTGTACTTTGATCCAGCAATTTTGTTTTTCAGACTATATCCTAACATTAAGGAAATACACTGTAAGTACACTTACAGATGTACTTACAGCTATGTTATTTCTGACTTGTTTATAGTAATAAAATACTGGAAGCTACTCAAATGTCTAGCATTAGTGAATTGGTTTTAAAAAATAACAATGCATTCATGCAGTGGAATATTGCACAGTCTTTAAAATCAGATTCTTGAAAATATTTAATAAAGAGATATGCTTACAATATATTCAGTTAAAAGGCATATGGATGGAGAGATATGTAGAGATGTTTTAATTACAATTTTGATTACCTAAAAAAATTAGAATATACATTAGCACGTTAACGGGGCTTACCACTGGATGGTGAAATTATTTATACGTTCTTTTGATTTCCCTTTTTATAATTTCTATGCTTTCAACATTTGTAATTTTTATAAACAGAAAAATATATAAACAATAAAAAAGCTTGTTTTATTGCTAGTAATATTAATATATGCTATCTATATAAACATGATCTCTCCAAATATTTTTTCAAACTATCATTTCTAGTCTACTCAGTTTAATACTATACCACACAGTAAGAATGTTTAAATATTTTATTTTAATCCCTTGGTCTTTCTGATAAACAACAAGAAGCATTTTGACCAGAAGATTTACTTTGCTCTATAAAATGCTTCAAACAACATAGGAAAGGGATATTCAGAGGGCTGGCCTTAAACTTTCTCTAAACAGTGACATAAAGTTTCTTTTCTTTTTTTTTTAGAATGTAAATACTTTTTATTGTATATACCAAGTTTGATTGAGTGTCAAAGATTTGCTTATACTTTTTTAGTTGCCAACTTTAGTTTTAGTTGCCAAATTTTAAGGTTTCTTCATTATTCAGTTGTTCAGAATCCAAGTAGGTAAAAGTCAAAACAGTTTCAAGTTCAATGGTACCTCAGGTGTAACCTTCCTCTCTGATGCAAGAACCATACTCACAGGGTAAAGGTTTTATGAATTCATTGAGAGAATTTATACCTTTGACATAGCTCTAAGTAATAGCCTCTGACTAAATGAAAGACAAGTAACTATTTGTCTCAGGGAATGCAAATATATATACAGGTGTACTTGGAGGGCTCTGTGTGTGGGGATATTTTTGTGTCCTTAATTGCTTAATATACCTTTTTTGTCACAAAAGACTTAGCATAACTACTGCATACTGCGTGATAGATAATAAGCCCAAAGATTTATCCGTGATAGATAATAAGCCCAAAGATTTATCCATGTGCTACTACTGATGCATGGACTCAATGAGTCTTTATTGAGTAAAACATAGTTCTGGCCATATGAGATAAAAAAGACACAGCTGTACCTTTCTTAAGTGAAACCACAAAGACAGTTACATGAATTTTACATACTATTTCAATGTTTCGTCTCCAATAAAATAAAAAATTATAACTGATATTTACTGATTTTCACTTAAATTTAGTGTGATATCATTTTAAAAGTTCAGCTTAAAATCATTGCCATATAGCCCACAAATATCACCAGTGGAAGTTACCAAAAACATATATTTTTAAAGTTTCAGGTAGTTTATATAAATATTAAGGATAAAATGCAGTATATTATGATTTTTCCTGATGAAAAAAAGGACTTACACTGATTTTTTGGACTCTATGCAGCTCATTCAATAGTTTCAAATTTTGTGATAGGCTTTGAAAATACAACAGGGCAAAAGTTTTTGCTTCCCTGAGGAACAGGCAGAAACAAAATCAAGTTTAGATAAAGATCAGACCATGAAAATAGTTGAAAGGTGAAAAGAAAAGGAAAGGAAGAGAAAAGGAAAGCAAAGATAAAAGCTTTGGGAAAACAAAGCAAAAAAAATTTTTTTTACTTGGTTTGTCCTTTCTCCACGTATGTCGTTCTATAAAATCCCACGAGGGAGCCGTTCAGCCAGCCGGCAAACTCCATGATCAGGTGGTAGGGACCCTCGCCAGTGTTGGGCACAAGCTCTTCTTCTGCTTCCACCACCACATACTCCTGCTTTTTGTATTCGAAGCACTGCCTGACTTGAACCTGCTCCCCAGACGGCCTCCTCAGCACCGGGAGCTTGGTGATCCTCGTCTCCCGGAGATGGAGCCACAGGTATCGGGTGAGGGAGCTCACGTTGATGGAGATGTCCACGCTGCCCGAGTACGTGTCCTCCTCCATCAGGGGCTTCACCTCTAGGTCGTAGTGCACTGGGCTGATGAAGTCCGGCAGCCTGAAATCTTTCCAGCCTCCGCTTTCATCCTCACTGGCAGGGCAGACTCCCTGGTCCTGCGGAGGGCTGGTGATGGGAGGCAGGTGGGAAGGAGCCTGGGTTGTGCCCTGTCCTCCCTCTGTAGAGTCACATGATCTGGTTAAACCCACAGAAAGTCCTACTATTAATCCGACACCCACCACCACTGCACAGATAATGGCCACATGTTTCGTCTTAATGCAGTATCTCTTAGAGCCTTCTCCCTCCTCCAAGATCATTTTTGTTTCCAAAGTCAAATGTTACACATGAAAGGATGTTAAATTTAACTAACTAACCTCAGCAGTCCTTTTCCAGTTGGAAGTAATTCCCTGGTTTGGCAGTCTGCTTTTGACTTCCCCAAACCTCTCTCTGGCTTCTTGCGTCTTTTCCTCTCCTTTCACATTCCCACTAGCCACTCGAGGATGAATGTGGAAACAAGGGGGTGGAGTAAGGACTCCAGAACAGGGGCTGAGCTGGAGGAAGAGGACTGACGAGAATATTGTCACGGCTCCTCTTATAAACAATGCATCCCTCACCCTACCCCTCCTGTGCTGGAGTGAGTTAAATATAAAACAGGGCTTAGCTTATCAGCCAAGGGGAGGATGATCTTTTGCCAAAGCTCTGTCAGCAGCTTTCAGGGAGAGAGCATTTGGGAAAGAGGTGTGCTTGTGATAGAAAAATTCAACCTTTGCCACTGAGTCTATCATGTGCACAATCTCTCACTCCTAATCAAAGGGCTTCTTGAATTTCAGCTATTTTTCAGGTAACTTGCTTAAGAAGCTGTGTTTTCTTTTCATTTTTTCCCCTCATGTAAGCATTCAGATTCTGTCCTTTGCCAAAGCCAGATCCTGGAATTCAGTGCTCAGTATGATACATAAATTCAGGAACCATGTAAGTACTCAGTAAATATTTGTTGAATTGGTGGATTAACAAAACATGGCCAGGTCACCATAAATCAGTTAATGCTGGATAAAAGAGAGAAGGAAACATAAGAAATTAATCAAAGCAATACTGGAGCTGAAATGCATAAAAAGAAAAAAAGAGAGAAAGAGAATGGGTTGAAAGGACAGAAGGATAAGGAAGATAAACTTGATAAACTTGTTAGCTTAGATAACTTAAATAGATAGTCTGGTCTCGGTGAGATTGAATTCTTTAGCCTTGAGTATGGTAGATGACATTTGGAGCAGATTCCAGATCCAAAACTTGGCCTTTTAGAAAGATCTATTTTCTGCCCAAACCTATTGTCTATATATGAAAAGGTCAAGATGATGGAAATCACAGTAATTGACTCCCACTGTTGTGAGTACCTAAGATGTATATACACCCAAGCCTTCTCTAGTAGTAACAGTACAATCATAAACATAAAAATCTGAGAGCTTTCTACATGCCAAGCAGTGTACAAAATCTGTGTTACCAACAACTCTATAAGATTGGTACTATTATGATGCCCATTTTATTTTATTTTATTTTATTTTAATAAATTTATTTATTTTAGTTGGGGGCTAATTACTTTACAATATTGTAGTGGTTTTTGCCATACATTGACATGAATCAGCCATGGGTTTACATGTGTTCCCCATACTGAACCCCCCTCCCACCTCCCTCCCGCTTCCATCCCTCTGGGTCATACCATTGCCCCAGGCCTGAGCATTTGTCTCATGCATATGATGCCCAGTTTAGAGACAGAAAGACTGACATTCAAAGAGGTTAAGTCATTTGCTCAAGGTCACAGAATTGGAGTTAGAACTCAGGCTGTCTGAGTCCAAAATCCAAATATCTAATTGTACTGCTTGTCTTCTCTGAAGAGGAAAAATATTTAAGGGTTAAGTCACTATGAAAAACTTGGTCAGTATTTCCCAAGGTGCAATCCATGGATATTAACAGATATACTTGCAAAGCAGGCAATGCCGGGGTAGATAAAGTTAAGAACATTCTTTCATTACCTTCCATTCTTACAGGGCCTCCAGGTTGCATTACCATCACACCGTGAGTCTCCCAGACAGGATACACTATTGAGTGATTTCTGCCTTTAGTTAATGAGGAAGCTTTGTTTGGTGAGGCACCTTTTGGGGCAGTTTTGAAGGTCTTGTGTTCCTTGAAACACACTCTGAAGGTCTTGTATTCCACACTCTGAGAAATGCTACCTTAAACGGTTCCAAATTATAAGCACAAAGAAAAAAAGAGAAGATTTTAAGAATGAAAGGGTCCATTTTGCTCTGTACATTTCTATTGTTTTCATAAAAATAATAGTAAAAGAAATATAAAGGGGAGAGGGTATATTTTTCTAAATTATAGGTTCATCTTGTTATTTATTAATTTCACATTCTGAAGCAATCCTAAACTTTTAAAATTATAGTGTGTTTAGCTTTGGTAAGTCAACTTCCTGAATTTTAGGCTTTTAAAAAATCCCCTTTTTTAATCAGAAAGATCATCTGATGTTTCACTAAATGTTTCAGAAACATTTTGATGTGTTCTCCATAAATTAAAAGGAAGATGTAGAATAAATTTATCTCAGCATAATGACTGAAAATGAAAAGGAAAAACATTTGGAAGGATGTACATAAAATTATATTAAACTAGAAGCATTTTTAAAAAAAATCTCAGCTAAAACTCTTAAACTTAATCTTGTCTAGAAAGGTAGCAATCTTATCACCAGTTCATGTGTTTGGGCTAAACTGAACAAAGATAATAGACCTTTGAAATAAGGTACACTTCAGGGGAATTGAGAATGGCCACCTGAAATCAAGTATCTTGGGGTTCCCAGGTGGCTCAGTGGTAAAGAATCTCCCAGCAAGTGCAGGAGCCACAGGAAATGTGGGTTTGATCCCTGGATCAGGAAGATCCCCTGAAGAAGGAAGTGGCAACCCACTCCAGTATTCTTGCTTCGGAAATCCCATGGACAGAGGAACCTGGTGGGCTACAAGTCCTTGGGGTCGCAGAGTAGGAAAAGATTGAGCGCACACACATCAAATATCTCTCCTACTTTGCCTGAAATTCCACCATAAGGAATTCATTATTTAAATGCTTTTTTTTTGTTGTTAGAAGAAATAAAATAACTTAAATCCACTTTGTGTGCACACATCCATAAATTTTTAGTCTAAGGCCCAGTTCTGGCCACAACATCTTATTAGTACCAGCCTAAAAGAGCTGCCTACGTCCACTGAAGGGCACCACATCTTACCCCTATCAGCATGTTAGGGTTGCCTGATGTGCCTGATGTGATAGAGGTAAAATGTCCAGCCAGGCAAGTTGGAGTAGCAGAGCCAGCAAGTGCAGTAAACACATTTAGGGTCAACACACTAGGGTTTACCAAATATAAAGCCCCAGCTTTCATAATTAGTAACGCTGCCCTCTGCTGCAGCAGTGCCTGCTGACCTTCCTGTCCCTGACACTGGAATGTGGAGTCTGTGGCAGGAGACTCTTGATCTTGAAAGCCCTTGTTCCAGATCCAATCCACAGTGAAGGTCAAGGTAGCCACTAGCAGGACAGAGAGAGAGAGAGAATCTACTCCTGCAATAAAATCAACAAACCATCACAGGCACTCCCCTAGATTAAACAATTTATATTGACTAATCTTGTGTCAGAGAGTCTTCATTACATATAATTAATTTGAAAAGGCTACCTCTAGTCAGTTTCCATTTAGGTTTAAGCCAGTGGAGTGAATGAATGCACAGCCGTTCATTGTAGACCCTAGATCACACTATCCCTCCCCCACAGCTTTTGACAATGTGTGTTATCAGCTTGTATCCCAAGTACAAATCCAATCTTCCATATATGACCTCAATAAATGCTCATTGATTGCTTGTTGAATAAACAAATGAATGGATAAATAAAAAGGAGGAAAAAGACACCAAAAATCCAGGATGGGAATGGTCAGTGGGCATAACATAGCAGAAATATTGGCATAAACTCAGTTCAAATTCCAAGAATGACTGTAAAGGAATTCCCTGGAGGTGAAGGCTTGAAAAACATTCCTGATCTTGAGAAGATGATCAGCTTCTTGGCTAATTCCTTCCCGTAGCAGATAGACTGATGCAAGAGACTCAACATAATACTGAATCATGCTTAGTTGTTCAGTCATGTCCAACTCTTCATGACTCCATGGTCTATTGCCCACCAGGCTCCTCTGTCCATGGGCTTCTCCAAGCAAGAATACTGGAGTGGGTCACCATTCCCTTCTCCAGGGGATCTGCCCAACCCAGGGATCGAACTCAGGTCTCCTGCATTGCAGGTAGATTCTTGATTGTCTTAGCCACCAGGGAAATCCATAATACTGAATACACAATGTGTATCCCCCCACTCCCTTTCACTTAGAGCTTCAGTTTAGAGCTCTTCTGTTAGGTCTCAGAAAATACACATACCCCAGAGGCTACTGGGTCTTCTGTGTATCTTGAGTGCCATCAGCTCACCTAAGAACTAGAAGCATCTCCAGAAATACTGTCAACAATTTACACTACAGTGTGGTTATTTGACTGACTCTCCTGTTAGTCAATGAAAGCTGAATTTTTCAGGAAAACAATGAGCAAAAATAGCAAAATAGAATCATACTGGATGGAAGAAGCAGAATCTGTGAATTGGGCTATATTATATAGGGAGCAGGGAGAATCAGAACCAGTTTTTTTCCATCTTGCCACAGCGTCTCTATAATCAACCATGTCAGTTCTATAAACCTCATGGTCAATCCAAGTATTTCTAAACTTTAAAGGTTTATCCGGAATTTAAAAGGGGGGAGTGCCATTCCATTTGACTTCACCAACCATGCATTCTAAATCCATATTGGTAATGTTTGTTGTGATCCTGGTCAATTATATTTTATTCTCCTCAGGAACATCATCTTTTGTTCAGCCTCAGGAACTGTTTTAAAAGGTTCAATTGGTTCTTTTTTTTTCTTTCTCTCCATTTTTTTTGCTTACCCATGCCCCTCACACTTGAACATCCCTCCACGCACCCTCCTCCCCATTCCACTCCTCAACTGATTTTAAGACTAAGTGATCTCAGCTAACTTTTTCCATGAGCTGAAAATGACTGCATACATCAGGCAGAAAGTGTTCATCAGACCATCTAACTTTTGTTGGTTGGTAATGATGAATTTGTCTAATGACTAGCACAATAAGAAAATATACACAGTAAGGAAGACGAGGAAGAGAGAAGAGAAAGTGGGTCAAGAGGTAAGGAAGAGTAGGAAGAAGAAAAATTTTCAGAGAAACTGAGGAGGAGAATAAATTTCCAAAACATATTCAAACATAATTCAATAAAAAATGAAAATCAGTGAAACAATACATTTATGTCTTCTCTATTTTTGTTGTTTCCAGACTGATCTGAGAAGCCTTGTGTAGGATTTTCTGGATACTCAGACTGTGCTCATGGTATTCTCCACTCATGTAGTCCATGGACACCAGGATTTCATAAGCTTTGAGCAAGAATCACATTCCTGTTTCTCATTTGAATTGTTCTAGGGAAAAATTGATGCACTTTACCAGCCTCTGAAAAAGTGTCTATGGGCCACTTTTTTCTTTCAGTCATTCAACAAATATATACTAACTCCATAAATAGTTCAGTTCAGTAGCTCAGTCATGTCCAACTCTTTGCAACCCCATGGACCACAGCACATCAGGCCTCCCAGTCCATCACCAACTCCCGGAGTTTACCCAAACTCATGTCCATTGAGTCGGTGATGCCATCTAACCATCTCATCCTCTGTCGTCCCCTTCTCTTCCCACCTTCAATCTTTCCCAACATCAGAGTCTTTTCAAATGAGTCAGCTCTTCGCATCAGGTGGCCAAAATGTTGGAGTTTCAGCTTCATCATCAGTCCTTCCAATGAATGCCCAGGACTGATTTCCTTTAGGATGGACTGGTTGTATCTCCTTGCACTCCAAGGGACTCTCAAGAGTCTTTTCCATCACCACAATTCAAAAGCATCAGTTCTTCTGTGCTCAGCTTTCTTTATAGTCCAACTCTCACATCCATACACGACTACTGGAAAAACCATAGCCTTGACTAGACGGACCTTTGCTGACAAAGTAATGTCTCTGCTTTTTAATATGCTGTCCAGGTTGGTCATAACTTTCCTTCCAAGGAGTAAGTGTCTTTTAATTTCATGGCTGCAATCACCATCTGCAGTGATTTTGGAGCCCAGAAAAATAAAGTCAGCCACTGTTTCCACCGTTTCCCCATCTATTTGCCATGAAGTGATGGGACCGGATGCCATGATCTTAGTTTTCTGAATGTTGAGCTTTAAGCCAACTTTTTCACTCTCTTTCAGTTTCATCAGAGGCTCTTTAGTTCTTCTTCACTTTCTGCCATAAGGGTGGTGTCATCTGAATATCTGAGGTTATTGATATTTCTCCCAGCAATCTTGATTCTAGCTTTTGCTTCTTCCAGCCCAGTGTTTCTCATGATGTACTCTGCATATAAGTTAAATAAGCAAGGTGACAATATACAGCCTTGATGTACTCCTTTTCCTATTTGGAACCAGTCTGTTGTTCCATGTCCAGTTCTAACTGTTGCTTCCTGACCTGCATACAAGTTTCTCAAGAGGCAGGTCAGGTGGTCTGGTATCTCCATCTGTTTCAGAATTTTCCACAGTTTATTGTGATGCACACAGTCAAAGGCTTTGGCATAGTCAGTAAAGCAGAAATAGATGTTTTTCTGGAACTCTCTTGCTTTTTCAATGATCCAGAGAATGTTGGCAATTTGGTCTCTGGTTCCTCTGCCTTTTCTAAAACCAGCTTGAAAATCACATATTGCTCAAGCCTGGGTTGGAGAATTTTGAGCATTACTTTACTAGCGTGTGAGATGAGTGCAATTGTGCAGTAGTTTGAGCATTCTTTGGCATTGCCTTTCTTTGGGACTGGAATGAAAACTGACCTTTTCCAGTCCTGTGGCCACTGCTGAGTTTTCCAAATTTGCTGACATATGGAGTGCAGCACTTTCACAGCATCATCTTTTAGGATTTGAAATAACTCAACTGGAATTCCATCACCTCCACTAGCTTTGTGCATAGTGATTCTTCCTAAGGTCCACTTGACTTCATATTCCAGGATTGTCAGGCTCTAGGTGAGTGATCACACCATCGTGATGATCTGGGTCATAAAGATCTTTTTTGTATAGTTCTTCTGTGTAGCCTTGCCACCTCTTCTTAATATCTTCTGCTTCTGTTAGGTCCATAAATATTTACTTTTCAGCAAATATCTACTGGATAAGGAATTCAAGGATAAACTTTAAAATGTGGGCATTAAAAGTAATGTTAATAAATACTCTTTAAGGCATGTGTGTAAACCCCTGCTTTGTTCTTAGGTTGTGAAAGTTTTGAAAATATTCATGAAAGCAAAGAAAATAAAATGAAAGGAGTTTTATTATTCTTATAATTTTATTTTTTCTATACTTCTATTAATGCTTTTACTCTTATAATTTTAAACTGCTTTTATATTTGGTTCTCTAAGATACAATAACACATTGGGAGACAGTGGCAGGATGTAGAAACAGCAGGAGAAGAATAATAGTGATAATACAGTCTAGATTTCTGTTCTGATAACTTCAAAATTATCCTTATCTATTTTCTCAGTGTACTAAAATACAGCTCTATATTCTGAGTTTTAAAACTTCCTGAAATGTTTAATTCACTCAACATTTCCTTTCAGCCTTTTGTAGCATCAAAATTCTTGGCAATGTCTTATCTCTCTTCTCTCCTATCTGCAGAAATCTGCAAAAATAATGTTGATGTAGAGAAAATATCTTACATAATGTTCTTTTATTCCATAAGAAATCCAAGTGAATTATACTAGTAATGATGATTTTGGATCACATTCCCCACAGAAATTCTCATAGATTCATTCTTCATCTTAATATTAATCATTTCTTTCAGAGAAAGTGTATGTAATTTTCCAATTTTTATTTATTAGTGTTGGCTGTTTGTTTGAAATTTTCTTCATTACCACGTTAATTTTAACAAAGTTGTCTTTAATTTTTGTTTTCTCGGAAGTAAAGATTTTAACTGCATTAGGAGTACTCATGTTTCATTCTTTGTGACCCCATGAGGCTCCTCTGTCCATGGGATTCTCCAGGTGAGAATACTGGAGGAGTTGCCATTTCTTCCTCCAGTGAATCTTCCCAACCCAGGGATCAAACCCACGTCTTCTGTACCTCCTGCATTGCAGGTGGATTCTTTACCACTGAGCCACCAGGAAAGCCCCTTTAACTTCACTAAGATGATCCAAGTCATCCATGTGAGAAACAAACATGTTATTTCTTTGTTAGACTCCCTTTTCTTGGTATATCTTCTGTTTTTCATTTATTACTTTCTTAGTATGCTTTTGTATTAAGCTGAAAAATTGTCCCCCTAAAAGATATCCACGTTCCTAATTCCTGGAACTTAGGAATGTTAGCTTGCATTTTTTTTTTTTAAGTTTTTGTAGATATGATTAAATCAAGAATCTTGAGAGGAGGGCATTATTTGGGAATTATTGGTATTAGGATAGGTTTTAAATGCAATCTCATACTCTTGTAAAAGGGAGGCAGAGAGAGATTTTTCCCACTGACATACAGGTGATGTGAAGACAGAGCAGAGGAAAATTTGAAGATCCTGGTCTTAAAGATTGTAGTGATGTAGTCACAAACTGCAGAATCCTGGCAGCTACTCGAAGTTGTAAGAGGCAAGGCCCGGATTCTCCTCTATAGCTTCTGGAGGAAGGGTAGCCTGCTGACACCTTGATTTTGGCCCAGTGATACCAATTTTGGACTTCTGGCTTTCAAAAATGTGAGAGAATGAATTTCTGTTATTTTAAGTTACTAAGCTTGTAGTGATTTGTTACAGCAACCACAGGAAATTAATATAACGGTCTTAGATATTCATTCAACAAATATACATTGAGATCCACAACATGCCAGATATTTTCAACTGACGGAAAGCACTGAATAAGAACACAAAAACAGTCTCAGAGCAGCAGAGTTTTTCTCAAGTAGGAATAAGGTTGGAATAAGAGAGAATATTGGCTTTTTGGACAATGACATGCTCTCTTCTTTCATCCACTTCTGATTTTCTAGAGATACACTTCAGAGCTCTTTTTTGTTCTTCAGGGCATATGTAGATTTTACTCAAGGTTTTAAAGGATCTTTAAAAATATTTATTTGACTGCGTCGGGTCTTTGTTGCAGCACACAGGATCTTTCTTTGTAGACTCTCTAGTTGTGGCCCACAGACTCAGTAGCTCCATGACATGTGGGATGTTAGTTCCCCGACCAGGGATGAAACCCACATCCCCCACATTGCAAGGTAGATTCTTACCCACGGGACCACCAGGGAAGTCCCCTTTTAAAGGATTTTTATGCATTTATTTTCCAATTGCCTTCACCATGGAACATTTGTTAAGAGGATTGATAAATCATTTCTTCAGTGAAAAGAATATATGTGTTTCTGTATAAACATTATAACTCCCACTGAATTTATCCGAATCATTTATTAAATTACATCTGGGAAAAATTTATATTTGCTTTTGATTTGGAAGCTTTAATTCTAGATGCTTTTTTTGGTCAGTGATGTTGCAAATACAAGACAAAATAATACTATTTCTTGTGGATGGAGTGATTCCCTTCTATCTTCTGAATGCTTTGCATCATTTATTCCTGGTCTTGTCATTGATAGTAATCTGGTGAATTATTTAGCTTCTGCATTTAGATACTTTCCTTTGATATCTTGATTTTCATTAGCTTTTAAAGGGTTTTATTCTTGGTTTATCTGATATCTTTTGCATCTGTGGCTAAGATATTTATATGCATATGTTGCAAGGGTTGGAGTTCCCACATGGATCAGCAGAAAAGAACTTGTCTGCAGTGCAGGGGACATGGGTTCAATCACTGGGTCGGGAAGATCTCCTGGAGGGAGGCATGGCAACCTATTCCAGTATTCTTGCTGGGAAAATCCCATGAACAGAGAAGCCTGGCATGCTGCAGTCCATGGGGTTGCAAAGAGTTGGACATGACTTAGCGACTGAGCCATGATGCTCTCTAGTAACAAGAAGTCTGGAGTTAGGGAGTAGCATCATGATTTGGCAGCTCAATAATGTCTTCAGGAAACTAATATGTGCTTATCTATTCATTCCATAACCTTTATTGTGTGGTCCCAAGCTGGTTGTCACAATTTTGGCTATGACAATCATTTTCAAGATTAAGAAGTGGAGGGAGGAAGGAAGAGTAAATTTTTTTCCTTAAGAGTTCTTTTTCTTTATCAGTGAAGACAATAATTTCCCAGAAGTCCTCAGCAGTCTGCATCTAAAATTTCATTCAGGAGTCCTGATTCACTTGGCCCTTCTGTAGCTTTACCTGCCGGAGAGGAATGTGATAGAAATTACTGACCCAAATCAACACCAGCTTATCTCTAGAGCAGCACACATCGCTGGTGCAAACTCAGGATATTTGTTGCCAAATAAGAGGAGAAACGGCTGCTGGCTAGGCAATGAAAATTGCTGCCACACAAGTGAGCACAAGCACAGCCTCAATAGATCTTATCTCTGGAGGGATTAGGGTAAACCTGAGAAAGGCAGAGAGTTTGTACTTCTTACTATGTCCTATCTGCTGCCTCTATCCTCCCAACATCTTTACTGGTTTTCTGGTTTGTTTTTGTTGGGGTGTTTTTTTTCGGGTTGGGGGGTAGGGTGAGGTGGGGGGACTCTCCTATTTCCTATCTCCTCACAACTTCCTAAAGTCATCTCATGTTGCCATCACACTATGCAAAAATCTTCAGTGTGTCCCGTTCACTGACAGGATCAAGTTCATGGCACGGTATTCCAAGACCCAGTTCCCTTAACTCCAGAAGGTTCCTGACATCTTAAAATCCTCTTTCAAATTTGCCCCCAAGCCAGACTGGCCAACTGATTGTTTTGCAAACACACAGTACCCATTGCTATCATGATGCATTTGCTGGTGCTGATGCTCCTGCCTCTTCTCCTTTGAATCATTCTCAGCACCCAGCTTACCTCTCTTCTCAAGTAAACACACATTGCCTGATTCAAATGGACCAAACTGGTCAATCCTTCTTTACCTCCTATAAACACACTTGATGTCATTCATTTGTCATTTATTTTTAGTCCAATCCCCAAATGGCCACTTATGCTGTGCATTAGTAAATGCAGTCCAACTGCCCAAGCAAGCAGTACCCATCTATCTGCTGTGTTGTTTATTTCTCATTCAGGCTGTATCCAAGGTGGGTATTTTTGTTAGTGGGCTCCCTTGGATGCACTCCATTAAGCAGTAAGTCAGGAATTTAGGTTCTTTCCATCTTGTTTTGTTTCTCTCTTCAATATGTGACTCCAAGGTGGCCGTAGGAAAAGAAGAAAACATGAGAAACTCATACTGGACTTTTAGTTATTTTGGCCTATTGCTTTCATTCACAACCATTGGCCAGAATTAGTCACATAACTCTGCAAAAAAGCAAAGGGGCTGGGACAGGCAGCAACAGCTCAAGCCTTCAAGAGAGGAGCTTTGGTGGTTCAGCTAGCCATGACTGCCTTCTGCTGGCCTCCCCTCATCTTAGGGTGAATTTTGCTAGGGGCTCAGTGACTCAAAGGAGAAGAAAGTCATATGTAGAAGAAAAAAAATAACGCTGTGCCAGTTGCTATTATTTTTATTAAGTCCTCAGGATATATCCAAGGCAAAGTGCCTTCTTTCTTCATGCATGTATAAAAATGATTCACCTACATGCTCATAGTTTATGCTTATTTCCATCACTGCTGCTCTAAATATTTACTTACTTGATTTCTCCTGAATAGACTTTTACTATGAGGGGGATACACACTCGAGTGATTTACTCTGGATCCCGCACTGCTTCTAGGGATGGCTGAGGTACAGCAGATCCTATTTTCCAAAGGTCATTTTATTGGCACTTCAGAATACCATAGAAATAAATGTAAGTAAAGGTAATTGCATTCAGGTGGAAGGAAAGAAGAAGGAAATGGAATGAAAAAGAACTAGCATTCATGGTACATACTTAGTGCCAGATGTCTTTTATTTGCTGTCTTTTTAATGCATCCAGCAATGCTATGAATTAGTTATTATGGGTCCCAGCTGCTACTAACCAACCCATGCTGTCTCCAAATCTAGTAGAAGGAATTTAGTACTATTTATGGGCTAGTCCAGGCTTCGCCATGAATAATTTTGTATTTTAGGTACATCGTGGACTGTCTAGATCTTTGCAGCTAACCTAAGTGACAAATCTTATTTATAATATTGTTTTTAGGTGAAAATGTACCACAGGAACCAACACATAAGACCTGCTTACTTATCTGGTCTTCAAGCCTGTCAGGACACTGGGAGAGTCCCCTTTCCACAATGCACATGGCATTGCATAGTGCCAAACTCATACAAGATGGTACACAGGTAGAATGAGTAGTGAAGTGATAATTACATAAAATTTAAGTTGAAAGAGAAACTAATTTCCTCTTTTAATCATAAATTTAAAATTAAACTTTATAAAACAGCATTTTCCCAGATTTTCTCTCTAAAACATTAACCAATTTTGTTGGACTACAACACATAACTGTTTTAGTCAGAATCTAACATAGGTTTGTGACAGAAAAAAAGAAAATGCACAAAATGTAATCTATGTGTCCTTACATGAAGTGATAAAAGCAAGATAACAAAATGATATATACAGTGTGAAAATCCTGTTGTAAAATATATTTACACAGAAAAAGATTGGAAAGCATAAATCAAAGTGTTAAAAGCAGTGATTTTCTTTGGTGATATATAAAATTCTGGGAAATTTCTTTTGGAGTTCTGTGTTATCATTCTTGTTTTGTATAGAGTATTTCCCTGAAGATATGTTATTTAGTATTTAGGAAAAAAACACATATATGCATATTGTTATATTAGCTCAAGTCTTTCATGGAAAAATCTAGATGTTTATTTGTATCTGTTACTTCCCTGTACTAACTATCCCTTGAAATCTTGATCCATTAAATTAAATAAACTAAGAAAAGATGTTTATACTGTCTCTAGAAAATACAAATCCATTTTCTCTCATCATTTCATATTTCCAGTTTATTAGAATAAGTTAAATTATTATGTGGGTTCCCTTTTTTGCACTTTTCCATAAATCGTATTTTTGATTGCTGAGATTTCCAGTCCATGGATCATCCACTTCCTTCTAATCTTCTTTCCCACATCTCATCCATCCCACCAATCTGGGAGCCCTCTTTCAGACATTATTAAACATCAGTCTTTCCCTTGGAGGTTGTGTTTTACAACATGGATTACAGGTCAGACAAATAACAAATATGCCTTAGTAAGCCTTTATTAGGACAACTGACAGTCAGACACACATAGAGGAAACAAATGTTTCACATTTTAAAATTGGATTTTATTTTTCTCTTAAAGAAAAGCTTTATGAATTTTATATAAATTTTACTTTTCCCTTTCTTATTCCCAAACAATATGGTTTCCACCACAGCCACAGTAACCTTTTAAAAACATAAATCATGTTACTTCTCTGCTTACAACTTTCAATGTCTTCCCAGTGCAATTGAAACAACACTGAGATACTTTTTTATGGCCTTCAAGTCCTCCAAGATATCTTTTCATTTTATCCTATAGGCTCTGAAAAAACAAGAACTTTCTTTCTGTTCCTTAAACACTCAAGAGTCCCATTTTGGGCTTTTTTTCTTACTTAAAATAGGTCTCCCAAACACCTTTGCAAGACTGCCTCCTTCTCACCATTCACGTCTCATCTCAAATGCCTCCTCCTCTGAGGGGGCCTCGCCTCAAATGCCTCCTCCTCTGAGGGGGCCTCGCCTCGAATGCCTCCCCCTCTGAGGGGGCCTCGCCGACCGCCTTACTTCATTATTACTGCCCTTCTCTCTCTTCTGTTGCACTGTCTATCCCATTACACTACGTCATAATTCTAATAGCCTTCTCTCCACCTGAAGTTATTTTAGTTTTTCGTTAATGAGTATTGTCTGTCTCACCAGCTAGAATGTAAGTTCCACAGAGTAGGAACTTTTTCTTGTATCCGCATTGCTAGAAGTATGCCGGGCACATAGTAGGCACAAAATAAATATCTCTTGTTTAAATGAAAATTGGCTTTGAATAATGCACAGTACCGAGTCTCGTTTGCTCCTAAAAACGGCTATGGGATCTGCGGCTCAGGACATAAAGAACACACCTTTCATCTTTGAGCAAAGAATGTCCTTTCTCCCAGTTCCTTCAGTCTCTTTTATCTCCATTCGTGAACTATCAGTACCTTTTCAGGCCACCACTAGAAGGGCAATTTTCTTGATTCTGCTTTCACCTTCTGACATTCACCAAGTTCCTGAAAACTCCTATTAGTTTCTGTAATGGAAAATCAACCTAATCAGAGAGTCTCACTGTTGTTCTTTGGTCTACGAAGATAAAACTATGATGCTATCCTCACCGTGTGTGTTTTTAGTTGGATTGTCACTTATCTGTCACACCCACACCTTACCCCTGAGTCAGAACATTTTTCTGCAAGGCTGGTCAGTAGGACTTGGAATGAATCTGTTTTAGAACTTAGGTCAAAATGGAAATTATGGTAATTACAAGCATGGTTTCATTAGCATCACAGCCTAACCAATTTTTCTAATTCATCATAAAATGTTATTCAACCATAACTTATTGAAAAATAAAGACAGATTTATCTTTCATAAAAACATGGGAATTTAGAGCTGCAATGCAATTCAGATACGATCTAGTTTAGATCATATCTAGCTAGATATGATCATAGTTTTTATGACCTAGTTTATCAAACTAGATGTGATGTAGTTTATCAAACTAGATATGATCTAGTTTATAGTTTTAAATATTTAAATATAAATATTTAAATAAGAATATTAAAACCCAGGGTGAGGCTAAGTAACTTTTCAAAGGTCACTGAGCCAGGTGAAGGCAGAGCCACATTTAGACACCCAGTCCAACACTCTTTCTACTACATATAATGAAATTCAAAGTTTATTAGTTGTAGGATTAACTATTTTGCAATATTTAACAACCTTTTTCTCTGTTATAGTGCCTGGCACATAGAAAGCAATCAATAATTTTGAAGGACTTGACTTCATTTTGGAATAGCAATTATAATGCCTTGTTGCTTTTCATTTATCTCTGTCTTTTGAGGTTGTGTTTTACAACAGGCATGACTGTTATACACAATGACTTAAGCAATATTAATTTACATAGTTAACTGACTCTCACATGCACCATTTCACATAATTCTACCTGATGAACACACCCTGGGATGTGTATCATCTCTGTATTCATAATGCACGTATATAATTCCATTTCTGATATGAATAGTATAGAAATGTTACTTTATTTACTTACTGATAATTATTTATAAAAGGAAAATAAATTAAGGTGGAATTCTTGGATTTAATTATCAGTACTTAGTATTCATATGGAAATGACTTTAAACTATTTGGCATTGAAATAATAGCAAAGATTTGGCATTATAATTGAAAATGTCTGAATCCTCTGTTTATGAGCTCATAGTATTTGAAAATTTATTTGATAAAGTCATAGTAAGTTGAGAAAAAAAATTCTATTTGACATTGAAAGTGAGATGTAGAAAATGGAAAATGAAATAAGGAAGATTTCCTGAAATTTCAATCTGAAGAGTAATTATAATGGTGACTATAATTTTACAAAATAAAGTGCCGAACATCATTTAAGATATTTTGAAATTACACTTTATATTTTGAATATAAATCAAGCCCAGTCTGGAAACAGTCCCATAATCCAAGAGAATGTTTTGTTTTCACTTACAGGCCATGCACTGGAGGGGTCATCTACTAATGTTCTAAATGTAATGACCACTTTTCACTACTTTCACCTCTCTGTTTGCATGTACCTCTAACTTGCCCCAATTTACCTCTGTGCTGTAGAAGAGTACACAGCATTATGTTTTCCTTCTTCATGGGTTTAATTGTCTTCATTTGTCTCCCATGAGTCTCAACTTTCACTAGCTCTGTTCATCACGTCTGTTGATAGATGTAGAACATTATTGCTTTTCTGTGACCTGACAGGAGGGAAGAATAAATAGCACACTCCCTCTGCTTCACTGACAAGCAGTTCTACATTCAGCAGTTTTCTAGCATCCAGTTGTAAGATACTTCCACCGACAGCAGAAAAATGATGCTACCATTCTCGCATGAAGATACAAAGCAGTACTGAAAACAACTGTCTCATTAGTTCACTGAATCAGATAATGATCAAAATTATGGGTAATTCTTCGCACTATTATGTAGCACTCAATGACAGAGTATCTGCCTTATGAACAATGTCTCTCCCTCCCACCTTGGTAAAGTAAGAGTTTAGAAGCTATTTTTGTGGGGCTACTACCGCTGGAGAGCCCAGGAGAAGCGGGGATTCAGATGTCTCTAGGATATAATGTTTCAGAGTTTCTACTGTGGGGAATGCTGAATTTTATAATTATTTGCAATTATTTCCCTCTCTTGAAATTTCCCTCTATCTTTGAAGGTGAGTCTGTGAAATGAAAGTTATAATAAAATGAGTCATAATGAATCTAGTAGAAGGAAGAATTCAAAATCTGTTCACTGAAATCCCGTCAATCACAACACAAGTCCCACTTCTTCCATGAGACCTTTTTAAACCAAACCGGTTAGTGGTTACACATCCACCTGAACTTGTAAATACGATTGCTTTCTCTACCATGTGTTTTATAACCCATGAAATTTATTCTGTTGGCACTTTATATTGTTGTTTGCCTTTCTTTCCTTTGTGCTACTCTTTAATAAATACACGACTTACTTCCCCACTAGAGCACAGGCACTTCCTTGTTAGATATTGTTGTTGTTGTTTGGTCGCTAAGTTGTGTCTGACTCTTTTGTGACCCCATGGACTGTAGCCCGCCAACCTCCTCTGTCCTTGGGATTTCCCTGGCAAGAATGCTGGAGGGGGTTGCCATTTCCTTCTCCAGGGGATCTTCCTGACTCAGGGATCAAACTCATGTCTCCTGCTTGTCAAGTGAATTCTTTACAACTGATCCACCTGGGAAGCCCTCCTTGTCAGATACTTATATATGTTCCTTGAAGCATCTAAAACTATCATTTTGTGAAGTTATATTAAAAATTAAAAGATGGGTTTATTTCCAAGTAGGTGAGTGTAGGTTCTTGAAAAATACAATGTCTGCTTTAGATAGTAACCTTTGTAAGAACTCAGGTGGGGAGAAAGGGTTTCTTAGATCAATGTATCCTCATTAATTAAGGTAGGATATTCTGTCTTTTCTGACTGTCTCTACAACCCTGCCCTGGAGAATCATCCAGGCTTCATGTAGGCATGTTCTTAACTGCTTTGTATCCACTTGAAGTATGGTTAATGAAATAAATCTGACAAACATGACTACATATTTTCAGAATGGGTGTCTTGCTAGTTTCATCCCACTCCTGAGTTAGCCCACAGTGTGTTCCCTTTGGTATTCCATGCCAGATCCATAAGTAAACAGGCAGACTGTGCAAAGTTCCAGAGCAGAAGGACCTGCTATGTTTTTATATTCTACAAGGCGTTCTCCTTCCTATTAGTGAACCGTTGAGAAGAGGTGGGTAGAATTTTAATTACATGTGGGTAAACACTTTTCAACTTTGGTGTTTGAAGCTGATGTGGAGATTAAGGACAGATTGGCATAAAAAATCTCAAGAGCTATTTTGGTTAAAAAAAGAGGTTGAGACCCCAACCCAAAGGCAAAACCAACCAGGCTCAGCCCCCTCCCCATAACCTCCCTCATTTTTGATAGAATGTGTATTAGTTCCATACTATGTAACATATTATGCAAACACAGTTTTACATAACTTCTTTCAATAAGTTTGCCATCTATAAACATCTCTTGTTTAGACATTCTCATAGTACCACTTCTTCAAATCCTTTCCCTCAAGGTGGAAAATTATTGAAGTCTGTCTGATATTCAAAATTGGGGTGTACTTTCACTTATAGCCAGGATTAAATAACAGGGACCAAATTTATCCTTCCACCTGAAACTACAAAGAAAAGGAAAATAAGGTATGGAATATATGATTTCCAGGACACCAAACATCAGGCAACATAAGACAGTTACCTTGAAAGACAGGAAACAAATAAGTGACTCTTATTTTTGCCCAAGCTTACTGCTTTAAAAGAGTTTCCAGACTGTAGTGCAAATAGGAGGAACCCAGAAGGAGTTAGCAGGCTCTTTGAGTTGAATAGAACCCAAGGACACAAAGTCAGCTAGAATTCGAAAGAGTAATAAAGAGGAGGGAGGAATCCAGAAATATATGGTGTGTTCCCCTGACCATGCAGCATGTACTCATTAGTGTATATTTGTAAGGAAACTATCAGAGGCAAGGAAATCTCCCAGAAGAATTAGAGGGAACAATATGAGCACTCACACAGGGCTGGGTATAGTTGCTTTTCTAGCCAGTCTGGAAAACCTCAATGTACCCAGGGTGAAAATAGATTGTTCAGGAAGGTTTAGCCTCAACAGTGGGAATTAGCCAACCAAGACCCAAAAATATAAAAGTGTTTCCTACTATCTTAACTGTATCTTAGCATAAAGCTCAAGAATATTGATAGGAATACAAAAATATCCAGCATTCAACATGGTAAAATTCACAATGTCTGACCTCCAATCAAAGATTACAAGGTATGCAAAGAAGCAGGAAATAAGAATCTCTAAGTAGGTGGAAAATAAATCAATTGAAACCAGAGCTGACACACATATTAGAATTAGCAGATAAAAACATGAAAACAATTACTACAATTGTATATTCAAAAAGTTAAGCAGACATGGAAAAAAGTAAAAACAGCCAAATTTAAACTCAAGATAAAAACTATAATGTCTGAGGTGAAAAATACACCAAATGGGATAAATAGTAGTTAGACACTGCAGAAGAAAATGCTTAGTGAATTTGAAGGACTGGCAAAAGAATCTATCCAAAACTAATCGATCTGTGTATTCTGACTGGAAGGAAGGGCATGGAAGCTCCTGGGGGAAAAATTTCCATGAGAGTGGAAAGAGACAGAATGGATGAGCTGATTCATGCTCTGAGTGTGTAGTCAAGGGTGGTGGTGAGGGGAGACATCTATGGTTTTCAGTCTGTGGGGTGACAGACACTAGAACCACCCCCCAATCAGTCATCCACCTTGGAGGGGTTGGAGATAGGGAGCCTTTGAACTTGGGGTGGTCTGAGTGAATTATCTCTTACATTGAGGCTGAGACCAATTTTAATGCTAACATTTATGGCTGTGGGGATAACTATCATATCTTGTACCTGAAGAAACACTCTGATGATTGCAGCAACCGTCACCATGGAGGTAGCAATAACATGTCTAATGCAGGCTGTGATGAATGGCACATTTCCTTGAACTCTACAGGTTTAAGCTGCATTAACAGGGAGAAGCCGTGTAGCGTATTCTGCACACTTAGCTTCTCACAGCCTTTGTGGAGTTCATCATTGTCAGACAGAGTACAATCAGTTATGGTTCTATCTGTAAGCCAAAGGCAAACATGGCTGGTCTTTCATAACAAGGAAGCATTCTGAGGAATTCTGGGATAGCTCAAGGGAGGGAGAACCTAGTACAGAGGAGACTCTGGTGTTCCTTTTAATGTGGGCATGAGTGTTATACTTTAAATTGCTCCTGAGGAATAGTTATTATGCTCCAAATTGAAACTTGACCACTCCAGTCACATAGGAAAAGTTGAGGTGTATTTCGTAGCTTTTTATCTGCTAAAATGTTTCTAGAAAAAAGTACCCAAGTAAAAAGGAACAAATACTCCTATAATAGAGTTTTTGGAAATTCTGCCCAATTTAAACTTTGGCTTTAGATTCCACTAAACCTCATGTATTATTTTGCTTTGTTGTGAGTGACAAAGAAGGAAGTTATTGAGATAAATTTCCCTTACCCAATTCCATAACTCATTTTTAAAAATTTTATTTTATTATTATTTTTGACTGTGCTGGGTCTTTGTTGCTGCATGTCGTCTTTCTCTAGTTGCCACAAGCGAGGACTACTCTCTAATTGTGGTGCGTGGGCTTCTCATTGTGGTGGCTTCTCTTGTTGAAAAGCATGGGCTCTAGGTACGTGGGCTCAGTAGTTGCAGTGCATGGGCTTTGTTACCATGTGGCATGTGGAATCTCCCCAGACTGGGGATCAAACCCCTATCCCCTGCATTGGCAGGCAGATTCTTAACCACTGGACCACCAGGGAAGTTCCCATAGCCAGTTTTTATCTACTATCACTGTTTTGAATGGTTATAGCTAATACATGTGTAGATTTATTATATGCCAAGCACTGTTCTACACAGAGTTAACTCATTAAATACAGTTCACTTAAGTCTCAAATCTAGCCTTCTCTATTCATAAAAAAAAACAAACAAACAAACCACAGTTAGAATGTGAAACATTTCCTGTGGGGAAAAAAATATGGGGTGTAGTACAAATAAATGCTGTTTGTACAAGACTTAACTTGATGTAGAATTAAAATTACTTACTTACAGATTTCACATGATGAACTTTTATTTGGATTGTCTTTTGCAAAAAAAAAAAAACAACTTATTATTCAGACATGCTTGCACTTGAGTGTGATGATTTAGGGCCTGTCACACAAAAATAGTTGAAACTGTATGTAAAGCCATTTAAAACATTAGACCTATAAAAATGCTTTCCCCTAAAGTGTTCATGAAAGAAATAAGACTGAGAAGGAGTTCAAGAGATTTTACTAATTTGAACAGAATTGCCCATACGTGCAAATCTCAAAAATTCCAAGTTTGTTATTTTCAAGTAAATCTATTAACTGATATACAGTCTCTTCTGTCTCACTGTAATGAAAATTGTTTCCAATCATTTGTAAATAAAAAAAGTTCTGTACTCCCCAGTTGTGATTTATATAACTATATATAGATAGTCCAAAGCAAAAATGTTAACTATACTGTCCTTTTATCTATTTTTTAAGAATACCAATCTCAATGTTTATTTTGTACTCAAAGGATAGATTTCTATGTGAATAATTCCAGAAGCATGAGAACTAAGAGTACAGTAAGTTCAAAAATATGCCAATGTTTGGAAATTAATGGGTTTTGGTTCTTTGTAAATTGCAATTTTAAAAGAAATACCTCTTCACTGGGTGTTCTTAAGTTACTATACTTTTGATACAAATGAATTTTATTATCATAAAACACTGTAAAATTAAAAGGAACTTTTAATATATTTTGATTAAAAAATATAATTCTCAGGTAATATAATTTGCCTTTGCTAGTCTTTTCACATGTACAGATGATCAGGCAATACAGTATTTCAGATTTCAGGAGAAAACAAGTATTCAATTCTGCGTGCTCTACTTGTAGTCCTCAATAGGGCCAGAACTCTATCAGATAATTTATTTAATGGGTACAAAGTAAGTTATGATATGAGTATACTCCTTCATTTAGTCCACTTAGATTCAATGCTAATGTACTGAGTGAAATTTTCTTTTCCTGAAAAGTGTATGTAACATTAGGAAAAATAAAAAGCTAACTTTGCCCTAAGAAATAGTTTATTCACTCATGGAAATACGACAAAAAAAAACCCCTAAAAACCATAATTTTACTTGTCAATCATCTTTACTTTAAAATATTGATATAAACTGTTCTAAGATATTATGCTTTAATCTCTAGGAAAAATAACATTGAAAATAACACTGAATTAACAAATTGTACTGAATAGGTAGTTCTTCAAAGTTGATTATTCTAAATTTTAATACCAAAAGAATTTTTTTTAGAATATCAAGTTAGAAGTCAGTCTAACATTTTTCAGGAAAGATCTTCTTTCCCTGTATATGAAAATATCATTTATCAGAATGAAAAACACTAGAAAAAAGCTTTTAAATTTGTTGCTGTTTTTAAAACATGAAAAATAGCATTAGTTAGATAGGAATCTGATGCTAGTGTATTGACCTGGTCTACACAGACATACTTATTGACCAACACCAAACCCTGGGTTCTGAAGATGCCACTATTGTGGGAAGCTCAGCTAAATTTACTCAAATTTAACAGAACTTCTTGAACTTATCTCAGTGAGTCAGGAGCCTGAGGACTGGTGGTACACACCTGCCAAGAGTCCACTTACATCTGAAATGAATTACCATCTCGAAGAAGAATTTATCCTAAAAGAGTGGGGCCCTTAAAGTGTAATCGTGATCAGTACTCAACCGTAGGGGGAGGAGGACTTCTGAAGATAGCAGTGTCTGCCTCTTGGCTCAGCTTTCCCACCTTGACTTTTGACTGAGGCCATAGGAGTGGGAGAGAGACAGAGGCCTGACTCAGTCCAGCACTCCTGCAAGCCGGTTGTGACCTTTGCCAGCAACAGGAGATTTTGGCAGCATGGCCCCTGCTGCGTGGGTGACTGCATGCAAGCTGGCGGCTGCAGCGTGGCACAGAAGACCGCTGGCAGGAGAGGGCCAGAAGTGGAGTAGCGGCACCATCAGTAACTAGTGCTTTCATAAGGGGATTTGGCTGATTCAGGAGTGATAACTAGGGGGAACCAGATCAGAGCAAGAATGTTAGAGAAGATGGTGGATGTGACACAGCAGCTAAAATTATCATGTGCGTGTAACACACACCTGCAAAGTCCTGGATATAACTAGATGATTTTGAAAGGGTCTGGAGGAACCCAAACAGTGGTTACTATGGAAAATATTGTTTGGGATGCAACACAGACCATAGAAACAGACTGTGTTTAAATCCTACCTGCACTGCTTGTCAGCTATGTCAGCAATTTAATCTCTGTTTCCTTGTTAGCAGTATTTACTTACTCCATCCAGTTTTATGACGAAAGATGAAACAGAGTCTTTCTTTCTGCATAGAAAACTTTAACAATTTTATCTCATTAGGACTGCACTGCAGCTAACTGTGCTAGTGAATCAGAATATAAAATTTTAGTGATCCATATTTCTTCATAAACACACATCTTCCTTCTCAAGCTGTCTTACATAAACTACTTTAATCTGGACATTGCAAAGACTTTGTGATTTTTTCTTCTTTTAATTATTGAAAATATAATTGCATGAAACTATAATTATAAAAATGTATTGTTGGGCAAATAGCACATAAAGATCTTATATGTATGATGATAATAGTACAAAGTGAGATGGGTGATATATCCAAACAATGAGATCAAACAGTAACTAAAACCCATAGACAAATTGAGCATCAAAAATGGTAAATATGTGAATTAATATAAAAGACTATGTTTTCTTCTTTCTTTTCTTCTTTAAAAGACATAAAAATGTACAAAGAAATAATCATGGCACATAAGAATACCACAGAAGAGGGGAGAGAGAATCCAGTTACAATGGAAAAAAAATTAATTTTTATTGTCATCCTCTTAGAACACTACCTTGTGACCATGACACAGGGATGATAAGAAGCTACCTGGAGGAGCTTTTGGAAGACTTGTGTTGGGAAAATATCATCAGTTTGGAGTAAAAAAGGAAAGCTAGACAATACACAATGAAATGAGGCCTTTGGCCCATCAGTTTTCTGAGGGCAGAAAGCAGCAACCCAACTGAGAAAGCTGCACAGTTACAAACAGATTTGTTTGTTTACCATAAAGGAAAGATGTCACAGAATCCAGAGCCAATAGTCTAGAGGGGAGAGCCACAAATAACTGAGAACAATGGATTAGGAAACTACCAATAAATTAATCTAGCTGGTTGTAGGAAATAAGACCAACAAGCAAAAATCAATAGTTTTTGTATATGCCAACCATACAAACTGAAAAATAAAAATACCTTCTCTAGGCGAGGGTGGGATGGTTTGAGAGAATAGCATTGAAACAGGTATATGACCATATGTGAAACAGGTGACCAGTCCAGTTCAGTGCATGAAGCAGGGCACCCAAAGCCAGTGTACTGGGACAACCCAGAGGGATGGGATGAGAAGGGAGGTGAGGGGGGCGTTCAGGGCGGGGGGACACATGTACACCCGTGGCTGATTCATGTCAATGTATGGCAAAAACCACCACAATATTGTAAAGTGATTCACCTCCAACTAAACCAAATTAATTTAAAAAATACCTTCTCTAACTTCCAGATTTATTAAACACTAAGGGATAAATTTATCAAAATATTTGCAAGATCTGTATACTGAAAGCTGTAAAATTTTGTTGAGAGAAGCTGATGAATTGCCAAACAACTGGATAGATACTCTATGTTCATAGATGGTAAGATTCAATATTTTTGAGGTGTCAGTTCTCTCATATTGATCTAGGATTCAACTCAATGCCAGTCAAAATCCTAATAGACTTTTTTCAGATAGAAATTTATGTCAGTTCAAAATGTAATTATTATAAAGGCCCCAAATCTTAAAGAGCCATAACGATTTTGAAAGGTAATCAATAAGTTTTTTGGGAACTAAACACTACCTGATTTCAAGATTTGTTGTAAACCTACAGCAACAAAAAATGTGAAGTATTTACATAAGAACAGGTATGTAGAACTTGCAACCCTATGAACTGTGCTCCTCTGTCCATGGGATTCTCTAGGCAAGAATACTGGAGTGGGTTGGTTGACATGCCCCCCTCCAGGGAATCTTCCCAACCCAGGAATTAAACTCAGGTCTGCTACATTGCAGACAGATTCTTTACCCCCTGAGCCACCTTGGTGCCAGTGGTAAAGAACCTGCCTGTCAGTGCAGGAAATATAAAAGATGAATGTTCAGTCCTTGAGTCAGGAAGATACCCTGCAGAAGGGAATGGCAACCCACTCCAGTATTCTTGCCTGGAGAATCTCATGGACAGAGGAGCCTGGCAGGTGACAGTCCATAGAGTCTCAAAGAATCAGACAGCGCTGATGCAACTAAGCAAGCAGATATGTAGAACAATTTCAGTTCAGTTCAGTCACTCAGTCATGTCCAACTCCTTGCAACCCCATGGACGGCAGCACGCCATTGGCATTTTGATCTCTGGTTCCTCTGCCTTTTCTAAAACCATCTTGAACATCTGGAAGTTCACGGTTCATGTATTGTTGAAGCCTGGCTTAGAGAATTTTGAGCATTACTTTACTAACGTGTGTTCAGTTCAGTTCAGTGACTCAGTCATGTCCGACTCTTTGCGACCCCATGAATTGCAGCAAGCCAGGCCTCCCTGTCCATCACCAACTCCCGGAGCTTGCTCAAACTCATGTCCATCGAGTCAGTGATGCCATCCAACCATCTCATCCTCTGTCATCCCCTTCTCCTCCCACCTTCAATCTTTCCCAGCATCAGGGTCTTTTTAAATAAGTCAGTTCTTTGTATCAGGTAGCCAAAGTATTGGAGTTTCAGCTTCAGCATCAGTCCTTCCAGTGAATATTCAGGACTGATTTCCTTTTGGATTGGCTGGTTTGATCTCCTTGCAGGCCAAAGGACTCTCAAGAGTCTTCTCCAACACCACAGTTCAAAAGCAACAATTCTTTGGCGCTCAGCTTTCTTTATAGTCCAACTCTCACATCCATACATGACTATTGGAAAAACCATAGCTTTGACTAGACGGATCTTTGTTGGCAAAGTAATGTCTCTGTTTTTTAATATGCTGTCCAGGTTGGTCATAGTTTTTCTTGCAAGAAGCAAGCATCATAATTTCATGGCTCCAGTCACCATCTGCTGTGATTTTGGAGCCCAAGAAGATAAAGTCTGTCTCTGTTTCCATTGTTTCCCCATCTATTTGCCATGAAGTGATGGGACCAGAATTATGGGATTGGAGAAGACTCTTGAGAGTCCCTTGGACTGCAAGGAGAACCAACTAGTACATCCTAAAGGAAATCAGTCCTGAATATTCATTGGAAAGACTGATGCTGAAGCTGAAACTCCAATACTGTGGCCACCTGATACAAACTGACTCATTGGAAAAGACCCTGATGCTGGGAAAGATTGAAGGTGGGAGGAGAAGGGGACGACAGAGGATGAGATGGTTGGATGGCATCACCGACTCAAGGGACATGAGTTTGAGTAAACTCTGGGAGTTGGTGATGGACAGGGAAGCCTGGCACGCTGCAGTCCGTGGGGTCGCAAAGAATCGGACACGACTGAGCGATTGACCTGAACTGAACTGATGGGATCAGATGCCATGATCTTAGTTTTATGAATGTTGAGTTTTAAGCCAAATTTTCAGTCTCCTCTTTCACTATCATCAAGAGGCTCTATAGTTCTTCTTCGCCTTCTGCCATAAGGGTGGTGTCATCCACGGATCTGAGGTTATTGATATTTCTCCCGGCAATCTTGACTCTAGCTTGTGCTTTATTCAACCCAGCATTTCGCATGACATACTCTGCATATAAGTTAAATAAGCAGGGTGATAATATATAGCCTTGATGTACTCCTTTTCCAATTTGGAACCAGTCTGTTGTTCCATGTCCAGTTCTAACTGTTGCTTCTTGACCTGCATACAGATTTCTCAGGGGGCAGGTAAGGTGGTCTGGTATTCCTGTCTCTTTAAGAATTTTCCACAGTTTGTTGTGATCCACACAGTCAAAGACTTTGGTGTAATCAATAAAGCAGAAATAGATGTTTTTCTGGAACTCTCTTGCTTTTTTGATGATCCAACAGATGTTGGCTATTTGATCTCTGGTTCTTCTGGCTTTTCTAAATACAGTTGAATATCTGGAAGTTCATAGTTCATGTACTGTTGAAGCCTGGCTTGGAGAATTTTGAGCATTACTTTGCTGGCGTGTGAGCTGAGTGCAATTGCACCGTAGTTTGAACATTTTTGGCATTGGCTTCTTTTGGATTGGAATGAAAACTGACTAAAGAGAATGAATAGACTAGAGATAAGTTCACGTACATATAGACCATTGATTTTTGACAAAGATACCAAGGTAATTCGTGAGAAAATGAGAACTTTTCTTTTATTTTTTTTAAGCAAGAAATACTGAAATAAGTAGAGAGAAGACAGTAGTTGTACTGAAGGAAATGAATTTTGATCCATACTACTTCACTATATTAAAAAACTGAATTGATTAGAGACCTAAATGAAAAATTAAAACCATAAAACTCCTAGAAGAAAATATTTGGGACAGGCAAATTTTCTTAGTACACACAAATATTAAATATGAAAGAGTTTACAAATTAGACCTTACTGAAAACCTCTGCTCTTCAAAATACATCAAAAAGAATTCGATAAATCAAGATATAGACCAGGAGAAATAAAATTAGAAACAATTTGACTTTGTTTAGTAAATTTGAGGATTTGCACTTCCTATAAATCCAACAATCCCACTCCAGGATTCTTGCCTGGGAAATCCCATGAACAAAGAGCCTGGTGTGTTAACAGTTCATAGGTGGCAAGAGTATTGGAGTTTCAGCTTCAACATCAGTCCTTCCAATGAACATTCAGGACTGATATCCTTTAGGATGGACTGGTTGGATCTCCTTGCAGTCCAAGGGACTCTCAAGAGTCTTCTCCAACACCATGGTTCAAAAGCATCAATTCTTTGGCACTCAGCTTTCTTGATAGTCCAACTCTCACATCCATACATGACTACTGGAAAAACCATAGCTTTGACTAGACGGACCTTTGCTGGCAAAGTAATGTCTGCTTTATAATATGCTGTCCAGGTTGGTCATAACTTTCCTTCCAAGAAGCAAACGTCTTTTAATTTCATGGCTGCAATCACCATCTGCAGTGATTTTGGAGCCCAGGAAAATAAAGTCAGCCACTGTTTCCGCATCTATTTGCCATGAAGTGACGGGACCAGATGCCATGATCTTAGTTTTCTGAATGTTGAGCTTTAAGCCAACTTTTTCACTCTTCTCTTTCACTTTCATCAGAGGCTCTTTAGTTCTTCTCCACTTTCTGCTACAAGGATGGTATCATCTGCATAGCTGAGGTTATTGACATTTCTCCCAGCAATCTTGATTCCAGCTTGAGCTTCATCCAGCCCAGTATTTCTCATGATGCACTCTGCATATAAATTAAATAAGCAGGATGACAATGTACATCCTTGACATACTCCTTTTCCTATTTGGAACCAATCTGTTGTTCCATGTCCAGTTCTGTTGCTTCCTGACCTGCATACAGATTTCTCAAGAGGCAGGTCAGGTGGTCTGGTATTTCCTTCTCTTTCAGAATTTTCCACAGTTTATTGTGATCCACACAGTCAAAGGCTTTGGCATAGTCAGTAAAGCAGAAATAGATGTTTTTCTGGAACTCTCTCGCTTTTTCGATGATCCAGCAGACGTTGGCAATTTGATTTCCAGTTCCTCTGCCTTTTCTAAAACCAGCTTGAACTAGAGAGACTCTTATATGCTCCACACATATATGTGTGTGTGTGTGTGTAAGTGGGGTGGGTTTGTTTCCATCTTAAAATTTTGTTCCATTCCTAACATCCACCCCCAACCTTCTCCTGCCAAATGCACACATACACACACACACACACACACACCACTTTGTTACTAGAATCTTCTTATTTCTTTTTAGTCCCTCTTTCAGAGTTAATGAATTGCTTTACCCTGCCCCCTACCATGCTCATGCCTTCTAATCTCTAGGGGTCTTGAAAGTGTGCCCTAGACAAAATCCTTTTGGCATGTGTGTGCTCTATTGGCAACAGGAATGGGGATGTATGACAAAGAAAGAATAGTATTTACAACGTGCTCAATGTATTATATGGTGAAATGTTCTTAAATTTGGCTTTAATGGGCTTTTCAGTTAACGTCTTGTAAATTTATTCCTAATGAACTGCCCAGAGTTGACAACAGGATAGACCATATTCCACAGCACAACTAACTAGGAAAAGTTTCCTTCTCAGTGAGAAAGGGAGTTGCATTAGTAGTGATATTTCGATGGTCTAATGGAAGTGACTTCATGTTCTTCTGCAACATATATATGTACATTCTAGACACATACACATATATGTGTACATTCTATCTGTAACAGGAACATTATATAGTCACATGTGTAATTATTATACATGATATTAAACTAATTTACTTTGTCTGTTGGACAGTTTTGGGTTTACAGAAAAATAAGCAGAAAATACACAGAATCCCCATATATGCCATGCCCCCAGTTTTCCCGGTTATTAACATCTTGCATCAGTGTGGTATTTGTAATAATCAATGAGCCAGTATTGTTACATTGTTAATAATTAAAGCCCATAGTTTACACTGAGGTTTATTCTTTGTAAGTTCTATGGATTTTGGCAAATATTTAATGACGTGTATCCACCATTACAATATCATACTGAATTATATCACTGCCCTAAAAATTCTCTATGCTCTCTATCCATCCCTCCTTCACCCTCCCTCTGAACCCCTGGCAACCACTGATGCTTTTGCTGTCTCCACAGTTTTTCTAGTGTCATAGAGTTAGAATCATACGGCATGTAGCCTTTTTAGATTGGCTTCATTCACTTGGCAATATGCATTTAACAGAGCTTTAAATAAAAGCATTTGACTACAGTTTGTTGAAAAAGAAAGTAAATACCACTAAGTGTAGTTTCATCATGAACCTCCAACACTGGTGATTAAAGAAAACAGATCTATGCTGTTTAACTTGTTGCTGAGGTAGATAATTTTTTTCAGTTTCTCTTAAAACAGTAGATTAATGTTTATTGTTACCGCACCAAGTAAAGAGTGATGGAACACAGTGCTCTGTGAACAAACTTAAGAGTTTCACTGCAGTTTCATGTGAGGTCCTCTCTGCTAAGCTGCATATTCTGTGTACATTTTCATGAACCAGTTATATTCCTGAGATAAAATCTCAAGGATTTTCACCGTCATTGCTTGTCAGAATATTTGTTGCAAGGATTAAACGAGCATGTGTGTGGCATGATTAAACCCAAACCTACTTTATGGAGTAAATATGAGCATAAAAGGTAATAATACATTTAAAACACTCAGAACACTTCCTGGTACACAGTAAGTGTTCGGTAAATATTACCTGTTATTATTTTTTGCACAACTGCTGATTTCCTTTTCTCTGTAAAGGCCATTGTGTAAGAAGGAGAGTGTTCACCACTGATGGGGAAGCAGCAAGGTAAAGAGGCAGTAGGTCAATGATCAGGTGGCACTAATGGTGAAGAACCTGCCTACCAATGCAAGAGATGTGGGTTCGATCCCTGGGTCAGGAAAATTCCCTGGAGGAGGGTATGGCAACCCACTCCAGTATTTTTGCCTTGAGAATCCCATAGATAGAGGAGCCTGGCGGGCTACAGTCCATAAGGTCACAAAGGGTCGGACACAACTGAAGCGACTTAGCATACACACAGCACAGATCAATGATTAAGAGCTCTGGCCATGGAGTAAGGTCATATGGGTTCAAAAGTCTAGTTTTGCTTGTTACTAGCTAACTTGAAGTTACTTAATCCCTCTGTAAGACTATCTCTTATGTAAATGAGGAGACTAATAATTCCTATCTAAGTGGTTCTTTGCCAGGGCCTGACATTGGCTCTGCTCTACAGCAGTGATTAAGGTGCCATCACGAGAGGATTACAGCCTGCACTCTGGACCATCTGGGTAAATCCTGGCCTGTTTGATTTTTGGGAATGTGATAGAGCAAGTTATGTAGTACTTCTTGTTTCTGTTTCATATTTGCATAAGTGAAAGTGTTAGTTGCTTAGTCGTGTTCAACTCTTTGTGAACTACCTCATGCGCTGTGGCCCATCAGTCTCCTCTGTCCATGAGATGTTTCCAGGCAAGAATACTGGAGTGGGTTGGCATGCCCTCCTTCAGGGGATCTTCCCGACCCAAGGGTGGAACCCAGGTCTCCTGCACTGCAGGCAGATTCTTTACTGTCTGAGCCACCAGGGTAGCCCTGCATAATGCATAATGAGGTAACAAATAATAGTTTAATAATCAGAAAAATGAAAAAAATCCAAGAAAAAGGAAGTTTGGAGAAAATGGGCAGGGCATTTTGTGATAGAAACAAGCATTTGAGATGTTTTTTCCCATTCCTAGAAATCGCTAAACCACTGGATGAACATCACTGGAATTTATTCTTGAGTAGCGATTGTGGTGTAGTCTGCCATAACTGGATAGGAAAACGGTCTCCTGAAAATAGGTCACTTAACCTCTCTGAGTTTCTTTCCATATAAAATAAATAAGGGACATGTGTCCTACTTACCTCTCAGGGGTTTTGTTAGATGATGTAGCTTGTGTGTGACTTCAAAGTTAATTCAGTATGCATTGGGCATCGTCCTAGATGTTATGGGTAAGAAGGCCGATAAGAAAAGGTTTCTATCCTCTCTGAGCTTATCCATGAGAAGGAAGTGACTGTGTGTGTTAGTCACTCAGTTGTGTCTGACTCTTTGCGACCCCATGGACTATAGCCCACCAGGCTCCTCTGTCCATGGAATTCTTCCAGCAAGAATACTGAAGTGAGTAGCCATTCTCTTCTCTCGGACATCTTCCTGACCCAGGGACTGAACCTGGGTCTCCTGCACTGCAGGCAGATTCTTTACTGTCTGAGCCATCAGGGAAGCCTGAAGGAAGTAAATACAACCCATAATTGTGTGTAATGACGTGTCAGAGGTGCTCTGATAAAGGTTTGTACAGGACACAGCTTGTGCACAAATGAGAGTGATTGTCTCCATCTGAGGTTAATGAGGAATGGCTCCCTGGAGGTGGTGACACCCAATGCAACCTGTGAACATGCTCGGCTTACCTCATGGTGGGGTCCGGTTGAAAATGAGCTGAGGTCCTGAGGTATCTCAGACACTTTTGCATCATCAATCTATATCTGAACTTGAAAAACTTAGTTGAATTGCTGGCATCATTTTCAAGAGTACTAAGACCTGATGATGAGAATTTATAACACTGTTTGGTTGATGAAATTTTATCATTTTATTCAGTGTTTGTTTAAAGCATACTCCCTCCCTAATAAATATAGAAAGGCTGATAGGATGAGAAAAATCACTATTTTGTAACCTCCAATGTAAAAATTGCTTCAGATCGCCAAGAATAGATGTTCCACCTTAAACAGTAGGCGAAAGATTCTTGGAGAACAGGATAGTCTCTCAGTTTGGGAACCTGCCTGATGGTTCAGATGGTAAAGAATTTGCCTGCAGTGCAGGAGACTTGGGTTCGATTCCTGGGTTGGAAAGACCCCCTGGAGAAGGAAATGACAGCCCACTCCAGTATTCTTGCCTGCAGAATTCCATAGACAGAGAAGCCTGGCAGGTTACAGCCTATAGAGTCACAAAGAGTCAGACACGACTGATGACATTAAAGTATCGGTACACAGATAACTTATTGATTACAGAGAGACAAAATATGCCTTTATAATGGAGAGGTGACCACATTAACCAAGTGATGGAGCTTGGCACTGCCAGTAATGGGATAGCCTGAAGTCCTGCCTCCTAAATTTATGTGACAGGAGGAATATAGCATCACCTACAATGTGTTCTGGCAGAAATGTTCAATCTGAACCTAACACAAGGGAACAGACAAATCCTGGATATGGAATGTTCTGCAGGACCCTTCAAATAGTTTAATATTATACACAGAGGAAGCAAAGATACACATGAAAATTGAGGGAGTCTAAGCAGGCATAGATCAAATTGCCAACATCCGCTGGATCATCAAAAAAGCAAGAGAGTTCCAGAAAAATATCTACCTCTGCTTTATTGACTATGCCAAAGCCTTTGACTGTGTGGATCACAATAAACTGTGGAAAATTCTGAAAGAGATGGGAATACCAGACCATCTGACCTGTCTCTTGAGAAACCTGTATGCAGGTCAGGAAGCAACAGTTAGAACTGAACATGGAACAACAGACGTTCTGAATAGGAAAAAGAGTATGTCAAGGCTGTATATTGTCACCCTGCTTATTTAACTTACATGCAGAGTACATCATGAGAAGCACTGGGCTGGGTGAAGCCCAAGCTGGAATCAAGATTGCCGGGAGAAATATCAACAATCTCAGATATGCAGATGACACCACCCTTATGTCAGAAAGTGAAGAAGAACTAAAGAGCCTCTTGATGAAAGTGAAAGAGGAGAGTCAAAGAGTTGGCTTAAAGCTCAACATTCAGAAAACTAAGATCATGGCATCCGGTCCCATCACTTCATGGGAAATAAATGGGGAAACAGTGGAAACAGTGTCAGACTTTATTTTTTTGGACTCCAAAATCACTGCTGATGGTGATTGCAGCCATGAAATTAAAAGACGCTTACTCCTTGGAAGGAAGGTTATGACCAACCTAAATAGCATATTTAAAAGCAGAGACATTACTTTGCCAACAAAGGTCCGTCTAGTCAAGGCTATGGTTTTTCCAGTAGTCATGTATAGATGTGAGAGTTGGACGGTGAAGAAAGCTGAGCACCGAAGAATTGATGCTTTTGATCCGTGGTGTTGGAGAAGACTCTTGAGAGTCCCTTGGACTGCAAGGAGATCCAACCAGTCCATCCTAAAGGAGATCAGTCCTGGGTTTTCATTGGAAGGACTGGTGTTGAAGCTGAAACTCCAATACTTTGGCCACCTCATGCAAAGAGTTGACTCATTGGGAAAGACCCTAATGCTGGGAAGGATTGGGGGCGGGAGGAGAAGGGGACAACAGAGGATGAGATGGTAGGATGGCACCACCGACTCGATGGACATGGGTTTGGGTAAACTCCGGGAGTTGGTGATGGACAGGGAGGCCTGGCGTGCTGCGATTCATGGGATCGCAAAGAGTCGGACACGACTGAGCGACTGAACTGAACTGAACTGAACTGAAGCAGGCATAACAGCCAAATGAAATATATCAACCTTGTTTAGAATTTGGACTAAAAAAATAATCTAGCAAAAAGGACATGATGAAACAATTGAGAAATTTTGGATATGACTGCTTGTTAGGTGTGGTACTGGTGTGAAGTTGTGCAGAGGAATCACATTTTCATGAGAACTGAAATATTTAGAGGTGATGTGTTCTGATGTATGTATTCAACTTAAGTTTTGGATGGTTGAGAAAAGAATATTCATGTGTGTGTATGGGGAGGGTATGAGGGAAGAAAGGAGATCAGGTGTGGCAAAAACATTACTACTTAGTCAATTTAGGTGAGGTTATATGGGTTTTACTGCATTGTTCCTTGACATTTTTAAATAACAAAATAAAACATACTTCTTATTTTAAAACAAGGTTTAAAAATGGTTCTAATATTATGTTCTGCTTATTAATGTATGTAAGTATGCATATAGACATATGTCATTTGTACAAATTCTTTGCTTTGCATGTTTTTAATACAATGGAAAATTAACCTTCTAGGCTTGCTTATAATAACATCCTGCATTAGGATATCACATTTCTTGATACAAAATAGTGCTCAATAACTGCATGTATGTGTGATCCTGAAAATTACTTAATCATGCATTAATATAAGTGTATAGTTATATTTAATTTTGCACAAATTATGTAGTAAACTGAAAATGTATGATTAACAGCAAGGAGACTGAAACTTATATATATAAATGTGTGTGTGTGTGTGCGTGTGTGTGTGTGTGTGCGTGTGTATGCTTAGTTGCTGAGTCGTGTCCAGCTCTTTGCGACCCCATGGACTATAGCTCGCCAGGCTCCTCTGTCCCTGAGGATTCTCCAGGCAAGAATACTGGAGTAGGTTGCGATGCCCTCTTCCAGGGGATCTTCCCAACCCAGGGATTGAACCCAGGTCTCCTGCATAACATAGCAGGCGGATTCTTTACCATCTGAACCACCAGGGAAACCCATAAATGTTTATACTTAGATGCATACACAGTTGTATAAGTTTTGGTGTCTCTACTACTTTGTCACTTCTATCATCCTCCCCTTTTTCACATGTTATGCAGAGCTAGTGGTAGCACAATTTCTGAAGCACTTCCACTAAAATAATTGATTGAATTATGATACCCCATAACACAAACAACAGAAAGGTAGAAATACAGACCATTCCTATGATTATCACATTGATAAATATTCAATACTATCGCAATAATTTGATTAAAACTTATTGCTTCAAAATGTGTATAGACAGCCTCAATATTTTCTTTTCCTTGACAATCTTTTGCAGAGGGAAATCCTGACTATCTCTATTTGTCACTAGATCACATTGTAAAATGTTCTGTGTAATATGGGCATAACATACTACAGTAATACTAACAGTAGTAAAAATGATGGTAAGATAGGAAGATGTTGCATGCCTGCATGCTAAGTCACTTCAGTTGTGTCCAATTTTTTACACTCCCATGGACTGTACCCAGGCTCCTCTGTCTATGGTACTTTCCAGGCAAGAATACTGGAGTGGGTTGCCATTTCCTACTCCAGGGGTTCTTCCTGACCTGGGGATTAAACCTGCATCTTCTGTGTCTCCTGCATTGATAGGCAGATTCCTTTACCACTAAGCCACCTGGGAAACCCCAGAAAGACATTACTTATACTCAAAAAGTCTCTGAATACCGCAATAAATTGTTTTAACTCCCGATTTAATAGATGCTGCTTTGCACATGGTAAGCACCAGAAATACTTGTTTAATAAGGATTGTTTAAATGAACTACCTTAGACTGAGCGACTGAGCACGCACACATGCATGCACAAAGGGCTTCAGTTTAAGTTGATTTGATCAATCAGAAACACTTACTGAGCACATTCTGGGTGCCAGGCACTGTATCTGGCACTGGAGAAAAAAAGTAAATAAAAGTCCTTATTGTTGAGTAGATCCCAATACAGATTGGGTGCAAGTATATAAGTGTATACAAACTGCAATACAGTGTAGACAAGTGTATACAGTGTATACAATACAGTGTATATAAGTGTATACAAACTGCAATACAGTTTGACAAGTGTTGTGAATTTCTGTGGTTTTGTGTAAATGCCAAAAGCAAACTCTACCAACATAGATAGTATTTCCTTTCATTTTTGAATTTTCACTGGATGGACAGCTTTTTTCATCACCATCATTAAGATGTTGCTTTACTGTTCTTTTGTTACACAGTTACTGACAAAAAGTCCACTGCTATTCTTCTTTTTGTTATTCTCTAGGTAATGATTTTTTTTACCCCTCTGGTTACCTTGAAGATTTTCTGTTTATTTTTATTTTTTTGCAGCAGTTTGACTGTGATACATGTGTGTGCCTGTGTGTGTGTATCCTACTTAGGGTTCTCTGTGCTTTTTAGGTTTGTGGGGTTTTTGTCTTTCATTAATTTCAGGAAATTTAGGCATTATCCCTTGGAGTGATTCTTCCCTGTTCTCTCTCTCCTCCTTGTAGGAGTACACTTAAATCTATGTTAGATGACTGACATCATCTCACAGCTCTTGGATGTTCTTTTCTCTTTCATCACTCTTTTTTTGTCATTATGTTTAATTTTTGGTTAATTTCCACTTTTCTGTCTTCAAAGTCATCGATTCTTTCCTCAGCTATGCTTAATAAAGGAACTGTTGATTCATATTTACTGTTTCATGATTTTTTTCCATTTAGCATTTTATTATAGTTTCCATTTCTTTCTGATACTCTTTGTCTGTCCGTACATGTTGCCCACTTTTTCCACCATATACTTTAACGAATTATTTATAGTTATTTTAAAATCCTTAGGTGAAGTACCACATCTAGGTCGTTGTTTCTGGTTCTGTTGATTGATTTGTCCCTTGACAGTACGTTGACTCCCTTGACAGTACGTTGATTTTTTTCTGTGCTTTTTTTGAGTCTTATTTTTTTTAATGCATTGTGTACATTGTGTGTTGAAGAATAATAGACCTTGAATTAAATAGTTTCAGATCTAGGAATAGCCACTCTTCTTCTGCTAGGTTATTAACATGGGATATTGAATCAATCTAGTCAGTATTCAGGGCTTCCCTGAATCTGCCTTCAATGCAGGAGATGCTTGTTTGATCCCTGGGTTGGGAAGATCACTTGGAGAAGGAAACAGCAACTCACTCACTCTATTGTTCTTGCCTGGGAAATCCCATGGACAAAGGAGACTGGCAGGCTACAGCTCATGGGGTCGCAAAGAGTTGGACACAACTTAGCGATTAAACAACCAACAGTCAGTATTTAAGGAAGATTTGGTTACTGCTATTGTCATCCTCAGTGAAATCAAAGGCTTCAAATTCTTCTAACAGTGGGTTATCTTCACCCTGTCTTTTGTATGGCGCTTGGGTTACTGAGGAGTTTTTTTGGTATTCTACACTCTCAGCTTTTATTCATTTTTGGTCACCTGCCTTGGTCCATGGTCTTGCCCTTTTCCTAGTTGCGGTTGCCTATTACTCAGTGGTGGGCTTGTAATGGGGGTAGAAGTTCTTGATTTTCCTGGTCTGACCTCAGTTCCAGGCAGTATGTCGAGGCTTCAAAAGTGTGCCCTTGTGAGTATTCATTCCCTTTGCTTCTGTGCGAGCCAGACTCTGCCTTGAATCTGTGGTGAGTTTGTGGCAGGAGAAATACTCTCTCCCCTCCCCCAGCAGAAGCTGCTGCTGCTGCTGCTAAGTCGCTTCAGTCGTGTCCGACTCTGTGCGACCCCATAGACGGCAGCCCACCAGGCTCCGCCATCCCTGGGATTCTCCAGGCAAGAATACTGGAGTGGGTTGCCATTTCCTTCTCCAGTGCATGAAAGGGTAAAGTGAAAGTGAAGTCACTCAGTCGTGTCCGACTCTTAGCGACCCCATGGACTGTAGCCTACTAGGCTCCTCCGTCCATGGGATTTTCCAGGCAAGAGTACTGGAGTGCCCAGCAGAAGCAAATCTTTTTTATTGGTACAGAATAACTGGTCCAAGAATGTTTCCTTCACATCCTCCAGGGAAGATATCTTTTGCTTCTACCCTCCCTACAGAAGCAATGGGTCTGTGACTAGCTCCTAGGGGCAGGAAGGAGCATTTCCTACCCACCGCCACATGCTGGAGGGAAGGGCTGAGAGTGACTGCTGTCCTCCTCCGATGGCTTAAAGCTTTTGCTTCTTATGAAAATAAGGTCCACGGAAGTAGGCAGTGTTTTGTGCCTGTTCCTCAGAGTCACCAGGTCACCATTGATGAGGTTTCATCTCATCTCCTTCCCTGTCCTTACTATTTCTCTAAGAATCTAGGGGAGGCTTGTGCAGAACAGCATGCAAGTGGGTGCAAACCTCCCTATGCCTGGCACTTCCTGTCATTCTAAAGTGATATGCTAACCAACTCTCAGCCTTTAGGGATTTGTTAATTTTTTCTCTTGTTTCTTCTTCCTTACTTCTATTACAGCCACTTTCCCCTCCATGCTTTGACTAAGATGAATCCGTTTGTGTATTCCTAATGTCCCAGAGGGACTTTTCACTGTGGAATTCAGTTCCAGTGGTTGCCTCCTTACCTCAACTCTCAAGAAAAGTTACGACTTTGTAAATAATTCTGGTTTTTCTTATTATTATGGTGGGAGAAACATTTGATTGTTGTTTTAAAAAATCAATACATTTGTTTGTTTGCTTGTCTTAAATATTTACTTATCTATTTATTTGGCTGCATCCGATCCCAGCTGGAGCATGCAGGGTCTTCCTTGCGTCATGCAGGATCTTTTCTGCAGTGCACAGACTCTAGTTGTGCCACATGGGCTCAGTAGTTGCAGTGTGTGGGCTTAGTTGCTCTGAGGCATGTGGGAGCTTAGTTCCCTGACCAGGGATTGAACCTGCATTCTCTGCACTGCAAGGTGGGTTCTTAATCAATGGACCACCAGGGAAGTACGAATACATTTGCTATCTTTAATATGCTCATCAATAAAATGAGAAAAGGTCATTTAAAAATTGGACACCTCTGTGGTTGGTTGACTAAAGTGCAATTACTGAAATCTGAGAATTTGATTTTAGGATAAATAAATAAGTTATGTTGGGGCTGGTATCCACAAGTGGAAAGTTTTCTTCAGGAGTAGTTAGAGACATACAGCATGTGAATTCCCCATTAGCAGGGCTTTCTGGGATTCATATTGTTGTTCAGTCACTCAGTTGTGTCCAGCTCTTTGCGACCTCATGGACTGTAGCACGCCAGGCTTCCCTGTCCTTCACTATCTCCTGGAGTTGGTTCAAACTCATGTCCATTGAGTCAGTAATCCCATCCAACCATCTCATCCTCTGTCGCCCCCTTCTCCTCCTGCGCTCAATCTTTCCCAGCATCAGAGTCTTTTCCAATGAGTCAACTCTTTGCATCAGGGATTCATGTAGAGAAAATATCATTGCTCATCCTTCTACTCTACCTACTTTATCTAATCTAAAATGCTGGTTTTCTTCTAGGCACTGTTGTGGCATTTTGGAGAATTATCAATACAAAGATATCCTCCATTTGCTTTCTGTGGTCCCAGCAGAAAGAGATGTCACACTGAAATAGGATAATTTAAGAAGAGGAGTTAATAAAGTTTACAAAGGCGTAAGCAGTGTGTAGAGATATTACCAGGAAGAGTGATGTATCGCCATGCCAATGACAGTGGGGCTCTGCTATCATCAGGTGCGAGGGAAAGAAGAGGGGGCAGCTGGAGAAAATTTGAAGAAAAGGAGAGCTGTGTAGGCAGGGCACCCAGGTGACATTGTGAACTCTGATTTATGGGTACAGCTTGTCCCTGGTGACCCCAAAGAGAGGCACCCAAAGGAATAAATAATTCAGCTTCACTGTCCTTCTTCCTCACCTTCTGTCTGTGGTCTCTGTGGATTGTCCCCATCCCACACGGAACAGATGAACATCCCAGGGCTCAGAGCAGCTGGAAAAGCTGGAGAGTGTATCTGGAGAGGCACACAAGGAGATCTCCCACACATCTGGGGACTCTGCATGGGCATGCAGACTCCCTTTTTCAGTTTTTCTGCCTTATTTTGTAGGTAACAGCACTTTTCTGTCTCTTCATTATTTCTTAGAAAAACTTTTAATAGGGTTTGTTTTGTTGACTAGATATTACTGGTTAAAGAAACTCTGTAACATTTTACCAGAGGACATTCTTGAGAAGAGAGCAAATGAATTATAGGAGACCAAAGTCACTGAGTTAGAGTGAACTAGTAATTCACTAGTGGCCAAGCGACTCTTCCTGAACTCACTGGCTCAGCCTCTAAGCTGGCTGCAGAAGCCTCAACCCTCTCCCCTTGGTGTTTGGGAAGCTTTGTGAGGAGGACATTACCGTAGGCAGCTGAGTTAGGCTATGGTATGGTCAGGTCTGCTTGTGAGTGACCTGCTCGGTCCTGTACATCATTCTCTGTGTTCCCAGTGTAGGGGTGGAGTGAGGAGCATAAGTTTCAGAAACATCAAAGTGAGCTCCTCAGCAGGAATGGCTGGAGACCCTGGAGAAGATTGGTCAATATCTCTTGCTGAAGTCAGAGAAAAGGTAAGTCATTAGCCCATGAGGAAAAGAGGCAGAACTGCAAACAGCAACAGGCTCTGCCAGGAATGACTAAGCCTGGTACGAATCATGAAAGAAACTATCATGAGTCACAAGGCAGATTTTACAGCCTCGCCTGTGCACCTGCACGATCAGCAGGAACTTCTGAATATGAAAGATAATGATAAAAGCATGTGGAGGGGGCAGGACGCCCAAAGATACAATATGTTCCTCTAGTGGATATATGCAATTCTTCTTGACAGATCTACCATCTCACCTTTTAACCAATCTGATTCTCACTTCACAAAACTGCTATAATCAGTGGATACAAGAATGTGTGCTAGAGACACCTGAAAGATAACTGGGCGTATGATACAATGGAAATGTATCCATATTTGTTTTGCTCCATATACTCCTATATCTTTTATTAAAAAATTGTGTAATTAAATTTTAATTACACAATTAAGTTTTTATAATTTACATTTTAATTAAAATTTGTATAGTATTTGTGTAATTGAAAAGGAATTCTTCTATATTTCTACAAACACAGAGAATATGGTAGTTCTTAATACTGGTTATGCACCAGACTCACCTGTTCTTATGGACTCAGTGTGTGTGTTCCCTCAAATTCATATATTGAAACCCTACCTCCCCTCAATACTATTCGATGAGTAATTATAGTTAAACTGCCTTCTTTGAATCCTGGCTCTGACAGGTATTAGCTGTGCGATGTTAGGTTGGTTATCTAACTTCTCTGGGCCCCAGATTCTCTTCTGTAAAATGGGGATAATAACAGTACCTACCTCATAGGGTTGTTGTTGTCATTTAGTAAAGTGCTGAGACCAGATCCTGGCACATAATAGAGGGCTGTAGTGAGTATTTACTGTTTTATTATTTATTCCAAGTGTAGACTAGTCCAGCCTGACAGTGAAGGTCTGAGTTATAGAATGCAACTAAAGAAGCAGGCATAATTTTATTCTTTACCACAGAATTCTGTTTTAAACTATTAGCCATAAACATTTGTCTTTTATTTATTTTCATTTTTAAGTTTTTATTGGAACATAGTTGATTTACAATGTTGTGTTAGTTTCATGTGTACAGCAAAGTGAGTCAATTATACATACACATATATAAACTCATTTTTGTTTTTAGATTCTTTTCTCATATAGGCCTTTACAGAACATTGAATAGAGTTCCCTGTATTATGGAGTGGGTTCTTATTAGTTTTCTCTTTTATATATCGTTGTTGTTACTCAATTGCTAAGTCATGTCCGACTCTTTGTGACCCCATAGACTGCAGCACACCAGACTTCCCTGTCCTTCACTATCCTTTTGAGTTTGCTCAAACTCACATCCAGAGTCAGGGATACCATACAACCATCTCATCCTCTGTTGCCCACTTCTCCTGCCCTCAATCTTTCCCAGCATCAGGGTCTTTTCCAATGAGTCAGCTCTCTGCATCAGGTGGCCAAAGTATTGGAGCTTCAGCTTTAGCATCAGTCCTTCCAGTGAATATTCAAGGTTTATTTCCTTTAGGATTGATTGGTTTGATCTCTTTGCTGTCCAAGGGACTCTTAAGAGTCTTCTCCAGCACCAAAGTTTGAAAGCATCAATTCTTTGGCACTTAGCCTTCTTTATGGTCCAATTCTCACATCCATACATGAGTACTGGAAAAACCATAGCTTTGACTTTTATGGACCTTTGTTGGCAAAGTGATGTCTCTGCTTTTTAATGTGCTGTCTAGCTTTTCTTCTAGGGAGCAAGTGTCTTTTAATTTTATATGTGTATATGTCAGTCCCAATCTTCCATCTCCCAATTTATCCCTCCCCCCTCATCCTCTGGTAATAACCGTAAGTTTGTTTCCCACATCCATGACTCTACTCCTGTTTTGTAAATAAATTCACTTAGCAGGGGCCATGCTTATCTTCTCTGTATTGTTCCAGTTTTAGTACATGTGCTGCTGAAGCAAACACCTTTATTTTCTATTAGTAAGTTCCTTGTTTCTACCTGCATCCCAACTCTGGCTGGGGTATAGAAAAATCACGAGGGATGCTACAGAACCTCAGAGCCATTAGGAATGAGGGCTTGTTACATTACATCCAGAAGGGTAATGGTGGGCACTGGATGGTCAAAGACTTCATGGGGAAGGTTGAATTTATATTGAGACTTAAAAAGATGAGTAGCATTATGATATATAGGGATGGGTATTTTATTTAGAGAAAGTGAGAAATCCTGGGGCAGAGTAAAAAGATCCAATGAGAAGGGGGGTGTTGCTAAGTCAGTTTAGAAATGTTTTGGGTCACAGTTTCAGATGGTAAAGTTCTAAGCAGGAGGTTAGTGCATCTTCAACTTGGTGATGGGCTTGTAATGCTTATATAAGTAAAGACTGAATAATTTTTGAAATGGATTAGATAAGCCACTAAGCAGAATGATTAACTTTAACCCAGAACTGTTTTAGCACCAGAAGGACGTAGGTTGAGAGGGCATTGGTTGAACAAGTTTCTCCCACATTGTATTGAGCAAAGAATAACTTTCAAAATCTCCTCTTCTCTTGTTATATTAAACAGAATGACATTTATGCCTTAATAGGTATGTGCGGAAAAACCTGGGTTGTAAGTTTGATCTTTAGTTGGAGCAGATTTTACTAGTCTCTTATTTCTCAGGATTTCAGGGCAAGACCTATATAGCTAGAAAAAAGGAGCAGAAAATAGCTGAAGGGATTGATGAGAAAAAATTGATGGGACTGTGGAGTGGAGGCAGTATGGTATAGCAAGTTATGTGGAAAAACATGTTAGCTTCGGAATCGAGATCCACAAGCTTCACATTTCATCAGCATATGATCTTGGGTAGTTCCTTAACCTTTCTGAACCCCAGTTTCTTCTAATGACCTGTGAGTGGGGAACTAACAGGTGCCTGCCCATGGTTGTGCACACCAAATCCCACACGCCTCCTGGGGATGCAACGCCCATCCTGGTTTAATGGGCACCCAGCAGGGATAACAGGGCTTCCCTGGTGGCTCAGTGGTAAAGAATCCACCTGCAATGCAGGAGATGCAGGTTTGGTCCCTGGGTCAGGAAGACCCCTTGGAGAAGGAAATGGCAATCCACTCCAGTATTCTTGCCTGAAATCTCATGGACAGAAGAGCCTGGTGGGCTACGGTCCATGGGGTCACAAAGAGCTGGACATGACTTAACGACTGAACAGCAAGCCGGGATAATACCAGCAAAACAGAGTTGTGGTGAGGCCTCATCCTAATGGAGCAATCTAATCATCATATTCTTAAAATCTCAAATTGCTTTCCATTTCCTATTAAAAAGATTTCAAACTCATATACTGGAACAGTATCCGAAGTTAAACAAAAACTATTTTCTAGGAATTCCCCTCCACTTTGCTCCTTTTCAAAGAACACCTTTCTTCAGTTTAACAAAGTCACTTATCACTACATTCTTTTCTATTTCTGTACCTTTCTCCTGCATTAGCAGGCAGATTCTTTACCACTGTGCCACCTGGGAATCCCTGTACCTGTCTTTATACCATTTTCATGTCCCTAATTCCCTGCTTTTCTGTGTTGACTTATTCCCCAAATTTACTGATTCTTTAAAGCTCAATCTAAAGTCTACCCATTCATTGACGTTTTCCCTGATTCTTTCTCAGCTGGACGCCATTTCTTTCTCTGAATTGCCTGACATTGTCCCTGCATCTGCCACTACCTGAGTCTTCTGCCTTGAACCACTGTTTTTACTCATGTGTCTTATCACCCTTGCCAGGTTGGGAGCAGGGTGAGAAGATTCACACAAGTCATCCTTGTGTTCCGAGATCATGGAGCCAGAGTCTTGCCTTTAGTAGGTGTGCTGGATTATTTGGACTCATTTTGGCATCACTGCCACCTTCCTAAGGTCTCCATTGCAAGAGAAGTTGAGAACTGTGTTTCCCAGAATCCGACTGAGATGGGAGACACCACCACAAAGCTTAGGAGAAAAGGAAGCCGTTATTTTCTGGAGGCAACTACAGGCAGATGATTGAGCATATGAGAGGTTTTAATCAGCTTCCGGTGAGCTTTCTGAGAATCACCTGCATCACTCCTGCAGCCTGAGGGGTCGGAAGGAAACTTCCAGAGGTTCTTGGTACTCAGAGAGTCTTTGGTGCAAGCCTCTTGAGAACCTTGTGATACTACAGGCCGAGATCGTCACTGACAGCTTCCCTGGTGGCTCACATGGTAAAGAGTCTGCCTGTAATGCAGGAGACCCAGGTTTGATTCCTGGGTCGGGCAGATCTCCTGGAGAAGGAAATGGCAACCCGCTCCAGTGTTCTTGCCTGGAGAATCCCATGGACAGAAGAGCCTGTCGAGCACTAGCCCATGGGGTTGCAAAGAATCAATTCAGTTCAGTTCAGTCGCTCAGTCATGTCCGACTCTTTCCGACCCCACGAATTGCAGCACGCCAGGCCTCTCTGTCCATCACCAACTCCCGGAGTCTACCCAAACCCATGTCCATCGAGTCGGTGATGCCATCCACCCATCTCATCCTCTGTCGTCCCCTTCTCCTCCCGCCCCCAATCCTACCCAGCATCAGGGTCTTTTCCAATGAGTCAACCCTTCGCATGAGGTGGCCAAAGTATTGGAGTTTCAGCTTCAACATCAGACCTTCCAATGAACACCCAGGACTGATCTCTTTTAGGATGGATTGATTGGATCTCCTTGCAGTCCAAGGGACTCTCAAGAGTCTCTCCAACACCACAGTTCAAAAGCATCAATTCTTCGGTGCTCAGCTTTCTTCACCGTCCAACTCTCACATCCATACATGACCACTGGAAAAACCATAGCCTTGACTAGACGGACTTTTGTTGGCAAAGTAATGTCTCTGCTTTTAAACATGCTATCTAGGTTGGCCATAACCTTCCTTCCAAGGAGTAAGCGTCTTTTAATTTCATGGCTGCGATCACCATCTGCAGTGATTCTGGAGCCCAAAAAAATAAAGTCTGACACTGTTTCCACTGTTTCCCCATCTATTTCCCATGAAGTGATGGGACCAGATGCCATGATCTTAGTTTTCTGAACGTTGAGCTTTAAGCCAACTTTTTCACTCTCTTCTTTCACTTTCATCAAGAGGCTCTTGAGTTCTTCTTCACTTTCTGCCATAAGGGTGGTGTCATCTGCATATCTGAGGTTATTGATATTTCTCCCGGCAATCTTGATTCCAGCTTGTGTTTCTTCCAGCCCAGTGTTTCTCATGATGTACTCTGCATATAAGTTAAATAAGCAGGGTGACAATATACAGCCTTGACGTACTCCTTTTCCTATTTGGAACCAGTCTGTTGTTTCATGTCCAGTTCTAACTGTTGCTTCCTGACCTGCATACAGGTTTCTCAAGAGACAGGTCAGATGGTCTGGTATTCCCATCTCTTTCAGAATTTTCCACAATTTATTGTGATCCACACAGTCAAAGGCTTTGGCATAGTCAATAAAGCAGAGGTAGATGTTTTTCTGGAACTCTCTTGCTTTTTCGATGATCCAGCGGATATTGGAAATTTGATCTCTGGTTCCTCTGCCTTTTCTAAAACCAGCTTGAACATCTGGAGGTTCACAGTTCACGTATTGCTGAAGCCTGGCTTGGAGAATTTTGAGCATTACTTTACTAGCATGTGAGATGAGTGTAATTGTGTGGTAGTTTGAGCATTCTTTGGCATTGCCTTTCTTTGGGATTGGAACGGAGACTGACCTCTTCCAGTCCTGTGGCCACTGCTGAGTTTTCCAAATTTGCTGGCATATCGAGTGCAGCACTTTCACAGCATCACCTTTGAGGATTTGAAATAGCTCAACTGGAATTCCATCACCTCCACTAGCTTTGTTCGTAGTGATGCTTTCTAATGCCCACTTGACTTCCCATTCCAGGATGTCTGGCTCTAGGTGAGTGATCACACCATCGTGATTATCTGGGTCATGAAGATCTTTTTTGTACAGTTCTTCTGTGTATTCTTGCCACCTCTTCTTAAAGAATCAGACGTGACTGAATGACTAACACGTCACTTCTAATTCCCTGCATTGAAAATATTCATACTTGGAATATATTGAGTGACACCTATTTTCATACCCAAATGTTGACGTGTTTAATATTTACAGAATAAATGAAAACCAGTTCTATTCGTTGAAAAGTCAGTAAATATTCCACTTACGTTCATTATTCAAGGGAAAAGAAACTGACATCCATTGTGAGTTAATTACATGGCAGACAATTTCCTGGGTGTAATTTACTACCTCACAATAATTCTGAGAGACCAGTATCATTGTCCACATTTTATATGAGGATGTGGCAAGAAGAGGGTCAAACAGATATTCTGATTCACAAGCTAATAATTTTCCACACTATGATGTGGCTTTTTTGTGTGTCAACTTAGTGTATGCCTTTTTGGATAATCACAAGCAGCTTCAAAAACCATTTTAAACCCCAATATCAGCCAAGTTTTTCAGAGCAGTTTTACCTGCTCAGAGCAATAAATCTTAAGTTTCTTCTAAATTATACCACTGAAGAGGCTACCTATAACTAATGGATTTGATTTAAATATTTGAGTCAAGTTTCTTCAGTTATTTAGACACTTGTATGCTCATATATTGCTGAGAATTAGTGCTTTTACACAAGGTAAAATAACAAAGATAAAATTGTTTTAAATATCTGATATTTGAGGTGAGGTTGGTTTATATATTCAAACTAGAAGGACACTGTACAATAAAAGACCCAGCAATATAATTTATCAGTTACAGTTTAATTACCCACCAATATCCATTGAGCTCCTTTGGAGCTTAATAACTACTACTTCTTGACCTTTACAGGAATGCTGAAGACTTTGAACTGAAATACAATCACCTGGAACACTTTTTAATGATTTATTGTTCATTGCAAATTATTTGGAAAATTTTATATTATGCAATGTTACATGTGCTTATAAACATTATGAAAGTGAAGTCGCTCAATCATGTCTGACTCTTTGCGACCCCGTGGACTGTAGCCTGCCAGGCTCCTCCATCCATGGGATTCTCCGGGCAAGAATACTAGAGTGGATTGCCATTTCCTTCTCCAGGGGATCTTCCCAAACCAGGGATCGAACCCGGGTCTCCTGCATTGCAGGCAGATGCTTTACCCTCTGAGCCACCAGGAAAGGTCATAAATAGTTTTCTACATTTAATAATAATGTTTAAGTGCTTAAATCATGAACAGATGAAATTATCAAAATTACAATGGTAGAAGAAGAATAGTAATACAATGAATTTCATAAAAATCTTATTCAAAAAGAGAATTAATGTTTATGAGTTAGCACTTAACATTTTGCTAAAATGTTGGCATTCCCACAAGGGATTATTCTTTGGCCTTGGTTATTCTCTTTGTACTAGTTTTAGATAAGTAAAGGATGCTTCCTTGAAGTAAGAAAAAAAGCTGGTAATATTTCACATGGCAAAGTCCTTATACTTGCAGATAAACAACTATGGCTCAGATTGAATACGTGATTTTTAAATTTTTAATTCTGTTAGATGTTTGCTGAGAGACAAAAAATGTAAATTTAAATTTCCAGAGAAGTGACAGGTAGTTGCTTAAAAGTCTGTCTTATTTTATTGTAATAATTCCAAATCTATTTTGAGCTTTCATTTGCTTCAATTTTTTAAAAAGTTGCTGTGCCTTAGCAGTAAATTTGGGATGAATAAAACAGGCTTATGTTTAAAAACAATATGGTTAATTAATATAACTTACCAGAAAAACACACAACCATTCTGAATTTGAATCTTCAGAAAGCAAACATATCACCTTGCCTTATCAGTTTCTTTTTGAAGAATAATGATGACATTTATAAAATAAAAAGAACACTAAATCTACATTGCACTGCACTAAAGTAAAATAGATCAAGAAATGCTCCAATCATGCTGTTCCGTTAACTGAACATTAACTTGGCCCAGAGTTTGGTGTGACATCCACTTTGAGGCTCTTTTAAATTTTTTCCCCTTGGACTGAATCCCAACTGATTGTTTTATTGACACATATAATCCAGATAATTCTAAATAAGACTGGATCCTTAAGAGACCCAAGATAACAAAATAAATATACACATTCAGGTTTATAGATGAGGCAAAGAGCATTATTTATTTAGAAAGAGAAATCTTATCCCTTTCTGGTGGAGAAAAAGAAAGATTAAATGGAAAATAAAATTAGTAGTAAAAGAAAATGTAGCCATTTATACTAGCTTGCTCATGAAAAAGAAACCTGAGCATACAGATCTGCTAGAAACACAGTGGACTCATATGGAGTAAGGTAAATATAGGAATAAAAAAGTGTATTTTTCCTCCTCTCTGCTTATAGTCAGTTTATCCTTAAAGGCCACTCTTCCAAAAGCACAAACTTTATAATATATTTGCAGGCTAGGCCCATTCACATATTACTCTTCTGTATTTTTTAAGAACAGTATGTGTTCATTACTGGGAAAAAAAAAAGGAAAAAACAAGCAGAGACAAGCAAAAGGAGAAAAACAGAAAACATCCATAATTCCATGAAAGATTATTATCTTCAATTTGGTGCACCCACTCTAACACCTGTTCTTTTCTTTAGCTTTTCATAAAAATCTTTTATTTCAGAATGCAGGTATAAATGTTCATTTTCACCATGAATATGATATCAAACATATTTTTTTGTAAAATGTTTCCATATTATCATTATGTGAAGGCCACAGAATGTTGAGAGGCAGACAGGGCAGGGTGAAGACACAGACTCTAAAAACAGACTGCCTGGCATTTTGTTGGCTCTGCTGTGTGCTAGCTGCGTGATCTTGGACAAATACTTACCTGCTTTGCAACTCAGCTTTATCATCTGTAAAATGGGGGCAATAATATTATTACATTATTAATATTTTATACTATATTACATATGTTATAAAGATTAAATTATATCTTTTGGAGTGCTTAGAACATTGTACATAATAATCCTACATCAGTTCAGTTCAGTTCAGTCACTCAGTCTTGCCTGACTCTTTGTGACCCCATGAACTGCAGCACGCCAGGCCTCTCTGTTCATCACCAACTCCCGGAGTCTACCCAAACCCATGTCCATAGAGTCAGTGATGCCATCCAACCATCTCATCCTCTGTCGTCCCCTTCTCCTCCTGCCCCCAATCCTACCCAGCATTAGGGTCTTTTCCAATGAGTCAACTCTTCGCATGAGGTGGCCAAAGTATTGGAGTTTCAGCTTCAACATCAGTCCTTCCAATGAACACCCAGGACTGATCTCTTTTAGGATGGATTGATTGGATCTCCTTGCAGTCCAAGGGACTCTCAAGAGTCTCTCCAACACCACAGTTCAAAAGCATCAATTCTTCGGTGCTCAGCTTTCTTCACCATCCAACTCTCACATCCATACATGACCACTGGAAAAACCACAGCTTTGACTAGACGGACTTTTGTTGGCAAAGTAATGTCTCTACTTTTACATATGCTATCTAGTTTGGCCATAACCTTCCTTCCAAGAAGTAAGCGTCTTTTAATTTCATGGCTACAATCACCAACAGCAGTGATTTTGGGGCTCAAAAAAATAAAGTCTGACACTGTTTCCACTGTTTCCCCATCTATTTCCCATGAAGTGATGGGACCAGATGCCATGATCTTAGTTTTCTGAACGTTGAGCTTTAAGCCAACTTTTTCACTCTCCTCTTTTACTTTCATCAAGAGGCTCTTCAGTTCTTCTTTACTTTCTGCCATAAGGGTGGTGTCATCTGCGTATCTGAGGTTATTGGTATTTCTCCTGGCAATCTTGATTCCAGCTTGTGTTTCTTCCAGCCCAGTGTTTCTCATGATGTACTCTGCATATAAGTTAAATAAGCAGGGTGACAATATACAGCCTTGACGTACTCCTTTCCCTATTTGGAACCAGTCTGTTTTTCCATGTCCAGTTCTAATCCTACATAAGTGTATATAATTTAATCAAAATCTCTTAATAAGCTTTTAAATTATTACCACTTTTCTACTAATATAGTCAATTTTGCAATGAATATTTTTTACATATGTCTTTGCACATTTGTTGTGTTTTCCTTGAGATAAGTTCCTAGAAATAGAATTGTTGTGTCAAAAGATGTGCATCTTTTTAATTCTGGCAGAAAAATTTGCAGGTAAAAATTGGCATATTGTAAAGGATATGCCAATTTTCACTCTGAGCAGTGATGAATCTAAACATGGTTGTACGTTTTGAAACCTAGCTTGCAGACTTTAGTTTTCATAAGAATCATCTGGGAGCTTATTAAAATTATTCTTAAAACTCACAGAGATTCAGTATCTCTGGGGTGAATTCTTGGAATCTGCATAAGCTTAGATAATTCTGACGCAGATAGCTGATAAATTTAGAAATACTGAATCCTCTCTTTGGCCACTCTTCTAACACTGACAACTACAACCCCATTGATGTGATAGGTTCAGCAAAGACAATTCTATAGGAACTTTCGGCCAGAAAATATCATATTTTACAAGCAAACTATTTTACATCATATTTTACTAGAAAACATATTTTTTTTCTTTATATGGCACAAAAAGTTAACCCTTTCTGCAGCTATTCTCAAATTTTCAACAGCTAAAGCAGATTTTGCTAGTTTGCCAATTTGCATATTTCCATTAATGACAAATGGTTATGTTATACCTCCAAATCTCCTACATAATTTTTCCAATGTAGATCTCATTGTTCCAAATGTCCTTTTTATTCCATGAGTCTGTCAAACTTCTCTATAGTATGCCAAAGTACAAAACAGAGCAAAACAAAACCAATTTTCCAAGTGTGACATAAAGTCTGAAGTTAGCAGTTTGGGATGGTTGGGCAAGCCTAAATGCTTGGTTTTGTGCATGTAAGCCTTTTTGGTGTGGGTGTGTACCACGATCTATATTTTCTTAAGCTACCCATCTAATTAGTCTGTTAGCTCCCCCTTCTCATAAAGGTTGGCTGCAAAAGGTTGGAAAGGAGCCACTGAGTGCCAACAACAGGACCAGCTGTTGAGAAAAACAAGGCTCCCCGAGGGGTTGTTAAAACCAGCTGAACAAAAAGGAAACTTAGGGAGAAAAAGGCCACTCATTCAAATTAATAAAACAATTTCACACCTTTAACAGCAACAGGCTTATAAATTAGTCTAGGTAGAGGTTATCTTGATTTAAAAATGGTATGGATAAATTCTAGAAGCTAGGAAGTTGTTTCTAACAATTTGCTTCTAAGCTGATCATCCTTGCCAAATGAGTAATATTTAAAGAATAATCACTATTTTAGAACAACATTTCAAAGCTTTGCTCCACCTGATGATGTGGGCTTTGTGATTTGATCTCAATCATTTTCTCAAGAGGGTCCTCTTGTCTCTTCTTCCATAAGGGCATGTTTCTCTTCACCATCCTGCTTGTGCCTTTTGACTACTGACTATACCAAACCTTTCCTTCTCCTACTCCTGAGCTCATGCTATTTCTCTCTCCTTCATCAGTCACCTTGAGCATGCCTAAGAAGATGGCTTTGAAACAATCGACTCCACTGGGGAATCAGCATTGTCAAAGGCCACATAAAATTTCTCAAGGCATACATTCAATAAGATTTTACTCAAGTCTCATGCTTCAGATTTTCCATTATAACTGACATTTTGCTTCCAGATTTTTCTCAACATTCTCTTCTCTTGATGCCAAGAATTCAAACCTGCTGGCATATTTGGTGCCCAATTAGGCCCAAAGTTTTTTCTTTTTTGTTTTAAGCAAAAGTTGTACTTAGTCATTTTAGGCACTCAGAAGTTCACATGTTCCTCACCTGCTGCTTCACACGTCACTGCCTGCCCACAAAAACGTGCATTTTTATCCATGGCACTACACTGTCATAATTCCCCTCTGACCTCTCTGATTCTACTCTTCCTTCCCAAATATAATTTGAACCATCTAGTTCTTTTTGTATCTTCATATTTACCATCAACATTACCATCCATTCGAATAATGTCAGGTGTTTGTTTAAATAATTGTCCTAGCATTGACATTTTCTGCCTTAACTTTGCTGTCAAATTCCAGTGTGGATATCCAACTGATTTCTAGACATTTCCAATCAAATGTTCCACCATGATTCTCAACCTCAACATGTTTAAAAGCAAATACTTTTTTTTTTCCCAAAAGACTACTTTTTCCTTCTGACTTTCATATTTTGATTAGAGGTATTAATTTTGCAGTTGTTCAAACTGAGACTCTGTCTTCTCTTGAATCCTCTTTGCTCACCCAGTGATGCCCCATAGTTACTAAATTTACGAATAAGGAAAGTAAGGGTTAAGGCCCCAGTGTGAAGCCATCCAGCTGTTTAGTGACAGTGTTCCTGGATAAAATCTAGGTTTCTTGATGGTAGATTTAGTATTCTTTTCATTGAATCATGTTGCCTTTATACTGAGAGAATTTACTACAAGCTTTCTAACAACAACAAAAAAATTTAGTAAGGAATATTTTCCTAAATATCAACATAATTTTAGGATGCTGAAAGAGTTAATTAAACTGACAAAATCATTGAGCATTAAATTACAAAGCTTTATATTCACTATCAGATTTACAAAGGGACGGGAAAGGAAAGATAAATTTTATCTTTAAAAAAAAAATTAGTTTTGAAAATATTCAATTTGAGTCTGAATAGACCCTGAAAGTGTGATAAGGATAATGATTCTGGTTTACGTTCTTCATGATGGACTTCATGTAATCTTCACAGCAACCTTATGTAATCTTTACAGTAAGCTCATGAGGTATATATGTATTATTATTATCCCTGTTTAATGGAAAAGGAAATGGAGGTTAGGGATATTAAGTAACTTGTACAAGATCACACGGTTAAAAGGGTTGGAATCTGAGTTATAACCCAGGTCACTTGGCCTGATCTCAAACAAGAGTATGCCTGTGTCAAATCTATTCCAGGTAGTTCTGACGCTCTCAGAAATTCTGCATTTTGTAGCATTGTTCCTATGGTTTTTAATGCCAGCACATTTTTTCAATAGCCTCCACTTTTAAATTACAGTGTCAATGTTTTTCATGGGTTGGAAGAAGCGTGAAAGTGTTGAGTGCTTCTCTCCTGGACATGTTGCAAGATACCTCAGTGAGCAGACCCTTCAAAGGCAAATGCTTTGTGCTCAAGGAGCTGCTGAAAATATCTTGTTTGTTATTCTTAGTGGAGAGACCAGTTCCCTGCTGAGATTATAGTTCAGGAAATATGTCATGAAGGGATCATGTATGTGAGGAGGGCAGCTGTGGACACTTGTAAAGCTCCTTTTCCCTTAGTTTATTCTATACTCAGTTCATATACACCCATTAGCCCAGGTGAGTCCTTGTTCTTGAGCAATGGTACCAGCTGCCAGATCTGATAGCTAGTTTGTCTTCCCATTTCTTTCTCACTTTCAGCAGCTCATTCAGTTTCTTCCCAATGGATTTCTGTCCCCATCTCACAATCACTAACCTATTGATAAAGAGGTTCTGTCTAAAGCATTTCTCATCTTCCAGTCCATTAAGGGATCTGAAACTTTTGTAAACTCTGTAAATTACCATTATAGTCCATATAAATAAATAAATGTATATCAGTGTGTGTATATATTTTTAAGTGACTGTGAAAGGCATCGCAGTATAAGAGGATGACAGGCTGAAGTAATGAATTCTCTCACCTGGGTTCTATTTCATCTGATAATCATTCATTTACTCTGGTCCTCTGTTCTCTTATTTATAAAAAGAGGGTTGACCAGATCTCTATAGCTCATTCTATATGAGGAAATTTCTAATGTTATTTATAGTAATGATAATAGTACCTAACACTGAAGCATTTTAGCCTTTCCAAGTGAGTCCAAAAGAATGTACTAAGTGTATCTTCTTCACTATCTCATTTAATCTTCATGGGAATCTCACATGATAGGAATTAATATTAATGTTGTCCCATTTTTTAATTTGGGAAAATGAGGCCTAGAGCAGTTAAATAACTTGCCTAATGTCACTCACTAGTAAGTGGTTTCCATTAATATTGAGGCTATTTACAGTTTTCCAGGTTTTGTCTTCTCTAGGCACTAGTCAAATTTTGTTTCCCCAGCCACCTTGCCTCCCTTGAAGTTAAGAATGGTGCATAAATTGCTGTGGCTGGTGAAATGTGAACTCAAATGCTATATGTCAATTCTGAACGGAAGTTTGAGGAGTCAATGTGAAGTTTGCCATGGTTCTTTTTCTACCTGCCACTGACGTTTCAGATATAGATATCAGCTGTCAACTTGGGTCCTGGAATAGGAACAATGCAGAGCAGAGACCCCAGCCAATCAGCAAAAGGCATTTAGTGTGAGCAAAAAATCAATCTTTGTGTCTGTTGGATTTGTTTATCATAGCAGCCTAACTGGCCCATTCTGACACAGTGCTGAAAGCATGACTTTTTGACAATGGGGCTCACTGATCCTAAAACCCACAACCACTGTGGTGGGCTGCAGTACATGGGGTCGCTAAGAGTTGGACATGACTGAGCGACTTCACTTTCACTTTTCACTTTCAAGCATTGGAGAAGGAAATGGCAACCTACTCCAGTGTTCTTGCCTGGAGAATCCCAGGGACGGCGGAGCCTGGTGGGCTGCCGTCTATGGGGTCACACAGAGTCGGACATGACTGAAGCGACTTAGCAGCAGCAAAATTCATATGGCGAAGACTTAACCCCTGAAAACTTGGCATGTGACCGTATTAAGAGACAGGGCCTCTTAAATGGTACTGAGTGTCAAATGAGGCCATTAGGATGGGCCCTGATCCAATATAACAGATGTACTTATAGGAAGAGGAAATTCGGGCATACAGAGAGACCTCAGTGTTGTTGGCACACAGAAGAAAGATCATGTGACGACACAGTGAAAAGACAGCCATCCACAAGCCAAGGAAAGAAGTCTCAGGAGAATCCAACCCTGCCAATGCCTTGATCTTGAACTTCTATCCTCTGAAACTGAGAGAAAATAGATTGCTGTTATTTAAACCGCCCAACCTGTGGTGTTTTGCTATTGAAGCCTGAGCAAACTAATGCAACCGCTCTGCTCCATTTCGTCCTAAAAAGATAGCACTTACTAATTACCAAGTCATCGAGATCCTAAGAAGAAAATATCTTAACTACACATCTCAAATTTAATTCACACTGCAACCTAGAGATTCTTCCATACAGTTTTCATTAAAATAAAAAACTATTTATCTAGAAGCTATATAAAGTACTGCTAACTTTATCTATTACAAATAGCTGTGAAAAGAAGAGAAGCTAAAGGCAAAGGAGAAAAGGAAAGATATACCCATCTGAATGCAGAGTTCCAAAGAATAGCAAGGAGAGATAAGAAAGCCTTCCTCAGTGATCAGTGCAAAGAATAGAGGAAAACAATAGAGTGGGAAAGACTAGAGATTTCTTCAAGAAAATTAGAGATACCAAGGGAACATGTCATGCAAAGATGGGCTCAAAAAGGACAGAAATGGTATGGACCTAACAGAAGCAGAAGATATTAAGAAGAGGTGGCAAGAATACACAGAAGAACTGTACAAAAAAGATCTTCATGACCCAGATAATCATGGTAGTGTGACTGCTTACCTAGAGCCAGATCCTGGAATGTGAAGTCTAGTGGGCCTTAGGAAGCATCACTATGAACAAAGCTAGTGGAGGTAATGGAATTCCAGTTGAGCTATTTCAAATGCTAGAAGATGATGGTGTGAAAGTGCTGCACTCAATATGCCAGCAAATTTGGAAAACTCAGCAGTGGCCACAGGACTGGAAAAGATCAGTTTTCATTCCAATCCCAAAGAACGGCAATGCCAAAGAATGCTCAAACTACCACACAATTGCACTCATCTCACATGTTAGTAAATTAATGTTCAAAATTCTCCAAGCCAGGCTTCAGCATTACATGAACCGTGAACTTCCAAATGTTCAAACTTGTTTCAGAAAAGGCAGAGAAACCAGAGATCAAATTGCCAATGTTTGCTGGTTCATCGAAAAAGCAAGAGAGTTCCAGAAAAACATCTATTTCTGCTTTATTGACTATGCCAAAGCCTTTGACTGTGTGGATCACAATCAACTGTGGAAACTTCTGAAAGAGATGGAAATACCAGACCACCTGACCTGCCTCTTGAGAAATCTGTATGCAGGTCAGGAAGCAACGGTTAGAACTGTACATGGAACAACAGACTGGTTCCAAATAGGAAAAGGAGTACGTCAAGGCTGTATATTGTCACCCTGCTTATTTAACTTATATGTAGAGTACATCATGAGAAACACTGGGCTGGATGAAGCCCAAGCTGGAAGCAAGATTGCCGGGAGAAATATCAACAACCTTAGATATGCAGGTGATACCACTCTTGTGGCAGAAAATGAAGAGCAACTAAAGAACCTCTTGATGAGGGTGAAAGAGAAGAGTGAAAAAACTGGCTTGAAAGACGAAGATCATGGCATCCAGTCCCATCACTTCATGGCAAATAGAAGGGGAGAAAGTGGAAGTAATGATGGATTTTATTTTCTTGGGCTGCAAACTGCTGTGAATGGTGACTGCAGCCATGAAATTATTATTTTTTTTTAATATAAATTTATTTATTTTAATTGGAGGCTAATTACTTTACAGTATTGTACTGGTTTTGCCATACATTGACATGAATCCACCACAGGTGTACATGTGTTCCTCATCCTGAGCCCTCCTCCCACCTCCCTCCCCATCCCATCCCTCTAGGTCATCCCAGTACACCAGCCCCGAGCACCCTGTCTCATGCATCGAACCTGGACTGGCGATTCGTTTCACATATGATAATATACATGTTTCAATACCATTCTCCCAAATCATCCCACCCTCACCCTCTCCCACAGAGTCCAAAAGACTGTTCTATACATCTGTGTCTCTTTTGCTGTCTCACGTATAGGGTTATCGTTACCATCTTTCTAAATTTCATATATATGCGTTAGTATACTGTATTGGCAGAGAAGGCAATGGCACCCCACTCCAGTACTCTTGTCTGGAAAATCCCATGGACGGAGGAGCCTGGTGGGCTGCAGTCCATGGGGTCGCTAGGAGTTGGACACGACTGAGCGACTTGACTTTCACTTTTCACTTTCATGCACTGGAGAAGGAAATGGCAACCCACTCCAGTATTCTTGCCTGGAGAATCCCAGGGACAGGGGAGCCTGGTGGGCTTCCATCTATGGGGTCGCACAGAGTCAGACACGACTGAAGCAACTTAGCAGCAGCAGCAGCAGCATACTGTTTTGGTGTTTTTCTTTCTGGCTTACTTCACTCTGTATAATAGGCTCCAGTTTCATCCACCTCATTAGAACTAATTCAAATGTATTCTTTTTAATGGCTGAGTAATATTCCACTGTGTATATGTACTACAGCTTTCTTATCCATTCATCTGCTGATGGACATCTAGGTTGCTTCCATGTCCTGGCTATTATAAACAGTGTGCAGCCATGAAATTAAAAGATGCTTGCTCCTTGAAAGGAAAGCTATGACAAACCTAAACAGTGTATTCAAAAGCAGAAACATCACTTTGCTGACAAAAGTTCATATAGTCAAAGCTATGTTTTTTCCAGTAGTCATGTACTGGTGTGAGAGTTGGGCCGTAAAGATGGCTGAATGCCAAAGAATTGATGCTTTTGAATTATGGTGCTGCAGAAGACTCTTCAGAGTCCCTTAGACTACAAAGAGATCAAACCAGTCAACCCTAAAGGAAATCAGTGATGAATATTAATTGGAAAGGACTATGCTGAAGCTGAAGCTCCAATACTTTGGCCACCTGATGTAAAGAGCCGACTCATTGGAAAAGACCCTGATGCTGGAAAGATTTAAGGAGGGAGGAGAAGGGGACAACAGAGGATTGCATCTGTTATATAGCATCACTGACTCAGTGGACATGAACTTGAGCAAACTCCGGGAGATGCTGAAGAACAGAGGAGCTTGGCATGCTGCAATCCACTGGTTTGCAAAGAGTCAGACATGACTTAGGAACTGAACAGTGACAAATAATCTAATCACACAAGCCCTTTAAAAGCAGAAGAAGTCAGAAAGGTTGTGAGCATGAGAAGGATTTGATGTGCCATTGCAGGCTCTGAGATGGAGGAACTGGCAAGTCACTGAGGGAGGCCTCTAGAAGCTGAGAGCAATCAGGATGACAACAGGCAAAAAAAAAAGGTAATTCAGTCCAGAAAGAAACCAAATTCTGCCAGCAACCTCAATGAGCCCAGAAGCAGATTCTCTCCTAGAACTTCTAAATATAAGAGCTGAGCCCAAACAACACTTTGATCTTGGCCTTTGATTCCTTGAGCAACAGAACTCAGTTGAGACTTCCATCCAGATTTCTAACTTAGGATATAATAAATGGATTTTGTCTTAAGCTACTGCTTTGGGTTAATCATGATGCAGCCATCGAAAGAGAATACACCATAGCTAGCAAATACTGAGTGCTTTTTTCAACAGTCACTATTCTTAAGTGTTTTACATTAAAAAAAAAAGATCACAGTATTACTATGGAACTGTTGTTGTCTTAAGGCAAAAAAATAAATTCACAGTGTGAAATGATGTGACACATGAAGAACAAAGCAATGCAACAGACAGAAAATAAGCAGAACATCCTATTCAAGAGAAAGCAGAACCATGAGACAGATAGAATGGGAATTTTAAATAAGTATAATTTAATAAGTATAACATAATTTTAAATAAATATAAAGGTAAGTTAGAATCTTGGAAACATAAAACAGGAACAGGTAATTATACCGTAAAAATATTCAGTATAAAAATATATAATTGTTGAAATAAAAACATAGTAATGGCAAGAAACATCATACCTGCTGATCCAGTAGAAGACTTGGGCACCACTACGCAGTCCTCTGTAAGAGTGAATTGTCAAATGCATTGCCAAAACTTTTCAGAAGCTTTTGAAAGGCTAGAAAAGAGACCAGAGGGACTTTCCTTGTGGCCCAGTGGCTAAGATTCTGCACTCTTTATGCCGAGGGCCCAAGTTTCATCCCTGGTTGGGGAGCTAGATTCCACATGCTGCATCTAAGAGTTCACATGCCGCAAATAAGAGCCTTCAGACCACAGTGAAGATCAAAGATACCGCATGCCTCAACTGAGACCTAGCCCAGCCAAATAAATAAACAAAAAGAGATGAGAAAAAATATCTTTAGTGAAGTACAATCTAAATTTTCTTGCCAAATAATTTCTTGAGAATAGAGATTCCTAAAATAGGAATTAGGAAGCATTATATCTAATGTAGTCCCCTTCCCCAAAGCAACCAAATATTCTGCTATTATTATTGAGAATAAATAAGCCCATAAGTTTTGTGGGAAAAATTCCCAGCAAAACTTTCATCTTAGCCTTGATCACAAACATGGCTGATTTGTATCTCAGTGTGTTAGTCGCTCAGTCGTGCCCGACTCTTTGCGACCCCATGGACTGCAACCCACCAGGCTCCTCTGTCCATGGGATTTTCCAGGCAAAGACACTGTAGTGGGTTCTCATGCCCTTCTCCAGATTTGTATCTCAGTTACTATGTAAATTGTGATTGCCACACCTCAGAAAAGATACAGTGGATCCAGTAAAGTGAAAGAAGAGCAAATAAAAGAATCCATCAGGTTTAAGGAACAACCAAACAGTCTAGTAAGTTTGCTGCTAAGTCGCTTCAGTCGTGTCCGACTCTGTGCGACCCCATAGATGGAAGCCCACCAGGCTCCCCCATCCCTGGAATTCTCCAGGCAAGAACACTTTAGGGCCATTCATTCTCAAGTGTCAAGCCTTGGCCAGTTTAAGCCTCTGCCTTCTTCCTCCCCACACAGCTCCTATACTAGGACTAGCCCTGAGGGTGAACAGCCAATAATCCAATATCCCTGAAATTTCTCATCTGATTTTCCTCCAGCTGAAGGAAAGCCCAGCCAAGCTCCAGGGGATAGTGTGCTTAGTGACCTGTCCATGGCCACAGTGACCTGGAAGCCAGAGAGTAGAGTGCAGACATATGATCAAAGTCAAAACCAGGAGCTCATTACAGAACAGGATAGCTCAAGTGAAGGAAGCCAAGGTATCAAATTAAAGTAATTAGTAAATCAAGTAGGAGGTAGTCTGGAGGGTTTCCACCAATCAAGCGTGTATTTGTGGAGCCTTTTCCATAGACTGATGAGGCATTTAGAGGATGAATGAGTGGTACTTGAAGTTTTGCCCCAGAACCACAGCTAAGAAGTTTTGACTTTACTACCTTTGATAAATTTTTCTGAAATTGACTCTCAACCTACCTACAGAGGCAGGGTACCTCGTGCTCTCAGATTTCCCATCATGATGCTCTACCAGTTTCATTTGGAAGCTGAAGCCTTTTCCCATACATTTGGGTCAGAATGCTTTCTTTGCCAGTTCCCATCTGGGGGTGGTGGGTGGGCTCTATCTTGCTTGACTGTCACTGGGTCACCTCAATCTGTTGCAGTTGACTGGAATGTGCCAAAGACAAGAAATGTGATGGGAACATGCAAGGGTGGGATATGACATCATTACATTCTACAAATCACAAAAACTGTGAATTAGAGGCATAGTGTGTCACATTCTTTTTTTTTATTATTAATTTATTTATTTTAGTTGGAGGCTAATTATTTTACAATATTGTAGTGGTTTTTGCCATACATTGATATGAATCAGCCATGGGTTTACATGTGTTCCCCATCCTGAACCCCCCTCCCAGTTTGTCACATTCTGAATAAAGACAGACACTCTTGGAATCTCAAAAGTGGTCATTTAGATCAACTAAAATACTGTTTTTGCATAAGGTAATTATGTAAGAATTACTGGTAGAGATTTTATGAGTCAGTGGTAATGGCTCAATATTAAAAGAAATTTATGGCAGACCTGAGAAAATCCATGTATGAAATCTGCATAATAGATTAGTAAAAGAAATTAAGGTTTATTCTTGGTAATATGTGAGGTTAATGTACTGAAGGACAACTGTATATGGACTTTTGTTGACTTTGTAGGGGAAGTGGCATCTTAGCACCTATTTGACCTTCCTAAGAGCACCCTTATTTCTTTTTGGGGGAAATTACTTCTCCCAGGGATAAGCAGTCTTGGTACTACTGTAATCAGGATCTCTGCCTTCCGCTAGCCAAGGAGCAGGTAATTCCAGCTGGACCTATAGGAATCTCTCTTGAGACTTTGAGTTATTAGCAACCTGAATTATGACGATGACAACAACAACTTTTGGAGCTTTTCATTCTAAAGTAGAACCCAGAGTATGTCCTGCTGTCTAGATAGCTGGGGAATATTTGAAGTCTTATCTTGGTTCTGTGGTCCCACCTAGCTGTGTAACTTTCTATCCACTCTGTGAGCTATCCACCATAAAAATCTTATTCACTCTTGTTAATTACAACACCAGAATCTCAGGTGATAAGCCTTCTGCAAAGTACCGTAGGGCAACCTTTCTGTCAGAGCATGGCTATAGGAATCATTAAGTTAGGAATCAAACAAACTTGAGGACTGCTTGTTCTGCCACTGACTTTTTGTGATTCTGAAAAACTTGCTTAGCCTTATGGAGCCTTAACACCCTTACCTGTAGAATGAGGAATAAAATCTTCCTTCTAGGTTGTTATTGGAATTGGGTTAGTATTTCTGTGAAAATTTCTGGTATAGGAAACTTTCTGGCGTAGTTCCTATCTTCTGGCATAGGCACATAGGAAGAAGACCTGTGAATTTCCCTGTCAAAGTGGTCCATTTCTAATGAAAGATTCAACACTGGTGATTTGGCCAGTGATGACAGGATGGAGTGTTTGGCAATTATTTAATGTCATAGATTCTGTAAAGAAAGTTATACTTAATAATCAGAATACCCACTCCCCCTTATTACTCTGCTAGACAAAGATCAGAATTAGTGATTCATGGATCTTTTAATTCTGGCAATATTTCTTCTTTGTTGGCAATAAAAATGGCACAGAATTTCCCAAATGAATATTTACAAAGTAAGTTGCTCTGGAGTTATATCATGTTTGCATACTTATTACTTCAGTTCTTGGCAGATTTAAAGTGCATCTCTCTTTACAATAAAATAAAAATCATTTGCTGCTTTACACAAATGTTACTTTCAGTCTGAAATAAAGAAAAGACAGTACCAGTTCAATGAAAAGAGAAATTTTCTTCTGGGAAATAACAGCAGACAGAATTGGCTTTTTCCAGAAATAACTAGAACCATGACTGAAGGTCTCTGTTTTCTGCATCTCCAATGCCTTGTGTTAGTTAATATGCTGGGACGGCTTCAAGTCCTACATGAATTCTTGACAGAATCCAGGAAAGCAAGAAAGCCACTTGACATACTGTCCTGTAACTAAAGATTTTAAAATCTTGTGATGATGTAACAGGAAATTTCTAAAATGAAATAGCAATAAAAGAAAAAATATCCTATAATACACTCCCCTCTGTGCTAGAGCATTTGGAGCTGTGGGTCTAAGGAGGCCAGTTGTCACAGCCCCACCTGTACTCCCCCCACCCATCAAGGAGGAGGAGGGAGCACTGTGCAAAATAGTAGTCTTGTTTGTCTACGACCAGCCTAGGTTGAATGAGCACATTTGCTTATGGAAATCTGTGTAAACTGAATAGTCTGTGGGATATTTCCAACAGAGAAAAATGGTGGAACAACCACTACCTTAAGGAAGCATTTTTCAAAGTGTCATGTGGGATCATTCTTCAACAAAATCATCCTGAGATTGTAAAACAGTGTGTATCTAGGATTTATCCTTGATAGATCAAGGTATCAGAATCTCTGTGAGTGAGACCTTAGAAGACTCTTTAGTTCAACCGATGTTTAAGAAACACATACCCATTTCTTAGCTGTGTTTCTGATCTGTGGGGTACAGACACACAACGGTCTATTACTCAGCCATATAAAAGAACAAAAAAATGCCGTTTACAGCAACATGAATGAACCTAGAGACTGTCATACTGAGTGAAGTGAGTCAGACACAGAAAGACAAGTATCATATGATATCTCTTATATAAGGAATCTTTTTAAAAGGAGTACAAGTGAACTTGTTTCTAAAAAAAGAAGTAGAGTCACAAATGTAGAAGAAAAACGTATGCTTACGAAGGGATAAGGAGGGGAGGGATAGATTGGGAGACTGGGATTGATATATACATACTTTGTTGTTGTTCAGTTGCTAAGTCATGTCCGACTCTTTGTGACTCCTTGGACCGTCGTCCACTACCTCCTGGAGTGAGTTGAGTTGAGTGTTAGTTGCTCAGTTGTGTCCAACTCTTTGTGAATCCACAAACTGTAGCCCGCCAGGCTCCTCTGTTTATGTAATTCTCCAGGAAAGAATACTGGAGTAGGTCGTCATTCCCTTCTCCTGAGGATCTTCCCAACCTAGGGATCGAACCCAGGTCTCCTGCATTACAGGCAGATTCTTTACCAACTGAGCTACAGGGAAGTCCCAGAGTTTGCTCAAATTCATGTCCATTGATTTGGTGATGTCATCCAACCATCTTATTCTCTATCACCCTCTTTTCTTCCTGCCTTCAATCTTTCCCAGCATCAGGGTCTTTTCCAACGAGTCAGCTCTTTGCATCAAGTGGCCAAAGTATTGCAGCTTCAGCTTCAGCATCAGTCCTTCCAACGAGTATTCATGGCTGATTTCCTTTAGCATTGACTAGTTTGATCTCCTTGCAGTTCCAGGGACTCTCAAGAGTCTTCTCCAATACCACAGTTCAAAAGCATCAATTCTTTGGCATTCAGCCATCTTTATGGTCCAACTCTCACATCCATACATGACTACTGGAAAAACCATAGCTTAACTATATGGACCTTTGTTAGCAAAGTTATGTCTTTACTTTTGAATATGCTATCTAGGTTTATCATAGCTTTCCTTCCAAAGAGCATCTTTCATGGCTGCAGTCACCATCTGCAGTGGTTTTGGAACCAAAGAAAATAAAAACGATCACTACTTCCACTTTTCCCCCTTTTATTTGCCATGAAGTGTATGGATATGCATACCGTGCTCTGCTTAGTCGCTCAGTCACACCTGACTCTTTGCGACCCCGTGGACTGTAGCCCACCAGGCTCTTCTGTCCATGGGGATTCTCCAGGCAAGAATACTGGAGTGGATTGCCATGCCTTCCTCCAGGGGATCTTCCCAACCCAGGGATCAAACCCAGGTCTCTTGCATTACAGGCAGATTAATAAGGACCTGCTGTATAGCATAGGGAACTCTACTCAGTACTCTGTAATGGCCTATATGGGAAAAGAATTAGAAATCTTAATTATGTTGAATTGGTTCATAATGCTTTTCAGGTCTACTGTATTCTTCTACTTCTCTGTACATTCATTCTATTAATTTCTGAGAGCTTGATATTGAAACTTCAACTGAAAATCTTAATTTTTCTCCACTAAAATAAACAATTGTAATATATAGTAGAACTATATGTAGCTTTTGTTGTGTATTTTCCAAGTCTCCTGAAAATGTGTTCTCATATTTTCATAATTTAAAAAATAAAAAAGAAAGATAAAAAAGAATCTGAGAGTAGAAATATATATATATATATATATATATATACATATATAACTGATTCACTTTGCTGTACACCTGAAAATCAACTATATCTTAATACAAATTAAAAAGAAAATTTTAATGTTTAAAAAAAAAATCCATGCCTCTCCAAAAGTCAACATTTCAGTAACAAACAAAACTGAAATTTGAAATGACTAATTTTAAGTCAAGAGTAGCTTTTTAAGAATTTTGTTGTTTTGCTTCACTTTAATAATATCATTGCTGGTTAACCATGAAGAAGGTTCCCAAATTAACTTTGAATATAAGAAAAAAGACTAATACATTTTACAATTATGACAATAAAAGAAAAGAAAGAAACACTGACCCAGAAGCCTCAGAAATCTAATTCTTGCCCCACCTGATTTACCTTTGAATTAAGAGAAAATAACTATACATTCAGTTTTATGAGAGCTAAAACAAGAGAGAAAGAATTCTGATGGATAGGAAATGTAAGAGAGATTTTATTAATGGCACAAAATGTTATGTTTTGCCCCAATACCATATCTCTCTAACCTGAGCAATCATTAACTGGCCACTAGAATCCAGCACAGACATTTCCACCCCCATCCCACCAAACATTATTGGTCAGCACAGTGATTTTTAAAAGTGGAGTTATTAATCAACAATTTAAAACTGGGAAATATATCATAAAAATCAAGATATATAATCCTTCCTGAAGAATCAGATTGGCTTTAGTTGCCTAAAGTTCATGTTGGAGTTCATTTTATACCACCTCCAATATTGTTTTTTTTCCCAACCAACCAAAGTGCCAGTTAATATTTATCATTGAGTTTATGCTGGTATGTTTTGTTTTTCAGTTAAGAAGGTTAAATAGTCTTATCTTGGCAGTTGTCAGTTATTACCTGCCTGGTCCTGATGCCCAGAGTCATTTGAGTTTGAAAACATGCCAAGCAATGATGATGGAGCCCTAATCCCTGTAGTCCTGACCCCACTGCAAAATCTAGGCATATGAGGATTCTTTATTGAAAGGTAGGCTTTCTGTTTTGCAATAACTTTGCCAATAAGCGGCAATCTTTTTTCAAATAGCTTGGAAAACAATTCAGAAGAGACATTTTAATTCATAAACTCATCTAGTTAATAGCATAGAGAAAGAAAGAGGGAAAGAATATGAGACTTAGTCTGAAAATCTGGAATCCAGAACACCCAATTCTGGGTCTATAGGGACAAGCTGACATTGACTGTATTGTTGTAGTTTGGCCGCTAAGTCGTGTCCGACTCTTTGCAACCCCATGGATTGTAGCCCACCAGGCTCCTCTATCCACAGGATTTCCCAGGCAAGAATACTGGAACAAGTTGCCATTTCCTTCTCCAGGGTATCTTCCTGACCCAGGGATCCAACCCATGTCTCCTGCATTGGCAGGTGGATTCTTTACCACTGAGCCACTGGGGAAGCTCGGCATTGACTGCATACAAAATACTACATTATTTAAGTAAGAAATGCATACCTAGGAAGTCTTAACAGCAGACTTTTTATTGAAGTATAGTTGATTTACAATATGATGTTAGTTTCAGATGTACAGCAAAGTGATTCAGTTACATATATTTTTTCAGATTATTTTCCATTATAGGTTATTGCAAGATAATGAATATTGTTCCCTGTGTTATTTAGTAAATACTGTTGCTGATCTATTTTATGTATAGTTGTTTGTATCTGTTAATCCCATACTCCTAATTTAAAGGCACAAAATGGCACCCTCCCTTTCCCCTTTGGTAACCTTAAGTTTGTTTTCTATGTCTGTGAGTCTGTTTTTGTTTTGTAAGTAGATTCATTTGTGTTATTTTTTACATTCCATATATAAGTGGTTTCATAGCATATTTGTTTTTCTCTGTCTGATTTACTTCACTTAGTATGATATTCTTTAGGTCTATCCATGGTGTTGCAAATGGCAATATTTCCTTCTTTTTATGGCTAAGTAATATTCCACTGTATATATACATTTACATATACATATACATATATGTCATGTCTTTTTAAAGCAACCATCTAATGATGGGCACTTGGGTTGCTTCCATGTCTTGGCCTATTTAATGCTGCTATGAACATTGGGATACATGTATCTTTTTTAAATTAGGACTTTTGTCTCTTTTGGATATATGCACAGGAATGAGATTGCTGGATTGTAAGGTAGCTCCATTTTTGTTTAAGAAACCTCCACACTATTTGCCATAGTGACTGTACTAATTTGCATTCCCATCAAATATAGGAATATTTGATATTCCTATATAAATAGGAAAGTACAGGAAAGTTCCCTTTTCTCCATTTCCACTCTAGTATTTATTTTATCTGTAGACTTTTTGATGGTAGCTATTCTGACTGGTGTGAGGTGATACCCCATTCTGGTTTTGATTTGCATTTCTCTAATAATTAGTGATGTAAAGCATCTTTTTCATGTATCTTTTGGCCCATCTATATGTCTTCTTTGAAGAAATGCCTATTTAGGTTTGCTCATTTTTGATTGAGCGGGTTGTTTGTTATTGAGTTGTATTAGCTGTTGGTATAGTTTGGGAATTAATCCCTGTTGATAGCATTGTTTGCAAATATTTTCTCCTTTTCTATAGGTTGTCTTTTCATTTTTGTTGGTGGTTTCCTTTGCTGTGCAAAAGCTTTCAAGTTTGATTAGGTCCCATTTGTTTATTTTGGTTTGTATTTCTTTTGCCTTGGAAGACTGATATAAGGAAATATTACTACAATTTATGTCTAAGAATGTTTTGTCTATCTTCTCTTCAAGGAGTTTTATGATGTCATGTCTTTTGTTTAAGTCTTTAAGCTATTTTAAGTATATTTTTGTGTAGGGAGTAAAGGAGTGTTCTAATTTCATTGATTATATGTAACTATCCAGCTTTCCCAACACTTAAAAGCAGACATTTTATAATCTACCAGCAAAACAGATTTCAGAGTATAGAACTTTACATTTTATAAAGTGATATCACATTATTTCTTTAAGTTTCATACTAACCCCGAAAAGAGTGTATTATTACCTCACTTTATAGACCAGGTGTCTGTTATTTGATAGTTAACTGACTTATATGAGGTCAAATAGCTCCTAACCAGCAAAACCGCATATTAAACATAATTCTTTTGATCTAAATATATTTTTTTCTCTATTACACATCAACCACTTTCCATTATAATTTCAAAATTTGTTCGTATAAAGCCAGAAGGAATGTAGCACCCACAAATTATACTATCCATCAGGAAAGATCTCAGACTCCAGGCACTTAGACCTTTATTTTCCCCAAGTGAAATAGAGAAATCCAAGGATAGAGGACAAACAACTCTTCTCCTTGTTCTTAAAATGTTTGAAAAGCAATGTTTTTTGCTTTTCATGTTCTGGACAATTACTCAAAAGATATTTACAGAGGGTAGTGAAAGGTCATGGAAATGCTTATGCCACAGTCAAGTTCATCAAAAACATTGAACAGGGAAAATTCTATAGACATGACATATTAAAGCTGAAAGAGATCCTAAAATTGTTTAACCTGGTTCTCTTAGGTGAGGATGCAGAACCCAGAGAAATGGCATCACTTCTAAAGCTGACTTGTAAATCCTAATCTCATAGATGCTAAGAGAGCATATTTCTTGTCAAATTTATTTCTAAGAGTATATCTTTTTTGTTCATATTGAAACTGTAATCCTTTTTCTGTTTTGGAAGCTCTTTCTTCTATAACTGATCTGTTAAAGTTTATGCTTTTTCTGGTTTCTAAAAGAGTTATTATTAATAGTAATAAGTACCTGTGAAACCACCACTTACTGAGACCAAAAGCTAGAGCCATGTCCATAACCTGCTATAAATAAAAACGTATCCCCTTCATATGATTTCTCAGCCTCATTTCACCCCAGGTAAGTACCATGCTGAATCTCAAGTTGTTCCTTTCTTTCTTGCTTTCCTTGATATTTGGGTTTATTGCATCTGAAGGAAGAAAGGAAAAGGCTGAGCTGAATCCATATTGAAAAAGAAGGAAACTCCATCTTACATTCCCAGTGAACTTTGGACTATGTGCCCAGTAGCCATGGATATCACATACCTACGGCCAAACTGGCCTTCTGGACTGATAAACAACAGATTCCATACCAAGATTTCCCGTCGCCAAAAAGAATGTAATAATCCCTTATGTAGTCAATCACCTTTGTAATCTTTATGGCACCCATTGGTGTAGGCTACAATGTATAATCAGCTGACCCTTCTGATTATGAATCATAGCTGTAATCTGATTGTATCTCCCTTTAACATTTTCCAGGCTAAGTTTAAGGAATTTGGGGATGTGGGCTTGAACAGTACACTTAAGGTATATAAGGTTTTCACAAAAGTCAGTCAGAGTCCTTGGCTAAGAGGAGACTCTGCCTTGGGCCCGCCGGTATAATAAACTGCATCCACTATCTTCATTGTCCTTCTGAATGAGTCTGTTTCCCAGAACATGTGGCTGCTACAACACATCTACATGTATTCCTAAAAGTATATGTATATGTGTCTGGAAATAAACAATTTGGGTTGTTCAGTTCAGTTCCTCAGTCATGTCCAACTCTTTGTGACCCCATGAATTCTAGCAGGCCAGGCCTCCCTGTCCATCACCAACAGCCTGAGTCTACCCAAACCCATGTCCATTGAGTCACTGATGCCATCCAACCATCTCATACTCTGTCATCCCCTTCTCCTCCTGCCCTCAATCTTTCCCAGCATCAAGGTCTTCTCAAATGAGTCAGCTCTTCGCATCAGGTGACCAAAGTATTGGAGTTTCAGCTTCAACACCAATCCTTCCAATGAACACCCAGGACTGATCTCCTTTAGGATGGACTTGTTAGATCTCCTTGCAGTCCAAGGGACTCTCAAGAGTCTTCTCCAACACCACAGTTCAAAAGCATCAATTCTTCAGCACTCAGCTTTCTTTATAGTCGAACTCTCACATCCATACATGACCACTGGAAAAACCATAGCCTTGACTAGATGGACATTTGTTGACAAAGTAATGTCTCTGCTTTTTAATATGCTGTCTAGGTTGGTCATAACTTTCCTTCCAAGGAGTAAGCGTCTTTCAATGTCATAGCTGCAATCACCATCTGCAGTGATTTTGGAGCCCCCCAAAATAAAGTCAGCCACTGTTTCCACTGTTTCCCCATCTGTTTGCCATGAAGTGATGGGACCAGATGCCATGATCTTAGTTTTCTGAATGTTGAGCTTTAAGCCAACTCTTTGACTCTCCTCTTTCACTTTCATCAAGAGGCTCTTTAGTTCTTCTTCACTTTCTGCCATAAGGGTGGTGTCATCTGTATATCTGAGGTTATTGATATTTCTCCCAGCAATCTTGATTCCAGCTTGTGCTTCCTCCAGCCCAGTGTTTCTCATGATGTACTCTGCATATAAGTTAAATAAGCAAGGTGACAATATACAGCCTTGACGTACTCCTTTTCCTATTTTGAACCAATCTGTTGTTCCATGTTCAGTTCTAACTGTTGCTTCCTGACCTGCATACAGGTTTCTCAAGAGGCAGGTCAGGTGATCTGGCATGCGCATCTCTTTCAGAATTTTCCACAGTTTATTGTGATCCACACAGTCAAAGGCTTTGGCATAGTCAATAAAGCAGAGGTAGATGTTTTTCTGGAACTCTCTTGCTTTTTTGATGAACCAGTAGATGTTAGCAATTTGATCTCTGGTTCCTCTGCCTTTTCTAAAACCAGCTTGAACATCTGGAAGTTCATGGTTCATGTATTGCTGAAGCCTGGCTTGGAGAATTTTGAGCATCACTTTACTAGCATGTGTGATGAGTGCAATTGTGTGGAAGTTTGAGCATTCTCTGGCACTGCCTTTCTTTGGGATTGGAATGAAAACTGACCTTTTCCAGTCTGTGGCCTCTGCTGAGTTTTCCAAATTTGCTGACATATTGAGTGCAGCACTTTCACAGCATCATCTTTTAGGATTTGAAATAGCTCAACTGGAATTCCATCACCTCCTCTAGCTTTGTTCATAGTGATGCTTCCTAAGGCCCACTTGACTTCACATTCCAGGATCTCTGGCTCTAGGTGAGTGAGTGATCACACCATCATGATTATCTGGGTCGTGAAGATCTTTTTTGTACAGTTCTTCTGTATATTCTTGCCACCTCTTCTTAATATCTTCTGCTTCAGTTAGGTGAGTATTTGCTTTTCATTTTTTTACTCTTTCGCTTGTTTTGTCTCATCCATCCTCCTACCCCCTAACAATGATTTCTTCAAGTAATAATCAACTCTCTGCTTTTCTCTGTAAAGAATTTCTGTCCTGAAAGACTTGATCATAACTGGTTTCAAACTCCAGAAGTTTCACCTCTCACCTCAATTCTGATGATGCCATATATAGATTTCTTCTCTCTCACTACCTCTAATCACATCTTGTTAATCACTTACATACTTAGACACTGTTCTTTATAGTAGCAATTTTTTAAGTTACTAAATATACACTATGAAGAAATTAGGGTTTGTCTAAGTGAAGATAAATGCACAGGAGAGAGAATATTTCAATTGAAGGAAGAACTTCATTGATAAGGCATAGATAACAAAAGAACAGACATAGATAACAAAACTGTGGGCTTCTACATTGGAGAGAATGAAATTTTTAACTTGTCTAAGCTAATATTATTCGAGGGCTTTCTGTTACTTGTAGCTAAACCTAATTATAACTAAACATTGGTTTCTGGGCGCCATAAAATAATAATAGCTAACTAACATTAACTGGTAATTATGTTTAAAGTTCAAGGCTAAACACTGAACATCTATTACCTCATTTAATCTTTACAACACCATTCTGTGTTGGTTGCTATCATCATTTCCACTTTAGATGAGGTAACTAAAGATTTTTTGAGTGCCTAACCCAAGTTCCTGTAGTTGGTGAGTGATTGAGCTGGGATTTCCAAAGCTAGCTCTTAACTACTTCTCCATTTTGCTTTCCCTCACAGGTGCTTTGTAACACAGCCATGATAATTATAAACCAATTAATTTACTAGATAAACTGGATTTATGACAAGAGTTTTTATTACTTTGCTTTAGTTACTGAAAGACTGGGTGAAAAAACAAAAAGCTGGTACCACGAAACCCAGGTTCCACCTTGGCAAGAATTTCTATTCCTCACCCATGGGAACTTATAAAATACACACCCTGGGACCTTTCTAACTCGTGTTTCAGGTGTGAATATCAGAATTTACCCTATTGTATCACAGAAACAGGCTTTAAGGATTTGCCTCAGGATACAAACAAGTATTGAAATGCTATTTAATTTTTTTTTTAATTTATTTATTTTAGTTCGAGGCTAATTACTTTACAATATTGTAGTGGGTTTTGCCATACATTGACATGAATCAGCCATGGATGTACATGTGTTCCCCATCCTGAAGCCCCCTCCCACTTCCCTCCCCATCCCATCCCTCTGGGTCATCCCAGTGCACCAGCCCTGAGCACCCAGTCTCATGCATCGAACTGAAATGCTATTTAAATGACTGGATCCTGCTCTTTTCAATCCTTAATGTAATTTTACTAGTTAGGAATTGCTTCTGGCCATTGCAATGTGACCTGACTACAGTGGCTTAGACATTTGGGCAGTTTATTATTAGGAGGCTAAAAAGAGTTCCTCCCAGTTGAATCAGGGCCCTTTAAGAGCTTTCCAGGAAATGCCACGCAATCAATGTCTTTCCTCACACATCTCATTGATTAGCCATCCATAATGCAAGGGAAGTTTGGAAATGCCATCATTTAGCTTGGTGCATGGCTGTCCCAAATATAGCCTGTTGCTAAGGAGAAGGAAGCTAGAGCCAGAAATGCACCCAGTAGTGTTGGCCAAAGAAATAATGCACACAGCTAAAGCACACAGACTCGTCACTGTGGATTCTGCTCATCCCCAAGTCTGTGTCCTCACAGGGAGTGTGGGGGGTTTCAGCCAACATACAACACAACAGACTTTCATCTTTTAAAGGTCAGCATAGTAGATAGAGAAGAATGGCAGATACAGATCTTGGAAGATGCTGGATGTCTCTCTCTAGCTTAGGTAAAGATGGGTTCCTCTGGTTGGACTTCTTTATTATTGAGGTCACAGTTCTGTAAGAGGGAGTTTGCTGCACTGGAGATCTGACATTTTCATTCTTTTTAGATGGCCTTATTGAAACCAACATAAGGCAAATACTTAGCATATACAAATACAAAGCAAAATACTTTCTTTTTAAGCTTAGAAATTCAATATCAGTCATTGCAGTCATCTGAAAACAAGTAATCTCTTATAGTTGAGATCATTGCCTCTTAATATTCAGTTTACATCCATACAGAATTGGAAACTTAACCTCCAAATAATAAATATCAGGACATTTTAATGATCTTCTGTAACCTGCCACCTGGGGAAGTAGCAACGAAGGGCAAACAGTCCCTTCTTGTAGATCTTTCCAGTAAAGATCCATGAGATCTTTCCAGTAATTACCAGTTGCTAGACTGATGAAGTTTATATTAAGAATTTTGAAAACTTGAACATCTACACAAATGAAGATTTAAATAATTAAAATAATAGAATTGTATCAACAATATAGGCTTATCAGCAACCTTTGTAGACTTTAACCCTTTTCTCATGTTGACTTAAAAAAATGTAGAACATGAGAATTGTGAGTCAAGCTTTATCTGCAGCAAAATAAGGACTTAATAGCCTGAGAGACAGCACCTCAAATATCCCTGACAACTGCTGCAAAGAGGTGGGGGGGCCAGGTCAGTATATATATGATTTTGGTGAAGGGGTGTTTATGCAATCAAGTACATATTTTTTGGCAGAATGTTTCTGCTAGTCACGAGGAGCTGTTGTCACCATGAGGGATTTTAGGGCTTTTCTAGATGCGAGGAGGTACAAGTATTGGGCTCATAAAATCAGCTCCCGAAAATATCTATCTGAAGACCTGCCAGTTTTTCCCAGAGCACAGACTGCCTCATTTCTACTCTCCAATGAGCTCCTTTCAAGGGGTGCTGAAAATGAGCCGCTGCAGCAGTACATGACCTAATCTTTATAGAGGTAGATGGCAAGGGCCAATGGCAAGTGGCAATTTGTATAATAGTTGACAGTCGAGATTAATTAAAAATTCCTCTAAAAGTCAGTCCTAACTTCCTCTGGACCATCAATTAAGCACTTCTTCCTGTGTTCTCCGTCATGGAACTAGGCATCAGCAGTCTCCCTGTTGTCCAAGTCAGAGCCCGAGAACGGCCATGTGGTTCCCTTACCTTCACTCCACCCCCATCCAGTTAGTCCCCTTGTCCCAAGGGTTCTGCCTGCCTCGTAGTGATCAAATCTGCTTTGAACTTTCCTTTTCCAGCCTACAGGTCTAGGTAGGAGCTTGTCATCTTTTATCTTGACTATTTTCCAGCAAGAATCTCTACAGTGGTTTCCCTGCCAGCAATTTCCACCTATTCAATTCATTCAAATCTTCTAGCGTTCCAGAGATATTTCCAAGTTACAAATCTGAAAGACTCTGTAAGGCCCTACAGAGCTTCTAGGATAAAGGTCAAATTCTTTGGTTTAGCACTGGAAGCCTTTTGATGCTTTGCCCTTATCTCTCTCCTATTTTTCTTGTAACATCTTTCTATACGCTCTCACTTGAACCTGACTGAAAAACTGACACCTTCCTACATATCATACAGTTTACTGCCTCTGTGACATTTAAGTGTGTTTGCTCTGGGGTGCCGTTTCATTCTCCTTCACAACCTCTCTTACATCATCATCTTGTCGTCTTGTCCTTCCATACTGGTCAGGTGTCAGCCCTCAGGGAAATCCTCCTTTGGTGTAAGTCAGCTCTAGATGCCTACCCTCTGCTACTAAATCACCACCTACATGGCAAGAAACAGGTCATTCTACTCAACCTCTTTGATCTATTTGGATCTCGCCATGATTAAACTGATGAAACCTTAAGGACAGGAGCTATTTCTTTTTCTCTTTGGTGTTCCTAGATCCTAGCACAGTGTCTGTCATGGAGTGGTGCTGAATAAAAGCTTAGAAGCAAAAGAAGGAAGAATGAATGAATGTGGGATCTTGTGCAATTTACCTTTTTGGTATCAGTCTTTGCAGTTACCCACAATAGCATACTCGTATACCCTACATCATGCCCATCCCCTTCTCATTTCTTACTGTTTGCAGACTTATGCTGACAAAGTGAGAGACAGAAAGGAAACACATTACAGATAGAACACCTTCTCACTGTCAGCAACCTACTGGGAAATAGATGAGGAAACAGTGGAAACAGTGTCAGACTTTATTTTTTTGGGCTCCAGAATCAGTGCTGATGGTGACTGCAGCCATGAAATTAAATGACGCTTGCTCCTTGGAAGGAAGGTTATGGCTAACCTAGATAGCATATTTAAAAGCAGAGACATTACTTTGCCAACAAAAGTCCGACTAGTCAAGGCTATGGTTTTTCCAGTGGTCATGTATGGATGTGAGAGTTGGACGGTGAAGAAAGCTGAGCGCCAAAGAATTGATGCTTTTGAACTGTGGTGTTGGAGAAGACTCTTGAGAGTCCCTTGGACTGCAAGGAGATCCAATCAATCCATCCTAAAAGAGATCAGTCCTGGGTGTTCATTGGAAGGTCTGATGTTGAAGCTGAAACTCCAATACTTTGGCCACCTCATGCGAATGGTTGACTCATTGGAAAAGACCCTAATGCTGAGTAGGATTGGGGGCGGGAGAAGAAGTGGACGACAGAGGATGAGATGGTTGGATGGCATCACCAACTTGATCGACATGGGTTTGGGTAGACTCCAGGAGTTGGTGATGGACAGAGAGGCCTGGCGTGCTGCAATTCATGGGGTCGCAAAGAGTCGGACACGACTGAGCGACTGAACTGAACTGAACTGAATGACTTAATTAATATTTTTATGTCTGATTTTTATGCATGGTGGGGTGAAGTCAGGAAAACCCTGTGCTGGGAGTCAGGTCCCGTAGATTCAATTGTGGTCCAGCCATTAATTTGTCGTGCAGTCTCTTAGTCCTGCCTGCATTTGGGCGTGCATGTTTTTAAAGTGAGGTCTAACAAATTTTCATTGGGCAGAATTTTGAAAATATTTGGCATCATGCTAATAACTTTAGAACACTTTAATAAGAAAAAGATGAATGTTCCAATAGAAAACAAGCAATTCCAAAATTATATAGTTAATAAATCTTTAGATAGTCTCAACCACATTTAACACTAAGAATATGTAAATTAAGACAACTAAGGTATGATTTTCTACCTATCCTGTTGCCAAAAGCTTAGAAGTATATGATATTTCATATTACCAAGGGCATTTGGGATTAAGAAATCTCATAGCTTGGTCACACGAGCATTTTGGAGGCAATCTGAAAATATGTAGCAACATTTTATTGTGCATTCCTTTCAATCCAGCAGTCCCACTGTGAGCTATTTATTCTAGAAAAATAAATAAATGTGCAAAAATGTTTGTCCAAGTTACAGGTAAAGAGTAAGAAGTGACCATTGGGTTTAGACACAGAGAGGTCATTGGCTAATTTGCTTTGAGTTGCTCAGTGAAATGGTAGGACCACGATACTAATTGGAGCATGAATTCAGTGGTAAAAAAACCGCCTGCCAATGTAGGAGACATATGAGACATAGGTTCAATCCCTGGGTCAGGAAGATCCCTTGGAGGAAGGCATGGCAACCCCCTCCAGTATTCTTGCCTGGAAAATCCCATGGACAGAGGAGCCTGGCAGGCTACAGTCCATGGGGTCGCAGAGAGCAGACACGACTGAAGTGACTGAACACACACAGTAGGGAATGGATGGAGAGGAATTGGAGAGGTAAAGTAATGACAACATGTTTGAGAAGCTTTGCTGTTAAAGGAAAAGGAATCAAATTCGGAGGGGAATTTAGAGTCAAGAAAGGGGTTTTTTCTTTACAGATGGTGGAAGATAATAACAACATATTAGTAGGCTAATGGAGAAGGCAATGGCACCCCACTCCAGTACTCTTACCTGGAAAATTCCATGGACGGAGGAGCCTCGTAGGCTACAATCCATGGGGTCGCTAAGAGTCGGACACGACTGAGCGACTGCGCTTTCACTTTTCCCTTTCATGCACTGGAGAAGGAAATGGCAACCCACTCCAGTATTCTTGCCTGGAGAATCCCAGGGACGGCGGAGCCTGGTGAGCTGCCGCCTATGGGGTCGCACAGAGTCGGACACGACTGAAGTGACTTAGCAGCAGCAGCAGTAGGCTAATAGAAATTATCAAAGTGAGAGGGAAAATGATAATACAGGAGAAGAGAGGAACAGTTACTGGAGAGATGAGAAGATGAGAACTGAACTTGGAGATGCACAGCTTCTACAGTAGCACAGGCAGTTCATTCAAAGTGAGAGGAGACAAAGCAAAGCTCATGGGTGGAGAATAGGGAGGTTGGTATATGTTGGAATGGGAACACGTTCTGATTGTCTGGTTATTTCAAGTGAAATCAGAAGCATGTTAGCAGCTGAAATTGAAAATGGGGAGCAAATATTGGAAGAATGAAGAAGAATAAAAAGAAGAGACGGAATTGTCTAGGAGAGGGGAATAGTGAGTACATAAGCAAATGTGATCAGGTCATTCAGAAGTTTCCTCCTTGTTTTGTAATAAGTGAATTTATTTTTATAATCTTATCTCTGCAAAGTGCTTTAGCTGAACTCTATGCATACATAATGCCCCCATTATTAACTTCTAAACATTATGTGAATTTCTCTAATTCATATTTTTTAAAGTGTATTTTCAAACTTTTCAAACATTGTTTTGTTAGATTGCTTTGGTTTTAGATATCTTTCTGTTATTAATTTTAACATTATTTCATCATGCCAGTGAAAGTTATTTATATAATTTCTGCTTTTGGAATTTTGTTGACATTTCCTTTGCAGCCTAATACAGTGTCAAGATTTAAAATGTTCTATGTATAGTTGAAAAATTGTGTATTAGGCTGCTAAGTCAAGATTGTTAAGCCTAGCATTCAAAATTTTAACCATTTATTATTTTTTTAAGTCTACTCAATCTATCGTTTCTGAGAGAAGTGTGTGTGTATGATTGTGATTTGCTCAATTATCCTTGTATGTCCATCAGCTATTCCTTTATTTCAATACTGTGCATTTAGAGGCATAAAATCTCATCAGTTCACTTCAGTTCAGTCACTCAGTCGTGTCTGACTCTTTGCAACCCCATGAACCACAGCACTCCAGGCCTCCCTGTCCATCACCAACTCCCGAGTCCACCCAAAACCATGTCCATCAAATCGATGATGCCATCCAACCATCTCATCCTCTGTCGTCCCCTTCTCCTCCTGCCCTCAATCTTTCCCAGCATCAGGGTCTTTTCAAATGAGTCAGTTCTTCGCATCAGGTGGCCAAAGTATTGGAGTTTCAGCTTCAACACCAGTCCTTCCAATGAACACCCAGGACTGATCTCCTTTAGGATGGACTGGTTAGATCTCCTTGCAGTCCAAGGGACTCTCAAGAGTCTTCTCCAACACCACAGTTCAAAAGCATCAATTCTTTGGTGCTCAGCTTTCTTCACCATCCAACTCCCACATCCATACATGACCACTGGAAAAACCATAGCCTTGACTGGATGGACCTTTGTTGGCAAAGTAACATCTCTGCTTTTTAATATGCTGTCTAGGTTGGTCATAACTTTCCTTCCAAGGAGTAAGCGTCTTTTAATGTCATAGCTGCAATCACCATCTGCAGTGATTTTGGAACCCAGAAAAACAAAGTCGGCCGCTGTTTCCACTGTTTGCCCATCTATTTGCTATGAAGTGATGGGACCGGATGCCATGATCTTAGTTTTCTGAATGTTGAGCTTTAAGCCAGCTTTTTCATCTCGTCTTTCACTTTCATCACGAGGCTCTTTAGTTCTTCTTCACTTTCTGCCATAAGGTGGTGTCATCTGCATATCTGAGGTAATTGATATTTCTCCCAGCAATCTTGATTCCAGCTTGTGCTTCCTCCAGCCCAGTGTTTCTCATGATGTACTCTGCATATAACTTAAAAAAACAGGGTGACAATACACAGCCATGACATATTCCTTTTCTTATTTGGAACCAGTCTGTTGTTCCATGTCCAGTTCTAACTGTTGCTTCCTGACCTGCATACATGTTTCTCAAGAAGCAGGTCAGGTGGTCTGGTATTCCCATCTCTTTCAGAATTTTCCACAGTTTATTGTGATCCACACAGTCAAAGGCTTTGGCATAGTCAATAAAGCAGAGGTAGATGTTTTTCTGGAACTCTCTTGCTTTTTCAATGATCCAATGGATGTTGGCAATTTGATCTCTGGTTCCTCTGCCTTTTCTAAAACCAGCTTGAACATCTGGAAGTTCACGGTTCATGTATTGCTGAAGCCTGGCTTGGAGAATTTTGAGCATTACTTTACTCGCATGTGAGGTGAGTGCAATTGTGCAGTAGTTTGAGCATTCTTTGGCATTGCCTTTCTTTGGGATTGGAATGAAAGGTGACCTTTTCCAGTCCTGTGGCCACTGCTGAGTTTTCCAAATTTGCTGGCATATCGAGTGCAGCATTTTCACAGCATCATCTTTCAGGATTGGAAATAGCTCAACTGGAATTCCATCACCTCCACTAGCTTTGTTCGTAGTGATGCTTTCTAAGGCCCACTTGACTTCCCATTCCAGGATGTCTGGCTCTAGGTGAGTGATCACACCATCGTGATTACCTGGGTCATGAAGATCGTTTTTGTACAGTTCTTCTGTGTATTCTTGCCACCTCTTAATATCTTCTGCTTCTGTTAGGTCCCTACCATTTCTGTCCTTTATTGAACCCATCTTTGCATGAAATGTTCCCTTGGTATCTCTTATGTTCTTGAAGAGATCTCTAGTCTTTCCCATTCTATTGTTTTCCTCTATTTCTTTGCACTGATCACTGAGGAAGGCTTTCTTATCTCTCCTTGCTATTCTTTGGAACTCTGCATTCAAATGGGTATATCTTTCCTTTTCTCCTTTGCCTTTTGCTTCCCTTCTTTTCACAGCTATTTGTAAGGCCTCCTCAGACAGCCATTTTGCTTTTTTGCATTTCTTTTTCTTGGGGATTGTCTTGATTCCTGTCTCCTGTACAATGTCACGAACCTCCATCCATAGTCCATCAGGCACTCTGTCTATCAGATCTAGTCCCTTAAACCTATTTCTCACTTCCACTGTGTAGTCATAAGGGATTTGATTTAGGTCATACCTGAATGGTGTAGTGGTTTTCCCCACTTTCTTCAATTTCAGTCTGAATTTGGCAGTAAGGAGTTCATGATCCAAGCCACAGTCAGCTGCTGGTCTTGTTTTTGCTGACTGTATATTATAGAGCTTCTCTATCTTTGGCTGCAAAATCTCATAGCTATTATTATATATTTGGAATTATTCATTATTATGAAATATTTTTTAATTGTAATGCTTTTAACTTTGATTCTAATTGGTGTGATATGAGTGTTTCTATACTTGTTTTCACTATTACATTCACCTGACATATCTTTTGCCAGTCCTTTATTTTCTACTTTTCAAAGTTTTTCATTGTGAACTCTTTAATATGGGAGTGTATTTTAATATTACTGATTATTGACAGTTTTTGAACTTTTAAAACCACTATATATTTTTCTCTGCTATTCTTTATTATTTTTTCTCTTTATATACTTTTGTTGGATAGATTAGGCTGTCTTTTATTTTTATTTTTAAAATATATATAATATATTTAAAATATAGACATATGGTATCTATTCTTCTAGTGGTTAGCCTCACTTATAAAAGATTTTAACTTGATTTTTGTCAAAATACTTTCATATAAATTTAAAAAATAGGTGGTGCTAGAAATTTCATGAAGAAAGTCAGAAGTTCTCTGTAATTTTTCTTCACGGGTTTTACCACATGTCCTGAGGTGGTGAGAGGGGCAGACTGAGCTTCCAGATAGACTCACTCAGGGGCAGGCCATCAAGGTCCTTGGTTTCTCTCTGTGTGGCGCTGACCACCAGTTCATCTGCTCTATTCCTAGGGCAGGCGCCTCTCGTGGTCACTGCTTGGCACAGCACACAGCTGCTCCTCATCTGGTGTCACAATCCTTCCCCTGACCATTTCCCCAGAGTTCCCTCCTATTCTTCATAGTCTCTTCTTTTTTTTTTTTATAAATTTATTTATTTTAGTTGGGGGCTAATTACTTTACATAGTCTCTTCTTCTAAAGCCACTCCCATCTTTGGCAGCAGTCCTCTGTTGCAAGTCCTTCCCATCTACTTTCCATCTTTTGGGGATTTCTCACTTTCTAGTCCACAGAAAATAGCAAGCATCCTATCTTATTTTCCAGCACTGTTAGAAACATTGTCCATCACTGGGATGAATGGGAGGCAAGAACATGGGGCCCAGTCTACCATAATGAGCTAAATTCCAAGTTTTCTTTTAATGATTGGTGAAAATTTTACATGGTCCCATTTGAGGTTGGGGGTTGGGTGTGGAATTCTAACCTACTTACTTAATAGGATCAAATGAGGAGAGGAGACAAATTGGACCCCAAGGCTCCAAAATCTAGGACATGTATATGAGGATATGGTCAGTTCGTTTTCCAATAGTTCAGTGTCTGCCTTTCCAAGTCCCTCCCTCTTGGCTTACTCATGACCATCTGTTTCACATCTCCTGTCCTTTCCAGTTGTCATTCCTGGCATGACTTGAAGTAGGAGACATTTCAGCGACAACTCCCCCAAAAGTGCGAGATTTGATGAATGAATCAATAAACAAGTCAATGAATTTGGGAGACATCACTTAACAACATCCAAAGGATCATTGTCTTTGATCTGAGGAGAATGTGATTTTGACTTTGAATTGAGGATTGTGCTTGAAAACTCTTGGGGTAGAAGAAAGGACATGGTCTCTGGGGAAGGTCAGAATGGGTTTGTGTCCTGGTGCTACTCTCATAAGCCGGTTTACTTTGGGTCAGTTACCTAACTAACCTCTTTGACTCTCAATTTCTTAACCTGTAAAATGGGAATAAGAATGTCTTCTCTGAAATAGGTATCATACCTACTCCGTACACTCTAGCCCAAGCTGCCATAATCTCTCATTGGAATATTGGAAAAACTCCTGGATGGTCTCCCTTCAGGAAAGATCAGCCTTCCTTGCTGCTCCTCATCCAGTCTGTGTCCAGCCCAGCAGGCTCACAGAGCAAGCCATTCTCTGTGACTCTGAGCAATTCCTTCATCTCACTAGAAGTAAAAGCCCAAGTCCTTACTGTTATGCTTCTACCAGATCTGGTCCTTCATTACCTCTTTGACCTCTTGTCCTGTTATTCTCCCTTTAATCTCTGCACACCAGCCCCACAGACTTCCTTGCTGTCCCTCAAACATACCAGACAGCTTCCACCTTGGGGACCTTGGCACTGGCTCCACGCTTGCCTGCAGCGTGCTTCTCCAGATATCCATGTGGCTTTCTTTACTCAAACATCACTGTCTTAGTCAGGCTTCTCTTTGACACTCTGTCAAAAATTTTAGTCCTTTCCCTAGTACTTCTTCAGCATTGTTTTTCTTTTTCTCCCCCTCTTAACAGTTATCACTAGCTAACATTACATATTTTACTTGTTTATATTTACTGTTGTCTCTTTCTGCAACTAGAATGGGAGTTCCATACAGACAGAGATTTATTTTTTTTTTAATTCTAATCACTATTATCCTAGTACTTGGAATTGTTTCTAGTTCATAGCAGATTCTCAGTACATATTAGCTAGAGGTGTTTGTAAAGCAAAATGGTATAGAGTAATGGTTAAGAATGAAGCTTCAGAAACTAGACTCCAGAGATTCCAATCTAGTTTTAATATTTACAAGGCATATAACCTTGGGTGAGTTACTTAACCTCCCTGGTCCTCAGTTTTATCATCTTTAATGTGGAACACAGGTACTGGTACCTCTGCGTAGAGTTGTTGGGAAGATTAAATAATACACGTGTAAATGTTCAGAACAATGACTGACACATAATAAGCCATCAATAAGAGATAGCTATTGTGATTGACACATCTAGCACACTGTCGGTGTTTAGTTTAATGGTAGTTAGAATCATCATTAAACTCAATCTGTAAGTATGGGGGCCTTGGAGAATAAGCAGGTTGAAGAAATGCAGTCATCTGGTTAGAAATGAAAACAGCCAAGCTTATGAGTAACAGAGGAACTGTAACTAAACTATCTCTAATTTAACTATACATATGCAGTTTATGCTAATAATAACTAACTCCAAACAGCTGATTAATCACAATATGATTGAAGGACAAATGGCAACAATAGAACAAAGGGTCCAGGCTGTGGTCACCAGGTTTGTGAATTTAGAAGACTCACTTTGTCTCTTAGGGAGCATAGAGTATAGTTAACCAGAGAGGAGCACAGCAGCCTTCTGTTTGGGAGTCCCCTGAACAGCCCTGTCACAGTTGAATGAGGAGACAGGCACAGGATATTATTAACTGTCCCATAAGCAAATGTCCACAAAAGCAAAGTTGTCCTGTATCAGCAAATTCCACTGCAGACATATCATCCAGCAACTGGAGACTGATTCCTGGAAGCAAAGGATCTACTGAACACATGATTCCTAAACAGTGAGATGAAGGCAATGCCTCCCCTTCATACAGCCACTTTCCCTTTTGATGTTGACTTTGTGGACTTTGGAGGGCTACTGTAGATAATTACTGTTGATATATTCCATACGCCACTAGATAATCTAAAGGAACTATGAACCTTTTCAGTATTCTCTGATCATACTTGTTAAATGGTAGCAGAATAATGAAAAACTCATTAAATGAGTTTATTTTTCCAATAATCAGCTTTACTGACCTATTCTTGATTGACTGAGTTGGCTATTAATGTGCTGTTATGGAGACAGGATCTATACAACACATGGAGTTATGAAGAAGAAAAGAAAGAACCATGACCAAAATATTACATGAGCCTCTGTGCAAAATGTCACTCACACAGTGCCCTGCCTCACTCTTCAGAGAGCCTTTGGGATCAGTCTTGTCCTGGACTGGAAGTAAACTCCAGTTCAACACTCAGCATTAGTGGATATTGTTCCCTCACATCTGGTAACCTACTCCTTGTCTTCTTCCTGAGAGCCAGAGTTCCTACTTGGATGACAGCTCTTGCCTGTCCTCCACTGAGATGACAGGTTCACTCTTAGCCCCCAATGGGGACTGTCCTCTCTATCTCCTTCTGGGAATCTCTCAATTCAAAGATTTCTGGGTGCTCTGAGCCTATGTTCTAGCCATGCATGGGACACTGCATTCCTCTCTACCAAGCTTCGCTGATGCTGACAATTTGCCTCAACATCCACCCTCAACATCTACTTCTCTTTCTAGCTGGAGTTCTTTCTACAACCAGCTGGCCTTTTCCTCTAGTTCCACTCCACTGGGTTGGTCTAGGTCTGGATCTGGCATCTTCCCCTTGGCTTGATCATTCAGCAGAAATTTTCATATGCATTCCTTCATTGTGTATGCACAACTCTGTAATTCAGGTGTCCAAATTCTTATTTTAGAGTTCAGGAAATTGAGACTCAGAGAGGTTAAGTGTCTTGCCCATCTGAAGCCAAGAACTAAGTAAAGACCAGATCTTATACCCATACAATAGAATATCATTCATAAAAAGGCATGAAGTGCTGATACATGCACTTGGATGTATGTATGTGGATGAACCTGGAAAGCATTATGCTAAGTGAAAGAAGCTAGATGTAAAATGTCACATGTTGTGTGATTCCACTTATATGAAATACCAGAATAAATAAACCCATGGAGACAGAACACAGAATGTTGGCTGCCCGGAAGTTCACTGACAATGTTTTGAAACTATATAGAAGTAGTGGTTGTACAATGCAGTGAATGCACTAAATGCCACTGAATTGTTCATTTTAAATGGTTATTTATTTTTATGTTATGTGAATTTCACCTCAATTTTTTTCTAAAGCAGGGTCTTTTGATTTTCAGAGATTGAGCTTCTTTCACTGAATTACTTGTTTGTCAAGTCTAAAAATAGGGGGGAAATGATATCCTATGACATTTTCAAATTAGATATAGAAAAGTAACATTATTTTAATGTGTGAATCACCAAGAAAAATTTTCAATTTAAATATCATTATCAAAGTAAAACAGATACATAAGAAGTTCAAACATTATAGGTAGAGGAGTACAGTTAATGATACAGACTTATAACTGCCCAGCCACTGCATTCACTCCCTAGCAATAAGCATTATTAACAGTTGTCTATGTAAACTTCCAGAAGCTTTTTTGAGCATATGCATAACCACACATTTTTGCCTTTTCTCTATTTTAAAAAATTAACAATAGGTCTTAAAGAACTTTTATAAGAGAAAAATCTATCTGGCTTGTGAATTCTAACAATTGTATAATACTGCATTTTATAGACCTAGCATAAATTTATTTACCTTCCCCCTCATCCTAATGGGAATCCTTGGTGACTCAGTGGTAAAGAATCTGCCTGCAATGCAGGAGATTGCCTGCAATTCAGGAGACTTGGGTTTGATCCCTGGGTTGGTAAGATCCCTGGGATAAGGAAATGGCAACCCACTCCAGTATTCTTGCTTGTGAAATCTCATGGACAGAGGAGCCTGGTAGCTATGGTCCATGGGGTCACAAAGAGTCAGACATGACTTAGTGACTAAACCACCATCTCATCCTAATATTGTTAGTACTTTTCTTCTTCAAGTAGTCCTCTATTCTCATGTGTCATATTTAAAAGCGATTTGTAGGTCTAAGCAATAAACAGTTTTGTTTTTTTATTGAAAACAATAAAAGTTTTCAAAATTTAGCATGAATAAGAATTGCATAGGGAGCTTAGTAAAAATGAGAATGCCTCATCCCTAGAGACTCAGATTTGGTATGTCTGGAGTGAGTCCAATAACTTCCATTTTTAATAAGCACCCCAGATGATTCTAATGCAAGTGGTTCCTAATCACACCTTGAGTAATATGGAAACAAAATAAGGATCCCATTTCATGCCCACAAACTATCATTGAGCTCTTGTGTGTTCTAAAATCTATGTGTTTATAGTTAGAATGCAAACACTAATAAAACGAGACCCTGGTCTCTTGCGCCATTGGGTTGCTGGCGCCTTGCTTCTGCTGGTGTCACTGCTATTACAGTGACTCCAGAGGTATAAGTAGCAACGATGGAAAAGACAAGTAAACCAGTCAATGCCACAACATGAGGAATACAGAGTAGAGGTAGATACAAGATGCTGGAGCTGAGAAAGGAAAGATTTACTTTGGGCAGAAATCAGAGGAGGCTTCATGGAGGAGGTGAGCAGCTCAGTGGTGAATTAACAAGGGTTTTCCGAAGAGATGAAGCTTTGAGTAGTGTAAATCAAAGCCATTAGAAAGAACATCATTTGAATAGTCATGCAAGTGAGAGAAAACAGAGTGATCTCTGGAAGAGTCTTCTGAAGAAAAAAAGAAAAAGAAAGAATTGTCACATCATTGAGTGTACCATGTTAAGTAGCTGATCTTTATCTGTGGGTTATGGAAACCATGAACTATTTCAAGCAGAAAAGTAACTGAGTCCAACTTGCATTTTAAAGGTAATTATGGTTATAGTGTTAAAGATGGACTCAGGGGATCCTAAATTAGGAGGCAGGGAGATTCACTTAGAGGTTATCACAAAATCATGTGACAATGATAAAAGAGATGTGTAAAAGTACTAGAATAAAATGTAAAATGATCTTCTTATGAGTTTCAGTAGGGAAAATGCTTTTTAAGTATGTTATAAAACTCAGAGGTCAGGAAAGAAAAGAATTGTAAGCTGGACAACATAAAAATACAGAGTTCTGGACAGTGACATCAGCATCATGGCAGAATGAGATGTACTCTTTATCCCTCCTAGCCAATCTGCAACTGACAAAATGTCAGTAACCCAACAAAGGTGCTTCTACCCAACACCCCAGGATGCTGGAGTATTCCAAACATTTGTACACCTAAAGATGGGTGGACTGGGACACACAGAGGAGGTGGATCCAGGAAAGCAACAGAGGTGGTGCCCAAGATCCTGGCTCCCCCAAACCACCAACACCCCCCCCCACCACTGTAGCAGCTAAGCCTACAGCCCAGAGAACCTAGTAGCATTAGGGGAGGCAGTGAACACGACCCCAGCCTCCCCACTGCAGTGGCATCCATGGCCACAGGGAACTAGGCAACAGCAGCAGCAGCAGGGCCTGTGATCCTGGTTCCTCCGGCCATAGAAGCCTTGGTGACTCTGCCACCCACCAGCAGCAGTGGCATCTGTGAACCCAACAACTCCAGTCATAGCAGAGGTGCCTGTGATCCCGGTTTTCACCCTCTCCCGATGGTGGCAGTGCCCAGGATTCAGGCAACCCTGGACATGGTTGAGGCACCTGCCACTCAGGTGCCCTACATGCAACACTCACAACACCAGTGACAGCAGCAGCAGCAAGGAGCCAGCAACCTTAGAGGCATGCGTAGCAACGGGGAGGGCATAGGGTGTCACTGCTGGTAGAGGCATCAGAGGGTGCAAAGTGCCTATTCCCAAATGGAGCCAAAGGCAGCTCAGGGAAGAGAAATCAGAAATGTGTGCTATAGCTCCACCTGCTGAAAAACAAATGAAAGATCTCTAATTACTTATCTGTTGGATAGAATCAAGTAAAAAATAAGCTTTACCTAAAACTTCACTACTTCAAAGATGCCAAAGAGAAACAACTCAAGTACCATGAAAAAACACAGTAACACAGAAAGAAATAACACAGAAAGAAAATAACAATTCTCCGGAAGCCAAACTTAAAGTCACAGCAATAGCAATCTGATAGAGAATTCAAAATAGCAACTACTTGTGAAGAAACTCAGTGACCCATAAGAAAATTCAGAAAGTAGTTCAATGAGCTTAAGAATAAAATTAATGACAGAAGAAATCTCTTTGATATCTTACCAAATAGATAAAAACTAAAAAAAGGAACCAAATAAATTCTGGAGCTGAAGAACTGAAAAATGCATTAGAAAGCATTGGAAATAGAGCAGACCATATAGAAGAGAGCATTGGAGAGCTCAAAGACAGGGAAAAAAAATGAAGAAATTCTATGAGGGCTATCCAGCTCCTTTAGGAAGGGTGACATTAGGGTAATGTGTATCCCAGAAGAAGAAGAGAGGGAGGAGGGAGCAGAGAATTTATTTAAAAAAAATAATAGCTGAGAACTTCCCAAACCTGGGGAGGAAACTGGATATCCAAGTCCATGAAACTAGGAGAACACATAATTATTTCAATGCAAAAAGACCTTCTCCAGGAAACATTATATTAAAACTTTCAAAAGTTGATGACCAAAAAATTTAAAGGCAGTCAAGGGAAAAGGCTTACAAAAAGAGCCCCCTTTACCCCTTTAGCTCTGATAGCATCAGCATATTTCTCAGCAGCAACTCTACAGACCAGAGGAGAGTGGAACAACGTATTCAAAATATTGAAAGATAAAAGCTGTCAGCTAAAAATACTCTGTCCAGCAAAGTTATTATCCTTCAGATGTGAAGGAGAAATAAAGGCTTCCCAAAACAATGGAAACAATGACAAACTTTATTTTGGGGGGCTCCAAAATGACTGCAGATGGTGACTGCAGCCATGAAATTAAAAGACGCTTGCTCCTTGGAAGAAAAGCTATGACCAACCTAGACAGCATCTTAAATAGCAGAGACATTATTTTGCCAACAAAGGTCCATCTAGTCAAAGCTATGGTTTTTCCCAGTAGTCATGTATGGATGTGAGAGTTGGACTATAAGGAAAGCTGAGCACCGAAGCATTGATGCTTTTGAACTGTGGTGTTGGAGAAGACTCTTGAGAGTCCCTTGGACTGCAAGGAGATCCAACCAGTCCATCCTAAAGGAGACCAGTCCTGAATATTCATTGGAAGGACTGATGCTGAAGCTGAAACTCCAATACTTGGCCACCTGATGTGAAGAACTGATTCATTGGAAAAGACCCTGATGCTGGGAAAGATTGAGGGCAGGAGAAGAAGGGGATGACAGAGGATGAGATGGTTGGATGGCATCACCAACTCAATGGACATGAGTTTGAGTAAAGTCCGGGAGTTGGTGATGGACAGGGAAGCCCAGCATGCTGCAGTCCATGGGGTTGCTGAGTCGGACATGACTGAGCGACTGAACTAAACTCAAATGAAAACAAATAAAGGCTGAAGGAGTTCATCATCATCAGACCTGCTTTAGAGGAAATATTGAAAGGAGTTCTTCTTTCTGAAACAAAAAGGCAAAACCACACAAAACTGTAAGGTGATAGAATCATGAAAATGCAAGTCTATATCAAAATGGTTATTAAACAACTATAATGTAAAGGCTAAAGAAAAAAAGCAGTAAAAATAGCTATAGCTACTTCAGCTTAGTAACACATTCACAACGTGAAATAGGGTAATTTGAGACAACAAAAACAAAAGGGGAAAAGAAAAAGGACAGAACCGGTACAGCTGAATAGAGATAAGAGGCTATCCTTAGAACAAGGACTGTTTTATTTATGAGGTATTCTATACAAACCTTATGGAAACCACAAAATATAAATCTAGAGCAGAGACATGAAACAAAAACGAAGAAAACTATCATAGAAAACTATCAAACTAAAATGGCAGGCAGAAACAAATGGAAAACGAAATTATGGAGCTATAGAGCAACCAGAAAACAAAAAAAACCAATAGTCCTCATATACCAATAATCAATCTAAATGTAAACGCATTGAATTCACCAATCAAAAGACACAGAGTGCTGGATAGATTAAAACACAAAAATTATACGCAGCTTTCAGAAGACTCATCTCAGCTCTAAAGACAAACAGATCAAAATTTGTATGTAACCACAAAAGACCTCAAATAGCCACAGCAATGCCAGAAGGAAAAAAAAGCTGAATATATCACACTCCCTGAATTAAACTTAAACTAAAAAGCATAAAAGTAATTAAAAAAGCATAGTATTGGTAGAAAAACACTAATTCAAAACAATATATGCAACCCTATATTCATTGCAACATTATTTACAATAGCAAATATATATGGAAACAACTGACTGCCCATGGACAGATGAATGGATGAAGATGATGAATCCAAATGCACCAAGAAAAGACTGAGGACTGGCATCTTGATGCATTTCCCCATGGGAAAAAAATCTCTAAGCTCTTAGTTGACAGTAAATGCAAAAGTTTAAAGCTGAAAAACAATGCTTTCAGTATGATCCCTTTCATCCCTTAATAATGTTCTTAAGTAACTTCACAAAATCCAAACAGGTTTATAATGTGATATGTTTACAAAACCAAACAAAAGCATCTGTTGGGTATTCAGACTGCCGTAAAAGAAATATGTGATCCTGTTTAACGGAAATAAAGATTGCTCATGTAATAAATATAGGACAAGCTTTTTTCACTGTTCTTATTCAGTCACTCTGTCGTGTCTGACTGTGACCCCATGGACTGCAGCACGCCAGGTTTCCCTGTCCTTCACCATCTTCTGGAGCATGCTCAAACTCATGTCCATTGAGTCAGTGATGCCATCTAACCATCTCGTGCTCTGTTGTCCCTTTCACTTCCTGCTTTCAATCTTTCCCGCATCAGGGTCTTTTCTAATGAGCTGACTCTTTGCATCAGGTGGCCGAAGTATTGGAGCTTCAGCATCAGTCCTTCCAATGAATATTCAGGATTGATTTCCTTTAGGATTGACTGACTTGAACTCTTTGCAGTACAAGGGACTCTCAAGAGTCTTCTCCAACAACACAGTTCAAAAGCATCCATTCCTCAGTGCTCAACCTTCTTTATGTTCCAAATCTCACATCCATACATGACTACTAGAAAAACCATAGCTCTGACTATAGGGACTTTTGTTGGCAAAGGAATGTCTCTGCTTTTTAATACACTGTCTAGCTTTGGCATAGCTTTTCTTCCAAGGAGCAAACATCTTTTAATTTCATGGCTGCAGTCACCATCTGCAGTGATTTTGGAGCCCAAGAAAACAGTCTGTCACTGTTTCCATTATTTCCCCATCTATTTGCCATTAAGTGATGGGACTGGATGCCATGATCTTTGTTTTTTGAATGTTGAGCTTTAAACCAGCTTTTTCACTCTCCTCTTTCACCTTCATCAAGAGGCTCTTTAGTTCCTCTTTGCTTTCTGCCATAGGGTGGTGTCATCTGTATATCTGAGGTTATTGATATTTCCCCAGCAATCTTGATTCTGGCTTGTGCTTTATCCAGCCCAGCATTTCACATGATGTACTCTGCATGTAAGTTAAATAAGCAGAGTGACAATATAAAGCCTTGACATACTCCTTTCCCAATTTTGAATGAGTCCATTGTTGCATGTCTGATTCTAACTGTTCCTTCTTGATGTGCATACAGATTTCTCAGGAGCCAGGTAAGGTGGTCTGGTATTCCCATCTCTTTCAGAATTTTCCACCGTTTGTTTGGATCCATACAGTCAAAGGCTTTAGCATAGTCAATGAAGCAGAAGTAGATGTTTTCTTGTAGTTCTCTTGCTTTTCCTATGATCCAACAAATGTTGGCAATTTAATCTCTGGCTCCTCTGCCTTTTCTAAATCCAGCTTGAATATCTGGAAGTTCTCAGTTCACATACTGTTGACTAGCTTGTAGAATTTTGAGCATTACTTTGCTAGCATGTGAGAAGAGTGCAATTGTGTGGTAGTTTGAACATTCTTTGGCATTGCCTTTCTTTGGTATTGGATGAAAACTGGCCTTTTCCAGTTCTGTGGCCACTGCTGAGCTTTTCAAATTTGCTGGCATATTGAGTGCAGCACTTTTATAGCAGTATCTTTTGGATTTGAAATAACTCAGCTGGAATTCCATCACCTCCACTAGCTTTGTTCATAGTGATGCTTCCTAAGGCCCACTTGACTTTGCACTCCAAGATGTCTGGCTCTAGGTGAGTGATCACACCATCATGATTATCTGGGTCATTAAAATCTTTCTCGTATAGTTCTTCTGTGTATTCTTGCCACCTCTTCTTAATATCTTCTGCTTCTGTTTGGTCCATACCATTTCTGTCCTTTATCGAGCCCATCTTTGCATGAAATGTTCCTTTGTTATCTCTAATTTTCTTGAAGAGATCTCTAGTCTTTCCCATTCTGTTGTTTTCCTCTATTTCTTGCATTGATCACTTAGGAAGGCTTTCTTTTCACTCTTTGCTATTCTTTGGAACTCTGCATTCAGATGGATATATCTTTCCTTTTCTCCCTTGCCTTTTGCTTCTCTTCATTTTTCAGCTATTTGTGAGGCCTTCTCAGACAACCATTTGCCTTTTTGCATTTCTTCTTCTTGGGGATGGTTTTGATCACTGCCTCCTGTACAATGTTACAAACTTCCATCCATAGTTCTTCAGGCACTCTGTCTATCAGATCTAATCCCTTGAATCTATTTGTCACTTCCACTGTATAGTCATAAAGGATTTGATTTAGGTCATACCTGAATGGTCTAGTGGTTTTCCCTACTTTCATCAACTTAAGCCTGAATTTTGCAATAAGGAGTTCATGATCTGAGCCACAGTCAGCTCCCGACCTGTTTTTGCTGACTGTATAGAGCTTCTCCATCTTAAGCTGAAAAGAATACTATCAATCTGATTTCGGTATTGACCATCTCATGATGAACATGTGTAGAGTCTTCTCTTCTGTTGTTGGAAGAGGGTATTTGGTACGACCAGTGAGTTCTCTTGGCAAAACTATTAGCCTTTGCCCTGCTTCATTTTGTACTCCAAGGCTAAACTTGCCTGTTACTCCAGGTATCTCTTGACTTCCTATTTTTACATTACTGTCCCTACGATGCAAAGAATATCTTTTTTTGGTGTTAGTTCTAGAAGGTCATGTCAACAGGTCTTCATAGTACTGTTCGACTTCAGCTTCTTCAGCATTAGTGATTGGGGCATAGGCTTGGATTACTGTGATACTGAATGATTTGCCTTGGAAATGAACAGAGATCATTCTGTCATTTTTAAGATTGTACCAACTACTGCATTTTAGACTCTTTTGTTGACTATGAGGGCTACTCCATTTCTTCTAAGGGATTCTTGCCCACAGTAGTAGATATAATGGTCATCTGAATTAAATTCACCCATTCTGGTCCATTTTAGTTCACTGATCTTGAAATGTCAATGTTCACTCTTGCCATCTCCTGATTTGACCACTTCCAATTTACCTTGATTCATGGACCTAACATTCCAGGTTCTTATGCAATATTGTTCTTTATAGCATCGGACTTTACTTTCTCAAAAGGTACATGCACAACTGAGTGCTGTTTCCACTTTGGCTCAGCCTCTTCATTCCTTCTGGAGCTATTTCTCCACTTTTCTCCAGTAGCATATTGGGCACCTACTGAACTGGGGAGTTCATCTTTCAGTGTCATATCTTTTTGCCTTTTCATATTTAAATTTAAATCCTTCCGATTGAATATTTAAGGTCAAATACTTTAACATCTCTGATGTTTCATTTTCCTATCAGTAAAATAAAGCAACAATAATCCATTCTCAGGGTTTTGGAGGATTAAAGAGATAATGTGTAAAGCACTTGAGCATAGGGCCTGGTACAAAATCTGTCCTTAATTAATGTCAATTCTCTTTCTCGTTCCCCTCCTCTTTCCTAGCTCCCTCTCCTTCCTTTCACATTATATTTTTTAAGATTTCTTTTTTAGTATGGACTATTTTTTAAAGTCCTTTTTGAATTTGTTACAATATTGCCTCTGTTTTATGTTTTGATTTTTGGCCTTGAGGCATGAACCCACACCATGTGCCTTGGAAGGTGATGTTTTAACCACTGGACCACCAGGGAACTCCCTCCTTTCACATTAAACCACTCTCTCATGTATTGGACTGGTAAGGGGACACTTAATCAAGAGAGATAATGGAAGAGTTCTTAGCAGAGTTAAAGCTATGAAATCTAAAACAGCTTGAGCCAGCCCCAGCAGAACTTGGGAATAACAGTGGGATAGAAAGAGCTGGAGTTCCAAGTAGAAAGAAGGGAAGAGGGCCCACAAGAAGCAGTGCTGGGCAGGCAGACTCAGTAGCTCAGGTCAGCTGTAGGAACTTGCACAAGATATTCATATGTGCAGTATGTTTCAGAAATGTCTCCTTGGATAGTAGGAGGAAGCTGACAGGCAGATTGATGAATCTCCACTCAGAGCCAGAGGAAGAGCAACGGCCAAGGAAGAATCAAAGAAATTAAAATCCCAGTTGGATCCAAGCAGGTCAGCGGGCTGTGAGCTACAGCCAGAGACCAATTAGAGGAAGTCCTCTCACAACAGCCTGAGGAACTGATGAAATTATTCATAAGCTTTGTTTTTCAGCTGGCAGAGGGAAGCAGATAAGAACCAGGAGAACGATAAATGCCTCCTATGAGTTTCTTAGCCACGGAGAGCCAGAAATTGATTTTTAAAATATTTCTTTACAAATGAAATCAAAACTGCTTAGGGACAGGAGGGAAGAAGATTAGCAATCCCTTGCTTCTAGGAGCAAAGGTCAATCTTATGAAATGACCTCCTTAAACTATGGTTCTCTAAAGAAAGAGAACCAATAGGATATGTCGAGGCATATAACAGGAGCTTTTTTATAGGAACTGTCTCACTCAATTATGGAGGTAAATCCTGCAATTTGCCATTTGCAAGCTGGAGAACAAGGAAAGCTGATAGTGTAGTTCCATCTGAGTCCAAGGAGAATCAGGAGAGCATATGATACAAGCCCCAGGCTGAGTCTAAATGTCCCAAAAATGGAATGGGGAAAATGATGGTATAAATCTGGGTGCAAGTCCAAAGACCTAAGAACAAGGAACCTCAGTGTTCAAGGGCAAGAGAAGATGAATCTCCCAGGTCAAGCATAGAGCAAATTTTCTCCTTCCTCTACCTTTTTATTCTATTTAGGTCCTCCAACAATCAGTCCTAAAATGAAAACAAACAACCTAGTTGAAAATGGGTCAAAGGCTTTATCAGACAATGCACCAAAGGAAATATACAGATGGAAAATAAACATGTGAAAAGATCCTCCACATCGTATGTCATCAGGGAAAGGCAAATTAAAGCCACTACTCACCTAGTAGAAAGGCCAAAACCTAGATCATTGACAATGCCAAATGCTGGTGAGCATGTGGACCACAGAAACTCTTATTCATTGCTGGCAGGTGTGTAAAATGGTACACGTACTCTGGGAGATGCTGGTTTCTTACAAAACTAACATACTCTTACCATATGATCCAGCAATTACAATCCTTGGTATTTACTTACTCAAAGGAGTTGAAAATGTATGTCCACACAAAAACCTCACACAGATATTTATAGAAGGTTTATTTGTAATTGCCAAAACTTAGAACCAGCCAAGAAGGTCTTCAGTAGATGAACGGTAAATAAGCAGTGGTACATCCAGACAATGGACTATTATTCAGCACTAAAAAGAAATGAGCTACAAAGCCATGAAAAGACATGGAAGAACCTAAAATGCCTATTACTAGTGAAAAAAAGCCAATCTGAAAAGGCTAATACTATATGCTATGATTCCAGCTATGTGGGAGTCTGGAAAAGGCAAAACTATTGCTTAAAAAAGGAAAAGAGAGGGAGGCCCAGAATGGGGTCACAAATGCTAAGCTCCACATTACCAAACCAAGACTTAACTTAAAGTTTCAGCTCCTCTAGAAATGGAATGTGAAATCAGTTGCTCAGGAATTGATGATGGGCCCTAGTTAGGTAATCTGCCTGATAGACCCCTGCCATCCTCAAAAGGACAGTAACCTTGTAATAAACAAGCTGCTTTTTTGCCTAGTAAAATTTCCTTTTCCCCACTCTTTTCTGTTGAATGTCTTTTGTTTCGTACAGGTCCTCAGAGCTCCTTTCTCTCTGCTAGATTGAATGCTGCCTGATTCAATTTGATATTTGCTCAAACAAACTCTTAAAATTTGTAATATACCTCAATTTATTTTTAACACTATGAAGACAATAAAAAGATGAGTGGTTGGCAAGGGTGGAGTCAGGAAAGAAAGAGATGAACAGGCAGAGCACAGAGGAATTTTAAGGCAGTGAAAATACTCTGTATGATAGTATAATGATGAATGTATGTCATTATACATTGTCCAAACCCATAGAATGTATACCAACAGTGAACCCTAAGGTGAACTATGGATTTTGGGTGATTATGGTGCATCAATGTAGGTTCATCCTTGGTATAAAAAAAAAAAAATGTGAGTTATGTTAATAATGGGGGAGGATATGCAGGAATGGAGCAGAAGACAGATGGAAAATCTCTGTACCTTCCTCACAATTTTGTTGTAACCCTAAAACTGCTATAAAAATGTTTAAATCTCTATGAAAAATAAAATAAAAAACCACTGTTAACCTATTAGATTGTTAAAGCTTAACAAGATTTATAATACCTAGCTGGTAAATATATGAGAAGATAGCACTGTCATGCAATTTTCACAGAACTACACTATGGAGCAAACTCCCTGGGGAGCAACTTCACGTCTAAACATTTTTCTGACAACTCTTTAAACAAATGTCAAAAGAGAAATGTATCAAATGAATTTTTTTTTATCCCTAATGTTATTATTTTTTTTAAATAAATTTATTTATTTTAGTTGGGGGCTAATTACTTTACAATATTGTAGTGGTTTTTGCCATACTTTGACATGAATCAGCCATGGGTTTACATGTGTTCCCCATCCTGAACGCCCCTCCCACCTCCCTCCCCATCCCATCCCTCTGGGTCATCCCATTGCCCCAGCCCCGAGCATTTGTCTCATGCATCGAACCTGGAATGGTGTTCCGTTTCACACATGATAATATACATATTTCAATGCTATTTTCCCAGAACGTCCCACCCTCACCTTCTCCCTCAGAGTCCATAAGACTGTTCTATGCATCTGTGTCTCTTACTCTGTCTCGCATATAGGGTTATCATTACCATCTTTCAAATTCCATATATATGCATTAGTATACTGTATTTGTGATTTTCTTTCTGGCTTACTTCACTCTGTATAATGGGCTCCAGTTTCATCCATCTCAATAGAACCGATTCAAATGTATTTTTTTAATGGCTGAGTAATATTCCATTGTGTATATGTACCACAGCTTCCTTATCCATTCGTCTGCTGATGGACATCTAGGTTGCTTCCATGTCCTGGCTATTGTAAACAGTGCTGCGATGAACATTGGGGTACACGCGTCTCTTTCAATTCTGGTTTCCTCGGTGTGTATGCCCAGCAGTGGGATTGCTGGGTCATATGGCAGTTCTATTCCCAGTTTTTTAAGGAATCTCCACACTGTTCTCCATAGTGGCTGTACTAGTTTGCATTCCCACCAACAGTGTAAGAGGGTTCCCTTTTCTCCACACCGTCTCCAGCATTTATTGCTTGTAGACTTTTGGATAGCAGCCATTCTGACTGGTGTGAAATGGTACCTCATTGTGGTTTTGATTTGCATTTCTCTAATAATGAGTGATGTTGAGCATCTTCTCATGTGTTTGTTAGCCATCTGTATGTCTTCTTTGGAGAAATGTCTGTTTAGTTCTTTGGCCCATTTTTTGATTGGGTCGTTTATTTTTCTGGAATTCAGCTGCAGGAGTTGCTTGTATATTTTTGAGATTAATTGTTTGTCCTTTGCTTCACTTGCTGTTATTTTCTCCCATTCTGAAGCCTGTCTTTTCACCTTGCTTATAGTTTCCTTTGTTGTGCAAAAGCTTTTAAGTTTAATTAGGTCCCATTTGTTTATTTTTGCTTTTATTTCCAATATTCTGGGAGGTGGGTCATGGAGGATCCTGCTGTGATTTATGTCAGAGAGTGTTTTGCCTATGTTTTCCTCTAGAAGTTTTATAGTTTCTGGTCTTACGTTTAGATCTTTAATCCATTTTGAGTTTATTTTTGTGTATGGTGTTAGAAAGTGTTCTAGTTTCATTCTTTTACAAGTGGCTGACCAGTTTTCCCAGCACCACTTGTTAAAGAGATTGTCTTTTCTCCATTGAATATTCTTGCCTCCTTTGTCGAAGATAAGGTGTCCATAGGTGCGTGGGTTTATCTCTGGGCTTTCTATTTTGTTCCATTGATCTATATTTCTATCTTTGTGCCAGTGCCATACTGTCTTGATGACTGTGGCTTTGTAGTAGAGCCTGAAGTCAGGCAGGTTGATTCCTCCAGTTCCATTCTTCTTCCTCAAGATTGCTTTGGCTATTCGAGGTTTCTTATATTTCCATACAAATTGTGAGATGATTTGTTCTAGTTCTGTGAAAAATACCATTGGTAGCTTGATAGGGATTGCATTGAATCTATAGATTGCTTTGGGTAGTATACTCATTTTCACTATATTAATTCTTCCAATCCATGAACACAGTATATTTCTCCATCTGTTTGTGTTCTCTTTGATTTCTTTCATCAGTGTTTTATAGTTTTCTATATATAAGTCTTTTGTTTCTTTAGGTAGATATATTCCTAAGTATTTTATTCTTTTTGTTGCAATGGTGAATGGTATTGTTTCCTTAATTTCTCTCTCTGTTTTCTCATTATTGGTGTATAGGAATGCAAGGGATTTCTGTGTGTTAATTTTATATCTTGCAACTTTACTATATTCATTGATTAGCTCTAGTAATTTTCTGGTAGAATCTTTAGGGTTTTCTATGTAGAGGATCATGTCATCTGCAAACAGTGAGTTTTAATTCCTCTTTTCCTATCTGTATTCCTTTTATTTCTTTTTCCGCTCTGATTGCTGTGGCCAAAACTTCCAAAACTATGTTGAATAGTAGTGGTGGCCTCATAGAATGAGTTTGGAAGTTTACCATCTTCTGCAATTTTCTGGAAGAGTTTGAGTAGGATAGGTGTTAGCTCTTCTCTAAATTTTTGGTAGAATTCCACTGTGAAGCCATCTGGTCCTGGGCTTTTGTTTGCTGGAAGATTTCTGATTACAGTTTCGATTTCCGTGCTTGTGATGGGTCTGTTAAGATCTTCTATTTCTTCCTGGTTCAGTTTGGAAAGTTATACTTTTCTAAGAATTTGTCCATTTCTTCCAAGTTGTCCATTTCATTGGCATATAGCTGTTGGTAGTAATCTCTTATGATCCTTTGTATTTCTGTGGAGTCTGTTGTGATCTCTCCATTTTCATTTCTAATTTTGTTGATCTGATTCTTCTCCCTTTGTTTCTTGATGAGTCTGGCTAATGGCTTGTCAATTATCTTCTTTATCTTCTCGAAAAACAAGCTTTTAGTTTTTTTGATTTTTGCTATGGTCTCTTTTGTTCCTTTTGCATTTATTTCTGCCCTAATTTTTAAGATTTCTTTCCTTCTACCAACTCTGGGGTTCTTCATTTCTTCCTTCTCTAGTTGCTTTAGGTGTAGAGTTAGATTATTTATTTGATTTTTTTCTTGTTTCTTGAGGTACGCCTGTATTGCTATGAACCTTCCCCTTAGTATTGCTTTTACAGTGTCCCATAGGTTTTGGGTTGTTGTGTTTTCATTTTCATTCGTTTCTGTGCATAATTTGATTTCTTTTTTGATTTCTTCTGTGATTTGTTGGTTATTCAGAAGCGTGTTGTTTAGCCTCCATATGTTGGAATTTTTAATAGTTTTTTTCCTGTAATTGAGGTCTAATCTTACTGCATTGTGGTCAGAGAAGATGGCTGGGATGATTTCAATTTTTTTGAATTTACCAAGGCTAGATTTATGGCCCAGGATGTGATCTATCCTGGAGAAAGTTCCATGTGCACTTGAGAAAAAGGTGAAATTGATTGTTTTGGAGTGGAAAGTCCTGTAAATATCAATTAAATCTAATTTGTCTAATGTATCATTTAAAGTTTGTGTTTCCTTGTTAATTTTCTGTTTAGTTGATCTATCCATATGTGTGAGTGGAGTATTAAAGTCTCCCACTATTATTGTGTTATTGTTAATTTCCCCTTTCATACTTGTTAGTATTTGCCTTATATATTGTGGTGCTCCTATGTTGGGTGCATATATATTTATAATTGTTATATCTTCTTCTTGGATTGATCCTTTGATCATTAGGTAGTGTCATTCTTTGTCTCTTTTCACAGCCTTTATTTTAAAGTCTATTTTATCTGAAATGAATATTGCAACTCCTGCTTTCTTTTGGTCTCCGTTTGCATGAAATATGTTTTTCCATCCCTTCACTTTCAGTCTGTATGTGTCCCTAGTTTTGAGGTGGGTCTCTTGTAGACAGCATATATAGGGGTCTTGTTTTTGTATCCATTCAGCCAGTCTTTGTCTTTTGGTTGGGGCATTCAACCCATTTACATTTAAGGTAATTATTGATAAGTATGGTCCCGTTGCCATTTACTTTGTTGTTTTGAGTTCGTGTTGAAACATCCTTTCTGTGTTTCCTGTTTAGAGAAGATCCTTTAGCATTTGTTAGAGAGATGGTTTGGTGGTGCTGAATTCCCTCAGCTCTTGCTTGTCTGTAAAGCTTTTGAATTCTCCTTCATATCTGAATGAGATCCTTGCTGGGTACAGTAATCTGGGTTGTAGATTATTCTCTTTCATTACTTTAAGTATGTCCTGCCATTCCCTTCTAGCCTAAAGAGTTTCTATTGAAAGATCAGCTGTTATCCTTATGGGGATCCCCTTGTGTGTTATTTGTTGTTTTTCCCTTGCTGCTTTTAATATTTGTTCTTTGTGTTTGATCCTTGTTAATTTGATTAATATGTGTCTTGGGGTGTTTCGCCTTGGGTTTATCCTGTTTGGAACTCTCTGGGTTTCTTGGACTTCTGTGACTATTTCCTTCCCCATTTTAGGGAAATTTTCAACTATTATCTCCTCGAGTATTTTTTCATGGCCTTTCCTTTTATCTTCTTCTTCTGGGACTCCTATGATTCGAATGTTGGGGTGTTTCATATTGTCCCAGAGGCCCCTGAGGTTTTCCTCATTTCTTTTGATTCTTTTTTCTTTTTTCTTCTCTGCTTCATATATTTCCACAATTCTATCTTCTACCTCACTTATCCTATCTTCTGCCTCTGTTATTCTACTGTTGGTTCCCTCCAGACTGTCTTTTATCTCCTTTATTTCATTATTCATTATATATTGACTCCTTTTTATTTCCTCTAGGTCCTTGATAAACATTTCTTGCATCTTCTCAATCCTTGTCTCCAGGCTATTTATCTGTAACTCCATTTTGTTTTCAAGATTTTGGATCATTTTTATTATCATTATTCTAAATTCTTTTTCAGATAGATTCCCTATCTCCTCCTCTTTTGTTTGGTTTGGTGGGCATTTCTCATTTTCCTTTACTTGCTGAGTATTTCTCTGCCTTTTCATCTTGTTTAGATTGCTGTGTTAGGCGTGGCCTTTCTGTATTCTGGTAGTTTGAAGTTCCTCTTTATTGTGGAGGTTCCTCACTGTGGGTAGGGTTGGACGGGTGGCTTGTCAAGGTTTCCTGGTTGGGGGAGCTTGTGTCGGTGTTCTGGTGGGTGGAGCTGGATTTCTTCTCTCTAGAGTGCAATGGAGTGTCCAGTATTGAGTTTTTAGATGTCTATGGATTTGATGTGCCTCTGGGCAGCCTGTGTATTGATGCTCAGGGCTATGTTCCTGCGTTGTTGGAGAATTTGTGTGGTATGTCTTGCTCTGGAACTTATTGGCTCTTGGGTGGAGCTTGGTTTCAGTGTATATGTGGAGGCTTTTGGATGATCTCTTATTAATTAATGTTTCCTCTGGCTTTTAGTCTTATTCTTGCAGTAGCCTCAAGACTTCTCCATCCATACAGCATCAATAATAAAACTTTTAGGTTAATGGTGAAAAGATTCTCCACAGTGAGGGATACCCAGAGAGATTCACTGAGTTACATGGAGAGGTGAGGGGGGAGGGGTTGAGGTGACCAAGAGGAGAAGAGGGGGACTCAAACGTGGAGAGAGCAATCTAGCCAGTAAGCACTTCCCTCTGTGCTCTCCACAGTCTGGAACCCTCAGAGAGATTCACAGAGATTCATAGAGAGGGGGGAGGAAGGTAATAGAGGTGAGCATGAGTAGAAAGGGAGGAATCAAGAGGGGAGAGAGAGATCTGGGCAGTATTCTGTTCCCAAAGTGTTCTCTGGTGCCCAGAACGCCCTCAGAGATTCACAGATTTGGGTTGAGAAGAGAAGGAGGAGGGTGGGAGATAGAGGTTCCCTGGGGGAGAAGAAAGAGCGTCAACAGGGGGAGAGAGTAATCAAGCTAGTAATCACACTTCTGAGTAAAAATGGGTACTAAAGATTGGGTTCTTAAATGAACAAAATTGATGTCAAATATGTAAAACAAAGATTAAAAATCTAGAGTAGAGGTTAGACTCATAAAAAATACAATATAAAAAAAGAAAACAGTATAAAAAGAAAAAAACAGTAAAACAGTAAAAAAAAAAAAAGAAACAATAAAACAGTAACAAAAGAAACAGTAAAAAAAGTAAAACACAAAAAGTATAAGATATATGTATGCGGTTTGCTTTAAAAATAGGGTTTTTTTTTTTTCAAGGTAATAGTGGGTTATGAAAATTAAAATTAAAGGTGTAATACAGGACTTAAAGAAAAAAGAAAGAGAAAAAAATTTTTTTTTAATTTAAAAAAAAATGATAATAGTAAAAATATATCCAGGACTTTCTCTGGAGCTGTTGTGAGCAGTGTGGGGTCTGTTCAGCTTCAGATAGATCCTTGTTCCTGCTTATACTTTTCAAGATCTATAGGCCCCTTTCAACACAGTCGGTGTTAACTACAGGAATTTTAATATGTTGGCCTGTCACTTCCAAAGCGCTTCCTTCTGTTTATTCAGCTTCTGTTTGGAGGTCTCTTCAGTGTCTAATTTCCGCCCTGCCACAAAGGGGCGGAAGAGGTCTCTTTAGGTTCGCTTGTTCAGTCGTGCTGTGGGGAGGGAGGAACACTACAAACCTATATCACTGGCGTGTGTGTGGAGAGCTCACAGTGTCTCGGCCGCACTGGGTTTGCCCCCGCTCAGGGCGTGTGTGCTTTCCCAGTCTACCCTGCTCAGGCTTCAGGTAACTCTGCCGGGGAGTGGGCCCTGAGATGCACGCACTTCCCAGGTCTAAGCCGCTCAGGTTCAGGTTCCCGGGTACTCCACAAAGGCGCAGACTTTGTTGGGCCCGCGGTTTGTGCCGTTCCGGGTCGGAGCTGCTCAGGCGGCCAGGAGTTTGGCGAGCGCGCTCTCCCCTGTTGGGGCGGTGCGGCTTATCACCTCCCTGGTCCCCGCCTCGGTTTACGGGCGCGCCCGGCTCTGGTGTGCTTTGTGTGAGTTCTGGGGAGCTGGTCTCTGGCTGCGACCCTCCCAGCGGCTGTCGACCCTCCCAGCGGCTGTCGACCCTCCGGGATCTCAGGCAGTCTTTCCTTAGAAACTGGAAGCCTGTTTGCAGTTTGGTAGGGGGTGCCCTCTCTGGGGTCGAGTTTGCCCCTTTCTGGCTCTGACTGGCCCCGCCTGCCCGCTGTGTCCGGCGGGGGATGGGGCGGTCCGCAGCCGGCTAGCTCTCTGGTATCGCTCAGTCCTTTGTTCTGTGAGCGGGCCGGCAGTGCCTTAGATTTGGGCTTTTCGCGGGATAGTTCTCTCTCTCTGGCTGTCCCACAGTTTAGGTTGCTATCTCACCTTAGCTTCCTCAGATTGCCCTTGGGGCACTCGGGCCCGGTCCTTACCCTAGGCAGTGCCGCCCGCTCCTCTCCGTTCAGCCCCCACTTGCTGGTGGCAGATGGCAAGTGTCTGGGGTTCTTTGCTGGGATTTGCCTTTAGGCACATAATCTCTGGGTTTTATTTATTTTTTCTCCCGGTTATGTTGCCCTCCGAGATTCGAAATCTTCCCCCACACCCGCCGGTGAGAGGGTTTCCTGGTGTTTGGAAACTTCTCCTCTTTTACGACTCCCTCCCCGGGACGGGTCTCCGTCCCTAACTCTCTTGTCTCTCTTTTTATCTTTTATATTTTGTCCTACCTCCTTTTGAAGATAATGGGCTTTTTTTCCTGGATGCCTGATGTCCTCTGCCAGCGTCCAGAAGTTGTTTTGTGAAGTTTTCTCAGCGTTCAGATGTTCTTTCAATAAATTTATGGGGGAGAGAGTGGTCTCCTCGTCCTATTCCTCCGCCATCTTAGCCCCTGAGCCCTCAAATGAAATTTTAATTGCAGTATCACTTGTATCACACACACACACACACACACACACACACACACACACACACACACACGCCCAAAACAAGACCAGCCTAAATGTTCATTCACAGAGAAATAGTTAAATAAACCATGGTATACTGAAATAACATAAAACCATGAAAAAGAACAAGTTAGATTTTCATGTACTCCTAAGAGTCTCCAGGAGGCCTTGTTCAGTGAAAAAAAAAAAATCTGAATATGCAATGCAGTATGATTTCATTTGGTTTAAATATATGTATGAATATATATGTATGTTTATGCACAGAAATTTTCTGGAAGAATAAGAATATGAGCATTATCATAGTAAAATTCTATTTATAATATACGTAGAAAATTTCTGGAAAGAAACTTCTTACAAGCCACATGCTCTTTAACAATCTAACACTTCAAACCTGAGTTTTCTCATCCCTAAGAGAGACATGAAAATATCTGTCCTGCCTATTTCACAAGGTTACCAAAGGAATAAATAGACTGAAGATTTCAAAATGCTACATAAAGGGTATGTAGCACCAACGCGGGAGTCCTCTTGGCACCAATTTCCCCATGTGAAAGAGGGTTGTACTTGATGGAGAAGTGGGAGATGCAGGTCAGGACTCACCTGACTTTCAGGGATGGACTCATCTGCCCAATAGGCTGTTGAATAGGAATTTCAGGAAATGACAAGAGACGCATTTGAAAATGTTGAGAACTTTATTTCTGTGATTTCCTTCCCAGTGGGAAGGAATCATTCTGAAGCTGTAGTGGAAAGAAAATGGACTTGGAGTCATGCCAGGACTCAAATCCTGGCTCCACTCTTTTCTATCTATGTGACCTTAAGCATGTTTACTAACCTCTTTCTAAACTTCATTTCCATCCTGCAAAATGGGGGAAACAACAAAACTTTTTTCATAAAGTTGTAAGGACATAATGCCTAGCACAGCATAGGCCCTTGACAATCAAGAACTGTAATTTTTGCTGGTATTTTCCTCTACCTACTCATAAATAACAGGTTTGTAATTTTAATGTCAATACAATTAAATTTGATCAATATGAACAAGAAGTGTTTCCATGGTGGATATTAATATATCCCTCTTACTGGGGCAGAGTTTCTCAGCAGTAGTACTGGTGACATTTTAAGGGGGATCATCTTTTGTAGGGACATGTCCTGTGTACTACAGGATGTTTAACAGTATCCCTAGTCTCCACACAATAGATTCCAGTGGCATACCCCAAGGGGTAACAACTAAAAATGTCCCCAGCTATTGCCAGACATCACCAGGGGCAGGGAGGGGAACAGTTACCCCCAATTGAGAACCATTGCTGTAGGAGACTTTTCTGGGAACCAAAGGGAAGATAGGAAACAATTCCATCTAGGACAGGGCAATGGGAAGAAGACATTCAAAGGTATAACAGCAACTACAAGTAAGAGTTTCAATACAATATAGAACTATTTTACATTCAAGCTGAATATTTACCCAGGAGTAAGCTAATACAAGGGATGAATTAGATGGATGTTCATTTCAGCAAAGAGCTTAAAAGTTTAGATAAAATGACTCTTTATACAAAGCTCACTTAAATATTAGCTGTCAGCAAAACTACCTGAAACATTAGAAGATAGCCTATGCTCATGACAGGAGATTTAGGTTAATAGTTTGTTCATCTGAGTCAAAATCAGAAAATAATTAGATACAGATAGGTCCTCTAACAGTATGGAGAACATTTTCCGAAAAGAGACTGGAATAGATATGGCCTCTGTCCTCGTCTGTCTTAAATAAAGAACTCAGTTCAGTCACTCACTTGTGTCTGACTCTTTGTGATCCCATGGACTGCAGCATGCCAGGCTTCCCTGTCCTTCACCAACTCCCAGAGTTTACTCATACTCATGTCCATCCAGTCGGTGATGCCATCCAACCATCTCATCCTGTGTTGGCCCCTTCTCCTCCTGCCTTCAAAGTTTCCCAGCATCAGGGTCTTTTCCAGTAAGTTAGTTCTTCCCATCAGGTGGCCAAAGTATTGGACTTTCAGCTTCAGCATCAGTCCTTCCAATGAACATTCAGAACTGATTTCCTTTAGGATTGACTGGTTTGATCTCCTTGCAGTCCAAGGGACTCTCAAGAGTCTTCTCCAACACCACAGTTCAAAACCATCAATTCTTTGGTGCTCAGCTTTCTTTATAGTCCAACTCTGAGAGTCATCCATACATGACTACTGGGAAAACCATAGCCTTGACTAGACAGACCTTTGTTGGCAAAGGAATGTCTCAGCTTCTTAATATGCTGTCCAGGTTGGTCATAACTTTTCTTGCAAGAAGCAAACGTCTTTTAATTTCATGGCTGCAGTCACCATCTGCAGTGATTGTGGAGCCTAAAAAAAGTCAGCCACTGTTTCCACTGTTTCCCCATCTATTTCCCATGAAGTGATGGGATTGGATGCCATGATCTTGGTTTTCTGAATGCTGAGCTTTAAGCCAACTTTTTCACTCTCCTCTTTCACTTTCATCAAGAGGCTCTTTAGTTCTTCTTCACTTTCTGCCATAAGGGTGGTGTCATCTGACTATCTGAGGTTATTGATATTTCTCCTGGCAATCTTGATTCCAGCTTGTGCTTCATCCATCCCAACAGTTCGCATGATGTACTCTGCATGGAAGTTAAATAAGCAGGATGATAATATACACCCTGACATACTCCTTTCCCAATTTGGAACCAGTCTGTTGTTCCATGTCCAGTTCTAACTGTTGCTTATTGACTTGAATACAGGTTTCTCAGGAGGCAAGTAAGGTGGTCTGGTATTCCCATCTCTTTCAGAATTTTCCGCAGTTTGCTGTGATCCACAGAGTCAAAGGCTTTGGCGTAGTCAATAAAACAGAAGTAGATGTTTTTCTGGAACTCTCTTGCTTTTTTGATGATCCAACAGATGTTGGCAATTTGATCTCTGGTTCCTCTGCCTTTTCTAAATCCAGCTTGAATATCTGGAAGTTCATGGTTCACATACTGTTGAAGCCTGGCTTGGAGAATTTTGAGCATTACTTTGCTAACGTGTGAGATGAGTGCAATTGTGAGGTAGTTTGAACATTCTTTGGCATTGCCTTTCTTTGAGATTGGAATGAAAACTGGACTTTTCCAGTCCTGTGGCCACTGCTGAGTTTTCCAGACTTGCTGGCATACTGAGTGCAGCACTTTCACAGCATCATCTTTTAGGATTTGAAATAACTCAACTGGAATTCCATCACCTCCACTAGCTTTGTTCATAGTGACGCTTCCTAAGGCCCACTTGCCTTCACACTCCAGGATGTCTGGCTCTAGGTAAGTGATCACACCATCGTGATTATCTGGCTCATAAAGATCTTTTTCGTATAGTTCTTCGTGTATTCTTGCCACCTCTTCTTAATATCTTCTGCTTCTGTTTGGTCCATACTATTTCTGTCCTTTATTGAGCCCATCTTTGCATGACATGTTCCCTCTGAATCTCTAATTTTCTTGAAGAGATGTCTAGTCTTTCCCATTCTGTTGTTTTCCTCTATTTATTGCACTGATCACTGAGGAAGGCTTTCTTATCTCTCCTTGCTATTCTTTGGAACTCTGCATTCAAATGGGTATATCTTTCCTTTTCTCCTTTACCTTTTGCTTCTCTTCTTTACTCAGCTATTTGTAAGGCTTCCTCAGACAGCCATTTTACCTTTTTGCATTTCTTCTTCTTGGGGATGGTTTTGATCACTGCTTCCAGTACAGTATCACAAACCTCCATCCATAGTTCTTCAGACAATCCATCAGATCTAATCCCTTGGAACTGTTTGTCAGTAAAGAGCTAGACCTTAAAAAATGATCTTAGTAAACATAGAATTGCAAGTAAATACAAGTGTTCAAAGAAAACTGCTGAGAGCTATGAGTGAAGAGCAAGGATGCTCTAACACTCGTTCAGACACTAGTTTGGAAAACTTCCCTAGGGGGCTTTTTGCTCTCTCTTGTGACTAGTAGAAACATTTTCATTCAATTAAAACTATTTAGTGAAAGTCAAGTGATGAGTTAGATGTTGAAGATACAAAAAGTAAAACAATATTGTCATTTTCCATACTCTCTCCCTCAGTGATGTCTCCCAGTCCTGAGGCATTGAATACCATCTATAAACTGATGACTCTCCAAAGTATATTTCTACCTGGGATCTCTTCAGTTGCCTTCGCAGCATTTGAAACTGCATTTTCAATAGAGAGCTTTCTTCCCCAACCTAATTCTTCCTCAGTCTCTCCATCTCAGTCAATGGCAATGCCATCTATCCTTTTGCTTAGACCAAAGCACTTGTAGTAATCCTTTTTCCCCCTCATTACCTATATCCAATCCATCAATAGCGTCTGTCATCCTTGGATTCAAAATCCTTACAGAATCCATCCACCTCTCACTACCCCCAATACAAATACCCTGACCCACATCACCATTATTGATGGCTTGGATTATTACAAGGCCTCCTAACTGGTCTTCCACTTTCTGTTTGTGCCTGCTTCAATCTATTCTCAACACAACATGCAAAGGGAACCCTTTAAAATACAATCAGGTCAAAATATAAGTCAGAGTTCTTACTATAACCTTACATGCCCCCATGTGAGCTAACCTCACAAAAGTGGGGTCTGGCTGTTCACCACTCAAAAGCCAAAAAAGAGGCAAGGCTGGTGGAAAGGAAAGTTCACTTTATTTTGAATGCCAGCAACCAGGGGAGAGGGTGGATCCCTGTCCAAAGGCTGACTCCCCCACGCTGACAGTGGGTAAGAGGTTTTATAGGCTGAGGCAGAAGGGCTATGTACAGAAACAGCACAGGAAGCTCTGATAATCATCTGGAAATTGGTCATGTGATGGTATGACCTGCATCATCTTGACTATTTTAAGTACAGTTAGTCTTCAGTTCCAGGATCAGTCTGTCCCCATTTCCTTGAGGCCAATGCTGAAATGGTGGCAGCTTCTATCATTGCTCTAGTCTGGTCATCATGCATTAACTCCTCCCACTTGATGGAGGTTTCAGCATCTGTAAGATAGCTCTCAGAATATTATCTGTAGCCTTGAGAAAGAACTAAAGGTCCTTGCCTATGCTTATGACTAAACTATTATTGTTTAGTCTTGTTGGACTATTTTCCTTTGTTTCTGCATTTTTTCACTTCTCTGTGTAAACTTATTCTTTGGCTAAAGTTTTTCCACAGACGAAAGGCAGGCAGAGGACATAGAGAAGGACCATAGTGTTCTGTTCTGTTTCACAGTCACCTCTTTGACTTCATCTACTTCGTCTCTGCCCTTTGTTTTCCTCTTTGTTCATGCTCTCAAGTCATACTAGCCTCCTTCCTGTTATTCAGACATCAGGCATCTTCTTGTGTCAGGACCTGCACACCTGTCTGTATTTCAAATACCTTAATACTCACTTACCTCCTTCAGGTCTACTCAAATGTTACCTACTCAGGAAACAGCTCCTGGGGCTCCTATCTAAAATTTCAACTCCCCTTTCCCTAACAATTTTAATTCCCATTCCTTGATTTATTTTTCTCAAATATGCCGTATATTTTATCTTTTAAAATGTGATCTTCACGGATCCTAAGCATTTTTGCTTCCATGAGCCTCTTCTTGCACCAAAAATGTGAAAAATGGACTCTATTGGTATAAATACAAATATAATCCAGGCTCGATTCATTATTTTATATTCTTTTACTTCTGATTTTAAAATAAGTTAAAATGATTGGAGAAGGAAATGGCAACCCACTCCAGTATTCTTGCCTGGAGAATCCCAGGGACAGAGGAGCCTGTTGGGCTGCTGTCTATGGGGTTGCACAGAGTCGGACACGACTGACGCAATGCAGCAGTAGCAGCAGCAGCATGGACTCTATGGGAGAGGGCGAGGGCGGGATGATATGGGAGAATGGCATGGAAGCATGTAAATTATCATATGTGAAACGAATCGCCAGTCCAGGTTCGATGCATGATACAGGGTGCTTGGGGCTCGTGCACCGGGATGACCTGGAGGGATGGGATGGGGAGGGGGGCGGGAGCGGAGTTCTAGAAGGGGAACACAAGTACACCAATGGTGGATTCATGTCAATGTATGGCAAAACAATACAATATTATAAAGTTAAAAAAATAGAGAAATAATCTAATTTAAGACTAAAAAAATAAAATAAGTTAAAATGAACAGTTTTGTGAGATAAAGGCAGCCAGAGAAGACCTCTCAGATGAGGTGCCATTTGATCTGAGACTTGAATGAAGTGAACAGATGAGCCACTAGTCTAACACAGTGAGAAATGCTAGGACTTTAGCAGAAGTTGGGAGCTAGGAGTGAGTGCAAAACCAAACCAGCCAGGGACTCTGTTACTTGAGATAGCATTTAAACTCATACTAGTACTAACAGAGGAGCAAAATGACAGACCTACGTCCTGGATGTGGACAAGTTAACTGTAGGAAGACTGAGAAAACAGAAACTAGTAGGTGGAATGATTGGGAAACCCTCAGTTACCTCCAGGAAGATTTATCAGAGCAATGTTATTTTCCTTATAACACCCAATTCACCTTTGCCTACTAAACAGAAAGCTAGGGATTTTGCTTCCGGCAGTGAGCAGCTTATTTTTTCACACACACTAGAAGTCCAGCTGCAGTAGAGAGAAACAGATTAAGAGAGAAAGGGAGATGTTTTGGCTGCCAAAGCCATAGGGGAAAGAGTAAGTAAGTTGTAGGAAAGTGCTACTTACAGCCCTTTACAGCTTAAAGGGATTCTTAAACAGAGATGACTCTTTTAAGAATTATCTTCCCTCATATGGTCCTCATAAAATGGTGCAGCTATCCTGGAAAAAGTTTGTTAGTTTCTTAAAAAACTAAACATGTACTTATCATTTGACCCTGAAATTGCACTCTTGGGCATTTATTCCAGAAGAATAAAAACTTGGGCCCACACAAAACCTATACACAGTTGTTCATAGCCATAACAGTTAAGAAGTGGAAACAATGAAAACTTCCTTCAACAGATGACTGATTAAATAAATTACGATACATCCATATTATGTCATATTTATTGCTGGAATGTTAGTCACTCAGTCGTGTCTGACTCTTTGTGACCCTACGGCCTATAGCCCGCCAGGCTCCTCTGTCTATGTAATTCTCCAGGCAATAATACTGGAGTGGGTTGCCATTGCCTTCTCCAGGGTATCTTCCTGATCCAGGGATAGAACCCAGGTCTACCATATTGTGGGCAGATTCTTTACCATCTGAACCACCAGGGAAGCCCCATTACTGGAATACTCAGCAATAAAAAGAGACTGTTGGTACACACAACAGTTTGGATGAGAGTCAACGCCATTATGCTGAGTGAGAAGCCCATCTCAAAAGGTCAGTACAATGTGATTCCACTTATAGCATTCTATAAATGACAAACCTGTAGAGATGGGAAATAGATTAGCTGTTGCCAAGTGTTAGGATTATAGGGGAAGAATGGGTGAGTATGGCTATAAAAGCACCAAGGAGATCTTTGTAATGATGAAATAGCTCTATATCCTGATTGCAGTGGTTATTATACAAATCTCACATGATCAAATGACATGGAACTACACAACAGTTGAGACTGATGTCAAATTCTTGGTATTGATATTGTACTCTGATTCTGTAAGACGTAATTGTTGGGCGAAGCTGGATGAAAGGTACATGCTGCTGCCAATAAGTTGCTTCAGTTGTGTCCGACTCTGTGCGACCCCATAGACGGTAGCCCACTGGGCTCCCCCGTCCCTGGGATTCTCCAGGCAAGAGTACTGGAGTGGGTTGCCATTGCCTTCTCCGGAAAGGTACATGAGACTCATCTGTTTTTGCAGCTTCTGTGGATCTATAATTATTTCAACATAAAAATCTTTTAAGACTTTTAAAATCCTACTGAAAGTCTATGGACCTAAGAAAAAACATTTTCCACTTATTTCCAATCAGAAAATTCTGCTCAGAGTTGATTTTAATAAATGTTAATTTTCCAACTGGCCTCTGTATGTGGAGGGCAAGAAGAGACCAAACAAAAGAAGCAGGGCACTGTACAGATTGGTAGGTGGCAGTTTTTTTTTTTTTTTTTTTTTTTTTATAAATTTATTTATTTTACTTGGGGGCTAATTACTTTACAATATTGTAATAGTTTTTGCCATACATTGACAAGAATCAGCCATGGGTTTACATGTGTTCCCCTTCCCGAACCCCCCACCCACCTCCCTCCCCCTCCCATCCCTCTGGATCATCCCACTGCCCCGGCCCCGAGCCCTTGTCACATGCATCGAACATGGAATGGTGCTCTGTTTCACATATGACAATACACATGTCTCAATGCCATTCTCCCAGAACGTCCCACCCTCACCTTCTCCCTCAGAGTCCATAAAATTGTTCCATGCATCTGTGTCTCTCATTCTGTCCCGCATATAGGGTTATCGTTACCATCTTTCAGATTCCATATATATGCATTAGTATACTGTATTGTTGTTTTTCTTTCTGGCTTACTTCACTCTGTATAATGGGCTCCAGTTTCATCCATCTCAGTAGAACCGGTTCAAATGTATTTTTTTTAATGGCTGAGTAATATTCCATTGTGTATATGTACCACAGCTTCCTTATCCATTCATCTGCTGATGGACATCTAGGTTGCTTCCATGTCCTGGCTATTGTAAACAGTGCTGCGATGAACATTGGGGTACACGCGTCTCTTTCAATTCTGGTTTCCTCGGTGTATATGCCCAGCAGTGGGATTGCTGGGTCATATGGCAGTTCTATTCCCAGTTTTTTAAGGAATCTCCACACTGTTCTCCATAGTGGCTGTACTAGTTTGCATTCCCACCAACAGTGTAAGAGGGTTCCCTTTTCTCCACACCCTCTCCAGCATTTATTGCTTGTAGACTTTTGGATAGCAGCCATTCTGACTGGTGTGAAATGATACCTCATTGTGGTTTTGATTTGCATTTCTCTAATAATGAGTGATGTTGAGCATCTTTTCATGTGTTTGTTAGCCATCTGTATGTCTTCTTTGGAGAAATGTCTGTTTAGTTCTTTGGCCCATTTTTTGATTGGGTCATTTATTTTTCGGGAATTCAGCTGCAGAAGTTGCTTGTATATTTTGGAGATTAATTGTTTGTCTGTTGCTTCATTTGCTATTATTTTCTCCCATTCTGAAGGCTGTCTTTTCACCTTGTTTATAGTTTCCTTTGTTGTGCAAAAGCTTTTAATTTTAATTAGGTCCCATTTGTTTATTTTTGCTTTTATTTCCAATATTCTGGGAGGTGGGTCATGGAGGATCCTGCTGTGATTTATGTCGGAGAGTGTTTTGCCTATGTTTTCCTCTAGGAGTTTTATTGTTTCTGGTCTTACGTTTAGATCTTTAATCCATTTTGAGTTTATTTTTGTGTACGGTGTTAGGAAGTGTTCTAGTTTCATTCTTTTACAAGTGGTTGACCAGTTTTCCCAGCACCACTTGTTAAAGAGGTTGTCTTTTCTCCATTGTATATTCTTGCCTCCTTTGTCGAAGATAAGGTGTCCATATGTGCGTGGGTTTATCTCTGGGCTTTCTATTTTGTTCCATTGATCTATATTTCTATCTTTGTGCCAGTACCATACTGTCTTGATGACTGTGGCTTTGTAGTAGAGTCTGAAGTCAGGCAGGTTGATTCCTCCAGTTCCATTCTTCTTCCTCAAGATTGCTTTGGCTATTCGAGGTTTCTTATATTTCCATACAAATTGTGAGATGATTTGTTCTAGTTCTGTGAAAAATACCATTGGTAGCTTGATAGGGATTGCATTGAATCTGTAGATTGCTTTGGGTAGAATACTCATTTTCACTATATTAATTCTTCCAATCCATGAACACGGTATATTTCTCCATCTGTTTGTGTCCTCTTTGATTTCTTTCATCAGTGTTTTATAGTTTTCTATATATAAGTCTTTTGTTTCTTTAGGTAGATATATTCCTAAGTATTTTATTCTTTTTGATGCAATGGTGAATGGTATTGTTTCCTTAATTTCTCTTTCTGTTTTCTCATTATTGGAGTATAGGAATGCAAGGGATTTCTGTGTGTTAATTTTATATCCTGCAACTTTACTATATTCATTGATCAACTCTAGTAATTTTCTAGTAGAGTCTTTAGGGTTTTCTATGTAGAGGATCATGTCATCTGCAAACAGTGAGAGTTTTACTTCTTCTTTTCCTATCTGTATTCCTTTTATTTCTTTTTCAGCTCTGATTGCTGTGGCCAAAACTTCCAAAACTATGTTGAATAGTAGTGGTGAAAGTGGGCATCCTTGCCTTGTTCCTGACTTTAGGGGAAATGCTTTCAATTTTTCACCATTGAGGATAATGTTTGCTGTGGGTTTGTCATATATAGCTTTTATTATGTTGAGATATGTTCCTTCTATTCCTGCTTTCTGGAGGGTTTTAATCATAAATGGATGCTGAATTTTGTCAAAGGCTTTTTCTGCATCTATTGAGATAACCATATGGTTTTTTTCTTTCAATTTGTTAATGTGGTGTATTACATTGATTGATTTGCGGATGTTAAAAAAACCTTGCATTCCTGGGATAAAGCCCACTTGGTCATGATGTATGATCTTTTTAATATGATGTTGGATTCTGTTTGCTAGAATTTTATTAAGGATTTTTGCATCTATGTTCATCAGTGATATTGGCCTGTAGTTTTCCTTTTTTGTGACATCTTTGTCTAGTTTTGGAATTAGGGTGATGGTGGCCTCATAGAATGAGTTTGGAAGTTTACCATCTTCTGCAATTTTCTGGAAGAGTTTGAGCAGGATAGGTGTTAGCTCTTCTCTAAATTTTTGGTAGAATTCCGCTGTGAAGCCGTCTGGTCCTGGGCTTTTGTTTGCTGGAAGATTTCTGATTACACTTTCGATTTCCGTGCTTGTGATGGGTCTGTTAAGATCTTCTATTTCTTCCTGGTTCAGTTTTGGAAAGTTATACTTTTCTAAGAATTTGTCCATTTCTTCCAAGTTGTCCATTTTATTGGCATATAGCTGTTGGTAGTAGTCTCTTATGATCCTTTGTATTTCTGTGGAATCTGTTGTGATCTCTCCATTTTCATTTCTAATTTTGTTGATCTGATTCTTCTCCCTTTGTTTCTTGATGAGTCTGGCTAATGGCTTATCAATTTTGTTTATCTTCTCGAAAAACCAGCTTTTAGTTTTGTTGATTTTTGCTATGGTCTCTTTTGTTTCTTTTGCATTTATTTCTGCCCTAATTTTTAAGATTTCTTTCCTTCTACTGACCCTGGGGTTTTTCATTTCTTCCTTCTCTAGTTGCTTTAGGTGTAGAGTTAGTTGATTTATTTGATTTTTTTCTTGTTTCTTGAGGTACGCCTGTATTGCTATGAACCTTCCCCTTAGTATTGCTTTTACAGTGTCCCATAGGTTTTGGGTTGTTGTGTTTTCATTTTCATTCGTTTCTATGCATAATTTGATTTCTTTTTTGATTTCTTCTGTGATTTGTTGGTTATTCAGAAGCGTGTTGTTTAGCCTCCATATGTTGGAACTTTTAATAGTTTTTTTCCTGTAATTGAGGTCTAATCTTACTGCATTGTGGTCAGAGAAGATGGCTGGGATGATTTCAATTTTTTTGAATTTACCAAGGCTAGATTTATGGCCCAGGATGTGATCTATCCTGGAGAAAGTTCCATGTGCACTTGAGAAAAAGGTAAAATTGATTGTTTTGGGGTGGAAACTCCTGTAAATATCAATTAAATCTAATTTGTCTATTGTATCATTTAAAGTTTGTGTTTCCTTGTTAATTTTCTGTTTAGTTGATCTATCCATATGCGTGAGTGGAGTATTAAAGTCTCCCACTATTATTGTGTTATTGTTAATTTCCCCTTTCATACTTGTTAGTATTTGCCTTATATATTGTGGTGCTCCTATGTTGGGTGCATATATATTTATGATTGTTACGTCTTCTTCTTGAATTGATCCTTTGATCTTTATGTAGTGTCCTTCTTTGTCCCTTTTCACATCCTTTATTTTAAAGTCAAGACATACCACGCAAATTCTCCAGCAACGCAGGAACATAGACCTGAGCATCAATATACAGGCTGCCCAGAGGCACACCAAATCCATAGACATCTCAAAAATTAATACTGGTCACTCCATTACACTCAAGAGAGCAGAAATCCAGCTCCACCCACCAGAACACCGACACAAGCTCCCCCAACCAGGAAACCTTGACAAGCCACCTGTCCAACCCCAACCGCAGTGAGGAACCTCCACAACAAAGAGGAACTTCATACTACCAGAATACAGAAGGGCCACGCCTAACACAGCAATCTAAACAAGATGAAAAGGCAGAGAAATACTCAGCAAGTAAAGGAAAATGAGAAATGCCCACAAAGCCAAACAAAAGAGGAGGAGATAGGGAATCTATCCGAAAAAGAATTTAGAATAAGGATAATAAAAATGATCCAAAATCTTGAAAGCAAAATGGAGTTACAGATAAATAGCCTGGAGACAAAGATTGAGAAGATGCAAGAAATGTTTATCAAGGACTTAGAAGAAATAAAAAGGAATCAATATAGAATGAATAATGAAATAAAGGAGATAAAAGACACTCTGGAGGGAACCAACAGTAGAATAACGGAGGCAGAAGATAGGATAAGTGAGGTAGAAGATAGAATGATGGAAATAAATGAAGCAGAGAGGAAAAAAGAAAAAAGAATCAAAAGAAATGAGGAAAACCTCCGGGACCTCTGGGACAATATGAAACGCCCCAACATTCGAATCATAGGAGTCCCAGAAGAAGAAGATAAAAGGAAAGGCCATGAAAAAATACTCGAGGAGATAATAGTTGAGAATTTCCCTAAATTGAGGAAAGAAATAGTCACAGAAGTCCAAGAAACCCAGAGAGTTCCAAACAGGATAAACCCAAGGCGAAACACCCCAAGACACATATTAATCAAATTAACAAAGATCAAACACAAAGAACAAATATTAAAAGCAGCAAGGGAAAAACAACAAATAACACACAAGGGGATCCCCATAAGGATAACAGCTGATCTTTCAATAGAAACCCTTCAGGCTAGAAGGGAATGGCAGGACATACTTAAAGTAATGAAAGAGAATAATCTACAACCCAGATTACTGTACCCAGCAAGGATCTCATTCAGATATGAAGGAGAATTCAAAAGCTTTACAGACAAGCAAGAGCTGAGGGAATTCAGCACCACCAAACCAGCTCTCCAGCAAATGCTAAAGGATCTTCTCTAAACAGGAAACACAGAAAGGATGTTTCAACACGAACTCAAAACAACAAAGTAAATGGCAACGGGATCATACTTATCAATAATTACCTTAAATGTAAATGGGTTGAATGCCCCAACCAAAAGGCAAAGGGTTGCTGAATGGATACAAAAACAAGACCCCTATATATGCTGTCTACAAGAGACCCACCTCAAAACTAGGGACACACACAGGCTGAAAGTGAAAGGATGGAAAAACATATTCCATGCAAACGGAGACCAAAAGAAAGCAGGAGTGGCAGTTTTTATAAGTAAGGGAACTACTTTGGGGGCTTATCTTTGGCACCCACAAGACAAGTAAATCTCTGCTCCTGCCCCCAGAATCAGAAAAAAATGTATAGAGGATTTAACTGGGCTCAGTCACATACAGAGTCTACATGGTCCCAACAACACCTTACTCATGTCCTTGGAGTAACTCCCACTGTGGAAACGTGGGGCGGAGTGTGCATTGCAAGGACAGCGGAGGGGGTGAGGAGCCTCTGAATGCCCCAGTCCAGCTCAAGGGGCAACTGGCCCCCACATCCTCTTGATTACCTCCTCCAACAAAACATAAATAGTAAAACATAATGTTGTTGAATTTTAAGTATACTCGTGGGTAGCATAGATTTCAGTCAGACATCATCTCTAAAATACACGTGTCCCACAGTCATACATTATTATCCATGGTTTGAGGCTGTTTGACATTTTATTGTATTTAAAAGATTCTGATACTAGGAAAGATTGAAGGCAAAAGGAGAAGGGGGCAGCAGAGGATGAGATGGTTACATAGCACCACCAACTCAATGGACATGAATTTGAGCAAAGTCCAGGAAGCAGTGGAGGACAGAGGAGCCTCCACTCATCCACTCGTAGGGCAGTCCACAGGGTCACAGAGTCGGACACGCTTAGCAACTGAAAAACAACAAAAAATATGTTTGATTGGACTAGTTCTCCACTTTTGAAGCCTTATTCATGACAGCCAACTCAAATGTCAGTGTCTCCATCAAGCTGGCCCTGATCTCCCTCCCAGCCCCTCACCCATTAGAATAGATTGGTTTTCTTTCACATGTCTACAACATGTGACTCTCACCCCAAAGGCCATTCTGCCACAGCTTATAGGATCTAATAACGTCTGTGCTTCCAAATAGCAATAACCCAGTCTCAGAGTATCTACCATAGTTCTTATCATAAAGTAAGTAGTAAAGAAATCTTGGTTGAATTTAATTTATACAAATTATATGATAAATGTCTCCTGCTTAAAATTTACTATCTACGATTTGAGGAATTCTTAATTGGCAAAATTAGGAAAGAAAATAAACCTTGCATTTCTAAGTTACAAGCAGGGAAACTGTATTTAGGTAATTTAGTTAAATAACTGTAAAACAAGCATCTCCCATGTTCTTAGGGAAACTGTAATTTGGACAAAATTTTAATTTGAATGCAGATATTCCAAACTGAAATAAGTCTGGATCATTAGCATTGTGCCTGGCACAGAGTTAGCACTCCAAAAATATTACCTATTGCCTACTTCATCAGTTTTAAAATGTATGTTTTTTTCATTTAAACCTGTACAATCAGGTTGCAACCTGAAATCTATGGTATCTTACAATCTCTGGCAGCCAGTAGCAGTCCTGACATAGGTATCTAAAAGCTTTCCTTGATACTATTTGGAAAGAGCAAGAAGGCACCAACAGCAAAGTGCCTTAGGTTTAATGAAATACAGATATTTTAATTCTGTGTGGTTACATCCTGGACTAGTGCCTAGCACCTGGCAGGTGTGAATATGTGTTGAATAATAACTCATATGATAACCTTGGTAACATTGGTAGATTTTAAGATACCTTATAAATTGGAAATGTGTATATAAGAACTCCCTTCATTTAGTAATGTCTGTACAGGTGAGTGGGCTTCCCAGGTGACCCTGTTGCAGGAAGGGGGACCCCTTCCAGGGCCCAAAACTGGGCTCTGGTCTAAGACTTGGAAATGAATTGTCCAAGGAGACACATGTGCTGACAAAGCAAGAGATCTTATTGGGAAAGGACACCAGGTGGAGAGCAGTAGGGTAAGGGAATCCAAGAGAACAGCTCTGCCACGTGGCTCACAGTCTCGGGTTTTACGGTGATGGGATTAGTTTCTGGGTTATCTTTAACCAATCATTCTGACTTAGAGTTCCAAAGAACAGCAAGTAGAGATAAGAAAGCCTTCCTCAGTGATCAGTGCAAAGAAATAGAGGAAAACAATAGAATGGGAAAGACTAGAGATCTCCTCAAGAAAATTAGAGATATCAAAGGAAGATTTCATGCAAAGATGGGCTCAATAAAGAACAGAAATGGTATGGACCTAACAGACGCAGAAGATAATAAGAAGAGATGGCAAGAATACACAGAAGAACTGTACAAAAAAGATCTTCATGACCCAGACAATCACGATGGTGTGATCACTCACCTAGAGCCAGACATCCTGGAATATGAAGTCAAGTGGGCCTTAGGAAGCATCACTATGAACAAAACTAGTGGAGGTGTTGGAATTCCAGTTGAGCTATTTCAAATCCTAAAAGATGATGCTGTGAAAGTGCTGCACTCAATATGTCAGCAAATTTGGAAAACTCAGTAGTGGCCACAGGACTGGAAAAGGTCAGCTTTCATTCCAATCCTAAAGAAAGGCAATGCCAAAGAATGCTCAAACTACTGCACAATTGCACTCATCTCACACGCTAGTAAAGTAACCCTCAAAATTCTCCAAGCCAGGCTTTAGCAATACGTGAACTGTGAACTTCCAGACGTTCAAGCTGGTTTTACAAAAGGCAGAGGAACCAGAGATCAAATTGCCAACATCTGCTGGATCATCGAAAAAGCAAGAGAGTTCCAGAAAAAACATCTATTTCTGCTTTATCCACTATGCCAAAGCCTTTGACTGTGTGGATCACAATAAACTGTAGAAAATTCTCAAGAGATGAGAATAGCAGACCACCTGACCTGCCTCTTAAGAAATCTGTATGCAGGTCAGGAAGCAACAGTTAAAACTGGACATGGAACAACAGATTGGTTCCCAATAGGTAAAGGAGTACGTCAAGGCTGTATATTGTCACCCTGCTTATTTAACTTATATGCAGAGTACATCATGAGAAACGCTGGGCTGGATGAAGCACAAGCTGGAATCAAGATTGCCGGGAGAAATATCAATAACCTCAGATATGCAGATGACACCACCCTTATGGCAGAAAATGAAGAAGAAATAAAGGACCTCTTGATGAAGGTGAAAGAAGGGAGTGAAAATGTTGGCTTAGAGCTCAACATTCAGAAAACCAAGATCTTGGCTTCCAGTCCCATCACTTCATGGGAAATAGATGGGGAAACAGTGTCAGACTTTTTTTAGGTTCCAAAATCACTGCAGATGGTGACTGCAGCCATAATATTAAAAGATGCTTACTCCTTGGAAGGAAAGTTATGACCAACCTGGACAGCATATTAAAAAGCTGAGACATTCCTTTGCCAACAAAGGTCTGTCTAGTCAAGGCTATGGTTTTCCCAGTAGTCATGTATGGATGACTCTCAGAGTTGGACTATAAAGAAAGCTGAGCGCCAAAGAATTGATGGTTTTGAACTGTGGTGTTGGAGAAGACTCTTGAGAGTCCCTTGGACTGCAAGGAGATCCAACCAGTCTATCCTAAAGGAGACCAGCCCTGTGTGTTCATTGGAAGGACTGATGCTGAAGCTGAAACTCCAATACTTTGGTCACCTGATGCAAAGAGCTGACTCATTTGAAAAGACCTTGATGCTGGGAAAGATTGGAAGCAGGAGGAGAAGTGGATGACAGAGGATGAGGTGGACTTATTTCACTGACTCAATGGAGTTGAGTTTGAGTGAAGTCCGGGAGTTGGTGATGGACAGGGAGGCCTGGGGTGCTGCAGTCCATGCGGTCGAGAAGAGTTGGACACGACTGAGCAACTGAAATGAACTGAACTGACTGACTCCGAGTCCTTCCTGGTGATGCACGCCTTGTTCGGCCAAGATGGATGCCTGAGAGAAGGATTCTGGGAGGTGGTCAGACATGTGGTGTCTCCTTTTTACCTTTCTGAACTCTTTCCGTTGGTGGTGGCTTATTAGTTTTGTGTTCCTTTCCAGGACCTGCTGTTGTAAAACAACTCATGTGAATGGTTCCTATGGTGCCTGGCCAGGGTGCGTGGTTTCAGTCAGTGTGCTTCCCCTAACAACTCCCCCCTGAGAGACTTCATACTCAAGATACTTCTTGGGAATTGGGGCAGAGGTCTCTTTCTTCTGTAACGTCTTCCTGGTACACATGGGCATAGGCCTGCCTAGCAGAGCAGAAGTCTCTCTCTACCTGATCTAAGTCAAGGTATTTTTTGCCTGAAACCAGCATTCACCCTTGTAATAACAGCAATTTAGTTTAAAATGTTGGCTCCTCTCAGAGATGAAATAGACAGGGAGACCAAACAGGAGACCTAACAGGATGTCATCACTGGTCCCCAGAAACAGAAGGCAACATTTGGGATAAGGGTTGCAGGATTTGTGACTTTTTTTGATTGGTTGGTGGAGAGGCAACAGAGCTGTGCTCCAGGAATCTTGTGTTCAGTCTGAAGTTACCATCCTCCACCTGGGTGGGGGCCCCAGTTCTGTAGAAGAATTCAAAGACATTGTTATGCATATTTTTTTGAGTAGGAACCAGGACCCTGTCTCAAGGCTGTACCACCATTTAATTGTTTCTCCTGTTTCTGTATCCCCTCCCTTCCCTGATTAGCAATTATTTGAATCCACCCTTTGTAACTCAGGGAAGGTCAAGGAGGCTGAATGAAGCCTATATGCTACAGACAAGAAATGGAGAACACAGAACAGATCTGTACTCCAGCGCCCCACAGAGTCCTGCTCAGTTTTAACTTAGGGAACTGGGCAACTATGACTGTGATAATTTCCTGTCAAAATGGGGCACATTATTGCCTCAACTTAGAGAATAGACACTGAATCGGAAGTATTCCTGATTTCCAAGTCTTGGATCTGAGTCTTGTATGATTAAAATCTCAATCCCTTGGTCTCCCATTTTGGTGTAACAAATCCAATTAGAAGTAGTTGGAGGAGTGATAACTGGAATTTTAATAGACAAAATAAGTCTGATTTCTTTTTAGAAGAATAGGCCTGAAACCCAGTCTGGACCTGGCACTTCAGGGAGACTTGTAGCCAGGTATCCAGTTGTCTAATTTTATAAAAAGTACGGTTGCAGTTACTAGCTTCCAACAGACATTGTTTTGAAAACGGTGGCATCCAAGCCTGACATGACTCAGAAAATTCAAGTGTTTAGCAATACAAGATCTATTCTGATATTACACCAATAGTATCACCTAGTTATTTCCCAGGATGTCTGAACCATAGCTACTCTATTTTGACTTTTAATTGTAGAATTTTCCTTAATAGCCAAAGCAGATGTCACCATTAATGACATCAGTGTTTCTCTAGGTATGAGAAGATGCAAGAACTGGGACTCATAAAATCTTCTCCTGAAAAGATCTAACTATCTGAAGGCCTGTTCTGCCAGTTTTTCCCAGAGCACAGAGTGCCTCATTCCTGATTTTCACCCTGAACTCCTTTCAGGGGAGTTGAAGGTTAGCAGTTGCAGTGGCCATGATTTAATCTTTGTAGACGTAGATGGCAAGTGTCAATTTTCAGTTGGCAGAGCGCTTTTTTGCTCATAAACTTGACCATGATTTAGAGGGGGGCATTTCATGACCATTTTATCCCATGGTGCTGAGAATATCCATTCTCAGGTTTGGCAAAGATTTTGTTGACAGGCCACTCAATGTGCTGTTACTGGACTAGGTCATAAAACAGTATCCAAAATTCTCTGGACCACCTGTCTTACTAGTCTCTTGGTCCAGGAAAACATGCCCTCTTATTGCTTCTTCCCATATCTAGAGTTACAGTAACCATCATCAGTCTCATAAGGAACTATATATTATATCAGAGTCCTCAGTCACACATTTGGCAGTGTAAGAAACAGCAATTTTGTAAAACAGGTGAAATACAAATAACATAACCGGCAGTATTAGTAAAATCAGAAGTAAGACTTAAGTTAAGAGCTTCTGTTAGATGTAGCCCAGTATATCCCAGGTCATCTGACTTAGTCTACTCTGTACGAATCTTTATCTTCCAGGGAAATTATATATTGGCACTGTCTATAAGGCACATAGCCCAGTTTTCTAGTGTTACTAGACTGATTTATCCTTAGTATGATTTAATTGCTTCCAAAATAGAGGAGACTTTAAACCTAAATTACCATAGCCTGGTGTTAGCTATATAAATCCATCCCATAACTGTAGGAGATTTTTTTCCTTTGCTGAAACTTTGTTCATTGCTCTGATTGAGCTTGAGTAATAGAAGAAAACTCAAATTTATGGTCAGAGTTAGAGCAGGCATTATTAATTGGCCCAGTGAGGGAATTCCATCTAGTAATATCAATAGTGACCTGAATATGACTATAATTTTTTTTGAAGTAAATTTTCTCAGGGCCAACCAGTTAGAGCCTTGTAGTAGAGAAATTTACCAATGTAACCCAGAACTAGACACAGGTAATTGGCCACAAACCCAACAATTGGATTGACTTCTAAAACTAGCATAGGATCAGGCCTATGATAGAAAAGTATTTGATTTATATGCAAAGGTCTAAGAAGTCAAGAAAACATTATAAATGATCATATGAATCAGGTCCAGCATCTTAGCAAGCTGTCTACCTCTGATGGTGTCATCTTCTCATCCTGGTGTAGTGTAATTTCTCCTCTGTTTGAGCATCATTTTAAGGTAAGATCAGGTTCGCTGTCTTCTCTATAGACCAGTCCAGTGTGGGGGCCTTTGGAGGTGGGAATTAATCTAAGAGTCAATTTCTTTTCAGTTTCATTGTGCATAAGCTAGTTAAGAGTACCTGATAAAAAAGTCCTTCTATCCAGGTTGGAGACAGTCCCTTAAATTATGTCTTTTCCAGTCCTGGTTGTAGGTCATGAGGCATCTGATCTTCATCCAAAGATAGATTACTGAGATAAGCTTCAGAAACAAACTTAGGGAGTTCTTTAAGAATTCAGTTAAATTTTACATTAATATCGCATAACAGCAAAGAGCTACTCAAAAAATGAGTCTTACTAGATGCAGACCTCCATTAACAACTGGGATTTAACACTTATTAAAACATCTTTTTCTCCCTAAAATTACCCTCATTTTAATCAAATATAACCAAATTAAGGCTAATTTGTTTGCATAGTCTGCTCTTGCTAATTTTGGCCTGATGATTTATATAACCATAATTGATCATAGACTTTTTATTTTGCTGAAACATTTATAGAGTCTCAGACTGAACTTTTAAAATAAAACAGGGCTGAGAAACTCACACCAAAGGCTTATCACAGATTTCGCCTAATAAATCTAGGTGAATTCTTCCCTTTTTAAGGTTTCAAAAATTCCTTGAGATTTTTGTACCTGTTAGTGAGATAACCTCCCTAACACATTTGATAAACTTACTGGAAACCTAAGAGTTTCCAATTTATGGAAGAGTCAGATAGAGAGAAAATACAATTGTTTTGTTTATAACAGATAATTTTACCAAATGATTGTCATAATTAGTTTGAGAGGAAGGTTTTCCCTACTCCCAAAAAACACAAGATTCAAACCCATAATTTTTCAGATAGAAACCATAGAAGTTATAGGCATATTTGCTGGTTCATTCAGTCCTTTTGTTAACGTTTGTGAAGTCATCAGGTTTTCCATTAGAATACCAGGACATATCAGAATGTTAAGAACTCCATATAGTTTCTAGAATATCTATGTTAGTAATATTTACCATACATTATAACATGAGAGGATTTATTACTCATTTGATAATATTTTTCATGCAATTTAACCAACCACATAAACACAATTAGTTTAAAATCTCTCTTTGGGATGTTTCAGGGGCCCTCTGAAGCACCCCAAAGTTACCTAGAGGTCAAAGGAAGTTCAAAAGAATTCAATTTAGGAAATTTCGTCAAAAAAACCAGTTATAAGGGTTTAGAACATTTGGTCAGATTTAGTCAATGTTGTAAATGGGTGTATCACTTAGCTTGTTGATAAGTCACAGTGTACGTATATATCAAGGCTCAAAGTCTAGTGAAAGTTGACTCTGCCATTCTGGACCTAGTTGGCTCTAACCAGTTTTCCTATGGCTGTGTCATTCCTAACAAAATCCATTTATCTAACTAATTGTAATCCAATTTTAGAAAATCCTGATCATCCTTTAGTATTTTTTTATACCTTTTTTTTTTTTTTGCTGAAAATACACTTCCTAATTTCCTTTAGCAACCAAGAACTAACATTTATATTAGCATTTTATAGATTGATGAGCATAAATACCAGTGATAATTTCTAAAACCCTTGCTTTCTTAGAACATTTTAGGATGGCACCAAACATTATTCATTTATAGTCCCAAATCTCTTTAGTTTATCGGTAAAAGGAAATTAGTGTTTAGTAGTAAATGTTTCAAAATCTTATTTTATTTGGAAATGACCTAACTATTCATTAGACTTCCAACACTGAGTTTAGCACAACCCTTAGAAATTAAATTTAACCCAATCTGGAGAGACTATTTTAAAGAGATAGTCTTAAAGCATAATTATTCTTAATAGAGTTTATCTAAAAGTTCATATTTCATTTACATTTTTTTAGAAGTTTCTTCACTTGAGATAATTTCCTTGTTGACAAACTTATAACAGATATGATAATATTTAACTTATATTAAACCTAGCTACAATGAAAATATTCTATTTAATGTTAATTACTCTAAGACATGTCAATATTAGATAGGTCAACAAGCAAACATTAATATCAGGTATTTAATACTGAATATTTCCCAGTTCATATGAACCTGGAATTTGTTGTTTAATTTAGGATTTTTTGATTTGTAAGCTCTTACCTTTCTTTAAGCCAATTAAATAGAGCTCATTTACAAATTAATCTCAAAAATATTATCCAGAGACAAAGACACACCGAGACATATTTAGACAGACACAGCGCAAGGTCTAGCATCATTTTCTAAGCTCAGTCATGAATTAGATATTACAATATAAAATTTACCAGTTTATAAAAAACAATTGGAATAAATAAAAATTTTAAAGGCTTTTTCCCATTTTTCCTCAGCCTCAGGAGTTAGAGATGGTCTAGATAAGTGTTCCTGACAGCCCTGGTCTCAAGGCACAGGGAAAGAAAATCAAGTTCTAACAAAATGGCAGCAGATCTAAATCAAATGGTGGCCAGACAAAGCAAAATGGCCATCAAAAATCACAATACAGAACAGAGTTTAAACTGGCAGTCCTCATCAGACACTTCCTTAAATACAAGAATACAGTCTCTCAGAAAACCTCCTACAGAAACACAGAACTTCAGATCCAAGTACTAACAGAGTAAGTGAAAATATCCCAGGTCTTCAAAGATTTCAAAGAGAGGAAAGGAAGCCAGGTTGAAAGAAGAAGGGGGAGGAAGTGGAAGAGGGAGGCAAAAGGGGTGGCCTTACAGATGTCTCCTGCCACCTGCAGATACCCAGGTGTTATGGGATTTTACCCTGGGCCTCCAGAGAAAGGAGGACTGGAACTCGGCCCTACCAAAAACCAGACCAGAACAGAACCAGTATTCGAGTTCTCTGCCAAGAGGAGATGTTCAGTTCAGTTCAGTTCAGTTGCTCAGTTGCGTCCAACTCTTTGCAACCCCAGGGACTGCAGCATGCCAGGTCTCCCTGTCCATCACTAGCTCCTGGAGTTTACTCAAACTTACGTCCGTTGAGTCGGTGATGCCATCCAACCATCTCATCCTCTGTCATCCCCTTCTCCTCCCACCTTCAATCTTTCCCAGCATCAGGGTTTTTTCAAATGAGTCAACTCTTTGCATCAGGTGGCCAAAGTATTGGAGTTTCAGCTTCAGCATCAGTCCTTCCAATGAATATTCAGGACTGATTTCCTTTAGGATGGACTGGTTTGATCTCCTTGCAATCCAAGGGACTCAAGAGTCTTCTCCAACACCACAGTTCAAAAGCATCAATTCTTTGGCACTCAGCTTTCTTTGTAGTCCAACTCTCACATCCATACATGAATACTGGAAAAACCATAGCCTTGACTAGATGGACCTTTGTTGGTAAAGTAATGTCTCTGCTTTTTAATATGCTGTCTAGGTTGGTCATAACTTTCCTTCCGAGGAGTAAGTGTCTTTTAATTTCATGGCTGCAGTTACCATCTGCAGTGATTTTGAAAGTGGAGAGTGAAAAAATTGGCTTAAAGCTCAACATTCAGAAAACTAAGATCATGGCATCTAGTCCCATCACTCCATGGCAAATAGATGGGGAAACAGTGGAAGACTTTGTTTTTTTGGTCTCCAAAATCACTGCAGATGGTGACTGCAGTCTCCAATCCTCAGCTTAGGCTGAGGGCCTTCAACCAGATTCTTGCATCCAGAACCAGAGGACTAGAAAAAAGGGGAAGGAGAGGAAAGAGAGAAGGAAGGGGAGAGAGGTCAATAAAGTATCTTTCTCCTTACCTGGTTGGGACACTCTGGCCAGTTGCCTGAGTCAGGAGGAGACCAGGGACAAAATGGTCCCAGTTGCAGTCACTGGGTCTGGTCCATCAGCAGGCAAGCTGGTCCCTGAGTACCCTAAGTGGTCAGGATGTCAGTTGCAGTGAAAAGAGTCCCACCAGAGTCACCATTTGTTGCATGAAGGGGGATCCCTTCCAGGGCCCAAAACTGGGCTCTGGTCTAACACTTGGAAATGAATTGTCCAAGGAGACACATGTGCTGACAAAGCAAGAGATTTTGTTAGGAAAGGGCACCCAGTTGGAGAGCAGTAGGGTAAGGGAATCCAAGAGAACAGCTCTGCCGTGTGGCTCATATTCTCGGGTTTTATGGTGATGCGATTAGTTTCCGGGTTGTCTTTAGCCAATCATTCTGACTCGGAGTCCTTCCTTGTGGTGTACACCTTGTTCAGCCAAGATGGATGCCAGAGAGAAGGATTCTGGGAGGTGGTCAGACATGTGGTGTCTCCTTTTGACCTTTCCCAAACTCTTCCGGTTGGTGGTGGCTTATTAGTTTCATGTTCCTTACCATGACCACCTGTCATAAGACAACTCGTGTGAATGGTTCCTATGGTGCCTGGCCAGGGTGTGCGGTTTCAGTCAGTGTGCTTCCCCTAATAGCCCTAATGGTAAAGAACCCATCTGCCAATGCAGGAGACATAAGAGATGCTGGTTCAATCCCTGGGTTGGGAAGATCCCCTGGAGGAGGGTATGGCAACCCACTCCAGTATTCTTGCCTGGAGAATTCGATAGACAGAGGAGCATGGCAGGCTACAGTCCATAGGGTCACAAAGAGTCAGACATGATGGAAGTGACTTAGCATGCACACATACAGGTGAGTAGTATGTCACCCTTTTGCTATTTCATATTCAGACATTAGTGTTACCAATTGTTGCAGGAAGAGTTACAAGTTAGAAAGGCATTTTGCAAAATACTGAAAGGTTGTTGTTGAGGCATGAAAAACGCTGGAATCTTGGCCTCTGGAGGAGGAGAATTCAATCTGGGGCCAGTGACGAGGATTGATCACTCAGAGCTTTTGTGTAATAAAGTTTTATTAAAGTGTAAAAGAAATAGCGAAAGCTTCTGACATAGACATCAGAAGGGGGCAGAAAGAGTTGCCCCCCCGCTAGTCTTTAGCAGTATGTTATATACCTATCAGCAAGCTGTTAATTAGAGAAAGGAGATGTCTCAAAACTCAGAGTGGCACCAAGCCTCTCACCCACAGCATGCATTTTGAGATAACATTGGCACCAGGTGAGTCATCCCATGCCATAAAATGATTGACATGAATCTTGAAGAAAGGCAGGTTTCCAAGTAAATATATAGATTCATTAACATAGATTAGGAGAACAATGTATGTGTAAAACACACTGGTTTTTTGAGCCCTTATTGGTTGGTTCTGAGTCTTAGTTGGACCCAACTTGAAGAAAGACAGAGTCTACGGTAAATACATAGTACATTAACAGAGCTTAAGAAAAACATTTCCATAAGAAAACAGCATTGGTTAGCTCAAGGTTTGAGAAAAGTTAAGTTCAGGTGGAGCCAAGTGTCATGGCAACACAGAATTTTGAGAGAAACTTCCCTTTAATTTTGCATACAGAAAGGAAAAAAAATCTGACACTGAAAACGTCTGACACTTGCAGCCTATTTCCTCCATTTGGAGACCCCTAGCCTTCCTTCCTGTTACCCTTTCAATACCACAAAGGCATTATATGGTATTTTTCAAATATGTGCTTTGGAAGGGCAAATACCTAAGTGCCACTTCAGAGTGGTCCTTGTTGCCCTTCTCAACACAGTTGATCAGTTGATCTTGACCTATTTCCTACTTTCTTGATGAAAAATGTATTCCCCACATTATTTATTACCAAAAGCAGTGCAGGTTACTTCATCTTGAAAAACAATGTGAGTTTCTTGGTTGCAGTAATGAATTAGACATGACTCAAGTGAGGTTTTAAAAGAATCACAATTTAATAAAGGAATAAATATATCAAAGGATTTTCCCCCCTAAACCCAGTGGGGTGTATTCCCCAGTTTCTTTGATGCTTTTTTTTTTTTTTTTTTGGCCACACTATGCACTGGAGAAGGAAATGGCAACCCACTCCAGTCTTCTTGCCTGGAGAATCCCAGGGATGGCGGAGCCTGGTGGGCTGCCGTCTATGGGGTCGCACAGAGTCGGGCACGACTGAAGCGACTTAGCAGCAGCAGCAGCAGCAGTAGCATGCACCTTGAGGAATCTTAGTTCCTGACCAGGGATTGAACCCTGTCCACAGCAGTGGAAGCGCCAAGTCCTATCCCCTGGACCTCCAGGGAATTCCCTCATTAAGGCTTTTTAGAAATGAGACAAAGAGAATTTTCTGTTTCATTTTTCAAAATGCAGGAGAATTGAGAAATCAATATATAAACATGCAGAAAAAAATCTTCCTCTGTAATTCACCTCTTCTATTGGACTAATGTCATTAACCACCATCCCTTTACCCAGGCATCTAATCTTTTTCTCACTCTACAAGTCTAGTCAGCCACTAAATTCTTGACATTCTGCCTGTGCAGTATCACTGTCTTCTGAGCCACGGGAGACATATGTTTGACCCCTGGGTTGGGAAGATTCCCTGGAGAAGGGCATGGCAACCCACTCCAGCCTTCTTGCCTGGAGAATCCCAAGGACAGAGGAGCATGGTGGCTACAGTCCATTGTGTCGCAGAATAGGACACAACTGAAGCCCGTTCAAATTCTGGCTTTCCTTATCTGGCCCCAGTTATAACTGCCTTCAAGATCATTTCCTCTGTTCGCTGTTCTGAGGCATTCCCTGCCAATGCAAACTGATTACCGATTCTACACTCAAAAACCTTCAGGAGCTCCTTCTTGCCACATTGATGGCTAGTAGTCATCTCAAATTCAGTATGTCCAAAAGTGTGGCCTTAATCTCCTCCAAACTCTCATTTCCCATATGGGCATTACAAAATCAACATGTTTTGCTGGCAGCTCCTGATTTATGTTGCGAGTCTTAATCTCCTCCAAACTCTCATTTCCCATACTATTTCCATCTCAGTCAGTGATGGGCATTACAAAATCAACATGTTTCGCTGGCAGCTCCTGATTTATTTTGCAAAACTCACTCCTCCTATAGTTTTCTCTGTCATTCCAGTTAATCAGGGCAAAAATCTTCAAGTCTTTTTTTTTTTTATTTTATAATACCTCTTATTCCCATATTTAAGAGATGTGTGTTCCCATACTTTAGAGACGTGGATTGGGAAGATCCCTTGGAGGAGGGCACACAACCCAGTCCAGTATTCTTGCATGGAGAATCCCATGGACAGAGGAGCCTGGCACTATAGTCCATAGGTTGGCAAAGAGTCAAACATAACTGAAGCGACTTAGCATGCACTCATTCCCATACTTAGCATCCAGTCCTTCAGGGAAAAAAAAAATCTGTAAGCTGTAGTATCAAAATATGTATCCAGGATCCAACTACTTCTCAGTGCCTCCACTGATAAGGCCTGAGCCACTCAACTTTTGCTTCCATTGTTGCAGTAGCCCCTACCTTGTCTCCCATGTGCAAGTTTGCTATTCTCATCACATGACAGAATGATCCTTTAAAAAAAAAAGTATATAAATCAGTTTTGTTACTCCTTTGTTGAAAAGCTGGGAATAGCACTAATTCCTCTAATATCCTATAGTGGTCTGCCTGATCACACGTGATCTGCCCTCCACCTCACCTTCCTGACCTCACCACCTAACGCTCTCCTCTTGCTCACCCCTGCAGCTGTGCCAGCATCCTTGCTGAGTTCTCCAAACAAGCCAGACAAGCTCCCAGCTTAAGGCCTTTGGATAGTTTGTTCTCTCTGCATGGACTAATCTTTACCCAGTTATTTACCAGGCCGTTTTGCTTACGTATTTCATATTTTTGTTTAATAGCAGAATCAAACCCTCTCCATAGACTCAAACCCTCTCTACTGCCCAGTATTCTTGAACCTCCTCACCATATTCTAACTTTCTTTTTTTCATGGTGGCACTCACCACCTTCTAACATACTATACAATTTTCTTATTTCTTATTTGTATTGTCTTTCTATCTCTGCTACAACAGAAGCTGCACTGAAACAGGAATCTTTGTTGATTTTGTTTATGGATGTATGCTAAGTACTTATTACTTTGCTGAACATATTGTGTGTACTAAATATTTTTTAAAGAATTTAATTAGTTAAATACCAACTAATTAAGAATCGATATTCTGAGCGTGGTGACAAACATCCACAAAACAAGTTCTAATCTATTTTCCTGTCTTTATTATCTACTTCACTAATTTTCTACTCTTTAATTGAATAGAATACCCATGTTTAGGTAGTTTTCATGAGAATAAAATAATGGAGAAAGATGTACTTCTATAAAAAGCATTTTTAATTCTAGGTCATTTGTCTAAATTACTGTGCTAAAAAAAAAGAGGACTGCTTCAGGTGTCTTTCACAGTCCTTCCCAACGTAGTTAATTTCACTTTCTTAGTGAAGATAGAATAGCACCACCTGTGTCAGCATGCTGACTTTGATGAAATGATTTATTTTGGCCTTTCTATAAGTGTTTCGGAGAAGGCAATGGCACCCAACTCCCGTACTCTTGCCTGGAAAATCCCATGGACGGAGGATTTTCCGTCCATGGGGTCGCCAAGAGTCGGACACGACTGAGCAACTTCACTTTCACTTTTCACTTTGATGCATTGGAGAAGGAAACGGCAACCCACTCCAGTGTGCTTGCCTGGAGAATCCCAGGGACGGGGGAGCCTGGTGGGCTTCCATCTATGGGGTCGCACAGAGTCAGACACGACTGAAGCGACTTAGCAGCAGCAGCAGCAGCATAAGTGTTTTGTTCTCTAATACATTTTAATAATTGCCTTTTGGAACTTTGTTCAGTTCTGTCTTTCATGCTATCACACAATAATTTTTATGTGGCCATATAAATTTTTTATTTTTTAATTCTTATTTTTTCTTGTTTTTTATAAGCAGGTTTATTTTGTAATTATCACTTGTCTAATTGATATTGTGAAACTAAAACATATTAATAGTATTGAATAAAGAAATGATTCAGGGAAATACAGAAAATTTCAGATCTCATTTCTGGGAAAATTAAGGAAAGTGTTAGGGTAGTGATTCTAGTTTTCCTGGTATATTAGTCATTTCACATCATGGTTGACAGTCATGAATAAAGAATTTCCTCCTAGGGAAAATGTCCTTCTCGTGTCCAGATTTTCAGAAATGCAGATGTTCCTCTTTTTTCCCCATAAGTGATTATTATATTGATTGCTTAACATAGAATCTATTAAAGAAAGGCAAGACTGGTCTACCTGACTCTGCCTGTCATCAGTTCGTTCAACAAACATTTATTGAGTGCTTTCTGTGTGCCAGATTCTGTTTTAGGTGAAGGTGATTCAACAGCCCAAAACAGACAAATTCTCTGTCTTCAAGGAATTTACATTCCAGTTGTCAATTCATTGCTTAGCTAGTATGGGAAGACTGACAATACTTGCCCTCCTGGCAGCTAGTATTTTAACTGAGAGAAAACAAACCACAACCATAATACGGAAAACATATAGTATGTTGGATGATGTTACGGGTTGAATTGTGAGCCCCTCAAAGTTCATATGTTGAAGTCCTAACTCCCACTACTTCATAATGTGACCATACTTGTCAGTTACATCACTGCAGATGTAATTAGTTAATATGAGGTCATAATGGAGCAGGGTGGGCCCCCAAATCCAGCATGTCAGACATTCTTATAAAAAAGGGAAATTTGGACACAGATATATACACCAGGAGAATGCCATGTGCATGTTTTAGAGTGATACCCTTACAAGCCAAAGAATGCTCAAGACTGCAAAAAAAAAAAAAAAAAAGAAAAGAAAACCCAAACAACTGCCAGAAGCTAGGGGAGAGGCATGAAACAGATTGTATCTTAAAACTCTCCCAAAGGGGTGGAGGGTGAGAGGGAGGTTCATGAAGGAAAGGACATACATATACCTATGGCTGATTCATGCTGATGTATGGCATAAACCAACACAATATTGTAAAGCAATCATCCTCCAATTAAGAATAAATAAATAAGAAAAGGAAACTCTCCCAAAGAACCAACTCTGCCATCTAGATCACAGGCTTGTAGTGTTAGATATGTGAAGCAATACATTTCTGCTGTTCTAAGTCCCCCAGTTTTTGGTACTTTGTTGTGGTAACTCTAGGAAGCTTAAGGAGGGAATAACGATAGTGTACAGGTTGCAATTTAAAGTATTTTTTTAATTTTTAATTGGAGGATCGTTGCTTTACAGTGTTGTGTTGGTTTCTGCCATACAATGCAAACCAATCATAATTATACATATATCCCCTCTCTCTTGAGCCTTCCTCCCACCCCACCCCCACTCCACCCCTCTAAGTCATCACAGAGGACCAGGCTGGGCTCCCTGTGTTATATAGCAGCTTCCCACCAGCTTTCTATTTTACATATGGCAGTGTATATATGTCAGTGCTACTTGACCATTTGAGTCACTGCCTAATTGGGTGTTGGGGGGCTTCATTTGAATGGTGAAATTGTTTTAGAACTAGTAAGAGGTGGCAGTTGCACAACATTGTGAATATTCTAAATGTTTTATGCTTTAAAATAGTTATTAAGTTTTATGCTTTAAAATAGTTATTTTTTTAACCTTTTTAATGAAATACCTAGTGGGCTCTTTGCCCATTATTCTTTGTCACAGCGTGATGCCCAGTGTGCCAATATCACTTCTGGCTGTAGCTCTAGCACTCCAGTCACTATATTCTTTTTTATTTTTTATAGACAAGACATTATGTCATATTTATTTTCCAGCTTGGACAAACTTGGATGTAGAAGTATAAACATAGTACCTTTCTACCATCTTAATCAAAAACATATCAAATATGCACTATTATTATATTAAAAATACAGAAGGGATACTGAGTCCACCAATGTCTTTCTGAAAGACATACAGGGACAAGTAGTATCGAAAGTATGAGAAAATCATTGGCTAATTGTACATTCTGCACTTGACACCACAGAGTAAGCTGAGACTAGCAGTCTATGTTCTAAGATCTTAGATAACATTTCGCAACCTGTGGTAGAGCTAGTTTTCTGTCCTTCTGTATGCATGCAAGGTCCATAGCCTATATAATAAAACTGGCAAATAATGCATTTATATGTAAATTTGTAAATGCATAATTGACAGTGTAATATATAAGCAAGTAACAATTGCTATGATACAGAAAAAAATAACTAACTAAAGTGCTGACATTGTTTGATATAGTGAAAAGAAAAAACACTGAATCAACTTTTAAATTTGATGTGTAAAATTTGAAGCTATTTACATTTATCTACTGATCAATATGATCAGCTGAATTTAATGGGAAAAAAATCCAAGACCAGTAATTCTTCGCATTTGAAAACTACTCGGATTGGCAGCCTTCAGTTGCTGGAGTCTGTATGAAAACAATACAAAAATAGAGTGGAGGGGTCATTTCAGTCAATAAAGATTTAATAGCCACTGTGACCAGGTGGTTGCCACACTGGGACCTCCTCTATCCCCATTGTCCATTAAGCCCCTTATGGGTTGTTCTTTAATGACTGATCCTCATTGCAAAGGCTGGCATCTCTAACCAGGTTTTGATCTCTTGATACCAGTCACCACCTTGAATAAAGAAGATGGGGACTATTTCCTCAGTGATTCTCCAAACGAGTTTAAGCTTTTTAGATTTTTGCAGAGTCAATCTGTCATACCCTCCCCATGGAAATGTCCTGGACTCTGTTGTGAGAGAGAAGTAAACTCTGTCCTGTTTAGCTTTTCTTTTCCAGTTAGAGCAGCATCTAATTCTAAATAATGCAATATGGAATTGGAGTTGGAGATTTAACCCAACTCTTTATAGACAAGGAAACTGAGAATCAGAGAGATCTATAGCTGTACCTCATAAATGTTCATTGATCTTCTGAGTTTCAACCTGTATGCTAGCCAGCCATAATACTTCTCCTCAAATTAGATTTTCTAGGAAAGAAAGCACTAGAAGGAAGTGGTTACTTCTATTAGGGCTGAAGCCAGTCTCTCCAAAAATCTATCCCTTTGTTGATTGCTTTCTAGCCTTAGGGAGTAAAAGAAGTCCCAGAAATAATGCCAGAGGGTCAATAACCAATGTAAAGATTTTAAAAATAACTTGACAAGGCAAATTAATCATATTAATAGCTAAGCATGTCTTATTTCCAGGCTCTGTGCTAAGAGTTTCAATAAGATTTTCTCATATAATCCTCACAACAAACATATGAAGTATTATTGTTATCCTCATTTTTCAAAGAAGGAAACTGAAGCTTCAAGAAATGGATTGACTTTCCCAAGTGTTCAGAATTAGTAAATGGCACATTACCCAGAACACACTAGCCCAAGACTGACTCCCAACAAACACTGTGGTCGCAAGTATTGTATAAAGAAATATGAGAGCAGATGCTGACTGCTCACCACTTGTATATGCCATATGATTGAAGACTTTTTGTTTATAATCACCTCTTTGCTGCTCAGCCTGAGCATGTTACACGCTGAGCACACACAGCCTGAGCATGTTACACACTCTAGACAATTATTTTCCTTTTGCTATATAATGAATATTCTATCATATGTGTACTCTTAATGCACAGTATAAGGTGTACATTGTAGAAGGTAGTGAAATTCTCCATTTATAAATACAGGAGCAGCTATATCATCTAATCAGAAATCTTTATTCAACTTGTATACTTGTACAAACAAGGAATGCATTACTTTATATCTATATTCCTACAGCTTTAATTTCTATTTGTGGAAGAAAGTGATTTTTTTTTTTTTAGGAAAATGAAAGTTTCTTGCAAACGAAGATTTCTTGCTTCCCTCTGTGCTCCCTCATGCTTGGTTTAGCTCCCTATTACACTCCTTCCCTCATTAGGTTTGACTTTTCTACTCATATGACTATTTCCTCCACTCAACTGACAGCAACATGACAACATAAACATGTCTTTGGCCATTATGAATCCTTAATAGAGTTAGTTCTTGGCACATAGTAGGTAGATAAATATTTGTTGATTAAATGAATGAATGATGTAATAAAAGAAGATGACATATTACTATACCAATCTCTGAATAAAGTCACCTAATATAAGTTTTAAAATAAAGAATTTAGAGTAGTTTTATTACTTTATAATATTGAGTTCAAAATTAAATTAACATATAAGCCAAGAATTACAAAACAAAAAAATTCTCCAATGTCTTTTTGCCATAACTAGGCTAGATGTTTAAACTATCTATTTTTAATGAAGTTTATAAAACATGTTTATATAAGAGACACCATTTTTTTTCATTAGATTTTAAGGGATTTGAAGGTTGTGGATTTTCTTTGCATAATTTCAGATATTCTCCCACATCAAATCCAAATGAAAATTTCAGTGAGCAAATAAATCATCACTTCTTTTTTGTTATTTTTTTAATCATCATCTCTTTTACTGTTGTAAATTGTAATCCTTTCTTTCTAGCCTTGCAAAAATGACAGGTGTTGAATGATTTTGATCAAAACTGAAAGTGTTAATCAAGGTAGCTACAAATTGCCTCCTACAGATGGGCATGTTTAACTTATGAACACACAATATGAACATGAGTATATATCCTTTCTCTTATTCAACTCAACAGTTATTCATAAGATACCTTGCATATTTTTCACAATACTAGTCTGCAAGTTAATCTTCCAGGAATGGTATTTCTGAAATTAAATAGAAAGAACCTTAAAATTCTGAGTGTAGTAATAAGCTATTCAGAGTTATAATACCACCAAGATGATCAGCTATTATATAGTTCCTTGTCTCCAATAATAAAACATGATTTTAAAAGAAATCTTTTTTCTCCCTAGTTGAGTTCTAAAATTTTTTATCCACCTGCCCATCTCTAGAATAGTATGTCTATAACCCTACCATTAGAAGAAAAAGACTAACTATAACACGACACAGAATAACTTAAAAAACAAAAAAGACGCTTTTCTCATAAGCACTTTTCGCTCATCTACATGTCTGTGAACTCAGTTTTAAGATCGTGAGACTTCTACATCTATTTTTATTACTTATATGTTTATTTTATTTCCACCATACTTATACTTTTCCTGATTTCTACTAGCCCTGCTTTTTCTGCGCTTTTTTTTTTTTACCTTCTTCTTGTCTAGTAGCAGTCTAAATCCTGATACTTCTTCATCTTTTCTTGTGGAATACTCTGTAGCCATGTTATCTAACAAATGTAATGTGAGCCACATATGTAAATCTAAAGTTAAAATAGTTAAAATTAATTGGTACATGTGTATATATTATTTAACATTTGTATCCATGTAATCAATAACCATTATACTTTGTTTTGTTGTACTAAGACCTGAAACTGGTGTGTATTTTACATTTATAGGACATCTCAATCTGAGCCAGCCACATTTCAATGTTTAAAAGCTCCATATAAGCTAGTAGCTGCCATACTGGACAATATAAGTCTAAAATTTACTCTCTTTTGGACTTCCCTTGTGGTCCAGAGGCTAAGACTCCAAGCTCCCAATGCAGGGGGCCCAGGTTCAGTCCCTGGCCAGGGATCTAGACCTCACATGCTGCAACTAAAGATCCCAAGTGCCGCCAAGATTGAAGAGCCCTCATGCCACAACTAAGACCCAGAGCAGCCAAATCAATAAATAAATAATAAAATTTACTCTCCTTTGTCAGCCTTAGGAAAATTGAATTTAAAAAAATACCCACTTGGAAATGGTCCAAAAATAAGAACAATAATAACTGTCAGTAAACATTATAATTTTCCTAAGCCTGGGTTATCTATTCAAGAGTTATTCCACGGGCCAAGATCAAGGTCTTCACATCATGCCATAATTGTAAATTAAATCAACAAAATTGCTATCTTCTTCTAAAATGAGGAGTTCTAAATCACTACAAAGAGTAGTGATTTAGTAATGAATTCACTAGAAGAAAGATCTAAGAATTTTTTCCCTGTTTTTAAAATTAGCAATCCAAAATCTTTCAATTCAATATGGATAAAAGTATGGCACTGGCATAAATTGAAGAGAACATGATATCATTTAATAATTTTAACATCATCAGTTTTCCAGTGAACATGAAAAATCCCCCCAGTGAGAATTACTCTTCATTCCATGAAGGCAAAGTGAATAAAGGACACAGACTGTCTTATTCTCTGGACAGCCTCTACCTATTGCCAAACCATTGCGTGTGCATGCCTTGACCGCATGCAGACTTCTCTAAAACACTCAACTCTTGACTAAGATTATAGTTCTACTGCCAGAGTTCTAATTGGACTAACTTCAGTGCAAATATTGAACCGATCTTATCCCTTCATTTTGGCTAGCTTCACAAAGAGAAAAAATAAGCTATTATAACTTAGTTCAGTGTTGACAGAACCTATTTCAAACTGTCAGCACAATTGTTCAAAATGTTCCCCACAAAAGTCAGTATGAATGAACCTGTTTAAAATGACCAAAATTGTGCCTAAATTCCCAGCAACTTGACTAGAAACACAGAAGGGTTTTTCTCCTTCCTTTTAGAAGCTATACTTCCAGTGGAGAAAAATTATTCACAGCATTTCTTATTGGGTAAGATAGATTTAATTTAAATACAAATAATTTAAAACTTTAATTCTCTCACAATTTATTTCAATATCTGTCTTTTCTTTTTCATTTTATGGCTTTTGTATGACATACATATATATATATATACACAAACATATATATGTTTCATGTGTACAGCATTATAATTCAACATCTGTATATACTACAAAATGATTACTGCCACTAGTCTAGTTATCATCCTTCCCAATACGATTGACCTTCTTCATTCATTTCACCTACCCACCCCCAACCGCCTCTTCCCTCTGGTAACCATTAGTGTGTTCTCTGTATTCATCAGTTTGTTTTTGTTTTATTTTGTTTGTTCCCTTTTTGTTTCACTCATCTATGTATGAGTGAGATCATATAGTATTTGTCTTTCTCCACCAGAATTATTTCACTTAGCATGATATCTTTAAAGTCTAGCCAGGTTATCATAAATGGCAATATTTCATTTTTTATGGCTGAATAATGTTCTATTGTATGTATATGTGTATATACGTACTACATCTTCTTTATCTGTTCATCCATCAATGGGCACTTAGGTTGTTGTCATATTTTGGCTATCGTAAATAATGCTTCAGTGAACATAAAAGGGCATATGTCCTTTTTAATTAGTATTTTCATGTTCTTCAGTTAAATACCAGAAGTAGAATAACTTGGTCATATGATAGTTCTATTTTCAATTTTATGAGGCATCTCCATGCTGTTTTCTATAGTGGTTGCACCAATTTATATTCCCACTGACAGAGTACAAGGGTTCACCTTTCTCTGTATACTCTCCAACATTTGTTGTTTCTTGTCCTTTCCATTATAGCCATTCTAATGGGCATGAGGTGATACCTCATTGCATTTCCCTAATAATTAGACATGTTGAGCGTCTTTTCATGTCTCTTGGCCATCTGTATGTCTTCTTTGGAATAGAAGGAATATCTATTGTCCACATTTCTATTTGGAATAGAAAATGTCTATTCATATTCTCTTTCCATTTTTTAATCAGAATGTTTTTTTTTTGATGAGTTGTATGAGTACTTTATATATTTTTTAATATTAACCTCTTATCAGATACATGATTTGCAAATATCTTCTCCCATTGAGTAGGCTGCTTTTTCATTTTGATGATAGTTTCTTTCACTTTGCAGAAACTTTTTAGTTTAATGCAGTCCCATTTATTCTTTTTTTTTTCCCTCTTGCCTTTGGAGACAAATAAAAACAAACAAACATCATCAGTAAGCCAAATCTCAGTGAAGTTACTACCTTCATTTTTTCTTCAAGGAATGAAATGATCTCAAGTCTTACATTTCATTGTTTTGCCTTCCAGATCACTGATTTGTTCTGCCTCATCTGTTCTGATACCAAACCGCTGTGATATATTTTTCAGTTCAATTTTAAATTGTTTGTTACTTTCTTATTTTTTCTATCTCTTTGCTGAAGTCATTGTTCTGTTCATACATTCTTTTCCCAAGTTTTGTGAGCATCTTTATGACCAATACTTTGAACGCTTTATCATGTACATTGCTTATCTCCATTCCCTTTTTTTTTTTTATATCTCCATTTCATTTACCTCTTTTGCTGAGGTTTTTGTCTTATTCTTTTGATTGGAACGTATTCCTCTGTCTCCTCTGTTTGCCTAATTCTGTTTGTTTCTATGTATTAGGTATGTCAGCTGTGTCTCCCAGTTTCGAAGGACTGTCCTTGTTTAAAGGATGTCCTGTGGGGCTCAGAAGTGCCATCAGAGCCAGGAGATCAAAGGGTATGCCCTGTAGTCTGTGTGTGCCCTTCTGGAGTGCTTGGGCTGTAGCTACTGTAGGAAGCTGATGGGTGGGGATGGCCTCCAGATGGTTGTAAGACCCAGTGGTAGCTGCCTCAGTGTACCTGTGGCTGTTAAGCAGCTGTAAGATCCAGCTAAGGTGCAGTGTGTGGGGGCCTTTCTGTGGAATGTGCCCATAGGTGGTAACAGGTCAGATAAAGAATTCCAAAATGGCACCTGCACTTCCTACTCAACATTTTTTTCTTCCATCTTTCCTTCACAGAGGTCATACCTGAACTAGAGTTCTCCCCTGAACTAAAGCCTCCTCCAGCTTCCTCTTCATTTTCCCTCACTGGCATTTTCCCCAGCAAATAACTTGCATATTTAGTTCCATTCTGGTGTCTTCTTCTCAGAGGAACCAAACTAATACAACATCATTCTTGTTTCTAGTCTTAAGAATATATCCCTTCCTCCTCCTGCTTAAGGATAGCTCATTCAACAGTACTTTTGACCACAACCCTTCCTGTCATCTCCAGTACATTATTACCTACCTCATTCTTACAATACTTTCATTTTTCTTCTTGGTATTTACATTCTTTCCAAACTAAACAACTACCAACACATATACCCAGGGAACTGGACTTATTCAGTCGGGATTTGGTTATGAAACTAGAGCAATTTTAAAATTCCAGAAATAAAGGGTTTATTATAAGAATAAAGATTTATCCAAAAGACAGAAGAACTGAGGGAGAAAAGGTCAGGGGATTCACCACCAAAGTTCAGAAAAAGTGAAATAGACACTGATGACCACAATCTGAAGCACTGAAGCAAAAAGTTACCTATCTAAAGTTCACGTGAAACTTGAAATTTTCAAGTTTCTCTGAAAAGTTTTCAACTAATTTACTCCAAAGCAATGAAGCAGATGGTTCTCAAACAAACATAAAGAAGACTGTAGATCTCATTCAAGTATCAGTTCAGTTCAGTCGCTCAGTCGTGTCCGACTTTCTGCGACCCCATGAATTGCAGCACGCCATGCCTCTCTGTCCATCACCAACTCCCGGAGTCTACCAAACCCATGTCCATCGAGTCGGTGATGCCATCCAACCATCTCATCCTCTGTCGTCCCCTTCTCCTCCTGCCCCCAATCCTACCCAGCATTAGGGTCTTTTCCAATGAGTCAACCCTTCTCATGAGGTGGCCAAAGTATTGGAGTTTCCGCTTCAACACCAATCCTTCCAATGAACACCCAGGATTGATCTCTTTTAGGATGGATTGTTGGATCTCCTTGCAGTCCAAGGGACTCTCAAGAGTCTTCTCCAACACCACAGTTCAAAAGCATCAATTCTTTGGCACTCAGCTTTCTTCACCATCCAACTCTCACATCCATACATGACCAGTGGAAAAACCATAGCCTTGACTAGACGGACTTTTGTTGGCAAAGTAATGTCTCTGCTTTTAAATATGCTATCTAGGTTAGCCATAACCTTCCTTCCAAGGAGTAAGCGTCTTTTAATTTCATAGCTGCAGTCACCATCAGCAGTGATTCTGGAGCCCAAAAAAATAAAGTCTGACACTGTTTCCACTGTTTCTCCATCTATTTCCCATGAAGTGATGGGACCAGATGCCACGATCTTAGTTTTCTGAACATTGAGCTTTAAGCCAACTTTTTCACTCTCCTCTTTCACCTTCATCAAGAGACTCTTTAGTTCTTCTTCACTTTCTGCCATAAGGGTGGTGTCATCCGCATATCTGAGGTTATTGATATTTCTCCCAGCAATCTTGATTCCAGCTTGTGTTTCTTCCAGCCCAGCGTTTCTCATGATGTACTCTGCATATAAGTTAAATAAGCAGGGTGATAATATACAGCCTTGACGTACTCCTTTTCCTATTTGGAACCAATCTGTTGTTCCATGTCGAGTTCTAACTGTTGCTTCCTGACCTACATACAGGTTTCTCAAGGGACAGGTCAGATGGTCTGGTATTCTCATCTGTTTCAGAATTTTCCACAGTTTATTGTGATCCACACAGTCAAAGGCTTTGGCATAGTCAATAAAGCAGAAATAGATGTTTCAAGTATAACATTAGCAAAATCTATGGTCGTATAACCAGAATCATATCATAATCAGAATTATCAGAGTTTACAACGACCCAGAAAACTTGTGATTGTGAGAACTCTGAAATCCTGGGTCATTTCAATACCTCTCTCTACCTCTCTCTGCTGTCAGCTCATTGGCCCTCATGGCCAGGACTGAGTTTCACTAAAACCTCCAAAAATGAAAGAAAAAAACCCACAAAACTATATTTCTCTTACCTAATTCAGAAAAATATGAGGAGAATGCTACCTTTCTTAGTACTATTTTATCAGGTCCTCAGAAAATTCTGAAAAAAATTCTGATTTCTCGTCACATATCTATAGCAATTAGAAAGGAAATATTAGGTTTGTTATTTCTTTATTTGAAGACAAATGGTTAAATTGCAGGAACATGAGGTATTCATTCCAAGTCTTTGTAAGAACCCAGGAGATCAGATTCTCTGGGAAGTGTCTAACCATCCTGCTTATGCTGAAATATTTTTTTCATGTATGCTAACTATTCATTGAGCAGTTGCTTCATTTGTTGTTTTGTTGTTCAGTTCCTAAGTCATGTCCAACTCTTTGCAACCCTATGGACTGCAGCACACCATGCCCCTCTGTCCTCCATTATCTTTCAGAATTTGTTCAAATTCAAGTCCATTGAGTCAGTGATGCTTTTTAACCATCTCATCCTCTGATACCCGCTTCTCCTCCCGCCTTCAATCTTTCCCAGCATCGGGTCTTTTCAAATGAGTCAGTTCTTCACACTAGGTGGCCAAAGTATTGGAGTTTCAGCTTCAACATCAGTCCTTCCAATGAATATTCAGGACTGATTTCCTTTAGAATGGACTGGTTTGATCTCCTTGCAGTCCAAGGGACTCTCAAGAGTCTTCTCCAACACCACAGTTCAAAAGCATCGATTCTTTGGCAGTCACCTTTTTTTATAGTCCAACTCTCACATCCATACGTGAATACTGGAAAAACCACAGCTTTGACTACCTGGACCTTTGTTGCCAAAGTAATGTCTCTGCTTTTTAATATGCTGTCTAGGTTGGTCATAACTTTTCTTCCAAGGAGTAAGTGTCTTTTAATTTCATGGCTGCAGTCACCATCTGCAGAGATTTTTGAAGCCCCCCAAAATGAAGTCTGTCAGTGTTTCCACTGTTTCCCCATCTATTTGCCATAAAGTGATTGATGGGACCAGATGCCATGATCTTAGTTTTCTGAATGCTGAGTTTTAAGCCACCTTTTTCACTCTCTTCTTTCATTTTCATCAAGAGACTCTTTAGTTCTTTGCTTTCTGCCGTAAGTGTGGTGTCAGAAATATTCAAAGATGAAATGTCATTATATCTGCAACTTATTTTGAAATGTGGCAAAATGTTAAAAGTGAGAATCTATTTGCATCCAATAAAGCATACTGTGCTGTTTTCCCCATGGGTCCCCAGTGTGCAATGACTGCAAAGAGCAGCCTTCTTGGTACTGTACACAGCCTGTTGCCTGCACAGTTTGCCCTAAGGGACCTTGGAGACAACTCTTTCCAGTGGACAGTCCTGACTGGCATGCTGTCCCCAGTCTTGGCTCCAGACAGGTATGTGTGGTACCTTTGGAAAGCCCCAGGACACAGTGGCCAGGGTCACATTGGCAAAGTCATAATGTCCATCTTCACCAAGCTGCAGAAGAAGGAGCCTGTGGTTGAGGCCAGGCCTTCCACAGGGCCAAGTTCAAGTTCCCTGGATGCCAGAAGGTCCATATCTCCAAGAAGTGGGGATTTACTAAATTAAATGTGGATGAATTTGAAAACATGGTGGCAGAAAAGCAGCTCATCCCAGAGGGCTGTGGGGTCAAATATATCCCTAATTGTGACCCTCTGGACAAATGGGAGGCCCTGCACTCATGAAAACCTTGGCTCTGTTCTCTCCTTAGTCATGCCCACCAATAAATCCTACTTTCCTATCAAAAAAAAAAAGTGGGAATCTAAGAGACGAATGTTCATTAAACTGTTTAAATTGTCTCCAAGTTAAAACATTTTCAGAATAAAAAGTTGATGGAGGAAGCCAAATACATTCCTCACTTCAGTCCTTCACACAAGCTGTTCTTTCCCCTAGAATAGCTTTTCCCTTCACCTCTGTGTCTAGAATTTATTAAAGTGGTGAAGTTTAGAGTCATAGATTCTGATTCTGCCCCATTCAAGGGTTTATGGGGCCTCTGAAATGTTATTTCACCCTTTGGAGCCTCAGCTTTCTTATTTGTAAAGCAAGGATTTTAATAGTATTGGGTCTGAAGGCATATAGTTGATAGAACTTAACTCATGAGCTTATTTACTTTAAAACTATGCAAAGTAGCTTCAGTAACTTTTTGAGCTTCAGCTTTCTACCTATAGATGAGGAGCAATGACACCTTATAGAATTGTTGTGAAGATGATAGATATGATCACTGTGAAAATATTTTGTAAAACACAATGTTCTGTTATGATTATTATTATTAAATTTTGAATTTTAAGTGCCTAATATATCATACTAGCCACATAGTATGGGCTTAGAAATAATTATGGATAGGTTTTTCTTTTTAAGCTTTCAGTAAAAAGCTTTTTCTACAATAATCTGTTAGATTAGACTCTGTTCCCCTCAGCAGGTAATGTGCCATGTTATGGTGTGAATTTGTTGTCCATGTACTAATGTCCCTAGATGTTAACAGCACGTGTTGGGAGGAAATCCAGTATTGGTCAGTTTGGGGACCCTACCCCTCCTTTAACATTGTACAAAACCCCTAACATTTATATAATTTTGTAAAAGTGAGGAAGATCTGATGTTCATTCCATTATGTCACTGCTGAGATGCTTATTGTCCAAGTCTACATCATCCAGATGAAGATCAGTGAGTCAGTGAGCAGTGTCTACACCCACTGAGGAAAGTTTCACCACTGGGACCTTTGCTATCCAACCAAGGGAGCAGTGTGAGTGCCCAGTCCCCAGGCACCCACACAGTCAACTCCAACAGGCCAGTGCACTGATCACCACAGAAACCCCCCACCCTCCAGTCCTTCTAGTCTTGATAAATCCAACCTCTTTCCAAGGTAAACCCACATCCTTGTCTTACTCTGGCAAAGCAGATGCTTCCTTTCACTCCCCACTCAGTACACCCTTGGTTAGTATCAGTGGACCTGACACACTCAGAACACAAAGAGCTGGCTGAGCATCTACAAAAGCAAAAGGAGAAGTAATCTTTGACTCTTTTTGTCCCTTCCTCCACACCAACAAAAAAGACACTAAGTAATTAATCAGTAACTCATCCATGACAATACAGAAAATTGCACTGACTCTTGCTAGGTCATCAGGATAAACTCTTCTCCAATTTTTTGGTAATTTCATGATACGACTTAAAATAGATTTGTCATACTGGAGTCTGCAGATGTAGTTTCAGATATTCATGGCTCTCAGGTTTAAGAAATAACGATTTAAGGCAAACAAGTGATGATCTAAGCAAACAGATGATATCAGGACCCTGATGGAATTTCTTCTCTCTCCAGAATTTCTATTTCAAACGTTCAGGAATTGATTCTTAAAATAGCTTCATGTCTTTCTTTCTACTCATCTTATTGAAAAGTTTTCAAATACCTGTGATTATTTAAACACTGAATATATTGTCTTAATAGGAGAAAATGATATAAAACCTGCTATACCAGATAATTAAATGTGATTCTTTCTTTGGTTTTCATGTGTTCTTTTCCTAACTCATCACCTTCATAATCTCTGCTACCATTGCAGTTAATTAAATTCTGTTATCTAAAGATTTGGGAATGATAAAATCAAAACTAAAGGAGAATCTCTGGTTTGCTGGGTTTGGACTATAAATACTTCAGATATCAGATTCAAGGGGAAAGGTAGTCATTTTAATAGGCATGAACATTTAAAAGCTAAAAGAGGATAGGCTCCATTTAGTTCAACTCATGTATTACAAATAAGAAGAAAGGACCAAAGAGATTTTTTGTCTGATCACATATTAAGGTAGTTATTAAATTATTTGTTTCAACAGAAACATTTCATGAATATGTCTAGAATGAATTGTTGGTTCACTATCATCTTTTAGACTGGACAATTTGTATTTGCTACTTCTTTTTGGTCACTTTTAATTTTGAAAAAAAAAAGAAGAATGTACTTAATCTTTTGAGGAGCTATTAAATTTAATTTCTATGTTTTTATTTGATTGCTCTCTTTTATTTTCAAAAAAATTTTATTATTACTATTTTTTTTTTTTTTTGGCTGTACTGGGCCTTCACTTCTGTGCCTGGGCTTTCTCTAGTTGCAGTGAACTGGGACTACTCTCTAGTTACAGTGCATGGGCTTCTCATTGCAGTGGCTTCACTTGTTGTGGAGCATGGGCTCTGGGGCACTCAGGCTTCAGTAGTTGAGGCACATGGGCTTAGTTGCCTCAAAGCATGTAATTATCCCAGACCAGGGATCAAACCTGTGTCCCCTGCACTAGCAGGCAGATTCCCAACCACTGGAATAGCAGACAAGCCCTAATCGCTCTTTTTTAGTTATGCCTTACCTTTCTTTGCTTATCCACAAGTAAGCCGTAATGATTGGTCCTCTTAGGCAGACTATGCTTCCATCCCATGCTCACTGAGATAAAGTCACAGTGCTTTATCACAACCCTTCAAAACACAAACCTAATCCAAATTATTGTCAATTAGTATGGATTTTCCTAAATATTTATTTACAATCATCTCCTCTCCAGCTCCCAGTGTTTCTTTCTTACAATCTAGTCGTTAGATTTTTTTCTCCTGTTTTCATCCCAGTGTAGCATCTCATCAGTTATTAATCTGTTGTCTCTCAGCTTCAAACTTGCCCCTTTATCTTTGTAATATTGAGACTGGGCTTCTGCAAATACTTCTATGGTTTCCTTTTAGAGGAAAGTTTCACCAGTAGGAAAAACTAGAGGGCAACCAGTAGGCAGGAGGAGGGAGAAAGAATTCAGCATTTCTCTTTTGCTTTCTACTGCTCCGTGGTCGCCCTTGGAGAAGGAAATGGCAACCCACTCCGGTGTTCTTGCCTGGAGAATCCCAGGGATGGGGGATCCTGGTGGGCTGCCGTCTATGGGATCGCACAGAGTCGGACACGACTGAAGCGACTTAGCAGCAGCAGTAGCTCCATGGGTCACCCTAGTATGGCTCTTTACCCAAGTAGCACGGTTGGTTCCAGAAGCAGGTAGTTCCAGTTTCCAGGTTTTTCCCACCTCTTGGATGCAATGTCATATCAGGCCCTTAGAGAGGTAACCACCAGGCAAGCAGTTCTGAGGGCCCTTGCTCCAAGTGTCTAGGTTTTTTGAGAACCCCAATCTCTTCCCTTTGTTTCTCTAGTACTAAAAATGAAGCTATTTCCTGAAGTTATTATCTGTTTTTTCTGTATCCCTTCCATTTCCCATTTGACCAACCCCCCACATTAAATTGTCTTTGTTAAAACACTTGTTGTGGTTTCTCTTTTCCTGACTGGACTCTGACTGACACATGCTCAACATCCTTTCTATAGTAAAGAGAGAGGTCTTTAGCCCTATCACTCCTGAATTTCAAATCTCACATCTCACTTAGCAAAATGTTAGGGCACGTGCATGCATGCTAAATCGCTTTAGTCGTGTCCAACTCTTTGTAACCCTGTGGACTGTAACCCACCAGGCTCCTCTGTCCCTGGAATTCTCCAGGGAAGAATACTGGAGTGGGTTGCCGTGCTCTCCTCCAGGGGATCTTCCTGACCCAGGGATTGAACTCACATTTCTTATATCTCCTGAATTGGCAGGCAGGTTCTTTACCACTAGCGCCACTTGGGAAGTTTGTTAAGGGCACACCTTCATTCATAGTTTGTCAAATATATCCCTGTTCAAGGTGACAGTTGGGAAAAGGGCTTCAGTTGACCCTTTTCCACCCCTTTTGTCTCTCAGTTTCAAATGATGCACAGAAAACCTGTGCTCAAAGGGAATGAGATCAGGATAGTCTTGGTCCCCAAAAGAGAAACTGAATGCTCATTACCCTTTCTTTGGCTGTCAGAAACATCATCCAAACAGATATCTTGGATCAGTTTTTCCATGAATACTGGTCTTAAATTCGGGATCTTAAAACAGATTTAGAGACTTGCAGAAAAGCCTTTCATCTGGGTTACTCAGAGGATCACAGATTGAAGCTCCCCCATAGGGAAGAAAGAGATTTAACCCCAAAAGGCAGCTCAAGCTCTGACATTGTTTAAAGACAGTTTTGCATGAATTAAAAGCTACAGCCTGGAAATTACAAGACCATCTGGTACAGGCCAAAGCACCCATTCTGAGCAGCCTAGGGAATGAAATGGAAAAGAAGTAGGTGATCTGAGGCACTAAGGTCTATAAAAGTGACTAATAGGTTTAAAACTCTCCAGAAGATAGTTTTGGAGGGGAAACACAGTAAAGAATTTTTAAGTATTTATATGTCATTTATTATTGACACGATGGTTATGGTTTGTTTAAATGTCTAACATAAATCACCATGTTGATAGCTTTTAAATTATTTTTCTTAGACTCATTTTTTCACTCTATTTATGTTTGATAACTGACAACAAAGCTTTACAGGTAAATTATGATGCTTCATGAATGTTGACTTGACCTCCTGAATATTTTATTAACAGCTACTTCATTTAGTAAAATTAATAAGAAAAAAGAACCAGCTAATCAACTGTAGTACCCTGTATATTATTTAAATAAAGCAATTATGTATTAATTAAATATTCTGTATGGTTTTCTAAATGATATCAATCATACTGTGCATTTTTTACATTTGACAACTGGTCTCTTGGGGGGAGTTTTTTAGTTAGTAGAACAAAAAGACAGGAAAACAAAAGGTATGGACAAGTCAGAAAGTTACGATTAAAAGACAATCCTTCTTGAACAAATCCTTATATTAAGTGCTTAATTTATTTATTAACATATGCCCACATACTTACATCCAAAAAAAGTTTGAGACAAGAGATAAAATACATAAAATTAAATGGGATAAAGCAGATAATAGAGTCAAAGTGAAGGGGAGTGTGGGAGGAAGAGTAAAATAAAGCCAAAGTAAAATTTACAAAAGTTCTTACACAGCTGCTGAAGGTAAGGAGCAGATTTAGCTTTGAGTTTCCTAGCCACCAAAGCAAAGAAATAAACTAATAAAATACATGATAGAGTACACATTCAAAGCCTGCCTGTTGCACAAAACAAGCATAGCTTTTTTCTCATATTATGGCTATTTTTCCTGTGGATATTTATGAAGGGTTGATAGTTGGGAATGTTGTAGATGATGTTCTCAACATCATCCCTACAGTAAATATACCAGTGAGTTCTTTTTTTTTCTTTCAATTTTTATTAAATTAATTTATTTATTTTAATTGGAGGCAATTGCTTTACAATTTTATAGTGGTTTCTGCCATACATCGAAATGAATCAGCCATGGGTGTACATGTGTTCCCCATCCAGAACCCACCTCCCATCTCCCTCCCCATCTCATACCCCAGGGTCATTCCAGTGCACCAGCCCTGAGCACCCTGTCTCATGCCTTTAACCTGGTCCGGTGATCCACTTCACATATGATAATATACACGTTTCAATGCTACCTTCTCAAATCATCCCACCCTCACCTTCTCCCACAGAGTCCAAAAGACTGTCCTTTACATCTGTGTCTCTTTTGCTGTCTCACACATAGGGTCATCATTACCATCTTTCTAAATTCCATATATATGCATTAGTATACTGTATTGATGTTTTTCTTTCTGACTTACTTCACTCTGTATAATAGGCTCCAGTTTCATCCACCTCATTAGAACTGATTCAGATGCCTTCTTTATAATGGCTGAGTAATATTCCATTGTGTATATGTACCACAGCTTCCTTATCCATTTGTCTTCCGATGGACGTCTAGGTTGCTTCAATGCCCTGGCTATTGTAAACAGTGCTGCGATGAACATTGGGGTACACGTGTCTCTTTCAATTCTGGTTTCCTCGGTGTGTATGCCCAGCAGTGGGATTGCTGGGTCGTGTGGCAGTTTTATTTTCAGTTTTTTAAGGCATCTCCACACTGTTCTCCATAGTGGCTGTACTAGTTTGCATTCCCACCAACAGTGTAAGAGGGTTCCCTTTTCTCCACACCCTCTCCAGCATTTATTGCTTATAGACTTTTGGATAGCAGCCATTCTGACTGGGGTGAGATGGTACCTCATTGTGGTTTTGATTTGCATTTCTCTGATAATGAGTGATGTTGAGCATATTTTCATGTGTTCGTTAGCCATCTGTATGTCTTCTTTGGAGAAATGTCTGTTTAGTTCTTTGTCCCATTTTTTGATTGGGTCGTTTATTTTTCTGGAATTGAGCTACAGGAGCTGCTTGCATAATTTTGAGATTAATTCTTTGTCAATTGTTTCATTTGCTATTATTTTCTCCCATTCTGAAGGCTCTTTTCACCTGGCTTATAGTGTCCTTTGTTGTGCAAAAGCTTTTCATTTTAATTAGGTCCCATTTGTTTATTTTTGCTTTTATTTCCAATATTCTGGGAGGTGGGTCATAGAGGATCCTGCTGTGATTTGTGTCAGAGAGTGTTTTGCCTATGTTTTCCTCTAGGAGTTTTATAGTTTCTGGTCTTACGTTTAGATCTTTAATCCATTTTGAGTTTATTTTTGTGTATGGTGTTAGGAAGTGTTTTAGTTTCATTCTTTTACAAGTGGTTGACCAGTTTTCCCAGCACCACTTATTAAAGAGATTGTCTTTTCTCCATTGTATATTCTTACCTCCTTTGTCAAAAGTGTCCATAGGTGTGTGGATTTATCTCTGGGCTTTCTATTTTTTGTTCCATTGACCTATATTTCTGCTTTGTGCTAGTACCATACTGTCTTGATTACTGTGGCTTTGTAGTAGAGCCTGAAGTCAGGCAGGTTGATTCCTCCAGTTCCATTCTTCTTTCTAAAGATTGCTTTGGCTATTCGAGGTTTTTTGTATTTCCACACAAATTGTGAAATTATTTGTTCTAGTTTTCTGAAAAATACCATTGGTGGCTTGCTAGGGATTGCTTTGAGTCTATAGATTGCTTTAGGTAGTATACTCATTTTCACTATATTGATTCTTCCGATCCATGAACATGGTATATTTCTCCATCTGTTTGTGTCATCTTTGATTTGTTTCATCAGTGTTTTATAGTTTTCTATATATAGGTCTTTTGTTTCTTTAGGTGGATTTATTCCTAAGTATTTTATTCTTTTTGTTGCAATGGTGAATGGAATTGTTTCCTTAATTTCTCTTTCTGTTTTCTCATTGTTAGTGTATTTAATGCAAGGGATTTCTGTGTGTTAATTTTTTATCCTGCAACTTTACTATATTCATTGATTAGCTCTAGTAATTTTCTGGTAGAATCTTTAGGGTTTTCTATGTAGAGGATCATGTCATCTGCAAACAGTGAGAGTTTTAATTCCTCTTTTCCTATCTGTATTCCTTTTATTTCTTTTTCCGCTCTGATTGCTGTGGCCAAAACTTCCAAAACTATGTTGAATAGTAGAGGTGAGAGTGGGCACCCTTGTCTTGTTCCTGACTTTAGGGGAAATGTTTGCAATTTTTCACCATTGAGGATAATGTTTGCTGTGGGTTTATGATATATGGATTTTATTATGTTCAGATATGTTCCTTCTATTCCTGCTTTCTGGATGGTTTTTATCATAAATGGATGTTGAATTTTGTCAAAGGCTTTCTCTGCATCTATTGATATAATCATATGGTTTTTATCTTTCAATTTGTTAATGTGGTGTATCACATTGATTGATTTGTGGATATTAAAGAATCCTTGCATCCCTGGGATAAAGCCCACTTGGTCATGATGTTTGATCTTTTTAATATGTTGTTGGATTCTGTTTGCTAGAATTTTATTAAGGATTTTTGCATCTATGCTCATCAGTGATATTGGCCTGTAGTTTTCCTTTTTTGTGACATCTTTGTCTGGTTTTGGTATTAGGGTGATGGTGGCCTCATAGAATGAGTTTGGAAGTTTACCTTCCTCTGCAATTTTCTGGAAGAGTTTGAGTAGGATAGGGGTTAATTCTTCTCTAAATTTTTGGTAGAATTCGGCTGCGAAGCCGTAAGGTCCTGGGCTTTCGTTTGCTGGAAGATTTCTGATCACAGTTTCGATTTCCGTGCTTCGATGGGTCTGTTAAGATTTTCTATTTCTTCCCGGTTCAGTTTTGGAAAGTTATACTTTTCTAAGAATTTGTCCATTTCTTCCAAGCTGTCCATTTTATTGGCATATAGTTGCTGATAGTAGTCTCTCATGAGCCTTTGTATTTTTGTGTTGTCTGTTGTGATTTCTCCATTTTCATTTCTAATTTTGTTGACTTGATTCTTCTCACTTTGTTTCTGGATGAGTCTGGCTAATGATTTGTCTATTTTATTTATCTTCTCAAAGAACCAGCTTTTAGCTTTGTTGATTTTTGCTATGGTCTTCTTTGCTTCTTTTTCATTTATTTCTGCCCTAATTTTTATGATTTCTTTCTTTCTACTAACCCTGGGGTTCTTCATTTCTTTCTTTTCTAGTTCCTTTAGGTGTAGAGTTAGGTTATTTATTTGACTTTTCTCTTGTTTCTTGAGGTAAGCTTGTATTGCTATGAACCTTCCCCTTAGCGCTGCTTTTACTGAGTCCCATGGGTTCTGGGTTGTTGTGTTTTCATTTTCATTCATTTCTATGCATATTTTGATTTCTTTTTTGATTTCTTCTGTGATTTGCTGGTTATTAAGAAGCATGTTGTTTAGCCTCCATATGTTTGTATTTTTAATAGTTTTTTTTTCCTGTAATTGACATCTAGTCTTACCACACTGTGATCAGAAAAGATGCTTGCAATGATTTCAATTTTTTTTTAATTTACCAAGGCTAGATTTATGGCCCAGGATGTGATGTATCCTGGAGAAGCTTCCGTGTGCACTTGAGAAAAAAGGTGAAATTCATTGTTTTGGGGTGAAATGTCCTATAGATATCAATTAGATCTAATTGTATCATTTAAAGTTTGTGTTTCCTTGCTAATTTTCTGTTTAGTTGATCTATCCATAGGTGCGAGTGAGATATTAAAGTCTCCCACTATTACTCTGTTACTATTAATTTCCCCTTTCATACTTATTAGCATTTGCCTTGTATCTTGTGGTGCTCCTATGTTGGGTGCATATATATTTACAATTGTTGTATCTTCTTCTTGGATTGACCCTTTGATCATTATGTAGTGTCCTTCTTTGTCTCTTTTCACAGCCTTTATTTCAAAGTCTATTTTATCTGATATGAGTATTGGTACACCTGCTTCTTTTTTTGGTCTCCATTCGCATGAAATATCTTTTTTCCACCCCTTCACTTTCAGTCTGTATGTGTCCCTTGTTTTGAGGTGGGTCTCTTGTAGACAGCATATATAGGGGTCCTGTTTTTGTATCCATTCAGCCAGTCTTTGTCTTGTGGTTGGGGCATTCAACCCATTTACATTTAAGATAATTATTGATAAGTATGATCCTGTTGCTGTTTACTTTGTTGTTTTGGATTCGAGTTTGTAAACCTTTTCTGTGTTTCCTGTCTAGAGAAGATCATTTAGCATTTGTAGAAGAGCTGGTTTGGTGGTGCTGAATTCTCTCAGCTTTTGCTTGTCTGTAAAGCTTTTAACTTCTCTTTCATATTTGAATGAGATCCTTGCTGGGTACAGTAATCTGGGTTGTAGGTTCTTTCATCACTTAAGTATGTCTTGCCATTCCCTTCTGGCCTGAAGAGTTTCTATTGAAAGATCAGCTGTTATCCTATGGGAATCCCCTTGTGTGTTATTTGTTGTTTTCCCCTTGCTGCTTTTAATATTTGTTTTTTGTGTTTGATCTTCATTAATTTGATTAATATGTGTCTTGGGGTGTTTCACCTTGGGTTTATCCTGTTTGGGACTCTCTGGGTTTCTTGGACTTGGGTGGCTATTTCCTTCCCCATTTTAGGGAAGTTTTCAACTATTATCTCCTCAAGTATTTTCTTATGGCCTTTCTTTTTGGCTTCTTCTTCAGGGATGCCTATGATTCGAATGTTGGAGCATTTGACATTGTCCCAGAGGTCTCTGAGTTTGTCCTCATTTCTTTTAATTCTTTTTTCTTTTTTCCTCTCTTCTTCATTTATTTCCACCATTCTATCTTTCACCTCACTTATCCTATCTTCTGCCTCAGTTATTCTACTGTTGGTTCCCTCTAGAGTGTTTTTGATCTCAATTATTGCATTATTCATTATCGATTGACTGTTTTTTATTTCTTCTAGGTCCTTGTTACACATATCTTGCATTTTCTCAGTCCTTGTCTCCAGGCTATTTATCTGTAACTCCATTTTGTTTTCAAGATTTTGGATCATTTTACTATCATTATTCTTCATTATTCCGAATTTTTTTTCAGGTAGACTCCCTATCTCCTCTTCTTTGGTTTGGTGGGCATTTATCATGTTCTTTTACCTGCTGAATATTTCTCTGCCTTTTCATCTTGTTTAGATTGCTGTGTTTGGGGTGGCCTTTCTGTATGCTGGAAGTTTGTGGTTCCTCTTTATTGTGGAGGTTCCTCCCTGTGGGTTGGGTTGGACAAGTGGCTTGTCAAGGTTTCCTGGTTAGGGAAGCTTGCGTCAGTGTTCTGGTGGGTTGGGCTGGATCTCTTCTCTCTGGAGTGCAATGAAGTGTCCAGTGGTGAGTTTTGAGGTGTCTATGGGTTTGGTGTGCAGCCTGTATATTAATGCTCAGAGCTATGTTCCTGCATTGCTGGAGAATTAGCCTGCTATGTCTTGCTTTGGAACTTGTTGGCTCTTGGGTGGAGCTTGGTTTCAGTGTAGGTGTGGAGGCTCTTGTCAATTAATGTTCCCTGGAGTCAGGAGTTTTCTGGTGTTTTCATGTTTTGGATTTAAGCCTCCTGCCTCTGGTTTTCAATCATATTTTTACAGTAGCCTCAAGACTTCTACATCCATACCACACTGATGATAAAACATCTAGGTTAATGGAGAAAAGATTCTCCACAGTGAGGGACATCCAGAGAGGTTCGCAGAGTTAGATAGCGAAGAGAAGAAGGAGGAGGGAGATAGAGGTGACCAGGAGGAGAAGAGGGGGAATCAAAAGGGGCGAGACAGATCTAGCCAGTAATCAGTTCCCTAAATGTTCTCCACAGCCTGGAATACCCAGAGATTCACAGAGTTGGGTAGAGAAGAGAAGGGAGAAGGAGGAGATAGAGGTGACCTGGGGGAGAAAAAGGAGAGTCAAAAGGGGAAGAGGGTAATCAAGCCAGTAATCACACTCCTAAGTAAAAATGGGTACTGAAAATTGGATTCTTAAAGGTACAAAATTGATAACAAATACCAAAAAGCAAAGATTCAAAACCTAGAGTCGAGGTTAGACTCTCAAAAATACAATATTAAATATTAAATACAATATTAAAAAAGCAAAACGAAATCATAGGAATTATAAAAAATATATACGAAATTTGCTTTAAAAATAGGGTCTTTTTTTTTTCAAGGTAATAGTAGGTTATAAAAATGAAAACTAAAGGAGTAATTAAGGACTTAAAAATAAATTTTTTTAATTAAAAGAATGATAATAGTAAAATATATCTAGGAATTTCTCTGGAGCTGTTGTGGGCATTGTGGGGTCAGTTCAGTTTCAGATAGTTTCTTGTTCCAGATTATACTTCTTCTCGAGGTCTACAGGCCCCTTCCAATGTAGTCGGTGCTAACTACAGGGCTTTAATCTGTTGCACCTATCACTTCCGAAGTGGTTCCCTCTGTTTATTTTGGCTTCTGCTGTTTGCAAGTCTCTTCAGTGTCTAATTTCCACCCTGACAGAGGGGGCGGAGGTGGTCAGTTATTTAGGCTCACTTGTTCAGTTGTGCATGGGGAGGGAGAAACACTGCAAACAAATATCACTGGCATGTGTGGGGAGTCCTCAGTGTCTGGGCCACATTGGGTTTGCCCCCGCTCACGGCGTGTGTGCTTTCCGGTCTACAATGCTCAAGCTCCAGGTTGCTCTGCAGGGGAACTGTCTAAAGTGGGCCCTGGCTTGCTTGCACTTCCCAGGTCTAAGCTGCTCAGGTTCAGGTTCTTGGGTACTCCACAAAGCACAGACTCAGTTGGGCCTGCGTTTTGTGCCCTTCATAGGTCTGAGCAGCTCAGGTGACCAGGTGCTTGGCAAGCACACTCTCCCCAGGTGGATGCTGCATCTTATCACCTTCCCCATCCCAGCCACTTGGTTTCCTGGGTGCACAGCAGGAGTGCCATCTCAGGTGTGCCGTGTGTCTCCTCTGGGGAGCTGATCTCTGGCTGCAACCCTCCTAGTGGATGTCAACCGTCCAGGATCACAGGAAGACTTGGTTAGCAACTGGGAGCCTGCTTGCAGTTTGATAGAGGATGCCATCTCTGGGGCTGAGATTGCCCCCTTGCCTTCCAGCTCTGGCTGTCGTCCACCGGCCTCTCTGCCTCTGGATGGCAGGGGATGGGCCAGCCTGCAGCAGGCTAGCTCTCCTCTGGTATTCAATCAGTCCTTTGTTCTGTCAGCAGGCCTGGCAGTGCCTTAGGTTAGAGCTTTTCACAGGAAAGTTCTCTCTTTCTCTCTCTCTCTTTTTTTCTCTCTCTCTCTTTTTTTCTCTCTCTCTCTTTTTTTCTCTCTCTCTCTTTTTTTCTCTCTCCCTCTCTCTCTCTGGCTATCCCACACTTTGGGTTGCTATCTTACATCAGCTCTCTCAGATTGTCTTCAGGGCATTCAGGCCCTTCCTTACCCTAAGCAATGCAGCCCGCGCCTCCCTGTTCAGCCCCCGCTTGCTGGTGGTGGACACAAGCATCTGGACTACTTCTCCACTGGGAGTTGTAGTTAGGCATGTAATCTGTGGGCTTTATTTATTTAATTTTTCCTCACGGTTATGTTGCCCTCTGAGAATCCAAAATTCCCCACAGACCCGCCAGTGAGAGGGTTTCGTGGTATTTGGAAACTTCTTCTGTTTCACGACTCCCTCCCCAGGACAGGTCTCCATCCCTAACTCTTTTGTCTCTCTTCTTATCTTTTATATTTTGTCTTAACTCCTTTCGAAGACAATGGGCTGCCTTTCTGGGTGTCTGGTGTCCTCTGCCAGAGTTCAGAAGTTGTTTTATGGAATTTGCTTAGCGTTCAAACGATCTTTCAATGAATGTGTGGGGGAGAAAGTGGTCTCCCTGTCCTATTCCTCCACCATCTGCTCCCCTACTAGTGAATTCTTATTGTGTGTGTGTGTATCTCTATTATTGAGTCTTGTGAAAGTGTTACATCAAAGGTATTTCAGTAAAGTAGCCAGGAGTGACAAGGATACTCTAAGAAAAGTCTTACTGATGATCTGGCTAGATTCAGGACTAGTAACTGTAATAATACCCAAAAGGATGAAGAGATAGTGTATCCAGTAGGCATGTATATAATTTCTCACAAAGGAGTTTCTACTGAGAGAACTTCTCTGGAATTAAAGATTGATGGGAGTAATCAGAAGGTTTGATTGACATTGTCTTGTTTAAATCAATTTGATGAATAAGAGGCCAGCCTGAATGGATGTGGAGATGGGATGATAGAGTTCCTATGGAAAAGTCCAGTGTGTCCCTCAGAAAATGATTATAAGATTGTGCAACCAAAGACAAACGAACTAACAAAGAACCCAAGTTCCATGTGATTATGTTAGCTAGAAACTTCCCAGAGCATGTTTTTCCAGTAGCGACAAAGTCATGAGAACAAAAATCTCAATAAGAGAATCCTACCATGGCTTCCATAGGTCCTCCTTGACCTTCTTTAACATGAGGAAAACTCACACAGGTTTGTCGGATGTAAGTCAATTAATAAAAGCTTTGGTTTTTCCAGTAGTCATGTATGGATGTGAGAGTTGGACCATAAAGAACACTGAGTGCCAAAGAATTGATTATTTTGAAATGTGGTATTGGAGAAGACTCTTGAGAGTCCCTTGGACTGCAAGGAGATGAAACCAGTCAGTACTAAAGGAACTCAGTCCTGAATTTTATGGAAGGACTGATGCTGCAGCTGAAACTCCAATACTTTGGCCACCTTATGTGAAGAACTGACTCACTGGAAAACACACTGATTCTGGGAAAGATTGAAGGCAGGAGGTGAAGGGGACAACAGAGGATGACATGATTGGATGGCATCACTGACTCGATGGACATAAGTTTGAGCAAGCTCCAGGAGTTGCTGGTGGACAGGGAAGCTTGGTGTGCTACAGTCCATGGGGTCGCAGAGTCGGACACAACTGAGCAACTGAACTGAACCTAACTGAAGTCAATTAAATGATTGAAGATGTCTGCCCAAAATGAATTTGGAGTTTAAGTTATTTGTGTTCACAGTAATTACATAATATCCATTTATTCAACAATAAAAATTGATTGTTAGGTATCAGCAACTGTTCTGGGCTTTGAGACAGAAACACCAGCCTTCATGGGACTGAAATTTTTCTAGTAGAACCACATTAAGCACATAAATAGTAAAAAACAGAAGTGCTATGCAGGATATTAAAGCAGCGAAGGGGGAAATAAAATTCCAAGAATTAAAACTGGGCTGCAGTTTTAATAAGAATGTTCTAGGAAGGCCTTTTATGTGTATGCTTGGTCGCTCAGTCCTTTAGGATAGACTAGTTGGAATATTCATTGTAAAGACTGACGCTGAAACTCCAATACTTTGGCCGCCTGATGTGAAGAACTGACTCACAAGAAAAGACCCTGATGTTGGGAAAGATTGAAGGAGGGAGGAGAAGGGGCCAACAGAGGTTGAGATGGTTACATGGCATCACTGACTCGATGGAAATGAGTTTGAGTAAGCTCTGGAAGTTGGTGATGGACAGGGAAGCCTGGCATGCTGCCATCCATGAGGTTGCAAAGAGCTGGACATGACTGAGTGACTGAACTGAACTGAGTCACTCAGTCATGTCCTGCTCTTTGCAACCCCATGGCCTGTACCCTGCCAGGCTCCTCTGTCCATGGGGTTGCTCCAGACAAGAATACTGAAGTGGGTTACCATGTCCTCCTCCATGAGATTTTCCCAGCCCAGGAATCGAACCCAGGTCTCCCGCATTATAGGCAGATTGTTTACCATCTGAGCCATCAGGGAAGCCTGGCTCCCTAAAATATCACTAAGACAACCTGCTGATAAGACAAGCTAACCTTATACCTACCTTGGTAAGAAAGAGCATGGAATCGGAAGGACTCTCAGAAGGAGGAGTGCAAAGTGGAGATATTTGATGAGACCCTGAATCAGTTTAAGGCAAGTCTTTCAATGGCAGCCTAAGGCCGGGATCCAAAGCAAGCCAAAATGACCAAATTTACCCCTATTTCCTAAGCACCTGAATGGCAAACTTTTCAAATCCAGAGGGAAAATTTGTCTAACAAAAAGCAGCAGCAGAGGAGTGCCGAGAGACAGAACGAAAAAGCTGGGGTTCTTCCACAACGCCAAGAGACTCACTCCTTCCATGGGCTATAGGAACAATCTAGAAGTCACCAGCTTCTCTTCACCAGCTGTCAGAAGAGAATGCCCACATAATGCCAAAGAGTCCACCAAAGATCTGATAGGAATAACAGTGCTGGCTACTTGGGGGGAGAAAGTATTGACTAGGAAGGGGAACTAGGAAACCACCAGAGTCACAGAAATATTTCTATTTTGATCTGGGTAGTCATTGTATGTGGATATATGTAGGCAAAAATTCTTCCAACTGCTCACTTAAGATTTGTGCATTTCATTGCATGTAGATTATACCTCAAGAAAAAAGGGGGGGGGACATTTTTTTTAAAAAAGGAGACACATAGCGAAACTTTTTTCCAATAAGAAACACTTCCAGACTTTCTTTAATTCTCCAGATTTCTGGAAGTGATAGATCCCAAAGAAAGAATTAAGGGGCAGTCAAAAAAGAAGAAGACAATGATCACAGAACAGGATTGTTTTCATTTCCCTTCAAACTCATGGCAAAGCAACTGGAAGAGAGACAAAGAAATAATGCCCTCACCTATCACGACTTAGTTCTCATGAAAGAGAATGCAACCCAAAGTCATCACCTGTATGTACACTATGACTTAAAAGCTCTTTCATGAAAACAATGAGGGTTCCATCCCAGGGAAACCTGGCCATATAGAAATGATGAGTCCAAACTGCTGTCCAACCCTGGAGTAACCTTCTCTGGAGGCACAGCTTCACAACTATAGTTCAGTGCAACTAATGCACAGATATATTCTTAAGGACATGGCAAATGATTTTCATTTTTAGTTGTTTTTATTTTTACTTTTTGGCCACTAAGTGGCATGTGAGATCTTAGTTCCCTGACCAGGGAGTGAATTGGTGCCCCCAGCAATGGAAGCATGGAGTCTTAACTGCTGGACCACCAGGGAAGTCACAAATGACTTTCTCTTTAAAAGGACTGCTGCATTATTCAAGTTGGGGAAATAAAGCCTCTGAGGGCCTTAGTTAGGACTAACAAAAAGAACACGAGAAAAAAACTTTATTTGACATTTTAAAATATTAAAATATTCTTATACCCCCATTCCTCAATATTTTCTTCTCTAATTCCCCGTTTGCCTCCCACACACAACTACCACCACCATTCAGACAACTAGATTGTTCTACCTCCTGGACTAGAGGAGAGGATGTGTCAACAAATTAAAAGATTTTATTCTTAAAATATTTAATTTATAATGTAAAATTTGGGATTTAAAACTTAGGCAGTTTGGAGACCAAAAAAGAGCCATGACAGATGCAACATAAATGGGAAACTATCTGATACAAAAGAGCAAAATATCTTATCCTCATTCTACTCCCTGTCAATCTCCAACCTCTAAAGTAGAAAGGAATCCTCAGGCTAAAAAAAGAGTCCATTTTATTGCAATGGAAACACAGAAGTGGTAACAGAGCATCTAAAGGGTCCCAGAAAGAGGAACCTTGCCCTCGAGTTCTTGGGTTGAGTGCTAGGAAGGATTCAAAACCCCTATATGGGCTGGTGGTCTCTGGGAAGAAAGGAAACCAGCTCCCATTATTTAGGCAGAGCCTTTGGAAATGACATAGCCTTGGAGGAAAAGTTGTTGCACAGCAAGCCTACCCAGGTGGCACTGGAGACAATGCCTTAGGCTTCCCCAAGCCCCAGCACAGTCTGGATGATTTACATGGCTCCTCAGAGAAGCACAGATAGAGTGATAAAAATGGAGGGCTCATGGAGTTGGGAATTAGGTACAAGTAGGCAATAACATAGACCTTCATTTAAGGACAAAATAGGATGATGACTGTTCCAATGGATGCCAGACAACATCAAGGACAACACTGACCTCCTGCCTTCCCCTCAACAATGCAGCCATGACCACTGGTAGCCCACAGGGACTTTTGTGCAACTTAGAAAAAATACCTGTAAAATGTATACTGCTTAGTGAAAGGAGAGGTTAGCTTTCAGCTGACTTGTCTCTCTACCTACTCCAACCCCCAAGCCATAGTACTTAAAAATAGAATTCAGATGGTCTAACTCTTATACCTGAACCACATCAACTCCAAATCTGCCTGAAGAGTTAAGACTAACCCATCTCAGGAAATTTATCTAAAACTTCATGCAAATTAAATCTATCCCAATAAACAATCATGGTATTAAAAAAATTGTAATTAAGAAAATTCAATCATTTGCAACCAAAGATATAAAGAAGAAACTACAACGCAATGGTAGAAGGTGCAGAGGCATAGTCAAGACCCATAACCTGAATGGGCAACTCACAAATGGGAGGACAAGAATTGCAGAGCTTCTCCCCAAGGAACAAGGGGTCTGAGTCCTACACTGAGGTCTCCAGCCCAAGGGTCCTGTACAAGAAAGATAAGGTCCCAGAACATTTGGCTTTGAAAGCCAGCAGGGCTTACTTTCCAGAGAGGCAGAGAGCTGTGGGAAATAGAGACCCCACTCTTAAAGGGCACCCACAAAATCTCACACACCCCAGGACCCAGGGCAGAGGCAGTAATTTGAAAGGAGCCTGGGTCAGACACACTTGCTGATCTTGGAGAGTCTGCCGAAGAGGCAGAGGTAATTGGAGTTCACCTTGGAGATGTAAACACTGGTGTCAGTCATTCTGGGGAGCTTGATCTAATCTGAGGACACTGGTTTAGGCAATTTGGAATGCTCCCTTTAGCTTTACCAGCGCCTGGGGCCTAGGGCCCAGGCCTGCCCACCAGCCTGTCACACCAGTACTAGGATGCCAGAACAGTCTGGTACAGCCATAAAAACAGACACAAAGCTCAATAGAACAGAATAGAGAGCCCAGAAACGAACCCTTCTTATATGGGCAATTAATCAATGACAAAGGAGCTAGGAATATAAAACGGAGAAAAAACAAACAAACAGATTCTTTGATAAATGGTCTTAGAGAACTGGACAGCTACAGGTAGAAGCGTCAAAGTAGACTTTTCTATTAGGTTTCCATGGTGGCTCAGTGGTCAAGAATCTGTCTGCCAATGCAAGAGATGCTGGTTTGATCCCAGGGCCAGGAAGATCCCCTGGAGGAGAAAATGGCAACTCACTCCTGTATTCTTGCCAGGAAAATCCCTTGGACAGAGGAGCACAACAGGCTACAGCCCATAGAGTTGCAAAGTCGGACAAGAATGAGCTACTGAACACATTCTATCACATCATGAACAAAAATACACTCAAAATAGATTAAAGATTTCACTTAAGATCTCTGAAACCATGACACCTCCAAGAGATAACATAAATAGTTAAGTTACCTGACATCAATCTTAGCAATGGTTTTTGGCTATGTCTCCTCAGTCAAGGAAAACAAAACAAAGGTAAAGAAATAGGACTACATCAAAGTAAAAGGCTTTTGCATAGCAAAACAAAAAGGCCACCTACTGAATGGAAGAAGATGTTTGCAAATAATATATCCAACAAGATGTTAATACCCAAAATATACAAAGAACTCATACAACACAACATCAAAAAAACAAATGATCTGCTTAAAAATTAGGCAGAAGATTTAAATAGACATTTCTCCAAATAACACATACAGATAGCTACCAGGTGCTGAGGAGGTGCTCAACATCACTGATCATCGGGGAAATGCAAACCAAAACCACCTGTCATAATGGCTTTCATCAAAAAGACAACAAAGAAGAAATTTTGGTAAGGATAAGGTTAAAAAAAATGTCCTGCTACACTGTTGGTGAGAATGTGAATTGATGCAGCCACTGTGGAAAACCGTGTGGAGGTTTCTCAAAAAACTAAAACTTGAACTACCACATGACCCAGCAATTTCATTCCTGGGTATACATATGAAAAAAATAAAAACATTAATTGTAAAAGATACATGTACCCCAATGTTCATTGCAGCATTATTTATGATTGCTTAGATATGGAAGTAATTTTAGTGTCCATCAACATATGCATGGACAAAGAAGAAGTGGTATGTATATAAAAATGGGATACTACTCAGTCAAAAGAAAGTTTGCCATTTACAGCAACATGGATGGACTTGGAGAGGATTACACTAACTGAAATGAGTCAGGCAGAGAAATAAAAATACGTCATGATCTCACTTATATGTCGAATCTAAAAAATAAAACAAAAAATACAAACAAGACAAAATGAGAATGGACTCATAGATACAAAGAACCAACAGGTTGTTGCCAGAGGAAAGGAGGGGTAGGAGGGCTGAATGAAATATGTGGAAAGGATTAACACTTACAAACCTCCAGGTATGTAATAAACACGTCACAGGGATGTAATAGAAATTATAAGGAATAACTTCAATAATATTGAAATAATTTTGCATGGAGATAGCTGGTTACTAGATTTGTAATGTTGATCATTTCACAATGTCTACAAATGTCAAATCATTATGTAGTACACTTGAAACTAATATTGTATGTCAACTATATTTCAATTTTAAAAAAAGGCATTCAGAACATAAGAGATCCTTAAACACAGGCATTCAACACAAAGTTATATGCTTCATGAAACAAAAAGTTCTAGATATCCTTTGTCAAACATGTAAAATAGGCCTTTTCAAATTTCTCCAGCTAAATCTCAAGAATTCTTTTGTCAAAGGTGATTTCTTTTGCCAAAATGCTCTGCTGTGAGGAAGCCTGTTCAATAACATTAGAAAACTGTGGGTCAGAGTCAGCACTGATTTTAAAAAGAGACATTTGAACCTAACATTTTAAAAAATACCATAATTAACATTTCCAGTACTGATATTTCTTCTCCATCTTTTTGTTTAAGCATGATATTTTTAGGTGTAAAATAATATTACCCTATTCTAGATTACTGTGAATCCAGAGGGGAACAAACTCAGATAATTTCATCACCATAATGTAACAATTATAATTTTTGCCTAATACCCAACAGTATTTTTTTCCAGGTCATTTTGAAAGTTTGAGGATGAATCTTCAGTATAGATTCAGTTCAGTTCAGTCGCTCAGCTGTGTCCGACTCTGCAACCCCATGAATTGCAGCACGCCAGGCCTCCCTATCCATCACCAACTTCCGGAGTTTACCCAGACTCATATCCATCAGGTCGATGATGCCATCCAGCCATCTCATCCTCTGTTGCCCCTTCTCCTCCTGTCCCCAATCCTTCCCAGCATCAGGGTCTTTTCCTCAACTCTTCCCATGAGGTGGCCAAAGTATTGGAGTTTCAGCTTCAACATCAGTCCTTCCAATGAACACCCAGGGCTGATCTCCTTTAGGATGGAGTGGTTGGATTTCCTTGCAGTCCAAGGGACTCTCAAGAGTCTTCTCCAACACCACAGTTCAAAAGCATCAATTCTTCAGCACTCGGCTTTCTTCACAGTCCAACTCTCACATCCATACATGACTACTGGAAAAACCGTAGCCTTGACTAGACAGACCTTTGCTGGTAAAGTAATGTCTCTGCTTTCAATTTGCTGTCCAGATTGGTCATAAGTTTCCTTCCAAGGAGTAAGTGTCTTTTAATTTCATGGCTGCAATCACCATCTGCACTGATTTTGGAGCCCAGAAAAATAAAGTCAGCCACTGTTTCCCCATCTATTTCCCATGAAGTGATGGGACCAAATGCCATGATCTTAGTTTTCTGAATGTTGAGCTTTAAGCCAACTTTTTCACTCTCCTCTTTCACTTTCATCAAGAGGCCCTTTAGTTCTTCTTCACTTTCTGCCATAAGGGTGGTGTCATTTGCATACCTGAGGTTATTGATATTTCTCCCGGCAATCTTGATTCCAGCTTGTGTTTCTTCCAGCCCAGTGTTTCTCATGATGTAGTCTGCATATAAGTTAAATAAGCAGGGTGACAATATACCGCCTTGACACACTCCTTTTCCTATTTGGAAACAGCATAGATTAAATAGCTCTTAATAGAGATGACTCACTGTTGTAAAATTCTTCACTTCCTTAAAGATATTTATCTCATTATAGTACAGATGAGATGATAAAGTCGTGGGAAATTTTTTACAACAGGCCTCAATATTGAAAAAGATGAGAAGTTCTCAATAATGAAACTTAGGTTAACTCCTGGTGAGACCCAACTTCAAGCTTGCCAGTTACAGTGAACCAGCTCAGTCCTACTGTACTTATTTATGATATAGTACTGTTGGAAACAAGAAAATAGTCCAGTCCAGTTTTACAATCTAAAGGTTAAGAGACATTGCCTACTCCAAATCTGAGCATATACACATACTGAGCCCATGAGAGAAAGGATAGGAGAGAGAATTTGTCTATGAATGACTCTTGGGAAATTCATTTTACAGGCTTACTGCACAACAGTAAAAACCAATAGTAGATAGAACAGAATCTCTAGTTAGCACATGAGGGCACTGAGGTGGGAGAGAACAAAGTGGAAACAAATGAACAAGCTCAATGACTCCCCTTCCTAGCCTTTCCTTTTCTTTTTTTTTTCCAATTATACTACACTTCTGTTTGCTCCACTTGAAGCACCAAATAATGTTTATGCTGATTGCCACAGGCTAAAAAGGCCTTGTTCAAGTTTCATTTCAATTAGGGAAAAAAGCTTAATTTGAACACTTAAATATATAATAGTCCTCCTTAAAAAAATAGGAATAAAACTACTATATGACCCAACAGCTGAGCTATTTCAAATCCAAAAAGATGATGCTGTTAAAGTGCTGCAGTCAACATGCTAGCAAATTTGGAAAACTGAGCAGTGGCCACAGTACTGGAAAAGGTCAGTTTTCATTCCAGTCCCCAAAAAAGGGCAATGCCAAAGAATGTTCAATCTATTCCACAATTGTGCTCATTTCACATGCTAGCAAGGTAATGCTCAAAATCCTTCAAGCTAAGCTTCAGCAGTATGTGAACTGAGAATTTCCAGATGTACAAGCTGGGCTTAGAAGAGGCAGTGGAACCAGAGATCAAATTGCCAATGCCTCTTGGATCACAGAAAAAGCAAGAGAATTCCAAAAAACACCTTTTTCTGCTTCATTGACTATGTTTGCCAAAGCCTTTAACTGTGTGGATCACAAAAATGTGGAAAATTCTTCAATAGATGGGAATACCAGACCACTTTACCTGCCTCCTGAGAAATCTGTATGTGGGTCAAGAAGAAGCAGTTATAATTGAACATGGAACCACGGACTGGTTTGAAACTGGGAAACGAAAATGTCAAGGCTGTATATTGTCACCCTGCTTATATAACTTATATGAAGAGTATATCATGTGAAATAACAACTGGATGAATCACAAACTGAAATTAAAGTTGCTGGGAGAAATATCAACAACCTCAGATATGCACATGATACCATTCTAATGGCAGAAAGTGAAGAGTAACTAAAGAGGCTCTTGTTGAAGGTGCATAAGGAGAGTGAAAAAGCTGGCTTAAAACTCAACATTCAGAAAACTAAGATCATGTCATCTGGTTCCATCACTTCGTGGCAAATAGTTGGGGAAAAAATGGAAACAGCGGCAGATTTCATTTTTTTGAGCTCCAAAATCACTGTGGATGGTGACTGTAGCCATGAAATTAAAACACACTTGTTCCTTGGAAGGAAAGCTATGATAAACTGAGGCAGCATATAAAAAACAGAGATATCAGTTTGCCAACAAAGGTCCATATAGTCAAAGCTAGGCTTTTTCAGAAATCATGTACAGATGTGAAAGTGAAAGTGAAGTCGCTCAGTCGTGTCTGACATCTTGCAACTCCATGGACTATAGCCTACCAGGCTCCTCCATCCATGGAATTTTTCAGGAGAGAATACTGGAGTGGGTTGCCATTTCCTTCTCCAGGGGATCTTCCCTACCCAGGGATTGAACCCAGGTCTCCCGCTTTGCAGGAAGACGCTTTACCTTCTGAGCCACCAGAGAAGCCTACAACTTTCTACGACTCACAGATGTGAAAGTTGGACCATAAGGAAGGATGAGCACTGAAGAACTAATAATATCAAACTGCGGTGCTGGAGAAGACTCTTGAGAGTCCCTTGGACAGCAAGGAGATCAAACTAGTCAATCTTAAGAAAAATCAACCCCAAATATTCATTGAAAGGACTGATGTTGAAGCTGAAGCTCCAATTTGGCCACCTGATGCAAAGAGCTAACTCATTAGAAAAGACCCTGATGCTGGGAAATATTGAAGGCAGATGGAGAAGGGGGCGATGGAGGATGAGATGATTGGATGGCATCACTAACTCAATCCACATGAATTTGAGCAAACTCCAGGAGATAGTGCACAGGGAAGCTTGGTGTGCTGCAGTCCTTGGGGTCCCAAAGAGTTGGACAAAGAGTTGAACTTAGTGACTAAACAACAAGTAGTACTTGTACTGTAAACAAAAAGAACAGAGTGTCTCTCATTATCCAGTTATAAAAAGAGTTAAGTTTCATCCTTTATTGTGACTGTGTGGATCACAATAAACTGTGGAAAATTCTGAAAGAGATGGGAATACCAGACCATCTGATCTGCCTCTTGAGAAACCTGTATGCAGATCAGGAAGCAACAGTTAGAACTGGACATGGAACAACAGACTGCTTCCAAAAAGGAAAAGGAGTATGTCAAGACTGTATATTGTCACCTTGCTTATTTAACTTATATGCAGAGTACATCATGAGAAACACTGGGCTGGAGGAAGCACAAGCTGGAATCAAGATTGCTGGGAGAAATATAGATAACCTCAGATATGCAGATGACACCACCCTTATGGCAGAAAGTGAAGAAGAACTAAAGAGCCTCTTGATGAAAGTGAAAGAGGAGAGTTAAAAAATTGGCTTAAAGCTCAACATTCAGAAAACTAAGATCATGGCATCCGGTCCCATCACTTCATGGCATGGGGAAACAGTGGCTGACTTTATTTTTCTGGGCTCCAAAATCAGTGCAGATGGTGATTGCAGCCATGAAATTAAAAGACGCTTACTCCTTGGAAGTAAAGTTATGATCAAGCTAAACAGCATATTAAACAGTAGAGACATTACTTTGTCAACAAAGGTCCGTCTAGTCAAGGCTATGGTTTTTCCAGTGGTCATGTATGGATGTGAGAGTTGGACTATAAAGAAAGCTGAATGCCGAAGAATTGATGCTTTTGAACTGTGGTGTTGGAGAAGACTCTTGAGAGTCCCTTGGAGATCCAACCAGTCCATCCTAAAGGAGATCAGTCCTGAGTGTTCATTGGAAGGACTGATGTTGAAGCTGAAACTCCAATACTTTGGCCACCTGATGCAAAGAGCTGACTCATTTGAAAAGACCCTGATGCTGGGAAAGATTGAGGGCAGGAGAAGAAGGGGACGACAGAAGATGAGATGGTTGAATGGCATCACCGACTCAATGGACATGAGTTTGGGTAAACTCTGGGAGTTGGTAATGGACAGAGAGGCCTGGCATGCTGCAGTTCATGGCGTCGCAAAGAGTTGGACACGACTGAGTGACTGAATTGAACGGAAGTTTCATCCCTCTGCAGTTGCCCAGGACAGCTACCCTGAGGGGAATTTGAGATGGAAGAAAAATAGGATGAAGCATTCATATTTTGGATATATGTGTCCCTAGATAGTTAATATGCAGATCTAAGAGAGATCTCAATGACACTGGATCTTATATCTTCCAGTAAAGTAGCACTGAAATCATTAAACTTGAGAAGTTTGTTTTGTGTGTGTGTGATTAGCAGTAATCTTTTACCAAGATGTATGCTTGACTACAGACTTTCCAAGTGGTCAGTGGTAAAGAATCCATCTGCCAATGCAGGAGACAGGGATTTGATCCATGGGTTGGGAAAATCCCGTGGAGAGGGAAATGGCAACCTGCTCGAATATTCTTGTCTGGGAATCCCGTGGACAGAGAAGCCTAGTGGGGCTACAGTACATGAGATAGTAAAAGAGTTGGACACAACTTAGCAACCGAACGACAACAACCACAAATGCTTGACTACATCTATTTCCCAGGTTAAAGAAAAAAAAAAAATATATATATATATATATATACACAGCTCCTCCCTTTCCTCTTTGGAACAGTTCTCTCAGAGCTTCTGAGAGGCTGTAGTCCTCAGTAAAGTGAAAGTCAGTCATGTCCAACTCCGTGACTCCATGGACTGTAGCCTGCCAGGCTCCTGTGTCCATGGAATTCTCCAGGCAAGAATACTGAATGATTCTTTTGAACTGTGGTGTTGGAGAAGACTCTTGAGAGTATCCCAGACTGCAAGGAGATCAAACCAGTCAATCCTAAAGGAAATCAGTCCTGAATATTCACAGGAAGGACTAATGCTGAAGTTGAAACTCCAATACTTTGGCCACCTCATGCGAAGAACTGACTCATTGGAAAAGACCCTGATGCTGGGAAAGATTGAAGGTGGGAGGAGAAGGGGACGACAGAGGATGAGATGGTTGGATGGCATCACCGACTCGATGGACATGAGTTTGAGGAAGCTCCGGGAGTTGGTGATGGACAGGGAGGCCTGGCGTGCTGCAGTCCATGGGGTCGCAAAGAGTCGGACACGACTGACTGAACTGAGTGACTGAGTGGGTAACTGGAGTGGGTAACCATTCCCTTCTCCAGAGATCTTCCTAACTCAGGGATCGAATCCAGGTTTCCCACATTGCAGGTGGATTTTTTTACTGTCTGAGCTACTAGGGAAGCCCAGTCCTCAGTAAGGTGCTTGAATAAAATTTGGAGCTTTTATATTGTGTTTTTCTTTCAGTCAACAAGTTGTTATTTAGTTGCCAAATCATATTTGACTCTTTTGTGACCCCATGGACTGATAGGCTTCTGTCCATGGGATTTCCCAGGCAAGAATACCGGAGTGGATTACTATTTCCATTTCCAGAGGATCTTCTCAACCCAGGAGTTGAACCCAGGTCTCCTGTATTGGCAGGCAGATTCTTCACCATTGAATCACCAGGGAAGCCAGTAGTTGATATACAGGCTCATATAAGTTACAGACGTGCAATAGAGTGATTCAAAATTTTTAAAGGTTTTCCACTTATAGTTATTATAAAATATTGGCTATATTCCCTGTGTAGTACAATATATTCTTGTAGTTTATTTTTATGCATAATAATTTGTACCTCTTACTTCCCTACCCCATGTTGCCCCTCCCCCATTCCCTCTCCCCACTAGTAACCAATAGTTGTCTATATCTGTGAGAGACAGATATAATTTTAATCACTAGAAATATTATGAAATAATGGCCAATAAAATCAGAAATTTCTCATTTAAAAAATATCTTTTGCCTTGCAGAAAGCAGTTTTAAGTTGGCCTTTTCCAGGGAGGATCAAATTAAAAGTGATGACAACTAAAGTAACAAACCACAAATATTTATTTTATTCATATCCAAGAAATTGATGAAAATATTTAATATGCATATCCCCTATAATCAGGAACAGAAAAGAAATAATTGAGCTAATTTAATAAAGCACATTACCCACAAAAATATCCCTTACCCTTACTCTGCACATTTCATTCACTGACTCTTCAGCAGAGTTTAAATTGTACCCTGACAGGTTTCAGAATATTAAAATCAAGTTGCTAAAAATGAGTAGGTGTGAGTAAGCTTATAAGAAGATGGGAAGATAGTTGAGAAAGAAATCATACATAGTTTCTCAATCTTCCAGGACAAAGAGATGACCTCCTGAGAATGAAAGTTTTAGGTTAATGCTTGAGAGAATTTAGAATAGTCATTGAAGAGTAGAGCAGAGAAAGCTGAATGTTGACAGGTGGTGTGGAAAGCTCATAAGATTGGGTGGAGATAACAAGTTTGTGATGGTGCCAGTCTATGTGTCTCTCCAGCAGTACTCAGCTGTCCAAGTTCAGAAGGATAGGAAAGTTGAATAAATAGGACAAAAATACATATTGCCATCCTTGAATACCAGCAGTTTTGTTTGTACAATTAGGGATCCATTGAAGTTCCTTGACTATTGAATTGTATTAGGAAAGCAATATCTTGCAACACAGTATGAAATGGGGAGAAACTTCATGAATCCACACATCAGGTCCTGAGAACAAGAATGGGGGCAGAAGCAGTGTGAATGTAACAAAGAGAATACAGTTACACTACATGCTAAGAAATTAACATGATTTTTTGACTGAACAACCAAATGAAAGGAAAGTAATGGAAGTGTCTAATATTTTGCAACAAGTTAATATGAAGAATTGAACAATGAATTTCCTTGTGTATCCCAAAAGGATATAAAATCAATCAATATACTGGAAAAGTTGATAGAAGAGTCTGACATATTTTTGATTGTGTTGTTAGGAGGAAGGAGCCTTGAAACAAGTTATTTTGAGATGAGAGCAAGTCCAGCCAAGGGAGAAATAATAAACAGGCCATTGGTGATGTTAGATGTCATGGCAGGGCTGAAGATTCAAATGAAAGTTGCCTAGAAGGGGTTTCTAAGGTGCAAAAAGAAAACAGAGAAGGAGAGAGAAGAAATGAAGTGGTAATCAGAGAGCCAGAAGAAATGGAAAAGCTTTAAATAAATATTCAGTATCATATTTCTGCAGTAATCACTGGAGGGGTGGTCTTCCTCACTAAGTTGACTGGAGAGGAGGCAAATCAATAATACACACAGTCCTCCACAAAAGATAGCATTGCTCACTATTATATGTGTATGTAATACACAGATGGCACTAGTGGTAAAGAACCCACGTACCAATGCAGGAAACGTAAGAGACACAGGTTTGATCACAATATAAAAGCTCCTGGGTAAGGATAATCCCCTGGAGGAGGGCATGGCAACCCACTCCAGTATTCTTGCCTGGAGAACCCCGTGGACATAGGAGCTTGGTGGGCTACAGTCAATAGGGTTGCAAGAGTCGGACACGGCTGATATGACAGCACACACATACATATATGCGTGTATATACATGTATATACATATGTATGTTGAAGAAGGAAATGGCAACCCACCCCAGTATTCTTGCCTGGGAAATCCCATGGATGGAGGAATCTGGCAGGCTATGGGGCCTATGGTGTCTCAAAGAGTTGGAATGACTGAACGCAAGCACAATGCACAATATATGTATGTACATATACAGTAGACCATTGAAAAACACAGGTCTGAACAACACAGATTTGAACTGTGTAAGTCCTCTTATATGTAGTTTTTTTTTTCAATAAATACTGCGATACTCCATGATCCAAAGTTGGTAGAATAAGTGGATACAGAGGGCAACTATAGAACCATGGCATGGATTTTCGACTATATGGAGGGTCAGCACCCCTAACCCTTATGTTGTCAAGGGTCAACTGTATATCCTATTGCTTCTGTTTCTCTGGTGAATGTAATATACCATATATTTAATCTTTTAATCAGTTTGATGAACTAAAGTGCAGTATGACTGGTCTGGGGGTTAAGCAAGACATGGATTGAACTGGGATCACCTCAGGTGTACCAAGAAAATATAAATAGCATTATTATCTAGCACTAAGACCCAAAAAAGATGTCCTTTTGACTATAGGGGACTGGAATGCAAGAGTAGGAAGTCAAGAAACACCTGGCGTAACGGGCAAATTTGGCCTTGGAGTACAGAATGAAGCAGGGCAAAGGCTAATAGAGTTCTTCCAAGAGAACATACTGGTCATAGCAAACACTCTCTTCCAACAACACAAGAGAAGACTCTACACATGGACATCACCAAATGGTCAACACCAAAATCAGATTGATTATATTCTTTGCAGCCAAAGATGGAGAAGCTCTATACAGTCAGCAAAAACAAGACCGGGAGCTGGCTGTGGCTCGGATCATGAACTGCTTATTGCCAAATTCAGACTTAAATCGAAGAAAGTAGGGAAAACCACTAGTCCATTCAGGTATGACCTAGGTCAAATCCCTTATGACTATACAGTGGAAGTAAGAAACAGATTTAAGGGACTAGATCTGATAGACAGAGTGCCTGAAGAACTATGGACTGAGGTTCGTGACATTGTACAAGACACAGGAATCAAGACCATCTCCACGAAAAAGAAAGGCAAAAAAGCAAAATGACTCTCTGAGGAGGACTTACAAATAGCTGTGAAAAGAAGAGAAGCGAAAAGCAAAGGAGAAAAGGAAAGAAATACCCATTTGAATGCAGAGTTCCAAAGAATAGCAAGGAGAGATAAGAAAGCCTTCCTCAGTGATCAATGCAAAGAAATAGAGGAAAACAATAGAATGGAAAGAATAGAGATCTCTTCAAGAAAATTAGAAATACCAAGGGAATACTTCATGCAAAGATGGGCTCAATAAAGGACAGAGATAGTATAGACCAAACGGAAGCAGAAGATATTAAGAAGAGGTGGCAAGAATACACAGAAGAACTGTACAAAAAAGATCTTCACAACCCAGATAATCACAATGGTGTGATCACTCACCTAGAGCCAGACATCCTGAAATGTGAAGTCAAGTGGGCCTTAGAAAGCATCACCATGAACAAAGCTAGTGGAGGTGATGGAATTCCAGTTGAGCTATTTCAAATCCTGAAAGATGATGCTGTGAAAGTGCTGCACTCAATATGTCAACAAATTTGGAAAACTCAGCAGTGGCCACAGGACTGGAAAATGTCAGTTTTCGTTCCAATCCCAAAGAAAGGCAATGCTGAAGAATGCTCAAACTACCGCACAGTTGCACTCATCTCACATGCTAGTAAAGTAATGCTCAAAATTCTTCAAGCCAGGCTTCAGCAATATGTGAACCGTTAACTTCCAGATGTTCAAGCTGGTTTTAGAAAAGGCAGTGGAACCAGAGGTTAAATTGCCAACATCTGCTGGATCATCGAAAAAGCAAGAGAGTTCCAGAAAAACATCTATTTCTACTTTAATGAATATGCCAAAGCCTTTGACTGTGTGGATCCAAACAAACTGTGGAAAATTCTGAAAGAGATGGGAATACCAGACCATCTGACCTGTCTCTTGAGAAACCTGTATGCAGGTCAGGAAGCAACAGTTAGAACTGGACATGGAAAAATAGACTGGTTCCAAACAGGAAAAGGAGTACGTCAGACCGTATATTGTCACCCTCCTTATTTAACTTATATGCAGAGTACTTCATGAGAAACGTTGGGTTGGAAGAAGCACAAGCTGGAATCAGGATTGCTGGGAGAAATATCAATAACCTCAGATATGCAAATGACACCACCCTTATGGCAGAAAGTGAAGAAGAACCAAAGAGCCTCTTGATGAAAGTGAAAGTTCAGTTCAGTTCAGTTCAGTCGCTCAGTCGTGTCCGACTCTCTGCGACCCCATGAATTGCAGCACGCCAGGCCTCTCTGTCCATCACCAACTCCCGGAGTCTACACAAAACCGTGTCCATAGAGTCAGTGAGCCATCCAACCATCTCATCCTCTGTCGCCCCCTTTTCCTCCTTCCCCCAATCCTACCCAGCATTAGGATCTTTTCCAATGAGTCAACTCTTTGCATGAGGTTGCCAAAGTATTGGAGCTTCAGCTTCAACATCAGTCCTTCCAATGAACACCCAGGATTCATCTCCTTTAGGATGGATTGATTGGATCTCCTTGCAGTCCAAGGGACTCTCAAGAGTCTTCTCCAACACCACAGTTCAAAAGCATCAATTCTTCGGCGCTCAGCTTTCTTCACCGTCCAACTCTCACATCCATACATGACCACTGGAAAAACCATAGCCTTGACTAGATGGACTTTTGTTGGCAAAGTAATGCCTCTGCTTTTAAATATGCTATCTAGGTTGGCCATAACCTTCCTTCCAAAGAGTAAGAGTCTTTTAATTTCATGGCTGCAATCACAATCAGCAGTGATTTTGGAGCCCAAAAAAGTAAAGTCTGACACTGTTTCCACTGTTTCCCCATCTATTTGCCATGAAGTGATGGGACCAGATGCCATGATCTTAGTTTTCTGAGCATTGAGCTTTAAGCCGACCTTTTCACTTTCCTCTTTCACTTTCATCAAGAGGCTCTTTAGTCCTTCTTCACTTTCTGCCATAAGGGTGGTGTCATCTGCATATCTGAGGTTATTGATATTTCTCCCTGCAATCTTGATTCCAGCTTGTGTTTCATCCAGCCTAGCATTTCTCTTGATGTTAGTCTGCATATAAGTTAAATGAACAGGGTGACAATATACAGCCTTGACGTACTCTTTTTCCTATTTGGAACCAGTCTGTTATTCCATGTCCAGTTCTAACTGTTGCTTCCTGATCTGCATACAGGTTTCTCAAGAGGCAGATCAGGTGGTCTGGTATTCCCATCTCTTTCAGAATTTTCCACAGTTTATTGTGATCCACACAGTCAAAGGCTTTGGCATATTCAATAAAGTAGAAATAGATGTTTTTCTGGATCTCTCTTGCTTTTTCTATGATCCAGCAGATATTGGCAATTTGATCTCTGGTTCCTCTGCCTTTTCTAAAACCAGCTTGAACATCTGGAGGTTTGCAGTTCACATATTGCTGAAGCCTGGCTTGGAGAATTTTGAGCATTACTTACTAGCATGTGAGATGAGTATAATTGTGCAGTAGTTTGAGCATTCTTCGGCATTGCCTTTCTTTGGGATTGGAACGAAAACTGACCTTTTCCAGTCCTGTGGCCACTGCTGAGTTTTCCAAATTTGCTGGCATATCGAGTGCAGCACTTTCACAGCATCATCTTTCAGGATTTGAAATAGCTCAACTGGAATTCCATCACCTCCACTAGCTTTGTTCATACTGAAGCTTTCGAAGGCCCACTTGACTTCACATTCCAGGATGTCTGGCTCTAGGTGAGTGATCTCACCATCATGATTATCTGGGTCGTGAAGATCTTTTTTGTACAGTTCTTCTGTGTATTCTTGCCACCTCTTCTTAATATCGTCTGCTTCTGTTAGGTCCATACCATTTCTGTCCTTTATCTAGCCTATCTTTGCATGAAACGTTCCCTTGGTATCTCTAATTTTCTTGAAGAGATCTCTAGTCTTTCCCAATCTGTTGTTTTCCTCTATTTCTTTGCCTTGATCGCTGAGGAAGGCTTTCTTATCTCTCCTTGCTATTCTTTGGAACTCTGCATTCAGATGGGAATATCTTTCCTTTTCTCCTTTGCTTTTTGCTTCTCTTCTCTTCCCAGCTATCTGTAAGGCCTCCTTAGACAGCCATTTTGCTTTTTTGCATTTCTTTTCCATGGGGATTGTCTTGACCCCTGTCTCCTGTACAATGTCACAAACCTCTGTCCATAGTTCATTAGGTACTCTGTCTATCAGATCTAGTCCCTTAAATCTATTTGTAACTTCTACTGTATACTCATAAGGGATTTGACCTAGGTCATACCTGAATGGACTAGTGGTTTTCCCTACTTTCTTCAATTTAAGTTTGAATTTGGCAATAAGCAGTTCATGATCTGAGCCACAGTCAGCTCCCAGTCTTGTTTTTGCTGACTGTATAGAGCTTCTCCATCTTTGGCTGCAAAGAATATAATCAATCTGATTTTGGTGTTGACCATCTGGTGATGTCCACGTGTAGAGTCTTCTCTTGTGTTGTTGGAAGAAGGTGTTTGCTATGACCAGTGCGTTCTCTTGGCAAAACTCTATTAGCCTTTGCCCTGCTTCATTCTGTACTCCAAGGCCAAATTTGCCTGTTACGCCAGGTGTTTCTTGGCTTCCTACTTTTGCATTCCAGTCCCCTATAATGAAAAGGACATCTTTTTTGGGTGTTAGTTCTAGAAGGTCTTGTAGGTCTTCATAGAACCGTTCAACTTCCGATTCTTTGGCATTACTTGTCGGGGCATAGACTTGGATTACTGTGATATTGAATGGTTTGCCTTGGAAACGAACAGAGACCATTCTATCGTTTTTGAGATTGCACCCAAGTACTGCAATTCGGACTCTTTTGTTGACCATGATGGCTACTCCATTTCTTCTAAGGGATTCTTGCCCACAGTAGTAGATATAATGGTCATCTGAGTTAAATTCACCCATTCCAGTCCATCTTAGTTCTCTGATTCCTAGAATGTTGACGTTCACTCTTGCCATCTCCTGTTTGACCACTTCCAATTTGCCTTGATTCATGTACCTAACATTCCAGGTTCCTATGCAAGGTTGCTCTTTACAGCATCAGACTTTGCTTCTATCACCAGTCACATCCACAGTTGAGTATTGTTTTTGCTTTGGCTCCATCCCATCATTTATTCTGGAGTTATTTCTCCACTGATCTCCAGTAGCATATTGGGCACTTACTGACCTAGGGAGTTCATCTTTTAATGTCCTATCTTTTTGCCTTTTTGTACTGTTCATTGGGTTCTAAAGGCAAGAATACTGAAGTGGTTTGCCATGCCCTTCTCCAGTGGGCCACATTCTGTCAAACCTCTCTACCATGACCCATCCGTCTTGGTTGGCCCCACACAGCATGGCTTAGTTTCATTGAGATAGACAAGGCTGTGGTCCATGTGATCCGATTAGCTAGTTTTCTGTAATTTTAGTTTCAGTGTGTCTGCCCTCTGATGCCCTCTCGCAATACCTACCGTCTTACTTGGGTTTCTCTTTCCTTGGACATGGGGTATTTCTTCATGGCTGCTCCAGCAAAGTGCAGCCATTGCACCTTACCTTGGACAAGGGGTATCTACTCACCACAGCCCCTCCTGGTTGCAACAGCTCTGCGCAGAAGCGAGGCCGAGAGGAGCTAGGCCGGGCTGGGGGCTGGGGGCGGTGGCCAAGGGGAGCTAGGCCGGGTCAGGGGCTGGGGGGTGGCGGCCGAGGGGAGCTAGGCTGGGCCGGGGGTGGTGTCCGACGGAGCTAAGCCGGGCCGGGGGCCAGTGGCAGCGGCAAGAGGAGCTAGGCCGGGCCAGGGGCGGCGGCCGAGAGGAGCTAGGCCAGACCAGCAGTGAGAGGAGTTACCCCAGGCCCAAGGAGCAGCGTCTGCATGGGCACAGGAGGGCCAAGAGGAGAAAGTGAAAGAGGAGAGTGAAAAAGTTGGCTTAAAGCTCAACATTCAGAAAACTAAGATCATGGCATCCGGTCCCATCACTTCATGGCAAACAGATGGGGAAACAGTGGAAACAGTGTCAGACTTTATTTTTCTGGGCTCCAAAATCACTGCCAATGGTGATTGCAGCCATGAAATTAAAAGATGCTTACTCCTTGGAAGGAAAGTTATGACCAACCTAGACAGCATATTAAAAAGCAGAGATACTACTTTGCCAACAAAGGTCCGTATAGTGAAGGCTATGGTTTTTCTAGTGATCATGTATAGATGTGAGAGTTGGACTATAAAGAAAGCTGAGCACTGAAGAATTGATGCTTTTGAACTGTGGTATTGGAGAAGAATCTTGAGGGTCCCTTGGACTGCAAGGAGATCCAACCAGTCCATCCTAAAGGAAATTAGTCCTGGGTGTTCATTGGAAGGACTGATGTTGAAGCTGAGATTCCAATACTTTGGCCACCTGATGCAAAGAGCTGAATCATTTGAAAAGACCCCGATGCTGGGAAAGATTGAGGGCAGGAGAAGGGGATGACAGAGGATGAGATGGTTGGATGGCATCACCGACTCAATGGACATGGGTTTGGGTGGATTCTGGGAGTTGGTGATAGACAGGGAGGCCTGGTGTGCTGCGGTTCATGGGGTCGCAAAGAGTCCATCATGACTGAGCAACTGAACTGAAGTGAAAATTATATGATTATTATGAAATTTAGTGAGTAATATAAATAAAATTTTTAAAAATTCAAATGAACAAAAATTAAAAAATGTTAGTATAACAACCACCACCACAATAATAATAGAACACCCTAGAGCAGTTTTACTGCCTGCATATATGGTGACAAGTGGAGCATTAAAGTTTTCCCTTATTGTACTTGCTACATTGCGTGAAGTCTGTGCTCACTGCATAACCCTGTGTGACTTTATTAGTAATTCTTTTCTGAATGATAGTTGTTTCCATGAGATCTCTGAACAAGATCCATCACTGCAGTGGCCAGAGGTAACAATATAGTATCCAAAGCATTTCAGACACCTCGAATACAATGCTGTTCATCCAACACTATCTGAGTCTTACTCTTCTAATCATTAATCAGCCTGAATGTCAATAAACATTTAATGATAAGAAAAGAAATGTCCCTCAAAAACGAAAACACCTTCAGGAAGAAGTCCTAGTTGAGGACTCCTAGAACAATGGATACTGTCATTCACTTCTCATTTTGTTTTAGTGCTGAATAATATTCCATTGTCTGGAAGTACCACAGTTTATCCTTTCACCTACCAAAGGATGGGCTTCCCAGGTGGTGCTCATAGTAAAGAACCTGCCTGCCAACGCAGGAAACATAAGTGACATGGGTTCAATCCTTGGTTCAGGAAGAACCCTTGGAGAAGGAAATGGCAATCCGTTCCACTGTTGTTACCTGGAGAATCCCCATGGACTGAGGAGACTGGAGGGCTACAGTCCATTGGGTCGAAAAGAGTCAGACATGACTGAAGTGACTGAGCATACACACATCTTCCAATTTTTTCCCCTGTATGTATGAATACATTTTTTATTTTTGCCCTTCTAAAGATATATACAAATCAACTTAGCTAAGAGCAAATTCAGCGTCTCCATTTCCAGTTCCCCATAGTATTTCAAACTTGCTGGCCTAAAGAGTGACCTTCGATTTGCAGTTTGCTATTACTTTGCCAACAAAGGTCCGTCTAGTCAAGGCTATGGTTTTTCCAGTGGTCATGTATGGATGTGAGAGTTGGACTATGAAGAAAGCTGAGCACCGAAGAACTGATGCTTTTGAACTGTGGTGTTGGAGAAGACTCTTGAGAGTCCCTTGGACTGCAAGGAGATCCAACCAGTCTATCCTAAAGGAGATCAGTCCTGGGTGTTCATTGGAAGGACTGATGTTGAAGCTGAAACTCCAATACTTTGGCCACCTCATGCAAAGAGTTGACTCATTGGAAAAGACCCTAATGCTGGGAAGTATTGGGGGCAGGAGGAGAAGGGGATGACAGAGGATGAGATGGCTGGATGGCATCACCGACTCGATGGACATGAATTTGGGTAAACTCCAGCAGTTGGTGATGGACAGGGAGGCCTGGCGTGCTAAAATTCATGGGGTCGCAAAGAGTCAAACACGACTGAGCAACTGAACTGAACCGAACTGATAGCTGGACACTTGTGTTAAGAATAACTAAGTTGTCTGAGGTTCCTGAAAGTAAAATAGATCTGTATGCTGTAACAGGTAAAAATGAAATGTTCATTTATATAAGGAATTTGGTAAAAGGAGAGAAGAAGTCATGGACCCCGGCTGCCATGTTCATGGTGTCCAGTCTCAAAAGTACCACAAGATATGGGACTTCCCTAGTGGTCCAATGGTTAATCCTCTAAGCCTCTACTTGGGATCCTGCCTCCTGGGAGACTTCCTCTGAGCTTCACTTCTTTCTTTCTCACCTCTGACCTGGTATTTAAATAAAATCTATGTCCCCACACCTCACCATCCTTCATTTCATCTAGGTATGTGTCCCCCACCCTGCCAACCTTCTCTGCATCTAGGTATGAGTCTATCTTTCTCTTCAGAGTCAAATTTTATAAACAGTTGATTCATTTATTCAGCAAATAGTTTATAAATGTCAACTGCATGCAAGGTTTTGCTTTAAGTACTAGAGATTCAGTGAAAAACACAGTAGACAAAAGTCCCTGCCCATGTGGAGTATGGAGAGCTGTAACCATGTCCTCATTTCCAGTTCTATCACTACCCATCTGGCTTCTGCCTCTACCCATCTTTGCAAACTGTTCTCACCAAGGTCACTAAAGATTTCCTTGTAAACCTTACAGAAATGTGTTTAGTTCTCATCTTATTACATGCAAGTTTTGCAGCATTTGAGATGATGTTTACCTTTTCTGAAAACCCTAGACCCATGGACGTCCCTGTTGGTCCAACAGTTGAGACTCCACGTTTCCATTGCAAAGGGTGCAGGTTTGATCCCTGGTGGGAAACTAAGATCCCACATGCTGCATAGTGTGAAGAAAAAAAAATAAAAATATTTCTTAAAAAACCCCAGGCCAAAATAAATAAATAAATAAAAATAAATAAAAACAAAAAACCCTAGGCCATTCAGATGATATCCACCCCCTTATTACAAACATTTAATGGCTGCACATCCCTTTTAGGATAGTTTTGAATCCCCCACAGTTTATAAAGCACTCACTAATGACTCTGTTGTTTCCCTTTCCAGCCTCAATTCTCACCTTGTTAGCCTTAGTCTTGGTCTGCCATTTTTGGTTCCAACCATCCTAATCTCTCCATGATTCACTAGAAATGCCACATATTCCTTCTCCTTTCTTCCATTGTCTCATCCCTACTCACTCTGCATGCCTCAACTTTGGCATCCTTTCGTCAGGGGGCCCCAAGCTTCCAATTTTTAATTCTGAGCGTTTCTTACAAACTTTCATAAAAACTCTAATTCTTCATCTGGCAACATCTATCACAGTATGCTTTCCTCATCAGTTTACCTGTCTGTATCCCCTTGGGATACATAAGACCCTAAAGAGTGAAGACTAACTCTTATTCAATATATGTTTCCAGTGTCTTGCAGACTGTTGGACATAGAGTAGTTCCCTAATAACTATTAGCTGAATTAAGATTATATATGTTGGAAGTTCCCTGGCCGTCCAGTGGCTAAGACTCTGAGCTCCCAATGCAGGGGCCGTAGGTTTAATCCCTCATCAGGGAACTAGATCCCACATGCTACAGCTAAGACCGGGTGTAGCTAAATAAATAAATTAGAAAAAAAAAGATTATATATGTTGAAGATCTATTTTATGCCAGGCAGTGTGCTGCTTGCTTTATAAATAGTATCTCATTTAAACCTCACCAAAACCCCCCCTCAAGACACCAGTTTTTATCATAGGGAAATTGGGGCTCCAAGTAGTAAAATAATCCAACTGGACCTGTGGTTTCCCAGCAGCCCACTGGTGAACAGTCTCAACAAGAGGAGCCACCAGAGAGTGAGGACATTCTACCTGGTCAAGGGAGAGAAGATGAAGGAGCATCTGTTATTCAAGGACCTAACCTGGAAGATGATCTACTGGAACTGATTAGAGGTGAGCATGGAGATGGGCTAGAGGTCAAGAGGAAGATTCTACCTAACCTTGAACTCACTGAAAGACAGTTATAGGTTTAAAAGAAGACAAACTGAAATCATGTAGTTTGTTCTTACTGGAAATTTATTAAGATTCTCTCAGTAAAGTTTTACAATTTTCTCTTCAACAGGTCACAAAGATGGTAAGTGGTGAGGGAAGATTTGAACCCAGGTTTGACTTTATTGCAAAAAGTATATTTCATCTATCTTTGAGCTTCAGAATGAATTAAAGAAAATTATATTAGAGTTGCTAGAAGAACCTTCATTATGATTCTAGGTCAAGGTGCCAGAATCTGAGGCTCTGTTTTTTAAATATGTTTCTCTTTATGAGAACTTTTCAAGCTGTGCTGCTGGGTAGCATTTGACAAGTTTACATTTCTCAATACATTTCTCTTTAATTACACAAAGAAACTTGTCTTGATGTGATAATGGTATAGATATGGGAAAAGATGAAAGGACGGCTAGCAAGAACATGAAATTCTGAATCTTTAAATTCTACTCACAAAGATCCACATACTGGCAGAGAAATCCCTGAAAGAAAGGCAGGCAATTCATCTTTTTCTTGTAGGACATCTTTTGGTCTTTAACATCCAGACCTCATGATGGTACATATCTCTCACCACATTTTCGGGAATAATATTTACACAGGCAAAATGTGTATGTATGTCTTTAAAACTCAATACAACATTTTAAACAAAACAATACACATAAAAAGTCTCAATTATTTTCCAAACTGACAGAATAAAAGAATCATAGGAAAAGAACCCCAAGGGTCAGTTAAGTGGATGTATAATTCTTGCTGGCACCAAGAGAGGTTGTATTAACTACAGACAAAGCAAAGAAATTAACATCCATATTAATTTTTTTGGGTGACTGGGAAATGATATTTTAAACATTTTCCATTCTTATAGATAGTTTATTTATTATACATAGTATTTGGATGTGTTTACATTTCAAGAAGTTGGCTCAGAATTTGGGATTAATATGCAGCATTATATAATTTTTATAATTTAAAATAATGTGAAATACATTTCCTGTGAATGTTCTTGTATTAATACCATAAAGTCTGATTTTCAGAAATGAATTACTGGAATTAAGCAGGAAATACCTATCTATGCATAGAAAGTAAAATCAGAAAGAGAGCTAAATTAGCACTCCTGCCGAGACAAAGGAGTCCTACCAACTTAAGCTCTCCTCTGAATTCATCCTTCCATGTGCATAAAGGGACAAGGGACTGGGTCCATAACTCCTTCTAGAGTATACTCTGAGCTCCTGGAATCTTGAAAGTCCCTTCAGTCAGGAGGAAGAGAAGGCAAAGAAGGATTCTGTCAGTAGTATCAGTTTCCTTTTAAAGAGCTTCCCAAGAATGCCACCGTCTCATCACTTCTGCTTGTATCTCATTTGCTAGAACTGTATCCAATGACACCTCTACCTGTAAGGGAGGCAGAAGTATGGCTGTGAGTATTACCATAACCAAAAATAAATAAATAAAGGAAGAGGACACTTTTATATTAAGGGAAAAAGAGAAATTGGCCACAGGTGGGATAATTTGTGAAGGAACTATAATCTCCTGAGCCAACATTCACCAGCATTTTTTTTTTTTTTTTTAGCCTGTTAACAAGCTCAGTAACACTTCAAACATTCAATTAGCAGGAGGGAAATATTGGAATACCTTGTTTATTCCTTTGTCAGGAAATTGTCAATGCTCCTAGATATGACAGGGAGTTCTGTCCATTAGTACCTTGTGAATATTTCTACTTTCTTATTCTAGAAGCATCTGAAATAATCTAGAATGGGCTGTTAATTCGATCTTGTTGTTGTTGGTTAGTCGCTAAGTTGTCTCCAACTCTTTGAGAACCCATGAACTACAGCCCACCAGGCTCCTCTGTCCATAGGATTTTCCAGGCAAGAATTATCTTCCCAACCCAGGGATTGAACCCATATCTCCTGCATTGGAGGGCAGATTCTTTACTGCTGAGCCACCGGGAAAGCCCAATTCAGTCTTAAAGGCACACTATTTACAACTGTCTGTGTATATCCCAAATTATGTCTGACAGCCTTTGGTTCAAGATGGCAGACAACACAAGAGAACAAGGGGGTGCTGTCAGTAGATAGGAGAACTCAACAAGTTTCTAGTGGATGGAAAGAAGATGAAAACACCAGGGTCTTGCAGGGGAAAAGGAAGGGATTTCAGCAAAAAGAACTACTTTCAGTTCTAAGACACTGAATGAGACTATCTGAAGTGGCCCGGAGTGAAAAAATAAAAGCAGGCCAAAAGCAGAGGTGTAAGTACAATTCTGCCCATGGAAAACATGCTCCAGTCAGTGACCCACTGACTGCCCTTTCCATCCTCATGTGTTCCTATCTCTATTCATATGAGCACCAGCATTTCACCTACAGAGAAAAAATAAAGACACACAACAACAAAACATTAAGGATTTAAAAAAATATAATTGTAGCTCTTTTCTGGGGAGAATTAGGGAGGACGGCCACAGAATGAAGTTCTCCCCATTCTAGTATTTGTACCTTCTCTATCCCTCTGATTAAACTCTACACTTGCAGAAAGTAAAGTCTTCTGACCCAAATATACACATATACACACAGACTACTGTGTCCCTATACATACAGACTACTGGGAAACTAACCTACAACACCACAACAGAGAAAGCTCATGCTGCCTTCTTAGAACAATCAAATTAAGCTGTGCTAAACTTTCCAGCCAACATGGATGGCTGCACAACATGGATCACATGAGAATGTAAATCCAAATGTGTGAAATCCTTGAACCTGGCCACCACCTTACAAATTTAAGATAATGAAGCTCCTCCAACTAACAAGTCCATCCTTGTTCCAAAAATAAACAAATTAATGTCCCTCTAGGTAGATCTCTCCTTCAATTTTAAGTCCCAGAAGAGGTAATCAATGCTTATCCTCCCCAAATTCTTATTTTTCTCTGACCCTACAGGAGGGGTCACACTCCATGCCTGAGTTGAGTCTTATTCCTTCCTCAACAACTTGCACCAACTTTTGTATTTTTCTTTAGTGGGTCACATTGGGGTAACACCAACATCAGCACCTTCAGAACTGGATCACTCCAACCCCAATGGTCTCATGAGTCCCAATCCTACAAATGTTCACAGGACCAGCCCTTTAACCACTGAGTTTAGAAAACTTTATGGAAATGTCTAAAATAAAGTGCAAGCCTTAACACTTAAATCACAGCAACTACCCACCACCAATAGCATTTCTTGAGCTGAAGTGGATATTTCAAACCTTAGCTACAACCTAAAACCACATTATTGTTGCTGGTTGTAGGCCACCTCAGAGATAGTGTCATGGAAGAGAAGGTAGACTATGGAAAATCATAAAAACATCCTTCTTATTGATGGACTAGAATGGACTATTGGAAAGATATCATTTCCCTAGCCAAGGGCAGCCTAAGACCTGGATCCAAAGCAAACCAAATAATCTACATTGCCCCTATTCCCTAAGCACCTGAATCTCAAACTTCTCCAATCCAGAGGGAAAAGCTTGTCCAACGAAAAGCAGCAACAGAGGAATACTGAGTGACAGAACAAAAAAGCTGGGTTCTTCCACAATACCAACAGACTCGCTCTTTCCATGGGCCAGTGAATGAGCTTACTTTACCAGCTGTCACAAGAGAATGCCCACCAGATGCCAAAGACTCCACCAAAGAGCTGATAGGAATCACAGTGCTGGCTACCTGAGGGGAGAAAGTATTGACTAGGAAAGGGCATTAGGAAACCACCAGAATCATGGAACTGTTTCTGTTTTGATCCCAGCAGTGACTACATGTGGATATATAAGTAAGCAAAAATTCTTCCAACTGTTCACTTAATATTTGTGCATTTCATTGCACATAGAATATACCTCAAGAAAAAAGGGGAAAAACAATTTTTTTTAAAAAAAGGAGACACACAGGCAAACTTTTTTCAAATAAGAAACACTTCCAGACTTTCTGTAATTCTTCAGATATCTGGAAGTGATAGATCCCAAAGAAAGAATTAAGGGGCAGTCAAAAAAAGAGGAAGACAATGATCACCGAGCAGGAAATGATCACATTTCCCTTCAAATTCATGTCAAAGCAACTGGAAGTGAGACAAAGAAATAACCACTGTAAGCCCCATGCATCACAAGTTAGCTCTCATGAAAGAGAATGCATCCCCAAAGTCTTTACCTATATGTGTACTGTGACTTTAAATCCCTTTCATGAAAAGAGAGAGGGCTCTACTCCAGGGAAACATTGCCAGATAAAGATGTTGAGTCAGAACCCCTATCCAGCACTTGAGTAACCTTCTCCAGAGGCACAGTTTCACAACTATAGTTCAGTGTACATGGTTCACAGATTTATTCTCAGGGATGTGCCAAATGATTTTCTTTTTCTTATTTATTTCTGTTTTTACTTTTTGGCCGCCAAGTGGCATGTGAGATCTTAGTTCCCTGACCAGGGAGTGAATTGGTGCCCCCAGCAGTGGAAGCATGGAGTCTTAACTGCTGGACCACCAGGGAAGTTACAAATGACTTTCTCTTTAAAAGGGCTGCTGCATTATTCAAGTTGGGGAAATAAAGCCTCTGAGGGCCTTAGTTAGGATCAACAAAAAGAACACAAGAAAAAAATTTTATTTAATATTTAAAAATATTAAAATATTCTTATACCCCCATTCCTCAATATTTTCTTCTCTAATTCCCCGTTTGCCTCCCACACATAACTACCACCACCATTCAGACAACAAGATTGTTCTACCTCCTGGACTAGAGGAGAGGATGTGTCAACAAATTAAAAGGCTTAATTCTTAGATTTGGGATTTTAAAACTTAGGCAGTTTGGAGAACAAGAAAGAGCCATGACAGATACTATGTAAGTGGGAAAGTACGTGATACATAAGAAAAATATCCCATCCTCACTCTACTCCTTGTCAATCTCCAACCTCAAAAGTAGAAAGGAGTCCTCAGGCTAAAAGAAGAGTCCATTTTATTGCAATGGAAACACAGAAGCGGTAACAGAGCATCTAAAGGGTCCCAGAAAGAGGAACTTTGCCCTTGAGTTCTTGGGTTGAGTGCTAGGAAGGATTCAAAACCCCTATATGGGCTGGTGGTCTCTGGGAGGAAAGGAAACCAGCTCCCATTATTTAGGCAGAGCCTTTGGAAATGACATAGCCTTGGAGGAAAAGTTGTTGCACAGCAAGCCTACCCAGGTGGCACTGGAGACAATGCTTTAGGCTTCCCCAAGCCCCAACACAGTCTGGATGATTTACATGGCTCCTCAGAGAAGCACAGAGAGAGTGATAAAAATGGAGGGCTCATGGAGAATTAGGTACAACTAGGCAATAACATAGACCTTCATTTAAGGACCAGATAGGATGATGACTGTTCCAATGGATGCCAGACAACATCAAGGACAGCACTGACCTCCTGCCTTCCCCTCAACAATGCAGCCATGACCACTGGTAGCCCACAGGGACTTTTGTGCAACTTAGAAAAAAACACCCAACCGGTGTATTGTTTACTGAAAGGAGGGCTTCCCTGATAGCACAGTTGGTAAAGAATCCACCTGAAATGCAGGAGACCCCAGTTTGATTCGTGGGTTGCGAAGATCCGCTGGAGAAGGGATAAGCTACCCAGTACAGAATCCTTGGGCTTCCCTTGTGGCTTAGCTGGTAAAGAATCCACCTGCAGTGAGGGAAACCTGGGTTCGGTCCCTGGGTTGGGAAGATCCCCTGGAGAAGGGAAAGGCTACCTACTCCAGTATTCTTGCCTGGAGAATTCCATGGACTGTATAGTCCATGGGGTTGCAAGGAGTTGGACATGACTGAGAGACTTTCATTTTCACTTTAGTGAAAGGAGAGGTTAACTTTCTGCTCCCTGTCTCTCTACCTACTCTAACCCTGAAGCCATGGTACTTAGAAATAGAATTCAGATGATCTAACTCTTATACCTGAGCCACATCAACTCCAAACCTGCCTGAAGAGTTAAGACTAACCCATCTCAGGAAATTTATCTAAAACTTCATGCAAATTAAATCTATCCCAATAAACAATCATGGTATTAAAAAAAATTGCAATTAAGAAAATTCAATCTTATACAACCAAAGATATAAAGAAGAAACCACAACGCAATGGTAGAAGGTACAGAGGCATAGTCAAGACCCATAACCCGAATGGGCAACTCACAAATGGGAGGACAAGAAGAATTGCAGAGCTTCTCCCCAAGGAACAAGGGGTCTGAGTCCTACACTGAGGTCTCCAGCCCAAGGGTCCTGTACAAGAAAGATAAGGTCCCAGAACATTTGGCTTTGAAAGCCAGCAGGGCTTACTTTCCAGAGAGGCAGAGAGCTGTGGGAAATAGAGACCCCACTCTTAAAGGGCACCCACAAAATCTCACACACTCCAGGACCCAGGGCAGAGGCAGTAATTTGAAAGGAGCCTGGGTCAGACACACTTGCTGATCTTGGAGAGTCTGCTGAAGAGGCAGAGGTAATTGGAGTTCACCATGGAGACATAAACACTGGTGTCAGTCATTCTGGGGAGCTTGATCTAATCTGAGGACACTGGTTTAGGCAATTTGGAATGCTCCCTTTAGCTTTACCGGCGCCTGGGGCCTAGGGCCCAGGCCTGCCCACCAGCCTGTCACACCAGTACTGGGATGCCAGAACAGTCTGGTACAGCCATAAAAACAGACACAAAGCTCAATGGAACAGAATAGAGAGCCCAGAAACAAACCCCTCTTATATGGGCAATTAATCAATGACAAAGGAGCTAGGAATATAAAACGGAGAAAAAACAAACAAACAGATTCTTTGATAAATGGTCTTAGAGAACTGGACAGCTACATGTAGAAGAGTCAAAGTGGACTTTTCTATTGGGCTTCCATAGTGGCTCGGTGGTCAAGAATCCGTCTACCAACGGAAGAGATGCTGGTTTGATCCCAGGGCCAGGAAGATCCCCTGGAGGAGAAAATGGCAACTCACTTCTGAATTCTTTTCCGGAAAATCCCTGACAGTCTACAGCCCATAGAGTTGCAAAGTCAGACATGACTGAGCAACTGAATATGTTCTGTTACACCATGAACAAAAACAAACTCAAAATAGATTAAAGATTTAATCTTAAGATCTGATAACATGAAATTTATGGAAACTTATGGAAACATAAACAGTTAAATTTTCTGACATCACTCATGGAAATGTTTTTTTGTACCAAGGCAAGGGAAACAAAACAAAAATAAACAAATAGACTAATCAAATGAAAAGGCTTTTTCATAGCAAAAAATACTATCAAAAAAACCGAAAAGGCCACCTACTGAATGGGAGAAGATGTTTGCAAATAATATATCCAACAAGACGTTGATACCCAAAATATACAAAGAACTCATACAACTCAATATTAAAAAAACAAATGATCTGCTTAAAAATTAGGCAGAGGATTTAAATAGACATTTCTCCAAATAACACATACAGATAGCTACCAGGTACTGAGAAGGTGCTCAACATCACTGATCATTGGGGAAATGCAAACCAAAACCACGTGTCATAATGGCTTTCATCACAAAGACAACAAAGAAGAAATTTTGGCAATTATATGGCTAAAGGAAAAATCCTCCTACACTGTCAGTGGGAATATAAATTGGTGCAGCCATTGTGGAAAACTGTGTGGAGGTTTCTCAAAAAACTAAAACTTGAACTACCACATGACCCAGCAATTTCACTCCTGGGTATACATATGAAAATAATAAAAAAATAATTGTAAAAGATACATGTACCCCAATGTTCATTGCAACATTATTTATGATAGCTTAGATATGGAAGCAACTTTAGTGTCCATCAACAGATGCGTGGACAAAGAAGAAGTGGTATGTACATAAAAATGGATTACTACTCAGTCACAAAAAAGAAAGTTTGCCATTTACAGCAACATGGATGGACTTGGAGGGGATTACACTAACTGAAATGAGTCAGTCAGAGAAATAAAAATACATCATGATCTCACTTATATGTCTAATCTAAAAAATAAGACAAAAAAATACAAACAAGACAAAATGAGAACAGACTCATAGATACAAAGAACCAACAGGGTGTTGCCAGAGGAAAGGAGGGTAGGAGGCCTGAATGAAATAGGTGGAAAGCATTAACACTTACAAACGTCCAGTTATGTAATCAACATGTCACAGGGATGTAATAGAAATTATAAGGAATAAGGTAAATAATATTGAAATAACTGTATGGAGACAGATGGTTACTAGATTTGTGATGTTGATCATTTCATAATGTCTAAAAATGTCAAGTCATTATTTAATACACCTGAAACCAACATAATATTGTATGTCAACTATATTTCAATTAAAAAAAGAGGCATTCAGAACATAAGAGATCCTTAAACACAGGCATTCAACACAAAGTTATATGCTTCATGAAACAAGAAATTCTAGATCTCCTTTGTCAAACATGTAAAATAGGCCTTTTCAAACTTCTCAAGCTATATCTCAAGGATTCTTTTGTCAAAGGCCATTTCTTTCACCCAAAATGTTCTGCTGTAAGGAAGCCTGTTCAAGAACATTAGAAAACTGTGGGTCAGAGTCAGCACTGATTTTAGAAAGAGACATTTGAACCTAGCATTTAAAAAAATAAAATAATAAACATTTTCCTACTGATATTTCTCAACTCCATCTTTTTGTTTAAGTATGAATTTTTTTAGGTATAAAATAATGTTTCACCCAAACTAGACTATTGTAAATCCAGAGGGAAAAAAAAATGTGAGATAATTTCAACACCATAGTGCAACTGTTATAATTTTTGCCTAATACCATGCAATATATTTTTCCAGGTCATTTTGAAATTTTGAGGATGAAATCTTCACCACAGATTAAAGAGTCTTTTACACAGATGACTCATGGTAAAATTCACCACCTCTTTATTTATTTCACTGTAGAACATATGAGATGATAAAGTGGGAAATTCTTTATAACAGGCCTCAATACTGAAAGAGAAAACAAGTTCTCATTAATGAAATTTAGTATAACTCCTGGTGAGACCCAAATTCAAGCTTGCCAGTTTCAGTGAACCAGCTCAGTCCTGCTATACTTAATTATGGTATGGTACCATTGGAAGGAAATGAGAAAATAATCCAGTCCAATTTTACAATCTAAAGGTTAAGAAACATTGCCTACTCCAAATCTGAGCATATACACATACTGAGCCCATGGGATAAAGAATAGGACAGAGAATGTCTATGAATGACTCTTGGGCAATTCATTTTACAGGCTTACTGCACAACAGTAAAAACCAATAGTAGATAGAACAGAATCTCTAGTTAGCACATGAGGGCACTGAGGTGGGAGAGAACAAAGTGGAAATAAACGAACAAGCTCAATGATTCTCCTTCCTTTCCTTTTCTTTTTTTTCCAATTACACTACACTTCTGTTTGCTCCACTTGAAACCCTGAATAATGTTAATGGTGACTGTCACAGGCCAAAAAGGACTTGTTCAAGTTTTATTTCAATTAGGGAAAAAAAGCTTAATTTGAGGATTTGAATATATAACCTTCCCTCTTAAAAAAATAGGAATAAAACTACCGTATGACACAACAATCCCACTACTGGGCATATACCCTGAGGAAAATATAATTTAAAAAGACATATGTACCCCAATATTCAGGCTTCTCTGGTAGCTCAGAGAGTAAAGAATGTGCCTGCAACACAGGAGCCCTGGCTTCAAGCCCTGGGTGGGGAAGATCCCCTGGAGGAATGGCAACCCACTCCAGTATTCTTGCCTAGAAAATCCCATGGACAGAGGAGCCAGTGGCTACAGTCCATTGGGTTGCAGAGTTGGATACGACAGAATGACTAAGCACGCATGCACACACACACCCCACCCCACCCCCACACACACCCCCTAATATTCATTGCAGTGCTGTTTACAATAGCTCAGTCATGGAAGCAACCTCAATGTCCATTGACAGATGAATGGATAAAGAAGTTGTGGTACATATACACAGTGGAATATTACTCAGCTGTAAAAAGAAACACATTCAACTCAGTTATAATAAGGTGGATGAACCTAGAGCCTATTACACAGAGTGAAGTTAGTCAGAAAGAGAAAAACAAATATCATATATTAACATATATATATGGAATTTAGAAAGATGGTACTGATGAACTTATCTGCAGGTCAGTAATGGAGACACAGACATAGAGAACAGACTTGTGGACACAGTGGGGGAGGGAGAGGGTGGGATGAATTGAGAGAGTGCCAATGAAACATGTACATTAATATATGTAAATTTAAATAGTCAATGGAAATCTGCTGTATGACACAGGGAGCTCAAATCCAGTGCTCAGTGACAAACTAGAGGAGTGGGATAAGGCGCAAAGTAGGAGAGAGATTCAAGAGGGAGGGACATATGTATACCTATGGCTGAGCCATGTATATATGGCAGAGACTAACATAATATGGTTGCATTTGTTTAATATTCCAAATCTACACATGGACTTCACCAAATGGTCAATACTGAAGTCAGACTGATTATATTTGCAGCCAAATATGGAGAAGCTCTCTACAGTTGGCAAAAACAAGACCTGGAGCTGACTGTGGCTCCTTATTGCAAAATCCAGGCTTACATTGAAGAAAGGAGGGAAAATCATTAGAACATTCAAGTATGACATATATCAAATCCCTTATGATTATCCAGTGAAAGGAACAAATAGATTCAAGGGATTAATTCTGGTAGATAGACTGCCTGAAGAAATCTGGATGGAAGTTCATTATGTTGTATAGGATGCAGTGACCAAAACCATTCCTAAGAAAAAGAAATGCAATGCAAGAAGGCAAAATGGTTGCTTGAGGAGGCCTTACAAATAGCTGAGAAAAGAAGAAAAGTGAAAGGCAAAGGAGAAACGGAAAGTTATACACATCTGAATGCAAGAGTTTCAAAGAATAGCAAGGAGATATAAGAAAGCCTTCTTAAATGAACAATGCAAAGAAAGAGAGGAAAACAATAGAATGGGAAAGACTAACGATCTCTTCAAGAAAAATGGAGATACCCGGGGAATATTTCATGTAAAGAAAAGCACAATAAAGGACGTAATGGTATGGACCTAACAAAAGTAGAAGATATTAAGAGGTGGCAGGAATACACAGAAGAACTGTACAAAAAAAGGTCTTAATGATCTAGATAACCAAGGTGGTGTGGTCACAAACCTAGAGCCTGACATCCTGGAGTGTAGTTAAGCAGGCCTTAGGAAGCATTACTACGAACAAAGCTAGTGGAAGTGATGGAATTCCAGCTGAGCTATTTCAAATCCTAAAAGATGATGCTGTGAAAGTGCTGCACTCAATATGCTAGCAAATTTGGAAAATTTCAGTTTAAGGCCACAAGACTGGAAAAGGTTAGTTTTCATTCCAGTCCCACAGAAACGCAATGCCAAAGAATGCTCAAACTATTGTACAATTGCATTAATTTCACATGCTAGCAAGGTAATGCTCAAAATTCTTCAAGTTAGGCTTCAACAGTATGTGAACTGAGAATTTCCAGATGTTCAAGCTGGATTTAGAAAAGGCAGAGGAACCAGAGAACAAATTGCCAGCATCTGTTGGATCATTGAAAAAGCGAGAGAATTCCAGAAAAATATCTACTTCTGCTTCACTGATTACGTTAAAGCCTTTGACTGTGTGGATCCAAACAAACTGTGAAAAATTCTTCAAGAGATGGGAATACCAGACCACCTGACCTGCCTCCTGAAAAATCTGTATGCAGGTCAAGAAGCAACAATTAGAACTGGACATGGAACAACAGACTGGCTTCAAATTGGGAAAGAAGTACGTCAAGGCTGTATATTGTCACCCTGTTATTTAACTTATATGCAGAGTACATCAAGCGAAATGCCCAGCTGGATGAAGCACAAGCCAGAATCTAGATTGCCAGGAGAAATATCAACAACCTCAGATATGAAGATGATACCACTCTAATGGCAGAAAGTGAAGAGGAACTGAAGAGCCTCTTGATGAAAGTGAAAGAAGAGAGTGAAAAAGCTGGCTTAAAACTCAACATTCAAAAAATGAAGATCATAGCATCTGGTCCCATCTCTTCATGGCAAATATATGGGGGAACAGCGAGAGACTTTATTTTCTTGGGCTCCAAAGTCACTGCAGATGGTGACTGCAGCCATGAAATTAAAAGACGCTTGCTCCTTGGAAGGAAGGTTATGGCTAACCTAGATAGCATATTTAAAAGCAGAGATATTACTACCAAAGGTCTGTCTACTCATTTCTATGGTTTTTTCCAGTAGTCATGTATGGATATGAGAGTTGGACCATAAAGAAAGCTGAGCACCGAAGAACTGATGCTTTGAACAGTGTTGTTGGAGAAGACTCTTGAGCGTCCCTTGGACTTCATGGAGATCAAACCAGTCAACCCCAAAGGAAATCAACCCTGAACATTCACTGGAAGGACAGATGCTGATGCTGAAGCTCCAATACTTTAGCCACTTGATGCGAAGAGCCAACTCATTGGAAAAGACCCTGATGCTGTGAAAGACTGAGGGCAGGAGAAGAAGGGGGTGTAGAGGATGAGATGGTTAGATGGCATCACTGACTCAGTCGACATGAGTCTGAGCAAACTCTGGGAGAGAGTGAAGGACAGGGAATCTTGGTGTACTGAGGTTCATGGCAAGCAAAGAGTCAACACCACCACAATATTGTTGCCTGAACAACACCACCACAATATTATAAAGCAGTTATCCTCCAATTAAAAATAAATAAATTTAAATTTAAGGAAAGAAAAACCATAGAATATTCTGTAAGTTGCTCAATTCTACCTTTTCATCTGAAATTCCAAGGACTACCTTAGTCAAATGTATGGATATATTTGAATATTAAAAGCATCTCCCACTTTCTGAAAGTTTGCTTTACACTACTTTACTTTTACCAAAGACCTGCGTAAGTGCCTGTATTTGCTAACCAAAAGAAATCCAAAGGTTTTCGCTTCCACAGAAAAAGGCAGAAAGCAAAAATGGCATTTAATGTTGATCTCTTAGGAGCCTTTTTAGCTGTAGCAGGTACTGAGGACTGGCGTGGCCCTGTCAAGCTTCTCCCTAGAAGGTTCACTCAGCATTTCTCCATTAAGCCACCATAGCTTTGAACTGTGTGAGCATCTGCTTTTTCAACAATGTATTCTGTGCATCCATTAGCAAGAAGTATTCTAATGTAATCGTTGTTTTGTTTTACACCATTTCTGCTTACGAAAGATTTCGTAGGAATACTCCACTGTTGAAAAGCAAGGGAAACTGTATTGTTCCAAGTAACATGAATCTTTTCCTAACAAACATAATAGATGTTTACATATGAAGAAGGATATTTGAGCATGAAACTCCAACCTTGATCATTAATTAAAAAAAAATGTTAATACATATCCAGTGCTGTCAAATGTATCTCAGAATCTGTTTTCACTCCCTTTTCTTACAAGAATACAGCTCATAACTCACACTCCTCAGTTCAGTTCAGTTCAGTTGCTCAGTCATGTCTGACTTTTTGCAACCCATGGACTGCAGCACACCAGGCTTCCCTGTCCTTCAACTCCCAGACCTTGCTCAAACTCAGGTCCATCGAGTCGGTGATGCCATCCAACCATCTCATCTTCTGTCATTCCCTTTTCCTCCTGCTTCAATCTTTCCCAGCATCAGGCTCTTTTCCAATGAGTCGGTTCTTTGCATCAGGTGGCCAAAGTATTGGAGCTTCAGCCTCAGCATCTGTCCTTCCAGTGAATATTCAGGGTTGATTCCCATCTCTTTAAGATTATTCCACAATTTGTTGTGATCCACACAGTCAAAGGCTTTGGCATAGTCAATAAAGCATAAGTAGATGTTTTCCTGGAACTCTCTTGCTTTTTCAATGATCCAACAGATGTTGGCAATTTGTTCTCTGGTTCTTCCACCTTTTCTAAATCTAGCTTGAATATCTGGAAGTTCTTGGTCCACATACTTTTGACACCTAGCTTGGAGAATTTTGAGCATTACTTTGCTAGCATGTGAGATGAGTGCAATTGTGAGGTAGTTTGAACATTCTTTGTTTGGCATTGCCTTTCTTTGGGGTTGGAATGAAAACTGACATTTTCCAGTCCTGTGGCCACTGCTGAATTTTCCAAATTTGCTGGCATATTAAGTGCAACACTTTCACAGCACCATCTTGTTAGGATTTGAAATTGCTCAGCTGGAATTCTATCACCTCCACTAGCTTTGTTCATAGTGATGGTTTCTAAGGCCCACTTGACTTTGCACTCCAGGATGTCTGGCTCTAGGTGAGTGATCACACCATCATGGTTATCTGGATCATGAAGATCTTTTTTGTACAGTTCTGTATATTCTTGCCACCTCTTCTTAATATCTTCTGCTTCTGTTAGGTCCATACTATTTCTGTCCTTTATTGTGCCCATCTTTTCATGAAATGTTCCCTTGGTATCTCTAATTTTCTTGAAGAGATCTCTAGTCTTTCTCTTTGTATTGTTTTCCTCTATTTCTTTGCATTGATCACTAAGGAAGGTTTTCTTATCTCTCCTTGCTATTCTTTGGAACTCTGCATTCAGATGTGTATAACTTTCCCTTTCTCCTTGCCTTCCGCTTCTCTTCTTTTCTCAGCTATTTGTAAGGCCTCCACAGACAACCATTTTGCCTTTTTGCATTTCTTCTTGGGGATGGTTTTGATCACTGCCTCCTGTACAATGTAATGAGCCTCCATCCATAGCTCTTCACGCACTCTATCAGATCTAATCCCTTGAATCTATGTTTCACTTCCACTGTATAATCATAACAGATTTGACTTAGGTCATGCCTGAATGGTCTAGTGGTTTTCCCTACTTTCTTCAATTTAAGTCTGAATTTTGCAATAAGGAGTTCATGATCTGAGCCACAGTCATAGTTATACTCCTAAGGTCCTGGAATTTTCAAAGGGGTTCACCTGCATAAATTTGAGCTCAACATCACTTTCTATGAAATGAACGTACAAGACAGTGCAGCCTCATTGTCAGTGGAATCACCCTGGTCTTCAGACGTTGCAGTTTTTTTCTGATTCTTATTCCTTTCAAACTAGCTCTGATTTGCTATAAAATTTACTCCCTTCATCTTGTTTGTGGTAGATGGCCTTAAATGGCCCTAAGTTTTCACCTTCCTTATAGCTATACCTTTTGTCACAGAACTTGCAGTTTCTCATATTTAACTGATATATCATCCCATCCCATTGTATTAGATATCTATTGTTGTGTAAATTATCCCCAAACTTAATGGTTTAAAATTACAAACATCGCTTATCTTACTATCTCTGTGGTCAAGAATTCAAGGAGGCTTAGCTGAGTGGTTCTGACTCAGAGTCTTTCATGTGATTGCAGTTAGGATGTTGGGAGGGGCTGTAGTCAGTCATCTAAAGGCTTAACTGGAAGACCTGATCCTGAGATGGCTCATTCATAAGGTTAATAGCTAGGGACCTTAATAAGTCTTTGAATGCTATTGACAGGACATCTCAGTTCCTTGCCATGTGGACCTTGCCATAGGGTGCCTGAGTGTCCTCATGGCCTGGCAGCTAACTTCCCTTTGAGAGAAACAGCACAAAGGAAACCTCAAAGCCTTTTTGACCTTGTCTCCAAAACCACATGCTGCAACTTCCGTCTTATCATATTCATTAGGAGAAATCCACTAACTCCAGACCATATTCAAGGGGTAGGAAATTAAACTTCACCTCTTAAAGGAAAGAGTAGCTAAGACTCTGAATGATCATATTTAAAAACCACCACAGAATGCCTTCTAACATGTTACACATTCTTCTACATGCAACATACACTCAGTCCTTCCCAAGTCTTCTGGAAGTCTCATCCCATTACAGCATCAGCTCAAAGTATGGAATCTCATCATTTGAATCAGGTCCAGGTACAGAAGAGGCACTTCAGTTTCTGGGTCTTAAGTACTGCTCCTGGGGCCCAGTTCCTGTCCACCCAAAGATCTGTGCACTAAAGGGGCCAGTTACCTTCATCCACTCCCACGCCCAACTACAATGGTGAGACAGTCATAGGACAAAGACCATAATCATCCTCAGATTTAAAAAAAATTTAGAAACATAAGTTTTACGGGTTTCTTCCCTCATCAAATCTCTAGGAGAGATGTTATTCCTATTTTTCAAAAGAGTATGTACATTTATAAGTTCATATTTAGTGACAAAAAGGTCCGTGTGAAAGGACAAAATGATCATAAAGAAAAATAAATAATCAAGTCACTGGAAACTTGGGTAAAGTCATAAGTTAATAATGATGGTGCAAAATCCAGAAGGCTTAGATTATAAAAGACACCTTATTATACCACCACTATTAAAAAGACTTTTCAGATGAACAGTTGTGAACTAGAAGAAGATGTCTATTTCTGCTTTACTGGTATTACCTGCTAAAACAATGTTTTTATAGTATAGAATTTCTGCTTGGAACTCTGCTGAATTCTAGACTATCAACAGACCACATGTGAAACCAAGTATCATATTTTAAAATCGGGTAGACAGGTACAGCACTTTATATTCATTCAGTGTGCAAAAATGGCATGCAGGTAGAGAGGAATTGGAGAAGGATCTTTGAGCATTGGATTTTATTAAATAAGTGTTTTATTTACAGTAGGAGGTAAAAAGGTAAGATAGTATATATTTTACATGGTTGCAATTTGCCAGGTACAGAAATCCTTCTGAATCACATACATAACATTGTATATACTTTGAACTGATAAAAAGCATAGTACCAAATTAAGTAAATAAATAGAAATGGGTCTTTCATATAAACCCCCAAAACAAAATAACCCCTCTTTATTTTTTCCACCGCTCTTGGATTTCTTTTCTCCTCTATGGATTGCAATTCTTGTATTTCATTTAAAACAAATTATTAAGCTTGGTGGCTCAGATGGTAAAAAATATGCCTGCAATGGGAGAGACCTGGGTTTGATCCCTGGGTTGCAAAGATCCCCTGTAGGAGGGCATGGCAACCCACTCCAGTATTCTTGCCTGGAGAGCCACAGTGGACAGAGGAGTATGGCAGGCTACAGTCCATGGTGTCACAGAGTCAGACAGGACTGAGAAACTAAGCACAGCTCTTGAAGCCTAAAATCAGCTCAGTGAAAACTGAGATAACAATAACTAAAAAAAAAGTTTGTGATAAAGATGACACAAAATAGTTAATATTTAATACACAAAGATCTCTGTAACTAAGAAAAAGGTGCAAATTCAAAAGTCCACAATGCTATTTCAATTCCATTTCATTTTGTTTTGTCCCACATGAATCCATCCCACACACCCATCCAGCCATTTATCCATCCATTAATTCAAGAAATACTCTTTACCTGGAGAATCTTTATTCAACTTTCAGTATGATAAGAGGTGCTGATATTGCTTCATTTACATCCCCTTGGCACCTATGATCATCAAGCCACAGAAGTATGCCTCACTTGTGGGGCACGCCGTAACTACTGATGTAACTCATAGTTAATACCTCAGAAAGCAACTCTCAATCAATGATGATCAGAGTTAGTGGATACATACTGCAGCGGCTTCTTCCCCAGGTGGGCCAACTGTGAGAAACATCGTTTACCGTCTCTCAGAAGGAGTTCCCTGTGGGATTGAGCTCTAATTTCTCTTTACATGCTTTGTGTTGCTTTCCTTTCCTTCCCTGACTCATTTCCTTTTTCCCCATCAGTTCTTCCTAAAACTACTTCTTACATCCTCATCTCAGAGTTGGCTTCTGGGAGAGCCTGAACTAAGGAAAAGTCTATCTCAAGCTTTCCCTCCATGAATGAGGGGCTGTGGGCCCCTCTGCACTCTCAGAGTACATATTTATATTGTTCTCATAGCACATTTCATTTGTTGACTTGTATTTGAAAGGCTTGTTTCTCTCTCCCATTTTAGCTTATACTCTTCTTGAGAACAAGGATCTTGTTTACCTACTGTTTACCTCACATCCATTGGCACATTTTTCCTATAAAATTTATCTCTTTATTTCATTTCTATTTTTTCCATAGGATATCTATTTTTTTTTAAGAAATAAATTTTTAGATCAACAATGTCCCGTTTCCTTGAACATATTCTTAATCTTCTCATCAGAGTATACTCACTGAGTATTTCTTGGAAGCCTAACATATAATCATATTTGTGACTTTAGTATGGGCATTCGTAGTCTTCAGTTCTAATATTTATCAATTAAATCTACCTTACTGATGTAGTATTTAAGTATTTTATATCCTTACTTATTTTTTTGTCCAACTGTCACATTTTTTTACTGAGAAAGGGTAAACAACATCTATCATTATTAATGTATTTATTTTTAGTTCTGCTTAGTTAGTGAAAGTCACTCAGTTGTGTCCAACTCTTTGCAACCACATGGACTATAAAATCCATGGAATTCTTCAGGCCAGAATACTGGAGTGGGTAGCTATTCCCTTCTCCGGGGGATCTTCCCTACCCAGGAATCCAACCCAGGTCTCCCACATTACAGGCAGATTCTTTACCAGCTGAGCCACCAGGGAAGCCCAAGAATACTGGAGTGGGTAGTCTATCCCTTCTCCACCAGATCTTCCTGACCCAGGAATTGAACCGAGGTCTCCTGCATTGCAGGTGGGTTCTTTACCACCTGAGCTATCAGGGAAGCCCTTACTTCCCCATAATCTTAGGTTAATGAATATTGTGGCTAATCAGTTATATGCATAGGTATTTATAATTTCTATATCTTTATGAAACTCAGCATTATAAAGTACACTACTTTATAATTTCAGTTATATTTTGTCTTACATTAAGGTCACAGTCCCTATTCTCTTTTTGTCACATTCGTCTGTTATAATTTTATGTATTCTTTTGTTTTTCATCTTTCTGAATTACTTTTTAGTAGGTATGTTCATTGTACACAGCTTTCAATTGGATTTGATTTTGTGATCCAATCCATTATTAGGTGCTATAATCTTATTATTGTTATGTCTTCCTAATGAATTGACCCTTACATCATTGTGAAGTCTCCTTCTTTATTTCTGATGACACTCATTGTTTTGAAGTCTAACACAGCTGATAGTAATATAAAAATTTCATCTTTTGTATACTTACTGCGTGAATGATATACCTATTTCCATGTATTTATTCCATGTATAAAGCCTATTTGTAGCTTTATATTTATAGTGCCTCTGCAGTCAATGCATATAGTCCAGTCTTGCTCTTCAATCCATTTGGAAAATCTCTGCTTTTTAATTGCAGTGTTTTGACTAATAGTATTTAATATAATTAACAACACAGTAAGTTTAGGTAGATCATTTTACTGTGTTCTGTTTTTCCTCTGCTGTTTTCTGTCTTACTTTCCTGTTTCATGTGTTTCCTACTTTCTTTTGAATTGTTTGAACATTTTTTAGAATTCCATTTTAATCTATAAACTTATATACTATATTTCTTTGCATTAATTTTTAGTGGTTATCATAAGGATTACAATATACATCTTTAACCTTTTGTGATAGATCTAGAGCTAATATTGTACCACCTAATATAAAATGTAGGAACCTTATGACCATATAAGTCCATTTACTGCCCCTATTTTTTATTCAGCTATACATACAGCTGTCATATGTATTACATTTACATACATTATAAACTCCACAAGGCAAAGCTATAACTTTTGGTTTCAGCAGTAACATATATTTTAAGAAAGCGAGATAAAAAAATTTTATATTTACTCAAATATCTATGACTTATTCATTTTCCTGCAAAACAGGAGAACCAGAGGAAAGCAATCCCTGACTTGGATCAGTGGCTTAACAAAATCATCAATGACTGAAGTGTTTTTACTTTCCTATCCTGCCATCCACATCCAATAGATTTGGATCCTTTCTGGACACAGCATCATTGGCATATTTCAGTAATCATCCCTTGTAGATACACCAACATCCAACTGAAGAAGATGGGTGTTTCTTCTAATACTTTCCAAAAAGTCCAGTGGGACCCAGGCTCATGTTTTTGACTAAGAATCCAATTGTATGGACCTAACAGAAGCAAAAGATATTAAGAAGAGATGACAAGAATACACAGAAGAACTATACAAAAAGATCTTCATGACCTAGATAACCACGATGGTGTGATCACTCACCTAGAGCCAGACATCTTGGAATGAGAAGTCAAGTGGGCCTTAGGAAGCATCATTATGAACAAAGCTAGCAGAGGTGATGGAATTCCAGTTGAGCTATTTCAAATCCTAAAAGATGATGCTGTGAAAGTGCTGCTCGCAATATGCCAGCAATTGGGAAAACTCAGCAGTGGCCACAGGACTGGAAAAGACTTTCCAATACCAAAGAAAGGCAATGCCAAAGAAAGAATGTTCAAACTACCTCACAAATGCACTCATCTCACACACTATCAGAGTAATGGTAAAAATTCTCCAAGCCAGGCTTCAGCAATACGTAAACCAAGAACTTCCAGATGTTCAAGCTGGATTTATAAAAGCCAGAGGAACCAGAGATCAAATTGCCAATGATGATCTGTTGGATCATCGAAAAAGCAAGAGAATTCCAGAAAAACATCTACTTCCACTTCATTGACTATGCCAAAGCCTTTGACTGTGTGGATCACAACAAACTGTGGAAAATTCTTCAGGAGATGGGAATACCAGACCACCTTACTTGCCTCCTGAGAAACCTGTATGCAGTTCAAGAAGCAACAGTTAGAACCAGACATGGAACAACAGACTGGTTCCAAGTCAGGAAAGGAGTATGTCAAGGATGTATATTGTCACCCTGCTCATTTAACTTATATGCAGAGTACATCATGTGAAATGCCAGGCTGGATGAGGCAGAAACTGGAATCAAGATTGCCGGGAGAAATATCAATAACCTCAGATCTGTGCATGAAACCACTCTTATGGCAGAAAGCGAAGAAGAACTAAAGAGCCTCTTGATGAAAGTGAAAAAGAGTGAAAAAGCTGGCTTAAAACTCAACATTCAGAAAACTAAGATCATGGCATCCGGTGCCATCACTTCATGGCAAATAGATGGGGAAACAATGGAAACAGTGAGAGAATATTTTGGGGGGCTCCAAAATCACTGCAGATGGTGACCGAAGCCATGAAATTAAAAGGTGCTTGCTCCTTGGAAGAAAAGCTATCACCAACCTAGACAGCATATTAAAAAACAGAGACATTACTTTGCCAACAAAGATCTGTCTAATCAAAGCTATGGTTTTTCCAGTAGTCATGTATGGATGTGAGAACTGGACTATAAAGAAAGCTGAGCACCGAAGAATTGATGCTTTTGAACTGTGGTGTTGGAGAAGACTCTTGAGAGTCCCTTGGACTGCAAGGAGATCCAACCAGTCAATCCTAAAGGAAATCAGTCCTGAATATTCACTGGAAGGACTGATGCTGAAGCTGAAATTCCAATATTTTGGCCACCTGATGGGAAGAACTGACTCATTTGAAAAGACCCTGATGCTGGGAAATACTGAAGGCAGGACGAGAAGGAGATGACAGCAGATGAGATGATTGCATGTTATCACTGACTCAATGGACATGAGTTTGAGCAAGCTCTGGGAGTTGATACAGGACAGCGAAGCCTGGCATTCTATAGTCCATCGGGTTGCAAAGAGTCGGACACAACTGAGTGACTGAACTGAACTGAAGAATCCAAGAATCCTAAGTATCTGGCATTATATTTTCATCCTCTATCCTGGGAGATAGGCTCTTTAGTAAAGAAGAAAGGAAGAAGAATGGCCATTGGTAGGAAATCAGAAGCTTCTGCCATATCCTCTTACTCCTGTTTATTGGTAGGGGCTGCTAAGAGTGTTATATTTAGAAGAACTGAAGACTCAATTTAGAAGAATTAAAGACTGATTAATATGCAATGTCTGCCATGCATATGGGAAGGAAAAGTATTGAGGGCATTTTTTATCCATTGACCTAAAATTTGTCACAAAATTCTGGAACTTTTGCTTTCAACACTTTTGTTTCAAGGCCTCAGTGCTTTAGCATTCCACTATCCGAATTTAAATTTTCATTTTGTTACACACCAATACTTAAGATGCCAACCTGCCTCTGACACTCCAGTTCTACACTGATGGTTAGCTTTCACATCCAATTTTATGTCCAACTACATACAAATTTCCCTTAGTTATTAGCTCTGAGACCAGTGTTATCTGAACTGAACATTTGACCTGGCTTTAACTGACACATAATACTACATATAATACATAATAACCATAACATATATTTCCTTCTTGATTATGTGTTTTCTTTTTTCTTGAGAATTCTTTCACTATATGTTTTGAAGAAAAGAAACAAAGATTTTATTATTGGAAAGTTAGAAGTTATATGTCACATAATTGCACCTTGTATTTTGATCGGAGCTTTGTAAATGAAAAGAAAATTGGGGACATATCAGGGAAGGAATGAAGTCATGTTTCCTAAAAATAGGGCTAAAGTTGTAGAATCTTGAAATTGGATTGATCTCTGTTCACTTCCACATCACTTGATAATTAATGCCAGTTGGTATTTAGTGAAACACACACTTAAATTACTGTAGTTACTTTAAGTAGAAAGGAACTGAATACAGGGAATTAGGTCCTGACAAAATTTTTGGAATAACTCATGCAGAGGGCTCTTTTTTAAGAATGAGTCTTTTTTAAGAATGAGTCCTAGAAATGACAAAATGATATGTTGGAAGAGCTACTATCTCTGGGCCACCCTGGAATTACTGAGTTTCGAGCGCACCACTGCAGCTGTAACCCAGGAATGGGGAAACAGGATAAAAGGGAATAAAGTCACTGCTGCCTGTGTTGCACATGCATAGACAGCCAGGACGCAGAAGAACAGACCCTGGAAAACTGCTGCAGATATTTTCTGCCAGCCATAAGAGAAGAGCCAAAATGGGCAGGAAAATGACTTGTAGCCACCTTCGTAATATTTTGACTTGTAAAGACATATGTACACCCGTGGCTGATTCATGTCAGTGTCATGTCAAATTCATGTCATGTCAAAACCCACTACAATATTGTAAAGTAATTAGCCTCCAATTAAAATAAATAAATTAATAAAAAAAAAAGAAATTTAAAAGAAGAAATATTTGGCTTTTGCCCTCATTCCTGACACAGATCTCCTAAAACCCTTGGAATTTCCTTAATGATAAAAATGATAGGACTTCCCTGATGATGCAATGGATAAGAACCCACCTGCCAATGCAGGGGACATGGGTTCAATCCCTGGTCTGGGAAGATTCCACATCCACAGTGCAACTAAGCCAGTGACCGCAGCTACTGAGCCCATGTTCTAGAGCCCACACTGCAACTACTGAGCCCCCGTGCTGCAACTACTGAAGCCCCTGCATGGAGAACCTGTGCACCACAATAAGAGAAACTACCTCAATAATTCTGTGCGCCACAACCTGGAGAAGTCCTGCTCCCCGCACCTAGAGAAAGCTTGAGCGCAACAACAAAAGCCCAGCGTGACAAAAAATACATAATTTAAAATAATTATAAAGGTATTGTTATTATTCATAACAAGGCCCTTTCAATCACATCTGAGTTTTTATCAATGATGTGACTTTCGGTTAGCTTCAAGATAAAGGCTGGTTGCCAAGGGAGCTATCAGCCATCCCCTGACTATGGAAAGCTCTGTGCCCTTCTGCTATACCTTGCCCTATGCATCTCTTCCATCTGGCTGTTCTTGAGTTGAAACCTTTATGATAAACTAGTAATCTAGTAAGTAAAATATTTTCTTCAGTTCTCTGAGTCATTATAGCATATTATTAAACCTATGGAGGGGTTGGAGAACCTCCTATTTGTGGCAGGTACATCAAAAGCACAGGTGATAACCTGGACTTATGATTGGCATCTGAACTGGGGATGTGGGGTGGAGTCTTGCAGGACTAAGCCCTTTAACCTGTGCAATCTGATGCTATCTCCAGGTAGTGTCAGAATCGAGTTCCACTCTGACATGCAGTTGGTGTCTATAGCAAGTTGGAAAATTGCTCGGAGTGAAAAAGCCTACACATATGGCATCAGAAGTGAAGTACTGAGAATGACGTATATGGCAGGGAAAAACAGGTTTTTTTTCCCCCGCAACCTTCTTCCTTCCAAATGTGTCATGACTGCATCTGATAGACAGAACCTAACTTGCATCCAGATTACAGATGCAAAGGAGATTGGTCAACATAGTTTTCAGTTTTCCAGTCTCAAGTTTACATCAGTTCAGTTCAGTTCAGCTGCTCAGTTGTGTCTCTTTGCGACCCCATGGAATGCAGCACACCAGGCTTCCCTGTCCATCACCAACCCCTGGAGCCTACTCAAACTCATGTTCATTGAGTCGGTGATGCCATCCAACCATCTCATCCTCTGTCGTCCCCTTCTCCTCCCACCTTCAATCTTTCCCAGCATCAGGGTTTTTTCAAATGAGTCAGTTCTTCACATCAGGTGGCCAAAGTATTGAAGCTTCAGCTTCAGCATCAGTCCTTCCAGTGAATATACAGGACTGATTTCCTTTAGGATGGACTGGTTGGATCTCCTTGCAGTTCAAGGGACTCTCAAGAGTCTTCTCCAACACCACAGTTCAAAAGCATCAATTCTTCGGTGCTCAGCTTTCTTTATAGTCCAGCTCTCACATCCATACATGACTACTGGAAAAACTATAGCTTTGACTAGACGGACCTTTTTTGGTAAAATAATGTCTCTGCTTTTTAATATGCTGTCTAGATTGGTTACAGCTTTTCTTCCAAGGAGCAAGCGTCTTTTAATTTCAAGCCTGCAGTTACCATCTGCAGTGATTTTGGAGCCCCAAAAAATAAAGTCTGTCACTGTTTCCGTTGTTTCCCCATCTATTTGCCATGAAGTGATGGGACCGGATAACCCAGGGATCAAACCCAGGTCTCCCGCATTGCAGTCAGATTCTTTGCCAGCTGAACCACAAGGGAAGCCCCCAAGTTTACATAAAGACATTCTAATAGGAGAGTGAAATGGACCTTAGCAGGCCATTCTTCAATATCTGTCACAGACATCGTATCATTGTCCTAATATATTGTATTTGTGCATTCTAAAATTATACAGTGCCAGAAAAACATGATGGAAGTTGCCCGCTTTGGGAAATAAATTATTTTAAGTAAATCTATTGAAAGCAGAGGAAATGCAAGTAGTGTTACCTGGCAACTTTGAATATCAATGAAATGATTAAGCATACAGTTTCCATTTATTCATGATCTATGGCTACACATCGCCAAATTTCCAACTGCTTGATATTACAGGGAAGAAGAATCTGACATGTGTAGTGCCCATTTGATCTTGAAATTATTTTAAAACCTGTGCTTTCCTCAAATTTATTCATTCTCTCCTATGGAAAAAAAAATCCAGGAAAAAAGACATTTTGGCTTGCATCACATAAAATCTGAAAACTCTACAAATATTAAATACAGTACTGCAGTAGGCTGAAAGGCTGAACAACAGCCACCTAAATATATTAGGTCCTCATCCTTGGAACTTATAAACATTACCTTATACAAAAAAAAAATCTTTTCAGATGTGATTAAAATAAGGCTATTGAGATGGTGAGCTTATCCTGGTTTATCCAGGTGGGCCCTAAATGCAAGGATGCATGTATCCTTATTAGGGGGAGGCAGAGGGAGATTTAACATGGATATACAGAGGAGAAAGATATATGAAGACAGATTTGAAGATACTGGCCTCAAAGATGAGAGTGATGCTGCCACAAACCAAGGAATGCCAGCAGCCATCAAAAACTGGAAGAACTAAGAGCTTCTCCCCTCTAGCCACCAAAGGAGCATGGTCCAGCTGACACCTTGGTTTTGACCTAGTGACACTGATTTTGGACTCTGGCCTCTAGATTTGTGAGAAATAAATTTCTGTCATTTTAAGCCAACCAGGTTTACAGTGATTTACTCTAATAGTCACAGGACAAGTACTTCACAACTGAAATATTAGAGCCTACTAGCTCAGTTGCTTAAGGCAATTTTTGTCCAATGACGCATTGCTACGGAGCCCCAGTGTATACAGGTTGTGGAGATGTGAGTGTGAGTTAGAGACAGAGCACGTTGCTTTAGCTCACACAAGACAGACAGTGCCTCAGTGGTGATTTAAGCTTGGGTGCTCTGATTTCAGTAGTAGTGTTAATCGCTCAGTTGTGTTCGACTGTTTGTGACCCCAGGGACTGTAGCCTGCCAGGCTCCTCTGTCCACGGGATTTCCCAAGCAAGAGTATTGGAGTGGGTTGCCATTTCCCTCTCCAGGGGATCTTCCTGACCCAGGGATCGAACCCAGGCCCCTTATGTTTCCAGAGGCTGTGCTTTCTCCAGTCTACAGTACAGCTGAAAAGCGGACACAAGTTCCCTTATGTCACCACTGGAGTCACTCTCCAGTCTTAATAGAAACCCAGGTTTCTTCCTCAATTTCTCCCTCTTCCTCTTACGCACACCTGTTCAACAAGGAAGCCATTCCTGTCCAAATTCAGTTACAGTTCTTGGATCCATTTCCTCCTCGCATCCCACTGCCACTGCATCTGTTTATGCCTTTTATATCTTTTCTCCCAGATCATGTTAAGAGTTTGCCAACTCTTTTCCACTTACTTTCAATGCTTCCCTGCTTCCTAAGGTACAAAGTCCAAGAGTATAGCATCACACAAATAACTTTTCATTATCTGACCCCAAACTACTTCACCACTTTATTTCTCCCCACACTCATGGTTCTAATTACATGCTAAAATTTTTATTCTCCTCCCATACACTAGGCCTTCACAAATGCATGGTTTTGCGCATGCTATTTTTTCACTTGCCATCACTCTCACCCATCCTCCAAGATTCAGTGCAAATGTCACCTGTTTCATAAAGCCTTTGTTGATTTTTCCCAGGTAACCTCAAATGCTGCCTTTACAACATGTACTGCAGAGCATGTATCAACTGGATCGTGAATTCCTCAAGAGAAGTGTATGAAACGTCATGAGCTTCACTTTCTGTTTCAGTCTCCAGTGGTGGGACATGCAATACCCATTTGTGTGCATAAAGTAAGTGTTAAATCTTCAATTAAAAAAATTAATTTCTGTTTATATTTTCATTTTATTTTAGATTTTGATATTTTTAACAATGCATAAAATGAACATAATATGTACCAGTGGCACCTGTATATGATTTTTTAAAAAATAAATGTGTATGAAGGGAGTGCTCACTAATTTTCTTTTTTATTTTACTAATAGAAGTGTACAATAAAATGTTTGGCAACCACTCATCTTGCCTATTTGAGGAGATTTAATAACAAATCACCCAGATGCAGCAGAGGAAGCCTTTTATCTCAAAAAAAAAATCAGTATCTAGAAAACTTATCCGCACTTGGCAAGTACTCTGTGAATGTTACCTGAGCAAATAAATAAATGAGGAATACATTTTTAGCATACATGTTCATGGAATATGTAAAACATAGTCTTCTGATCCTGAAGGTCTTGGGTAAGAATACCAAATCTCATACTTCCCAAGTTTGTGTCTTTGGGTAAGTCATTCATCTCTTTCAACATCAATTTCCTGATCAGTAAAATGAAGATAATACAAGTTGGTTGTGAGAATTAAAAGAAATAATAAAGGTAAGCTGCTTATCATAATGCCACATTAAGCACTCAGTAAACTGAAGCTGTTTTGCAATACTCTATGGTAGAAAGTCCAAACCGGAAGCCCCTTATCACTTGTAGGTCCACCCTTACTTCTGCTCAAATTATTTTGCCTTATTGTCATCCTAGGAAAGGACCTGTGTGTCCTTAGATATGGATGAATTTTACATGGATGAAATACGGGTATTTTTAAAGCCAGGTAAGAATCTTATAGGTTCAGGGTCATTCGTGCATTTCCTCATTCTGCCACACTGCAAGAGAGGTTTACTGGATATTGGCAGAATCATTTCAAAACACTTCAGAATAGAAACACAATGAAGTCACTTTTCTTTGGGCTTAGACCTTTGTGACTGTCTGAGCTCATCTGGGTTGAAGGAAGGCATTGCTCCTAAATGACTTATTGGTGGGAAGCAGATGAGCCTCTTCTTCTGGTCATTGAGGGACTGAAAGGCTCCCTAAGCAGAGGGTCATCATCTTCTGTGATCTACAAGCACAAGTAGATCCAACAGAACTTCACAATATTAGAGAGAGAAGGCTTAGAGAGAAAAACTACCTTAGGCAGGTAAGTCCTTAGTGAGATCAGAGCAACTAGAAGATTTGTTTAATCAGGTGTTAACCTATGAGTTTCTCATAGGACTGCCTCTTCCCAGACTCTCCCCAGATGGAATAGAGGCTGTAGGGCAAGAATGCCAACGTCTGGCAAATTTGCAGGGGATTATGAGTCAGTGGAGAGTGCAGCTAAGGTGACCAGTGCAATTGCTCTAACAAACAAGTCTAATATTTTAAAAATCCATTCTCCACAGTGCTTTCTTGACTCTATAATTGTTCAAAATTGTAAAACTTATCTTTCTCTGTCCGTGGGATTTCCCAGGCAAGGATACTGGAGTGAGTTGCCATTTCCTTCACCAGGGGATCTTTCTGACCCAGGAATCAAACTCAGGTCTCCTGCTTGGTCAGGAAGATACTTTACCACTGAGCCACCCTGTTTTTCTTTTCTAAAGAATGTAATGTTTATGGAGTTCATGGATCTAAATACATCCAGTGGCCTCAGAGGTCATGAACATTGACAGGGTGGCAGCTGCTCTCCAAGATCATAGGTGAGGCTCAGTTTAGTGTTCTCTTGGTGGAACATTTGCTAAGTCATGAGCACCAGTGATTTCTAGTCTGAGGCTTTCACTGTTTCTAAATGAACAGGCTCTGAGAACAAATACCTTTGCAAAAGCCACTCAACCTCTCTAGGCCTATTTCCCCATTTCTAGCATGGAAGTGGCTGGCCTGGCTTGTCTTCTATACCTCAGTTGTTCTACAGGGACTTGAGGAAAGGTTATAACATGAATATCATGCTGTTATTGTCCCAGGCACTATGCTAGTCACATTACATAGATTATCCATTTACGCCTTTACTGTATTTAATCCTCATTTTCAGAGAAGGAAATAGAGGTAAGAGAGAGAAATGTGTTGCCCCATAATTGACAGGATCCATGTGGAATTAAGGGGTTTCCCAAAGTGTGATAGGGAAGAATCTTTGTATTCTATTGCAAATTAATCACAAAAGGGACGTTGCCTATAAGTTTACATCATACATAATGGCCCAGGTATATGAACATTAAACTCAAATACTTTTGTTTGCCTCACAGGAAACATCCTGACCAGGCCCACCTGTGATTGGCTGCAGAAAGTAAGATATTAATATGACCCCTCTAGAGTCTGCTAGAACCAGGACTTTACACCTTCTCCTTTGAGTATAAAAAAAGCCTGAGTTCTAACTCAGGGAAGACAGTTCTTTGGGACACTAGTTCACCATTTTCTTGGTGTGTTGGCTTTCCAAATAAAGTCTCTATTCCTTGCTTCAACAAATCGTCTCTTGATTTATTGACCTGTCATGCAGAGAGCAGTAGGAGCTTGGACTCAGTAACAAAAGCCCCCCAAAGCTACCGTGGGATGTAGTTACCAAAAGAGGAAAGGCCAAGACAGCATGCGTCCACATCAATATAGAAAGACATGAGTACAAGCTCTATTTTTCTGAATTTCCCTACTGATGCTGCAAACACAATCCCTTATGTCACTGATCTCAAATCTTTCTATGGCTTTGGAAAGTTTTCAGTGTGTTTACTTTCAAACCTCTTTCAAGCCAATTTGCAACTTTTGTTTATGTCTAAAGAAAGTGAAAGTCGCTCAGTCCTGTCCGACTCTTTGTGACCCCAAGGACTATACAGTCCATGGAATTCTCCAGGCCAGAATACTGGAGTGTTTAGCCTTTCCTTTCTCCAGGGAATCTTCCTAACCCTGGGGATCCAAAGGGATTGAACCCAGGTCTTCTGCATTGCAGGTGGATTCTTTATCAGCTGAGCCACAAGGGAAGCCCAAGAATAAATGGAGTGGGTAGCCTATCTCTTTTCCAGCAGATCTTCCTGACCCAGGAATTGAACCGGTGTCTCCTGCATTGCAGGCAGATTCTTTACCAACTGAGCCATTAGGGAAGCCCTGTTTATGTCTAAAGAAAAGAAAGTGAAGTTGCTCAGTTGTGTCTGACTCTTTGCGATCCCTTGGACTGTAGCCTACCAGGCTCCTCTGTCCATGGGATTTTCCAGGCAAGAGTACTGGACTGGGTTGCCATTTTCTTCTCCAGGGGATCTTCCCGACCCAGGGATCGAACCCGGGTCTCTCGCATTGTAGGCAGATGAGCCAGCAGAGGTATGTTTATGTCTAATCCCCTTCCTATTAACTTATCTCCAATAATTCTATTTTTTCTTCTTCCCCATCTTGATTAAAACTTCAGTTTTAAAAATTCAGTGATTAGACAGTACACCCAAAGCAGCCAAGAAACCACCTGAGGCAAGATTAAAGGGACATCAAGATTAGGAGACTGGACCATCTAAGACTCTGCATACACCCTAATCTTGTCAGCAACTCCAACCTTTTGAAACTTTGTAGAAGAGGAATGCAAGACTGCTGTTACTGCCTTGATCTTTATCACATACCCTTGCTGACTATATAACTTCTCCCTACTCACCAGGGAGTGGGGGCACTTGAGGCCCTAGCCTACTGTGTTCCCCCTTTGCCTGGCAAAGTAACAAAGCCACTCTTCCCTTCTCCATTAAAAAAAAAAACAAAAACCAAAAAACTGGATCCAAATTCAGAAGACCCCAGAAATCATTAGACTTTATAACAGGTATTATATGATCTTAAAAAAGAAAAAAGCTTCAAAAGTCTAAAGTACAGAACTTCAAACAAAGACTCAGACATTAATAAATCAGCATGGGGATTTCCCTAGCTGTCTGATGGTTGGGAGTCCACTTTGCAATGCAAGAGACATGGGTTTGAGTCCTGGTCCAGGAAACTAGGATCCCACATGCTTCAGAGCAGCTAGGCCCAAGGCAAGAACACTGGAGCTGCAACTATTGAAGAGATCACACCACAGCTACAGAGTTCATTAGTGAAAGTCACTTAGTCACATCCAACTCTTTGCAACCCTATGGAATGTGCAGTTCTGTGCAATTCTCCAGAATACTGGAGTGGGTAGCCTTTCCCTTCTCCAGAGGATCTTCCCAACCCAGGGATCGAACCCAGGTTTCCCTCGTTGCAGGAGGATTCTTTACCCGCTGAGCCATAAGTGAAGCCCACAAGAGAGTCCATGTGCTGCAACAAAAGATCCCAAGTGCCACAGCTAGGATCCTGTGCAGCCAAATACATAAATAAATCACCATGATTTTGGAAATCCCACATTTTGGGAACTGTTTTACTCATTTGGCTTCTTGGAAACTCTTATTTTGTGGATGATATTTTTTTCTCAAGGTCACCTTATTTTTCAGCTTAAACATCCTCCAATCTCTTCCAAAGTTTTTTCCCCTAGTTCAGTCAGTTCAGTCACTCAGTCGTGTCTGACTCTCTGTGACCCCATGGACTGTAGCACACCAGGCTTCCCTGTCCTTCACCAACTCCCAGAGCTTGCTCAAACTCATGTCCATCGAGTCAGTGATGCCATCCAACCATCTCATTCTCTGTCATCCCCTTCTCCTCCTGCCTTCAGTCTTTCCCAGCATCAAGGTCTTTTCCAATGAGTCGGCTCTTCACATCAGGTGGCCAAAGTATTGGAGTTTCAGCTTCAACGTCAGTCCTTCCAATGAACACCCAGGACTGATCTCCTTTAGGATGGACTGGTTGGGTCTCCTTGAGTCCAAGGGACTCTCAAGAATCTTCTCCAACACCACAGTTCAAAAGCATCAATTTTTTTCCTAAGATGCTTGAATCATTACAAGAGTTCTCTACATGGTCTAATTGAGAAAGACTCCAGGCTCAAAGTAGAACTGTTGGAGAGGACTCTGCTGCTGTGAATGCCAGCAGCACAGACAGCTTGTGAACCATAGATGGTCAGGCCAAGGTGGGGGTGTGGGTGGGAGCTTGGCCATCTGCAGTGCGGATGGCCAAACTCGGCCTTCCCTCTTCCTCCTTTTCCTACTAAGAACCATAAAACATTGTCAAGTGGAGGACACCTAACTGTCCAATAATCCTCATTCTACAGGAGAAAACTGAGGCCACCAAAAGGAAAGGGATCTCCCTAAGATACCTGGTAAATTAATTAATGTAGGGCTAGGAAAGAGCTCAGGATTCCCTGGCAGCTCAGTTAGTAAAGAATCTGCCTGCAGTGCAAGAGCCCCAGGTTCGATCCCTGGGTCAGGAAGGTCCCCTGGAGAAGGAAACTGCAAACCACTCCAGTATTCTTGCCTGGGAAATCCCATGAACAAGGGAGCCTGGTGGGCTACAGTCCATGGGGTTTCAAGAGTCGGACATGACTGAGCAACTAAACCACCACCACCATCAGGAAAGAACTCAGGCCTTCTGAGAGTAGGTCTGGTGTTCTCTCCCTGTGCTACAGTTTTCCCTTTCTTATCCTTCCTCTAACGGGAGTTGAAACGACTTCTCCTGCCAAGTCTCCCTTTGCCTGCATGTGGGGCTGGTTGGTCTTCTTCCCTTCCTCTCTCTCCTCCTTCCTTGCATTCTTTTCCTTCCTTGTTGTATATAAAATATGGAAAAATGATGTATAAAATACAATACAATCATAAAAACAAGTAACAGAAGAAAAAATCAGGGTGGAGATTACAAGATGGAGATGGGAATAAGGTTAAAAATGTGTATTATATTAAGGTAAAAACATATACAAAGGTGAGTCTCAGGTTTGCCTCCAAATTTTTCTAACAGTAGAAACATAATTCACATGATTCTTGATAATAAATCAAGTACCTAAGATGACACAACTATTAACACTGAGACCAGATAGAAATACTCTTCAGAGTTTCCTTATAATCAAAATATTTGAAGATTTGTTGTTGTTCCTTTTAGGCTATTTGCTGTGGAACACATTGAAAAGACAGTCTTCAGGAGTTTAATTAGTATTCACTGTCTTAGGCCAAGTCATAAGGTGGTAAAGCCCTCCTCAGTCTTACATGAGAGTAACTGCTCTGCAGGTCTGAAGGCTCAGCTATGGTCCACTGTCCTGCCACGTGCCTCTGACAGGTTAAAGTTGGGTCATGGTGGGAAAGGGACTCATTGAGATTCATGCCTTTTTCAAGGTCTGCTTTATAGTTTGGACCAATATTTATCAGGGTAAGAGTCCGAGAGGGTCTAGGTATTTCTTTGTAATTAAAAGAAGTTTATTCATTATAAATTTCCATGCATCTCCTATTTTCTACTAACACAAAAATAAAGAGTAAACACAGTTTCCTAGCAGCCAGTTCATTAATACATTTGTTTAGTCGCTAAGTTATGTCTGACTCTTTTGTGACCCCATGGACTGTAGCCCGCCAGTCTTCTGTCCATGGGATTTCCCAGGCAAGAATACTGGAGTGGGTTGCCATTTCCTTCTCCAGAGGATCTTCCCAACCCAGGGATCAAACCCATGTCTCCTGCATTGGCAGGCAGACTCTTTACCACTGAGCCACTAGGGAAGCTCTCATTAATACATACAAACATATATGCATACACACACACACACACACACACACATATATATATGGAAAGAGTGTGGGAACCTTAATATAATGTAAAAGTAACTCTTCAGTTCAGTTCAGTTCAGTCGCTCAGTCATGTCCGACTCTTTGCAACCCCATGGAATGCAGCACGCCAGGCCTCCCTGTCCATCACCAACTCCCAGAGTTTACTCAAACTCATGTTCATTGAGTCGGTGATCCCATCCAACCATCTCATCCTCTATTGTCCCCTTCTCCTCCTGCTCTCAATCTTTCCCAGCATCAGGGTCTTTTCAAATGAGTCAGTTCTTGCCATCAGGTGGCCAAAGTATTGGAGTTTCAGCTTCAGCATCAGTCCTTCCAATGAATACTCAGGACTGATCTCTTTTAGGACGGACTGGTTGGATCTCCTTGCAGTCCAAGGGACTCTCAAGAGTCTTCTCTAACACCACAGTTCAAAAGCATCGATTCTTTGGCACTCAGCTTTCTTCACAGTCCAACTCTCACATCCATACATGACCACTGGAAAAACCATAACCTTGACTAGGTGGACCTTTGTTGCCAAAGTAATGTCTCTGCTTTTTAATATACTGTCTAGGTTGGTCATAACTTCCCTTCCAAGGAGTAAGTGTCTTTTAATGTCATGGCTGCAGTCACCATCTGCAGTGAAAAGTAACTCTAGATTTCCATTAACATGCAGGTTGCCTAATTGTTCTCCAGGGGTGCTTTGATCTTAATAGCAATAATAAGAAATTGTTTTCATTATCAAATAATGGTCTTGAGGTTTTCCTTTATATCCCAAATACATTTTTTTGTGCTACCAAATAATTCTGTGTGTTGAACACATACAGGGGAAGTTTATCAGAATATATCTGAATAAAGAAAGCATGAGAGGTAGGATCCCATTGCCTCCTATCTGATCTCCTTTCCCAGAAGTCCCTCAAGGGCCAAGGAAAACTCGCTCTTTGCTACTCCCAGGGTAAAAAGTCTTGGCTCAGAAACTCAGAGGCTTTCAGGCAGCAAGCAACTGTCTGTAGCATGGAAGGCACATGCTCAGTGTTGTGAAAACCCCAGAGTTAAACTGGATTTTTGAACACCTATCACATTCCCTTATTACATTTTCTTAAATTAGATGTCTTCCTCTGAAATGCTGTGCTCACCACTCACTTAATTGAACTTATTCAATTCACTGAATTGAAGGTGTCTATTTTGCAGTGTGAGTTTATTTTTATGTAATTATTTGTACATCTCTTATTTACATAAAATTTTGATCTTTTATATTTCCCTTAATCTCTTCCAAGATTGATAAGGCATGTTGATCACTATGATAAGATCTTTTTATGGGGGCTAAGATGGCGGAGGAATAGGACGGGGAGACCACTCTCTCCTCCACAAATTTATCGAAAGAACATCTGAACGCTGACCAAACTTCACAAAACTACTTCTGAAGGCTGGCAGAGGACGTCAGGCTTCCACAAAGACAGCGCATTATCTTCAAAAGAGGTAGGAGAAATTATAAAAGATAAAAAGAGAGACAAAAGAGTTAGGGACGGAGACCCGTCCTGGGGAGGGAGTCGTAAAAGAGGAGGAATTTCCAAGCACCAGGAAACCCTCTCACCGGCGGGTGTGGGGGAAGATTTCTTATCTCGGAGGGCAACGTAACTGGGAGGAAAAAATAAATAAAATCCACAGATTACGTGCCTAAAGCAACTCCCAGCAAAGAACCCCAGACGCTCGCATCATCCGCCACCAGCAAGTGGGGGCTGAACGGAGAGGAGCGGGCGGCACTGCCTAGGGTAAGGACCGGGCCCGAGTGCCCCGAGGGCAATCTGAGGGAGCTAACGTGAGATAGTAACCTAAACTGTGGGACAGCCAGAGAGAGAGAACTATCCCGCGAAAAGCCCAACTCTAAAGCACTGCCGGCCCGCTCACAGAACAAAGGACTGAGCGATACCAGAGGAGAGCTAGCCGGCTGCGGACCGCCCCATCCCCCGCCGGACACAGCGGGCAGGCGGGGCCCGCCAGAGCCGGAAAGGGGCAAACTCGGCTCCAGAGAGGGCACCCCCTACCAAACTGCAAACAGGCTCCCAGTTTCTAAGCAAAGACTGCCTGAGATCCCGGAGGGTCGACAGCCGCCGGGAGGGTCGCAGCCAGAGACCAGCTCCCCAGAACCGACACAAAGCACACCGGAGCCGGGCGCGCCCGTAAACCGAGGCGGGGACCAGGGAGGTGATAAGCCACACCGCCCCAACAGGGGAGAGCGCGCTCGCCAAACTCCTGGCCGCCGGGGCAGCTCCGACCCGGAACGGCACAAACCGTGGGCCCAACAAAGTCTGCGCCTTTGTGGAGTAACCGGGAGCCTGAACCTGAGCGGCTTAGACCTGGGAAGTGCACGCAGCTCAGGGCCCGCTCCCCGGCCGAGTAACCTGAAGCCTGAGCAGGGTAGACGGGGAAAGCACACACGCCGTGAGCGGGGGCGAACCCAGTACGGCCGAGACACTGCGAGCTTACCACACACACGCCAGATTTGCAGTGTTCCTTCCTCCCCACAGCACGATTGAACAAGCGAACCAAAAGAGATCACCTCCACCGCTTTGTTGCAGGGCGGAAATTAGATACGGAAGAGATCTCCAAACAGAAGCCAAATAAACAGAGGGAAGTGCTTTGGAAGGGACAGGCAAACAGATTAAAATCCCTGTTGTTAATACCGACTGCATTGAAAAGGACCTATAGATCTTGAAAAGTATAAGCAGGAATAAGGATCTATCTGAAACTGAGCAGATCCCACACTGCTCACAACAGCTCCAGAGAAAGTCCGGGATATATATATTTTTCCTATTATTATTTTTTTTTTATAATTTTTTTTTTAAATTAAAAAAAATTTTTTTTCTCTTCTTTCCTTTTTCTTCAAGTCCTCTATTACACCTTTAACTTTCATTTTCATAACCCACTATTAACTTGCAAAAAAAAAAACCCTATTTTTGAAGCAAACTACGTACATATATCTTATACCTTTTGTGTTTTCTTTTTTTAATGTTTATTTTCCTGTTTTACTTTTTTTACTGTTTCTTTTTTTACTGTTTTACTGTTTTTTTTTCTTTTTACACTGTTTCCTTTTTTCTTTTTTTTTTTAATATTGTAAGTTTTATAAGAGTCTAACCTCTACTCTAGATTTTTAATCTTTGTTTTACATATTTGATATCAATTTTGTACATTTAAGAACCCAATCTTTAGGACCCATTTTTACTCAGGAGTGTGATCACTGGCCTGATTACTCTCTCCCCCTATTGATGCTCTTTCTTCTCCCCCAGGGAACCTCTATCTCCCACCCTCCTCCTTCTCTTCTCAACCCAATTCAGTGAATCTCTGAGGGTGTTCTGGGTACCGGAGAACACTTCAGGAACAGGATACTGCCCAGATCTCTCTCTCCCCTCTTGATTCCTCCCTTTCTACTCATGCTCACCTCTATTACCTTCCTCCCCCCTCTCTATGTATCTCTGCGAACAACTCTGAGGGTTCCAAACTGTGGAAAGCACAGAGGGAAGTGCTTACTGGCTAGATTGCTCTCTCCACATTTGAATTCCCCTCTTCCCCTCCTGGTCACCTCAACCCCCCCCCCCCACCTCATCTCTCCATGTAACTCAGTGAACCTTTCTGGGTATCCCTCACTGTGGAGAATCTTTTCACCATTAACCTAAAAGTTTTATTATTGAGGCTGTATGGAAGGAGAAGTCTTGAGGCTACTGCAAGAATAAGACTGAAAGCCAGGGGAAACATTAATTAATAAGAGACCATCCAATAGCCTCCATATATACACTGACACCAAGCTCCACCCAAGAGCCAATAAGTTCCAGAGCAAGACATACCACACAAATTCTCCAGCAATGCAGGAACATAGACCTGAGCATCAATATACAGGCTGCCCAGAGGCACACCAAATCCATAGACATCTCAAAAATTAATACTGGTCACTCCATTGCACTCTAGAGAGCAGAAATCCAGCTCCACCCACCAGAACACCGACACAAGCTCCCCCAACCAGGAAGCCTTGACAAGCCACCTGTCCAACCCCAACCGCAGTGAGGAACCTCCACAATAAAGAGGAACTTCATACTACCAGAATACAGAAGGGCCACGCCTAACACAGCAATCTAAACAAGATGAAAAGGCAGAGAAATACTCAGCAAGTAAAGGAAAATGAGAAATGCCCACAAAGCCAAACAAAAGAGGAGGAGATAGGGAATCTATCTGAAAAAGAATTTAGAATAATGATAATAAAAATGATCCAAAATCTTGAAAGCAAAATGGAGTTACAGATAAATAGCCTGGAGACAAAGATTGAGAAGATGCAAGAAATGTTTATCAAGGACTTAGAAGAAATAAAAAGGAGTCAATATAGAATGAATAATGAAATAAAGGAGATAAAAGACACTCTGGAGGGAACCAACAGTAGAATAACGGAGGCAGAAGATAGGATAAGTGAGGTAGAAGATAGAATGATGGAAATAAATGAAGCAGAGGAAAAAAGAAAAAAGAATCAAAAGAAATGAGGAAAACCTCAGGGACCTCTGGGACAATATGAAACGCCCCAACATTCGAATCATAGGAGTCCCAGAAGAAGAAGATAAAAGGAAAGGCCATGAAAAAATACTCGAGGAGATAATAGTTGAAAATTTCCCTAAAATGAGGAAAGAAATAGTCACAGAAGTCCAAGAAACCCAGAGAGTTCCAAACAGGATAAACCCAAGGCGAAACACCCCAAGACACATATTAATCAAATTAACAAAGAACAAATATTAAAAGCAGCAAGGGAAAAACAACAAATAACACACAAGGGGATCCCCATAAGGATAACAGCTGATCTTTCAATAGAAACCCTTCAGGCTAGAAGGGAATGGCAGGACATACTTAAAGTAATGAAAGAGAATAATCTACAACCCAGATTACTGTACCCAGCAAGGATCTCATTCAGATATGAAGGAGAATTCAAAAGCTTTACAGACAAGCAAGAGCTGAGGGAATTCAGCACCACCAAACCAGCTCTCCAACAAATGCTAAAGGATCTTCTCTAAACAGGAAACACAGAAAGGATGTTTCAACACGAACTCAAAACAACAAAGTAAATGGCAACGGGATCATACTTATCAATAATTACCTTAAATGTAAATGGGTTGAATGCCCCAACCAAAAGACAAAGGCTTGCTGAATGGATACAAAAACAGGACCCCTATATATGCTGTCTACAAGAGACCCACCTCAAAACTAGGGACACACACAGGCTGAAAGTGAAGGGATGGAAAAACATATTTCATGCAAACGGAGACCAAAAGAAAGCAGGAGTCGCAATACTCATTTCAGATAAAATAGGCTTTAAAATAAAGGATGTGAAAAGGGACAAAGAAGGACACTACATAAAGATCAAAGGATCAATCCAAGAAGAAGACGTAACAATCATAAATATGTATGCACCCAACATAGGAGCACCACAATATATAAGGCAAATACTAACAAGTATGAAAGGGGAAATTAACAATAACACAATAATAGTGGGAGACTTTAATACTCCACTCACGCATATGGATAGATCAACTAAACAGAAAATTAACAAGGAAACACAAACTTTAAATGATACATTAGACAAATTAGATTTAATTGATATTTGCAGGACTTTCCACCCCAAAACAATCAATTTTACCTTTTTCTCAAGTGCACATGGAACTTTCTCCAGGATAGATCACATCCTGGGCCATAAATCTAGCCTTGGTAAATTCAAAAAAATTGAAATCATCCCAGCCATCTTCTCTGACCACAATGCAGTAAGATTAGACCTCAATTACAGGAAAAAAACTATTAAAAATTCCAACATATGGAGGCTAAACAACACGCTTCTGAATAACCAACAAATCACAGAAGAAATCAAAAAAGAAATCAAATTATGCATAGAAACGAATGAAAATGAAAACACAACAACCCAAAACCTATGGGACACTGTAAAAGCAATACTAAGGGGAAGGTTCATAGCAATACAGGCGTACCTCAAGAAACAAGAAAAAAATCAAATAAATCAACTAACTCTACACCTAAAGCAACTAGAGAAGGAAGAAATGAAAAACCCCAGGGTCAGTAGAAGGAAAGAAATCTTAAAAATTAGGGCAGAAATAAATGCAAAAGAAACAAAAGAGACCATAGCAAAAATCAACAAAACTAAAAGCTGGTTTTTCGAGAAGATAAACAAAATTTACAAGCCATTAGCCAGACTCATCAAGAAACAAAGGGAGAAGAATCAGATCAACAAAATTAGAAATGAAAATGGAGAGATCACAACAGACTCTACAGAAATACAAAGGATCATAAGAGACTACTACCAACAGCTATATGCCAATAAAATGGACAACTTGGAAGAAATGGACAAATTCTTAGAAAAGTATAACTTTCCAAAACTGAACCAGGAAGAAATAGAAGATCTTAACAGACCCATCACAAGCACGGAAATCGAAACTGTAATCAGAAATCTTCCAGCAAACAAAAGCCCAGGACCAGACGGCTTCACAGTGGAATTCTACCAAAAATTTAGAGAAGAGCTAACACCTATCCTACTTAAACTCTTCCAGAAAATTGCAGATGGTAAACTTCCAAACTCATTCTATGAGGCCACCATCACCCTAATTCCAAAACCAGACAAAGATGTCACAAAAAAGGAAAACTACAGGCCAATATCACTGATGAACATAGATGCAAAAATCCTTAATAAAATTCTAGCAAACAGAATCCAGCATCATATTAAAAAGATCATACATCATGACCAAGTGGGCTTTATCCCAGGAATGCAAGGTTTTTTTAACATCCGCAAATCAATCAATGTAATACACCACATTAACAAATTGAAAGAAAAAAACCATATGGTTATCTCAATAGATGCAGAAAAAGCCTTTGACAAAATTCAGCATCCATTTATGATAAAAACCCTCCAGAAAGCAGGAATAGAAGGAACATATCTCAACATAATAAAAGCTATATATGACAAACCCACAGCAAACATTATCCTCAATGGTGAAAAATTGAAAGCATTTCCCCTAAAGTCAGGAACAAGGCAAGGATGCCCACTCTCACCACTACTATTCAACATAGTTTTGGAAGTTTTGGCCACAGCAATCAGAGCTGAAAAAGAAATAAAAGGAATACAGATAGGAAAAGAAGAAGTAAAACTCTCACTGTTTGCAGATGACATGATCCTCTACATAGAAAACCCTAAAGACTCTACTAGAAAATTACTAGAGTTGATCAATGAATATAGTAAAGTTGCAGGATATAAAATTAACACACAGAAATCCCTTGCATTCCTATACTCCAATAATGAGAAAACAGAAAGAGAAATTAAGGAAACAATACCATTCACCATTGCAACAAAAAGAATAAAATACTTAGGAATATATCTACCTAAAGAAACAAAAGACTTATATATAGAAAACTATAAAACACTGATGAAAGAAATCAAAGAGGACACAAACAGATGGAGAAATATACCGTGTTCATGGATTGGAAGAATTAATATAGCGAAAATGAGTATACTACCCAAAGCATTCTATAGATTCAATGCAATCCCTATCAAGCTACCAATGGTATTTTTCACAGAACTAGAACAAATCATCTCACAATTTGTATGGAAATATAAGAAACCTCGAATAGCCAAAGCAATCTTGAGGAAGAAGAATGGAACTGGAGGAATCAACTTGCCTGACTTCAGGCTCTACTACAAAGCCACAGTCATCAAGACAGTATGGTACTGGCACAAAGATAGAAATATAGATCAATGGAACAAAATAGAAAGCCCAGAGATAAACCCACGCACATATGGACACCTTATCTTCGACAAAGGAGGCAAGAATATACAATGGAGAAAAGACAATCTCTTTAACAAGTGGTGCTGGGAAAACTGGTCAACCACTTGTAAAAGAATGAAACTAGAACACTTCCTAACACCGTACACAAAAATAAACTCAAAATGGATTAAAGCTCTAAATGTAAGACCAGAAACTATAAAACTCCTAGAGGAAAACATAGGCAAAACACTCTCTGACATAAATCACAGCAGGATCCTCCATGACCCACCTCCCAGAATATTGGAAATAAAAGCAAAAATAAACAAATGGGACCTAATTAAAATTAAAAGCTTTTGCACAACAAAGGAAACTATAAGCAAGGTGAAAAGACAGCCTTCAGAATGGGAGAAAATAATAGCAAACGAAGCAACAGACAATTAATCTCAAAAATATACAAGCAACTTCTGCAGCTGAATTCCAGAAAAATAAACGACCCAATCAAAAAATGGGCCAAAGAACTAAACAGACATTTCTCCAAAGAAGACATACAGATGGCTAACAAACACATGAAAAGATGCTCAACATCACTCATTATTAGAGAAATGCAAATCAAAACCACAATGAGGTATCATTTCACACCAGTCAGAATGGCTGCTATCCAAAAGTCTACAAGCAATAAATGCTGGAGAGGGTGTGGAGAAAAGGGAACCCTCTTACACTGTTGGTGGGAATGCAAACTAGTACAGCCACTATGGAGAACAGTGTGGAGATTCCTTAAAAAACTGGGAATAGAACTGCCATATGACCCAGCAATCCCACTGCTGGGCATATACACCGAGGAAACCAGAATTGAAAGAGACGCGTGTACCCCAATGTTCATCGCAGCACTGTTTACAATAGCCAGGACATGGAAGCAACCTAGATGTCCATCAGCAGACGAATGGATAAGGAAGCTGTGGTACATATACACAATGGAATATTACTCAGCCATTAAAAAAAAATACATTTGAATCGGTTCTACTGAGATGGATGAAACTGGAGCCCATTATACAGAGTGAAGTAAGCCAGAAAGAAAAACAACAATACAGTATACTAATGCATATATATGGAATTTGAAAGATGGTAACGATAACCCTATATGCGAGACAGAATAAGAGACACAGATGCATAGAACAATTTTATGGACTCTGAGGGAGAAGGTGAGGGTGGGACGTTCTGGGAGAATAGCATTGAAACATGTATATTATCATATGTGAAACAGAACACCATTCCATGTTCGATGCATGAGACAAGGGCTCAGGGCCGGGGCAATGGGATGACCCAGAGGGATGGGATGGGGAGGGAGGTGGGTGGGGGGTCCAGGAAGGGGAACACATGTAAACCCATGGCTGATTCATGTCAATGTATGGCAAAAACTATTACAATATTGTAAAGTAATTAGCCCCCAACTAAAATAAATAAATTTATTTTAAAAAATGGGAAAAAAAAGATCCTTTTAGGACAGGTCTACTTGGGATGGGCTCTGAAGTGGCTCAGGCCCACCTCAAACTTTGTGGCAAAGGAAGACGATACTTTGGAACTCTGGCCAAGCACCATGACAGGGAGATGCAGGGTGCCACCTGAGGCACATACAGAGTGCCTCTGGAGGGCAGTGGGAAGCAGGAGCAGAAGGTGGGGTCCCAGGTCACCCTGTTCCTCCCAGTGTTTGGGGGAGGCCTCTGCCCTGCCACAGTCTTTAAGAAGGCTCCAGGCCCCAACTTCCCTGTTCCAATCAAAACTCTTGCAAGCCACCTCAGTTCTGTCACTTTTTGTCAGAAAAGGAATGGGGAAAGTTAAGGCTCCTTGGCTTCTTTTGTTTGTAAGTAAATTGTGTCTTTGAGAAAAAAAAAATCTTCCTAAACTTTTTAATTTTTCAGAGAGATCTAAAGTGGAAATTAAAAAAAAAGAAAGAAAGTGAAAATGACCAGGAACTGAATATTGATTTTTCTCTCTGGGAGTTTTGTTTTGGGGTTTGTTTTTTTTTTTTCTTCCAATGTTAGAATTTCTCGCTTACAAACCAATATAGCTTCCAACTTTGGAAACTATCTCCAGTTAGGTTAGCAAAGTTTATTAGGAAAAAAAAAAAGTGATGATATGTGGTCCCTGTGTTGCCAACCTCTGTAAGCAGGGCCAGAATAAAATTGCAACTTACCACTGTCGTCAGAGAGGTGTAGTCCCTTTCCACCTGTGCCAGACCCAATGCCAGCTTGGTGACATCAAAGAAGGTACATGAAGAAATTATGATCTGAATCCCTCTTAAGGGGTCAATTGAATCAGAGGACAAGGAAAAATGGAATCACCTACTTGAGGTGTGTTTTTCAGTTCAGAAATCTTTATATCTGTTGAAACAGAGCTATACAACTCTGTTGTGATGTGGTTGTTTGTAGTCATTTGTTACAGCAGCCCTATGAAACTAAGAACTCATTTTATCTGACCTTAAGATACAAGGTAGAATGGCTTCCCCGGTGTCTCAGTGTTAAATAATCCACCTGCAATGCAGGAGACATGGGTTGGATCCCTGGGTCAGGAAGATACCCTGGAGAAGGAAATAGGAACCCACTGCAGTACTGTTGCCTGGAGAATCCCGTGGACAGAGGAGCCTGGCAGGCCACAGTCCATGGGGTCACAAAAGTAGGACACAACTTAGCGACGAAAACCATCAATCACCACCACCTCCCACGTGGCTGAGGGCTTCAGAGTGGTGGTAACAAGCACAAGAGTTTAGGAGGTGAGAGAGCAAGGAAGCTTATTTTTGAACAGGTAAAGCCTTAAGCTGGAAGTAGCTTGTGAATAACCAAAGAGGTTTCGGAAAGAAGGGTATCCAAGCAAAGAGAAAGATGGGACAAACGGAGCTCAAACTCAAGATCTTCAGAGGATATGAAATGGGTCAGCACGGCTAGACTCATCCAGGGACCAGAGGTCTAGAAAAGTAGGTGTTAGATGGGCCCAGAAACAATGAGTATCAGTTCAGTTCAGTTCAGTCTCTATATCATGTCCGACTCTTTGCAACCCTATGAACCGCAGCACGCCAGGCCTCCCTGTCCATCACCAGCTGCCAGAGTCCACTCAAACCCATGTCCGTTGAGTCGGTGATGCCATCCAGCCATCTCATCCTCTGTTGTCCCCTTCTCCTCCTGCCTCCAATCCTTCCCAGCATCAGGGCCTTTTCAAATGTGTCAGCTCTTCACATCAGGTGGCCAAAGTATTGGAGTTTCAGCTTCAACATCAGTCCTTCCAATGAACACCCAGGACTGATCTCCTTTAGGATGGACTGGTTGGATCTCCTTGCAGTCCAAGGGACTCTCCAGAGTCTTCTCTAACACCACAGTTCAAAAGCATCAATTCTTCGGTGCTCAGCTTTCTTTATAGTCCAAATCTCACATCCATACATGACCACTGGAAAAACCATAGCCTTGACTAGATGGATCTTTGTTGACAAAGTAATGTCTCTGTTTTTTAATATGCTGTCTAAGTTGGTCATAACTTTCCTTCCAAGGAGTAAGCGTTTTTTAACATATTTCTGAACCAGTGAAATTTTGAGCTGGTATCATGCAACCCAGTGGTTATTTTACATATAGAAAATGAAATTGAGGATCCAATGTACTTTCCCCAATAGCCAGGTCTGGAATAGAGTCAGGACCAAACTCCAGTTCTTTTGTTTAGCAGTCATTCATCTTTGTAAATAAATTTGTCTTTTAAAGTATGCCTTACTCTCTGAACTAATTTTGAGAATTTTACTACTAAATGTCAATTAGCTGTTATTTTTTAAGCCCCAATTATTTATATTTAATATTAACTACCTATCTGGTTATGAGTTAGAAACACACACAATAAATCTTTTCATAAAAATTCCTAGTGGTGTTGCTGGACACCTTCCCAACATTCTTCTCCATTTCTCCTAAGCTTCTATAGCCCCCTTGCAGGAAAAAAATTATCTACACAAATAGCCAGGTCTTAGTATGTGTTTTGCAGTATAAAATAAATGTAGAAAAATCATCATTTAAAATATTTTATTTCTAATAGAAAAATAATCCATTATTTCACTACTCAGCTAACTCTGTTGACTTTTTTTTTTTAATGAAATACAAATACATCATAAAATTCAAATACTGTGGAAAAATAAACACTAGGAACTCTCTTTAGTTTGCTCCCAGGTCTTTCCCCAAACATATACATCACCAACAAACTCTTCCCTCCAACCTCCACAAAAGTATACGTTTGTAAATATTTGTCTTAAATATATCACAATACAAAATGCCCTGTGCCTTGCTTTTTAATTTTCCTTAAAAATATTTCTGGAAGCTCTCTGAATATTGCAACCAACAGAACCATTTCTTTTTAAAAGGCTTTAAAATATTCTATTGCAAAGGTTTGCCATCATCTAGTTAATATTAACCATCATTTAGTTAGCTCCCAATTATTTCCAATGTTTTTTTAATACAAACAGTGCTGAACAATATCTTATACATATAATTAAAATGTGTTTATGAGTGTATCCACAGAGTAAGTTCCTAGTAATGGAATTACTAGGAATTATCATGCTATTCTCTATCTAAAATTCTTTTAATGTCTCCTCACCCCATTGCAGTTAATGTGTGTATGTGCTCAGTCATGTCCAACTCTTTGTGACCCCATGGACTGTAGCCTGCCAGGCTCCTCTGTCCATAGAATTTTCAAGCAAGAATACTGGAGTGGACTAATCCAATTATCTCATCTTGATTTGCCAGTTTGCCAAAATCTGGCCCATGCCCGCCTCTCCAACCTATCAGTCATTCCTTCCTTATGACCTGGAAACATACCAACCTACAAACTCACCCCTTACCTTAGAGTGTTTGTACTTGCTCTTGCTTCTGCAAAAATCAGTGACTCTTTGTCACTGTGGTTTCAACTACTGACCTATAACAAATAGGCTGGTGATTATTGCTCCAGCAAGGGTGAGTTTATTCAGATTTAATAGAGAATTACGGTTCAGAGTGTGTAACTGTGGTAAACCACGTGCAAGTTGCCACAGAGGAAGGGAGGGAGAACACTCTATAGGGGGGAAAGGAAGTGGGGAGGGTGTAATAAACAAAGAGGCCATGGTTTTTCATTGATTCAGTTGTTGCCAGAAAAAAAGAGGAGTTTTTCTTCTTCCTGTTGGGCTCTGCTGTGGTTGCAGGGCAGGAGAGCTCCCCCTTCTGGTCTCCCAGCTCTAATTGGGATTTCTGTGTATTAATTTTTTATAAGACTCATAGTCACCTTCTCAGTGAAGCCTTCAGGGTTTAAATGAGCAGTCCCATCTCTTTACATGATGCTACTTAATTTTAATCTTAGAATGTCACCTTATATGAAATTATTTTGTCTTCTCTGGAATATGAGCTCCAAACGGGCAGGAGTCCCGTCTTTCTTCTTCCTCTGATTCCCAAGAGCTCAGCAGAACACAGGCTCAAGGAATATCTGGTAAATATATGGTCAAAGGATAAGCGTATTTAAAATGATTAAATAGGCTGGCAAATTGCTTTCCAGGTAAAGTCACCAGTTTTCAAAACCACTGACAGTGTGTTTTGAATACTCTTAAAAACACATAATACTATTAAGAATTTACCATTTTTTGGTACTTGTCCACTTTAAAGTTCAGGAAATAGGGACTTACCTCCCATTGTATTTTTTCTTCAGACACTGTTAAGAACAAATCAGATATTTGCTTTTAACAAAACCCCAACTCCACCTCTAGAAAATAAACAGGTAATAACAGACAAGATAGTAAGTCAATAAAAATTTCTCATACTAGTTTAAAATTGACATGATGCCTAGTGAGAATAACACTTAGTTTAAAAATGGGATCTTTTTAAGGCAAAAGTAGGACTTATCCTTGCAATATATAGCAAAATATTTGCTGGATTTTCTCACCCTGTTTCCTTTGTCACTTTCCTCGCTTCTTTAGGAGCCTTCCCTTGTGGCTCAGATGGTAAAGAGTCCACCTGCAATGCAGGAAACAGGGTTCAATCCCTGGGTTGGGAAGATCCCCTGGAGGAGGGCATGGCAACCCACTCCAGTATTCTTGCCTGGAGAATCCCATGGACAGAGACGCCTGGCAGGCTCAGTCAGTGGGGTAACATAGAGTCGGGCAGGACTGAGTGACTAACCAAAACATGCCTCCCTTCTTTCACCTACTTAAATCACTTCACTTTACAAGTATTTGTTGATTACTCACATGCCTAGGTGCAGTGCTAAAATCCTGATCTCATCAGGCCACACTCACCTTCCACCTAAAGACTACCGAGTCTTTTGGCCTAGCTTTACTTTCAGATTTATTCACTTTTGCTGCAGAAGTCTCTAGAATAACAACTCTTAAATGGAGAGATGAGGAAAGTTTGTATATGGAATATTTGGGAGCATCAACTTATAAATTAATTTGTCATATGTGTGTGTGTGAGTGCCTGCAAAGCCGATTTAGTCGTGTCCAACTCTTTGCGACATGATGGGCTGTAGCCCACCAGGCTCCTCTGTTCATGAAATTCTCCAGGCAAGAATACTGGAGTGGGTTGCCATGCCCTGCTCCAGGGGATCACCCTAAGCCAGGGATTGAACCCATGTCTCTTATATCTCCTGCATTGGTAGGCGGGTTCTTTACCATTAGCACTACCTGGGAAGTCTGTATCTCTCTCTATACATATACACTGGATTTTTTTTTTTTTTTTTAAACTCTAACTTTTTAGTATAACCTCCTTATTTAAAGAGATGTTTCTCACAGTTTCCAGTTTTCAGTGGTTTGAGGCACTCGACTTTAAATGAAAATATCCTCTTTGGAAGGCCTTGGAGGTGGGGAGGTGCAGAGAAAGAGAATTTTCTTCTTGGTCCTAATGTCCACCTAATTTTTAAAGCATAGGTTCGTTATTCTTGCTTACAATTACATGCATACATAATATTATTAGATGCCTCTATAACTTGTGGCGAATGAGTGGAAGGAGGGACAGAGTAAAAATACTTTCCCTCTGAGTAAAGGAAGAGGGTGTATATGGAAACTGACATTAAAACATTGGTGTGAGACTGAGAGATCAGTAGCGGTCAGTGGTAACTTTAGCCTTCTCAAAGGTGATTCTGTTCCATCTACACCCGTAAAATAAATAAGGTGAATTTCTTATGCATGCAAATAGTTTTTGCATTGGACCAGTTGGTCCAGTTCTCTTATCTGCTAACTTCCTTACCCCCTTTGTTTCAGTTCGCTATCTCTACCCTTTCCCGTATTCAAACTCTCCACCTAACCTCTCTCCTCTTCTGGCTTCTAGTCAGTCTCGACTTTCCGCCGCCTTCGCCCTCAGCATCCCCAGCCGGCACGCGATTGGGGGGCTCCGCAGACCGGGCCCCAAGTTCCCTTGAGTCAAAGCCAGAGCTCGGCGGTGAGTGACCTGGACGGTGCGGCGGTGGCTAGGAGGTAGAAAATGCGTTCGTTTCACGTGGCATTTCAGCGCAAATTTCTCTGGAGTTCTTGGCGAGGAAGGTGGCAGGTTTTATTATTTACATATAGCCTACGTGCTAAGCTCTCCCTGGGGCTTCCCTTGGTTTTCAGAAACTTCATTCAAAGGCCAGGCTAGGAGGCCCACGAGGTCGGGACAGGGCGTTGTAGATGACCTCAAGGCTACTTTCTCCCCCTCCAAGCCCTTCCTCCTCTCCTCTAGTCACCTTTACAAAAACAAAACTGCCCCCGGGGCTAGAGAGGTCTCGCTCTCTCTCGCAAAGAGTTAAAATTTGTTGGCTCGCACGAGGGGGAGGAGATTCGCCACAGACAAGTAAAAAGGGTGATGGACAAACGTGCGGGCACTAAGACCGCAAGGCATTCATTTCCTCTTACGGTGGATGCGGACGCCGGGAGGAGGAGAGTCCCGGAGAGAGGAGCTGGGAGCCGAGGCACAGGCAATGCTCAACCCCGACTGTAGCTGAGAGAGGCTGGGGGAAACCGGTTGCCGGAGACCGACCGGCGAGGGGAAGACCTTGGGGGGTGGGTGGGGGAAACAGACTGGACAGCACTCGAAATCTAGCGCTTTACAGATTATTTTATTTTGTATAGAGAACACGTAGCGACTCCGAAGATCAGCCCCAGTGAACATGTCAGTGTTGACTCTACAAGAATATGAATTCGAAAAGCAGTTCAACGAGAATGAAGCCATCCAGTGGATGCAGGAAAACTGGTAGGTGATGCTTTCGTGTGATACTGTCCCTAGGAGCCCCGCGCGTTTTCCCGGTGTGCCTTAATGTCGGTACTCCCTTTCTGGGGCGTGAATGGAGCGAGGAACCGCGGGCAGCGGGAGCGGATCGCTGAGTTCCCGAGTCTCCCCGGTGCAGGAGACATTGGGGCTGCATGAAGCGCGTGAGTCTGTGGGTGCCCCTGGGTGAACCGTGGCTACACATGCATCTTTAACATAGATTATATAACATAGAACATACATGTGTACATAGAGTGCGACAGGGAAGGCGGGAGAGACGCCACAGACCCTACCTGTGCTACTCCTGGTTTCCCTCTAGATTTGGGTTTTCTTGCTTGGCCTCCCGCAAGCAGAGTGAAAGGCAGTGGAGGGAGGACCCGGTCTCCGGCTCTGTTTAACCCTCTCCCATCCGCCGTCCTCTACTCTGGTCCTCGCCCTTTCCCCATCTCTCCTGTCTGTCCTTCCTTTTTCTCCTTGCAGCTCTCCTACTTCACCGTCTTCCTCTTTGCTGCTCCCCAGACAAATTCCTCTTTTTCTGTACCCCTTTTCCCCACGCGGATCCCTTTCCAGTTTCATGAAGAGACGGAGGCGGGGAGTGGGGGAGGAGGGGACAATGAAAACAGTAATAAAAATGAATGAACCCGAGCCACGCCATTATTAAGTTTGTTTTACGGAAACGCCTTTTGGACACACTCGATCCTAATTCAGTGGGAAGCTGCTGATTGGAGTTGAGACACAGATTAAAAACCCCTGGGTCCGCAGAGTCCTTGGGAGGTGGAGAGTGTTCCCCACACCACTTCTAACCGGGGAAAGCATCTTTCTTGTTAACTGTGTTCCCTCCGCCAGTCCTTTTGGAAATCCCTGTGTGGGAAGCGATCCCGTGTCACCTTGCAGTATTTAACAGGGGAGGGTGTGTATGCTCATCTCGCTTCTTGCTTGTAGACGGAGCTGCTGTGGCAGACATTCTCTAACCACCCCCGCTTAACCCCGTGTCTGACGATCAGTAAAGAGAAAGCCCAAGGCAACCGCCAGCTGGGCAGCTGCTGGCAACCTCCTAGATACAGTTTGAGAGGGTCAGGCCGAGGGGGCTCTCGGGAGGTGGGGGAAATTCCGCCTGCCGCGTGCGCTAGCGCGTGCCCCCGGCGCCCTCACGACCTGCCTTCCCTCCCCCATCGCATCAATGGGAAACCGGAGACGCTAGCGCGCCCGGAGGCTGGGGCGGGTGGGTGCTCTGCGCTGGAACCCGGCAATGGGGACACAACTTCTTCTCGGGAGATTCGGCCGCGGCTCCCGCCTCCTCCCTCGCGGCCGGCCTGCCGGGGACCAGCTGGCCATTTGCGGCCAAAGCTGGGCCGGGCCCGCCCCCTGCGCAGTGCGCGCCGGCGGGGCCGGGCCGGTTGGGGCGGGCGCGGCGCGCGGCCCGGCGCTCTCACACTTGCTGCGGCGTGGTTGGGGGCTTCCTCCGGCGCTGGGGCCGGAGGGCCGCAGCCGGAAGCCAGGAGGGCCACGCGATTCGCTCGGAAGGCTGGGAAGTGCGGCAGCGCTCTGGGCCTCCGAGGCCGCAAGTGGGTCCGAAAGACGGTTGTGCACCGGAAGGCTCGATCCCATAGGAGTTTAGACAGTTAAGGCCTCTGCGCTTGGGGAAGCCAAGCTTCCCGCGGGCCCCAGCAAAGGGACCTTCTCTAAAGGCACTTCCTCCTCCCGCGTAGGGGGTGGCGCTGAAGGCCGGGCGGGGGCGGTGCCTGGGGTGGCCGGCGCCGGGAGCCGCGCGGCGGACCTGCAGAAGGCAAAGGTCTTCTCTGCAACTGTTTGTCGTGGTGTCTTGTCACACGGCTCAGTCCATCTTCCCGCTCCGTCGGCCTTGCACTCTCTGTGTTTCCTGATATCTGATCAGTCTCCAACTTGCTGCACCCTGGTTGAACCTGCCCCTCCAGAACTGGCCTCCCCTCGGGCCGGCTGCTCGAGTTCACTGTGGGCTAGTCCCTCTCCTTGCCCCTCTGCGGTGGATACTGCCTCTTACTCACTTCTTGCCTTTTCTCTGCGGCCACTTTCTGTGCTTCCACCACCTCCTGGTACCATTTCCCGCCTCTTTGTCCATTGACGAACCAATACACCCTGAATCAAACAGGGCCTAACCCTCTGGGGACTGAAAAGGGGAAAAAATGCACCAATTTATCTTCGCCTTTTGAACTCTTACCACTCTTAGCTCTTTTTCTGTACATTTCATCTGGCAGTATCTTGCCTAGCTTTTATTCATATGCGTAAGTATTTAGATGTGTCTGTGCCTCCTAGGAGAAGGAAATGGCCACCCACTCCAGTATTCTTGCCTAGAGAATTCCATGGCCAGAGGAGCCTGGCGGGCTGCAGTCCGTGGGGTCACAGAGAGTCGGACGCGGCTGAGTGACTAACACACACTGTGCCTCCTACTAAACCATCATCTCTTCAGGGCATGTTTCTCATTCCACTCTTGAATGCATGAAGAATGCATTGTACAGGGCAGATGCTGGGGAAAAGTGTTGGCTAGTGAGTTAAAATGATGACAGATGTCTATTTTATTGCAGGCACTGCTACCTGAACCTTAGCATACTTGGCCTTCCCTTGAGTTTTGAATATTATGCCATAGTCACATATTAGGGGTTCCCTTTCCTGACTTTTTCTCTCTTTGACCCTAATTGTCTTGCTTTCTTTTTTTATCCCAGAATATATGCATTTCTCCCAGTATCCTTGGGTGCCCATTTTATAAATCTCTCCCAAAATGTCAACAGCCAAAAAGTCTTGAACCAGGTGTATAAGAAAATGAAAGTTTAGGAAGCACAAGGTCTTGCATTTGCCATACTCATTAACTACAGATGACTTGAAATAGCTTCTGGAGGAAAAACAATGTTGTGAAGTTTCTACTCTTATTTTTTTGACAAATTATTTTCGATTGTCCTTAAAAATTCCCTAGAGATAGGCTCAAATAAAGCTCAGGTTACAGAATTAAGTTATAACTTATCTCTCAAAGATTAAGCTGCACTCACTGTGTTTTGAAGAATTGTAAGGAAGGTAAGGAGTGTTGTTTTGTCAGGGTGCTGTCTGCACTACCTTTTGAATATGATTTAAGAAGGCCGTTATTAAACTTATCCTATAATCTGTATTCATTACTTTATTACATATTAATGTAATGGGACCCTTATTTTGGAGTGGTGTTTTTATAAACTAAAGAGTTCAACTGAGGCAAATTTATCAAGTTTATTGCTGCTCCAACAATGATTAACCCTGTATTCATTGTTTTAGACATGGGAAAAATACTATAGACCATTTTACTTTTCTAGCAAATAGTTTCACATATAATACGTTAGAAAAACTATGGAAAAATGCAGAGTAATAAATATGCCTTGGAGAATCACCCTGAGCCACATCTTTATATGTCAATTAAAAAATATCCTGGGTAATATTATCTGGTAAATGAGAGTATATTGCATGAGGTAGAGGAAAATAACTGCTTTTAGCTCAACAACATTTTTAAGATCTGATTTTTGACACTGAAAAGCCCTTGGGATTTTACAGCATTGAAAATAGAGGCATTTTGTTCTTTTATGAGATGTCTGGCCTTTACCTGTTATTTTCACAAATAGCTGACTTCATTTATTAGGTCTGCTGGGAAAGGGGCAAAATCGCTTAAAGATTGGTAAGGTGACATAAAATTCATTTACTGAGAAGGGCAGCTAGGCTCTCCTCTCTTTCAGCAGCCTGCCAGGTCTGTGCTAGCAGTGGTGGATGCTAGTTGCTTCAGTTGTAATTGTCTGACCAATGATGATTATCTTCTGATGTCGGCTGACACGGTGTTCACCAATAGGAAAGCAGGAGGCCTGTGCTGACTGCTGTAACATTATGTATGTGAGGTGACGTCATCACAGGGTTTGCCTAGAACCTCACGAAACCCTCCCCCGCTCCCCTCTGACATCCTTCACATCCAGCCTTTCACTGCTTTGTATATTTTTCTGACTTTCTTTCCACCCGTGGTAATGGTTATAAAGATTTTATTGTTTTTATATTTTATATGCTGTGTTTGGGGTCTATAAGATAGTGTAGGGATTTTTAGAAGTGGATACTGTCTGGCTAAGTAAACTATCCACAGATTGGTTTTTACTAAGGAAAAAATTAAACACTGTTAAAAAGAAATTGCACATCTTTATGTTTTTTCTTAGATGTGAGATTTGGAAGGTAACGAACAATTTCAATATGAAAAAACAAAAATAAGCCTGTGTTCGATTTTTACTCAAAATATAACATCTAATGTCTATCACACTTTGGAATGCAGGCTGTTTTCAATGTAGTGACAATTGCTTTGCAGTGATCTCTAAAATCCTCCTTGTGACTTGTATGTTTTTGTAAGAAAAGTGGCTGGAAAACAGTACCGTCTGTGGATACGACAGAAAAGGCCACAATGTCTCATTTAATCAATACAAATTTGGTTAGCTGTCTAGGAAACTACTGTGTCCACACTGTACCCAGTGTGTTTTTACCATTTAGGTTGGAGAATCACAGTTCATATTAGCCTTAAAATTGAAAACCCTAAGTGTGAGGAACTTAACATTCATCCACTAAACTTTAGAAAGCACTTGAGATGTTGGCCTCTTATGCACTAGGTTAAGAATGAGAACACTGAGAAAACGTATACAGAGGAAAATTGTGATCTCTGTTGTGATCCTAGCAAATAATGTTGTGTAAGAACTTTAATCTGAACTTTTATGTGATGTATATTCATGCAGTCTGGTTTCTCTAGGGTTTCCAGGAATAATGCAAATTACTTTATGATTATCTGTCTCTATATTCGCATTAGTAATAAATATGCATATGGTGATAAAATGTTTACATAGGCCTTTTGTTAAATTGGAAGTTAAATTTTGTGGTCTAGACACGACTCCATGGTGCTTTTAATGTTAGATGATAGTAAATTCTGTGTCAGGATCACATTGGAATTTAATTACAAAGTCAATCCACTCTAGATCCAAGAGTTGCTTTGCCTGTTTCTCTTTAAGGAGAATCTATTTTGTGGGAAAGTTTTGAGAGGGGAAGAAGACTTAGAAATACTTTGGAGAGCATTAGTAACCATCTGACCTGTCTTAAGCCAACAAAGTAAAATGGAATACAGCAAATCAAGAATTCATATTTGGTTCAATGATCTGGATATTTCATGTCCGACACTTTCTGAGATGAGTTATCCAAAAACTGTTGCTACAATTCACTTAATTTTTCATGTCTGGATACAGGTGAGCTGAGCTGGCTTTTATTAATAAGAATCAGACAACAGTCCACAAATTTGCCTAGCTTTCTATTTTTATTCTTAGCTTCAAATCCACTGCTCCACTTACTTTACATTTATCTTTGTTAGAAGAGCATAGATGCTTACCTGGAAAAGTTTACCTTGGGAAAGTTACCCATATCACAGATATTCCTGTTGATAGTCTAAGGAAATCTGAATAAAAATATAACATGGCTTTATTGAAAGGTGGAGGCTCATAACTTCATTTCTTTATTTGTATTCTGATTGTGAGTATATGGCTTCCCTGGTGGCTCAGAGGGTAAAGCGTCTGCCTGCAATGCAGAAGACCTGGGTTCAATCACTGGGTGAGGAGGATTCCCCGGAGAGGAGATGGCAACCCACTCCAGTACTCTTGCCTGGAAAATTCCATGGATAGAGGAGCCTGGTAGATTGCAGTCCATTGGATCGCAAAGAATCACACACAACTGAGCAACTTTACTTCTTCTGTGAGTATATACAGGCAGGTATGAACATGTAAAGTTCAGAACTTTAACAGCATCCTTAGCTGTACTTAACTTCCAATAATTTTATAAGATTAATCCTTTTTTGAAAGAAGACTGCCCTAGAGTCAAAAATGGATTTGTAATTTTAAGTTCATTGAGCAAAAAGCATCCCAAATCACAGATCTTTGTAAGCTTACATCTAAGCTTTGTAAGTCATCAAGTTTACAATTTTATCATGATTTCTTTCTGTACTGAGTACTCATGATTTTAAGTTTCAAGGTTATCTTAGTATATTAGAATGACAGGTATTATTAGGAACCCTTTTGTTGAGTCAGTCACCCACTGTGAACTTTCTAAAATTTAACTTTAAACCTGGGTGCCCAAAATAATGTACAAATGAAAGATTCATTTTCTTAAAGATAAATTTCAGATGTTTTCACTCAACCCTTAATTTTTTTAAAAAAAAATCGTTTAAATTCTGAGACTGATTTTTTTTTTCCTGGATTTTATTTAAAATTTATTGTAATGGGGTCCGCACAAAAGGAAGGGGTGAAGAGTGGGGAACATTCAGGGGACACAGGAATGTGGCCAGTGTCATAGGTTCTTAGTGGGGGAGAGGGGTGAAAAGAAAAGGCCAGGCTGGAGCTAGTGTGGCAGAGAGAAGGGGGAGACACTGTTACTGCATCCTCCCACCCCAAGAAGCGCCTCTAGTCCCTGGAGCCCCTCCTTTGCCCTGGGCCCCCAGGATTCCATCCCTTGTCATGCCTCTGGCCCCAGTGGCTCCTTTTGCTCCCCTTGACTTGTCTTCCCTTGGCAGATTTTTAAGCAGGATAATGTTCAGGGCCTGACCCCAAACAATCCCACTTGATGAAAGTACAGCCTTTATGAGGCTAAATTTTTGAACTGACTATTAACGCTTAATGGGCAGCACACGAGATCATTCTTTGAAGACTGGAAAGATTAATGAAATGCATGTTTATGCATAAATGTCTATACAGTTAGTTAGAAAAGTATATGTTTATATATATACACACAAACCTATAAATACACATAACTATGTTAAAGTGACTTTTTAAAAAAATGAAAACCAATACCCCATTAAAGACCACTTTTTGTGTATTTCCTGCTAATAGAAAAGTGTCTTCCTTGGGAATTCACTGGCTGTCCAGTGGTTAGGACTTGACGCTTTCACTGCCATGGGCCTAGGTTCAATCCCTGGCTGGGGAACTGAGATCCCACAGGCTACCTGGGGCAACAAACACAGCAATAGAAGCATCTTCCTGAACCAAATGTACTTTTCTAAAATTCACTGCAAAATAGGTCCTAATTTGAATATTTTGTCAATTTTTTAGACTAAATAATACTATTTTAGTGAATTTCTTAAAACTGCAAAAGTTGAACATTTAATACTTGGATTTACCCCAGTTATTAATACTTTTTAAAAATCTTCAATATGGGTAATAGTAGGTGAAACCCTCAAGTCCCAGTTGACTAGCTCCTTCTATTTGTAATAGAAGTACGGTATAAAAGTTTTTAAGATACTCGGCCCACTCTAGCTGGGGTAATTGACTTTTTCAGGTGAAGTGGGTTTAGTTGAATTGAACATTTTGAAGCTGAGAATTTCATGATCTTGTTTTAGGAGCCTCAAGGAGGTGGTGAGGGGTGGGGTGGCAGCGGCTGGTGGGGGAAAGCCTGAAGAAAAGGTTTACCCCTGAAACTTTCTTTCTTTTTTTTTTTTAATGTGTGAGATTTCGCTTGAAGTCTATGGATGCCTTAAGCATTTAAAAGCTGGTATAGCAGTGGTTATCATTACAATAAGAGAGTAGGAAGCTCTATAAAAAGTTACTCTAAATATCAAGGTCTGTAGTTTCCTTTCAATTTTATGACTTTTTGACATAGATTTAAAGATCTTAGAAAGGAGGGTAAGTTTTCTTCATTCTGAACTAATGATACTAACAGTTGAGAACATGGTCATTTACTGATTGCAGGCATTCTTTTAAAATGTTTTATATATGTTAATAATTAAATCCTCCCAACCACCCTTTGATGTATTATCTTTTTTATTTTAAACAATAGGAAATGAGGCCCAATGAGGTTTCACAAGTTGGAATTTGTATGTAGGGATGAAAAAAAGAGAAATGGGCTCCAGCATTGACCAAAGCTTAGTCACCCGGGCCTTAATCATCCCCCTGTTTGTGTTAGAATAAATATTCAATCGATAAAAAAATGTGCTTGGAAACTTGGCAGCACTGTAAACATGGAAGAGATCTGTAGTTTTTAATTTAGGATCTTACAGTGTCTGTTTCCTATTGTTCAATAAGTGATTCCTGAACACTTAAGGCAAGGATAACTACAAAAAGCACTATTAATGTTATAATTGCCCTATGTAGATATAGATACTGGAATCATGCAGAATTATTATTTTCAGAATATTACTTAATCAAAATTGATCAGTACTTTTAAAATTGTGGGAAGCCATGTCACCTTTAATAATGCTTCTATCATAAAATATTTCAGTTTCATCTCAAACCATGACCCACAGACTTGGAACATTTCTTACAAAGCATACTTTCTGTCTGCTTTTCTATGCTATACGCTTTGTCCACTCAGCTTGGTTCTAGACTCCAAGCTTGTATTTCTACCTGTTATACTGCCTGTCAGCAGGGGGAAAGAATATATATGTATATGTATGTATTATATATATGGGCTTCCCGGGTGGCACTAGTGGTAAAGAACCCACCTGCCCATGCAGGAGCCATAAGAGATATGGATTCGATCCCTGGGTCAGGAGGATCCCTGGAGGAGGGCATGGCAACCCACTCCAGTATTCTTGCGTGGCAAATCCTATGGACAGAGGAGCCTGGCGGGCTACAGTGCATAGGGTCGCAAAGAGTCTGACACAACTGAAGCGACTTAGCACGCATGCACGCACAGACTCACACACACCCATTCATATGACCTGGAGATGTCCCTGTTCTTGAAGGTCAGTTCCTACAGTGTGAAGAAATAGAGAGCCTGTCGGGTTTCTTTAAAAATTAGTTTTAAAGCCTTTTCCTGACTTTATAGTAAAAATATTTATTATAGCAAAAAGAAATGAAAACATTAAAAAGCATAAAGATTCTGGAAAGAAAACACCTTTAATTCTTATCCAGATGTAACCACTGTTATTTGCCATGTTTCTTTCAGCCTTGTTTTCAAGATTTTTATATACTTTAGTTCATTCAGTGCATGTCAGCAATGGACTGAGTTGTCTATTATACGCCAGGGACTGCACTGGATAGTTTTCATTCACCTGCTGCCTCATTACAACTTTATATGTTGCTTCATTTCCTCTTTACATTATAAATGTTTTTCATGTCACTAAAACCTCTCCTCTCCATGGGTATAATTTTCAGTGGCTATTTAACATTGTATTGTTTGAACTTTAATTTAGGTAACCATTCCCTTACATGTTAGGTTGGACATGTTGAATTTCTAATATTTTGCTGTAGAAATAGACCTCTTGACATCAGCGGAGGTCATCAAGAGTATATGGCCCTCAGCTGACCAGAAAGCCAGCCCTGGGCAATCAACGCTCCTCACGCCTCACCTGCCCTTGGAATGTGTTTGCCCGCCGTTCCCACAGCCGGAGCTGTTTCAGGGATGCAGCCTTGAGAGGGTGATGTGTTGCTGAGATCATCTAGATGATACGCATACTGAGCCACCTCAAGGACAGTATATAGACTCTTAGCTCTGGTGGGCAGCCACCCAAGACTAGCCTGGTAGGTGAGTCTCTTGCTTACTGCCTGCCACCTACCCATCTCCAGCGGCTGCCTTCTCTTTTGGTCTCTTCCTGCCTTCCAGTGTAAGGGAGCCAATTTCAAATTTTACTTTGGAACTCCTGGGGATACAAACTAACAGCTCTCCTTCTAGGCCCAGAGTTGACATTGCATTGGGCAGCTTGAGCCCCTCTTTGTGATGACAGCACAGGTAAAATGTGCCATGCTATTAGAGATGTTTTACAATTAACCTGTTATTACTAATACTTAACTCATATGTAGCCTGACCACTGGACCCCTATCAACTGTGGAGTGATTCCCCTTTAAGACCTAGTGTTGTAGATACTTAGAATTTATGCTTTTAACACTAGCAGTTTTGACTTGGAGAATACTCCAGCAATCCAGGAAATGAAACAGTTTGGTTTTTTTGTTGGCTTGTTTGTTTTTTGGCTTTAGTTCTCAGAGCAGTTATGTTTGCTTTCTTTTATTGTCTGGTAGGTAGGAAATCTTGAGGTAAAAGCTTATGTCCTTGTGAAAAATGGTCCCACAAAGGAGTGCAACACTTGGTACTGACTCTAAAAGTAAGAGAAGATTAAGAGATCAAGGAACATTGTGATCCTTAATCAAAAAAAAATAGGTGGTTTAATTAAATTTTCTATATTAAAGGAGGATTCTTCAAATGTTTTTGCTGACATCCACCTAAAAGACGTTTGAAAAATTACATACTGCCTCACACATTTAATATTTTTTCCTTTGTAAGTTGAAGTAAATTAAATTTTTAATAGAGATAAATAAAATGAGGATGGGCTAGTTTTAATAAATATTTCATGACTTGATAAGATAGGTTTATCTTTTTATTGAGTAATGGACAACAAATCTGAAATGTGTAAGATTCTAGTCCGTGGTTTCATTCATTGTTAGCTCAAAAAAATGGTCCATATTCCACATTGATACATTTAACAAACTCGGCTGTACTCATCCTATATTGTTTCTGGTTGTTATGAATTCAGAACAGCTTAACGTTCAAAATGTGAGGTCTAATCAGTAGGGGAAAAGAAAGTGAAGATTATCATTATGGCTCACATCATTGTTCATTTTTTACTTTGCTTTTGGGGCAAGAAGGAGAGACACAGGTAATGTCTTAAATGATCTTTTCTTGACTATAGAGAAGGTTATAGCTGATAGCATTTCTGTGTGTGTTGTCATTAGGGCTAGTTTCCTAATTGGGCAAGTGTTAGTCACTCGGTTGTGTCTGACTCTTTGCAATTCCATGGTCTGTAGCCCTCCAGCCTCCTCTGTCCATGGGATTTCCCAGGCAAGAATACTGGAGAATCCCCAGGCAAGAATCCCCTTCACCAGGGGATCTTCCCAACCCAGGGATCAAACCCAGGTCTCCTGCATTGCAGGCGAATTCTTTACCACCGGAGCCAGCAGGGAAGCCTCTAATTGGGCAAAGCACTTCCTTATTCTTGACTTGGTCATCCACTGAAAGAACCTGAGAGCTTTCTCAGGAAGCTCCTTTCAGTCCATTCTACTTGGGGTGGCTCTGATTATTAGAAGACTGTTCTAATTACTAGCTGTAGTTTATTCTCACATCTGCGTGACTGTCTTGGATGCATTTGAAAATGACTACTATCTCCTCTCTAGGCTTTCTTTTTTAGAATATCATCAGCAGTCCTCTGGTAATCCACATGGGTATTTGTAAAAAATAAAAAAAAGTCAGAACTCCTATACTTTTGAATAATTAAATGTTACCTACTAGGAAACTCCTGAGAAATATATTAAAACTTACTCAGATTTGGCACTTATACATTAAAATGAGTAAGCATATATTAGAGGTGTGCAGCAGGCAAGGGGGGACTTCTAATTTAGTATTCTGCTGAAAAGTCTGCCACATGGTGCTTCGGAACATTACAAAGCTCCTATTGTATATGACATTCTGGAAATTTTAAGGACTCTGTGTTAACCCTGAGCCACCGGGGTTGTCTTGAGTTGTAGTTGCTTTTCAGTGACTGTTCCTGCTTTCATGTTTGTAGAAACATTTTTCGGAAACTGTATTTCACGATGGCTGATATTGTTTGTGATTATCCTGCTTTGGTTGGTGCTCAGCTCTTCTCCAGTTCTTTATAATTACTGGGCTCACTGTCTACCGACAAAAGGGTAGTTTGGAGGTTAAAAAAAAAAAAAAAGTTTGAGAACCTCGATCTGTGTCCTCGATCCTTAACCAGGTGTTTGGGCCAGGGTCACGTGGAGAGTTTGTTTTTCCTCGGGATACACTTGTACGGGCTTCATCTCAGAGATTCAGAATTAACGGGTCCCTGGTGGGGCCCAGGTACTGGGAAAGATCTTCCCAGCTGAAGCTTGTATCAGCGAGGAGCGCTGCCCTGGTAACTGCTGATTTCATCTCAGTCTTTAGGTCTGTCTTCTCAGCTCATTAATTTCACACATTGGACATCTCTTCCTCTTCCAGCCTGCTTTGCCTCCTTTGTCAGCTCCCTGGGACCAGGATATCAAGCTTCCCAACACCCTGCTCTCCCTCCTTGTCTCTAATCAACAACCAAGATCTTTGTGATCGGGCCCTCAATTTGCTTTCTCTCAATGCTTTCCATTGCCAGTCACCTCCTTCAGGCCCCCATCACTACTTTTGTTTCCTACTTCCATCTCTCCTTCCTCACTTTCCTACCCCAGCTCTCTGCCTTCTCCTGTCACTCCTATGGTAAAAAACTCTCAATGGTTTCCCACTGTCTGTAGGATAAATCCAAATTTTTCTGATTGATTTGAAAGGTCATTCAAAATCCAGCTCCAAGATTATCTTCCTAATGTTACCTATTTAAGTAGCCCTTCTCCCAGGCCTATTCAAATACAAATCCCTTCTCTTCCCCACCCATCAAAATCTGTTGCTACTTTTTTTGTGGTTTCCTGGCACTTGGCTCATAAATAGATTAGTATTCTTTCTTCTATATTGGGCTTCCCTGGTGGCTCAGATGGTAGAGAATCTGTCTGCAATGCAGGAGATCTGGGTTCAATCTCTGTGTCAGGATGATCCCCTGAAGTAGGAAATTGCAACCCACTCTGGTATTCGTGCCTGGAGAATCCCATGGACAGAGGAGCCTGGTGGGCTACAGTCCGTGGAGTCACAAAGAGTCAGACTAGACTGAGCAACTTTCACTTTTCTGTCTTAGAAATAAGTGCCTATCATAGAATTTGGCGTGTAGTTGCCCTTACTGTGTGTGGACTAGATGAATGCAGGTATGCATGGATGTTGTTGTTGTTTAGTGGCTAAATCCTGTCTGACTCTGCAACCCCATGGATTGTAGCCCACCAGGCTCCTCTGTGCGTGGCAGTTCTGGAATAGGTTGCCATTTCCTTCTGCAGAGGATCTTCCTGACACAAGGACCGAACCCTGTATTGGCAGGCAGTCTCCTGCATTGCCAGCCAGATTCTTTACCACTGGACCACTGGAGAAGTCATGCATGAATGCACAAGGCTGTTTACTCACTCTCAGATGTATTTATTATTCAACATCTCTTTATGTTGTCCTTAAGTGAATTATGGACTGACTAATATCTTCTTGAAATAATAATACTCCAATCAGAAAGAAGTCAAAAGTTTGCTTAAAGTGGTAGGGAAGGTGGGATTGTATACACAAGGAAAAAAAAAATCAGGAAGAAAGTAATACCAAAATAGTAAAAAGTAGTTGTATAAAATGATGGTTATTATTTTTCTTTTTGCTCTTCCAGTTTTCCATAATTTTTTTATATTACATTCTGGGTACGTAGGGTGGTGAGATTTTGCATATTGGTCTTTTTTTTTTGCATTTTTTGCATTAGCTATAATATATTTACTTCGTAGTAAAAGACAGGCTTTATTTTACAATGGTGTAGTATCCGATATAAGGTAAAAATTACTTGAAGAAAAAACCAATACCTGTTTTAATAAACATTAAGCAGCATACTTAAACATAAAAGCATTTTGAGAGGACAGAAATGCACATTCTTACCTCAGATAAATATACTTTTATCAGATTAAGGTAGAGGTAAGCCATACTGTTGATTGAGGTCACAATAAATGTCTCTCTCTTTCTGCAATTCCAAATTATACAGTTTGATTTTTTTTTTTTTTTAGTAGGAAAGAGTCCTGCTTGTTTAAGGAAGGTTATAACAGACATTCGTTTGACTTGAACATGACAACTTTTACGTCTGGGTTTCAGGAATGTATCTAATAGGGCAAAGGTTCCCCAGGGACGAGTCATCTAATCTAACAGCAATAAAAGATTAAACATAAACCTGCCTCTGGAGAGCAAAAAACAATAGGATAATTGGCTCAGGGACCTTGTGGCACCTGGAAACAGACTGTGCACACATACCTGGGATATATCATTAACAAATACTCCAGCACTGCCCATTGCCTGGGAGTTAGAGTCTGATTTAGAGGCACTGGAAGGATTTAGTTACTCTCTGCAGTGAAGGTTATAAGGGGTATAAAGGACCAGTCTAGTCCAGAGGCCAGCCTGTGTGGAGCCAGAGAATCTGGTGTGTCTGGTCTGGTAGGAAGGACCAGGGATCTGGTTGGGAACTAAGTGACAAGAGCTTTTTCACAAGATTGCCTTGCAGAGATCTTAATCACTTTGGAGCATTGCTTTGAACACTTGCTTCTTCTATATTTCCTCTTAGAAGAGAGAGACAGGGATTTCCAGGTGAGAACATGAGAAGTAATGTTTCATTTTTAGTTTGCTGTGTCTAGGAAGACTTGGTGTTCCTTTTCCACAAGAGTCTTTGCATTGTCTCAGTCAGCATACCAAAGGTCACTGGAGTGGGGAAAAGAGGGTGGAGGAGAATGGCTCCAAATCCTATGGGATATAGTTTGTAACAAAATTTCTGTAATTTAATGATGAGATTTTGGTCTTACCTTTTATAAATTTGAAAAAGTTCTGCACTTAAACTCCAGACAACTTAAGTGTTCTTTTTGGAAGCAAGAAAACAAGAAATACAGTTAGAAATATTCTAAAGAACCAAAAAAGAAAATACTCACTATAAGGAAAATACCGCATACTTAATATGTGTTAGGTATATTAGACTTGATTTTTCTAAAAGAACATTAACTTTCCTCAAAAAATAATATTTCTTGAAGTAAACTTTAAAATTTAATTTGCTAAGCATTTATGACTTCTGTAACATTAGAAGAAAAAGTACCTTTATTCCTTTTCAGGTAATTTTTTAAGGCAAGTTTTTTCCTATCATAGAAAAAAACTTTTTTTTAGTTTGACAACTACTCTAAAATAAAGCATAAGCAATTGTTCATCATTTCATATTCTAGAGCAACATGTTTATGAGTCTAATACCAAAATTACAGCCCATCAGGTGTACGGTGTTCTGATTGGCACAATCTCTGAGTATGTAGATATAGTTCCAACCAGTAGAGCGTGAAGGCTATACGATTGTCCTTGACTTTGTAAAACATTATAACAGAAATTTTCACATTATAAACTTGGATAAATTTTTAAATGTTTAAACAAATTTTCACATATTTTAAACACTTGATATCTATCTATACTTTATCTTGAAAGTAGGCTTTCATTTCAATGCCATAAGATATGAATATTGTGGTACTTTTACAAAGAAATCTTTATTAATTATTGGATTTTTTTTTAATTGAGCCAATGTTGATGCTTATCCCTCCTTTAGTTCTGCTGAGGCAGATAAGAAATGGTCAACATCCTGCGGCTGCTATGTAGGCTTGGATTGGTGGTATTTATGTGGATAGTTCAGGCAAACCAGAGAGCTGCTTTTTTAAACTTGCATTATTACATAGAGAGACTAACACACTCACAATGGAAATCTGCACAGAATAAACTGGACCAAAAAAAAGAAGACGAAAGACTCTACTGTGTTTTTGAGGATTATCTCTTGGCTAGTGTTCTTGCTTGGAGAATCCCAGGGACTGGGGAGCCTGGTCGGCTGCCATCTATGGGGTCGCACAGAGTCGGACACGACTGAAGTGACTTAGCAGCAGTAGCAGCAAGGAACAAAAAGCTCAGTTTTGGGGAGATTGTTTCTTCCCCACAAAACATTTGGTATCCAGAGCCTCTTTTTTCCCCCAGCAATGCTGAAGGGACAGGGTATAGGGACTCAAGCTGGTGAATTATGCTCATCCTACCTTCTCACATTGAAATATTGTTCTTGTTCAGTTGCTCAGTTGCGTGTTAGTCTTTGCAACCCCATGGACTGCAGCACACCAGGCTTCCCTGTCCTTCACTGTCTCCTGGAGTTTGCTCACACTCATGTCCATTGAGTTGGTGATGTTATCCAATCATCTCATCCTCTGTTGTCCCCTTCTCCTCCTGCCCTCAATCTTTCCCAGCATCAGAGTCTTCTCCAATGAGTTGGCTGTTTGCATCAAGTAGCCAAATTATTGGAACTTCAGCTTCAGCCTCAGTTCTTCCAGTGAATATTCAGTGTCGATTTCCTTCATGATTGACTGGTTTGATCTCCTTGCTGTCCAAGGGACTCACTGGAACATAGATTCTAACGAAAAATGGTGCAATTGTATACTCCTTTGGGGATAAAATTTTTCTTACTGAGTAGAATACATAGTCGCTTTTATGTTTATAGTCTATCTTGTCTAGATGTGCTCTAATAGATTTGAACTATTTTCCATAGGTGGTTACAAACGAGCTCCAAATGCCTCATTTATATGCAAAGTCTAGAATATTTGGAATATAGGAGTTTACCCAAGTATTGCTATAAACTGTGTTTTCATTGATCTTGGGTCAGACCATCAATAGCATGCCGGTTGTCTCCAGTAGTAGGCTTAAATTGCTTTTTTTTTTTTCCACCTGAAAATAATACTCTTGTTTTCTCATGAGTTCAGCTTAAAGATTTAACATTTCCACACTAGTTCCTGAAGTTTGTATATGCGTTGTTTTTCATCAAATTATATGCGTACGGAGGCCTAGAATTAGGAGATATACATAAAATCTTTACTTTTTTCTTAAGATTTTTATGTAGAAAAGTATTAGGATGCATCTTGATAAAGGTATGTATTGTCACAAACACTTTTTAAAGGAATAAACTCCTATTAAGTTGTAGCTTCTTCTTTTTTTTTTTTTAGTTTCTTTGTAGTTGTAGTTTCTTCATTCGGTGGATAGGCCTGGTGCAAGTAACTTGAAATTATACATTGTCAGAAATTTGGGAAACACAAGAAAAAATAGAGTAAAAGTTACCTTTAGATAAACATTTTGGTGTAAATCTTTTTAAACATCTTTCTTTCCATTTATCCATCTTTATATTTTTAGCAAGAATATTTTCATAGAGTTCATACTCTATTTTTCTGTAACCTGACTTTTTTTTCTTGATAAAGGATGGAACATTTTTCCCTATTCTTAAATTCTTCTTCACCAAATTGTTAAGTGGGATAATTTTGTTTCTTTAATGTAGTGTTCTAGCTGACATTGGAAAAGCTTGAGGGAGACATGTGTCACTCTTTTCAATCAACATATTTTCTATCATTCTTAGAAAAAGGAAACTAGTAGCTTTAAAAGAGCAAAGAATACACTGGTTAATAGCATTAAAATGGTTTTAAGTTTGACCAGTAGAATAAATATGCAGTATATTTCAGATTATTTTCTTCACGGATTATGTCTTCTTTGGGTAATAACTTATCAGTTTGCTGTGCAGAACAAACCACCAATCAAGGAACAGTGTTAAGATGCTTTTAACTGCAAGTAACAGATTATAATTAACTGTGGCTTAAAACATAAAACTTCTAATTATCTCATATAAGAGTAACTCCAATTGGAAGACTCTGTAGTTGTTCGGTGGCTTAATAATGTTATCAGTGTTTCAGATTCTGAGTTTTTGCCGTCCTTACTGTATCTGCCTACTTCTGTGATGGCCTGCTCCTGAGCCTTGTCAGGCCCAAGTTCACCTCTCTCTGTTGGTGTTCATTCTCACACTTGACTAAGTCACACCCAGCAATTTGTGTTGTTGAGGTGGAGAAGCAGGTCAGAGGTGCTGTTTGAATACACTGATAAGCAGATGAGGTCAGTGGATGAAATAGCACACTACTATGGTTATGCAGGTTGGGCTTTTTCTGCTTTCTTACACAGACCTGAAGATGACTCAGCACAGGGCTGCTGGAAGGTATCACATGAACATATGAAAAGTCAGGGTGGCTTTTCATTCAGGGTGGCTCTGAATGCTGTTTTTCCTCTTGTACTTAGGATCTGAAGAAAAGCAGGTTTGGGAGATCCCTGAATGTTCGTTTTCATGTACTTCGTCTGCACTAGATAACATAAAGTTCAGATGAAAAGTCCCCATATTCCAGGCAACGTAGGTTCATTGTCTCACTGTGTTAGTCGCTCAGTTGTGTCCAATTCTTTGCCACCCCATGGACTGTAGCCTACCAGGTTGTCTGTCCATGGAATTTTCCAGGCAAGAATGCTGGAGTGAGTTGCCATTCCCTTCTCTAGGGGATCTTCCCAACCCAGGGATCGAACCCTGGTCCTCCTGCACTGTGGGCAGATTCTTCACCTTCTGAGTCACCAGAGAACCCCCTGTCTCACTGTAACAAGACTTAAAAGCCTTGCAGAGTTCTTGGTTACAAAAGGGAAGGTAATCACTCACTAACCAACCAATATGAAGTCCAGATTATACTCCACAAAGTTCTTTAATGCATTAGTACTGTCTACGTCTATCCACTTTCCTTATAGGTGGTACAATTGAATCTCATTACTTGACTAGATATGTTCTATAAAGTCATAGGAAACACTAAATTGGCAAATTCTGTTCCTAGAGGAAATACAGAGTGAGGTTCCTGCAAGCTTCTGGCCATATTTTTGTCAACCAGTCAACACATAACTTTGTTTTATGTGTTTCTGTTTGCATGCTCACTTGTTCAGTCATGTCTGACTGTTTGTGACCCCATGGACTTTAGCCCACCAGGCTCCTCTCTGTCCATGGAGTTTTCCAAGCAAGAATATTGGAGTGGGTTGCCATTTCCTACTCCAATGTTTCTGTTTAAAGACTCCTTACTTTACACCTTATTTATGTATAGTTGATTCATTAACACTGAACTCACAGCCAACAGCACCATAACTCATGCCTGAAAGAATGTTCTCTAACACATGAATTTCTCTGTAAAACAGCACAGCTTTGTATTTCGGAACACCAGTTAGATGGCATTTCAGCACTGGGGGCCATTTTTAACAGGGAAATCACCAACAACAAAGCACAAAAATGCAGAACATATGACACTGATACTGCTGCTGCTAAGTCGCTTCAGTCGTGTCTGACTCTGTGCGACCCCATAGACGGCAGCCCACCAGGCTCCCCCGTCCCTGGGATTCTCCAGGCAAGAACACTGGAGTGGGTTGCCATTTCCTTCTCCGACATGTGGCACTAAGTAGACTGAAAAATGGACACTTATTTACAATATGAGAGTCGAAATAAGAAGGCAGAGCATTACCTTGTTTGACCTAAGCCTGAAACTCAGGCATTGGGCAACTCAGATTATTCACCACTCTGTGAATGACCATGAATGACCATGGAAGGACTGTGTGGGGATGAGAAATAAATTCTAATGAGTAGGTGAACTTGCAATAATGAAGATCAACTGTATTCCGCTATAGGAGGTAACATCCAGAGTTCAAGTGTTTGTACTGTCCTGGATAACCCTGATTTATAATGGCAGCACTCAGCTATGCTTAGCAGTGAAAATACTTTTTCACAGAATGCTTAGAAGGCATCTCTTCATACATACAGAGAACTTGTCTTTTCAGATTTGTATCACAAAGCATGCCTTTAAACCTCGAGATTTGAAATTTTATTAAAGGAGATAATTAAGGGACTAAAGAAAACTGTTGTGGTTTTCTAAGGGAGAATCCAGACAGAACTGGGGAGCAAAGGATGGATAATTGAAAACACACCTATACACGCACACAAACATACACAATTAATCCTTATCAATTGGATTTATGATTGTGGAAAGTGATTAAATTGTGTTTGCTAGCTGCTGCTAAGTCACATCAGTTGTGTCCGACTCTGTGCGACCCCATAGATGGCAGCCCACTAGGCTCCTCTGTCCCTGGGATTCTCCAGGCAAGAACACTGGAGTGGGTTGCCATTTCCTTCTCCAATGCGTGAAAGTGAAAAGTAAAAGTGAAGTCGCTCGGTCATGTCCTACTCTTAGCGACCCCATGGACTGCAGCCCACCAGGCTCCTCTGTCCATGGAATTTTCCAGGCAAGAATACTGGAGTGGGTTGCCATTTCCTTCTCCAGGAGATCTTCCCGACCCAGGGATCAAACTTGTGTCTCTTGCATTGGCACGCAGATTCTTTACCACTGTTCCACCTGGGAAGCCCAACAAGACTGTTAACTAACAGTTATTGAGAGCCTATCCCAGGTCTAACATGGACTTCATGAACACTGACGCAACTAAGCCTCCACTTTACAAAATGCAGTTTGTGATGGGGCCTGTTTTGCAGCTGAGGAACCCCAGGTATAGAGAGGATGAGTAACTCGAAAAGACTCCTACAGAGATGGGTTCAGATGCTGGGCATCCTCGGAGATGGGTTCATAGCCTGGTAGGCTGAGTCCGCCCACTGGGCTGCACTCTGTCGCCCACTTTGGCCTGCAACCCCAGCACCTACTGGGAAAATCACAGAAACCATTTCCAAAGACAGTGTTTTAAAAGTGTAGGGATGGGTGACAGAGTGGGCTTCATTCATTTTGTTTAGGAAAGTCCAGATCACTGGAAGTATACTATATGAAATAGGAGTTTTGGTAATAATTGTGGTTGTATCTTCTGGATTAGACTCTTATTCCAATAATTTACAGCAATATAATGCTCACTTAAGAAGCTAAAAATACTTATAGAATACGCTTATTCACTCTTGAAGAGTTTTTTTTTTTTTAGTTATCTCTACTGTGTTCACATATTCTGGGCTGTAGTCTTATAGTGATACAAAGGCAGAATTTCTACTGAGCATTAATCTTAAAAAAAAAATTCCCTTACTGGACTTTCCAATTGGAATCAAGCGCTAAATCTAGAATTTTATACCAAAAATACAAGAAAGAACTTCCTTAATTGGGCTGATATTTGTCAGCATCTATAGGCCTCAGAAAAATTGGTGCAGACTATTAAATTAGCCTTAAACATTGAGGCAGGCATTCTGTTCTTCTGTGGCTAAGAAAATAACTCTACAAAATAAGTATGCTGCTGCTGCTGCTGCTAAGTCACTTCAGTTGTGTCCAACTCTGTGCGACCCCATAGACGGCAGCCCATCAGGCTCCTCCGTCCCTGGGATTCTCCAGGCAAGAACACTGGAGTGGGTTGCCATTTCCTTCTCCAATGCCTGAAAGTGAAAAGTGAAAGTGAAGTCGCTCAGTCGCGTCTGACTCTTAGCGACCCCATGGACTGCAGCCCACCAGGCTTCTCCATCCATGGGATTTTCCAGGCAAGAATATTGGAGTGGGGTGCCATTGCCTATAGATATACGTAATTATTATTAAAAATTGATATCAGTGATCTTCTTGTATGTACTTGACTGAGATCAATTGTAGTCAAGAATAGTCTGATAGAAGGGTCCTCTACCTGCCCCCCCCAAAAAAAACCCAGAAAAACCTTTATAGATACTTATATACCCATTAAAGTTACATTACTGAGAAATATATCTTGGTAGAAAATGTACATCATATAATGTTACAGGGGAAAATTACCTGCCTACAAAACACTCTGGCCAATTTGTAAAACACACACATTGCACACATACATATACATAGTTAGTACAGTTAGTTAGTTACAGTTTTAACTGTGTATGTACCAAAATTCTAATTATGATTGTCTTTTGAAGACAGGGTTAAGTTTTTACTCCAGGGAACCAGTAGTTGTCTCAATGCACCTAATATTTTACTAGTGGAGAGACTTCTAGAGGTCTTGGTCTTCAGCAGCTGTGTGCATCAAGGCTGATCCATCTGTTCTTGGGTCAAACCAGCTGGTAATTACTAAAAGATCAGAGTGTGCGTGACATGCAGGAGACGGGCAAGAAGAGAGAGAAGAAGGCAATGTCCTATGAGTGTTAGATCCTCTGTAAATATCTCTATCTATTGGAATTACAATCCATTCAGGAAGGCAAATGTCCATGCAAAATATAGGTAGGTGTCATATAGCAGAGCAAATATTCAAGTGCTGGAATATAGAAATTATAGAAAATAGAAAAGAAAATCACTATAGTGGGACTTTAGAAAGACTCCATTAAAAGGCAGGAACCTTGAGAACTTTTATTGTAGGTAGATTGACAAAAAGGAGAACTGGGCGTTTACTTTTAAGGTGGTAGCAAGAGAAAACCAACCCCATGTTCTCCGATATGCCAGCCATGACTGTGTACAGAGGGCTGAGATTAAGAGGCAGTGTTCAGCTGCTCTCTGTTAGCCAGGCCAAAAGTACAAACACAGAATTTAAGAGAGTTAATATCTGAAAAGAGGAGGGCATCCAGGTATCTAATTATTGCTCGAAAGACTTAGATAATTTTGGCAGTAAGGCAAGGACAAGGCAATGTCCTAGACCAAAGACTGCAGCAATGTTTGGAAGAAAGTCAGTGATATAATACCAAAGAACATACCAGCCCAGGGCCCATATTCATGTGACCCAAGGCATTTCCTAATCTCGATAAAGAACAGGCTAGAATTCAGTCCCCAGGGGAATGGATAATGCTGACAGTATCATCCTTGAAGATGGGCTCTGAGCCGGGCTGTGTTGATAAGCTGTCCCAGGAGTACTGGAACTCTGTGTCACTGACAGGGGAAGTGGCCAGGTATATTGAAAAGCGGATCACTTGTTGATAATTAGTTAGGAAGGTAGAAAAGCCTAATTGGTCACCTTGCTTAGAGAGGACCACCCCTCCTTTCCACCTGCCCTGGTGGGCCAAAGGGTGCAGGTGGACAATGTAGGGTTGATTGTCCTTGGAAATCCATCTTGGCTTCTCTCCAATGCATGGGTAAATGTTTGGTTTTTTTAAGCAGATGTTACCTGGTAACTTCCACATACCTTATTTTGTAAATGCCCCTGACAGTCTGGGCAGCAATGCATTGTAACTGTTACTTTATAGTTGAGGAAAGTGAATCTTAAAGAAGTGATTTGCTCACCTCTGCCCCAGAGCGAGTGAGTGACTGACTTGGGATTCAATCTTGAGCATGCCCATCTCCCAAGACTGGAGCCCATGCTTCTCCCAACCCACTACAGCCCCACACGTTGAGGAGAACAGGTAAAGCGTGGCCCTTCCTTGTCTCTGAGTTGGACAAGCCGAACTCATTCCCACCTACTCTTTCTTGCAGTGACATTAAAATGACGGATTTGATAAGCATCGCTAGCTACAAGGAGACTCAGCCCTGCCTGACAGGTTTACTTGAGGTTGTTGTGAGGAATGAGGTTGGATACATGTGGGTAGATTGGCAACTTGGAAACCAGCCTTAGGAATTGGAGTAACTTCAGTAGGCATGGCGGGCCAGGAGGGAGAAAAACACATGTAAATCAGGTAGGAACATAATGGTAAAAGTGCCCTCTTCTTTCATAAGCCCAAATCGTATTTAGGAGCTATATGCAAGTGCCGATACTTAAATATTTTGACCTTTGAAATAACAACATCATATGGTTCAGCTAAAACATGTTCCTTGTTGTTTTAATCATACTCCTATTTCACATCCACTTTCACCGAGAGGCTGTTGGAGAGGGTTGCCTTTAATTTAGCATTGTTTGCAGACACCAAGCAGACAATCTGTATTGCCTGTCCAACTAGTTGGAAGTCAGTTCTCTTTGTGCAGAAAAAACACCAAACCTGCTGCACAAATTTATGTATTTGCCGCAATTAGGATAAACATAAAACTTAAATTGATAGAAAGGCCACGCGCAGTATTACTTTTTGGAAATCATTGCTTTCATCAGAAACAAACAGCCTACCTGCCTGCCTTCCATCCTATTTTCTGTCTTTCAACAAATCCTCATGGCATGTCTATGGTAGACTTGTGATAATGGAATTATTTAAGTGTGTACATAGTGCCTGGGTTATAATGCTGCTGCTGCTGCTGCTAAGTCGCTTCAGTCGTGTCCAACTCTGTGCAACCCCATAGACGGTAGCCCACCAGGCTCTGCCATCCCTGGGATCCTCCAGGCAAGAATACTGGAGTGGGTTGCCATTTCCTTCTCCAGTGCATGAAAGGGAAAAGTGAAAGTGAATTCGCTCACCCATGCCATAAATGCACTTTTCCATTTCTCTTTTTAAAACCATGGCCTCAACTTTCCTTTCCCTGAATGTGTCATTAAAGAAGCAGTGTGTGACCGTCTGGCACCTCTTTCTGGTATTTCATTCTAATTTCATTCCTTTGTGGTAGAGAATATACCCTGTATGATTTCAATCTTTTAAAATATTTTGAAGATTGTCTTACGGCCTAGTATATAGTCTATCCTGTGGATGCAGGCACACTGAGTTCCAGATCCACCTTAGCCATTTGCCACTTCATGGTTTGCTGAACTTCAGTTCAGTTCAGTTCAGTTCAGTCACTCAGTCGTGTCTGACTCTTTGTGACCCCATGGGCTGCAGCACACCAGGCCTCCCTGTCCATCACCAACTCCCAGAGCCTACCCAAACTCATGTCCATTGAGTCGATGATGCCATCCAACCATTTCATCCTCTGTCGTCGCCCTCAACCTTTCCCAGCATCAGGGTCTTTTCAAATGAGTCAGCTCTTCGCATCAAGTGGCCAAAGTATTGGAGTTTCAGCTTCAACATCCGTCCTTCCAATGAATGCTCAGGACTGATCTCCTTTAGGATGGACTGGTTGGATCTCCCCACAGTCCAAGGGATTCTCAAGAATCTTCTCCAACACCACAGTTCAAAAGCATCAATTCTTTGGCGCTCAGCTTTCTTTATAGTCCAACTCTCACATCTATTCATGACTACTGGAAAAACCATAGCCTTGGCTAGATGGACCTTTGTTGCCAAAGTAATGTCTCTGCTTTTTAATATGCTGTCTAGGTTTGTCATAGCTTTTCTTCAAATGAGCAAGTGTCTTTTAATTTCATGGCTGCAGTCACCATCTGCAGTGATTTTGGAGCCCCCAAAAATACAGCTGAGCACTGAAGAATTGATGCTTTTGAACTGTGGTGTTGGAGAAAACTCTTGAGAGTCCCTTGGACTGCAAGGAGATCCAACCAGTCCATCCTAAAGGAGATCAGTTGTGAATATTCATTTAGTCCTGGCCAGAATTAAACTAGATAAAGTGTGTAAACCTCTTACAAATGTCCAGCGTTTTATAAACCCTCTGTAAAAGATAGCTTTTACTGGTTTGTCTGTGAGCCACCATTTAATTTTTGCCTGGGTCTCCATATAACAACAGGGTTCATTCATAATCCAACACTTCTTTTTAACTTCTCAGTAGGCATTCAGAAAAATTGTGTCACAAGTCTGTCTAAAACCTTTTCACCGCTCACAGATTGTCTATCCATGGACTCAAATTTCTCAACCTGATATGCAAGATTCTTGGCAATATGAACTCAACTCACCATTTCTGTATTAAGTTAGTTCCCCCATTTTCCTATGGATAGCTTCTGTTCATGGCAGACTGAAGCACTTCTTACTTCCCTTGTGTTTCCATCCCATCTTTTCCTTTTATTTCTGTCACCTGGAATATCCATCTCCTTTCCCTGCTTTGAAAACTTACCCAGAAAGCTCCACATTCCCTACCACCTTCATAAATACTTAAGTTTTTTGAAATAGTTGCAATCTTTGCCTTTAAAACCCCTAACTCTTCCATTTGCATTTAAAACCCCTAAACTCCTACTTAGCTCTGGCAGATTCTCTGGCAGATTCTCTCTTAATAAAGTTAGTTGTGACTTGTATTATCATCTTTATAGCATTTTATACTAATTTTGATAAGATTTGCCTTTCAATCAAGCCTGCCACAAAGCACAGTAAGTTCAATAACTATTTGTTGTTGTTATTTAGTCAATAAGTCATGTCCGACTCTTGCAACCTCATGGACTATAGCCCCGAGGCTCCTCTGGAGTGGAGCCATTTCCTTGGAGTGGAGTGGGTTGCCATTTCCTTCTCCAGGGGATCCTCCTGATCCAGGGGTCAAACCCACATTTCCTGCATTGGCAGGCAGGTTCTTTACCACTAGTGTCACCTGGGAAGCCTGATATTTCAGGTACCTTAAAATATATTATCCTATTAAAATAAATTACCAATATGGTATGTAAATCTAGATTCTAAGCTTGTGTTTCTATATCATTGCCATTCATTTCAGTGGTTAAACATTCATTGCTGTGGAGTTTTCATCTTAAGGAAGCAAATTTATGCCTGCCAAAATCAGAAGCATAGCAAGTCCTCAAGGAAGGTGCTTGCATACATACTCCTCTCCCCAAAAACCCCTCAAGGAGTTGTTTTGATGAGGGAACTATGGTGATTTAAGAATAGACATTATAACATGTTAAGTGAGCTGGAGAAACTGCCAGTAGATATTTCCTTAACCAAAATATAATTCAATTTGTCTTCAGAGTCCAAATAGGCATGTTTCAGGATCCCCTATTTTATATTTACAGCAGGGAGAGAAGGAGGGAAAATGGCAAAAAAAAAATTTCTGGGGAAAAATTGTCCAAAATAGCTAAATATCTTCAGCAAAATGGTTTATTATACCACCTTGAAATAGCCACATTAAAACTGTATTGAGTCTAAAGTTGAGAGAATTTTGGTATTTGGTTGTCTATTATCTTTATAATTCTACTGTGGGTAGCCTTTAAAGCCAGTTGTTGAACTTTCTACTGTTAACATTCTTTTAGTTAATTTTTTTTACCTTTAGTTTTATTCATTTAAAAAATAGTTTAAAATAGGCATGATATAAAATAAAAAATGTACACAAGGGTACTTATCGGAAAGTGTATTCAATGTAAAGGGATTTGTTGTTTAGTCGCTAACTCGTGTCCGACTCTTTAGTGACCTCATGGACTGTAGCTCGCCAGACTCCTTTGTCCATGGAATTCTCCAGGCAAAAATACTGGAATGGGATGCCATTTCCTTCTCCAGGGGATCTTCCCAACACAGGGATCAAACCTGTGTCTCCTGCATTGCAGGAGAATTCTGTACCTCTGAGCTACTTGGGAAATCCATAAAGGGGTATAAATCCATTTTTAATTCACAGTGCCCCTTCCTGTGGATAACCAGCGTACCTTTATGGTCTTGCATGTAAAAGCAACTACAAATACAATCAGTTCTCATTATTGGTGGTGCGTGCATGCTAAGTCGCTTTAGTCATATCTGACTCTGTGTGACCCTATGACTGTAGCGTGCCAGGCTCCTCTGTCCATGGGATTCTCCAGGCAAGAATACTGAAGTGGGTTGCTCTCCAGGGGAATCTTCACAACCCAGGGATCAAACCCACATCTCTTATATCTTCTGCATTGGCAGGCGGGTTCTTTACCGTTAGCACCACCTGGGATGTATTACTGGTGGTAGCTATGTTCTATAAAATCACCACAAACACTGAATTAGCTAATACAGAACCAATGCACTCAGGGGAAATACAGGATTTGGTTCCTGAGAGCTTGTCGTCACTTTGATCAATATATACTTTGATCATTATATATTTTTGTTTTGTATACATTTCTGTTTAAATACATACTATTTAATATATATTGTTCATTCATTAACAGTGAACCCAGCCAGTGGCTCTCTTGATTCATGCATGAAATTTCTTCATAAGACATATCACAGCTTTGCTTGGGAACACTAGGCAGCACGTTAGCACTGGGGGCCATTTTAAACAACAAAACATCAACAAAAAAAGCACAGAAATGCAAAAGACAGGGTGCTAAGACCTGGAAAGGACAGGTGCTTACAGCGCGAGAGCTGAAATTAGAAGCAGAGAGTCCTTTGTCTTGTTCTGCCTCAGCTGGGCATGTATGTCATATGACTCAAATTTTTTTGCCACTCTGTACGTGTCCACAGTTGATGCTGAAAGTGCTGCAAGTGTTGATTTCAGGGGAGGGTAGAAGTAAATTTTAGTGAGTAGGAGAATTTGCAAATACAAAATCTGCAAATATATTCTGTTTTCTAATTTTAGATACACAAGGTAGGATTCTATACATAATGTTCTACATCTTCATTTCTTCATTGAGCACTACTATTTAAACTTATTTTATATACACATACATGTATTGTTTTTATTTCAGTGAAAAAGGAGCTTCTGCATTGTGTATTTTTGAAGCTGTATATTGTTTTGTTACATGGGCATTTGTGTTGTTTCCAATCCTTTATTATTTGAGATACAGTATATCTGTAAGATATACATGGAACAAACTGCAATGAAAATGTTGATGGATATTGTCAAATTGCCCTCTCTGACGGTGTACATTATACACTGCTACCACTATTTTAAGAGGGAATGGTATTCTTCCACATAGCATCATCTTTTGCTGGTTGTAATGATATGAATTATATCTTAATATCAATCTCCTATGTCAGAGAAACCATCTTACTAAATTTTCCAATAAGGCATAAGAACCTACTGAATAGAAAATAATTAAAAAAAAAACCTCAAAGGAGTCAGTGTGTGAGATAATGAGGTTCCTTCCCCCCTTTGTCTACCTATTTCCTAAACTTTTCATTTGGTACATCACCCTTCTTGGTATGTCACATGAATCCATTTGTTATTTCCCATTCTAGTTACACTTTCTATAGAAAATATCATGTTTCCAAAATCAGTACATGTTGTAGCAACATATGGGCAACATGCATGCTTTTAGTATTGTAACAACAGACTAGAGTGGATAATTTGAATACATTTAAAATATCTGAAGCTTCATTACCATGAAGTTGATGTGCATTAAACCTAGCAAAATGGCATAGCTGTGCAGATTGTTTAATAAAATAGCATTTTTACTCCCTGCCTCTATGAAGGTCGGAAAGAGACAGACATGACTGAGTGACTTTCACTTTCTTTTTATGAAGTTTATATATTAGTAGTAAGAGATAGATAAAATAAGTTAATCATGTATATTTCTGGTTTATATCTAGTGTGCCTGATAGTGATGTGTGCTATGGAGAAAAGCAAAGCAGGATGGCTTAGACAGGAGTTGGGAATAGTTGGAAGGTCCGGTTTGGCAGGAATGTTAGGAAAGATAGTATCTGAGTAAAGATTGTAAAGTAAAGAGGGTAAACTATGCAGATTCTGAGATGCCAGAATGAGGAAAGAGCCCAAGAATAGGCTCTACCTGGCAGGAAAGTCACATATCTGTCAAGGGGCCAGGATGGCAGGAGCAGGTTAGTGAGGGGACAGGTAAGAGAAAAAGACTCCAGGCAAAGAGTCAAAGGAACTAGATTTTAAAATTTGATCTCTATCAGTGTGTTGAGGGTATGGGAGAATAGACAGTCATGTGTACTATTGGTGGGACAGTCAATGGCTACAATCTTGGAGAATTTTAGGCACTGTCAAGACTTTTCATCGTAAAAGCGTTTTGCCCATGACTGGGATCCCGCTGCCCTTATACTGTGTACAAAATGATATAGGTGCAAGAATGTTCTTTGCAGTATTCTTTTTAATAGCAAATAATTGAAGGCATTCTATATGCTTTCCAAGGCCACATTGAAGCCATGAAATACTACAGAATTGCAGAAAAAATGAGGTCAAGCTTCAAGTGCTGTGATGGGAAGATCTACCACACACATTGTTAAAATGATAAGAAATCATGTCATTTAATAGTACACACCTGTGTGTGTGTGTTTATGTGTTTGCATTTAATGTGGAGCAAAGTGGTAAACAAATTCCCATTGTATTATTTAAAAAGTATTTAATTTTTGTTTTAGTGTTTGCTTTAGGTGCCAATTTAAGAGTAGAAAACAGCAATGAGATACTACTTTCATCTTCTAGACTATGAGAGATTAAAATTTTTCCACACTCTCAATGCTGGGGAGTGTGGGAAAATATTTTGGTAGAAGGATAGAAATTTCTGTACTTTTTGGAGTCATTTTTGAGGGTAATTTTGTGTTCTCTATGAACTGTTAAAAAGATGGAAGTAGTGACTCCTGCTAAGGTAAAAAGATTTCAAATACATTGCCATAAGTGAAAAACATGAAAATACACAATAGTATTAAGATACAGCTTTTTAAAAGTGTGTATGCATATATTAATATACAAATATGCATAAAAACCCAAGGAATGAAATTGGGAGTCAGTGGGAAAGGTAAGGAGACTTGGTTTTCATTTTGCATCATTCTTATATTACTTGACTTTCTCTTTTTTCTCTAACCCTGGGCATTTCTTATTTTTAGGGTAAAAATTTTAATCTCACCTGCTTAAATTGAAAAGCATTTATCTTTTTTCATGATTAAGCAAAGTAATCGTCAATTTTTAAAATTTCCTTCATATGTTTTATTGACTGGCTGTCCCCCTGTATTATAAATCCCGTGACAGTAGAAGATTTGCCCGTCTTGCTCCCCTGGGTGTGTTCTGGTTCCTTGGCATGTGGTAGGCACTCCATGAAAGTTTGCTGGCTAAATGAATAAAGGAAAATGATTTTTAAACAGTGTTCACTATTCCAATATTACCATCATCCTGGGCAGGTACACTATTCCCTCTGTTTTACAGACAAACTATGAAAAAACTTACAAAGTAAGTCCGTTGTGAATAGAATAGATAAAATAAAGCAACTGTGCAAAGTAAGTTTGGCATTAGAGCTGAGGCTAAGATTTTGTGAGTCGTGACTAGTTGTTTAACTTAGTGTATTATCCAGCTTTCTTGGTTACCAACTAGAGGATGGCTGTTCCCGTTTTGTCCTGCTTCTTGATAAATGGTGTGCCAGGGATCCAGAAAGATGTTAATGAGAGTGGCGTTTTCCTTCATCAAAGCTGTGTTTCTGTCTCAGTAAACAGATCACAAATGAAGAAAATGTGCAGATTGATTCCATAGGTGGCACAAAATAAATTGCATCGTGTTTGGCTTAAAATTTGTTGTGATATTCAAAATGGGATTACTTAAATTATGGACCCTCTATACAATGGTCACTGTGGAGTCCTCTATTTCTGTGGCGATGGATGAATATATAGTGCCGTGGAAAAAAGCACCCTTATATAATATAAAGTAATATAGGGATGTATACTATGATTGGATTTTTTAAAGTAATGTTCACGTTAATAAATTCAATAAAGTACAAGAAAATAATGTAATAAGTTTCTTAAGCTGTGTATGAAAGCATAATTAACTGATTTGGCAAACTTCTTTTTCAATGTATTATATCCATGAATTTTGGATTACCTTTATATTTAAATATAAAGTAACTGAGTATTTGGTTACTATTTGTATGTATTTGTTTAATCCTTCCTTTTCCTTGAAAAGAATTAGCGATTAGATGTCAAAATACTAAGCACTGATCTCTGGTTCACTTCTTAGCGTCATGAATATATTTCTTACTTCTTTTCCTTTAAAAAAATTGCTTAGTATAATGAAACAATAAGGCTGCAAAGAGTCGGACAGGACTCAAGCAACTTAGCATGCAATGACAAAAAGTGTCATTTAGGCTAATGGCTAATTCAACATGTGTAACTCCATGAGAGTGTTTTTATATTTTCCACAGCAGATACATAATTCACATTGCATATTCCAAATTGTTACTTAATTTAGGGACCATCTGTACAATGGTCAGTCACTTTGTACAGATGTTCCTGTTATGCTTCAGTTAGCAGTAAATTATGGAGGGAACAAGTGAGGTTGGTATTAGGATAGATGAAATGTCTGAGCCTTTCTCTCACAAACCTCTCACTAATCCTGGGCTATGGCCTTGCTGCAAGGAAACCAGGGGGTGCCTGGCCTTATGCTCTTGGACTGTCCCCCTGTCCAAGTCTTCCAAAAATGGGTCCAAATGATGATTAGCCAGTTGCATAGGTTGATACAGATCAGTTGAGTGAGTGAGGAAACAGCGTCTTTTACCAGTTTGGCTGTGGCTTCCTGTAGCCACAAATATCCAGCCACAAGCTACCATCTGAAAGAGTTTTTTGAGGAATAATTTTGTGCTTGGGTGTGGATGCTGTGTCTTGATACATTTTGTTTCAAGGCAGACATTGATTAATCACATTTTTTATTTAACTAACCAAGGAAGCACAAAACTAACTGTTTAAAGACACTAATTCAATTCTCTTGTCCTTCCTTTCCTGAAAATGAAGTATGTAATTAAGCATACGTGAAACCCTTTCATTTCTGCTCATGAACATTGGTAAGATTTTAGACAGTAGAGTCGCAAGGAAGTGTCTTAGAAAAGCCCTTCCTTTCATTACAACCTCTGTATAGTTCTCTCCTTCAGGGAGAATCACATCCTAATTTCAGGTCACTTGTTACCTAATCCTCTTTCCTGACATGCCTCCCACTCTTGAAAGCATTTGAACTTCCCAGATATTCAGATTTCACCAAATGTGGCAGGTTCAGTAACAACTACCCATCTCTTGCATTTTCAAGGTGGCTCTGATGGAATCCTCCTTTTCCAGTAAGTTCTGGTTTTCTTTTGTCTACCTCTTCTTGTTCTACCCTTTTTTTTTTTTTTTTAATCTTTTTGAACAGATATTTAAAGAGAAGACAGCAGGCATATATGGAGGTATGCCCACTAAGGCACTATTCTTAAGAGAACATTTGTTCATGTCTTTTTTAACACTCCTGTGCTTTACTATTCTTGCACTGCCTTGTAGCCATTCTTATTATTTAGCATAGTCGGTTCTTCACATGACTTGTACTTCCCACATTGTAATCACTTGGAAAGATTTTGCAGTCACCATGCAAAGTCACCTTAGTATCTCTGGAGGTGGAGATTAGGTTTAAAACCTTACCCGGGAGATGGGGTAATGAGAACCTGTATGTAGGAAGATGTTAGAGACATGAGGTCTGTTATCTGCCCAAGTAATTCTGGTTATTTAAAATCTACCTAGAAAATGTAGCCATTCTGCCATGCCTCTAGATATGAGTATATGAACCAGGACAACATGGGTCTCTCTTTCTTACTGTCTGAAAAAACTGAAATTGTGTTAGAGTAAAAATAAATATTCCAACAAATGCCTATAGTGTAGTTAAATCTTGATACTTAAACAAGTTTTTAAATTTTGATTTTGTTATATATTATCTGATTTGAAATAAAATGCAGTTAAATATTTTTAGTATTTTCATATTTTATAGTTATCTTCCTTGTTTTCTTTTTTCCTTTATTATAAACAAAATTTTTTGCTAAAGATAGTAAAGTTTTCTATTCCCTCAGGTCCCGGGGCTAATCATTTTTGGTGCCTATATTTTTAAATAATGTTTTAAATGATATGTCAGTATGTTAACACACTAATAAATATGTGTGACTAACTGTAAGAGGATTTCTAAAACCACAAGGTCATTAGTATGTATTGGAATTAAGATTTGGTTCCAAACATGCATTTATAATGATTTATCATCTGAAAACTTATAAGAAGTAAAAGTTAGTTTTTGTCTATGTAAACATGTTCAATATATACTTTAACATTATATTTTCAAGGAATTTTAAAAATTTGTTACCAGTTGTGCCCAAAATTTGCTACAATTTATGGGGTTAATAAAGTAAATTAATTGCCTATTGTGCTTAAAATGTATTACTTATTTGATTCTCAGAATAATGCTACAGGGAAGAGATTCTCTCCATTTTACAGATAAAGAAGCTGGGGCTCCATCACAGAATTAGTAACTCAAAAGGGTAGGATTTTGACTCAGCCCTGTCTTTCTGAAAGGCTGTTGTTGTTTCTGCTTCTACCACATTTTTGGCCTTACAGCAGCCAGAATAGCATGTCTTCTCCAAGGTAGTTACAGATAAGAAATGGAGTTTCATAGTTGGAGAGCAGCATAATATAGGAGTCTCTGTCTTGGCCATTATATTGCCATTCCTTCTTAATTTCCATGCACACCAAGCCCCTTGCTCTACCCAGCGGTGACAGTACAAGACAAAAGCTGGCAGCTGATAAGAAATTCAGGCAGAGTTTGGGTCTGATGACAGAGATGGCCTTAAAAAATTCCTGGAGAGAGGCAATTAGGAAGACACTAAGAAATTAATATTGACGACACAATGCCTGGGACTTTTAACATTTCTGAACTTTTCTAAACAAAAGAGGAAATGTAATTTTTAATAGACAAAGTCTATACCTTGGTATAAAATTGCGTTGGAGTGAAACTATTTCTGTTTCATTACAAATGAGGTAAAGAATGCTGTTAGGTCAGTGGAGACAGCTAAGCTCTGTAAAGCTGCTTACTTTGCATTAAGAAACTACAAAGTAAGAAGCAGCCCATTATTCCATCTCTAGAGTTATTTCAGGAATGGCACTGCAAAGTTCAGTGGATCCCATTTTAAACAAAGATCTGTTAGTTTTGTTTAAATCTGTAAAATCATCCTTAAAATTTTCTAGATTATAATACTTTTCACTTCCATTTTTACATGGGAGCATAAGATTTAAAGGTTCAGTTTTTGAAACATCAAAAAAAAAGCTGTCTTTTACGATTTACATGGAGAATAAAATATGTCAACAGCTTATGAATCTTAAGCGTTTTTTACACTCTATTTCCTTTATATGGCACCATTCACATAACCACTCTACTAGATTTCATATCATCAAATACGTTTCTTTTTTTATGAGCTTCTTCAGAACTGCCTCTCTTAGAGAGGATATTTCTCATTTTGTTCCACTATCAATTAAACTTCACCTCACTGTCTAATAACTATCTATGAACTTATCCCACTGTTTCTTAAGGTTAAAGCATTCAAGAAAGATAGGTAGGTGGTTAATGCTATCATTCTGTTTCAAAGATAAAAATTTTGTGTAAGAGATTAAGTACAACCTTAAATAAGGTCTCAAAAGTGACACTCGCCATTTACTTTGTACAGAATGGTATCATTTTCACAAAGTTACCAAAGTTATAGTTTACTATTATTATTAATAAATTTGAAAAATCTTATCCATGACATCAGGAAATCATCCTCACATACATTCCGTTTGTAGTTTTCTTCATGTCTGTCGGTGCCCTGGCCACCTAAGAGACACAGGCTGATCATGACATTAAAAAGTGACCATGGGTGTATCAGAGAAGTAGTTCATTAACTACTGTGTCCTCTCTGCTGTCTTACAGGCCAGTGTCTTTAGTTATGGAAGGGTCACCTAGGTTTGAGAGCCTTATTCTGAGAGACAAAAAACTGTCTTTACCAGTTTGAAAAAGCAAATTTTGGAAGAACCAAGTGTTCATCTTGAAATAAGGTTTCTAGGACAGTGCAGTGAGTGCTTCCCCCTTCTTCATCTAAAAATTTCTGAAATATTTTTAGCCATGTCACACATGCATATGCGCACGCATGCGTGCACGTGCACACACACACACACACACACGCACACACACACTATAGTGACCTAGTTGTCAACAATCCTCACTACTTAGGACCTGGCTCTGTGTGTGGACCAGCAGCATCACTGGGGAGCTTGCTACACATACAGCATATCAGGCCCCACCCCAGACCCACTGAATCAAAATCTGCATTTTAACAAGATCTCCAGGTGTTTCATATGCTCAAACATATTCAGAATTTGAAGAGCTGGTGTCAGGGAGTCAATCACTGTCTGGCAGAAAGGCACTGTCTGTATTTTCACTGGAAAAAAAAAAAAGTATTTTTCTGTGCTTGAGAGAATCCTGCTTTTTTTTCCCTAGGCAAGGGAGGTCCTGAATGGGGTAGTGGAGAGGTGAGACCTAGGCAGGTAAAGGTTTTATAACCATAATAATGTGACAATAGCAGCTGTAAAATAATGCCAGGGAAATAGTTGAAAAGACTCCATTGTGACAGATTTCTTTTTTTCCCCTCAGCAGTTTCCTCTTAGATGGTGTCTTCAGTTAAAGATCTGCAAAGAGAAAGGTCCATTTTGGGGACTGGGATGATGTAAAATGTGGCCTTTCAGTAGTCTCTAAGGAAAACTGTTTCTTTTTATAGTAATCCAAACAGTATGAAGCTGTAAAAATATGTTTTGGAGGGTGTGGGAGTTCCAAGAGCCAAATCAATAGGAATCCACTGTTTAGAATTGAGTACTTCTCATATAATATTCATTTTATTGTTAACATGTGTCGACTAAAAAGAGATGCACAACCTGAGAGTCGTGAGTTAAGTTTTATTGGTGGCAAAATGAGGACTGCAGCCCGGGAGATGGAACCTCAGAGAGCTCTGAGGGAGGAAACTGCTCCAAAGAGGTAGTGGGGGAAGGTCAATATGTCAATATACGATTTTGTTGAAGAGGGAGTTTGAAGCACTACTTTTACAGGTTTTCTGCTAGTCATGAGGAACTGATTGCACCATGAAGGGATTTACTGCTTTTCCAGATATGAGGAGATGCAAGGATTGGGTTAGGAAATCAGTTCCTGAAAATATCTAACCATCTAAAGACCTGGTCCATCTAGTCAACGCTATGGTTTTTCCAGTAGTCATGTATGGATGTGAGAGTTGGACTATAAAGAAAGCTGAGCGACGAAGCGTTGATGCTTTTGAACTGTGGTGTTGGAGAAGACTCTTGAGAGTCCCTTGGACTGCAAGGAGATCCAACCAGTCCATCCTAAAGGAGATCAGTCCTGGGTGTTCATTGGAAGGACTGATGTTGAAGCTGAAACTCCAATACTTTGGCCACCTGATGCGAAGAGCTGACTCATTTGAAAAGACCTTGATACTGGGAAAGATTGAGGGCAGGAGGAGAAGGGGACGATGGAGGATGAGATGGTTGGATGGCATCACCGACTCGATGGACATGAGTTTGGGTAAACTCCGGGAGTTGGTGATGGACAGGGAGGCCTGGCGTGCTGCCGTCCATGAGATCGCAAAGAGTCGGACACGACTGAGTGACAGAACTGAACTGAACTGAAGGACCTGTTCCACCAGTTTCCCTGGTGTGTGCCTTACTCTCCACCCTGAACTCCCTCAGGGCATGTCAAAGGTCAGCAGCTGCAGCAGCTGGATTCAATTGCAGAGGCAGATGGCAAAAGCCTTTGGCAAGCACCAGTTTCTAGTTGACACATGTATTAGATAAACTTTCTTTTTACCAATAGAATTTCATTACCACTAGAATTTAGAATTTAGAGATGTTCATAGTTTCAGGTAATGACTTCTTATTATTGACTGCTACAACTTCTCTAAGATTAATATTTATTAGCTGATTAGTAAATGCAGCCAGCAGAATTCATTAAGTTAATCTTCACAATACTACTAGGCAACTAAGGACTAATTATTTCCTTTTAATACTGATGAAGAAACTGAGAAGCTATGAGATTAAGTAATGTGCTAAAAACTGTATAGCTAGTAAGTGGCAGAAGCAAGTAATAAGCCCAGGATCTCTCATTCCAAAGTCTCTCAATTATGATACTAGATTGCCTTCTAGACTTCTTTATGGCCCAGGAGCACTGGCTCTTAGGAATGGAAAGTGTTTCAAACCTCATTATTGCTCTAGTTAGTAAAACCTTTCTGTAAATAATTACATGCAAATCTTTTGAGACAACCAAACACCTATCTTATCATTCCCACCCAAATACTGGTCTCATTGGTGACTCATTACTATAATAATGGTATGAGAAGACTTCGAAACCTCTCTTTTCATGTGGAACTTATGCAAAAAAGAGGTATAGAAATCCAGCTAAGAATTTTTGTTTCATTTTAAAGATAGATTTTTATTTTTAAATTATCAACATATTGCCAAATAAGATTAAATTATAGAAATGATCATATAGTGAATTAATATCTAAAGTCATTTAAATCATGTCAAATTGATGCTTTAAGTATTCTTCTTTTTTAAAAAATTATTTTAAATTGTATTTATTTATTTCTGGTTGTGTTGGGTCTTTGTTGCTGTGCAGGCTACTCTCTAGTTGCGGCGTGCCGGCTTCTCATTGTGGTGGTTTGTTTTGTTGTTGGGGTGTTCCAAGTGGCACTAGTGGTAAAGAACCTGCCTGCCAATGCAGGAGATGTAAGCGACGTGGGTTCGATCTTTAGAGGGGGAAGATTCCCTGGAGAAGGGCATGGCAACCCACACCAGTATTCTTGCCTGGAGAATCCCACGGACAGAGGAGCTACAGTCCATAAAGAGTTGGACACAACTGAAGGGACTTCATACTCACACACACACACTCTTGTTGCAGAGCACGGGCTCTAGGACACACAGGCTTCAGGAGTTGTGGCACGTGGGCTCAGTGGTTCTTTCTAGGCCCTAGAGCATAGGCTCGATATTAGTGGCACACGGGCTTAGTTGATCTCCAGCATGTGGGATCTTCCTGGATCGGGGATCAAACCCATGTCTCCTGCATTGGCAGGTGGTTTCTTTACCACTGAGCCACCAGTGAAGCCCTTAAGATTTTTAAACATCTTTTAGTTTTGTAAAATACAAATTGGAGGACTTTTGAAAATATTTGCTTAATTTTCCTTATTGTTGAGAAATCATTGGTTTTAAAAACTGGCTATTGACAGGTGATGAGTAAGAGATTTCCTTTTGCCAGACAATATAGTGCCATATGATAATATGGAAATTACCAGTATGTTTGGATATTTATGGAGAATCTTGAAAAACAAATCTAGATCAAGCTATGCAAGCCAAGAACTTTAAACTTAGGAGTATAATTTTTGCTGCCTCTGTGTTTAAAAGAAAAAGTGTTAGTTGCTCAGCCGTGTCTGACTCTTTGCAACCCTGTGGACTATAGCCTGCCAGGCTCCTCTGTCCATGGAATTTTCTAGGCAAGAATATTGGAGTGGGTTGCCATTCCCTTCTCCAGGGTATCTTCCTGACCCAGGGATGGAACCCAGGTCTCCTGCATTGCAGACAGATTCTTTACCATCTGAGATACTAGGGAAGCCTCTATGTTTAAATTAGGCAATTTAGGAATAAGAATGTTGTATGAACTCGAGTACATGTGCTTTCATGGTTATTTTGGAAGTATATGGACTATAATGCAGAAAAGAAGAAACAGTTCCCACTCAGATTTTTACTTTTTAACAACACAATTGCTCACTGGCTTCATTGATGTCCTTAGTTTAAAGAAATTAGTAAGAATTCAACCAAGAATGTGACTAAGAAGGTATTAAACTCTCTAAAGTCTATAGGGAACAAATTCATTTGTCAGTTGTGATGTGCTTATAACATGTTTTTCTATGTAGGTCTTTTTTAAGTGGAAATTATTCTATGTAGACAGGTAAATGTCTAGTCTTAGGAAGACATTTTAACAGGGAGATAAGAGAAAGTGGTCCTGATAAAATTCAAACCCATATCTGTTTCATTCCAAAATCTTTTTCTGTCTCTAATAGTTGTCTTTTTCTGTCTTGTCTTTGTCCTGGTTTGTGATCACCCAGATGTCCATAGACTGATTCACCTCTTCTCTACAACCAAAGCAGACGTCTTTACTATGGTAAACAGCTCATCTTGGGAATGGCCTTGGTGACAGTTTTCTTATCAGCATTATCAATGTCTTGAGTAGGCGGTTTCCAGCCAGGATTCACTTTGAGGAGTGGGCATTGGGATTGAGCAGCTGGTAAACAATCCTTTTTTGATCAGTTTTATCTTCTCTCTTTATTCTTCTTTATTTGGGGGGGGATGCATTATTTATCTACCTAGCTCTAAACTGAAATCTTTCCTTCTGAACCTGCTTTACAACTACTCTAGAAATACAAAACATGAAACCAGAGCTTGACATATTTTGACATAATCCACAAATTCAGGAGTGCCAATAAAGAGTACTTGAACTTGTATGTAAATCAGTTCAGTTCAGTTCAGTCGCTCAGTCATGTCCGACTCTTTGCGACCCCATGAACTGCAGCACGCCAGGCCTCTCTGTCCATCACCAACTCCCGGAGCTTACCCAAACGCATGTCCATTGAGTCGGTGATGCCATCCAACCATCTCATCCTCTGTCGTCCCCTTCTCCTCCTGCCCCCAATACTTCCCAGCATTAGGGTCTTTTCCAATGAGTCAACTCTTTACATGAGGTGGCCAAAGTATTGGAGTTTCAGCTTCAACATCAGTCCAGTGAACAACCAGGACTGATCTCTTTTAGGATAGACTGGTTGGATCTTCTTGAAATCCAAGGGACTCTCAAGAGTCTTCTCCAACACCACAGTTCAAAAGCATCAATTCTGCGGCACCCAGGTTTCTTCACCGTCCAACTAGCACATCCATACATGACCACTGGAAAAACCATAGCCTTGACTAGATGGACCTTTGTTGGCAAAGTAATGTCTCTGCTTTTAAATATGCTATCTAGGTTGGTCATAACCTTCCTTCCAGGAGTAAGCGTCTTTTAATTTCATGGCTGCAAGCACCATCAGCAGTGATTCTGGAGCCCAAAAAAATAAAGTCTGACACTGTTTCCACTGTTTCCCCATCTACTTCCCATGAAGTGATGGGACCAGATGCCATGATCTTAGTTTTCTGAACATTGAGCTTTAAGCCAACTTTTTCACTCTCCTCTCTCACTTTCATCAAGAGGCTCTTTAGTTCTTCTTCACTTTCTGCCATAAGGGTGGTATCATCCGCATATCTGAGGTTATTGATATTTCTCCTGGCAATCTTGATACCAGCTTGTGTTTCTTCCAGCCCAGCGTTTCTCATGATGTACTCTGCATATGAGTTAAATAAGCAGGGTGACAATATACAGCCTTGACGTACTCTTTTTCCTATTGGGAACCAGTCTGTTGTTCCATGTCCAGTTCTAATTGTTGCTTCCTGACCTGCACACAGGTTTCTCAAGAGACAGGTCAGATGGTCTGGTATTCCCATCTCTTTCAGAATTTTCCACAGTTGATTGTGATCCACACAGTCAAAGGCTTTGACATAGTCAATAAAGCAGAAATAGATGTTTTTCTGGAACTCTCTTGCTTTTTCGATGATCCAGCGGATATTGGCAATTTGATCTCTGGTTCCTCTGCCTTTTCTAAAACCAGCTTGAACATCTGGAAGTTCACGGTTCACGTATTGCTGAAGCCTGGCTTGGAGAATTTTGAGCATTACTTTGCTAGCATGTGAGATGAGTGGAATTGTGCAGTAGTTTGAGCATTCTTTGGCATTGCCTTTCTTTGGGATTGGAACGAAAACTGACCTTTTCCAGTCCTGTGGCCACTGCTGAGTTGTCCAAATTTGCTGGCATATTGAGTGCAGCACTTTCACAGCATCACCTTTGAGGATTTGAAATAGCTCAACTGGAATTCCATCACCTCCACTAGCTTTGTTCGTAGTGATGCTTTCTAAGGCCCACTTAACTTCACATTCCAGGATGTCTGGCTCTAGGTGAGTGATCACACCATCGTGATTATCTGGGTCATGAAGATCTTTTTTGTACAGTTCTTCTGTGTATTCTTGCCACCTCTTCTTAATATCTTCTGCTTCTGTTAGGTCCATACCATTTCTGTCCTTTATCGAGCCTATCTTTGCATGAAATGTTCCCTTGGTATCTCTAATTTTCTTGAAGAGGTCTCTAGTCTTTCCCAATCTGTTGTTTTCCTCTATTTGTTTGCACTGATCGCTGAGGAAGGCTTTCTTATCTCTCCTTGCTATTCTTTGGAACTCTGCATTCAGATGAGGATATCTTTCCTTTTCTCCTTTGCTTTTCGCTTCTCTTCTCTTCCCAGCTATCTGTAAGGCCTCCTCAGACAGCCATTTTGCTTTTTTGCATTTGTTTTCCATGGGGATTTTCTTGATCCCTGTCTCCTGTACAATGTCACGAACCTCCGTCCATAGTTCATCAGGCATTCTGTCTATCAGGTCTAGTCCCTTAAATCTATTTGTCACTTCCACTGTATACTCATAAGGGATCTGATCTAGGTCATACCTGAATGGTCTAGTGGTTTTCCCTACTTTCTTCAATTTAAGTCTGAATTTGGCAATAAGCAGTTCATGATCCGAGCCACAGTCTGCTCCCGGTCTTGTTTTTGCTGACTGTATAGAGCTTCTCCATCTTTGGCTGCAAAGAATATAATCAATCTGATTTCGGTGTTGACCATCTGGTGATGTCCACGTGTAGAGTCTTCTCTTGTGTTGTTGGAATAAGGTGTTTGCTATTACCAGTGCGTTCTCGTGGCAAAACTCTATTAGCCTTTGCCCTGCTTCATTCTGTACTCCAAGGCCAAAGTTGCCTGTTACGCCAGGTGTTTCTTGACTTCCTACTTTTGCATTCCAGTCCCCTATAATGAAAAGGACATCTTTTTTGGGTGTTAGTTCTAGAAGGTCTTGTAGGTCTTCATAGAACCGTTTAACTTCAGCTTCTTCGGCGTTACTGGTTGGGGCATAGACTTGGATTACCGTGATATTGAATGGTTTGCCTTGGAAACGAACAGAGATCATTCTGTCGTTTTTGAGATTGCATCCAAGTACTGCAATTCGGACTCTTTTGTTGACCATGATGGCTACTCCATTTCTTCTAAGGGATTCTTGCCCACAGTAGTAGATATAATGGTCATCTGAGTTAAATTCACCCATTCCAGTCCATCTTAGTTCGCTGATTCCTAGAATGTCAACGTTCCCTCTTGCCATCTCCAGTTTGACCACTTCCAGTTTGCCTTGATTCATGGACCTAACATTCCAGGTTCCTATGCAATATTGCTCTTTACAGCATCGGACTTTGCGTCTATCACCAGTCACATCCACAGTTGGGTATCGTTTTTGCTTTGGCTCCATCCCATCATTCTTTCTGGATTTATTTCTCCACTGATCTCCATTAGCATATTGGGCACCTACTGACCTGGGGAGTTCATCTTTCAGTGTCCTATCCTTTTGCCTTTTCATACTGTTCATGGGGTTCTCAAGGCAAGAATACTGAAGTGGTTTGCCATGCCCTTCTCCAGTGGACCACAATCTGTCAGACCTCTCCACCATGACCCATCTGTCTTGGGTGGCCCCACAGGGCATGGCTTAGTTTCATTGAGATAGACAAGGCTGTGGTCCGTGTGATCAGATTAGCTAGTTTTCTGTAGTTTTAATTTTAGTGTGCCTGCCCTCTGATGCCCTCTCGCAACACTTACCGTCTTACTTGGGTTTCTCTTACCTTGGGCCTTGGGTAATTCCTCTTGCCGCCGCCACCGCCGCCGCCGGCCCCAGCCCCCGGCCTGGCCTAGCCCCTCTCGGCTGCCGCCCCCTGCCCCCGGCCCCCGACCCGGCCTAGTCCCTGTCGGCCGCCGCCCCCAGCTCCCGGCCGCCGTGTATTCTTCACTTGCCATAGTAGAAATAGTAACTCTGGGAATGTGACAACTTATTTTGTGATTAAGAAAAAATTTTAAAACCTGTTAGTATGGGAATGGTAATACCTCTTTATAGAATTCAATCAGGAGGTATCTTTTGCATATGAAAAATTCTATTTCTTCTAGACAGAAGAGCTGCTCATTTCAGAATCAGTCATTTTGTGCTATCTATATGAAAAACGAGGCATCCCACCAGTGAGAAAAAAGCAAAGTGCTTCTCTAATCTTTGGAGCTTAAAGAAGACTTCAAAGAGGGGACATGAGATATCTGCCATTATATAAATTCAGATCACAAACAAATTTCCATTCAGTTAGTTTTAGTGGGGAGCAGTGCTCTGCAGTGGTGGCCAGAAAATATCAAGTTTCCCTTTTGGTTGTCTGCCAGCTCCACTGGACTATGGAACACAATGGGTATTGGCATTTTTATAGAAACTGGAAACAGACCATAGTAATAAGTGGACAGACATGGATGGGTGGCCATTGTGGCTTACAAGGCACTTTCCCACTGAAAAGAATGTGAGCCACTTGGGGGTATTCTGCAAGTTCAGAAGTGGACAAAAGGAATATGATCAGAAACACAGGACCGGCTTACAGGAAAGTTGCAAAGTGAAGCTATTACAATGAGGCTAAGCTATCTATATGGTAGTCATTCTGCTTTATTGTATAGTCTCTCACACCAGCTGACTTTCTCACATTTGTAAACATTTTACCTAAAATTCCAAAGCATCACAAGGTTCTTTTAGATTAATAAAACATGAATTCATACTAGGAGAATTTGAATATTTCTGCAAGAATCATAGTGACTCTCTAGATAAGGACCATTCCCCTCCATGTGGTTTATTATCAGTCACCTTCAGACTTCCCAACTCCTTCTACTGCCCTCCTCATGATCATCTGATAGACTCCTTTCTGAGTAGGTGGCCCCAGGAAATGCTGTTTCTGTTGTATTCTTCAGGTACATTGTGAGTATCCTTCAGATGTGCTGGGGCTGAATATTAGAGTTACTTGGGCAGCTTTTTAAAGATACCAATGTGTCTTACCCCTAGACAAATCAGATTCTCTAGGAGGCAGTTCTCAAATACTGTATTTTTTAAAGCTCTCTAGATGATTCTATCGTGCCCCAGGGCTTAGAACCATGCAACTTTCAAGAATTAAACATGAGAACTATCATTCATTCATTTATACCTCAAGGTGAGTCAGTTCCCCCTGGACTGAGTGTTTTCAGAACAAAGAGCTATGACAATGAGTGAAGGAGAAATTTTAATAGTCATTGTGAGCCATTAAAAAAAGCAAACATTTTAATAGTCTGTAAACTTGGGGTAACAGAATTTATTTTATTTAAGTCAATATTTCATTCAGTTTAAACTGTAAGCTATTCAACTGGTTGCAAACCACCTGCAGAAAAACAGCAGAAGGCTTTGTCTTTTTCTGGGAGCCAAGAGCAGGGTATTGATATAATATGCTCTCAATAAGTTGTTAAATGGCCCGTATTTACCTGTTGGTTGTTAAGATCAGAATTAAAGTTTATCTAAGAAACATTAGAAAAACTAATCATTCTGGAAGAGTTTACTGTGGTGTTTTTATGGTATCCAAGAGGTGACTTTTACACACAGTATTGTTTGTGTGTTGTTAAATCTTAGGCACTTCTCTAAGACCTCAACATATTCATTAAGAAATATTATCCTTGGTTGCAATTAACAAGTCATCACTGAAGGCACTTGGACAGTAAGAACGTGATTATTATCATTTATATGTCATCAAAACGTTGAGTATTCGTTGATAATCTTAAAAATTCACAAAAATGTTGTCTCTTGGTTACAAGTAAACAGTGCTCAGAACTGAAGGCAAAAAGTGATCCAAAACATTAAAAAGAACTAGACCCTCAGCATGAGCAAATCATTCTCTTTAGCAGAGGAAGTGGTTGAGATTGGTCCTGATTTGATACTTGAGTGCACAAAAACTTAGAAGTGAGGAGCATAAAGCAGCTGATCATTGCAATTGCAGAAATAAAGACAGTACAGGCTTCCTCTGGTCTTATCTTCTTGTAAAAAGAGAAAGTGGAAGGAGATCCAACTTCTCCACCTTTCTGTGGAATGCAAAGTCAAGTTTGGGACTTATGGACAAGTGCTTGGAGTAGAGGGATACCAAGCGGATGGGGTGACAGAACTATCCCGAACCTTCCCCAACGATGCCTAATATGACTAATTTAAGGGCAATTTAGGTAAGGTGTTCTGCCACAGAAGGGAAGGGGCAGGACAAAACCCTGTCAGACACTTAGATGTGACAAAATAGTGTGTAACCAATGGAAAGTTGAGATTCTTTGCTATGAAAGTTCAGCCACGGTAAGATGGTGGCAGTTGTTAGAGATTGTTATTGCTGAAAAAGAGGAACGGGGCTAGAGTTAACCTGAAAAAGAAAAACAAACAAACAAACTTAAGATATAGTTCACTTACACTTAAAAATTCCAAGTTAAAACACTGTTACTAGAAAGAGTTGGGCCTACTCTGGTGGTCCAGTGGTTAAGACTCTGCACTTCCACTGCAAGGGACTTAAGTTCTGTTCCCAGTTGGGGAATTAAGAGCTCGCATACCGAGTGACATAGCCAAAAAAAAAAGAAAGAAAAAGAGAAAGAATTGGGTCAACTACACAGCCATTCTCTTCTTTGCTTCCAAATCGCCTCTAAAAAGAGATAAAAGAGTAGACATATAAAAGAGAAAGTCCAGATCCACCAGAGCAAAAGGAAGAATTTTTATGTGCATGGTTGTTCTCTAAAAACGTATCTGTGAGCCAAAAAAAAAAGAGTTATCTTTAACAGGCAAAATACTTTGGAAAGAAGACTGATTTAAATAAGGGAAAGTGTTACTGAAGTCACCATGATTACCTATGCTGTCTGCTCATCTCTGAAAAGTAAAATATTGACATTCCAGGGCTCCAAGGGGACAAAAATGCATATTCAATTCTTATTTAAATAAAAATGCATAGGCTCAAGTCCAGGGAACATTTTTGAATTTGGGTTTTTTTTTTAGCTTCCAAAATGTAACCAGCTGAAACTCTTCTTAAAACTAGGCTTTCCTAAAAGCAAAAAGGTTTTTCTCATTTTGCTGTTTATTTCCTTAATTTAAAAAATATACACAAAAAGCAAGTCCCTATAATCTCACTCCCTGTCCTCCCACCTTGATATATTACTTTTCTTCTACAACACTAGAGATATGTATCTGTCCATTCTTGTATCTATATAGGTATCTATAATGATTTAACTTGTTGCAAACCTTCATTAAAAAGATGGAAACTTGTGTCCTTGGCCTAGGTAGACTTTTGGTATTATATTTTTGGCTTTATCTGCTTAATCAGGGATAGTTTCTGGATTATAAGGCAGTTGAAAGTGAAAGTGATAGTTGCTTCAGTCACATCCAACTCTTTGCAACCCCATGGATGTAGCCCACCAGGCTCCTATGTCCATGGGGTTCACCAGGCAAGAATACTGGAGTGGGTTGCCATACCCTCCTCCAGGGAATCTTCCCTACCCAGGGATTGAACCCGTGTCTCTTACATCTCCTGCTTTGGCAGGTGGGTTCTTTATCACTAGCGCCACTTGGGAAGCTACAAGGCAGTTGCTGCTGCTGCTAAGTCACTTCAGTCATGTCCGACTCTGTGTGACCCCATAGACCGCAGCCCACCAGGCTCCGCCGTCCCCGGGATTCTCCAGGCAAGAATACTGGAGTGGGTTGCCATTTCCTTCTCCAGTGCATGAAAGGGAAAAGTGAAAGTGAAGTCACTCAGTCGTGTCCGACTCTTAGGGATCCCATGGACCGTAGCCTACCAGGCTCCTCCGTCCATGGGGTTTTCTAGGCAAGAGTACTGGAGTGGGGTGCCATTGCCTTCTCCAAGGCAGTTAAGTGCAGTCAGTTGAAGGCAAATAGTAGAGTAGCTGATGCCTTGAGGCAGTTGAAAGACTGACAAGCCTGACAGGCTACATTCCAAAGGGTCACAAAGAGTGGGCCAGTATTGAGTGACTAAGCACACACACACAGCAGTTTAGGACTCCAGCCTTATCTCATTCCTTCCCTAACACTGCCTGGTCCTACCCACACAATGACCATTTCTCAGCCCCTTACACAAACGAAACTCTAGTTTTCAGACTTTTCAGCATGCGTTTCTTTCTACCTTGAATATTCTTCCATGCTTCTCGAGGCCAGCTCGTTCTCATTTTTGTGATCGCAATTTATGTGCCACCTCTACTGAGATATTCTCATTCTCCATCTAAAAGAGCTTCCCACCCTCAAACACTGTCTTTCCCAGTAATCTCTCGTGGGCCCTCTCTGGCAGTCCAGTGGTTAAGACTGCATTTCCACTGCAAGGGACATGAGTTCCATCCCTGCTCAGTGAATGAAGATCCTGCATGCCTCCAAGTGTGGCCAAAAAAACCCCCAGCTCCTAATACTCTCATTTTTTTTCAAAATGCACCATACCAGGTTATTTTTGTTTATCTGTTGATTAACATCTCTCTCCTACTCAACAGAATGCAGTGCCCATCTTTTTTCACTACTTTGTATCCAGCACTTCACATAGGGTCTGGCAGAGAATAGGTAGGTGTTCAGTATATATTTGGGGAATTAATGATCTGTATATCTGTATATTATCATTATATATTATCATTAGCACAAATCCACAAACATAAAACTAGCTTGCTTTACAGCTGTGAGGTAGTGAAGAGGTTAGTGTTGGATTGCTTTTTATTAGTCATGTTTTACCAAATTAAAAGTTACTAATAAATTTCTAGTAGTAGCTTTGTCAGTAGTAAATTACAGAGCATGCCGTGTTACTAAAGTGGGTTACCATTCTTGAGAAACCCAGCAGCAAGGGATAAGAACCTCCCTGCACATTTTTATAATGACTTGGCAGAAGCTGCGGGATGGAGGAAAGAATTGTACTTTTTCTAATCATAGATCTTCTATTTCTTAGTCATTTATTAGTAACTTCTTTTTTTTTTTAAGAGTCTCCATTTTCTTACCTGTAAAAGGCAAATGATTTGGTCTCATAGGAATAAGGTAGGTGACAACATACAATTAAAACCTGCCATAATATATAAGTGAAGCTGAAAGTCTTATTATTTTGAAATTAATGAAAAGGGGAACACGTGCAGCTGACTGCCTGGGAATTCCAGACATGTGTGAGCCCATTGCCAATTGTGTTGGTTCCACAAATTTGTTTTTGTCTCAGAGTGGGTTGCTGAGGAATCTGTGTAATGTTAGTAGAAGTGTTTTGTGAATTGCCAAGTGCCAAATGAATTTATGGTCGCTTTATTATTATATGGTTAAAAAAATAGATTTTATTAATAAGTAAGAATCGATTAATAGTGACTCTTGGTTTTTACCTTTTAAATTTAGATAGACTTACTAGAAGCATGGGCTTCTCTGGTAGCTCAGCTGGTAAAGAATCTGTCTGCAATGCCGGAGACCCTGATTCGATCCCTGGGTTGGGAAGTTCCCCTGGAGGAGGGCATGGCAGCCCACTCCAGTATTCTTGCCTAGAGAATCCCCATGGACAGAGGAGCCTGGCAGGCTACAGTCTATGGGGTCGCAAAGAGTCGGACACGACTGAGTGACTAAGCACAGCGCTAGAAGCATCAGCTTAACTGACTCCAGTATAGTCAAAATAACTTGTCAAACCTGGTCAATGGTGATGTTTCTTCGTGTAATTGAGCAGGACCCTGTAGGGCCTTCTTGGGACAGACTTCCTCCTCCATACCCTCTGCTTCAGCTCCTCTCAGAGGTGCTTAGATAATACCAGCTGATGCACATCAGAGGCTGGAACTACCACCAAGTGAAAGAAATCAACTACTTAATGACCATGAGCATGCAGCCCCAAGACCTACTGGCACCTAAGACTCATTAAGTCCTGTGACGCTGCCCTATTACCTCACCATCAACCAGTCAGAGAATTGTGCGTGAGCTGATCACTTGCCCTGGGACACCCCTCTCTCACCTTGCCTTTAGAAGTGCTTTGCTGAAACCCACGGGGAGCTCAGGCTTTTTTGAGCGCTGGCTGCCGTGGACTCCTTGTCTGGTACCTTATGTAAACTGCCCTTTTCTTCAGAACAACCTGGTGTTGGTACATTGTGCTGTGCATGGGCAAGTGGACCCAAGTTTGGTTCAGTAACAATAGTGAAAATATCCTCCTTGCCAGGGAGTAGAAGGTGAGTTTGTTTGCTCCATTTCAGATTGACTTTGCCCTCTGCTTTCCAACATACTACCAAAGAAATTAGTCACAATGGTGAACTTTTTAAGAGGAGGCAGCCATAAAGTGCAAAATCACTAAAGGCAGCCAGCCAGTGCCAGGTTTATACTCAACCAAGGTAGGTTTAATACAAGCTCAGAATTAAGGAACCTCTGAATTCTAGTGCTAGAAGGAACTAAAATGTACTTATATTAACCCAAAAGTTCTCTTGATTTCCAGTCTTCTAAGGAAACCAAAGAACCAGTTTTATTGTATTTCTTGACCTTTATATAATGCCAGACCATAAAATTTCCAAAGGTGCCATTTTCTCTACCAGACTTTGACCTGTGTCCTCGGGCTTCCAGCCAAGAAGAAGGAAAGAACATAATTCTGAGTTTAGGTGATTTACACAGCTCTTTAAATGACAATCCCAGAAGACTGGATGTTTCTGTGATAAGGTTTTCTTTTCAAACCTCTTTTTCTTCTTCCTTCCTACCTTTTCCTTTACTGAAATAATCATAGGCTTTACTCTTGCTAAAGTACGGATGGTATGTGTTCTTATTTTCTAAAGGTACAAAAACAAGGTTTCTAACAACTTGTTTTAGAGGCTTAGAGGTTAACTTTGCAGAGTCATTTTAAAAAGTGGAAGCCCTTCCAGGGATGGTGTTTAGAGGCATTGAGCATGGTGGTCCCGAGCTTGACACACCATCGCAGGCTCTCCTGAAATACAGCCTCTAATAAAACTAGGCAGTATTGAACCCCTGGTAGTAGAATTATTTGCTTCTATACCAAGAGGATTGGGGAAAGCACCAAAATCTGTATGTGGTGTGTGCTGAGAAGTTCATGCTGTGAGACCTGAAGTTCTTGAGAGGTTATCTGAAATGAAAAAACATGTCAGCAGGGCCTCTGGTGGGTCCACGTGTGCTAAACAGGTCAGGCTCATTCTCCTTACTGAGGAACAGAAAATCCTGGTCAAAGTATGAAAGGCACAAGCACACAGTCAGAAAGGTTTTTTTAAAAAAGTTTTTTGGTAATTAAAAAACCTGGAAGACTTGTTTTATTTTAAAAGAAAAAAGAGAATGAAACTAAGGCACTATGCTAAATAACTATGAGATGAGGTTTCAAAAATGTAGTCCAGAAACATTTCAGTTAAATTTGGTAAGTTTAACTCTTTCCTATCTTATTCTTCTTCTTGCAATACCAAAAGAGTCTTTTGGGAAATAAGGACTTCTCAGCAGAGGACTTTGCTCCCCAGGCAAGCATCGTTAAGATGGAGTTAAGTCAGGGTTAAACAGAGAAAAGCTCAGGATGAGGAGGAGGTGATGCTGCAGTGCCTTTTCTTCCTGTCCCCACTTTCATCTCAGACTCCTTCCTTCTGAGGCATGTCATCTCACCTCTTTTTGCTGTTTGCCCATGTGCAGTTTCCTCCAGTGCTTTGCATATGAATCCAATTTCCATTCACATCTACAAAGTGCAACATTGATAAGGAAATGGAAGTGATTTTGTTATACTTTCAAAGTAGGATGATGCTGTCCTTGAGGTTTATCTTTTCCAGCACCTGACACCCAGGGGACTTCAGTAAATATTTGAAGAAATGAGTGATCGTTGCACAGAGGAATCTACTTTAGGTCAAATTGGAACACTTGATCAGCACTTATCTGTCTTGATTGCTCAGGGACGCTTGACCCTCTCTGCTGTGACCTTTTTTCCATGATTTTCCTAGGTTTTCTTCTTACCTTTTGATTGTCTCTTGTTCTTTCCTACTTGTTTCTTTTCATCTCCCCCTTAAATGGTGATACCTCCCTCCCAGTTGGAGAAGGAAATGGCAACCCACTCCAGTATTCTTGCCTGGAGCATCCCATGGACAGAGGAGCCTAGCAGGGTACAGTCCATGGGGTCGCAAAGAGTTGGACACGACTGAGTGACTGTCACTCACTCCCCTCCAGTTAGGCTCTATCTACCTTGATTCTCAGGAAATTCCCCCTGAATGACCTCATCCAGTTTTGTGACTTCAGCCATCACCAAGCAGACGTGGATGGCTTCCAAACAGATACCAGACCAGCCCACACATTTCTAAGTCCCACGCCCTATAGGTCTCTTTTAATCTCTACCAGCAAGTCACACACAATCTTATTAGCTCTCTTTATTAGTAAATATTAAAATGTCACTTCTTTACTCCCCACCCACAAAACTAACACCAGCTACCAAGTCACACAAACCAGAAACCTAAGAACCATCACCTAATCTCTCTTTTTCCCCTTCCTCCCCACATTAGATTAGTTGCTAAGGGCTTCCCAGATGGCGCTAGTGGTAAAAAAAAAAAATCCACCTGCCAATGTAGGAGACACTAGAGACACGGGTTTGATCCCTGGGCTGGAGTGATCTCCTGGAAAAGGAAATGGCAACTCGCTCCGGTATTCTTGCCTGGAAAATTCCATGGACAGAGGAGCCTGGCAGGCTGCAGTCCATGGGGTTGCAAAGAGTTGAACACGACCAAGTGACTGAGCACAGCCACATTAGATTAGGTGCTAAGACCTCTCTGTTCTACCTCCCCTATTGAATTCACTTCCACCCACATAGAGAATGATTACTCTGGGTTACCATCTTCCAAATGGCATGTACCTGCCTTCACCAGTCCTGGCTTCTTCTCTTGAGAACTGCAGTTCCCTGGCCTCTCTGCTTCCGTCAGGTTGCATTCCTCCCGAGTGTCCTCTGTGTGACTATGGTCTGTGAGCTTTCTAAAAATTGAATTTAACTCTGCCCCTCGTGCCTCAACCCTCAGCTACCTCCTGTGCCTTCAAAAGTTCCAACAAGTCCCACAGAGACAGAAAAGTCATTCAGGACACCACTTCCCAACTCTCCCACCTCATTTCCGACTCCTCGGCTGTCCTGGTCAGTCCAAACTCCTTGTTCAGTTTCCCACAAGCCTCGCTCAGCGCTTGTCCTTGCCATGCCACGTCCTGCCTGAGCACTTTCCTTCCATTCTTTTGCTTCTCGACTCTTTTAAAACTAGTTCATTTCACAAGGGAGCTTAGTCTCACTTCTGCACTCAGTTTTATGCCTTCATTCCTCTCTGAATACTTTGAAGGCATTGGAAAATTGTTGTTTCTTTGTGTCTCACTAGTCTGAACAGTTTGAGCTTTGTATCTCTGGCATACAGAAGCATATAGACTAGTGTCTCTCAAAGGGAGGTCCACAGGCCTTCCTGGCTCAGATTCATTTAGCCATTGTCAACATTCATGTTGTTGGGCTCTCCTCTCCCCCCATAGGACCCAGAGAGTCAGAATTTCTGTTGGTTTTTTTTTAATGGATTCTCCAGATAATTTTTATGAATATATATATTCAACAAATATTTTTAAATAAATCAGCTGGTGACTTTGAGCTTATATTTTACTAGTTCACATACACTATAGTAACTTGGATTTGTTGCTGATCATTCTATAAATACTCATCCTGTTTCGGAAAAACCATTTAATTTCTGAGAGAAAAGTTTACCTCTACGTCATAAAATGAACTGGGGTTTGAAAGTCCTACGGTCAATTCTAATCAGTTTACTAAACCATTTGAAGAGTTCAAATGAAATAATCCATACAACTAGATTTAAGCAGGCCAGATGACTCTTCTTATTAATTACATAAGCACTTGGTCTCACCTCTCTGGAACTCAGTTTCTCTCTGTGCAAATTCAAATTCCTGGGCTTATAGGAATTTGAAAATCATTGTGGCAGACACTTTATGTGTTCCATCATTTTGAGTTCAATGTCCAGGTGTAGCCCCTACACATAATATAGTATTAATGCTTAGGAAGCTCCCTTAACTGAAATTTTTGTTATATACAAAGAAAACCAAAAAACAGTGCAGCCGTAACTTCTATATACGAGTGGGAATGAGAAGTCTCTTGTGATGTTTAAACTCACATATTATTTCCTTGAACAGAAATATGTACTTACCTACATTTATTCCTTTTAAGTGCCAATATAAATACATATATGTGTAAGTATGACGTTGATGTCTTTGGTATCCTATAAAGATTTATTGTCATGTACTTATAAACTAATCTGAAGATCCTGGAGTCTGCCAGACAGGTTGCACAACAGCTGGTAGCTGTTGTGGACTTTAGTTCACATGTTTGTGCAAAGAGAACCATCCAGTCCCTGGTGACTAATGATTTTGGCTGGTTTGTGCTTACTATTGCATAACTTTAATTTGCCCCAAATTGTCCATAAAACATTTGGTTCTTAATTTTTTAGAAAGTCATATCCTTGAGCCAGTGTGTCTCTTCTGCTGTAGCATTCAGGGCTCAGTCATTTTTAATACTTGACCAATCAAGCTCAACTAAGTGAAAGTAATTGTGGCCAAAATGCCTTGGCAGGATGTAGAGAGTTTGGGGGTTTTGTTTCCCTGTTGTTTTTTGGTAACAACACAGTAGATCAGGTAGCCCAGCATTTTTTCTGTAAGCAGGCTCTGCAAATGTCATTTATGTTTTGGAGGTAACGGCTTGCTTATTCCCAGGCAGTGTCATCAACTTGCAACAGAATTCCATATATGTCAGTAGCAAAGAGAAGTTTGAATAGAAACTCAGGGTACTGATTAAGAGTATGCTGGAAACTAACAGAAAAATCAACAAATAGAACCTTAATTAAATATAGAGATTTCCTTGTTTCATTCAACAGAAATCCAGAGCACACAATCCAGAGTTGATAAAGCAGCCCAGTGATGCCATCTGAAAACCAAGCTTACCTCACCTTTCTGTGCTGTCAGCTTTCTCTCCCATGGCTATAAGATGGCTGCAACCAGGCTCTGCTCTGTGACAAGGCAGGTTCAGTTCAGTTCAGTTCAGTCCCTCAGTCATGGCCGAGTCTTTGCGACCCCATGAATCGCAGCACGCCAGGCCTCCCTGTCCATCACCAACTTCCGGAGCCCACCCAAACCCATATCCATCGAGTCAGTGATGCCATCCAACCATCTCATCCTCTGTCGTCCCCTTCTCCTCCTGCCCCCAATGCTTCCCAGCATTAGGTCTTTTCCAATGAGTCAACTCTTCCCATGAGGTGGCCAAAGTATTGGAGTTTTAGCTTCAACATCAATCCTTCCAATGAACACCCAGGACTGATCTCCTTTAGGATGGATTGACTGGATCTCCTTGCAGTCCAAGGACTCTCAAGAGTCTTCTCCAACACCACAGTTCAAAAGCATCAATTCTGCGGCGCTCAGGTTTCTTCACTGTCCAACTCGCACATTCATACATGACCACTGGAAAAACCATAGCCTTGACTAGACAGACTTTTGTTGGCAAAATAATGTATCTGCTTTTAAATATGCTATCTAGGTTGGCCATAACCTTCCTTTCAAGGAGTAAGTGTCTTTTAATTTCATGGCTGCAATGACCATCAGCGGTGATTTTGGAGCTCCCAAAAATAAAGTCTGACACTGTTTCCACTGTTTCCCCATCTATTTCCCATGAAGTGATGGGACCAGATGCCATGATCTTAGTTCTCTGAACGTTGAGCTTTAAGCCAACTTTTTCACTCTCTCTCACTTTCATCAAGAGGCTCTTTAGTTCTTCTTCACTTTCTGCCATAAGGGTGCTGTCATCTGCATATCTGAGGTTATTGATATTTCTCCCAGCAATCTTGATTCCAGCTTTTATTTCTTCTAGCCCAGCGTTTCTCATGATGTACTCTGCATAGAAGTTAAATAAGCAGGGTGACAATATACAGCCTTGACGTACTCCTTTTCCTGTTTGGAACCAGTCTGTTGTTCCATGTCCAGTTCTAAATGTTGCTTCCTGACCTGCATACAGATTTCTCAAGAGACAGGTCAGATGGTCTGGTATTCCCATCTCTTTCAGAATTTTCCACAGTTGATTGTGATCCACACAGTCAAAGGCTTTGACATAGTCAATAAAGCAGAAATAGATGTTTTTCTGGAACTCTCTTGCTTTTTCAATGATCCAGCAGATATTGGCAATTTGATCTCTGGTTCCTCTGCCTTTTCTAAAACCAGCTTGAACATCTGGAAGTTCACAGTTCATGTATTGCTGAAGCCAGGCTTGGAGAATTTTGAGCATTACTTTACTAGCGTGTGAGATGAGTGCAATTGTGCGATAGTTTGAGCATTCTTTGGCATTGGAATGAAAACGGACCTTTTCCAGTCCTGTGGCCACGGCTGAGTTTTCCAAATTTGCTGGCATATCGAGTGCAGCACTTTCACAGCATCATCTTTCAGGATTTGAAATAGCTCAACTGGAATTCCATCACCTCCACTAGCTTTGTTCATAGTGATGCTTTCTAAGGCCCACTTGACTTCACATTCCAGGATGTCTGGCTCTAGGTGAGTGATCACACCATCATGATTATCTGGGTCATGAAGACCTTTTTTGTACAGTTCTTCTGTGTATTCTTGTCACCTCTTCTTAATATCTTCTGCTTCTGTTAGGTCCATACAATTTCTGTCCTTTATCGAGCCCATCTTTGCATGAAATGTTCCCTTGGTATCTCTAATTTTCTTGAAGAGATCTCTAGTCTTTCCCAATCTGTTGTTTTCCTCTATTTCTTTGCACTGATCGCTGAGGAAGGCTTTTTTATCTCTCCTTGCTATTCTTTGGAACTCTGCATTCAGATGGGAATATCTTTCCCTTTCTCCTTTGCTTTTCGCTTCTCTTATCTTCCCAGCTATCTGTAAGGCCTCCTCAGACAGTCATTTTGCTTTTTTGCATTTTTTGCATTTCTTTTCCATGGGGTGGTCTTGATCCCTGTCTCCTGTACAATGTCACGAACCTCTGTCCATAGTTCATCAAGCACTCTATCTATCAGATCTAGTCCCTTAAATCTATTTGTCACTTCTACTGTATACTCATAAAGGATTTGATCTAGGTCATACCTGAATGGTCCAGTGGTTTTCCCTACTTTCTTCAATTTAAGTCTGAATTTGGCAATAAGGAGTTCATGATCTGAGCCACAGTCTGCTCCCAGTCTTGTTTTTGCTGACTATATAGAGCTTCTCCATCTTTGGCTGCAAAGAATATAATCAATCTGATTTCGGTGTTGACCATCTGGTGATGTCCACATGTAGAGTCTTCTCTTGTGTTGTTGGAAGAGGGTGTTTGCTATGACCAGTGCGTTCTCTTGGCAAAACTCTATTAGCCTTTGCCCTGCTTCATTCTGTACTCCAAGGCATAAAAGAAGTACAAAGCAGCAAAACTCTGAAGGGGTATGTCAGCTTAAGCAAGAAACCCAGAAGTCCCATCTGGCCACTTCTACTTTTTGCGTCATTGCCAGAACTCCATCACATGACTAGCCCTAGACCATTTGCTGGAAGGGAGCCAGGGAGAAGGGCATTGTGGTTGGCAGCTCAGTCATACCGCCATCCTCAGACAATCTCCCTAAGGATGCAGTCCACTGAAACTAGGGTTCCAATCAGAGGACATCTGTGGAACACATCACTCACTGTAATGTTTGCCCTGGTGTTGGGCATCTCTTGAGAGACTTAGGAACTTTGCAGGAAATGACCCTGGGGACAATGTCTCCTCTCAGCTGATGAGAAGCTAGAGCAATCCAGTATAGATGTGCCTCACTTGAGAAAATATATAATACAATAACAAGATTTGATCTTTACAAGTAATCATTCAATTCTTCAGTAGGGAAGCTCCCTAAAGTTTCTCACAATAGTTTAAAATAATTTATACAATTATACAATTGTATAGTTAAACAATTTTCTGGGGAATCTGTTGTTTAAAGCAAGATAAACCTGTACTTTAAAAAGGTTTATTTTACTTTTGAGACATGAATATGAAATTCATAATAAAATCTTGGTAATCAGTCACCTCTGTATTAGATCTTCATAAGTGTGTTCCACATGAGCTTAGAACTTTACAAATTCTGCCTTGTTGGTTAGGAAAATGGGTGAATGTTTTCTTAGTCCTGACATCATTGCACATCATTGTTTGACACATTATAGGAAGGAGCATAATTTTATAGCCAAGATCATGATAAGCACCAAAACCATGAGGAAATATTATACTTTGCTATATTCCCTATATGCATCGATGGGTAGAGTGAAAATAATTTGCAGAAGTCACTTGACTAACCTCATACACCCTTCCTTACACTGAGCATTAGACCGTATGATCTGTTCCTGTGAAATGATTCCCCAGCTCGGAATGTTCAAACTGGAGACTTGCTAAAACCTTACTGCACTCTCCTCCCTTATCTTCAGCTCCAGGACCTGCCCTATCTAAAACCTGTGCCACTCATTCAAGACTTACTCAAGCTCCTGCCTTCATCTTATCAGTGAGCAATCTTTACATATCACAAATAAGAGCATATTGACTTCATTTATTTAAAGTCTTCAATGGCTTCCTGTTGCTCTTAGGATTAAAAAGAAACATTTTAACATAATCTATAAGCCCTCATACTCTTGCTTCTACAACTCTCAAAACCTTCTCTTGGAATTTGAAGATCAAGCCCACTAAATTTCCTATAGTTGCTTGAATGTGGTTTCTCTCTCTGCCCATGCTATTCCCACTCACTCACTCATCTGGTCTAAATATGGGTTAAAGAGCATCCTTATAATTTTTTTTTTTGATTGGGGTATAATTGCTTTACAATGTTGTATTAGTTTCTAACATGAAATGAATCAGCTACATGTATCTCTTCCTCTTGAGCCTCCCTTGCACAACACCCACCCACCTAGGTCATCACAGAGCATGGGTCTGAGCTTCCGTGCTGTATAGAGGGTTCCTACTAGCTGTTTTACATATAGTAGCATATGTGTGTCAATCCTAATCTCACAATTCATCCCACGCTTCCCTTCCCCATGTCTGTTCTGTATGTCTATGTCTTTATTCCTACCCTTCTAATAGGTCCACCTGTACAATTTTTCTAGATTCTATATATATGCATTAATATATTTGTTTTTCTCTTTCTGTCTTACTTCACTGTATGACAGACTCTAGGTTCATCCACATCGCTACAGATGACCCAGTTTCATTCCTTTTTATGGCTGAGTAATATTCCATTGTACATATGTATCACATCTTCTTTATCCATTCATCTCTTCTTAGGCAGGCATTCAGATTGTTTCCATGTTCTGGGTATTGTAAATAGTGCTTCAGTGAACATCAGGAAACATGTGTCTTTTTGCGTTATGGTTTTCTCAGGTTATATGCCCATTTGTGGGATTGCTGGGTCATATGGTAGTTCTATTTTTTGTTTTTTTAAGAAATTTCCATACTGTTCTCCATAGTGGCTGTATCAATTTACCTTCCCACCAACAGTGGCAGGAGAGTTCCATTTTCTCCTCACCTATTATTGGAGTGTTTCCTTATTATCTTTTCCCCCACTTTCACGTTCACTTGTCTATTAGCCCCAAAAAGCTTTAAAGTCTCCAAGGGATCAGGGAGTGTGTCTCTTTTGTCAACCCTTCTCAATGCCTTGAACATAATCAACTCTTCTCAATGCCTTGCATGTAGTCAGCACTTAATAAATATTTGTTGAACTGCAATATGAAAGAATGGATAATTCAGAACTCTCCATACCCTTAGCCCAGATAAACTCTTAGCAGTACAAATTCAGCAAAATTTGGTTCTGTAGCCAAAAGACTTCATAAATTTATATTAACTAGGAGATAAGTATCTTTGATCTATGTTATTAGACTAAATTATCTTCCTCCAAGGAATTTCTTAAAAAGTGTATCTTTCAACTGAAGTAGCTCATTATATGTGAAAAAAAGTTCCTACGTTTTAGTTATCTGTCTAAAGGGCAAAGAATGAGACTAATGTGTGTGTTAAATTTTCACATAAATGAGATGCTTAGTGAGATGTAGACTTACCTTCTCATCATCAGAGTTGAAGGGCAGCTGCAGCGCAATGTCCTGCCTCTATTGTCAGTGCGGAGCACAAGAGATGGTGCGCCACGCTTCTTTCTTTGGGGCTTCCCTGGTGGCTCAGTGGTAAAGAATCTGCCTGCCAATGCAGGAGACCTGGGTTCAGTCCCTGGGGCAGGAAGATCCTCTGGAGAAGGGAATGACAACCCACTCCAGTATTCTTGCCTGGGAAATCCCATGGGCCAGGGAGCCTGGCGGGCTACCACCATGGGGTCACAAAGAGTTGGACATGACTGAGCAACTCAGCAATAACAACTTCCTTTCTTTTTGTTTTCCTCTCTTTTGTCGAAGTCTTTGCTCTTTGTAATGCACTGATTTTTTTCTTTTCTTGTTTTTGTAAATATGGTATTAGTCAGAAGTTTTTTAATTTGATTGTAGGATATAATTGATTTTGCTGTGCATTACAGTTGTGTTATATTTGAGGTAGGAAATCAAAGAACCAGGAGGGATGGTGGTGGCCTAAGGCAGAAAGCTCAGTTTGATCCTGATGTGCGTCTCCTAAGAGGTGTACTGAAGTGCAGACTTTTAGGGTTACTTTTTATTCTTAGTCTGTTCAGGCTGCTATAACACAGTACCATAGACTGCGTTGCTTAAGCAACAAAGTTTTCTCACAATTCTGGAGACTGAAAAGTTCATGATCAAGACAGCAGCAGATTCCATATGTGGAAAGGTCCTGCTCCTTAGATGGCCATCTTCTCTCTTCAACTTCATATGGAACTTTCTTTTATAAGGACACTGATTCCATTCAGGAGATCTCTGCTATCTCCCAAAGGCCCCGTCTCTTACCACTGTCACACTGGAGGTTAGGATTTCGACACAGATTTTAAAGGGAACACAGACATTTGGACCATAGAACTCCCTAGATTCAGATCTAGGTCTGGAAAGGGAGAATATGCCGCTGTAACAAGCACCCAGAGGTTCTGATGCAAGCAGTCAATGGACCACGTTGAGAAACATGTAGGATTTGCTAGGAAAAGGTGCATAGTTAGAAAATGTACACTTGTATATAGATGTTAGAAGACCAGCACCCACCTCCAGGTCTGCTTAAACTCTTTCCATATTATCAGGGATCAGATTAGAAGGTGGGAGAAAATTGGCTTCTAATCCCTCATCACCTTCCATAGAAACACTTTTTCCAAAGGCTTCCTGAGCTACCAAAGGCCTCCTGAGCTACCAAAGGCCTCCTGAGCTACCAAAGGGACAACATTGAGCTACTGGTTTGCCGTTACTGGAAATGCCAGGCCTTCCTCCAACTCATACTAGGATCTGACATTTTTTGTTTAAGACTTCACTTTTTGCCAGTTTTCCTCAATTCTCACTCCCAATCTCTAGCTCTCTTATCTCACTCCAATTAAAACTTATAAAATAAAATATCCTGTTTTAAAATACATCTTGCACAAACACAAGCAGAAAATAAGTTAGCCGTAAACCTACCATCTCAATGTTTCTTTTTAATAAAGAGTAAATAAAGAAAATTAACTTTTATCCACTCTTCTCTTTATATATATTAATATAGTTTTAGCCTCTCATTTCACAGGCAGCAATCTGAGTTCTGTAAGGATGTGATGATAATCTTTTGTGACATTAGAAAGGATGAACTAGGGAAATACAGAATTTTCTTAAAAGTAAGCTATTAGTTTTTGGCTTTTAGAGAAACAACTAGCCCTTATATTTGAAGTATTATGGTGACTTCCTAAAATTGGGATTAGGTTATAGTTATATTGTGTTATTACTTGGTTGAAAATTTAAAACCTAACTGCAACTCATTTAAGCTCTAGAATAAAAAGCCTAAATTTTTTAAAAAATGGAAATAGTTGCTACGGTATATTTTAAAAGAAATTCACTTAGTTCCTTTTTTTAGTTTTAAAGTCATATTTTATTCATTTGCCTCTTTTTCTAAAGTTTTGATTTCTACAGTACCATTGGGGTTTGCTTCTTAAAGGACATTTAGAAAAATATACATTAAAAAGTCACTTATGTCCTACAACCCCCCTCTCCCCCGCCGCCCCTCCTCCCGTTGATTCAGGAAGAAAACTGAAAACTTATTTCTTTGTCCTTGTCAGGAATTATTACCCATTTTTTTTGCTACTTGGACCTAAAGCCATTTTGCCAGTGAAGCAGAATTAATGTGCTCACAGAAAATCAAATTCTGTCTCTAGTTGGGGAATAATCTTGGCAATTTTTTTTTTTTTAAAGAACCAGCCTTTGCTTTTGTATATTCAGGTTTGGGTTTGCAGGAGGAAATCCTGAAAGAATAGTATACATCTTCTTTACGAGAAAGATTAAATAAATTCATCTCTAGTGTCAAGCAACTTTAGATCTGTCTTAATTTAAGATTCTACCATGGTACCTCATAATCTTTTGTCTACAGACTACCTTAATTCACAAGAAATCAGAAACTCAAAAGTTTAGGGATTTCTTAGGAACTCAGATTTGCAATTATAATTATCCACTAAATAAATATTATTTGCTTATATAAATTAATAACTTTCTTTACCATATTCGAAATACTTTTATGCTCATTCTTTCTGAATGATATTTATGACCATGCAAACATAGCTATATTTACAAGAAAAATTACTGAAAGAAGCAGAATTACTTTTTCAGATACACACTTGGAGATACATACCCAAAGGATATCCCAGTATACTGAAATTTCCAAAGGCAAAACTGGCAGAACTTGATAAAAGTAAACACAGAAGACAGTTGTTGCCCTGTTTTTTTCTCAGCCTTACACAGCTTTTCCCAGGGTGGTTCACTTCCTTTCTATACTTTTTTTCGCTCAAATTCACCTTCTCAGTGTGTCCTCCCTGGCCACCCTATTTAAACTATGGTCTGCCCCTCATTTCCTGCCTTGTTTTTCCTGCACACTGCTTTTACTTTCTCTTCTTTCCACCATATGTATAATCTTCTAACATAATTTATTATTTCTTTTGTAAAAATTTCTTTATTTACTCATGTATTTGTACCAAGTCTTACTTGTAGCACATGGGATCTTCCATGGGACCATTAAATCTGTATGATTTAATGTTTATGTTTCCTTAGATATAGTCTTGTACGTGTGTCCTCAATAATTTTTGAATACTAGATTTTAAGATCCAAAACACAGGAATACAGCATGTCCTTTTGGACAGCTAGAACTACAGAGTACATCATTCTAAGTAGGAGGACACAAAGACAGAAAATTATTATGCCACAGATTACAAAGAAATCATATGGAGAATTGTGTAAAATCCCAAAGTATGTCCAACCATTAAGTGATCCAGGGAATATGCCTGTCAGCATACGAAAAAAGTAGGCAAACGTCAGATTGAAAGAGTCAGCTTCTAGCATGCAGTGGCTTTTTGAGATGCATTCTCTAGAAACTTTGACCTCTTAGGCAAGAGCACTGTTTTAGTTTATCTTCTTCAAGCTATTTCTCTCTATTGAAATTAATAGCCTTGTTAATATGACTTAAAAGGAATATTTTTTTTGAAGAACAAGTGGATTTCAAGAGTAAATGATGATTTACATTCGTGAATGGTAGCGTGATGGAGAACTAGAAAAAGTGATGATACATTACCTTTGAAAGAACCAAAGAGGAAGTAGTCTAATATTTTGCATAGGAACACAACGTAGTGGTTAAGGGCCCTGGGCTAACACTTGGCTGCCTTGGTTTAAGTCCCAGCACCATCACTGCAAAGTTCTGGGTTCTTGTACAATTTATTTAATCTTGTTCTTTAGTTTCTTTGTCCGGAGAAGGCAATGGCACCCCACCTCAGTACTCTTGCCTGGAAAATCCCATGGACGGAGGAGCCTGGTAGGCTGCAGTCCATGGGGTCGCTACGAGTCGGACACGACTAAGCGACTTCACTTTCACTTTTCACTTTCATGCGTTGGAGAAGGCAATGGCAACCCACTCCAGTGTTCTTGCCTGGAGAATCCCAGGGACGGCGGAGCCTGATGGGCTGCCGTCTATGGGGTCGCACAGAGTCGGACACGACTGATGCGACTTAGCAGCAGCAGCAGCAGCAGTTTCTTTGTCTGCAAAACGGACATATTCTCTGAAGACAGTTTGTATAACAAGTCCTTGGAACACTAAGAATTTGTGCTTGGTTAAACAAGTTATTATTACTTACCAAATTGAATCTTAGTGGTCTGCAGCAGTGCACAAATATGCATTCTAGGCCAGTGTTCAATTTTGTGTCTATTGTGGAATAGTAAATTCATGTAATAGAGATTTACTGTGGGTGCTCAGTAAACACTCACAGTAATATTGGTGTTTAATGTTATTGGTGTTTAAATGTCCTTATAGCACATAGGTGGGGCTTCCTGCCAATGCAGAAGATGCAGGAGATGCAGGTTTAATCCCTGGGTGTGGAAGATCTCCTGGAAAAGGAAATGGCAACCTACTCCAGTATTCTCAGTTCATGGGGTCGCAGAGTCGGACACGACGTAATGACTGTGCATGCACATGTACGCTCATAGCACATAGGCAGAATTTCTCAAATTGTTTCAAAAATGCTTTAGACTGAAGGATGTATTTTGAATTAACACTTGCTAAATCATTTTTTAATTTTTTTTTGGGGGGGGTGGACCCTTTATATAAACATAGCTAAGTAAAGAATATTCTTTCTCCCAAATCTTGTTGCTTATTAAATTGGCCTTGACAAATAAGAAAAGCAAAGGCTGAGGTTTACTATTTAGAGTGATGGCTGTCTTGACACAGCATGTGCATGCAACTGTGAATAATCTCAAGGACTCAGTCCCTCATAATGCACATTCCCGAGGGGAATGCTCTTAGGAATATGGGAAGACCCATCAAGCTTCCAGCTTTCAAAGAAACCATGAGTCAGATACACATGTGTCTCCTTAAGAAATTTTACTTCCTTCTGAAACTGATTGAAAAAAGGCGTGCTCTGGGCATATTGCTATTTTAAGAATCTCTTTTCTCAGAACATGTACTTGATAAATCCCAGCTGTACCTTAGTCATGTCTCAGGATTCACCTGCCATGCAAGTGAAGTAGAAATTATTCTTGTCTTACAGCACAGTAGTAAAAAGAAATGTTAGAAATGAGACAAATTCTCTTTTCCCTTTCTGGAGAGATGGGAGCTGTGCTTTCCACTTCCATGTTTGTTTGGTAGACCTGGAGATTTTTCTGTTAAACATTTTCCCCAAGAGAAATTTTTATCATTGTTCCTAGCTTTGATCCTATAATTGAAGGGAGTTTAAAAAAAAAACAACAAAGTGAAAGTCTCTGTGGGAAATGATGAACACAGATGTAAAGATAAAAAGCTCCTAAACCAGTATTGGCCACTCTCTGGCAGGTTTTATTCTGGTTCCCCCTGTAGAAATTGATGACACACACCTAATAGAGAGCAGCTTCCTGTTCGACTTGTTCAGCTTGGCACACAATCATCAGGGCAGGATTAGTATCTCTCAACATGGCAGAAATGCAGGGGACCCAACGCCTGAGCGTGGCTAGTAAAACTAATAATTTGTTCTAAGATGTAGAAAACAGTGCAGTTCATTTTATTCGTTACAATTGGCATTCTTTGGCATATGCTAGCACCTACTTACATAGTTCTGAGATTTACAAAATAGAGTTATCTTAATTTTAAAAAGATTGCAGCACAGAAACCTTTATTGTTATCAAAGTGTCATACTTTGATTTAGAAGAAATTGGCTAAGAACATTTAAGATCAAATTTAGAGGTGTAAGTCCTGGTAGTCTAATGTTATTTTTACAGCATTACCCAGCCAGGGCTAGGAAAGTGTTGGGCATCATCGAATTTTTATACTCGAGGTGAATGGAAATAACTGAAATTCTACTTCAGAAGGAAGTTGTCTTGGCGGTGACTGTTCTTCATTTCAGGTTATCTGTTTCTCTTGCCTGGAGAGTTGTTATAAAATGCAGTCTCGATGACCTTCTTGGCAAGGGAAGCATCACAACAGGTGTACAGTTTGTAAGAACGGATCACTCCAGGCTTCCCATGGGGGCTGGACCATGACTTGATTGTAGGCAGAAAGGAACCTAATTCTAGAGCAGTGCAGGGAAATATTGCTCCAAATTGGTGGCTCTGCTTTAGTCTCAACTTTAAATGGAACTGCTGATTTGAAACCAGGTGTTTCCTTTGTTTACTCAGTGCTTGGAATTGGTTTGAAGCAGTTTAGCCTGAGGGTATCTGAAGGATAAGTGACTGTCATTCTAACCAACAAATACTTCGTGCTTTGGAAGCTATATCACATTTCAACGTATACTCTTACATGTTTCAACTTCTCTGTTCTTCAGTTCAGTCACTCAGTGGCGTCCAACTCTTTGCAACCCCAGGGATTGCAGCACGCCAAGCTTCCCTGTCCATCACCAACTCCTGGACTCTTTATATTTTTCTTCTCAGCCTTGGCACTGTTGACCTTACATGTGGATAGTTCTTGTTGTGAACAGCTGTCCCGTGCAGCACCCGGCAGGCCCTCTACACGTCAGATGGCAGCAGTCAGCCCTCCACCAGCTGTGTGGACATCTCCAGACATTGTCAAATACCTTCTGCAGGAGGGTATCACCCCCTCTGAGAACCACTGGTGTGGATGAAGAGAAAAGTGGTCCACAGACTGAACCCTGGGAGCCCTTCAAACTTTAAAGATTGAGGGAGATGAAGAGGGAGCTAGCAAATGAGAATGGAAAAATGGGCAGGTGGTGAAGTTGAAGAAGAAACAAGAGAATGTAGTGTACCATAAATCAAGTGAAAAAAGTGTCACAGCAAAGAAGGGATTACCATTTGTGTCAAAAGTGTTCATTAGGCCACTCGAAATGAAGACTCTTCCTTAGGGATTTAAAGATTTTAAAGTTTAGAACAAATGGACTGCTCTGATAGGAAAATGTACTTGATGGAGCCTGTAGTGTGTGTGTGTGTGTGTGTGTGTGTGTGTGTGTGTGTGTGTGTGTGTGTGTAAGATTGTTTAATATGCCATAGAAACAAGTTCAATTGCTTTTTCTTTTTTGGCCACACCAGGTGGCATGTGGGGTCTTAGTTCCCCAACTAGGGATTGAACCTATGCCCCCTGCAATGGGAGGACAGAGTCTTCACCACTGGACCACCAGGGAAGTCCCTATAGTATATATTTTAAAATTGAAATTCAGAGGTTGGTCACAGGCCAAATAAACTTTGTTGATGAAAAATAGCATAAGATGGCACTTTAGAACCTGTGACAGTTGGGATAAACTGAGTACCTACTAATTTCTAACTGCACGTTTCACTAGAAATCCTAATCTTTGGTGCCTTGTCCATTTAAGGTATTAATACTATATGATAAGCCATTTGTTACTAATGCAAATTCAAGTACTTACATTTGTGAATTTATATATCCATGAGTCGTTCCAGCACAATCCTTAACACTGTGACTCTCAGCCCATTGAATTCTAAAATGCTTTCTTGAGCTGGAGAGAAGAGACTGCTTTTGGATCTAGCAAACCCAGAATAAAGGTGAAAGGTTTGCCATCTGTAGGGGATTCCTCTCTGTCACAATAGAAAAGGGGCTTTAGACTCTGCTCTTAATCAGCATAATCCATGTAGTAAAATGAAAATAGTCCCTCCAAGATGTCCATGTCTTAATCCCTGGAAGTGTTGATATGTTACCTGACAGATCAAAAAGAGACTCTGCATGTGGGAGTAAGGTTAGGAATTTAAGATGAGAAGAGTAGTCTGGGATATCTGGGGAGACACAAAAAGGCAAGGGAGCAGATTTCCCCAAGAACCTCCAGAAAGAATGCAGCCCTGGGAACACCTTGATTTTAATCCCATGAAACTCACTGGAGACTTCTGACCTTCAGAACTATAAGATCATAAATACATGTCATTTTCAACCCACTAACTTGGTGGGAATTTGTTACTGCAACAGTCGGAAAGTAATACAATCCAATTTGTAAGGCAGGTTTTCTTGATGACCAGCCTTTTCAAAGCTAGTGTCCTTGGGCCTTGTCTTATGTCACTGAATGAGCATTCAGATTTTGAAGTAGCAGTGTGAATAGCCTAATTAAAATTTTGCCTTATTATTATTTTCAAGAGTAAAATGAAATTGATAGTCTTTGCTTGGATAAGTGGATGGTATCTCATGGGTGAAAAAATGTCTGTTAACCTCGCTAATGGGCTTTCCTGGTGACTCAGTGGTAAAGAATTTGCCTGCCAATGCAGGAGACACAAGAAATGCGGGTTCAATCCCTGGGTCAGGAAGATCCCCTGGAAAAAGAGGTAACACCCCACTCCAGTATTCTTGCCTGGGAAATCTCATGGACAGAGGAGCCTGATGGGCTACAGTCCATGGGATCACAAAAGTCGGACACAACTTAGTGACTAAACAATAAACAACTACAGCAACCTTGCTAATATATCATTGCTTCTTCTTGTCATTGCTAATTTTTACTCAGGCTTCATTTCTTTTTTTTTTTTTAATTAGTTTATTTATCTATTTTTTTTAACTCTACAATATTGTATTTGTTTTGCCATACATTGACATGAATCCACCATGAGTGTACATGTTTCCCCCTTCCAGAACCCCCCTCCCACCTCCCTCCCCATCCCATCTCTCTGGGTCATCCCGGTGCGCCAGCCCCGAGCGCCCTGTATCATGCTTCGAACCTGGACTGGCGGTTCGTTTCACATATGATAATTTACATGCTTCAATGCCATTCTCCCATATCCTCCCACCGTCGCCCTCTCCCACAGAGTCCATAATACTGTTCTATTTATCTGTGTCTCTTTTGATATCTCGCATACAGGGTTATCTTTACCGATTAACTAAATACCATATATATGTGTTAGTATACTGTATTGGTGTTTTTCTTTCTGGCTTACTTCACTCTGTATAATAGGCTCCAGTTTCATCCACCTCATTAGAACTGAATCGAATGTATTCTTTTTAATGGCTGAGTAATACTCCATTGTGTATATGTACCATAGCTTCCTTATCCATTCGTCTGCTGATGGGCATCTAGGCTGCTTCCATGTCCTGGCTATTATTAACAGTGCTGTGATGAACATTGGGGTACACGTGTCTCTTTCAATTCTGGTTTCCTCAGTGTGTATGCCCAGCAGTGGGATTGCTGGGTCATATGGCAGTTCTATTTCCAGTTTTTTGAGGAATCTCCACGCTCTTCTCCATAGTGGCTGTATTAGTTTGCATTCCCAGCAACAGTGTAAGAGGGTTCCCTTTTCTCCACACCCTCTCCAGCATTTATTGCTTGTAGACTTTTGGATAGCAGCCATTCTGACGGGCGTGAAATGGTACCTCATTGTGGTTTTGATTTGCATTTCTCTGATAATGAGTGATGTTGAGCATCTTTTCATGTGTTTGTTAGCCATCTGTATGTCTTCTTTGGAGAAGTGTCTGTTTAGTTCTTTGGCCCACTTTTTGATTGGGTCGTTTATTTTTCTGGAATTCAGCTGCAGGAGTTGCTTGTATATTTTTGAGATTAATTGTTTGTCCTTTGCTTCGTTTGCTGTTATTTTCTCCCATTCTGAAGGCTGTCTTTTCATCTTGCTTACAGTTTCCTTTGTTCTGCAGAAGCTTTTAATTTTAATTAGGTCCCAGTTGTTTATTTTTGCTTTTATTTCCAATATTCTGGGAGGTGGGTCATAGAGGATCCTGCTGTGATTTATGTCGGAGAGTGTTTTGCCTATGTTTTCCTCTAGGAGTTTTATAGTTTCTGGTCTTACATTTAGATCTTTAATCCATTTTGAATTTATTTTTGTGTATGGTGTTAGAAAGTGTTCTAGTTTCATTCTTTTACAAGTGGTTGAACAGTTTTCCCAGCACCACTTGTTAAAGAGATTGTCTTTTCTCCATTGTATATTCTTGCCTCCTTTGTCAAAGATAAGGTGTCCATAGGTGTGTGGATTTATCTCTGGGCTTTCTATTTTGTTCCATTGATCTATATTTCTATCTTTGTGCCAGTGCCATACTGTCTTGATGACTGTGGCTTTGTAGTAGAGCCTGAAGTCAGGCAGGTTGATTCCTCCAGTTCTATTCTTCTTTCTCAAGATTGCTTTGGCTCTTCGAGGTTTTTCGTATTTCCATCAGGCTTCATTTCTTATGTAAATATGATTTGGTGACAGAAAGGTGTCCATGAGTTAGACAGTGAAGTAATCTTTATTATTGCTGACTTATTTTCTCCCTAATCCAGAAATAGTGTTTGAGGCATATTTTCTCATTGCCTCTCCAATACACTTTCAAAATTTATATCCAGGAGAAAGTTAATGCAATGGTATATTTAATCACCCAGTAGTTAACATGAAAACATAATTTTTTCCTTGAGAGTATTTTCCAGCTTTAAAGTTGCCTGAAGCAATGAATGTCAACAACAAAAAAAATTTTTAACTTGTTATTTTGTGTTGGGATATAGTTGATTAGCAATGTTGTGATAGTTTCAGGTGAACAGCAAAGGGACTCAGCCATACATTTACATGTATCCATTCTCCCCAAACTCCCCTCCCATCCCTGCTGCCACATCGCAATGAGCAGAGTTCCCTGTGCTATACAGTAGGTCCTTTCAACTAAAACTCTTTGTAAATGTAAGGAGATAGTTAACAGAAATGGATCACCTTTCAGTTCAAACAGTTCCTCCTTGAGTGTAGAGAAAATGCTCTCAGATTTGGGTACATTTATGCTTATTTATATAATTATCTGTGTGGCTGTCATTTGGACGTAAATCTGGGAACATTTTATGTCTGAATTGGATTTAATCTTGTAAACTGGAAATCCGGTTTCCATTCCATTGTGAACAGTCATATGCTTTTCATAGTGTTTTTTCATTTCTGGTTTTAGTCTCCAGGGCTGAGATAACTTTATTATCCACAGAACATTCAGGGCTTCTTCAGAATAAAGACAAACAGGCAACATTTTTAGTTTGACTCTGATTTTATTTTTATTTTTTAGATATTTAATATTTCTATAGTCAGCTGCCCATTTAAGTGGACAACAAGATCTTTTTTAAAGCTTGCAGCCTTGATACAAACCCATAATTCTACACTGTACAACTTCTGGTCCAAGAAAATTTCATATTCAGGGGGAAAAAGTCATCAATACCTCATTTATATTACTTGGTAGGTTTTAAGCCTGTGAGAGATAAAGTTTAATCTGTTGACAGGAGTGTCCCTCAACTGCTTCTATTTAATAGCCATTTCAGAATTCTAGTATGCTTTCTGTATTATCTTTATTATTATACTTGAAAATAACCAAGTGAGCATTTCTTCATTGGAAATTAAGATGAAAGCTTTCTGTTTCTTAGAACAAAGGGCATTTCTTTAAGGGCTTTAGCACAATGAAACTGAATTGTTGATGAAATTACTTTCTGGATTCTGTTTCTGCTTGGTGCCTCTCCTATTAGGAATGTACTGTGTTTTGTTGTTTGTTTTTTTCTTGGTAATGGCCCCATGTCTAGTATCAGTAGCTTATGTATTATATAAGACAGTTATTTGAAAATTCTAACTTGAAGTGATAATCATTAGCAAAGAATCAGGATGATTGAGAGCAATATTTGCAAACAATACAGAAGCTAAAAATTGTTTTGTCAATGCAGAGCTCATTGTAAGTTAGCATTGTAAGATGGGAGGAAATGTGTCTAATTAAAACCACTGATAGATTTTTGGCTAACATGTTATTCAGAGGTTTTGACACATGTTTACCCTGTTTAAGGAAATAAGAAAACTTTGTCAAAGAATTCTTTTTCTTTTATTTACTGTCCTCAAAAATCTTTGATGCTAACTTTGACATTAATTCTTTCTGATTTGTTAGGTTAAACCATGTCTTCCAAAACAAAAATATTCTTGTATCTCTTGAGGATGCAGTACTTTAGGATTAAAATTGACCTTTACTCTATGTGACAATTCAGGACACAGCTTGACTGAAATAATGCCATGATTAGCCTAGCCATTTTCAAAAATTTTCTCAGGACAGGAGGATATCCATTTTTAAGTGATAATTTAAAGAAGGTCCCATCTGATAATGCCTGTGAAGAGGAACAATTCATTAAAGAAGATCCTTCAGTTCATACATGTGCTTCAGTAACTCCTGCAGCTACGGATGCTGACAATATAGGTTGTGGGGAATATGCCAGAATGTACTAACTTAGAGTACTAGGATTAAAGTTCAGCCACATCTCCCCACTAGAATAGAAGTAATTAATGCCAAGTTTCTCTGTGAGCATATCTTTTCTTTAATTCTTTGTTGTAGTTGTTCAGTTGCTATGTCCTGTCTGACTCTTTGCAACCCCAAGGACTATAGCACACCAGGATTCCCTTTTCTTCACCATCACCTGGAGCTTGCTCAAACTCATGTTCATTGAGTCAGTGATGCCATCTAACCATCTCATCCTCTATTGCCCCCTTCTCCTTCTGCCCTCAAGCTTTCTCAGCATCAGGGTCTTTTCCAGTGAGTCAGCTCTTTGCATCAGGTGGCCAAAGTATTGGAGCTTCAGCTTCAACATCAGTCCTTCCAGTGAATATTCAGGGTTGATTTCCTTTAGGATTGACTGGTTTGATCCCCTTGCAGTCCAAGGGACTCTCAAGAGTCTTCTTCATCACCACAATTTGAAAGCATTAATTCTTTGGCACTCAGCCTTCTTTATGGTCCAATTCTCACATCCATACATGACTATCTGAAACACCATAGATTTGACTAGATGGACCTTTGTCGGCAAAGTAATGTCTCTGCTTTTGTCATAGCTTTTCTTCCAAGGAGTAAGCATCTTTGAATTTCATGGCTGCAGTCACTATCCTCAGTGATTTTGGAGCCCAAGAAAATAGTCTGTCACTGTTTCCATTGTTTCCCCTTCTATTTGCCATGAAGCAATGGGACTGGATGCTATGATCTTCGTTTTTTGAATGTTGAGTTTTAAGCCAGCTTTTTTCACTCTCCTCTTTCACCTTTATCAAGAGGCTCTTTAGTTCCTCTGTGCTTTCTGCCATTTAGGGTGGTGTTATCTGCATGTATGTGGTTATTGATATTTCTCCCGGCAATCTTGATTCCAGCTTGATCTTCATCCAGCCTGGCATTTCACATGATGTACTCTGCATAGAAGCTAAATAGGCAGAGTGACAATATACAGCCTTGACATACTCCTTTCCCAATTTTGAAGTAGTCCATTGTTCCATGTCCAGTTCTCACTGTTGCTTCTTGACCTGCATACAGGTTTCTCAGGAGGCAGATAAGGTGGTCTGGTATTCCCACCTCTTTAAGAGTTTTCCAGTTTACTGTGATCCACACAGTCAAAGGCTTTTTTATTCTGCCCCCTCCCATCTCCAAGTCTTTCATTGCTCTCCACGACTTAAACAAGCATTCTCCATCTTTCTCTTTCTGGAATCACTATCCATCATTCTTCCCCTCCTTCTTCTTGCATCCAAGTCACATAATGTATTTTAAGAAGGAGGAAAGGAAAGAAAATTAAGCCACAGATTTTGGTACTGTAATTATTAATGGTAACAAATTACTCGCCACCTGCCTTAAAACCTATTGCAACTTTGAGCTAAGATGCAGGCAGAGTTAGCTCTGCTGTTTTCAGAACTCTACATACTTCGACTTTCCCCTTTATTTCCAAACTAGCTTTCTCCTCTCCAAAGCGTCTGATATGCTCCCGGCCTAGCTCATGCCAAACACCACTGCTGCTTCCCACCCAAGGTCTCTTGCCTCTGTCCATCCATCCAAAGCCTTAAGGGTCCACCTCAAAGCACCAACACATTTTTTCCTGTCAAAGGCAGAATTTGTTCCTACATGGGAATTTTTTTTAAACCATTAAACATACTAAACACACTGGCATCCTAAACACACTGCAAATGAAAAAGATGGTCATATTTTGAATGGATGGATAGATGTGAGCATTTTCATCAACAGGTGAAAATATCTAGGGAAACAAAGGTAATTAATTGGTATCTTACCAGTTTAAGTATTAGAGAGGTGGCATTTTTTAGGGGGCTGTGTGTGAGTGTTTTACACATTTTGAAAGTATTTTTCCCCCAAAGATCTTATTTCCAATTGTAAAAAGAAAATAACAAGAAAACAGTTTATCAAGTTGGGTGGTTTTTTTGTTTGTTTGTTTGTTTGTTTGTTTGTTTTGTAGCAAAGGGAAAAAAGATGTTGACAGATAATGTACAGGCAACATTCTACAACAGATCTGTCCTAAGAGGAGTGCTCTTCCCTGGAAAGGGATTTATGACCATGTCATTGAATCCATTGTATTAATGTAACTACTTTGATCATGACCTACTTTGACAATAGAATGATAAAAAAAAATGGTTTTCTCACCTTAAATAAAGAGAACCTGTGATCTTTAAATTAGCATCTGAGGGGAAAGTAGAGTGAGAAGCAGAGGTGTTTGCAACTCAAAGCTCAAGTCACACAATATGTGCTTGATCAAATAGATTAGAATAACACCCTTTTCTTTAGTAATGGCTTGTCTTGCAATTATAAAGTCACCATTTGTATTAATTACAGACATACTCCATTATTCACAAAATTATTTGTCAGAATTTCTGGGCACAGAGTTAATTCCTAGTTATAATTAAGGATAAAAACTGCTGAAAATTTCCCATCATTTTTAATATAGAAAAATGCTTGAAGTCTTGGTGGAACTCTCAAGAAAGTGACACAGTCCAGCCCTGCCTAGACTGTGCATAATTTCAGGATCCCTCACCAGAAAATCTCCATTTATACCCTCATCAAATTGTAACCACAATACACATCCCCTGAGTGTGTTGTCGGGGGGAAAAGCAGTATATTTCCTTCAGTCTCTTGGTCTTGTTTGACATCAAACAAATAGATGACCAGATATTTCTCCAGCAAAGATGAATTTATTGGGGATAAGCAGAGAATTGCAGCTTAGGGTGTTACAACCATGCAAGGAAAGGAGAATGCTTTTATAAGGAAGTGCAGAGGGCTATAATAAACAGAATCCATGACTTTTCATCGGCTGTGTTGTTGCCAGGAAAAATGAGAAATCGTTCTTTTTCTTGTTGGTCTCTGCTATGGTCACAGGGGCTTCCCTGGAGGCTCAGTGGCAAAGAATCTGCCTGCCAATGCAGGAGACGCAGGTTTGATCCCTGGGTAGGGAACATCCCATGGAGAAGGAAATGGCAGCCCACTCCAGTATTCTTACCTGGAAATCCCATGGACAGAGGAGCCTGGCAGACTACAGTCCATGGGGTTGCAAAAGAGTCAGAGACGACTTAGCGACTAAAACAACAAACAGGACATGGTAGCGGAACAGGGGAATTTCCCCTTCAGGTCTCCGGACTCTATTTAATTGAGGTTTCTGTTCACTGATTTTTATAGTCTCCAGTTCATGTGTGTCCTACAATTACTTTCAGAACCTTAAATTATTTTTATGGCTTGAATCAGCAACCGAACTAAAGGAGAAATCTGAAAGGAGATGTGGCCTTACTAAGCAGCATACCTTCTGGGCTTCACATTCTTTGGCTTAGAAGGTGGAAACTTTCTATGTACCAGATAGATCAGCCGAAATCTGAGGTCCTTTTAGGTCTCCTTTTTGTTCCTTTTCTCCCTCACAGCATAATTTTCTCTTTCACAACTCCTTGTGTCTGACACGTACATAGTAGCCATTAAAACAAGATTGCTGATATAAAGAGGCTCAGGTCATCTCCCCAGGGGGTTCATTAGCAATTATCCTGAGTGAAATGCTACCCACATGAAAGTTTCACCATTTTCAAACCTCTCTGACTTCCAAAGGAGTGCCAATCATCTGGCAGAGATTTTGATGGGAGACTCAAGCTACTAAGTGCTGGTTTCAGTGTAATCCCAGGAGTTGAAAAGCAAAAAAGTTTTAAAAACATATATATATATACACATATACTCCTTAACAAGTTTTGTTAGCTAGAACAATAAGTATCAATACGAATCATAAGCAGGTACGCAGAATAGGTCAGAATAGGAAAAACATGTAGGAATGTTTTGGAACAATATAGCATGATGAAGAAATCTAGATTTCTGAAGATAAATGGTAAAACTATTGTTTTGATTAATTATGGGCCAATTTTCATTAATCACGGGGACAGAAATAAAATGGAAAGAAAGGGTATATGCAAGCATATACATATTGCATTTGGGTGGTCCTCATTTGGTTGGTTACTTCTTGTGTGTGCTAGGTCACTTCTGTCATGTTTGACACTTTACAACCCCATTGACTGTAGCCGACCAAGATGCTCTGTCCATGGGATTCTCCAGGCAAGAATACTGGAGTGGATTGCCATTTCCTTCTCCAGGGGACTTCCCAACCCAGGGATCCAGCCCACATCTCTTATGTCTCCTGCATTGGCAGGTGGGTTCTTTACTACTAGTGCCACCTGGGAAGCCCTATAACTATTGTAACTGGGCTGTAGAATCACTATCTGAAAAGTATTCAGTTCAGTAGTTCAGTCATGTCCTACTCTTTGCGACCCCATGGACTGCATCATGCCAGGCCTCCCTGTCCATCACCAAGTCCCAGAGTTTACTCAAACACATGTCCATTGAGTCTGTGATGCCATCCAACCATCTCATCATCTGCCGTCCCCTTCTCCTCCCTCCCTCAATCTTTCCCAGCATCGGGGTCTTTTCAAATGAGTCAGTTCTCCGTATCAGGTGGCCAAAGTAATTAGAGTTTCAACTTCAACATCAGTCCTTCCAGTGAATATTCAAGACTGCTTTCCTTTAGGATGGACTGATTGGATCTCCTTGCAGTCCAAGGGACTCTCAAGAATTTTCTCCAACACCACAGTTCAAAAGCATCAAGTCTTCGGCGCTCAGCTTTCCTTATACTCCAACTCTCACATCCATACATGACTACTGGAAAAACCATAGCCTTTACTAAATGGACCTTTGTTGACAAAGTAGTGTCTCTGCTTTTTAATATGCTGTCTAGGTTGGTCATAACTTTTCTTCCAAGGAGCAAGCAAGCATCTTTTAATTTCATGGCTGCAGTCACCATCTGCAGTGATTTGGAACCCAAAAAAGCAACATGTGTCACTGTTTCCACTGTTTCCCCATCTATTTGCCATGAAGTGATGGGACCAGATGCTATGATCTTCCTTTTTTGAATGATGAGTTCTAAGCCAGCTTTTTTCACTCTCCTCTTTTACCTTTATCAAGAGGCTCTTTAGTTCCTCTGTGCTTTCTGCCATTTAGGGTGGTTTTATCTGCATATATGTGGTTATTCATATTTCTCCCGGCAATCTTGATTGCAGCCTGTGCTTCCTCCAGCCCAGCGTTTCTCATGATGTACTCTGCATATAAGTTAAATAAGCAGGGTGAAAATATAGAGGCTTGACGTACTCCTCTCCAATTTGGAAACAGTCTGTTTTTCCATGTCCACTTCTAACTGTAGCTTCCTGATGTACATACAGGTTTCTCAACAGGCAGGTCATGTGGTCTGGTATTCCCATCTCTTTCAGAATTTTCCACAGTTTATTGTGATCCACACAGTCAAAGGCTTTGGCACAGTCAACAAAGCAGAAATAGATGTTTTTCTAGAACTCTGCTGCTTTTTCGAAAATCCAACAGATGTTGGCAATTTGATCTCTGGTTCTGTTGCCTTTTCTAAAGCCAGCTTGAACATCTGGCAGTTGGCGGTTCACATACAGTTGAAGCCTGGCTTGGAGAATTTTGAGCATTACTTTACTAGCATGTGAGATGAGTGCAATTGTGTGGTAGTTTGAGCATTCTTTGGCATAGCCTTTCTTTGGGATTGGAATGAAAACTGACCTTTTCCAGTCCTGTGGCCACTGCTGACTTTTCCCAATTTGCTGTCATGTTGAGAGCAGCACTTTCACAGCATCATCTTTTAGGATTTGAAATAGCTCAACTGGAATTCCATCACCTCTACTAGCTTTGTTTGTAATAATGCTTCCTGAGCCCTGCTTGATTTCACACTCTCCATGAGTGCCCACACCATCATCGTTATCCAGTTCATTAAGACCTTTTTTGTACAGTTCTTTTGTGTATTCTTGCCACCTCTTCTTAATCTCTTCTTCTTCTGTTAGGTCCTTGCTGTTTTTGTCCTTTATTGTGCCCATTTCTGCATGAAATGTTCCTTGGTATCTCTAATTTTCTTGAAGAGATCTCTAGTCTTTCCCATTCTATTGTTTTCCTCTATTTCTTTCCACTGATCACCGAGGAAGGCTTTCTTATCTCTCCTTGCTATTCTTTGGAACTCTGCATTCAAATGGGTATACTTTCCTTTTCTCGTTCCTTTTCACTTCTCTTCTTTTCACAGCTATTTGTAAGGCCTCCTCAGACAGCCATTTTGCTTTTTTGCATTTCTTTTTCTTGGGGATGGTCTTGATTCCTGTCTCCTGTACAATGTCATGAACCTCCATCCATACTTCATCAGGCACTCTGTCTATCAGATCTAATCCCTTGAATCTATTTGTCACTTCCACTGTATAATCATAAGGGATTTGATTTAGGTCATACCTGAATGGTCTAGTGGTTGTCCCTACTTTCTTCAATATAAGTGTGAATTTGGCAATAAGGAGTTCTTCATCTGAGCCACAGTCAGCTCCTGGTCTTGTTTTTGCTGACTGTATAGAGCTTCTCCATCTTTGACTGCAAAGAATATAATCAATCTGATTTTGGTATTGACCATCTGGTGATGTCCACATGTAGAGTCTTCTGTTGTGTTGTTGGAAGAGGGTGTTTGCTATGACCAGTGCATTCTCTTGGCAGAACTCTACTAGACTTTGCTCTGCTTCATTCTGTACTCCAAGGCCAAAGTTGCCTGTTACTCCAGGTGTTTCTTGACTTCCTACTTTTGCATTCCACACCTCTATAATGAAAAGGACATCTTTTTGGTGTGTTAGTTCTAGAAGGTCTTGTAGGTTTTCAAATAACCGTTCAACTTCAGCTTCTTCAACATTACTGGTCAGGGCATAGACTTGGATTACTGTGATATCGAATAGTTTGCCTTGGAAATGAACAGAGATCATTTTGTTCTTTTGAGACTGCATCCAAGTACTGTATTTCGGACTCTTTTGTTGACTAGGATGGCTACTTCATTTCTTTTAAGGGATTCTTGCCCATAGTAGTAGACATAATGGTCATCTGAGTTAAATTCACCCATTCCAGTCCATTTTAGTTCACTGATTCCTAAAAGGTTGATGTTCACTCTTGCCATCTCCTGTTTGACCACTTCCAATTTGCCTCGATTCATGGACCTAACATTCCAGGTTCATATGCAATATTGCTCTTTACAGCATCGGACCAGGAGAAAGGAACAGTGACCCCACAAGAGGCTGACCCAGAGTTGCCCGTGAGTGTCCAGGAGTCTCCAGCGGAGGCATGGGTCAGTGGTGGCCTGCTGCAGCGTTGGGGGCACTAAGTATAGCAGTACATCCGGGGATCTTTTGAAGGAGGTCACCATTATCTTCATTACCTCCACCATAGTTTACTGTGTGGGGCCACCCAAGACAGACGGGTCATGGTGGAGAGGTCTAACAGAATGTGGTCCACTGGAGAAGGGAATGGCAAACCACTTCAGTATTCTTGCCTTGAGAACACCATGAACAGTATGAAAAGGCAAAATGATAGGATACTGAAAGAGGAACTCTCCACGTCGGTAGGTGCCCAGTATGCTACTGGAATCAGTGGAGAAATAACTCCAGAAAGAAGGAAGGGATGGAGCCAAAGCAAAAACAATACCCAGCTGTGGATGGAACTGGTGATAGAAGCAAGATTCAATGCTGTAAAGAGCAATATTGCATAGGAACCTCGAATGTTAGGTCCATGAATCAAGGCAAATTGGAAGTGGTCAAACAGGAGATGGCAAGAGTGAACGTCAACATTCTAAGAATCAGAGAACTAAGATGGACTGGAATGGGTGAATTTAACTCAGATGACCATTATGTCTACTACTGTGGGCAGGAATCCCTTAGAAGAAATGGAGTAGCCATCATGGTCAACAAAAGAGTCTGAAATGCAGTACTTCGATGCAATCTCAAAAACAGCAGAATGATCTCTGTTCATTTCCAAGGCAAACCATTCAATATCACACTAATCCAAGCCTATGCCCCAACCAGTAACGCTGAAGAAGCTGAAGTTGAACGGTTCTATGAAGACCTACAAGACCTTTAGAACTAACACCCAAAAAAGATGTCCTTTTCATTATAGGGGAGTGGAATGCAAAAGTAGGAAGTCAAGAAACACCTGGAGTAACAGGCAGATTTGTCCATGGAGTACAGAATGAAGCAGGGCAAAGGCTAATAGAGTTCTGCCAAGAGAATGCCCTGGTCATAGCAAACACCCTCTTCCAACAACACAAGAGAAGACTCTACACGTGGACATCACCAGATGGTCAACACCGAAATCAGATTGATTATATTCTTTGCAGCCAAAGATGGAGAAGCTCTATACAGTCAGCAAAAACAAGACCGGGAGCTGATTGTGGCTCAGATCACGAACTTCTTATTGCCAAATTCAGACTGAAATTGAAGAGAGTAGGGACAACCACTAGACCATTCAGGTATGACCTAAATCAAATCCCTTATGATTATGCAGTGGAAGTGAGAAATAGATTTAAGGGACTAGATCTGATAGACAGAGTGCCTGATGAACTATGGACAGAGGTTCGTGACATTGTACAGGAGACAGGAATCAAGATCATCCCCATGGAAAAGAAATGCAAAAAAGCAAAATGGCTGTCTGAGGAGGCCTTACAAATAGCTGTGAAAAGAAGAGAAGCAAAAAGCAAAGGAGAAAAGGAAAGATATACCCATTTGAATGCAGAGTTCCAAAGGATAGCAAGGAGAGATAAGAAAGCCATCCTCAGTGATCAGTGCAAAGAAATAGAGGAAAACAACAGATTGGGAAAAACTTGAGATCTCTTCAAGAAAATTAGAGATACCAAGGGAACATTTCATGCAAAGATGGGCTCAATAAAGGACAGAAATGGTAGGGGCCTAACAGAAGCAGAAAATATTAAGAAGAGGTGGCAGGAATACACAGAAGAACTGAACAAAAAAGATCCTCATGACCCAGATAATCACGATGGTGTGATCACTCACCTAGAGCCAGACATCCTAGAATGTGAAGTCAAGTGGGCCTTAGAAAGCATCACTATGAACAAAGCTAGTGTAGGTGACTGAATTCCAATTGAGCTATTTCAAATCATGAAAGATGATGCTGTGGAAGTGCTGCACTCTATATGCCAGCAAATTTGGAAAACTCAGCAGTGGCCACAGGACTGGAAAAGGTCAGTTTTCATTTCAATCCCAAAGAAAGGCAATGCCAAAGAATGCTCAAACTACCGCACAGTTGCACTCATCTCACACGCTAGTAAAGTAATGCTCAAAATTCTCCAAGCCAGGCTTCAGCAATACGTGAACCGTGAACTTCCAGATGTTCAAGCTGGTTTTAGAAAAGGCAGCGGAACCAGAGATCAAATTGCCTACATCCGCTGGATCATGGAAAAAGCAAGAGATTTCCAGAAAAACATCTATTTCTGCTTTATTGACTGTGCCAAAGCCTTTGACTGCGTGGATCACAATAAACTTTGGAAAATTCTTCAAGAGATGGGAGTACCAGAACATCTGACCTGCCTATTGAGAAACCTGTAATGCAGGTCAAGAAGCAACCTTTAGAACTGGACATGGAACAACAGACTGGTTCCAAATAGGAAAAGGAGTACGTCAAGGCTGTATATTGTCACCCTGCTTATTTAACTTATATACAAAGTACATCACGATAAACACTGCCCTGGAAGAGCACAAGCTGGAATCAAGATTGCCGGGAGAAATAACAATAACTTCAGATATGCAGATGACACCACCCTTATGGCAGAAAGTGAAGAAGAACTAAAAAGGCTCTTGATCAAAGTGAGAGAGGAGAGTGGAAAAGTTGACTTAAAGCTCAACATTCAGAGAACTAAGATCATGGCATCTGGTCCCATCACTTATGGGAAATAGATGGGGAAACCGTGTCAGACTTTATTTTTGGGGGTTCCAAAATCACTGCAGATGGTCATTGCAGCCATGAAATTAAAAAGACACTTACTCCTTGGAAAGAAAGTTATGACCAACCTAGACAGCCTATTAAAAATCAGAGACATTACTTTGCCAAGAAAGGTCCATCTAGTCAAGGCTATGGTTTTTCCAGTAGTCATGTATGGATGCATGAGAGTGGGATGGTGAAGAAAGCTGAGTGTGGAAGAATTGATGCTTTTGAACTGTGGTGTTGGAGAAGACTCTTGAGAGTCCCTTGGACTGCAAGGAGATCCAATCAGTCCATCGTAAAGGAGATCAGTCCTGGGTGTTCATTGGAAGGACTGATGTTGAAGCTGAAACTCCAATACTTTGGCCACCCCATGCAAAGAGTTGACTCATTTGAAAAGACCCTGATGCTGGGAAGGATTGGGGGCAGGTGGAAAAGGGGACGACATGATAAGATGGCTGGATTGCATCACCGACTCAATGGACATGAGTTTGGGTAAACTCCAGGAGTTGGTGATGGACAGGGAGGCCTGGCATGCTTCGATTCATGGGGTCCCAAAGAGTGGGACAGGACTGAGCCACTGAACTGAACTGAAATAGCAGGGAGTGAACACAGCTCCACCCATCAACAGAAAATTGTATTAAAGATTTACTAAGCATGGCCCCGCCCATCAGAACAAGACCCACTTTCCCCCTCAATCAGTCTCTCCCTTCAGGAAGATTCCATAAGCCTCTTATTCTTCTCCATCAGAGGGCAGACAGACTTAAAACTACAATCACAAAAAACTAACCAATCTGCTCACATGGACCACTGCCTTGTCTAACTCAATGAATCTATGAGACATGCCCTGTAGGGCCACCCAAGATGTATGGGTCATGGTGGAGAGTTCTGACAAAATGTGTTCCACTGGAGAAGGGAATGGCAAATCACTTCAGTATCTTGCCTTGAGGACCCCATGAACAGTATGAAAAGTTTAGTACCTACAGTTAAAGGTTGTGCTGTATGATTTTGCTTTTAAGAGTGCATTTACTAAACAAGAGTCCATACCATCTAGAAATTTCTAGTTATCTGGTGATAAAATAGTGCAGTGTTAACCATTATACCCAGCTATGGAGGCCTGTCAGAATATTGAAGTATTATTGGATTACTGTTGAAGTTTTAGGGAAGTCATCTATCCACATTAAATAGTAAGTGGGCCTGTGGCAAGTCATTATTCATCTTGACTGTAATTGAAACTTTACCAAAGAGATACCAGGATGGAAATACAGTTTTAACCCACTTAAGTCACCCTTTTGGCTCAAGAAAAATTTTCTTCTAGCAAAATGGAAAAATCATAACATTCAACTATGAATGAGAAATGTTTACTCAGTTAATGCTTCCTCAAATGACTCCTTCTCTTAGTAGAACCCTAAACTTAGTTCTAAATTAACTCAAAGCATTATTTAACATTTTTACTTTTTGTGTATTTACTCATTTTTACTGTAATTTTTAAAGTTTATACTCCTTTTACAGTTGTTGCAAAACATTGGTTATATTTCCCGTTTGTAAAATACAACCTTGTAGCCTATCTTACATCCAACAGTTGATTTCTCCTACCCTCCCACCTTTATACTGCCTCTCCCGTTCCCTTCCCCACTGCTAACAGTAGTATTCTCTCTATATCTGTGAGACTGCTTCATTTTTCTTATATTCGTTACTTTGTTGTATTTTTTAGATTCCTTGTATAAGTAATATCATACAGTATTCTTTCTTGTCTGTCTCATTTTACTTAGCATAATGGCATTCCAAGTCCATCCGTTTTTGCCAAAACATTATTTAAATTTCACCACAGTGGAAGATTTATGTAGGATACAATAAGTAACTTGTTTTTTATTGTAATATTTATATTTAGTCCCTATTATTGACTGGGGGCTTCCCAGGTGGCACTAGTGGTAAAGAACCTGCCTGTTGATGTAGGATACGTTAAGAGATGTGGGTTCAATCCCTGGGTTAGGAAGATCCCCTGGAAAACTAGTGATTACCACTAGTGGAGAAGGGCATGGCAACACATTCCAGGATTCTTACCTGAAAAATCCCCATGGACAGAGGAGCCTGGCAGGCTACAGTCCATAGCATCGCAGAGAGTCAGAGACGACTGAAGTGATAGCACTCATTATTGACTGCCTGGGACCCAGATAGAGCTTAGATAATTGATTTTTGTTTACCTACATACTTGATCACAGCCATTTGAATTTTTGGTAATTTTGACCAATATGTATGAATGCAGCCACGTGACCCTGAACAACCAATGTCATCAGCACTCCCCACCTCATTTCCTTTTCTATAGAACAAGAACATTTGTCCCTCACAGTTCTCAAATTCTGCATGTTTATATTAATTAACTTGGTTGTCCTAGCTCTGGAATTGAAGATTCTTAAAGAGATCTTAATAAACACGTGAAAAATGGAACAGCCCTGGCCAAGAACCTAGCAGTACCTTAGGACTAATTCTCATTCTGGAACTGAAGAAATTTGAGGAAAGAATACAGAGGGAAGACTTTTATTTTTTGGGTAGTTCTTCAAGGCACATTAGTTTTCCCTAATTCTAGAATGATAGGATCATATACATATTCTTTAACTTGGTTCATAATTGTGAGTAATATAATTAATGTAACTATAACTGAACTTGGAATTAGACTGAATGAGCAAGAGAAAAATAATAAATCATTGAAAGGAAGAGTTTCAGTGATACATATAGTGAATTTGTTCTGAAGAGGATGTGGATCAAAGACTTCCACTGCCCAGAAAATGTGGCAGTTGAAACAAAGGTGTAGAGATTCCTCTTCATCTTTTCACAAACAGTGCAAACAGTGTGCCACAAAGTTACACAATAGCCTTGTAGTTCTGTAAAGGGGTTTAAGGAATTCTCATAACACAGCAGATAAACTCTTCTTACAATAAGACTAAGGCTACTTAATCTCGAAGTCAGGCTCCTTGGCCATAACATGAAGAAAATGTTTTACGTACATTAAGGATGATTAAGAGAATTAAATACCAAAGATTTTTAGCACTATCTCTACCCCCAGGAGTCACTCCTTAAATCATAATACTATGATTATTGTCACTTATCATTACCTTTAATTTAGAAAAGAATATATGCTTTTGCTTATTACTACTGTCTACATTAACTTAATAAATTTTGTTTTTCTTGAGTGAATCCTTACCTGCACATAAGTAGAGATAGAGATTCTGAGTTTTAAAGTAATGCCATACACTTTCAAACTTCAAAGGAGTAAAAGCAATAAATGTATTTATGGCCCAAACTGCTTTATTCTTCAAATGTTCAATAGTTAACAGTTTCTATAAAACTGTCTCACTTTTCTGCTTCTCTTTGAAATACAGAAATAGTCTCTTTCTTGAAGAAGAAAATGGATCATATTTTTTTTTCTAAATATTTTATTCTTTAGTTATTAAGACATTAACTGGGAAAGGGAAAGTGAAAAAGTGAAACTGTTAGTTGCTGAGTTGTGTCCGACTCTTTGTGACCCCCATGGACTGTAGTCTGCCAGGTTCCTCTGTCCATGGAATTCTCCAACCCAGACTACTGGAGTGGGTAGCCATTCCCTTCTCCAGGGGATCTTCCTGACCCAGGGATCGAACCTAGCTCTCCCACATTGCAGGCAGATTCTTTTCCATCTGAGCCCCCAACTGTTGATTTACTCAGTGTTCTCTGGGCTTCCATGTGCCTGAGTACATTAATTATATTTTCTCTTATCAGAAAATTCAGTATAAGATCATGATCATTCAACAAACATTTATTAAGCACTAGTCTGTGCCAGGTCTTATGTTTCCAAGATTTTGTGACACTCAGTGGAAGTGATTTATTTAAATCTATTTACCAGTTGATTTCAGAAATCACCACTTTACTTGGTGGTGTTCACCAAGTCAGTCACTTGCAATCACTGGAAGAATGATGCTGTGTGAACAGTAAGATCTCTCATGAGTCAGCAATACGTGGCAGTCATTGGGGAAAAAATGCAAAGCCCTTTACAAGTAATGCTCTTTGGGTGAATGCATTGTTCTTTTTGTATTACATCTTGGAACTTATTTTTGAGCCCTTGAGTGAGGAGTACCCATTTTAAAAGAAACATTGCTTTATCATATCAGACAGTATTCAGATGTTTTAGTTATTTGTAATACATGGCCTCTGTTACTTTCTATTGAATTGTACTCTACGAAAACTTTGTGGTTTTGTTCTTTATGGCATTATCGATACTATTGTTCACTTCCCCTTGGTACACTAATAAATGTGCAGGACATGCAGATTCTATTCTATTTACCCAGGCCTTGCTGACTAAAAGTCCCACCTAAACCTAACAAAAAGAAAAAAGGACTCATAAGATCCTGTGTTCCATCATTTTTTTAATTACTCTTCTTTCATCTCTCCATTCTTTTTTCTTTTTTATCTTTTTTATTTCTGAGATTTCATTTATTTTTCTGAAAACTTTTTAGACTTGTTAAAAATTACCATTTTAGATTTTCATTAAAAATAACAATTTAACAACTAGGACCTATTGTATAGCACATGGAACTCTACTCAGTGTTCTGTGCCAGCCTGGATGAGAGGGAGGTTTGGAGGAGAAAAGATGCTGCTGCTGCTGCTGCTGCTGCTGCTAAGTTGCTTCAGTCATGTCCGACTCTGTGCGACCCCATAGACGGCTGCCCACCAGGCTCCTCCATCCCTGGGATTCTCCAGGCAAGAATACTGGAGTGGGTTGCCATTTCCTTCTCCAATGCGTGAAAGTGAAAAGTGAAAGTGAAGTCGCTCAGTCGTGTCCGACTCTTTGCGACCCCGTGTATATATGGCTGAGTCCTTTCGCTGTTCACCTGAAACTGCCACAAGATTGTTAATCGGCTATACCCCAATACAAAATAAAAAGTTTAAAGTTTGAAAAATAATCAGCTTACTAATATATGAGGAAGCCAATTAAAAAATTTTGATTTTATTTGACATAACTCAAATGAAGATGGACTTTAGCTAAAAATTTCCTATAGATTCTTATATAATTTAGTAGTAAAAATGGGTGAAGTTCTGTTAAATTCAACTGTTCTTAAAACTTAATTCTTGATTCTCTTGAGTTTGCCTTTTGGTTTAGAATGCCTGAGCTCTTAGTTGTTTTCCTAATTTCATACATTATGTTGATAAAACAATCTTCAAAAACAAACAAGTTCTTTAAAAGTGTTTGTTGGTGGGTAGGTATTTTCTGAAATGTGAGGGTTTTTTTTTTTTACTTTATTTTTTTAATTGAAGGATAATTGCTTTACAGAATTTTATTGTTTTCAAACCTCAACATGAATCAGCCATAGGTATACAGCCCCTCCCTCTTGAACCTCCCTCCCATCTCCTTCCCCATTCTACCCCTCAAGGTTGATACAGAGCCCCTGTTTGAGTTTCCTGAAATATACAGCAAATTCCTGTTGGCTATCTATTTTACATATGGTAATATAAGTTTCCATGTTACTCTCTCCTTAATCTTACCCTCTCCTCTCCTCTCCCCATCTCCATAAGTCTGTTCTCTATGTCTATTTCTCCATTGCTGCTCTGCAAATAAATTCTTCGGTACATCTTTCTAGATTCTGTATATATGCACTGGTATACGATATTTCTTTCTCTTTCTGACTTACTTCACTCTGTATAATAGGCTTTAGGCTCACCTCATTAGAACTGACTCAAATGTGTTCCTTTTTATGGCTGAGTAATATTCCATTGTGTATATGTATCAAAACTTCTTTATCCATTCTTCTGTCAATGGACATCTAGGTTGCTTCCATGTTCTAGCTATTGTAAACAGTGCTGGAATGAACAATGGGATACATGTGTCTTTTTCAATATTGGTTTCCTCAGGGTATATGCCTAGGAGTGGGATTGCTGGGTCACATGGTGGTTTTATTCCTAGTTTTTTAAGGAATCTCCATACTGTCATCCATAGTGGCTGTATCAATTTACATTCCCACCAACAGTGCAAGAGGTTTCCCTTTTCCCCACCCCCTCTCCAGCATTTATTGTTTGTAGACTTTTTGATGATGGCCATTCTGACCAGTGTGAGGTGATATCTCATTGTAGTTTTGATTCACATTTCTCTAATAATGAGTGATGTTGAGCATCTTTTTATGTGTTTGTTAGCCATCTGTATGTCTTCTTTGGAGAAATGTCTGTTTAGGCCTTTTTCCCGCCTTTTGATTGGGTTGTTTATTTTTCTGGTATTGAGTTGTATGACTGCTTGTATATTTTGGAAATTAATCCTTTGTCAGTTGTTTCATTTGCTATTATTTTCTCCCATTCTGAGGGTTGTCCTCTTACCTTGCTTATAGTTTCCTTTGCTGTGCAAAAGCTTTTAAGTTTCATCTTGTTTACCTTTGTTTTTATTTCCATTACTCTAGGAGGTGGGTCATAGAGGATCTTGCTTTGTGTCGTCCAGTGTTCTGCCTATGTTTTCTCTAAGTTTTATGTAGTTTCTGGTCTTTCATTTAGGTCTTTAATCCATTTTGAGTTTATCTTTGTGTATGGTGTTAGAAAGCATTCTAATTTCATTCTTTTACATGTAGCTGTCCAGTTTTCCCAGCACCACTTATTAAAGAGGCTGCCTTTGCCCCATTGTATATTCTTGCCTCCTTTGTCATAAATGAGGTACCCATAGGTTCAGTTCAGTTCAGTTACTCAGTCGTGTCCAACTCTATGCGACCCCATGGACTGTAGCACGCCAGGCCTCCCTGTCCGTCACCAACTCCTGGAGTTTACTCAAACTCATGTCCATTGAGTTAGTAATGCCATCCAACCATCTCATCCTCTGTTGTCCACTTCTCCTCCCGCCTTCAATCTTTCCCAGCATCAGGATCTTTTCAAATGAGTCAACTCTTCACATGAGGTGGCTAAAGTATTGGAGTTCCAGCTTCAACATCAGTCCTTCCAATGAACACCCAGGACTGATCTCCTTTAGGATGGACTGGTTGGATCTCCTTGCAGTCCAAGGGACTCTCAAGTGTCTTCTCCAACATCACAGTTCAAAAGCATCAATTTTGCGGTGCTCAGCTTTCTTTATAGTCCAACTCTCTCATCCATACATGACTACTGGAAAAACCATAGCTTTGACTAGAAGAACCTTTGTTGGCAAAGTAATGGCTTTATTTCTGGGCTTTCTATCTTGTTCCATTGTTCTATATTTCTGTTTTTGTGCCAGTACCATACTGTCTTGATGACTGTAGCTTTGTAGTATAATCTGAAGTCAGGAAGATTGAGTCCTCCAGCTCCATTCTTTCTCAAGACTGTTTGGCTATTTGGGGTCTTTTGTGTTTCCATATGAATTGTGAAATTTTTTGTTCTAGTTCTGTGAAAAATGCCATTGGTAATTTGATAGGGATTGCATTGAATCTGCAGATTGCATTTGGTTGTATAGTCATTTTCACAATATTGATTCTTCCTACCCAGGAACATGGAATATCTCTCCATCTGTTTATGTCATCTTTGATTTCTTTCATCAGTGTCTTATAATTTTCTGTATACAGTTCTTTTGTCTCCTTAGGGAAGTTTATTCCTAGATATTTTATTCTTTGTGTTACAATGGTAAATGGGATTGATTCCTTAAGTTCTCTTTCTGGTGTTTCATTGTTAGTATATAGGAATGCAAGTGATTTCTGTGTACTGATATTGTATCCTGAGACCTTGCTGAATTCACTGATTAGCTCTAGTAATTATCTGATAGTATCTTTAGGGCTTTCTGTGTATAGTGTCTTGTCATCAGCGAACAATGAGAGTTTTAATTCTTCTTTTCCAATCTGGATTGCTTTTATTTCTTTTTCTTCTCCGATTGCTGTAGCTAGGACTTCCAAAACTATGTTGAATAATAGTGGTGAAAGTGGCACCCTTGTCTTGTTCCTGATCTTAGGGGGAATGCTTTCAGTTTTTTCCATTGAGAATAATGTTTGCTGTGGACTTATCATATATGGCCTTTATTATGTTGAGGTAGGTTCCTTCTTTGCCCATTTTTTGAAGCATTTTAATCATAAATGGGTGCTGAAGACCCTGTGTTCCATCATTTTTTAAAAAAAAATCTCCTTTCATTTCTCCATTCTTAATACTGCCTGAGTTCTGTTTGTTTCCTAGAGTACTTTAAAGCAAATCCAAGACGTATAATTTCACCCATAAATATTAACGGATAAGAACTTTTAAAATTATGACTGATAACTTTCTGATTTTATTAGAGATTTAAAAAAAAAAACAACAATCTGTTCAAATAAGGATCCCCAAAAGTTCAACATATTGTATTTAATTATATTTAATTATGTCTATCAAGTTGCTTTTAATATAGAACAGCCCTAGATTTTTATTTCTTACCACTGACAGTTTGAAGAAAGAAAGTCAGCTGTCCTACAGAATGTCCTGGGCTTCCCAGGTGGCTCAGTGATAAAAAATCTGCCTGCCAAGCTGGAGACGCGGGTTCAATCCCTGGGTGGGGAAGAGCCCCTGGAAAAGGAAGTGGCAACTCACTCCAGTATTCTTGCCTGGAGAATCCCACGGACAGAGGAGCCTGGCAGGCTACAGTCCACAGGGTTGCAAAGAGTCGGACACAACTTAGTGACTGAGTAACAACAGAATGTTTCACAGTTTGGCTTTATCCCCTATCTTTCCTATAAACAGGTAGAAAAATCAGATATTTGATGAGATTCAACCTCAAGGTTTTAGGCCACTGTACTATAAGAAGTTGTGTGTTCTTCCTATTGCATTGTATGATGTCTGACAATTAGGCTTATTATTAATGATTATACTGAAATTTAATACCTGCCTCCCCTGGTGAAGATGTCAGGAATCTATCTTTCAGGAGCCATAATTCATGTAGCTTGATTTTAGTGTTTTAAATCATGAAGCGTTTCTCCAAAATCATTTTTTAGTATCATTAGTCTAGTAGGAAGATGCCATTTTTAAAGGCTTTCTTGTCCTAGGACACAGGTCTGTCACCTAGTTTTTCTATTTCCAATAAAATGGTCCTTTTAAATTAATCTGTCTAAATTGTCCAACAAACTCTGAAAATTGTTTCTCTTGGTAAAAATGTTTCTTTTTGTACCTCAGTACCATGTTGATGAAATGTTTATAGTTACAGAGCCCCCAAAGAAAATACATCTTTCCTAACATGAGTTAACCTGGATGGCCTATTTTATCAGGGGAGGAATCAATAGCCACCATGTTGCCAAATGGACTAAAGTTTCTCTCTTCAGTGAAGGGGGCACATTCCCAAGAGTATATTTTCAGTGAGTATGAAGAGAGGAGTGGTATAAAAGTTGGTGAATAAATATACATTTCTAATGAATAAAGATAAATTGCTGAAAGATCTTTATTTCATAAGATTTTGTTTTTCTGTTTGTTCATAGGAAGAAATCTTTCCTGTTTTCCGCTCTGTATGCTGCCTTTGTCTTTGGTGGTCGGCACCTAATGAACAAACGGGCGAAGTTTGAACTGAGGAAGCCATTAGTGCTCTGGTCCCTGACCCTTGCAGTCTTCAGGTAGGTTTGTTTTTTTTTTTCATTTTTCAAATAAAATCCATCTATTTCATCAGATTGGCTGAAAGACAACATCCTGCATCTCATATTTTTTATTATTAAGGATGTAAAGTAACACCACATCCAGAGAGAAAGCCTTCATGCAAGCAAGCTTGCCATGCTCTATTCATTTTGAGAACCCTCAGGCCATCTCCTCTCCTGTCCAAACTGTGCGTGCAGTAACTCAGTTTATGTCTTAGGACTAGAAGCAGTACGTCAGTTCCATTTTTTGGCTTATAAATATAGATGTGGGGGTAAATGGAAAGCTGCGACAGTAAACTGTGGAAGTGTATGGTAGTGTTCAGATGTGGTGGGCATACTCTTACTGACTGGTACATAGTCAAAAATGGCTTTCAGGCATTTGATGAGACACTGGAGCAGAGAATGCTTCTGTTCATATCCCCCAAAGCATCCTCCGCCTGAACTGACTCACAGGCATATGGTTATGCATTCAGGTCTTACTTTGCATCAGGCGAAACTCGTCATAGAGGCTGGTCAGGATCAGGCCTGGTCTCTCCAGGAATATCTGCCAGCCAATATACAGACACACCCTTGGAACCCTGAAGGAACATGTCTAGTTTTGTAATATTTGGTGATTTGACAATCATAAGATGAATTAACACACAGCTGGTATCCAAACAGGTGCCAGAACTTATCTACAGTGCTAACAAAGGCACCTATTCTATTTGTGTTTTGCTGGTCAAAACCAGCAGGTTGATAACTAGGTTTGGGGGCAGGTAGGAAGCAGGTATAAATATGCTACAGAATAAAAACCTATGCTTTCTAATATATAGGAGTATTTCTACTTTTATTGTATTACATATAAACAGTTCTACTTCTCCGGTGGTTCAGTGGTAAAGAATCCGCCTGCAATGCAGGAACCACAGTAGACACTGACTGATCCCTGTGTTGGGAAGGTCCCCTGGAGGAGGGCATGGCAACCCTCTCCAGTATTCTTGCCTGGAGAATACCATGGACAGAGGAGCCTGGTGGGCTACAATCCATGGGGTCACAAAGAGTCGGACATGACTGATGTGACTTAGCATGCACCCCTAAGGAAAAATACATGGAATCATTAAAAGCCTCATTAGTCACTTAAGGCTTTTTAAAGATGATCAGGCAGGAAGAGAATTTTCACAAACTCTGATCTGTACATTTCCATCAGGCTAGCTTCCTGCATCTGAAACACTGATCTGCTTGCTACTGCAGGCACTCTATTTTGGTGCATTTCATAAGGCACCACATGTGAGATACTTGTGATTTGAACCTATCACTAAAGACTCCTTCCATTTCATATGTGGTGGTGGTTTAGTCGCTAAGTCGTGTCCGACTCTTGCGACCCTATGGACTGTAGCCCGCCACCTCTGTCCATGGGATTTTCCAGGCAAGAATACTGGAGTGGATTGCCATTTCCTTCTCCAGGGGATCTTCCCAACCCAGAATCGAACCCAGGTCTCCTGCATTGCAGGCAGATTCTCTACCGACTGAGCTACAAGGGAAGCCGTATCAGGTCCTAATTCTCTAATACAAAGCAGCATTTTCATTTTTATTTACATTGAAGGTTCATAGAGTATGCCTCACCTTAAGTAGTTTGATATTTGAGGAAAAAATTATCTTGATGATGCCTTTCAGCATTTTCCAGATCTTTCAGCATCCCCTGAACCTTTATCTTCTGTTTTCTTAACCTTAGCATGTATAAGAGGGAAGAAGAAAGTCCAGGGACCCCCACGTACCTGTTCTCCTGCTTAAACAGTTATCAACACTGTTTCATCTATATTCCCACCAACTTCTCCCTTGACCCAAATTATTGGGAACTATTACAGACTCAACTATTTCTGAATGAAATGATACCATTTCTAAAAGTTAAGTAGTCTTACTAGACTGGTCAGTGTCATTATCTCACCTAAATTAGTAATAATTTTTTCTGATTGAGTGTTCCATTTTCTCCAGTTGTTTCAATTTTTTTTTTTTGTACAATTTATTTTTAAGAATTTTGACCCAATGGACATATACACACTACTATATATAAAATAGTCAACTGATAAGGAGCTGAAAAATAGTAAAGAATCCTCAGTCGAACAGGTCCACACTTTTCCATTGGTTGATTTAACTTAGAGGTTTTGTCCTTCCTTCCACTTCCAATCCATTCTTCGGATAATCCAAATTGTTTCTCTTTTAGAGTTTCTCCCAGACAGGATGTTACTGATTGCGTTCTTCTGAAATCCTGTATTCTTTGTTAGTCAACAGAGCTAGAAATTTTATTATATTTAGATTTGATAGGACTTTTTATAAGAAGTTAGTGAAACAAAAGAAAGGATAAATACTTGATTCTTTAGTCATATTTAGCAGTTTCAAAAAAATTGATTACTTAGCATGTGAATAATAATGGGTGTTTTTAAGTATCATTATGAACTTACAGAATTATACTTTTTTACATGTCAGTGAGTGTGAGGTGAATTTGGATTTGATGTATTGTAGTCCGGTGCTATTATTTTTTTTTTATTGCTAAGTTAACCCATGTTTGGCCAAAGGGATTTTCTTCAGATCGGCTCCTGAATCCTTTCCCCATCCTGAGTAGTGCTCACAGCTTGTTTTTGTGTATGTGTGTGTATTTGGGGGTGTGTATGTGTGTATGTGATTGGCGGTGGGGGTGGGGATGACAAGCTGTCCCAGGCCAAGCATGTTGCATATCTTTGTCCAGAACTGGAATCAGTCATTTCTCAAAAGATCCCAAGTTCCTTTTGGAGAAGGATAGTATTTAGAAATAACTATAAGTACTAGGGGTGGTTGTTGTCACTAAGTTCTTATTTTTAGGCCTCTCAGAGAGCAGAAATAGAAAATTATTCGTTATTTTGAAAGAATGTATCCAGAGTTAGTATTCATACTTCTGGTTCATATTTATGACTAGGGAGTTTTTACTTAATGGATTTCTCCTTCTTCCTATGCCAAAAGCCAAGTTCCCAAGGTCAGTACTTACTTACACCATAGAACATATGCGTTAGTGGTTAACACCCTGACAAGTTACTGTTTCATCTTCAATTTCCTTAATTCTATTGGTTACTTTACTTTCTTCAGAGCCATGTTTTGTATAAAATTTTAAAAGCTGGAACTACAGAAAGGTGTCCAAGCATGGACTGTCTTGGGTCTTATAAAAATTGATCATAATATTCTAATCAGTTATTTGGAAACATTATAATGGAATTCTGTGGTTGTACTAATTGAACATGTCCCATGTTAGGAAGAGTTTATTAAGGTTTCTCTGTGCTTAGTTCTGATCAACAGTGCATTGAATGAAAAGGCTAAATACAGAATGAATTTTTTAATGGAATGTTTATGTAAATTTTACTCCTAGACATAAAACATATGCTGTTCATTAATATGTTTAAGAATTTGTAAAAATATCTAAAAAGATAATAGAAGAAAATATACTCAATTCTTACATCTATGGAAAGGGAGAGGAGACAGGCTTTTAAATGCCCACTATTTACTGGAAAATAAACAGAAAAAATTTCAGAGTTTATAGAGGTTGGTTCTAGTGGACCAGTAATGTAAAGCAAAAAGGATTTAAATTTTTTTGTGATGCCTTATCTTCTTATTCAAAAGAAATGAAACAAGAATCATGTTGACAGCTCACTTCTGGATATTGGGTGTTTATTAGTCTTTGTGCTTTACTGCATTTACAGCATTTTCTAAAATATACACACATGCATACACAGTCTCATACACAGCTTAGAGAATCTCAAGTGATATTTCCTCTTTCTTTTAGAATCCAAATAGCTTTTGAATGAAATTGACATAAAGCATCAAAAATTTATATAAAGCATCAAAAAAATAAGCTCACAAACAGATGTTTTGGATGAGTATTAATAAAAATTCTCCTACCTAGGTCATATATTAATAAAATAACTTCATTATTATAAGAATATGTTTGTAGAAAATTATGACTCTTATTTTACTATAATTCACAAATTTTCAAATTCACCTATAAATAGTGTTTAATATATAAGTATATAAAGTCCTTACACAAGAGATTCCTGCATGAGATGGCATGCAATTATGTAGGACCCTAAGAGCCACTGCTTACCACTAATAGGATATTATGGATTTGGTAAAAAGAGGAGAGAGAACCTAACTTTTCTGTTAGAGGAATTAGAACTGAGGGAGACGAAGAGTAAGATTTTGCTTTTAGAAAATCACTGAAAAGATTTTTTAATGTATATTACTGCTTAAAACGAATGCCTTTTCCCCAGTTTTTCAAGCTTGCCTGTTAGCTTCTTTACAGTAACTAGAGACCCAATTTAGACTTATTTCCGGATACCCCAAACTGTGTTTACTCATGAACTGAGACAACTGGGTGGAAATTAAATCAGATATGTAGGCTCCCTAAGCAAAAAGAAACCTCTCTCTTTTTACTGCTCTGTTCCAGAAGGAGGGGGGGGGTGTTATATGATTTGGTGAGCATTACCTGTAGCATGTTTTCTTTCTTTATCTTTGGATTTTGACTGATATAACAGCAGTTTTCATATAGGTTAAATACATTGTACTTTATTGAAGGCTGTCATAAGTTTTGACGGAGTAGATAGGATATGATCAAGTGAGGTTTTTCCCAGGTCCACCATGGATTTATTTCATTAAAGAATGACTTCTCTGGGGTTTTCTTGACAATTTCTTCCCATTAACCTCAAGCTATGCCTCCCCTTTTAGACCCAAGCCATCAGCTTCTGTATCAATCTTTACGGATAAGATTAGGACATAGCAGCCTACAACCCAAGGATAAGCATTTTCTTATTTGATGAGACAATTCCAGGTGGCGTTTGGCCCTAGATATTTGGATATTTCCTTAGGGTAAATACTGAAAAAAATTCTGGTAATTTGAACTAGTAAATCCTGAGATTATTGCTTATGGCAGACAGCCTTAAGCCCTTCAAGGTGCCAGCCACCTATTCTTCCTGAGTCATTAAATCATGTTGCTATGGCATCTCAGCGGGGTTACTTCTGTTGATTTGTAAAAGACTTTCTATGTACTGATTTAATAACTTTAAATCCTTCTAGATTGGGTGCAGATGTGCATGCTTCTGATTCAAGCAGCCTTTACCAGGTCTCTGTCTGGCAGAGTTTTCTTCTCACTGGCAGAATAAGGAGCCTTCTTCTAGGTCTCTGACCCAGAGCAGATCAAAGGACAGGTGTCTAGTCAGTGCACATTAGAATAAGTTAATTACTTTGTGCTGCATATTTGTAGATGCCAGTATCACACCTGCTTCAGATTTGCTTATTCCTGTCTCCTGGTGATTCACTCTGGCCTCAATTGCTTTAGGCTTTATTTGTTCAAAGCCACATATCCTCACTTTACAGTTAGACTTTTTGCCATGTTATTATCCAGTGATTTTCTCTGTTGAAACTAATTCTTATACCCTGGGCTTATTTTTATTTTGTCATTGAATTTCATCTTCGGCTTAAGTATAAAATATATTCAAAGTGAATAGAAAATTACTCTTTTTCTTTAGTAAGAGTTCCATGAACAAAGGGCTTATATATACCATAGGACACATTCAGAAAAGTGTGTTTAACAGAGCAAAGATGCACATGAATGATATTTAATCAAATCTACTTGTGGTTTTATACATCCATCAGTATTTAATATTGGAAGAATTATTGGCAACTGCCTTATTTTTAAAGAAACAGATATATAATAAAACCAACTGAAACTGTTCAGATGAGAAAAATATGACATTTTAAAAACCCATATTGAAGGAGTTAAGTACATCATTGACCTATAAAGTGAGGACACATTGAAAATAACAAATTTCAAAACTGAATTTTATACTCACGCTCCTTGTATCTAGTGCTTTGTTATGGTTTCCAGAAGTGGTCCTTCCTAATCCACTGAGAACATTACAGACAATGATTACAGCGATATTAATATTATGAAGGAAATGAATACATACACTATAAACTGTCATAGGGGAAAAGCTCCTAGTTTTTCAACAGCAGGTTATAAACTTCACATTTTTTAAGACACAGCATCAAAACGCCAAACGTAACAAAGCAGAAGGTATTTCTAGAAAGCATATACTGAGTAGCAATGAAAGGCAAGCTGATGAATAATTGTGGCAATGTGATACCTTTTGTGAAAAGTTTAATAACCTATAAATTAACACTACGTTGTATTTATTAACATGCGTGTAGTAAAACATAAAGACAACATTTAAAAAGTTCAGGCTAGTGATTCTTTCTGGGGACTCAGGGAGCCCAGTGAGATCAGAGAAGGTCTGAGGGAAGCTTGCCCTGATTTTGTATGACCTTGCTATTATGAAAAAGTTAAATAAGAAAAAAAAAATAACTGTTCGATACAAGTATGGATAGCAAATTTTCTTAAGTTGAAAGCAAATAATGAAAAGAAGTCAGTTGTTTAAAGGAAAGCTAGCAATTGTAGTCATTTTATAAGATTCTGGCAAAATGCTGGTTTACATTAAATAAAGCAAGTTCATATCAATACTCAAACTTTGTGCCTTGTTGATCTAAATACCAGCACAATAATGGCAGATTTATAGTTAGAATTAAATATTGTTGTTGTTTGATTGCTAAGTTGTGTCCAATCCTTCGTGACCTTGTGGACTGCAGCACTCCTGGCTTCCCTGTCCTTCACTATCTCCTGGAATTTGCTCAAACTCATGTCCATTGAGTCAGTGATGCCATCCAACCATCTCATCCTCTGTCGTCCCTTTCTCCTCCTTCCTTCTATCTTTCCCAGAATCAGAGTCTTTTCCAATGAGTCGGCTCTTCACACCAGGTGGCCAAAGTATTGGAGCTTCAGCTTCAGCATCAGTCCTTCCATTGAATATTCAGGGTTGATTTCCTTTAGGATTGACTGGTTTGATCTCCTTGCTGTCCAAGAGACTCTGAAGAATCTTCTCCAGCACAATTCAAAAGCACCAATTCTTCAGTATTCAGCCTTCTTTATGGTCTTTATATATACATTATTTATTTATTTTTGACTGTTCTGGGTCTTCGTTGCTGCACTTCATTGCTGCTGTTTTCTCTAATTAGTTACTCAGTTCGTCCTGTTAGTCGCTCAGTTGTGTCCGACTCTTTGCAACCCCATGGACTGGGGCTTGCCAAGCTCTTCTGTCCGTGGGATTCTCCAGGCAAGAATACTGGAGCAGGTTGCCATTTCCTTCCCCAGGAGATCTTCCTGACCCAGGGATTGAACCCAGGCCTCTTGCATTGCAGGCAGACGCTTTATTGTGTGAGCCACCAGGGAAGCTGTTTTGTATATACATTACTTATTTATGTTTAACTGCTCCGGGTCTTCATTGCTGCACTTCATTGCTGCTGTTTTCTCTAGGTGCAGCGCATGGGCTTCTCATTGCAGTGGCTTCTCTTGTTACTGAGCACAGGCTGTAGGCACTCAGGCTTCAGTAGTTGCAGCATGCAGGCTCAGTTGCTCTGTGGCATGAGGAATCTTCCCAGACCAGGGATCAAACCTGTGTCCCCTGTTTTGGCAGGCGGGCTCTGATCCACTGTACCATTGCGAAGTCCAAATTAAGAACTTTTTTTGTTTTCTATTTTCTGACAGTGACCCTGAGCTCAGTCTGTATGTGTAGCTGGAAGGATAATTTGGGGACCTTTCTTCTGGTTGTTTTCTTATGACACTAGTTGAATCACTTTTGACTCATTGTGAAAAACCAAGAGCAATACTAAAAAGAAATGGCAACTCTCCATGTGAAACCAATAAACTAAAATCCATACATCCTGGTTTGCTCAGGGTAAACTTACTTTTATACCCATTGCCTCAGCATAATTATTAATAGCTCCCCTTTCACTCTCAACAGTGACCCACTTTGAATGGTAAAAGATAATGGTTAATCTAGTTATAACCCACTGAGGAACTGAGTTGGCTTAATAAAACAGAAAAAGGGGAAATTCCAACTATCATTTGCAAAGTTGCCCCAACAAATCTTTATTTTTAGCATTTCTCTCCTCTCTGAAACTTGCTCCTCTGTCCATAATATTCCCAAACATTTAACATATTGTCACTCAAATTTAAAGTATTCAAACTGATGCCTTTTTGATAGCCCTTTAAAATTTTTCAAAATTTGTCACTATTTTCCTAGTGAACATCTTTAAGTCATTCAAAAATAAAAGTACAGATGTGCTTCAAGAAATCCAGAGTCGATGTCGTGGAGTTGGAGGAGCCTTGCAGAGGCCTGCAGAGCAGTGCACAGAATCGCCTTTGTTCCTGTCTGACCTCTCCTCCTCTCCCATCCCTCAGGCCAGAGTGGCAGCTCTGTTCTTTCTCAAACCTATTAACAAGGTTGCTGCCTCAGGGCTCTCATACTGGCCGCTCCCTTGACTGGAACATTCATTGCCCATTATTCTAATAGCCTGTCCTCTGCCTCCATCAGACCTTGGCTCAAATCTAACCTTCCCACCTCCCTATCTAACATCACAATAACACCCACCCTCACTCCTCATTGTCCTGATTTCCTTTTCTCCTTGATCACCTTCCAGCCACTATGTGTGTTGCTAATCTTGCTCATTCTCTTCTGTATTCAACTCTGAGTTCCTTGAGGGGAAGGATTTTGTCTGACTTTTTTTTGCTATGTCTCTAGTGTCCACCTAGGCATTGAAAAAAAATAGCTTTTCAAAATGAAAAAAGAAAATGAAAAGAGATTTGTAAATAGTTGTTAGTAAGTCTCCTTCCTTTTTTGAAAAGTCTTCTTTCCAAAGACGGAAATAGGGTATTTTTTGTGCTTTTCCCTTGACTCCGAACAATGTGGATTTTCCAGTATTCCTAGGAAAATAGTAATTAGATTGATTAACTAAATGCTTAATATTTTGCTATAAAGAAAAATTAAGATGTCCATTATAGGGGAGGATTCAGAGCTGCTGTAAGAGTTTTCTGAGGAAGGCCAGGAGAACAAACATCACCCTGCTTTGCAGGTGGAATCTGGGCTCTAGGCAGAGCCCTGGCCTCTCCTACCGCGGGGATGGCATGGACCTGCAGGTCACTCGACTGCTCCAGATTAACAAAAAAATCAACTCATAGTGTCATGATCTGGTCCAAATAGGAGCAAAGTGTACAGTTTGTTGTAAATGTAAATTATGAGAGGACCTGTCCCCAGTGTGTACATGAAGGGAGCTGCAGGGTAATGAGTCCAGGCGGCAGTGGCCTCCTATTCCCAGAACTACTGTCTGCCTGCCAACCTTTGCTTCTTTACAGCTGGAAATGGGATCCAGTAGTCATTGTTTTATTAAATGATTTTTTTATAGTTATAAGAGTGAGAATTCTCTGTTCGTAAAACTGGTAACTGCGGAAAAGCACAAACACAAAACCTTTCCTTTCAGAAACCCACAGATATTTGCTATTAATATTTTGGTGCATGCCCTCTTGATAATGTTAAGCTTGAGATTCTTTCCTCATAATTTTAATTTTGTGTAATCCAAGTAATATATTTGAGTCTGGATGAAAATAGTACTTCAGTAATATGTTTGTATTACAGGTGCTAGAACAACGTAAAACAGTGACACATAAGGCATTTTAAATCATTTTATCAAAAGGAATTAGTATTGAAATAGCTAGAATAACAGCTTTTCTGAAACTTGTGTGAGAAATAACATGAGTGTTCTTGAAGAGACTTCACAGTAATTTAGGATATAAGTGTTATAACTAAACCATTTGTTAAGGATTATTTTGAGTTAAAGCTAGTTAAGGATTACTTTGCTTATAAACTTGCAGTATTACCTCAAAATTCTTAAAGAATCCTTGTTTAGTAGGGTTTAAAAAATATATGATATTGAACAAAAAATTGAATCCTCAAAAGACTCTTCAGACCTAACTTTGCATAAAATCGCCTAACTGCATAATCTAGAGTGCATCAGGTGATGTAACATCCTTATTAAGATGAAGTAACTACAGTAACCACAATTGTAGACTGGCTGAAGAAAACAAAATGAATAACATGGAAAAGTACTATAAGCTTATTCTGGAAAGGCCTGTTTGCACAGAATTAAGTGAAATATGGAGAGAGAAAACTTCCTTCTTCTCAAGGTCCGCATATCCTCAAGGCATGAGTGTGAGTAGAGAGTGAACTATAGGAAAGATGAGATGAGGGTTCAGGAAAGAAACATTGATAACTCATGCTAGGGTTAACCACAGCTGTCAGAATCAAGGGAAATATGAAATAGTTCTCGCAGGAGACTTCTGACCTCCATCTTGAAAGTATCAGCAGTCCTTTCATGAGAGCTATCAATTTTTATTCTCTGTATTTCAACCAAGAACTCCAAATAGTAACTGCTCATCTATTTTTGATGATGCTGTAAAATTGACAGGCTGCCCACATCCCACTTGATTTTGCATGTGATAGAAGGACCCGGTTTTCTCCCTGGTAACCAGCGTGTCTTGTAGTCCATGCTACCAATAGATGGATTACTTTAGTCAATTGCTGGTTCTCCATGGAACTCGATTCCTGCCATTTGTTTTACAAACTATTGAGTGAAAATTGATGGGGGCTGTTGGATGCCTTCTCATCACTTAGGACTGGATGGTCCTTTGTGGTGGAGGCTGTGGTACCCCAGCAGTCCTCACTGTATTCATTGCAATCCACTATTCCCTTTATAGTTTTCAGAGCCCTGGGGTTTAGAAAAAAATTGATATGACTCAAATGGTTGATTTGGGGCAAAATACTTCATAGCTCTCATGCTGCATTTTCCTAATGGCATGATTTTCTTTTATTCTTTTTTATTTCATTATTAACAGTACCATGGTGGACAGACAGGTGGCTTTTTGTTCTTTTGTTCTGAGAAGCAGATGAGCAGGGTGATTACAGTAGCTGGGGAAAACTGTCCATTGATTCTAGGTATATATGTGTTAACCCACAGCAGAAACCATCAGTACAGCTTAGAGAATTGCCTATCACTTGAAGAAATTATGAATCATTAGCTATTCAGAGTTCTCTTATGCAGGAGGCAGGGATTCAGCTTCTCTGAAAGGGTTTAGCTTTAAATTATAGTTTATACTAGCTTGGTGGAAAAAAAAAAATTCAAAAAGACCCAGGTCAAGGACACAGAGATCAGGAAAGAAGGGCTGAGGAAGGAAAAGAAAAATTTTGCCTTTAAAACTCTTCAAAAAAAAGAAAGAAAGAAAGAAAAACTGTCTAGAATTTTTCCAATTTTGAATTGGCAGCCTGGCCTAGGAGGTTGCATCTAAACTTCTCAAGATGTTCTTACCACCACTTACATTCTTGCTGAGACCAAACTCATCTTTTGTCACACTGAGCAGTGAGGGAATTGTACTTGAGCATTCACTAATCTGCTGATTGACACCTCTAGGATGTAAATGTATAACATTTCCTGCACTCCTTAAGGACTTCTCCCTAAATGCATTAAGGAGAATGGGGTTAAAGTTTTTTTTTTTTTTTTTTTTTTTGGGTTAAAGTTTGAAGTCATTAAAAGTTAAAGCAAAGACCCATTTTCCTGCCTTGTTTATTTCTTTTCTTTCTTTCTTTTTTTTTTTTTTTTTGAGGATCAATGGTTTTTTATTTATTTATTTTTGCCACTTTATTTCTTTAATTGAAGGATAATTGCTTTACAGAATTGTGTGGTTTTCTGTCAAGCATCAACAAGAATCATCCGTAGGTACACCCATGTCCCCCGCTTTTTTTTTTAAGTTAGCATTTTTGTAATGGCCATGACCTGCGGTGTATGGGATTTTAGTTCCCCAGCCAGGGATCTGACTTTCACGGCTGCCTTGAGGTATATGTTTTCTCCTTTTACAAATGAGGAAACCAAATCTCAGAGAGGTTTAAGTAATCTTCCCATGCTTACTGCTAGGCAATAAACCTAAAGCCTATTGTATTTTACAAAGAAAATTGCTGTGACATAAGAACCTACTGCCCTCTTGGCTAAATTACTGTTCTCTTCCTCCTCATAGTCATAGTCAACATCATGGCTGTGCTCTTCCTGCAGCCCAAGGCCCTTTGGGTAGGAGCACTACATTGGTAATATTTATGACTTGCTGTCCTGATGCAGTGATAACACGTCAGAACAATGAGCAGCTCTGAGGAGAAAAGATGGCCCATCTGATACAAGTTCTTCTTGGGCAAGAATCCCATATAGTCCACAATGTTAGCACCCAATGCCTGAATCTAAAATTTTAAAAAAGGGACGTGATCTGTTCAGTTCAGTTCAGTCGCTCAGTCATGTCCAACTCTTTGTGATCCCAGGAACCGCAGCACGCCAGGCCTCCCTGTCCATCACCAACTCTTGGAGTTTACCCAAACCCATGTCCATTGAGTCGATGATGCCATATAGCCATCTCATCCTCTGTCGTCCCCTTCTCCTCCTGCCCTCAATCTTTCCCAGCATCAGGGTCTTTTCAAATGAGTCAGCTCTTCGTATCAGGTGGCCAAAGTATTGGAGTTTCAACTTCAACATCAGTCCTTCCAATGAACACCCAGGACTGATCTCCATTAGGATGGACTGGTTTGATCTCCTTGCAGTCCAAGGGACTCTCAAGAGTCTTTTCCAACACCACAGTTCAAAAGCATCAATTCTTCTGCACTCAGCTTTCTTTATAGTCCAACTCTCACATCCATACATGACTACTGGAAAAACCATAGCCTTGACTAGACGGACCTTTGTTGGCAAAGTAATGTCTCTGCTTTTTAATATGCTATCTAAGTTGGTCATAACTTTCCTTCCAAGGATTAAGTCTTTTAATTTCATGGCTTCAGTCACCATCTGTGGTGATTTTGGAGCCCCCCAAAATGAAGTCAGCCACTGTTTCCACAACTATTTGCCATGAAGTGATGGGACCAGATGCCATGATCTTAGTTTTCTGAATGTTGAGTTTTAAGCCAACTTTTTCACTCTCCTCTTTCACTTTCATCAAGAGACTCTTTAGTTCTTCTTCACTTTCTGCCATAAGGGTGGTGTCATCTGCATATCTGAGGTTATTGATATTTCTCCCAGCAATCTTGATTCCAGCTTGTGCTTCCTCCAGCCCAGTGTTTCTCATGATGTACTCTGCATATAAGTTAAATAAGCAGGGTGAAAATATACAGCCTTGACGTATTCCTTTTCCTATTTGGAACCAGTCTGTTGTTCCATGTCCAGTTCTAACTGTTGCTTCTTGACCTGCATACAGGTTTCTCAAGAGACAGGTCAGGTGGTCTGGTATTCCCATCTCTTTCAGAATTTTCCACAGTTTATTGTGATCCACACAATCAAAGGCTTTGGCATAGTCAATAAAGCAGAAATAGATGTTTTTCTGGAACTCTCTTGCTTTTTCGATGATCCAGTTGGCAATTTGATCTCTGGTTCCTCTGCCTTTTCTAAAACCAGCTTGAACATCTGGATGTGCACAGTTTATGTATTGCTGAAGCCTGGCTTGGAGAATTTTAAACATTACTTTACTAGCATGTGACATGAGTGCAATTGTGCAGTAGTTTGAGCATTCTTTGGCATTGCCTTTCTTTGGGATTTGAATGAAAACTGACCTTTTCCAGTCCTGTGGCCACTGCTGAGTTTTCCAAATTTGTTGGCATATTGAGTGCAGCACTTTCACAGCATCATCTTTCAGGATTTGAAATAACTCAACTGGAATTCCATCACCTCCACTAGCTTTGTTCGTACTGATGCTTCCTAAGGCCCACTTGACTTCACATTCCAGGATGTCTGGCTCTAGGTGATCACACCATCGTGATTATCTGGGTCATGAAGATCTTTTTTGTACAGTTCTTCTGTGTATTCTTGCCACCTCTTCTTAATATCTTCTGCTTCTGTCAGGTCCCTACCATTTCTGTCCTTTATTGAGCCCATCTTTGCATGAAATGTTCCCTTGGTATCTCTAATTTTCTTGAAGAGATCTCTAGTCTTTCCTATTCTATTGTTAGTGATCTGTCAGTGATTTCAATTATTGAGAAATGCAGAGATACAGTGTTTATCCATTTGTGAGACTGCCAGTAGAAATGGACACCAGGTGTGTAGGCAGCCTTGTAGCATTTTATATTCAACCAAATGCAAGTTTTCATACACAGTGTCCATTATTTCTTCATGGGGAAAAGACTGAACATCTATTTCTTCATGAGGAAAAGACTGAACTGTTAATTTTGATTTTTTTTTTTAAAAAAAACACTCTATCCTAAATATATAATTATCACTTGAAATATTTATCAAAGTAACATCTGCCAGAAAGGGAAAAAACTGAATAACCCAAATAAAAAAGACTTTTTTTTTTTTTTTTAAAGAGGAAAAGAAAACTGTTGTGAAAGTTCTGGCTAAGTTAAATAATAGAGTCTCTACATTAAAACACCAGTATACCCAAGTAAGTCCTTCTGCTTTCACTTGCTCTTGCTGTACTTGGCATTTGGATAGAAAGTAATATTTGTTCTCATGAAATATACAAGCCATAAAACCCTGATGTTGGCTTCGGTGAAAACAAACTCCATACTTAGTTCCACTGAAGCCTTTGAGTAGAAATGACCAAAGGTTGTGTAAGCTTTGGTACCACTGCCTCTTGTTTCTTTGAAACTTCTGGACAAAACCCTATGAGATGCTCTATAAATCCTAAATAGACTTATAATTTAAAATGTTTTTAAAATCAATAAAACCATGTATTTTTTTTAATCTTTATTCAAAAAGGAAAGACTAGAACCAAAGTGACTGATTTTTAAGGACAAAATGAGCACTTTTGACAAAACAAAACTAGTAGAAATCACTTTGATTAAAAGTAATTTGTACCAAAAACCAACCAAAAAGTAGGAGCTACTTCAAAAAATTAACTCCTCCTCTCTCCCACCGTAAGTTTTAAATTATTATTTCTTAATGCAGTTTAAGTAGCTACACAGACAAGGTAAGGGCAAATGTCTCTGCTGTGACATTAGTAACAGGTGCACTAAGAAACTCATTCAAATATTTTTGCAGAATGAGAAGTGTCAGAGACAGCTGGGCTTGCAAAACCTTCTGGAAGTCTTTTATTGTTTCCTGTACTGGATCAAGTCCAAAAGTGAGGAAAATTACCCTCTAGAACTGCCAAGTTTTCAGGCTATTCAGATAACCCTGCTCTTGTAGTAGGAAAGAAATGTGGGCCAAGGTACAAGAATAGTGACTGGATTTTATAAAGAATATTTCTAAGGAGCAAGTTTCTCAAAAGTGGTCCTTTTGCTTTGACTAACAGAATGCAAAGTAGAGAACCATCCAGTCAAAACCACAGACAACAGAAAGAGAGGAAATCAGACTTATTATCCATTCCTAGGCTACTCTAATAATCGAAAAGCTGAGAATTTCAACCAGGCTTCATTGGGACTTTTATTTAGATAATTCATGAAACCCTTTGCTGGGGCAGGGGAACAGAAGTAGATCTCAGTGTTGAATGGGAAATTTTTATTGTCCTGAAAGCTCCTTATTTTCCAAAATTTTTAAAGATTACCCTGATTTAAAGTGAACAGATCTCCTTTGTTTAGAATAGAGAAGAAATGATAGGTTTTGCTCTAAATTTCCAAACCTAATAACCAGATCAGATGGTATATGCTGGATACTTTATCTACACTGTTGTATTCATCCTAGGGAGGTCACATTTTTCTAGATGAGATGAGTTCTTTGGATATTTCAAATAATTTAGAACTTTCATAATTCAAAAGCATTTTCCCATAGGAATATTTTAAACATAACAAATATATACCTAAGAGTAACTTTTCATCATATCTAACTTTTGTTTCTTCATTTAAAAGTTCTTGGTTTCTAACACATTTTTCTGTTCTACCACTAGCCCCTCCACTTAATGACTACTCAGATAGCATTGTTATAACTTAGCTACAATGATTGTTAAACTAACAGCCCCCAGTAGTCACCAAAATCACCATTAAGACTTCTGAGGTATCTAAACAAAAGAGCGGTTCAGAAGATAATGACCAAAGCTGTAGGTATTTCTGTTCCTCACTGATGTGGTGCTCCCATGGGCAACACTGTAAAGGTAGTTTAATCAGGTCCGGCAGCTTTGAAATTGCATGATTCTTGAGTGTATTTTAGATGTGGGGGATTCACATTCCTTCAAATTTCACATATTAGGTACATCCTGATTGATATCATATAGTACATCAATATTTCACAATGTCATGATCCAAATCCATGTAAAATGCATCTGTGTTGCTATTTTGCTTAGAGTGATGAAGAAATTTACCTTACAGCTTACAGGTGACAGGACCACATTTAGTTGGTCTGACTCAAAAACCCATACTGTCTGCTCAGTGCCATGCTGCTCACATAACTGGGAAAATCAGAAATAAAAGTCCTCATTCCAGAAAGACTTTGTGAGTGGCTTACATAAGAGGGGGAAGATGATCTTACAAGCCAGGGAAGGAGGAGAAACGACTGTTTCTCAAGCTGCATCAAAACATCTGGAATGTCTATTAAAAATTCCCAGTTCTGGGTCTTCCTCCAAAGCTATAAAATTGGAGCCTCTGGTGGTAGAGCTTGGAAATCTGCATTTTTATCGACCTCCATGGTTTACTGTCGTTAAAATGTCTGTGTAATTTCAGGGCTCTCATATGTCCTTGAGACATCACTCTATCCCCTAACTCCAAATCTAGATAACTCCCTCCTACACACACACGTAGACCTACACACAAACTGGCAACAGAACAGCAAAAGACTTGCAGAAGATGTTCGGTGTGTGGTGAGCTGCCCTGCAGAGGTGACAGACTGACTGCCAACTCCAGCACACTTGATCCTTACTCATGCATTTCTTACTGTGCCTCTGCCTTTCTATAGACTTTCTCCAGCACCATGGAGTATTCACTAGGTGCTTTCACCTGAGATAACAGTGTGTTTTGGTAACTTTTCACTCAGGTGCGTTGTATCACGATCAGCTTCCTGGTCGACCAAAAGCCATCTTGGCAGAGCCAGGGGAGGCAAAGCCAGCCGCCCCAACAGTGTCTCAGCCCTCCACTATGATTTCCTGTGAGGGAAGTCTCTCCCTAATCCTGGTTTCTCCACCCCTCCTCCCTCCGCTCAACATGCACACATGATTTGCCAAGTCTTGAGGTCCTGTTCCATTATCGGTCTGCATTTTCTCTCTTGGCTGCCCCATCTGGCCTCAAACTCAACACTACCTGAACCTGTTTAATGGAAAATGTTCACAGCCAGTCCCTTAACTCAAAATTTCACCGTGGGGAATATATTGCAAGGAAATAAAGTCAAACAAGGAGAGGCTTCCTGTATAATGATGTTTATGGCAGCATTATTGGCACTTAAATAAGCAATAGAGAAAGAAAGAAAGAAGGGAGTGGTAAGTTACAGTGCAAACATCCGGTGGAATCATGAGGCAGATATTAAATAGGGGGTTCAGGAAGACTGGGTAGCAACTTGGGAAATTGCTGATGATAAGTTGGAAATGTACTTAGGTAGGCTGCTCTGCTTAGGTACTTGAAGCTCAACCTTGAATGGAAAGTGAACAAGATTGGAAGGAATAAAAATTATAACCATTGTGTTATGTTTATAGGATCATGATTGTTCTTTTCCTCTCTATTTTCTGAATTTTCTAAAGTCTATATGCTGTAATTATTTATCTTTTTAATAAAGCTTATCAAACTTTGCAGTCAGGGTGGCCTGATTACCTCCTATTTATGAGGCTCAATGGAGGGAGTAAGCTTTGACTTCACCCTCATTGGGCAGCTCTCTGCTCAGGTGACAGCTCTAGTGGACCTTCCAGCAGCTTCCTCACTCCCTCTGCAGTAGTGCTCCATTGCACCCCTCTGCTCTGACCTCTAGAAGTCAAAGTGTCCTAGGGCTCAGTTAGGTGCTCTCTTGCCCTCTATTTCAGTTCTCTCCCTAAGGGATCTCACCTTATTCAGCCCATGTTTAAATATCAGATGACTCTTATATGGAAGTGTCCAGCCCTGATCTCTTCCCTAAACTACAAACTTCCCTTCATCTAAAGCTACTTCATCTTCACTAAGATGTGCATATGGTAGGCATCTCATGTCTCATGTCCCTAAACAGAGGTCTGGATTTCCCCTCTGCCCATGCCCCACTATGACTTAATTAACATGCAGATAAGTTAATTATTAGGTCGAGGCCTCTCTAGCTAAGTACCTGGCATCATTATCCGTTCTTGTTCATCAGGCCAGAAATCTTAGTCTTCCTCCTTGTGATTTGGCCCCACTCTCAGTATTCCAGGGTGTCCTCTCAGGTATACAGATTTGTCTGCTGCTTTCTGTTCATGCCTGCTGTGACCACCTCTCTCATTTGGAAATAGAGATATAATGTCCTTTTAAATGTTCTCCCTGGTGGATTTCTTATATAATGATAAATTATCATTTAATATTATTCATAATTACACATTAGTCTTAATTATATGATTATCTATTTTTTTTAATTTTATTTATTTATTTATCTGGCTGTGTCAGGTCCTAGCTGCAACACACAGGATCTTCGTTGAGTCACGATGGATCTTTTGTGATACGACTGGGGCTCACGGACTCCCTAGTTGTAGCCTGCAGGCTTAGTTTCTTTGAGACATGTGGGATCTTAGCTACCCAATCAGGGATCGAACCCGAGTACCCTGTATTGCAAGGTGGAATCTTAACCACTGGACTACCAGGGAAGTCCCTATGATTAGCTATTAATGTTACATTAATTATTGTAGTTGTCTTTGTATTATAGACTATTCTTCACACAGTGGTCTGAGTGATCATTAAAAACATAAATCAACATTGTGTCACTCCCTTGCTTAAAATCCATCAATGTCTATGCAGTGCAGTTAGGATGAAGTACATTTTATGACGTTTATTGTTAATTTTTAATATTACTATCACTGTGACATATGAAACCCTCAAAGGCCCCACCAGTGCTGGGCCCTGTCCACCTGTTGAAGCGCATTTCCCTCCTGCCTCTGTCACCTCCCAGCCTTGCATCACAAGCACACACAGCTCACTCCTGCTCTGCTGTCGTCTGTCCCTGTCGTGTTCTTCTCCAGGTCTTGGCCACGGTGGCTCCTTTTCATCAGTTCACATGTCACTTTTTTTTTTTTTCTGTAAACCTTTTTGTTGGAGATATTCATATATATTCAGAAAAATGCACAAATAATTAATGTAGAATGCAATGATTTTTTTTTAGCAAAGTGAACTCACTTGTGTGATCCCCACCCCAGTCAAAGTATAGAATGTTACCAGCACCTCGGAAGCTTCCCTCTGTGCCCCTTCCCAACTGTTATCTCTCCCAAAGTAACTACCAATCTGACTTTGCCTGTATTTGAACTTCATATGAACAGGATCACACAATGTATATCCTTGTGTGTCCTGATTCTTTCATTCATTACATTTGTGAGAATCAGCCATGTTTTGCATGTAGAAGTTGTTGCTTTGTTCTTATTACTCTCTAGTACTTCATTTATTATTCATTTATTTTACCCTATGGCAGGTTGACATTTGGTTTTTACTGTGTAGATATTATGAATAATGCTGTTGTGAACATTTGAATAGCTGCCCTTTAGTGTGTACTATGTTGGTGTTTCTGCTCGGTTTTTACTTATGAGAGGAATTGCTCAGTCAGAAGGTTTGGCTTAAATGTTTTCCAGAGAGTTTATACCAATTTAAATTCTCACCAACAGCATGTGAAAATTCCAGTTGCTCCCCATTCTCTCCAACCATTGATATTGTCCCTTACTTGTAGCTTTAGCAAGTCTAATGGGAGAATTAGTTAGTTGTTTCTTCTTTTGCAATAAATCAGCTGCCTGGATGGATTAAATCTCCAGGAACATTTTTTTTTCCTACCGATGTTATGTGTTTGTCAGCAGATCAGAGGAACTTTCACACTGTGAGGAATAAAAAGGTAGTAGTATTTTTAGATGATAAACCTACTGCTGCTGCTGCTAAGTCGCTTCAGTCGTGTCCGACTCTGCGCGACCCCATAGACGGCAGCCCACCAGGCTCTGCCGTCCCTGGGATTCTTCAGGCAAGAACACTGGCGTGGGTTGCCATTTCCTTCTCCAGTGCGTGAAAGGGAAAAGTGAAAGTGAAGTCGCTCAGTCGTGTCCGACTCTTAGCGACCCCATAGACTGTAGCCTACCAGGTTCCTCCGTCCATGGGATTTTCCAGGCAAGAGCACTGGAGTGGGGTGCCATTGCCTTCTCTGACTAAACCTAGGTAGAAACAATCTGATAAAATTAAAATTTTGTAAAGGGATATATATGCAATGATTTTACTTACATTGAGTGTCAGATTCTTGTCTCAGTATTCAAGTAAGGATTATGAACTCTGATATTTACATGTAACAATGCCAATGGTTTCCTTAATCTGAAATTTCTATGAAGCTGCTAAGAGGGTTTGTGGATAATGGTCGAGTTCATTACGATTCTATAATGAGGACCATAAAGAAGGCTGAGCACTGAAGAAATGATACTTCCAAATTGTGGTGCTGGAGAATACTCTTCCTTGGACAGCAAAGAGATCAAACTAGTCAATCCTGAAGGAAATCCATCCTGAATATTCATTGGAAGGATTGATGCTGAAGCTCTAATACTTTGGCCACCTGATGCAAACAGCTGACTCATTGGAAAAGACCTCGATGCTGGGAAAGATTGAAGGCAAGAGGAGAAGGGGATGACAGAGGATGAGACGGTTGGATGGTATCACCAATCCAATGGATATGAGTTTGAGCAAATTCTGGGGGATGGTGAAGGACAGGGAAGCCTGGCCTGCTGCAGTTCGTGGGGTCCCAAAGAATGGGACATGACTTAGCAACTGAACAACAAGAGTGAAAACTTGATACATCCTATAACATATAGTTATATATAGTATATTATAGAGAAGCGTTCTGATTTCATCTTCTTCCTCTCATGCTTCGTAGCATTCCTATCCCAAGACATTTGTACTGATGTTTATCTCTCTTTCTTTCCTTCAGCCACTCATCACTGATTCTTCACCTTCAGTGATAAATGGATTCAATTTATAGCAGCAAGTGCTGAGTCATTTATCAGGCAGTCTCTTAACTCTGGTGTTGATATTGGCTGTGACCGTGCAATTTGGAACCAGTCTGTTGTTCCATGTCTGGTTCTAACTATTCCATACTGACCCGCATACAGATTTCTCTGGAGGATGTTGGCAATTTGATCTCTGGTTCCTCTGCCTTTTATAAATCTAGCTTGTACATCTGGAATTTCTCGGTTCACGTACTGTTGAAGCCTAGCTTGAAGTGTTTTGAGCATTACCTTCCTAGCATTGAAATGAGTGCAATTGTCTGGTAGCTTGAGCATTCTTTGACATTGCCTCTCTTTGGGATTGGATTGGAATGAAAACTGACCCTTTCTAGTCCTGTGGCCATTGCTAAGTTTTCCAGATTTGCTGGCATATTGAGAGCAGCACTTTAACAGCATCATTTTTTAGGATTTGAAATAGCTCAACTGGAATTCTATCACCTCCACTAGCTTTGTTTGTAGTAATGCTTCCTAAGCCCCGCTTGACTTCACACTCCCAGTGAGTGACCACACCATCATGGTTATACAGGTCATTAAGACCTTTTTTGTACAGTTCTTTTGTGTATTATTTCCACCTCTTCTTAATCTCTGCTTCTTCTGTTAGGTCCTTGCTATTTCTATCTTTTATTGAGCCCATCTTTGCATGAAACTTTCCCTTGGTATCTCTAATTTTCTTGAAGAGATCTCTAGTCTTTCCCATTCTGTTGTTTTCTATATTTCTTTGCATTGTTTGCTTAAGAAGTCTTTCTTATCTCTCTTTGTTATTCTTTGGAACTCTGCTTTCAAATGGATGTATCTTTCCTTTTCTCCTTTGCCTTTAGCTTCTCTCCTTCTCTCAGCTATTTGTCAGGCCTCCTTGCAACCATTTTGCCTTGTTGCAATTCTTTTTCATTTCATGCATCCATTTATCTAATGGATTTTTAGAACAGCCCGACAAAAGGAATTGGGCACACAGAGAGCAGAAACTTATGGCTTACGCCTCCTCCCTTTCTTATGGGTAAAACATGATCTCACGTAAGTTTAGGGCTCAAATCCTAAAAGACATTCCTAGTCCCCAGTTTTAAGGTGTGGAAAGCTGAGCATCATAGTTACTTTTCTCTTCTTTCCTCACTTTCTTTCTTTTTTGTTTCAGTTTTTGGGTCAGGGGAGAGACCATTTATACAAATAATGTTATATATCATTATTCAAGTACTCTCCCAGTGAAATTTTCATTAATCATCTCTCAGGTGGAAAAAAAGAAATTTGGTTTCTTCTTGCAGTTGCGAACCCTAGTTAAGACTGTGCAGTGGAATTAATGGGTCACTGCTATTTGTCTTGGCACTGGAGTTATCATTGTCCTAGTAATTTGGGAATATTCCAAAAGAGATTAAGAGTTTTCTCAAAGAAACAAAGCTTTCTGTAGAAACAAGATATTTAACCACTTTTGTAATTCTGGTGAGTTTTTTGCTTCAACATTAATTTCTACTATGCCCATATTTATTTTCAGGTTCTTTTTAGTTCATTCAAGTCTCTTTCTTTAATTTTCTGCCATACTTAATTAAGATCACTAATGGTAAGACTTTATCTCATTGTTCCCATCTTAAAAGTCCAGGAATCAGCACATTGTTCTTTCCATGTGTTGGTGAAAGTTAATAAACCTTAGTCATGAGCAAGTCTCCCTTTGCTCAGGAATGAGTTAGATGGCATCCCATCAGTGGTGAAATTCAGGGAGAAGGGCTCTCACCTAGGACAGCAGTGATGCAGAGATAGGCATCTGTCTACATCAGTTACCTGGACGGCTTCATCCAAAGGTTCATGAAGTAGGGAGTGGAAGGCAGTCTGCAGGGTGAAGTCTCTAGGACATCCCTAATTCAGAGCCAGCACTCCTAGGTGCTTCCACATCCAAGATGCCAAGTGAATTGGTATGAGATGGGTCCTGGGTATTAGAATTGTTTTAGCATGCATCTTGGTGATTGTAAAGTCCAGTCAACTTGAGAATCACTATACTAAATGAAAGCCTACTGGCAAGTTCAGGGTCAGGTCTGGGTAAAGGGCAAAGGACTGGAGCTATAGTCAGAAGATTCTGCTACTTCGTAACTGTAATCTCAGGCCAGGCCCCTGCCTTCTCCATGCCTATTTCTCTCTTTGTCTATGTAACCATGAAGGTTACATACCACGCCACAGTGGTACCACATGAAGTTGTTGTGAAAATCAAATTTCATAATGTAGGGACTCAATAAAGTTCTTTAAATGTGAAATACTATGCCACCATCTAGTTAAGCCCTTGTCAGCCAGAACTGAAGCTGGTTTCATGTGGTTTACCTTCATATATATTTTTACAACTCACAGTCTATGTATGTATAACCTTTTAAATGTATAACCTGGATTATACTATAGAATGTTTGGGTCCTTATATTTTTCACTTAATCACCACATATCCTGGAGCTTTTCTATGTCAACACCCAAGGCAAATGTACCTGGTATATTTTATTGCTATATTGTTTTCACTGTAATTAATCATTTCATGTCAGTTATATTGAGATGATTATGTCTTAGCCATCTTTTTTTTTAATCAATTTTTTAAATTGCAGTAACATTGGCTCATAATATTTTACAAGTTTTATGTGTATCGAAAGTTGTTGGTTTCTCAGTCGTGTCTGACTCTTTGCTACCCCATGGACTGTAGCCCACTAGGCTCTTCTGTCCATGAGATTCTCCAGGCAAGAATGCCAGAGTGGTTGCCATTCCCTTCTCCAGGGGATCTTCCTGATGCAGGGATTGAACCTGAGTCTCCTGCATAGCAAGCATATTCTTTACCATCTGAGCCACCAGGGAAGCCCATGGGTACCGGGTTGGCCAAAAATTCATTTGGATTATTCCACAGGGTGTTACAGAAAAACCTAAATGAACCTTTTGGCCAGCCCAATACATAACATTTTTACTTCTGTCTACCTTACAGCTTGCTCACCAGCAAAATTCTAGTATCTGTTACCATAGAGTAGATCCCCTTTACCCATTTTGCTCCCTGGTAATCAATACTATCTCTTCTGCATCTACGTGTTTTCTGTTTTGTTTGGTTTGGTTTATTCATTTATTTTGCTGTTAGTTTATTGGTTTTCTTATATTCTACATGTGAGTGAAACAATATGGAATTTGTCAGTCTGACTTTTTTCACTTACCTTAATAACCCCTTCAAGGTCCACGCATATTGTCCCAAATGGCTAGGTTTCAAAAGATGTGTATATTTTCAATTTTGGTGAATATATATAGGTTGTTCAGTTGCATATTTACTTGCATATTGAGTGCAGCACTTTAACAACATCATCTTTTAGGATTTGATATAGCTCAGCTGAAATTACATCACTTCCACTAGCTTTGTTCGTAGTGATACTTCCTAAGGCTCACTTGACTTCGCACTCCAGGATGTCTGGCTCTTGGTGAGTGACCACACCATCATGGTTATCTGGGTCATTAAGAGCTTTTTTGTACAGTTCTGTGTATTCTTGCCATGTCTTCGTAATATCTTCTGCTTCTGTTAGGTCCTTGACATTTTTGTCCTTTATTGAGCCCATCTTTGCATGAATCTTTCCCTTGGTATCTCTAATTTTCTTGAAGAGATCACAAGTCTTTCCCATTCTGTTGTTTTACCCTATTTCTTTGCACTGTTTGCTTCAGAAGTTTTTCTTTTCTCTCCTTGCTATTCTCTGGAACTGTGCATTCAGTTGGGAATATCTTTTCCTTTCTCCTTTGCCTTTTACTTCTCTTCTTTTCTCAGCTATTTTTAAAGTCTCCTCAGACAACTACTTTGCCTTCTTGCATTTCTTTTTCAAGAAGAAATATATATATATTCGTTATATTATGCAATTTTAACGTCACCTTTCTTGATCCACAAGAAACTTCAAACTTTCTAATGGAGATATACAACTAAATATCCAAGTCAAGATCAATCAGTCACAGCTAGAAATGACCACTCAGTAAAAAGTGAAATTGTGCACTCTGAATTGTTAATGAAAGAGGAGTAGAGAAAATAAATTTTTAAAAACTACGATGTGTGGGGTTGGCCAAAAAGTTCATTCTGTTTTTTCCATAGTATCGTACAGAAAAATATGAATTTTTTGGCCAATCCAATACATCCCTATTTTACTGCCTGTTTATTGGACAAAAAAAAAAGCTTCAGACTTTGACTTGTTATATTATTATTGGAAAATGTGTTTGTAGCAAGGAGCAGTCTAGACCAAACAAAAGGAGACATTCTCTATTACAGATACGTGTCCTCAAGTGTGGAAAGGTGGGTTGTCAATAGAGACAAGATACGGATGTGGAGATGCCTTCATTCCCTGTCACAAGCACTGTAATAATATTTTGGTTCTCATTGATTTGCTTTAACGTATTCGGGGGTCACTGAGTATTCTTCCTATTCTGGAAACTGTCAGAGTCTAGGACAGTCTAATGGCAGTTAAAGTTTGTTATCAGGGAAATCAGTGGCATCTCCCATGTTTACAAAAAATTGCTACCGTTAGATCAGCCATCCCCATTTTTTTGACAACTGATCAGTTCAGTTCAGTTCAGTCGCTCAGTCGTGTCCGACTCTTTGTGAGCCCATGAATTGCAGCACGCCAGGCCTCCCTGTCCATCACCAACTCCTGGAGTTTACCCAAACCCATGTCCATCGAATTGGTGATGCCATCCAACCATCTCATCCTCTGTCATCCCCTTCTCCTCCTGCCCCCAATCCTTCCCAGCAATAGGGTCTTTTCCAATGAGTCAATTCTTCACATGAGGTGGCCAAAGTATTGGAGTTTCAGCTTCAACATGAGTCCTTCCAATGAACACCCAGGACTGATCTCCTTTAGGATGGACTGGTTAGATCTCCTTGCAGTCCAAGGGACTCTGAAGAGTCTTCTCCAACACCACAGTTCAAAAGCATCAATTCTTCGGCGCTCAGCTTTCTTCACCGTCCAACTCTCACATCCATACATGACCAGTGGAAAAACCATAGCCTTGACTAGACAGACCTTTGTTGGCAAAGTAATGTCTCTGCTTTTAAATATGCTATCTAGGTTGGTCATAACTTTCCTTCCAAGGAGTAACCGTCTTTTAATTTCATGGTTGCAATCACCATCAGCAGTGATTTTGAAGCCCAAAAAAATAAAGTCTGACACTGTTTCCACTGTTTCCCCATCTATTTCCTATGAAGTGATGGGACCAGATGCCATGATCTTAGTTTTCTGAACGTTGAGCTTTAAGCCAACTTTTTCACTCTCCTCTTTCACTTTCATCAAGAGACTCTTTAGTTCTTCTTCACTTTCTGCCGTAAGGGTGGTGTCATCTGCATATCTGAGGTTATTGATATTTCTCCTGGCAATCTTGATTCCAGCTTGTGTTTCTTCCAGCCCAGCGTTTCTCATGATGTACTCTGCATATAAGTTAAATAAGCAAGGTGACAATATACAGCCTTGACGTACTCCTTTTCCTATTTGGAACCAATCTGTTGTTCCATGTCCAGTTCTAACTGTTGCTTCCTGACCTGCATACAGGTTTCTCAAGAGACAGGTAAGGTGGTCTGGTATTCCCATCTCTTTCAGAATTTTCCACAGTTTATTGTGTTCCACACCGTCAAAGGCTTTGGCATAGTCAGTGACAACTGATAAGATCTCGTAAGTATTTTTTTTTTCTGATTACAAGATACAAGAGTAATGAAACATTTTTGTTGCTCAATACTGGAAGGGATTGCACCTTTGGGTATTGAGTTAGCAGGGATGGGGGGCGGAGGAAGGGAGGCCAGGGTGGTTGGCCCTGTAGAATGAAAAATCCTTGAGAAACCTTGTTTTGATCCCTAAATACCTAACATTTAAGTTGAGGGCCAAGAAGGAAGCAATGCAAAAGTGGTATTATCAACTCTTAGTGTTCATGCAGAAATAATTGAAAGTATTATTGATGATTTATACCCAAGGCTCTTTATTCTCAGGGTAGAATTCTGGAATTCTTATAGTCATTACTGAGATATTCCACTTTGACTTCCAGAAGGCACTAAAATTGGAAGATTAGAATACAGTTATTCAACTTTTTCTCAACTAAATACAGTCAGACCTCATGATCACAGCTTGGGTTTGAAAGATTAGCCATATTGCTCAAGCTTTTTTGGAAGGGACCTCAGTGTTTATAGCATGAGTTGTTTCTGTCAGAATTTGAAATTTGTTTATATAATATATATATTTGTTTATTTACATGTCTATTACCACCTATAATGAGCTGTAGAGAGTCTCTCCCTGCCCCAGTGGATTATGATATCTGATACTTGATGGATGTTAATGAATAGATGTTGATTCAATAAATGGGTAGTCTTTCTTCACCAATGCCAGTGCGTCATGCATGGGCAGGTCAGGGAGTAATATTTCATCTCAGTCTCATACTAAGAAGTTGCAAGCTAGCACCATTGTGATTATTCAGTGTATCACTTGCAAGTAGGTGCCTATTTAAAAATATATTTTTTAAATTGTCTAATACCAGCTTGCTTCCCAGTAGTCAGGCAATGCAGAAATATGTGTACAGTACAAAATAGAAGTTTGCCATCTCCATCCCTGGGGTGTCACAGTAGGAGTCCAGTGGGCATTCTTGGTACCTCCTTGAGTACATGCTGTGGCAAATGGTAATGATGATGAAACAGGCTTCTTCTGGGCCAGAAATCTAGAACATCTGATTGAGAAGAAGCACCTTGGTTAATCAGGGCTGTGGTTTCTTCCCGATCTCCTTCCTGCATTGTGTCTAATAGGACCCAGTAGCTGAAGCAGGAGAGGAACATCTACCATGTCCTCCACTGAGCTCTCCCCTCTTCCATTAACTGTTATAATCAAAACTAGACTCAGGCAAGAAAAATGATGTATTTCTTTAAAAAAAAAAAAAGGATGCTGGTGTGACTTTACAGCTGGGAAAAGGGTGTGATGATATATGTAGTCACATGCTCCCATTAAATACAATGGCCCATACTCTTAGCCTCTTTGAAGGCCTAGATTTAGAATCTTTATCATCTGATCGAAAGATAAATTTCACATGAACCAGGAGCTTTTCTATACCAACAATCTCTTCTTCCTGTTGGAAAATGCTCATAACACTTAAGAATAAAACACATAATAACATGAAATCATCAGTGCCAATCAAATTCTCCATTTATCAATTTCCTTGACTTTCAAATAGGATAATTTCAATTAAGGATATTTAGCCTTAACTGGAGAAAGTTAAAAGTGATTTTCAACACTGAAGGACAGACTAAGTAAAGCAGCAGTGATAACAATAAATAGTAATAAAATAATAATAGTATAATAATTTATTCAACACCTACATACGAGAGGCTGTGTGCTAACTAAATATCTTACTTATACTGTCCTATAAAATTTATAGAACTAATTTACAAATTAAGTATTAATTCAGATGAATAAAGACTGAGAGAGGTTAAGTAATTTGTCCAGTCATGAAACTAATGAAAGCACTGTGATTGGAATTTGCAACTCTAATCTATCGGTCTTGGCTAACAGTGGTCCAGGCATGTGGCCTGGAAAGTGTGTCAAAATTGGTGAGTACTGTCTGCCATGAGTATGAGTAAGGACTGGGAATAGCCAGACATAAGCTGTATATTGGTCTCTTGCGTCACATCAAGATGATGTAAATTATGGAGGAGAAAAAGCCTCCTCCCTTAAAGTACGTGTTGGTGAAGTCTCAGAGTCTAAGAACCCTGTGCCCAGTTATAACAGAAAGCTGCCTGGTTCCAAAGCACACAGTGGCTGAGATATGCCAGGGGCAGAGGTCTGGTTTCCCACAAATAACAATCATCCCAGTGGCCAAGCAGCTCCCTGACGGTTCCCCGGCAGTGGCATTGTCACATCACAACAAAGCGCCTTTGCCCTCAGACACATGCACCCGATGGCTGGCACTGAGGGTTTCCCTGAAAAATGCACTGTCCTCTGTTTTTAGTCAGCCTTATTGTTCAGAGCTTAGGGGGGGAGGCGCATGTCCAGATATGGGACAATAAGATGAGCTATAGACTTGTTGCCAGTAATATCGTGGGTCACTGTGAGACCTAAACTTTCAATTCTGCAGTGCTCTGAAATGACCTCCCCTTCGTGCCCTCCCCTCAGAATCTGGATACCTATTTAACCCTAACTCAAATACCACCTCCTCTTCCAGGACTACTAGCAGCAGCAGCAGCAGCCAGTGTTGGTGTACCAATTCTTGTCACCTTAGCACCTGGAACATTGCCAATGAGTATTTAACAAATGAAAGAATTAATAGCTAAGCCAATGCTTAGAGTATGGGGTATAGTTAAACTACAGTGAGTTTTGAAACTCAGGAAGATAAAAAAGTCATTACTCCAAAACTCCTTTCCCTGGATCTACTATGATCACGTCTGAAGCACATAGTCTAGCAGCAAAACGTGGTGGAGAAAGGGCTCTGCTTCCTAGGTATGCTGCGAGGGGCTCAGAGGGAAAGACATGGTCTCTACAACGTGCTGATTGTTCAGAAAAGTCACAGATCTGGGGCCTCAGGAGCAGGGACTGATACATCTTGAAAGTGTGTCGTGTGTGTGTTTCTTTGCTTTCAACTGGTATAGAAATCACTAATGTATCTCCCACTGACGTATCTGTCTATGAAAGCCAGCTAACTAATACAGTAGGTGGTTCACCAGCAGTATCTGTGACCAAGACATATTTGATAGCCACAAAATGTTAACCAGTGTTCAGAAGTTTCCTGAAAGTAGGATGCTCTGAGGTCTAAATAATAAAAAGCAAAACTCCAAATGGCTTATACAGTAAGGAAGCTCTATCCCCAAACCAAGAAGTCTCATGGTAAAGTCACTGAAAGATTGGTGCATTCAGCAGGTCAGTCACACCTTGGAGGAATACTTTGTGATCTTCTCTGACTGAACTTTATCCTCAAGGGAGCTCCCTCCTGGTGGCAAGATGTCTGCTGCTCTTCCAAGTAGTATGTGGTAATGAGCAAGGAAAACTTTCCCCAGAAGGCCCCTCACCGCTCTCTCCTCACATCATATTGATTAGAATTGGGTCATTATCCATCCTAACAAGTCAGTGAGAAAGGGAAGTGGGATTACTAATACTTGCTTAGGTAATTAGGATTTACTCCTAAATTGAAGATAAGATCACTTTCCTGGAGGCAATCGTGGTTTGGGAGAACCTGGACAAAATCAGGGCTCTTTTCACATGGAGAAGAAGGAAGGGACTTGGCCCCTGGATAGACAACCAGAATGTCTCTCTGTATGCTCAGTGGAAGTGCCATATCCATTTTTGCATAGTACCTTCCACAGCAGCAAACCAGTCCCCAATTTGGTAATAATTTGGTGACAGTGGCTACTTTTCCTATGAAATTTAGCCATCGTCTGGTGGAATAAAGACAAAACATGAAAAATCAATTCAGGTTAAGACAGAAAATTCTCCATTATTTGACAGTACCAATGAAATCCAACTCCCCGTTCTCAAATCAGGGCAAGTTTATTGACTCTAAAGGCTTTTAGGTCATTCCAGCAGGAGGGGACATTTCTTTGAGATAAGAGACCGCGAAGAGCAGCCTTCAAGTAAACAGGAAAAAAGCTCCCCAAGAAGGGGAAGTATCATATGCACGGGTCCTAAAGCAGAAAACTGAAAGGATCAGAACGTGCTGGAGTGATTGGCTCACAGGAGCAGGAAGAGCATGGCAGGAGGCAGGGGTGAAGAAGGAGGAGCCATCCAGAGTCTTGCCGTTTCTGTTTAGGAGTTGGGGGTTACATTGTGTGTTCAGCAGGAAGACACTGGCTTAAACAGGGATCTACAACTGTAAAATCATACCAGTAATCCTGTGCAGAATGGTTTTGTATGTTGAAAAGAGGAACTCTGTTTAAGGTAGGCCATATGTTATTAGAAAAGCTGCTTATAGAGTCCTCACTTAATAGGCAGTTGCCAAGAATTCAACTTCATAACCTCTATTCTATGCAAAGCCGGCCTTCAGTTCTCGCTAGTGGATGCATGTTTGTGAATGGGGTAGCCTAGTGGGATGACCAGAGAAGGCAATGGCACCCCACTCCAGTACTCTTGCCTGGAAAATCCCATCGACGGCAGAGCCTGGTGGGCTGCAGTCTATGGGGTCGCTAACAGTCGGACATGACCGAGCGACTTCACTTTCACTTTTCACTTTCATGCATTGGAGAAGGAAATGGCAACCCACTCCAGTGTTCTTGCCTGGAGAATCCCAGGGACGGGGGAGCCTAGTGGGCTGCCGTCTATGGGGTCGCGCAGGGTCGGACACGACTGAAGCGACTTAGCAGCAGCAGCAGCAGTGGGATGACTTAGTCAAGTGACGCTGAAGACATTTTAAATGCTAAAGTGATTCAGTTATACATACATATGTATGTATGTGTGTGTGTGTAGTTCTTTTTCATATTTTCCATTATGGTTTATTATAAGATATTGAATATAGTTCCCTGTGCTATACAGTAGGACCTTGTTATTTATCTATTTTTTATATAGTAGTGTGTGTGTCAGCTAATCCTAAATTCCTAATTTATCCCTCCCCCAACCCCCTTTCCCCTTTGGTAACCATAAGTTTGTTTTCTATGCTAACTGACTTTAGAACCTAAAAAGGGAATGCTGCCACAATAAAAGATGGGCAAACACGTCTCTCCCGTGATCAGTCAGCTCTCCTTTCACGCATGCACGTGGCTTGTGAACTCTGGGACACATGTCGATGGGCTTCACACCATGATGGGGGCTGTGTGTTCCAGCTGACAAGTCCTTTCATTCTTCACTTACATCACTGAGCTCAACACACTCCAGACCTCTCCTGTTTCTTTAGCAGTTCTGTGATAACAAGTCCATATGTAAGTTTACTTCTCAACCAACGATCTCACTTTTTCAGCACTTGGAGCACCTGTGGCTATGCAGAGGCAAATACGTTACAGGACACTGCAGAACAGTGTTAACGGAGTGTCAGGGCCTAGTTATGGGAGCTCAAGGGAGTGAACCTGGATGGGCTTCAGGGTTGACAGTAGAGCTAAGCCTTCTTCCTCTGGCTTCTGTGAGAACAAAATGGATTAGAGCGATTCAAGGGAACAGAGGCAGGGGATTTGGAGAATGATTGGACAAAGGACAGAACTGACATAATTCCAAAAGTTTTCAGCCAACTCCCTCTCATCCCCAAGGGGTAGTTCTCAAGTTGAAACACTATGGTAATTGGAGTTCTTGAGATCCTGCCCTGGATCTAGTCCCCTTTCCCTTGACCTCTTTTTGGAACATGGATGAAGAGTAAGTGGCATGGCCTTCAGAATAAAGCTCTGAGTAGTTTTCTTGCTCTTGTTAACAAAACATTTTTAAATGCTTCTGGGTAAATGCAAATGATAGTGATGCAGTTCTGCCTATTCCTGCCAATGGCAGTCTTCTACTAATGGTTAATGTCAGACGTGAAATTGTTTTCCTGAATATTGTTTCTTTTCTCTTTTCGTTGTGAAGTATATTCGGTGCTCTTCGAACTGGTGCTTATATGGTGTACACTGTGATGACCAAAGGCCTGAAGCATTCAGTTTGTGACCAGGGTTTTTACAATGGACCTGTCAGCAAATTCTGGGCTTACGCATTTGTGCTAAGCAAAGCACCCGAACTAGGTGAGTGTCTTTCTTCTCTCCTTCCATTTCCTCCCCCACCCTCACCCCTTTGTAGTTACACACCCGTAATATCTATTGAAAAATGAACGAATAAATAATTTGAAGGTCCTGTTTTACTGGTTGCAGGAAAATTACAATAAGTGAATTTGCATTCTTAACTAACTTCCATTATTTTTGTTCTCTTCCCTCCTTTTAAATAATTGTACCTTGTGTGTATCAAGAGCCAAAAAGTTTATCTAGAACGTGCACGGATCCAAGCCTCACTGAAAGCACAGTTCCAGGGGCTAAGAACATCTACCTAGCCCCTTCTCTGAGGCCTTTAACAGCTGAGCTAACATTAGAATAGTGGGGAAAGTTAGCCTCACAGCTATTTCCCAGTCTCACAGCGAAGCGTATGTTCAGCTCTGGAGTTTGGATACAGACTAGGACATTCAGCCTTTTGTTTGGGGATCCTCATGTTCTCATTCACAAAATATTAAGGGTTAGTTTCTGATGTTGTTTAATTTTAATCAATTGAAGAAATAGGCCTGAGAGAAATATAATTCATCTTCTAGAAATTAATCCAAAATTCAGGTACTAGATAGATAGGTAGATTTCTAACAATTTTTGCTTTAACTCTTTAATAGTTTTGAATATAAGTGTGTCACAAGGTAACAGACACAGTGGAAAATCAAGTAGCAAGGGTTTTTTTTTTTAACACAGGCACAGTTCCCCAGGAAAATATCTTTGTTGCCAGAAAAAGGGAGCCACCAGTGATAAAAAGATCTGAGTTCATCTATGAGCCATGCTGGCCAGCATGTCACAAATTGGTCCACATCCTTAGGGGACACCTGTCCATCCTCTGGGTTTCTTAATGTTTTATCTGTAATTAAGAATTGGTTTATTTAGTTCAAAATTTTTATTTATAAATTGCGTTCCATCTCCTGTTTCTCCTGAAAAGGGGGTTGGAAGTTGTAATTTCATTGTAAGTTACCTACAGTATTAGCTATCGAGTCTTTCTGAAAGGTTCTCCTAGTTTGCGTCTGTTCACAGAGGATATGACGTGTCTTCTGTGTATGCATCCTCTACCTCTAGCCGCTCTTCATCAGGGGCTCTAATCTGCTGGCAATTGGTTTGAACTGTTGGTTTGGCCATTTCTTCCCAGGTCAAAGACAAGGGAGGAACAGCAGGAAAAAACTTCAGCACTCACACACACAGCCTATCAGAAGTCTTAGAGTGAAATGCATTAGTATGGACTCATTAGTTTATTCCTTTAATAAATTTTTAAAATTTTTTATTGAAGTATAGTTGATTTACATGTTGCCCTAATTTCTGCTGTACAGTAAGGTGATTCTGTTATTCATACACATTCTTTTTTTTTATACATTCTTCTTCATTATGGCTTATCATAGGATATTGAATATATTAATAGTTCCCTGTGTTCTACAGTAGGACTTTGTTGTTATCCATTCTATATACAATAGTTTCCATCTGCTAATCCAAAACTCACACTTCATGCCTCCCCTGCTTGGCCCCTTGGCAACCTCAGGTCACTTCTCTATGTCAGTGAATCCATTTCTGTTTTATAAAATTCATTTGTGTCCTATGGTGGATTCTACATATAAGTGATATCATATGGTATTTGCCTTTCTGACTTATTTCACTTAGTATGATCATCCCATCTACACTGCTGCATATGGCAGTATTTTATTTTTTTGTGGCAGAGTAGTATTCCACTGTATATATGTACCACATCTTCTTTATTCATTTGTTGACAGATACTTTAGGTTGTTTCTATGTCTTGGCTATTGTGAATAGTGCTGTTATGAACATAGGGGTTGCATGTATCTTTTTACATTATAGTTTTGTCTGAATATATGCCCACAAGTGGGATTGCTGGATCATGTGGTAGCTCTGTTTTTAGTTTTTTAAGGGACTTCCATACTGTTCCATAGTGGCTGTACTAACTTACATTCCCACCAACAGTGTAGGAGGGTTCCCTTTTCTCCACAACCTCTACAGCATTTGTTATTTGTAAATGTTTTAATGATGGACATTCTGACTGGTGTGAGGTAGTACATCATTGTGGTTTTGATTTGCATTTCTCTAATAATTACTGATGGTTGAGCATCTTTTCATGTGCCTACGGGTCATCTGTATATCTTCTTTAAAGAAATGCCTATTAGGTCTTCTGCCCATTTTTCAATTGGGATGTTTGTTTTTATTGTTGTCGAACTCTATGAACTGTTTGTATATTTTGGAAATTAACCTCTTGTTGGTCATGTTGTTTACAAATATTTTCTCCCAGTCCATGGGTTGTCTTTTTTTTTTTTTCCCTGTGTATGTTTTCCTTTGCCATGCAAAAGCTTGCAAGTTTAATTAGCTCCTTTAATTTCTGCTTTTATATCTATTGCCTTGGGAGAAGGGCCTTAGAAAATATTGGTAAGATTTACATCAGAGAATATTTTGCCTATGTTCTCTCCTAAGAGTTTTATGGTATCATGTCTTATATTTATGTCTTTAAGCCATCTTGAGTTTATTTTTGTGTATGGTGAGAGGGTGTGTCCTAACTCCACTGATTTACATGAAGCTGTCCAACTTTCCTAACACCCCTTACTGAAGAGACTGTCTTTTTCTTGTATATCCTTGCCTCTTTTGTCAAAGATTAATTTGACCATAGGTGTGTGGGTCCTTTAATAAACTTATAATAAGCACCTACCATGGGCCAGGCATTTAAAATACTGAAATGGAATTGCTACTTTATCCAAAAGAGAAATTTATCATATGAATTTTTTATGAACCAGGCCCCCAGGCAGCTATTTTTTAATATTTAGATTAGGACCACTAGCTGCAAAGTCTTAGACTAGAGAAGTGTTCTTCAGACTTGGAGCTACAGACAATGCCTAAAATCCTACAGATGTGTTTTCTAGGAATTTCAAAATTCTTTGAGAACATTTTAATTTTGTATTTTCAGGTATAGATAAAAGATTGTCTACATTTCTCATAGTGATTTTTTATTCAGAGTCAGAGTCTCTGCTCTGAGTCAGACTAAAGAATTATTCAAATTGAGAAATATATCCCTTTGACTTTTACTTTATTCTGTATAAGTATCCTTATGAACTGCCCCCCCCCGCCTTTTTGATAAAGAATTGTCTATAGATACATGAATATAGTAAATGCATGAACCTTGATTCCCTCTGCATGCCGTCCCTGAACACCTTCACAGTTTCCCCCTCCCTACCCTCAAAAAGTACTTTCTTGCTTGTTTTAATCAGAAAAGGTGCCTCTATGCTTCTGGCCTTTAGGCCTCTAATTGCAAAGGAGCTACTTCAGTCTTTGCTTCTAGAAGTGCATTTCCCTGCCAGGGCTGCTTGTCTGTGCTCTGAGTTTTATCCAGTTGTGTTTGTGGGACTTGAGAATAAAAATAGTTCCTGTCTTAATTAATCTAGGCTCGAACATACCACTCCCTCCTGCCCCAATGTAGACCTTGTAATTGGACATAATTCTGTTCCCTCTTGAGGCCCAAAGGAGCTGTACTCTAGTTCCTCATGCCATTGGCTTGATATCACTTTGCCTGGAGAAGCCTCATTCACCACAGCAGTTTATAGGCTGTATATCAAACAATCCATTCCTTCACAGTTCAGACAAGGGATTGAAGTGCTGTCAGTGGGCTAAAGAGTTGAAAAATAAATCCTAAACTTGATGCAGCTCTTTAATGAGGGTAGTGTGTGACACCAATTCTTCATGTGGTTTCAGATCCATTATACAGATATTTTCAGTCTTGAGTACCCTTTTTCAATTTTCAAATATGACTTATTCCCTTTCAGATATCCTGGATCTTACTTGATAACTATCTTCCCAAGGTAAACTGCTTCATCAAAATAGATCCTAAACCAGTTCACCTAGTTTAGTGAACATGGGTGCTTTGGATGGCTTTTTGTTGGTTTGGGAAGTTAAATTACTTCCCTGTTTTTCACTCTTAGAAAACCTTGTCGCTACTATTTAATTAAGAAAGCTTTATTCATTTGGATTATTTAGAATTTTTCTTATTTTTTAGGTCCCCAGTTCTGCTTTCAGTTCTCTATTCTGAACTCCCTGATGTATCTCAGAAAGAAAAGGTCTTGAGAGAGAAAAAAGAACGGTTCTTCCATGTTCAATACTGAAAACTCTATTTTCCCACTCCCAAAACCTGCATGCCTGCAGTTTTCACTAAAGTTTTTTTTTTTTTTTTTTTTTTTTTTTATTGTGGCAAAGCATACGTAAAATTGGCCATTTCTAGGTGACAGGGCTGCTGCATTATGGTCCTTGGCATTGTTGTGCAGCCATCACACCATCCATCTCCAGAACTTTTATCTTCCCCAACTGAAAACTCTGTGCCCATTAAACACTAACATTCCCCCTTCACTGGACTTTTAATAGCAAGAAGGGCTTTCTGTCTCAGCAGAGAACAATGAGCTCATTTCAGTGAATCCCAGGGCTACGGTCTACTAGAACAAGTGAGGGGAAGAGAGCCACCAACCTGCTTTGTGTGCCAAAATCTTTGACTGACTACTGTTTGAATTATATTAAAACCTGCTGAGATTTTGTTTTGTTAAAACTTGGAAACATCTGTTCTGAGTCTAGGTCCTTGCTCAGTTGAGCTTGTCATTGTTTTTGAAACTCTGACTCAGCGGAGCTCCCGCTAACTCTGCGAAGAGGGGCACAGCCATCTGTAACAAATCACACAGGCAGTGGGCTCTCCATCTCTTGGTGGCTGGGGCTGGCTGGAGCTTCCACATGCTCGTGAGCTTCTCCAGAGCTACACACAGGGCTGCACTTGACATGTGGGCAGAAGGCATAGTTCAGGAGGGACACTTAGATACCAGATCACCATGATCTGGCTTCAGGCTAGCTCTTGACTGAAAATAGCCAAACCAAAGGTTAGACTGTGGTAAAGAACATGAACCAGAGGAAGCTAAAATACGTGACATGGCCAAAACATTCATGAGTCGGAAGATCCACTGCTTATACATGGCCAGAATTCTTCCCATATTGCCCACAGGACCTTTGACCAAGAAAGATTGATTGGCTGACTCTGCATTCACAGTCTCAATATCTTTTGTTTGCATTTCTTGGTCAGTCTGTAGCTTTTGATAGGCCTGGATGTGGAATGCTATCAGTATGATTGACTCAAAACAAATTAAATGGGTTAATGTGTGATTCTTCCCAGAGTAAAAATAATTCATAATTCCCAGAGCTGCATGACTGGTGCATCTCAGCTGTGATATCAGAAGAACCATGAGAGGTCTCAGGGAGTCCTTTCTAGAACCTCACTCAAGGGAAACTCCCCTCCTCTGGGTTGGTGGCCTCTCTGGCGACAGTAACTTTGATATGGAATCGGAGTGCTACTCCTGAGAGACTCAAGGCCATTACTGGAAGATCCTCATCTTCCTTCTCCATCTAATCACCCTGCATAGCTGTTCTGAGAAAAATGTTCAGTTCAGTTCAGTCACTCAGTCGTGTCCGACTCTTTCATTTTGAAGATCTCATGGCATGAGCTTTGCCCCCACTTCCCCATGTTAAATGGAAACACCTAGTATGTCCTATATCGAGCCAGAGACCCCCACTCAGACGGGAAGAACACAATATTCCGTTCCAGATTTGTAGCTTCTATGTTAGCCCATTCTCATGATCTGTGTTTTGTCCCCTATCACTTTCCCACTCAGACTGTTCTTTAGACAATAAAGTTTTAATGTAAAGGAGATGACAGAGGTAAAATTAAATCTAAGGAATGTAAAAGGATAAAGTGCTCGTTATTTTATGGCAAATAACTAATTAGGTTTGAATATTGTACAGGCTTTATATTTATCTTAGTTAATATTTAGAGACTCAAAGTCTCAATTACAAATAAATAAATTTGCTTTTAACGTACAATTCCTTGGAAATTTTACCTTCTTTCCACTGTGAACAAAGGTAACCTGAAATTACCATGTCTACATTATAGTCCATAGAAGGAAGGGAGACGCAGAGTAGCAATTACACGGAAATAGTGGATCTTTGACAAGCACACAAAAATAGCACAGATTAACACAAATAAGTAAACACCAGGTCTCCTAACACTAGTTGTGTACCTTTAACATACAACTGAGAGTTACTGTCACCATCGATCATTATTAGTCTGTCTGACATTTATAGGCTTAATATGCAAGCATCTCACAATAGAGAAGACTTCAAAGAAAATTTTATAAAAGGTTCAGAAATGCAGCAGCTGGAAACTATTCCTTTCTGTTCTAAACAAATAAGAAGTAATAATGTTGGAGTTTGCTTTTTCTTTTTTTTTTTTCATATTCCCTAGGTAGCAACTGACTGTATGTTTTACTAAAGAATAGCTGATTTACAATCTTGTTAATTTCAGGTGTACAGCAAAGTGATTCAGATTTTTTATTAAAAAAATTTTTTTTCCATGATAGTTTATTACAAGACATTGAATACAGTTTTCCATGCTATACAGTGAATCTTTGTTTATCTACTTTATATATAATAGCATGTGTATCTGTTAATCCCATTGTTGTTGTTGTTCAGTTGCCAAGTTGTGTTCCACTCTCTATGACCCCATGAACTGCTTCCGATCAGGTGGCCAAAGTATTAGAGCTTCAGTTTCAGCATCAGTCCTTCCAATAAATATTCAAGGTTGATTTCCTTTAGGATTGACTGGATCTCCTTGCTATCCAGGGGACTCTCAAGAGTCTTCTCCAGCACCACACTTCAAAAGCATCAATTCTTCAGTGCTCAGCCTTCTTTATGGTCCAACTCTTATATCCATACATGACAACTGGAAAAACCATAGCTTTGACTATATGGACCTTTGTTGGCAAACACTGTCTAGGTTTGTCATAGCTTTCTTCTAAGAAGCAAATGTCTTTTAATTTCATGGCTGCAGTCATCAACCACAGGATTTTGGGGCCCAAGAAAATAAAATCTGATACTGTTTCCACTTTGTCCCCATCTATTTGCCACAAAGTGATGGGACCAGATGCCATGATCTTAGTTTTTTGAATGTTGAGTTTTAAGCTAGCTTTTTCACTGTCCTCTTTCACCTTCATCTAGAGACTCTGTAGTTCCTCTTTGCTTTCTGCCATTAAAGTGGTATCATCTGCATATCTGAAATTATTGATATCTCCTGGCAATCTTGATTCCACTTGTGATTCATCTAGCCTAGCATGATGTACTGTGCATATAAGTTAAATAAGCAGGGTGACAACATATAGCCTTAAGTTACTCTTTTCCCAATTTTGAACCAGTCGATTGTTCCATGTATAATACTAACTGTTGCTTCTTGTCCTGCACACAGGTTTCTCAGAAGGCAGGTAAAATAGTTGGGTATTCCCATCTCTCTAAGAATTTTCCACAGTTTGTTGTGATCGACACAGGCAAAGACTTCAGCATGGTCAATGAAGCAGAAGTAGATGGGTTTTTTTGGAATTCCCTTGCTTTTGCTGTGATCCAACAGATGTTAGCAATTTGATCTCTGGTTCCTCTGCCTTTTCTAAATCCAGCTTGTACATCTGGAAGTTCTTGGTTCACATGCTGTTGAAGCCTAGCTTGAAGGGTTTTGAGCATTACCTTGCTGGCATGTGAAATGAGTGCAATTGTGCGGTAATTTGAACATCCTTTGGCATTGCCCTTCTTTGGGATTGGAATGAAAACTGACCTTTTCCAGTCCTGTGGCTACTGCTTAATTTTACAGATTTGCTAGCATATTGAGTGGAGCATTTTCACAGCATCATCTTTTAGGGTTTGAAATAGCTCAGCTGGAATTCCATCACCTCCACTAGTTTGTTTGTAGTAACGCTTCCTAAGGCTCACTTGACTTCACACTCCAGGTGAGTGACCACACCATCATGATTATCCAGGTCATTAACTGTCATTTTTGTACAGTTCTTCTGGGTATTTTTGCCACTTCTTCTTAATCTCTTCTTCTGTTAGGTCCTTGCTGTTTCTGTCCTTAATTGTGCCTATCTTTGTATGAAATGTTCCCTTGGTATCTCTATAATTTTCTTGAAAAGAGCTCTAGTCTCCCATTCTATTGTTTTCCCCTATTTCTTTGCATTGTTCACTTCCTTGCTATTCTTTGGAACTCTGCATTCAGTTGGGTATATCTTTCGCTTTCCCCTTTGCCTTTAGCTTCTCTTCTTTTCTCAGCTATTTGTAAGGCCTCCTCAGACAACCACTTTGCCTTCTTGCATTTCTTTTTTTTGAGGATGGTTTTGATCACCACCTCCTGTACAATGTTACAAAGCTCTGTCCATAGTTCTTCAGGCATTCTGTCTACCAGATCTAATTTGATCTCTGGTTCCTCTGTCTTCTAAATCCAGCTTGTACATCTGGAAGTTCTTGGTTCATGAACTGCTAGCCTAGCTTGAAGGATTTTGAGCTTAACCTTGCTAACATGTGAAATGAGTGCAATTGTATGGTTATTTGAACATTGTTTGGTGTTGCCCTTCTTTGGGATTGAAACTCCTAATTTACCCCATGCCCTGCTCCCACTTTTTCCTTTGGTGACCATAAGTTTGTTTTCTATGTTTGTGAGTCTGTTTTGTAAATGAATTCATTTGCATATATTTTAGATTCCACATATAAGTGATATCATTATAACATTTGTCTTTGACTTCACTTATGATATTCTCTAAGTCCATTCATGTTGTTGCAAATGGCAATATTTCTTTTTTATGGCTGAGTAATATTCCTGTGTGTGTAGTAGTTGTTGTTTAGTAGCTAAGTCCTGTCCAACTCTTTTCGACCCCACGGACTGTAGCCCACCAAGCTCCTCTGTCCGTGGAATTTCCCAGACAAGAGTACTGGCCTGGGTTGCCGTATCACATTTCTATCCATCCATCTGCTGATGGACACATGTTGTTTATCATGCTTGTATGAACATTGGAGTGCATGTATTTTTTTTAGTTAGAGATTTTGTCTTTTCAGAATATATGCCCAGAAGTGGGATTGCTGGATCATATAGTAGCTCTGTTTTTAGTTTTTTGAGGAACCTCCATACTGTTCTTCATAATGGCTATACCAGTTTACATTCCCATCAGTCTTATCTTTTCTGTTTACTTAAGGTCCCATCAGAACCTTAAGTCTTTCCAAGATCCAACACTGTCTGACCTTCCTTTGTACCCAATGTTTTAGGGCATCCTTGAAGAATAAGGGATAAGACAAGGGTAAGTACTAATTCCCCTTGTGGTTAATTAAATTTCAGAATAAGAAGAGGGACCACCTAGTTATCCCTGTTATACAAAAAGAAGTTGAGGTCACCAAAGGTCATGAAGGATATTGATTTTTCTCATATCTGAAAACCACCGAGATAGGAAAGAGAATGAAGCATCTGCCGTATAAATCCTGCTCTGTCTCACATCCCAGTGGGTTGTTTTTTTTTTTGGTACTTGTTAATGGAATTGGGTGTATTTGTCACTGTGCCTGCTCTTCATCTATTTTTATGTAAGTGTTCTTAAGTATATTTTTCAGAATCCCTAGGCTTTTCAGAGAATCATTATACACAAATAGCATCTACCTACATGGACACCATTCTTGCTTCTATAATATAAATTCTCTACCTTAGATGTGAATAGTGGTCTTTTGGGTAGCCAATATAGCTCAGATAGGAGAGTTAGACCAAAGAAACAGTAGTCTTTTTCTTCAAGGGGTTAATGTTGCTGAGATTTTGGATAATCCTGTAAAGCATTTTCAAGTAAATTCCACAAGAAAGTGTCATTCTCAGCTTTTTATCACTTGATTCATTGCTACCAAAATGATACCTATTATCCTCTTCAGTAAATACAGAGGATAATTTTTGTTCTTTTTCTGTTTTTGTCTTTTAACGTTTCAAAATTTATATTAGAGTACAGTTGATTTACCATGCTGTTAGTTGCAGGTGCACAGCAGTGATTCACTTATAAATATACATATACTCCTTCTTTGTCAGATTCTTTTCCCGTATAGATTACTAGAGTATTGAGTAGATTTCCCTGTGCTATACAGTAGGCCCTTGTTGATTATCTAAATGCCTAATTTATCCCTCCCCCACCCTTTGGAAACCATAAGTTTGTTTTTGAAGTCTGTTTTGCAAATAAGTTCATTTGTATCATTTTTAGATTCCACATATAAGTGATATTGTGTGATGTTTGTCTTCCTCTGACTTATTTCACTTAGTATGATAATCTCTCATCCATTGCTTCCAATGGCATTATTTCGCTCTTTTTTTATGACTAATATTCCATTGTATATATGCACCACATCTTTCCCATTCCTCTTGTGATGGACATTTACACTGCGTCCGTGTTTTAGCTATTGTAAACAGTGCTGCAATAAACACTGGGGTACATGCATCTTTTCAAGTTATGGTTTTCTCTGGATATATGCCCAGGAGTAGGATTGCTGGGTCATAGGATAGTTCTATTTTTCGTTTTTTAAGGACCCTCCGTACTGTTCTCCATGGTGGCTGTACCAATTTACATTTCTACAACAGTGCAGGTTGGTTCCCTTTTCTCCACACCTTCTCCAGGATTTATTGTTTGTAGACTTTTAAAAAAAAAATTCATTGGAGTATAGTTGATTTACAGTGCTGTGTTAGTTTCCGGTATACAGCAAAGTGAATCAGTTGTATAACTGATATCAACTTGGTTTCTTTTTGGGATTCTTTCCCCATATAGGCCATTTAGAATATTGAGTAGAGTTCCCTGTGCTCTACAGAAGATTCTGCGTTATCTTTTTTATATATTGTAGTGTATATAAGTCAATCCCGGTCTCCCAATTTATCCCTCCCCTACTTTATCACATAGTAACCATACATACCATAACCTAGTTTTCTACATCTGTGACTCTACTTCTGTTTTGTAAATGAGTTCCATACACACACTGGAATATTACTCAGTCATTAAAAAATTACAAAATATTGATATTTGCAGCAAAATGAATAGATCCAGAGATTGTCATACTGAGTGAAATAAGTCAGACACAGAAAGACAAATGTTATATTATATATATTACTTATATGTAAATACCCTAAAAAGGTATTTTTTGTAGACTTTTTGATAATGGACATTCTGACTGGTGTGATGTCTTTGTCTTTGGATATAGAGTATCTTTTTTGTCAATAGTTGTTCAGTAGTTACTTAGGATTTTGATGTTTTTGTGAGAAAAGTTGAGCTCAAGTCCTACTCCTCTATCTTGTCTCTTATCCAGGAATAGCCTTTTGTTTAAATTTTACTTTTCTAATTTCCATGTGTCAAGGCTTCACATTTTATAGGGAACCTACAAAGATAGATATGTTTTTAAAAGGTACTTTTGTCACATACCAAAGAAAGGTAGTTTTATTACTCCAGAGCGGCCTAAAAACATTTTACTGGGCACTTAAATTCAAATTTGTTTCTCTTGAATATCACTTGACTCTCTTCTAGGTGATATTTCCTAAAATGCATAGCCTCATTGGAAATGGACAATATACTTAGTAGTGTCCCTTCCAAATCAAAATATGATTGTGTGCAAAACACCTTTCTGAAAGTAACATTTATGGAGTGCTTACCACCTGCCTGTTTTGTACCCTATTTAATCCTCAGATAATTCCAAGCTACTATCTCCATATTACAGATGAGGAAACTAGAAAATAGGATGAATAACCTGCCAGGGTCACAAAGCTAGTAAATATCAATCCACAAGTCTAACCCAAATCCATCTCATTCTCAGGTACAAGTTCAAGACATTTACCTTCTTGATATAGAGTCTAGTCAAGGGGCTCATGTCCCTATCTTTTTGTGTCTTCCAGGAGATACAATATTCATTATTCTGAGGAAGCAGAAGCTGATCTTCCTACACTGGTACCACCACATCACTGTGCTCCTGTACTCCTGGTACTCCTACAAGGACATGGTTGCTGGGGGTGGCTGGTTTATGACTATGAACTATAGCGTGCACTCTGTGATGTACTCTTACTATGCCTTGCGAGCGGCGGGTTTCCGAGTCTCCCGGAAGTTCGCCATGTTCATCACCTTGTCCCAGATCATTCAGATGCTGATAGGCTGTGTCATTAATTACTTGGTCTTCCAATGGATGCAGCATGACCAGTGTCACTCTCACTTTCAGAACATCTTCTGGTCCTCACTCATGTACCTCAGCTACTTTGTGCTCTTCTGCCACTTCTTCTTTGAGGCCTACATCGGCAGCAAGATGAAAGCCATGAAGGCTGACTAGTGTCGGAACTGAGGAGGAAGCCGTAGCTCAGGGTCATCAAGAAAAATAACAGACAAAAGAAAATGGCACAAGGAATCACATATGGTGCAGCTAAAACAAAACAAGACACATGAGCAAACACACAACCCAAGGCAGCTTAGGGATAATTAGGTTGACTTAACCCAGTAAGTTAGTGATCCTTTTTGGGTGAGGACTCACTGAGTACACCTCCATCTCAAAGGACTGCTGCTGGAAGACCCCATTCCCTCTTTACCTGTCAACTCTAGGGCACATGAGAACAAAGTGGACCAGAGGCAGAGAGACAGAAGGCAAACAAGCTATTAACAGTATATGGAAAAAATAAATGAATTTACTAAGTGTTATATTTCTCTAAGGATCAAAGAAGTTTACTTAAAAACCATGTGAGCACATACATACAATCCTTTCTGACACTAAACTGGAGCAACAGAAAAGGTAAAAATGGAAGAGACATGGGGTGTATATCTAGAATAACGCTTTTGCAAAATTGGAAATACTTTTTAAGAAAGCTTACTGGTTGTAGCCCCCGTGAGAAGAGATGTCTTAATCACCTCCTGAGAAAACAGATGATAAAGTATATTTCCACTGAGAGAAAGACTCGTTCCCCTTCATAGCACAGCCATAACAAAACGGGGCACAATATTTTCCCGGGGCTCTCCCTGGGAGGAAGGAAACAGTGCAGCCCAACTCCTGAAAGGGCAGCTCCAATCTCAGCATTTCTGAGAGTCTTATTTCCACCCCTAAATGAGGTAGGACACAGCATCCTTTGTTCAGTTGCCTTGGGCTTTCAAACAGAAGAATAAATATAGAATAGAAAACAGACAACGCAACCAAATTATTTGAAAAATAGACTCTCTTACCTGTAAAAAGTTATGGCCCTGTACCGAAGTTCTTGAGCTGGGAAAGAGAAGTGAGCCGAAGATCAATATGAGAGACAATAAGTACACCCCTCCATAGTTGACTCCACACATAACTTTCCAAATGAAACCCTGTGGTACAGTCCACATTTTCTATATTTTTTGTGAATTTCACAGAGCAACCCACAGGGCTCTCTCCTTGATCTTGGGTGAACACTGTGTTTCTGCATCATCTGCTGTTGCTCCCTGAAGCAATGCAGAGGTGTTTAAAGTGCCCTCTGCTGGTCAAGCGGAGATACTTTGACAAACACACTTCATGGCAAGTTGGGCTGAACAGTTGACACACAAAGGGCCCCCTTAGAGACTTATACTTCAAATTTTAAATGATACAAAATATTCACCATATTTTTAGCTAAATCAGAAGACATTCTTCCTACTTTGAGTCAGCTTCAGAAATTTTTTGAAAAGGGACTTTCGCTCTGGAATTCAGAAAATCAACTTATTAAGAGCCATATTCTTTAAAAAAAAAAAGCTAGATACTATAATATCTGTAATATTTCAGTCCTTTACAAGCCAAATAAATGTGTAAACATTCCTGTATTTCAAAGAAGCAATTATGTCAAGTTGTTCAATGTGATATAATAGTATTCTAATTGGTTATATAGCTTAATGATTAGACAAACTAGATAAAAATTAGGGGCTACTACACTGCATAGATTAGACATGCATAACCACACGTATATATACACAGATGTGAAGTCCACTGAACTTTAAAGCCCAAATAAATAGAAACATGTTTTCTGGCTAGCAGAAAAAGAAGCTGTTTAGCTTTCTTGCTTTGAGTGTGTACAGAAAAGGGATTTTTCAAATTATTTTTATATTATTTTAGCTTTAATTGTGCTGTCATTCATGAAACAGAGCTGCTCTGCTTCTCTGTCAGAGATGACAAGGGCTTTCTCAGCATCTCCTCTATGTGTGGAATTGAAAAGAATAAAGTTTTATTCCATTCTGTGTGAATGGTCTGAACCATGAACAGAGAATCCGTGCAAACCAAGTCATGACTGATGGGATGGAGGGTGGGGCTGTATGCAGGGAAGGGAAGCTGTTATGTCTGTGTTAAATTATTGTGAACAATCTATGACGTCTTGACATTGGTTCATAGATGCATTGATCGAGGAATGTATTATTAGGGCAAAAACTGACATGGACTGAAAAGACAAGTCCTGCTATAACAACTAGTAGATTATTAGGATGTAAACAATGTTATTTTGAGCTTTGAAAATACATGATACTGTGCAATAAGCTTTTTTTCCTTATAACAGAAAATGAGCAGAATAATGAAGAAAAGGCCAAATAACAGTTGACTTGAATTTAACTGAAGGAGAGTTAGCGCTTATTTGGTTGATTTAATTTAATGATTTAATCCATTGATTTATCAGTGATCCTTTAATGCAGGTTAGAATAAGGAAATAATCATAGACTTTAAACAGACTCTGATGCTTCCAAAGCACTTTCATCTTGGCACAGGTTCATACTTGTGTCTACTTATGAGATAATTTAGAAATTTTGTTTACAGGTTGAATGTCTAATAAATAGTTTTAAAATTAGCTAAATATATCTAAAGGCATTTCCAATGTTTATCATGGGAGGGGGAAAAAAAATCACACCTTTAAAAAAACTGAAATTCTGGTATTACAGGTTCAACACACTGTTTATAACATCTCAGCTTAAGTGATTAATTCTATTAAGATATGAGGCTGGACCACTACCCCATGGCAAATCTGAAGCCTGTCAGAGAATTGACTGCCACATAGATAATCCTGCTGTCACTGAACATTCCAGAAAAACTTGGGCAAGCAAGTTTTTATAGCTGCCCCACTATGCTGCAATAGATTTCCTTTCTATTGAAGATTTTCCACTGCATTTCAATTCCAGTATCATGAAAACATTCCTGGATTGAAAAAATGTTTTAAACCAAACCTTCATTTCAGACATAAATACATGCAATTTGATACACAAGGTCTGAGCATCAACCCAAGTCTATGAGTTTGCAGTGAAAAACATTCTAGTGAGAAATTCTCTAATTCACAGATCAGGAGGTTTTATCTGGACCTTCTAGTTTTGCTCATGAAAACAGAGCCACTACTATATTCAAAAATCATGTGTTGAGATGATTCCAGTTAATTTACTCCCATCCTTCTAACCGCCTGTTCCTTCTCCAGGGGATCTTCCCAACCCAGGGATCCAACCCGTGTCTCCCACATTTCAGGCAGCTTCTTTACCATTTCAGTTACCTTCTTTACCATTTACCTGAGCCACCAGGGAAAACCTTCTAATCATACGCTGCTATAAACACGAGGGGACAGGGACAATACGTTCATATACTTTGCTGATGGGGAAAGAAAAAATTATATCCCTGTCATTTCTATTAATGTGGCTCTGAGTCTGGAACTTTACTGGGTGGGGTTTTTGCAGAATGGGATGGAAGAACACTTAGGAAAGAGACTCACAGAAAAAAAAAAATTTTTTTTTAATCAGCTGTGGTATCATCATAAGATAAAACCTGTCACATTAAGAACAAGAAAGCACCTGGAGTAAACTACACTGGAGAAGAATATTCCACAAGTCTGGTCTGGTTCCAGACTGCTGGGTTACCAGGGAGAAAAAAGCTCAGGTTGCTATCTATTATGAGAGAACAGCCTTTCTTCAGACACAACTAAGCTCCAGCGCACTTTTTCCCCCCATTTTGGTTAATAAATGAATCTTCAACATAGTTGTTGGGTTGGTCATGTGCTGACTCAAGAGAGCTGTTAGGAGAGTGGAAATGGTCAAACAGACCACCTCCCTGAGTTCAGTGCTTTGAGTTGTGTGTACATGGTCTGTGCCTGTCTCTTTGACACTTCTTTCCCTGAAAATGTTTCCATCCTGAAAAGTACAATTGTGTGAGAGCTTTATGATGAAAGTCTAGTGGTCCGATCTTTTTGCTTTCAATAATAAATATTTTGCTATCAATTCAGGATGGTAGTAGAGCCTATTTTTGTGCTGTGAGTCACTGTCTCCTGTAACTTAACTTGTTATTCTGTCCCTTTTCTATCTGTGTACAGGAACCGATTCTTTGTGCCTCAGACCCATCAACCAACCAAAAGAGATTTTGATAAGAATGAACCACAGGGTTTGGCCTCTGTTGTATACACATTAAAGTGAGAGCTGATAAAGCAATGATACCCTATGATACTGACAATCAATATGAAGTGTTAGGTCCCAGTCTTGCAGTGAACCAACAGCCTCTGTATGCTGGTACCCAATACTTAAGCAAAACAAGGATCATTGTAGTTATAGCATTTTCTTGGATGCCAGTTGTAACACGCCAATTATAAACATCTTTGAGTCATGTGGCAAAACCCATAGCTAAAGAGACCAGTTAGGTACCCCTGTGCAGGGCATCAAAGACTATTCACAGGCCTGGTGAATCACCAAGTTACTTGCTTCATCCTCAGATACTCTGAAAATTCAGGGCTCACAGAGAGGGAAAAATAGTCCCCAGGTCTCCCTTCCTCCTGAATTATACTTTTTTAAAAAAAAGTGAAACAAGTTATTCTAGCACTAACGAGACAGACAGTGGGAACACATCCATGGCGGAGTTCAGGGAGGCTAGGGAAATCTTAAGAATGGCAGTTTGATTTCATGTTGGGCAAGTAAAAGTCTTCGCATCAGATACACTTCACAGAAATCCAAACACGAAACTACATTGCAGTAAACAGCTCCTGAAGCAACTGGTTAAAGAAACTGGTTGTATAAATCACAGTCAGGCCATTTTTGCAACACATTTAAGCCAGGATTTCAAGGTCCCACCTCATGCTGGTATTGAACACTGTTATTCTCTCAATGCTTGGTGCCACTGGAGACTTTTTCCCAGGAGACAGAACCCTAGAATGCTCCAGAAGTAGCCTCATAGTGCTGCCCAAGCCTGTCAATTCAAACAGGTCTGCTCTCTGGGCATGTTCAGGCAGGAGGTTGCTTACTGCTACCCGGAAAACCACTGGAAGATTCCGCCTCTTAGAGGACCCAGTGCCTCTATTCAACTAAAAGCCCACCCATGTAAGCCTCACAGAGGAAATCACAGCAATGTTGGAATTGTTATTTTCAAGTGCTGATTTCACGACATTAAAAGAAATATTTTTTCTGGTATATTAAAAATAAAATCATAACTTTTGATTTAAAACCAAACTGTTTCCGGTTTCTTTTCTTTCTTATTCTGGGCAGTGCAAAGGAGGCATCCATAAGGGCTACTTAGAAATCTCAGAAAGGCCTTCCAGTGTGCTCACGGAACACAGGAGAGTCACTGAAACTCCCCAGTTCTCAAGCAGAGCCCAGGAATGATGTGGGTCCCAGATACTTCCGATCAAAACCCCACAGGTGTCCAGCCCTCCCATAGTGTTTCAAGGGTGAAACACAGCACATATTCTCCAGACCTGACACGTCAGAGCAGTCCTCATGGGGCAGGTAGTCTAAGTTGGAAAGGTGTTCATTAGATCAAATGTCACCAAATTAGAAGGAACAAGATGTAAACATAATCTCCTGAAAGTAGTATGCTGCTAAGTCACCTCAGCCGTGTCCAACTCTGTGCGACCCCATAGACGGTAGCCCACCAGGCTCTGCCGTCCCTGGGATTCTCCAGGCAAGAACACTGGAGTGGGTTGCCATTTCCTCCTCCAATGCATGAAAGTGAAAAGTGAAAGTGAAAGTGAAGTCGTTCAGTCGTGTCTGACTCTTAGTGACCCCATGGACTGCAGCCTACCAGGCTCCTCCATCCATGGGATTTTCCAGGCAAGAGTACTGGAGTGGGGTGCCATTGCCTTCTCTGGAAAGTAGTATAAATGAGTGAAATTCCAAGGCTCAGCCCTGAACTAGGAAGCACTGTGCCATGTCACTGGACAAAGAGTTCCAGGACAAAATGTGTTGGAAACAGGAAACATAGCGCCTACCCCCTAGGAGGGGCGGTACATCACTTACTCATCCGTGACCAGCAAGGGGAGCACAGCCCTCTACTCCCCGCTCCTAAAATTTGGCCTTCAACTTTTAACGTTTCTGTATGATCTATTGTATGTGTTTCAGGCTACAAGTTCATGTTTTTCTCTACAATGTGTACAATAGCAATGTCCCTACAGCATTTATATTTAAAACCAAGAACCTGTTACTTGTGAAGGTTCTCTATAGCTAAACTGCCATGAGCGCGCCTCTCTTTTCACATCATCTCAGAATAAATTAAGACAAAACTTCCCATTTGTAACTCATTTAATGTATGTTCTTAATTCAGGTCAAAATGGGTGGATGGGGAAGGGGAGACCTATACTGCACAGAAAGTCATTTTTATTAACTTCACAACAACAACAAAAAATAGTGTGTGTAAAGGAAAAGCAGAAACAAACCTTAGAGGTGTTTCTCTTTTTCATAGCAGTCTCAGACCCCAGTACAAATGATTGTGCCATCAGATAGCTTCTGATAGAAACGCAGTCTCATATAATAGTATACAAGCTTCAGAAATGAATATGGCGCACATTAAAACATGAGCATTTTATATCACTATCTATGTAGCAAAAATGCTGTACTTATGACACTTCAAGACCAAGAATATGCTATAGCAGGCTTCCTAGGGATGGAAAAATAAGAATAGGGTCAGAATACAGTATTTCAGCAACATGACCACTCTTGGTTGTTTCTGCAACATGAATGAAATTAATTGGAGCCATAATGAGGTATCATTAAATGCATGGTCAACAGAGTAATTAAAAGGGCTCCCCACTGGTTGGTCTGTTGCTGATGAATCTACAGGCCTCATAGATCTGGGGCGAGGTTTCATTTATTGCCAAACACATGTCCTGAGACTAAACAGAGGCCTTGCTGAAGCACTGGTGACCGCAGGGGTTTCCACTGTGCGGGGAGAGGTGGGCTGCACCAAGCGACCCCACCCCTCACAAAACTGTGCACTCAGACATACACAGAATCATACACGTGCTCTCCCCCTCAGCCTGTGACACCTGCACCCTCGTGTCACCATAAAGGACTCCAGACAAAATGAGAAGATCTGGATTAGAGCAGATTAAATTCACTGACCCAGTTCAGTCTGTAACCTTTGACATTTCCTTCTGCTTTACATTCTTCATCTATGTAATAGTTGAAGGATGTAACCATTAGTATTCCACCTTACTTATACATGGCTCCTCTGTCCGTGGGGTTCTCCACGCAAGAATACTGGAGTAGGTTGCCACTCCCTTCCCCAGGAGATCTTCCCAACCCAGGGATCAAATCCAGGTCTCCTGCATTGCAGGCAGATTCTTTACCATATGAGCCACCAAGGAAAATATATGCATTATAGAAGACGTGTATATATGGAAGACATATTTATAGGCTCTCAGAAAACAGCACAGCATCCTCAGGGTTAAACCCATGGGGCAGCCCCTCCTGACACACCCCCTACCGTCTCACTACTGGATTCTGCAGTCTTTGGTATTTTCAGCCCCCCAGGGTGAAAACCCTGTGCTACAGGCTGGGGTTTCATACACAGCTTCCTTTTCTATCGACTACACTAATTCCTTTCATACTAGAGGGAAAAACTGCCCCCCTGGGTGTTGCTATGCTGTGTTTTATTTATGAAAACTCTACTGGGTGTTTCTTCAGGCAGCCAATATCTCTCTACAAAGAGAAGGCAAACAGGTTTGCAATGCTTGCATCTTGTCTGGCTTGTAACTCGGTGTGAGTTACTATAAAATACCAGTTCATTTTTGCAAAACGAGCATTTTGTCTCCTAATCAGAAGCAGTTCTTATTTCAACTTGGTTTTAGAATAATCAAATCTATACAACATAAATCTACTGAGCTTCCAAACTGACTTAGGCGGCCAAGGCAACTCATTTGTTTATTTTCACCTAAGCCGAATTTCCCCCAGACCCACTGGCCTGTAGAGGCAAATTGTTTGCTGGTTTGTAGCTCCCACTGATGCAGGACCTCTGACTTCCTGCCAAGTCCCTTACATCTAATTCTAGAAATTGCCAAGGGGAGTCTCACAGCCTCTGTCAGGCATTTCTGCTATGTGGTCACTCCCACCCCACCTCCCTGCCATCCACAGCCAGCCCAGCTGCTATTGCATCTGTCCACTGGGCCCTGCAACCTCTTGGCCTGGCTAGGTGGAGTGGTTCTCAGAAGGCCTCCACTGCCCCTCAGAGAGACAGGGTGCCCTCTGGTCTTCAGTGGGACAAGATGCCTCTTTCCCTTGGTTAGATGTGCTTTGTGAGAAAAACCAACCCCTTCTCTACCTAACAGCCAGACATGCTTCCAGGAACTAAAGAATGGATTTGAGAAATGGCCACCACACTGAATCAGAATGGCTATTTCCTCTCCTGCCAGGGGCAAAGCTGGCCCTTGGGTTGAGCTCATTGGATCTCCTTTTACGTAGAGAAGTAGTATCCCCAGAAGGCCCTCAGCCCCACTATAAATGGACTCCTGTGGCTACCACCTCTGCTCCCTAGACTTGCCCTGACGTCTCTGAGTCTAGCAGAAGACACAGGTGGAGTTCCTTTTCTAGAAGCCTCCAAGGTCTCCTCCAGGCTCCCCGTTATCTGTTCCTCACTACAGGTCCAGGCATCTCTGAGATGCACTTAAATTCAGCCCTGGCACCCAGCCAAGTTTGTAAAAATGAAATGCAAGCACACTGACCAAGGGAGCATTTCAAGAAAAGATGCACCTAACAGAAGCAGAAAGACATTAAGAAGAGGTAGCAAGAACACAAAAGAACTGTATGAAAAAGGTCTTAATAACCTGGATAACCACAATGGTGTGATCACTCACCTAGAGCCAGACATCCTGGAGTGTGAAGTCAAGTGGGCCTTAGGAAGCATTACTACAAGCAAAGCTAGTGTGGGTGATGAAATTCCAGCTGAGCTATTTCACATCCTAAAAGATGATGCTGTTAAAGTGCTGCACTCAATATGCCAGCAAATCTGTAAAATTCAGCAGTGGCCACAGGACTGGAAAAGGTCGATTTTCATTCCAATCTCAAAGAAGGGCAATGCCAAAGAATGTTAAATCTACCCCACAACTGCACTCATCTCACGTGCTAGCAACGTAATGCTCAAAATACTTCAAGCTAGGCTTCAATAGTACATGAACAGAGAACATTCAGACGTACAAGCTAGACTTAGAAAAGGGAGAGGAACCAGAGATCAAATTTATTACATCCACTGAGTCATAGAAAAAGCAAGGGAATTCCAGAAAAAATCTACTTTTGCTTCATTATCTACACTAAAGTCTTTGACTGTGTGGATCACAACACACTGTGGAAAATTCTGAGAGAGATGGAAATACCAGACCACCTGACCTGCCTCCTGAGAAACCTGTATGCAGGTCAAGAAGCAACAGTTCAAACCGGATGTGGAACAGCGAACTGGTTCATCCTGCTTACTTAACTTATATGCAGAGTAAATTATGTGAAATGCCAGGCTGGATCAAGTTCAAGCTGGAATCAAGATTGCCAGGAGAAATATCAATAATCTCAGATATGCAGATGACACAACCCTAATGGCAGAAAGCAAGGAGGAACTAAAGGGCCTCTTGATGAAAGTGAAAGAGGAGAATGAAAAAGCTGCCTTTAAACTCAACATTCAAAAAGCTAAGATCATGGCATCTGGTCCCATCACTTCATGGCAAAGAGATGGGGGGGAAAAATGGAACCAGTGACAGACTTTATTTTCTTGGGTTCCAAAACCACTGTGGATGGTGACTGTAGCCATGAAATTAAAAGATACTTGCTCCTTGGAAGAAAGCTATGACAAACCTAGACAATGTATTTAAAAGCAGAGACTTTACTTTGTCAACAAAGGTCTGTCTAGTCAAAGCCACGGTTTTTCCAGTAGTCATGTATGGATGTGAGAGTTGGACCATGAAGAAGGCTGAGCACCGAAGGATTGATGCTTTAGAATTGTGATGTTGGAGAAGATTCTTGAGAGTCCCTTGGACTGCAAGGAGATCCAACCAGTCCATCCTAAAGGAGACCAGTCCTGGTTGTTCATTGGAAGGACTGATGTTGAAGCTGAAACTCCAATACTCTGGCCACCTGATGAAAAGAGGCGACTCATTGGAAAAGATTCTGATGCTGGGAAAGGTTGAAGGCAGGAAGAGAAGGGGGAGAGAGAGGATGAGATGGTTGGATGGCATTACCGATTCAATGGACATGAGTTTTGAGCAAACTCTGGGAGAAGGACAGGGAAGCCTGGCGTGCTGCAGTCCATGGGGTCGCAAACAGTCTGACACTACTGAGTGACTGAATTGAACTGAGCTACTGAACAATGAAAACATACTTAAGTCCTTTCCTTTCTAGTGAAAATCAACTTTTGAATTAGACAGGCAAACTGCAGAAAGTCATGACAATTTCTTAGACTTTCTCTCTTTATCCCTGACTTATGGCCTTCTCATGTGCACATTTCATCTGCCTGGAAAGTAGAGGTTAGGGCACTTGTGTTGAGTTCTCATATCCCTGCCCATGCTTTCCTACCTTGTGTGGCCAATCACCACATAAATATATAATTTGTTATTTGTGGCCTGTTGAAAAATCTGACTTCAATAGATTACAATCTTTACAGCAGTGGTCCCCCACCTCCAGGATCTAATGTCTGATGATCTGAGCTGGAGCTGATGTAATAATAATAGAATTAAAGTGCACAATAAATGTAACATTTGGATCATCCTCAAACCATCCCCCCCCTGCTCCTGGTGCATGGAAAAATTGTTTTCACAAAACCGGTCCCTGGTGCCCAAAAAGTTGGGGACTGCTGCTTTATAGCTCAAAGAATCAAGTTCTCCCGTCCTCCCTGGCAACTCCAGTGCCTTGGAGTTAAATATTTGTTGAACTAACGAAAAAAAATGTTAGTTGCAGCTGTGGATATAAACAGCATTTTAGATCTGTCTTCTTTCTCCTCTGTGTGCTAAGTGTGTGTTTGTAAATGTTTGTGTGCCCTGGGAAAGCCCTTGTCCTTTCTCACTGTATACTTACAAATAGGCAGAACTGTGTTATGAGCCACTGGATTAGTTGCTTATTCCAGGGGAAATTTTTTAAATCTCATGCAATATCATAGTTTGATTAGCAAAAGTTCTTGTCTAGGGCTTCAGAAAACAGGCTCTGGAATCAAGTTGCCTAACTCTGCCATCTGCCTGGAGGTAGTTATTTGACTACCTCAGTCAAATTGTGCCTCAGTTTTGCCATCTGTGAAATGGGCATAAGAATGATACCTACCACATAGTTATTGTGAGGAATTAATGAGATAATCCATGTAAAGCCCTTAGCATAGTACTTGCCACATAGCAACTGCTCAATAAATATTAGCTAATATTACTACTTCTGTTATTTCTTACTTTCTCTCTTCTGGGTGATAAAATACATGTGTTGTGCTTAGTCACTCAGTCATGTCTGACTCTTTGCAACCCATGAACTGTATGTAGCCCACCAGGCTCCTCCGTTCATGAGGATTCTCCAGGCAAGAATACCGAGTGGGTTGCCATGTTGTCCTCCAGGGGATCTTCCCAACCCAGGGATTGAACCCAGGTCTCCCACGCTGCAGGTGGATTCTTTACCATCTGAGCCACCAGAGAAACCCAAGAATACTGGAGTGGGTAGCCTATCCCTTCTCCAGTGGATCTTCCCAACCCAGGAATCAAACCAGGGTCTCCTGCATTGCAGGTGGATTCTTTACCAGCTGAGCCACCAGGGAAGCCCACAAATACATGAACCTCTGTTTTTTCCTCACTGTGATCCTCCTACAGTTTGTCTATATAACTTCATTGTCTTATTATTACCATGCATTCTACAAACAACAAAAATATCTTTTCCAGGTTAAAATAGAATGGGATGCTAGGTTAAAAAAAAAAAAATCAATGAGAGTAAATGTAAAGTTTTTTCTGACATTTCTGTCATGGTTTGTTTTTTGTTTGCTGCTTTTGATATCCATTCCTGATCAGCCAAGATCCTCGAGAGAAAGAAAAAAAAAATCTTCCATCTGAGTACCCAGTATTTGTGCCCAGATATTATTCTAACTTGTCCTAAAAGATCATTTCGCTCCACAGCTCACTTCTAGCATGAATATTGTAGCAAAAAGAATTCTTGAGGAGATAGAGGTGAGTTCTTGTGATGCATAGCTTTAATATTAGGTTTTCAGCATAATGCAGTGAAAAGTTGCCAGGGCTCTCAATACGACACAAAGAGAATGGCCTTCCTATATCATGGCTCTGGTGGGTGTGTCTGTCAATAACAAATTTGTGCTTTTTAATGAAGCTTTCTAATAAAAGAAACTTGACTCCAGAAATACAGACATCTCTCAAAGGATTATTATATTCAAAAGGCCCTAAGACTCTAGAATCTACATATAAAATTCTAAGCTAATTAAACATGTACTTGTCATTCAAAAGTAGTGAATGAAATATTGATCACTAGAAGCATCACTAGATGTAGACTTATTCCTTTACCTTTAAGCTCACAAATAAAACTTCAATTTTTAAGTGTCTGTAATGAAATCTGATGAAGAAAACTTGTCCCTGTGCAAGGAGGTATATTTGTCTATTTGAACTAGATTAAAGACATTTTGAGGTTTTAGACCATGGATTTTGCTTTGAACTGTGGGAATTATTTAAACCTCATTTAATTTATATTGCTATTAAATATAATAAGAGTGTATAATGCCACTAAAAAGGGTTCTCTTTGTCTAGAATTTTCGTGCACTATACATTTCTGTATTAATCAGCAATTATTTTACAGTAACTGCATTTTAATTATAACAGCATGCTTTTTCTTCAAAACTGCAGTTCTACTTAGTGTATTTATCCAATGTACAGCTCTGAAGCTAGAATAAAGTCAACATCCCTAACAAATAGGATGTTAGAACCTGTTTACATTTCCTTTTTTCTTTTTGTTACATAAAAATTGTTTATCAAGAAAAATACTTGCTATATCTGAAAAGCTGTTTTAGTCCTTATCAAAATATCTCACATTTACATATATATGTTTATTTTTTAAAAGAATTTTCAGTTTTATCTGTATTTTGAGCTGCTCCTTAGAGCTTAATTCATAAAGATTTTATTGAGCCTAACCACTCCATGGGGAAACAGTGGAAACAGTGAGAGACTTTATTTTCTTGGGCTCCAAAATCACTGCAGATGGTGACTGCAGCCATGAAATTAAGAGACACTTGCTCCTTGGAATGGAGAAGGCATTGGCAACCCACTCCAGTACTCTTGCCTGGAAAATCCCATGGACGGAAGAGTCTGGTAGGCTGCAGTCCATGGGGTTGCACAGAGTCAGACACAACTGAAGCGACTTAGCAGCAGCAGCAGCTCCTTGGAAGAATAGCTATGACCAACCTAGACAGCATATTAAAAAGCAGAGACATTACTTTACCAACAAAGGTCTGTCTAGTCAAAGCTATGGTTTTTCCAGTAGTCATGTATGGATGTGAGAGTTGGACTATCAAGAAAGCTGAGTGCAGAAGAATTGATGCTTTTGAACTGTGGTGTTGGAGGAGACTCTTGAGAGTCACTTGGACTGCAAGGAGATCCAACCAGTCCATCCTAAAGGAAATCAATTCGAATACTCATTGGAAGAACTGATGCTGAAGCTGAAACTCCAATACTTTGGCCACCTGGTGTGAAGAACTGACTCATTTGAAAAGACCCTTATGCTGGGAAAGATTGAGGGCAGGAGGAGAAGGGGATGACAGAGGATGAGATGGATGGTATCACCGACTCAATGGACATGAGTTTGAGTAAACTCCAGGAGTTGGTGATGGACAGGGAGGCCTGGCGTGCTGCAGTCCATGGGGTCGCAAAAAGTTGGACGTGACTGGGCGACTGAACTGAACTGAACCACTCACGAAACCTTTTATTATAAGAACTTTTAAACACATATAAAAATAGAATATAATAAGCTCCCATATTCTCAGCATCTAGCTTTTTAACATTTATTAACATCTACCATATCTGCCATATTTGTTTTAAGGTAAATCCCAGGCATTATGACATTTCATTCTGAAATATTTCAATAATCACTGCTTTAAGAAAAGGCATTTGTTTACATAGCCACACTATAGATATTGTGATATTTAGAAAAATTACTAATAATTTCTGATAATCATCTAATATGCCAGCCATTTTTTCAAAATCCCTGGCTATCTCCAAAATGCCTTTGTTCAGAGAGCTTCTCCTTGCTTTTTTTCATGCTGAGTGCTTTGTTAAAGAAACAGGGTCAATGGTCCTATGAAATATCCAACATTCTAGATTTTTCTGTTTGCTACTGTGGCATCATTTAACTTATTCATCTACCCCTCGTATTGTCTACCAGCGAGAAGTCAAACTTTTTAATTTTTTATTTTGTACTGAGGTATGTGCTAAGTTGCTTCAGTTGTGCCGAACTCTTTTGCAACCCCATGGACTGTAGACCATCAAGCTCCTCTGTCAATAGGACTCTCCAGGCAAGACTACTAGAGTGGGTTGCCATTTCGTACTCCAGGGGATCTACCTGACCCAGGGATTGAACCTGAGTCTCTTGTTTCTCCTGCATTGGCAGGTGGGCTGTTTACTACTAGCACCACCTGGGAAGCCCAGGGATGCAGCTATATTGGGGTATAGCCAATTAACAATGTTGTGATAGTTTCAGGTGAACAGTGAGGGGACTCAGCCTTACATATACATGCATCCATTCTCCCCCTCCCATCTAGGTTGCCACATAACATTGAGCAGAGTTCCATGTGCTGTACAGTTGATTCTTGTTGGTTATACATTTTAAATATAGCAGTGTGCACATGTCCATCCCAAATTCCGTAACAATCCCTTCTCCCCATCTTTCCCCCCATAAATCTTAAGTTCATTCTCTAAGTCTGTGAGTCTTTTTCTGTTTCATAAGTTAATTTGTATTATTTCTTGTTTGATTACACATATAAGGGATGGCATACAATATTTCTCCTTCTCTGTCTGACTTAGAGAATAGCTTGATTAGATTCAAGCTATTTTTGGCAAGAACACGTCATTGGTTTCCTAGGTGGTACAGTGGTAAAGAATCCACCTGCCAAAGCAGGAGACACAAGAGATGTGGGTTTGATCCCTGGGTCCGGAAGATCCCCTGAAGTAGGAAATGGTACCCTCCTCCAATTTTCTTGCCTGGAAAGTCCACGAACAGAGAAACCTTGCGGGTCATGGTCCCAGGGTCGCAAAGAGTCAGACACGACCAAGCATGTGCACACGTGTGTGATACTGCTTCTCAAAGGAGCACATGGCGCCTGCATATCCTACTTTTAGGGAGGCTGAGATTAATGTCCTCTTTCCCCCTTATACTATGGGCTAGTACTTTGACATCTTTCAAATATACAGTTCCCTAAATTAAAAGACACTTGTTCCTTAGAAGAAAAACCTATGACAAAACTAGACAGCACATTAAAAAGCAGACATCACTTTGCCAACAAAGGTTTGTATAGTCAAAGCTATGGTTTTTCCAGTAGTCAAATACGGATATGAGAGTTGGACTGTAAAGAAGGCTGAGCACTGAAGAACTGATACTTTTGAACTGTGGTGATGGAGAAGACTCTTGAAAGTCTCTTGGACAGCAAGGAGATCAAACCAGTCAGCCCTAGAGGAAATCAACCCTGAATGTTCACTGGAAGGACTGATGCTGAAGCTGTAATACTTTGGCCACCTGATGCAAAGGGCCACCTCATTGGAAAAGACTGATGCTGGGAAAGATTGAGGGCAGTAGGAGAATGGGGAGACAGAGGATGAGACAGTTGGATGACATCACCGAGTCAATGGACATGAATTTGAGTAAACTCCAGGAGTTGGTGATGGACAGGGAGACCTGGTGTGCTGCAGTCCAGGGTCGCAAAGAGTGGGACATGGCTGAGTGACTGAACTGAACTGAACAGTCTATGGAATCACAAAGAGTTGGACACCACTTAGCAAATGAACAACAATAAACCTTTCAATAAACCTAATCCTATGGGCATCCATTTTGATAATAGTTGCCTGAATCATCTACTCCACTGGGGGATTAAAAACAGATGAGATTTTATAATTCTTTTATATTATCCCACAGTAACTAAAAAAAGATCACTCCTTAAAGTGAGGCAAGGTGAAGGCCCACTGGTGAGGAGCACAGGCTGAAATGCAGGCAGCAGGGGCCTGATGACGAGACCATGTGTGCCTCAGCCTCCCGGGGTCTGCCCACCAGTGTCCTGGCTCCGGACCAAGAATCAGAGGAGGTGCTTAGCCTAAACCAATTGCCTTTGAAGCTGCTCTTGGAAATGCTGAGCTACCTGCCGCCAAGCATGCTGCTCCGGCAATGCCGCCAGATATGCTGGTACTGGCACCCCCGGTGGACACCCAAGATGCGTGGCTGAACATCCTGCCCTATAACCACACCAAGCTGTGGCCCATCGTCAACGCTTATCTGTCCCCCCACCCCTACCCCACTCAGGACCATGACAACCCCAGGCCCTGCCTCCTGGGCTGCTTCTGTGAGTGCAGAAACAACGGATGTAAATTCATCCTGAACCCCACGGGCAAAGAAGACTTCTGTAACCATATGATGTCAAACGGTGGCAATGACTAGGAGGAAGAGGAGGAAAACTTGGGGGTCAGGCCAGGAGCTTCTTAGGAGGCAAGCTACTGCCCTGCCTACAGGTGTTGGTACAAGGGAGAAATGTAAGACTTGGAGAAGGAGGGTTTGTGGCCGGAACCCCGGGTAGAGCAAAGATTTGGATTTGTGTCTCTTGCTGCTGGGCAGAACAACAAGGCAATGACCATCCGTATCAGCTAGTCCTCAAACTTTTAGATGCTAACTATGCCATCCTGCATCATTTTTTATAAACATTTTCCCGTCTGGTGGCAGACAGTTTCTCCTTTTGGATCACGCATGCATTCACCAATATCAAGAAGAGCATCTGCTTTGTGTTTTTTGAGCCCAGGGTCGAGGGCTTTGACTTGTAGCCTGAGCAATGTGGAGTCTCCACGTCCCAATCCAGTGTCATTGTGCGGGTCCGTCAGACCCAGTCGATGGCTGTCCCTGTAAAACAATGAGAGCGTGCCTCCCAGGAGCTGGGACCACCGGCTGGGCCAACTCAGTTCTCAAGGGCTTGCAGATCCTGGTGTCCTGGGTTCTCCTGGGTCCAATCAAGCGTCCTACTCGGCCCTGTCCTTAAATTCTGGAAGCTATGAGAAGAACGTTTCTACATCACATTTACTAACTGCTGCTGCTCTAATGCAGCCCCTCTTCTCCTGAGTGGAGATGCATGCGTAAACACAGGGCAATGGTGAGAGGGCTTCTCACCCTCCCCCGCTCCACGCCAGGCCCCTCTGGTTCAGTCCCGTGCCCTCTGCCTTTGTCTTCTATTTCTGCTGCAGAGGCTTCATTGGTCCCTTCCAGGAAGCCCTCTCCTCGTGTCTGAACTAGAAGGTCATCCCTATAGCTGAGTAATTCCAGCCCCTAACTTTCTGTGATTTCAAGCCTGGGACCAAGACTCAGAGCTGAAATCGAAACTAACTCAAAACATTGTTTGGAGGCAGAGGGTTCTGCCCACACTGTGAACAATGAATTTGGTCCCCTGAGCCCAACTCTACCCTGGATTGTATGGTGTATAAAACTTTTACTTTGTTACTTTGAAATTCTTTTTTAGTATGGAGATAATAAATCAGGAATATATCTTTCAGTCATAGGTAATAAATATAATATTTGCTTAAAAAATCACTTCTTAAAATTCAACATCCATTCAAGATTAAAAAACCTTATTAAAGTGAGTATAGGGGGAACATCTCAACAAAATGAAAGCTCTGTATGCCAAACCCACAACCAACCTAATAGTCAATGGTGAAAAACTGAAAGCCTTTCCACTGAAATCAGAGCAAGACCAGGATGCCCATATTGGGGCATTTCTATTCAGCATAGTATTGGAACTTCTAGATTCAGCAATCAAAGAAGAAAAAGAAATAAAAGGTAACCAACTTGGAAGAGAAGGAAGCAATCAAGATGGTGGAGGAGTAGGACATGGAGCTCACATCCTCTAAAAAATACATCTACATGTGAATGATTCTTACATAACGTCTACTGAACGCTGGCAGAAGACCTCAGACTTCTGAAAGGGCAAAAAAACCTCCACATAACAAGGTAGGACATGAGAAAAGAGAAAAAGGAATCAGAATGGGACCTGTGCCCCAGAGAGGGAGCTGTGAAGGAGGAAAGTTTCCCCCACCCTGGGATGCCCCCTTGCTGGCGGGAAGATCAGCCTGGATGAGGGGGAGCTTTGGAGCCTTGGAGGAGACCACAGCAATCAGTCTGAGGAAGGAAAAACAGAGAGTGACCTGCACAGACGGTTGGTACCACTGCCCTGCACTCTCCAGGCTGAGACGCTTGTCTGCCAGTAGAGGTGGGGGCTGGATGCTGAAGCTCAGGATTTAGGGGTCAGACCTGGGAAAAGGACCATGGTTGGCTGTGCAGAGACAGCCTGAGGGGGCTAGAGTGTGGCAGTTGAGGGTGTATGTGAAAGAACATTGGGCGTACAAGAGAGGCAAAGTGCCACTGTTAGCGGGCACATGAGGAGAGAGGTGGTATTGTCATAGAAGCTTCTTTCCCCATATGTATGTTCTCGGGCAATAGGAGATCACCAGGAGCAGGTATGAGCCACCACTGCCAGCATGGGCTCCAGAGGCAGGTTCAGGCAGCCGCCTTTGAGAGACCATAGCAAGCTCCAGTCACTGCCCCCACCATCCCAGGAGCATGCCCAGGCTGCTGCTGCCACTTAAGGATCACCAAGCAGGCACCAATTGCAGATCGCACCCAGCGCGGGCCCTGGGAGTGTGCATAGGCTGTAACGCTTGCACATGTCTTATCGAGAGGATAATAGCCAGCACACAGAGACAAGAGGCAGCACGCATCCAAACTAAAAGCAGCCCTCGCACCAAAAATACTAAATCCACACAAGTTACACGGGGACACTCCCAGGTACAAACAGCCTTCCAAGACTACCGTGGATAATTACTTCTCCTAAAGTCACAGAGTAAGAGAAATACAAGTAGAATGAAGAAGTAGAGGAACCACTCTCTGTTAAGAGACCTAGAGAATTCCCCTGAAGGAACAAACGATGAAGCAGACTTCTTCAGTCTAACAGACACTGAGTTCAAAAAGGAGGTAATGAAAATACTGAAGTAATTAAGAAAGACTATCAACATAGATGCAGATTACTGTAAAAAGAAGGTAGAAGGAGGAGCCAAGAAAAATTAGAAAATTCATTTGCTGAGATGAAAGCTGAGCTAAAGGCAATGAATAGCAGAATGAATAATGCACAAGGATGGATAAGTGATTTGGAAGACAGAATAATGGAAATCACCCAATCAGAACAGCAGACAGAAAGCCAAATGAAAAAATGAAAGCAATGTAAGAGAGACCTATTGGATAATATCTGGAGAAGGAAATGGCAACCCACTCCAGTATTCTTGCTTGGAGAATCCCATGGACAAAGGAGCCTCGTGGGTTATAGTCCATGGGGTAGCAAAGAGTTGGACACGACTGAGCAACTAACACACACACACATTGGATAATATAAAGCATGCCAATTTACACATAATAAAGATTTCAGAAGGATAAGAAAGATAAAAGGTGTTTGAAAATATATTTGAAGAAATCTAGCTGAAAACTTCCCAAACCTAAAGGAGACAGATATCCAGATACAGGAAGCACAGAGGGTAACAAGATGAACCCAAACAGACCAACATCAAGACACATTATAATAAAAATAGCAAGTTAAAGAAAGGATTCTAAGGACAGCAGAGAAAAGCAGACAGTCAATTACAAGGGAATCCCCATATGGCTATCACCTGATTTCTCTACAGAACACTGCAGGCCAGAAGGAAGTGGCAAAATATATTCAAATTCTTGAAAAAGGAATATATGCGATCTAGACTACTGTAGGGAGAAGGCAATGGCAACCCACTCCAGTACTCTTGCCTGGAAAATCCCATGGATGGAGGAGTCTGGTGGGCTACAGTCCATGGGGTCGCGAAGAGTCGGACATGACTGTGCAACTTCACTTTCACTTTTCACTTTCATGCACTGGAGAAAGAAATGGCAACCCACTCCAGTGTTCTTGCCTGGAGAATCCCAGGGACAGGGGAGCCTGGTAGGCTGCAGTCTATGGGGTCGCACAGAGTCGGACACGACTGAAGCGACTTAGCAGCAGCAACAGCAGCAGACTACTCTAGACTACTCAATCTAGACTACCCAGCAAGATAATCATTTAGAATAGAAGACAAAGAACTTCTCAGATTAGCAAAAACTAAAAGACTATAGCAATACTAAACTTATCCTTAAAGAAATATTGAAATAGCTTTTCTAAATAGAAAAGAAGATGATATAGGAAAAAGGAAATCACAATTAGAAAGTAAATCACTTAAGCCAGTATATAGATCAAAACGGAAAAATAATCTATTTGTGAAAGTGAAGATAAACACAAGGAACAGCAAAAGGATAAACCTGAAGATACAAAAGAGGACATCAAAATCATAAAATATGGAGGAGGAGAGTAAGAAAATGTAGATTCTTGTTTTAGAATGTGTTTGAGCCTTATGACTATCAGTCTAAGGTAAGAAGATACAGGAAGGAGTTCATATGCTTAAAAAACAGGTTAACCACAAATGGAAAACATAAAATAGATTCACAAAAACCTAAAAGAGAACCTAAGGATAAAATAAAATCAGACTACAAAAACAAAAATGAATAAAAGAAGAAATATAGAATCTACTGGAAAACAAAGTTTAAAATGGCAATAAATGTATATTTATCAATAGTTACCTTAAATATCAATGGATTAATGCTCCAATCAAAAGACAGAGTGGCAGACTGGATAAAAAAACAAGAGTCTATATATAATATGCTGCCTACGAGAGACCTACTTTAGGGGAAAAGATGCACATAGATTAAAAGTGAGTGGATGGGAAAAGATATTTCATGCAAACAAATGATGAGAAAGGAGCGGTTGCAATATGGAAAACAGACAAAATAGACTTTAAAACAAAGGCCATAAAGACAAAAGGAAACTATAAAATGATAAAAGGATCAATACAAGGAGAGAATTTTACACTTATCAATATATATGCACCTTACGTGTGTGTGTGCACTAAGTCACTTCAGTTGTGTGACCCAATGGACCCCAGCCCGGCAGGCTCCTCTGTCCATGGGATTCTCCAGGCAAGAATACTGAAAGAGGTTGCCATGCCCTTCTCCAGGGATATGTACCTAATATAGGAGCCCCCAATACATAAAACAAACACTGACAGACATAAAAGGAAAAGTTGATGGGAATAGAATAATTATAGGAAACTTTAACACAGTACTCACATCAATGCACAGATCTTCTAGACAGAAAATTAGAAAGACAACAGAGATCCTAAATGATACAATAGAACAGCTAGACTTAATTGATATTTTCAGGACATTACATGCTAAAAATCAGAATACATATTCTTTTCAAATGCACATTGAACATTCTCTAGGACTAACCACATACAACACAGGAGACCTGGGTTTCATCCCTGGGTCGAGAAGATCCCCTGGAGAAGGGAATGGCAACCCACTCCAGTATTCTTGCATGGGAAATCCCATGAAGAGAGGAGCCTGGTGGGCTACAGTCCATGGGGTCAAAAAAAGTAGGACACAACTAAGCGATTAACACTTTCACTTTCACTTTTCAACCACATACCAGGGCACAAACGACAACAAATTTAAGAGTATAGGAATTATTTCAAGTATCTTCTCTGACCACAACAGCATGCAACTAGAAAAAAAACAACTACATGGAGACTAAGCAATATGTTAATAAAAACTCATGGATCAATGAGTAAATCAAAAAGGAAATTAAAAAATACCTTGACACAAATGACAAAACACATCCATAAAAAATCTATGGGATGCAACAAAAGCAGTTTCTATAGGGAAGTTCATAGCATTACAGGCCTTCCTCAGAAAACAAGAAAAATCTCATAAACAACCTAACCTACCGCCTAAAATGATTAGAAAAGAAGAACAAACAAAATCTAAAGTGAGTAGGAGGAAGGAAATAGTAAAGATCAGACAGGAAACAAAATAGAAGAAAGTCAATCAAATTAAGAGTTGGTTCTTTGACAGGGGGAGCCTCTGGCCAGGTTCACCATAAAGAAAAGAGACAATACAAATAAATAAGAAATGAAAAAGAAATACCAACCAATACCCAAAATTTTTTTAAAAGAATACTATGAACAATTATATACCAGCAAATTCTACAACCCAGATGAAATGGACAACTTTCTAGAAACATACAACCCATCAAAGCTGAGTCAAGAAAATATTTGAACAGGCTGATCACTAGAAGTAAAATGTGTGAAAAGTGAAAGTCGCTCAGTCGTGTCCGACTCCTTGTGACCCCATGGACTGTATAGTCCATGGAATTCTCCAGGCCAGAATAATGGAGTGGGTAGTCTTTCCCTTCTCCAGGCGATCTTCCCAACCCAGGTCTCCCACATTGCAGGCGGATTCTTACAATCTGTAATTTAAAAAAATAAAATCAAACAAGAGAAAACAAACCCTCTACAAAGAAAAATCCAAATCTAGATGGCTTCAGAGGCAAATTCTACCCAACATACAAAGAACTTTTACCTATCAGTCTCAAACTCAAAATACTTCACACATTGTATGAAGCCACCATCACCTTGATTCCAAAACCAGACAAAGATACCAAAAACTGAAATTAAAGGCCAGTATCTTTGATGGATATAGACATAAAAATTCTCAAATGCTAGCAAACCAAATCCAACACATAAAAAAGATTATATACTATAACCAAATGAGATTCATTCTAAGCTCACAAGGATGGCTCAACATATGCAAAATCAACATGATACACCACATCAACAAAAGAAACGACAAAACCATATGATCATCTCAATAGATGCAGAAAAAGCACGTGACAAAATTCAACGGTGATTCATGGTAAAAACTGCTACCAAAGTGGGTATAGAGGAAGCACATCTCAACATAATAAAAGCCATTTATAACAAGCCCACAGCCAATATAATACTCAACTATGAAAAGCTATAATCTGGAACAACACAAGGATGCCCACTATCACCACTTCTCTTCAACCTAATATATGTAAACCATCGAGGACCTACTGCATAGCACAGGGAACTCTACTCAATATTCTGTAATAACCTAGATGGGAAAAGATTTTGAAAAAGAATAGATACTTATATATGTATAACTGAATCACTTTGCTGTACACCTAAAACACAACATGTTTAATCAACTATGCTCCAATATAAAATAAAAATTAAGGGAAAAAAGGACAGAGAAAATAAAGTCAGTCAGGTCTGCTTGACCCAATGTGGTTTTCCTACATGAAACTCTAAAACTGTGCTTTTGCTCACCCTCACTGAAAAAGCCATATGGCTTTCATTGTGTAAAGATAGAATTGTATCCACTCTTCTCTGGTTTAGTTTTTGTATCCATCTTTCTGTGTTAGTAGAAGTATAAATTCAATTATTTTTGATAAAGATAAAAAGGAATCTTCAAATTGTTCATTACACAAAAATAAAGGATCCTTGTGCTAACTGGCTGCTCATGAACAGAAATTAAATTCACACACATTATGGCAATTTCTACAGATTACAACTACCACAATTTTATGTGGTACATATTATATGGAAGTAGAATAAACAAAATTGCAATAACAAAAAGCACTTTGTTTCCCTACATATTTCTTATTGAAATATTTGAAGTGCAAAACTGGTTATGGCCTAAGAAGGCTCATGATATTTGACAACACTAGGTACTACTGCTGAAAAAGTTTGAGAATTTTTTAAGCAATCAAACATGGATTAATTTGAAACTAATTTTTATCACAAGAAATTTAGTGAAGGATTGCCATTATCAGATTTTTTTAAAATGTTACTACTGGTAACACAATGGTTAAAATAAAAGTATATACCTTCCAAAAAAAGAAAACCGGGCTAAGACATATAGATGGCCAATAAGCACATAAAAAGATGCTCAACATTGTTAATTATTAAAGAATGCAAATCAAACTTACAATAAAGTATCATCTCACATCAGTCAGAATGGCCAAATGCTCCTACACTTAGCAGGAATGTAAATTGGTCTAGTCACTATGGAGAACAGTAGGCAGACTCCTTAAAAAACTAACAGTAGAGTTGCCACATGACCAATAATCCCACTCCCAGGCATATATCTGGACAAAACTTTAATTCAGAAAGATACATGCATCCCTATGTTCATAGTATCACTATTGACAATATATGCCCAAGACATAGAAATAATCTAAGTGTCTCTTGAGAGATGAGTGGCTAAATAAGATATGAGATTATATATATATATATATATACACACACACACATATACATACACATACAAACAGGGATTCCCTGGTAGCTTAGCTGGCAAAGAATCTACCTGCAATTCAGGAGACCCCAGTTTGACTCCTAGGTCGGGAAGATCCCCTGGAAAAAGGTATAGGCCACCCACTCCTCTTGGGCTTCCCTGGTGGCTCACACGGTAAAGAATACGCCTGCAATGTGGGAGACCTGGGTTTAATCCCTGGGTTGGGAAGATTCCCTGGAGGAGGGCATGGCCACCCACTCTAGTACTCTTGCCCGGAGAATCCCCAATGGACAGGGGAGCCTGGTGGGCTACAGTACATGGGTCACAAACAGTTGGACACAACTGAGTGACTAAGCCCAATACAGCACACATACATATAATGGAAAATTGCTCAGCCATAAAAAAGCATGAAATACCATTTTTATCTACATGGATGGACCTTGAGATGATCATACCAAGTGAAGTAAGGAAGGAAGAGAAAGACAAACATCATATGGTATCACTTATGTGAAATCTAAAATATGACACAAATGAACTTATCTATGAAACAGAAGCAGACTCACAGACATATAGAACAGAATTGTGGTTGCTAAGGGGGAGTGAGGGTTGGAGAAAAATGGACTGGAAATTTGGGGTTAGTAAATGCAAACTATTGTATATAGAAAGGATAAACAACAATGTCCCACTGTACAGCACAGGGAACTATATTCAGTATCCTGGGATAAACCATTATGGAAAAGAATACAAAAAAAATGCATACATATGAATAATTGGGTCACTTTGCTCTATAGTAGAAATTAACACATTGGAAATTTAGTCTAGTTCAATAAAAATTTAAAAAGAAATTGGAAGGGAAGAGTAAAATTGTCACTGTATGCAGATGATATGATACTATATATAGAAAACCTTAAAGATTCCACACGAAAGCTACTAGAACTGACAAACGAATTCAGCAACATAGCAAGACACAGGATTAACACACAGAAATCTCTTGTATTTCTTTACACTAACAATGAAACATCAGAAAGGGAAACTAAAAACAATCCCTTTTAAAATTGCATCCAAAAAAAACACTTAGGAATAAATCTGATCAAGGAAGTGAAAGATTTATACACTGAGAACTATTAAACATTGATAAGGAAACTAAAAATGATTCAAAGAAATGGAAAGATATCCAGGTTCCTGGATTGAAAGAATTAATATTGCTAAAGTGGCCATGGTACCCAAAGCAATCAACACGTTTAATGTTATCTCTATTAAATTGCCCATGACATTTTTCACAGAAATAGAGCAAGTAATCCTAAAATGTATATGGAACCACTAAAGACCCAGACTTGCCAAAGCAATCCTTAGGAAAAAGAAAAAAGCTAGAGGCTTAATCCTACAGATTTCAGATAATAACACAAAGCCACAGTAATGAAAACAGCTTAGCATTGGCACAAAAAATGATATATGGACCAATGGCATAGCATAGAGGGCCCAGCAATAAACCTGCACACCTACAGTAAATTAATATTTGACAAAGGAGGTAATAATATACAATGGAGAAGGACAGTTTCTTCAGCAAGTGGTGTTTGGAAAGCAGAACAGCAAAATGTACATCAATGACGTTAGGACACATCCTCACACCATACACAAAAATGAACTCAAAATGGCTTAAAGACATGACACCATAAAGAGAACATAGGCAAAACATTCTCTGACATAAATCATACCATTATTTTCTCAGGTCAGTCTCCCAAGGCAATAGAGATTAAAGCAAAAATAAACAAATAGGGCCTAAACAAACGTACAAGCTTTTGCACAGCAAAAGAAACCATAACAAAATGAAATGACAACCTACGGACTGAGAGAAAATATTTGAAAATAATGTAACTGACAAGGGCTTAGTTTCCAAAATATACAAAAAACTCACACAACTCATTAACCAAAAAAAAAAACAAAAACCAATAGTCTAATTGAAAATGGGCAGAAGACCTGACCTGAATAGTCATTTCTCCAAAACAAACAAAAAAATCCAGATGGTTGATGGGTACATGAAAAGATGGTCAACATTACTAATTCCAGAAGTAATGAAGAGGCTGAGCCAAAGCGAAAACAATGAACAGTTGTGGATGTGTCTGGTAATGGAAGTAAAGTCTGATGCTGTAAAGAACAATATTGCATAAGAACTTGGAAAGTTAGGTCCATGAATCAAGGCAAATTGGAAGTGGTCAAACAGGAGATGGCAGAGTGAATACAGACATTTTAGGCATCAGTGAACTAGGATGGACTGGAATGGGTTAATTTAACTCAGATGACCTTTATATCTAGTACTGTGGGCAAGAATCCCTTAGAAGTGGAGTAGCCCTCATAGTCAACAAGAGTCCGAAATGCAGTACTTGGATGCAGTCTCAAAAATGACAGAATGATCTCTGTTCATTTCCAAGGCAAACCATTCAGTATCACAGTAATTCAAGTCTATGCGCCAACCACTAATGCCGAAGAAGCTGAAGATGAATGATTCTATGAAGACCTACATGACTGTCTAGAACAAACACCAAAAAAAAGATGTCCTTTTTCATCACAGGGGATTGGAATGCAAAGTAAGAAGTCAACAGATACCTGGAGTAACAGGCAAGTTTGGTTTTGGAGTACCAAATGAAGCAGGGCAAAGGATAACACAGTTTCGCCAAGAGAACATACTAGTCATAGCGAACACCCTCTTCCAACAACACAAGGAACAACTCTACATATGGACATCACCAGATGGTCAATAACAAAATCAGATTGATTATATTCTTTGAAGCCAAAGATGGAGAAGCTCTGTACAGTCAGCAGAAACCAGACCAGGAGCTGACTGTGGCTCAGATTATGAATGCCTTATTGCCAAATTCAGAATGAAATTGAAGAAAGTAGGGGAAACCACTAGACCATTCAGGTATGACCTAAATCAAATCCCTTACAATTATATAGTGGAAGTGACAAATAGATTCAAGGGATTAGACCTGATGGACAGAGTGCCTGAAGAACTATAGAGAGAGGTTTGTGACATTGTATAGGAGGCAGTGATCAAGACCATCTCCAAGAAAAAGAAATGCAAAAAAGCAAAATGGTTGTCTGAGGAGGCCTTACAAAAGCCAAGGAGCTAAAGGCAAAGGAGAAAAGGAAAGATGCACCCATCTGAATACAGAGTTCTAAAGAATAGCAAGGAGATATAAGAAAGCCTTCCTAAGTGATCAATGCAAAGAAATAGAGGAAAACAATAGAATGGGAAAGACTAGAGATCTCCTCAAGAAAATTAGAGATACCAATGGAACATTTCATGCAAAGATGGGCACAATAAAGGACAGAAATTGTATGGACCTAAGAGAAGGAGAAGGTATCAAGAACAGGTGGCAAGAATACACAGAAGAACTATACAAAAAAAGATCTTAATGAGCCAGATAAGCATGATGTTGTGATCATTCACCTAGAGCCAGACATCCTGGAGTGGGAAGTCAAGTGGGCTTTAGGAAGCATTACTATGAACAAAGATAGTGAAGGTGATGGAGTTCCAGGTGAGTTATTTCAAATCTTTAAAGATGATGCTGTTAAAGTGCTGCACTCAATATGTCAACAAATTTGGAAAACTCAGCAGTGGTCACAGGACTGGAAAGGGTCAGTTTTCATTCCAATCCCAAAGAAAGTCAATACTCAAACTACTGCGCAATTGCACTCACTCATCTCACATGCTAGCAAGAAATGCTGAAAATTCTCCAAGGTAGGCTTCAACAGCATGTGAACCGAGAACTTCCAGATATTCAAGTTGGATTTAGAAAAGGCAGAGGAACCAGAGATCAAATTGCCAACATCCGTTTGATCATAGAAAAAGCAAGTGAATTTCAGAAAACTTCTATTGCTTCCTTGTCTACACTAAAGCCTTTGACTGTGTGGATCACAACAAACTGTGGAAAATTCTTGAGAGATGGGAATACCAGATCACCTGACCTGCTTCCTGAGAAACCTGTACTCAGGTCAAGAAGCAACAGTTAGAACTGGACATGGAACAACAGACTGGTTCAAAATTGGGAAAGGAGTATGTCAAGGCTGTATATTGTCATCCTGCTTACTTAACTTTTACGCAGGGTACACCACGTGAAATGCCAGACTGGATGAAGCTCAAGCTGGAATCAAGATTACTGGGAAAAATATCAATAGTCTCAGATATGCAGATGAGAAATATCAATAACCTCCGATATGCAGATGACACCACCCTAATGGCAGAAAGTGAAGGGGAACAAAAAAGCCTCTTGATGAAGGTGAAAGAGAATAGTGAAAATGCTGGCTTAAAACTCAACATTTAAAAAACAAAGATCATGGCATCTGGTCCCATCACTTCATGACAAATAGATGGGGAAACAATGGAAACAGTGACAGACTATTTTCTTGGGCTCCAGAATCAGTGCAGATGGTGACTTCAGCAATGAACTTAAAAGATGCTTGCTCCTTAGAAGACAAGCTACGACCAACCTCAACAGCATATTAAAAAACAGAGACATTATTTTGCCAACAAAGGTCCATATAGTCAAAGTTATGGTTTTTCCAGTAGTCATGGATAGATGTGAGAGTTGGACCATAAAGAAAGCTGAGCACCAAAGAACTGATGCTTTTGAACAGTGATGTTGGAGAAGACTCTTGAGAGTCCCTTGGACTGCAAGGAGATCCAACCAGTCAATCCTAAAGAAAATCAATCTTGAATATTCATCGGAAGAATTGATGCTGAAGCTGAAACTCCAATACTTTGGCCACATGATGAAAAGAGCCAACTCATTAGAAAAGACCCTGATGCTGGGAAAGACTGAAGGCAGGGGGAGAACAGACGACAGAGGACAAGATGGTAGGATGGCATCACTGACTCAATGGACATAAGTTTGAGCAGTCTCCAGGAGATGGTGAAGGACAGGGAGGCCTGGCATGCTGTAGTCCAATGGGCTGCAAAGAGTTGGACACAACTGAGCAACTGAACAGCAACAAATTATTAGAGAAATGCAAATCAAGACTACAAGCAGGTATCACCTCACACCAGTCAGAATGGCCGTTGTTAAAAGATCTACAAATAACAAATGCTAGAGAGTGTGTGGAGAAAAGGGAACCTTCTGACCCTACTGTTGATGGGAAAGTAGGCTGGTGAAGCCACTATGGAAAACAGTAGGCAGGCCCCTTAAAAAACTGAAAATAAAGTTGCCATATGATCCTGCAATCCCACTCCTGGGCATATATCCAGAGAACACTCTAATTCGAAAAAGATGCATACACCTCAATGTTTATGGCAGCACTATTTACAACAGTCAGGACATGGAAACAATCTAAATATCCATCAATAGATGAATAAAGAAGATGAGGTATATAGATATACAGATAAAATGGAATATTACTTGGCCATAAAAAAGAATGAAAAATGCCACTTGCAGCAATATGGATGAACCTAGAGATTATCATACTATGTGAAGGAAGTCAGACAGAAAAAGACAAATATTATGATATCATTCTCATGTGGAATCTTAAAACTGATATAAATGAACTTACTTATAAAATGGAAACATACTCACAGACATTGAAAACAAACTTATGGTTACCAAAGGGGAAAGTGGGTGGGAGGACAGATAAATCAGGAGTTTGAGATTAGCAGATACACAGTACTATAAATAAAATAAGCATCAAGGTCCTACTGTATAGTACAGGGAACTATATTCAGAATCTTGGAATAAGCTATAACGGAAAATAAAAAATAATCATTCTCCATCAACTCAGGTAATTCGGGCCTCTAAAATACAATTTATGTTGGAAACTAAAGGTAGGATAAATTCTTAATTCTATCCTTAAATGATTTTCAGAGTATCTGTCTGGTGCAGCCATGACTTCCAAAGGTGACAAATGAGTTTTGAGATTTTTTTTTCCCCCTTTCACTCTCTTATTTTCATTACCTTTATTAACTCACTGGTTTTTATATTTTCCATATTTTTCAACCAATTGTAGTTATTATTTTCTTTTGGCTACTCAGCTTGTCCCATCTTTAGGCAGTGAGCGCCCTTTGGGACTGCTGTGTCCCTGTTGCATGTCCTCAGAAGTCTCTGAGAGCTTCCTCTCCTTTGGCCAAAACAGAAAGTTCCAAGCTCACGTGTGTTTTTCCTTACCTGGACCCAGAATCACCCATCATCTCTCTAAGGAGTCACAGCTACTCTTAGTGGGGGTAAGTTCCAATTTTTGTCTACTCTAAAATACATTTCAAAATGAAGCTGAATTTAACTACATTATCGATTTGAAAATCAACCTATTTCAAAGACTAAAAACCCATTTACGTGCTGCTCACAGAAGACATATTAATTAATATAATAATCACCAGGCACACACAAGTAAGATTATCAAAGCACTTTGGGCATTTCGTCACTGGCTCTTCAATATTCCCATTAATTTGGTACAAGGTAGTTTTATCCCCATCTAACAAGGTGAGCTGAATAGAAAAGCAGAAACTTAATTGCACAGAATATTAGATGCATGTAAACCTTAAGGCATGAGTCGTGTTCTCTCATTATTAACAAAAAGCTAGTCAAGACTTTAAAGAAATTGTACAAAGCGGTCCAAAAACTTGTTATGCAAATAATACTAACTGGCAGTTCTTTGCTTAAATGTTAATTAAGTAACTTAAAAGAAGTGTTTTGAGCATAATTTTAAATTTTTATTTCACATAAAAATAAAGATTAGTCAGGGATGTAAAGTACTGGCTAGAGCAAACACTCATTCATTTAGTCAATAAATATTTATGTACTTAGAAACACGAAACACTAACACTTAGTCTTTTGGGCTGTGATGTTTTAAATTAATTTTTAGAGATAGAATACTTTTCCTGTGACTTTAAATTATTTACATTTGAATTATCCCACAACTGTCAAAGGTAGGATTACGGTATCATGATCTCTTCAAGACATGATCTCTTCAAGATATAAGAAGGAAAAATTGGTCTAATTTCTCGAGACATCAAATCCCTTGAGTTCCTTGGCATTTGGCAGTTGATAGTCTCTTGTTTTACACTGTAGGTAGGGTAAGGTTCTCAAGCTATAAATCTGGGTTATTCCCATTTTGGTTGCCAGCTTGTCTTTATCACCATTGAAACCAGTCCCAGCCACCTCATTGTCAGCCATCTATTGTACCAGAGAGTAAATCTGAGCCAAATATATTCCTCCCCAGAGGGTTTCTCTGGCTGAAAGGACCTGGAGACTTCCAATAGGACAGTTTCACCATTGGAGTCTGCCTCTGTCAGCAGATGCCTTAGCACCAGCACTGTTACTTTTCAGCTTCTTCAGTTTACAGGGCACCATTGCGGAAAGAGCTCTGTTCCAGGAATGCGAGCATCCTAGGCTCCCAAGAAGTCCCTCTTGGAACTATGGCCCCTGATAATGCACAAGTCTCTGACCCTCAAAAATCCGTTAAATTCACATTAGCAAAGAGAAACACGCTCAAGGTCAGATCCGGGCGACTTCATATACATCACTGCGCTTCAGTTCTTTTTAGTTGGTACAAACCCAATCGATACAATGAAATGGAGAATTTAGGAAAATGGGTGGAAAAAAAAAAACAGTAATTGAGAACTTAGACACCATCCATCATCAGCAACCTGACTTTTTCAAAATATATGGGTTGCCAGATACGGTTGACTGAATTCACCAGAAAATAATCCAATAAACCTTTTTGCTGGGACACTGCCTTTCTTCAAAGTAATTTGAATGATATAAACCTACAAATGCCTCCTCCTGGTTAAAGTTATGCCTTTGGAGGCTGTGTAGCAAAATAGAAAAAGAGCATGTACTCTGGAGTTAAAACTATCTGGACTGAAATCTTACTCTATCACTAATTAGCTGTGTGACCATGGGCACGTTGCTTAGCCTCTCTTTGCCTCAATTTCCTCATCTATCAAACGTGGGTGGTAAAATACCTCCCTTGGGCTTCCCTGGTGGTCCGGTGGCTAAGACTCTGAGCTCCCAAGGCAGGGGGCTCAGGTTCAATCCCTGGTCAGGGAACTAGAACTCACATACCACAACTAAGACCTGTAGCAGTCAAATAAATAAAAATAAATATACCTTAAAAAGTACATCTCTCATAAGCAAATACATTTAACTTCTCAGATAGTGTTTGGTACAGCCTGAGCCCTCAATAAATATTAGCTAGTAAGCATCAAACCAAGCTGCCATTCCTGACCAAAAAAAAGAGAACTGTGATTTCTTTCAACATATCACCATCACTCTTCACCACCCACCACCAAAAGCTCATGAGTCACTACACTTTTACAGATTATACAGCACCTGTGGGGACGGTTGAATTTTCAAGGCAGTCCAATCGAGAAATCATAACTTCCACATATTTCTAGAACACCTTCTTCAAGTTAGTGCCTATCCAGTTGCAGATCAATCAAACCACTGCTGAGCCAGTATTGCTCTCCTGAGAACTGTTCAAACATTCTGTCTCCTGGCAGGCAAAGCAATACACCTCTTTGGTGGATTTTTTTTTTTCCCCTGAAAGGTCATTATCTACTTGTGGCCTTAAACTTACATTGAAATGTGTAAGTCTCTCTTTTTAACAGGATTCTTCAGGCCACTCGTCCTACACCACAGACCTCAGCAGCTCTCACTTCTAATTCTCACAACCAATGACTTGAACAAATATTGAGCACTTCCTCAACAAAGATTGAGCACTTCCTGTCCGCATGATTGCTGCAACTGTTATAATATTTTCACAAGAAAAATTTATAAATGGGTTTCACTCAACGCAAAATTTCCCCTAAATTCCTTCACGTATGCCGAATATGGGAAGAAAATTAGAGTTACCTTCAGAAAAGTACTTTTTTTTCCTTTTCTGCAATGAGGACTAGTCAAAGTAGCTTGAAACTATGAGAACATGCCTGAGACGTATTTGCTTGTCAACTATAAATAGATTCACATTTCTGGTTTAATAGATCACTCTGGAAGTTTCCCAGCAGCTTTCAGAAAAGCAATTTCTCAGGTGTTTCCATGAAATGATTGAAACAAAATGGATTTTTCTACCCAAAATGTTAATTCTGGTTCACATATTGAAGCATGTATTTTGGTAAATATATAATGTGATACTGTATCCTCCTTAGCTAGCTGTAAGCAGGAGACAGGGGATTAATTCGCCAAATGGAAAACCTTTGCCTGGATTATAGCTGACCAAAAAAAAGAAAAAGTGTTCTTACCTCAGAAGCCAGCAGACAGGCATGCTTAGGAAAGGAGTGTGGGGGAATCCATCAGGAGGCCTGTGGGGAATGGGAAGAAAAAAATATTACAATACATCTTTTCATTAACACTCTGTTTAATAAATTCACTTGTTTTTCCCATTCAAATTAAAAGACTTTTCCACTTGGACACAGTTTAACATTAAGGAAACTATAGCCTTTAGTAAAAGGAAAAAACTAACGTCAGTTTCACAATAATTAAAGAGAAACTTTCTAGTTGTAAAACTGGGAAACTTTTTGGTTGTCAAACTACAAACTACTTTTCCATAATATTATCCATCACGTCAATGGTTAATAGTTTTCTAATGATGGGTGCCCCACTCCCTTTACCACCTGCTGTACCCATGCCCCTAGTTGCTGTGTTAAAACATAATTAAGGAAAACAGTTTCAGTGATATACAAACAAAGTCAGGACACAGTCTCCACTTGAAGAATTGCAAAGTGGATCAGAAGGTGGGATGCTTTCAGAGAATAAAAAATAAGAAAAATTTTGGTAAAGGAAGAGAAAAATAGAAAACATATGATTGGCTGGGCCACACAGTTAACCTGGGATGAAAGAACAAGGAAATAAGTCGAGTCCAGAGTTGTCTGGGCGTTTGGGGATTGGTTGGCTGGATGTACTGCATTTCTGGTCGAGAGGGGACTTTACAGGGACACACAAGGTATCTAAGTATCTGTTTGCTGATATAGTACCCCAGGCAGGCTCCTTCCTGGGCCTAGAAATTCAGTGCAACAGCTGATAACAACTCAATGGAGAGCTGTGCACTGCTCTCTGGGTGTGTACTGAGGGGGTTGGGGACGGAAAAGGCAGACAACCATCAGTTACTGACTAGAGGTGAAACAAAAGACCAGTCCTCTCACCTCGGGAGAGGTGAATGCTTCAGGGCAGTTCCTGCCCGGATTTTCCACACCAGAAAGCCGGTCTCTAGCTCTGCCCTATCCCTGCCTCCTCTCCTCTTCTCTAGAACAGGAAACCCCAAGCAAGCTCCTTCTGGGGAATCTAACCCGGTGTTGCTTTTGGCCCTAGGAAGTAATGCCGAGGGTGGACGCTCTGCCTCCCTACCTGGCTGGTTGAAAAGGAGGCTCACTTCACTGGTAGGGGCGAGGGAAGGCTGCTAGTTCTCAGGCAGGGTGATTGCCAAGACTTTAACCTGTGGAGAACTGCAATGAGATTCAGGTGGAGAGCTGTGCGTTAACTGGTTCAATGAGCTAGGCATTTAGGGTATGTGGAAAACAGTAAGGCCTGAGGAATTTAAAAAGAAAATGACTGGCAGATCTACTAACCAACAATTGAAAGCAAAGTTTGAGAGAAAAAAAACCTCTGGCAGCTTTTTACAGGGACCCTCCTCTCCCACAGTTAGAAGACTTACTTGTAAGAACAGCAGAAGTTGAGAGAAAGTTGGATTCCCAGCAAAGGCCAAAGTCAGGGCCCTAATGGGGAAGACGTTTCTCCCCATTGCTGCATTTCTCTTTGTGGGATCCAGTCTCTGGCAGGATTTCCCCTGGGGGTGACTCCCAGCTGCACCATCACTATTTCTTATCAGCTCAGCATCTCTGCAAAAACAAAGGGAAGAACTCTATCTCAGGGAATTTGCTGGTGGTTCAGTGGTAAAGAACCTGCCTGCTAAACAGCAGGTGAGGGTTCAATCCCAGGGTGGGGGGTGGAGTGCCGGGAAGATCCCCTGAAGAAGGAGATGGCAACCCACACCAGTCTTCTTGCCTAGGAAATCCCATGGACAGAGGAGCCTGGTGGGTCACAAAGAATTGGACACAACTTAGCAAATGATCAAACAACAAACTCACTCAACAAACTCCCAGCAGAAATCCCAGGAGAGAGTGTTATTATCCTGATTGAGATCAAGTGTCCATTCTGGAACCAGTCAGTGTAAACTGAGGGATGAGAAATGCCGATTGGCCAGGCTTGGGTCACATGGCTAAGAAATGGCCTAAACCTTACCCATGCTGAGAATTAAGAAAGGCTATCCTAAAGAAAGAGCAAAAAGGAGAAAGGAGTGGAGACTAACAATAAGATACTGCCCTTTCCTGAAGGCACAGAGCTTTCTGCTTTCTAGAGATATTAACTTCCCTGCCTCATCCCTCATTTGAATAATCTTGGCCTACAGGAATCTTTCCCTTCTTTAGGTTGACTGATTCTCCTACAACAGCAATAATAGTAGCTCACCCTTATGATACTCACTATGTGCTGTTTACATATTGTTACTCATTTATTTCTCACAGCGTCAAATGAAGTTGTTACTATTATCAGCCACATTTTATAGATGAAGAAACTTAAATACAGAGAAGTAAATAATTTGCCAAGTTTACACGCTAGTAAGTGGTAGAACTGAGGGGCAAACCCAGCAGGCTGGCTTCAGTGGATATTAATATCTACCTTGCTATTTTGCCTTCGTAAAACACTTTTCTTTTATTGCCATTTTATACAATTAGGCTGTTTAAAGCATGGTTTCAAAAACAAGAGTGATGCCTGAAATCTTTTTCTCCCTAGGTTTACATAGAATTAATTAATCACAGAACTCAAAGACTCTGCAGTGAGTAATGGTGACAAAAATTCTTAGAGATTTTTACATGTTGATTTTTTGACTCAATCAAAAAAAGCCTTGGAAATAGAGGAAGTCTGAAAAAAGATCTTCTGTAACAGTATTTCTCAAGCTTCACTCATTCACAAATTTTCCATATCCATACACCACCCTCAACTATTATTTACTTGGTGTTTTTATTGAACTTGATCTTAAATTGACTCACTATTTGGACTCCAGCATGACTTACCTGAAATTATGTTGTTCTAATTGTCTTTTTCCTTTGTTGTTGTTCAGTTGATAAGTCGTGTCTGATTCTTTGTGACCCCATGGACTTCAGCACGCCAGGCCTCCCTGCCCCTCACCATCTCCTGGAGTTCAGCCAAGTTTATGTCCATTGGATCAATGATGCCATCCAACCATCTCATCTTCTGTCTCCCTCTTCTTCTTTTGCCTTCAGTCTTTCCCAGTATCAAGGTCTTTTCCAATAAGTTGGCTGTTCACATCACGTGGCCAAAGTATTATTGGAGCTTCAGTTTCAGCATGAGACCTTCCAATGAGTATTTGGGGTTGATCTCTCCTAGGATTGACTGGTTTTATCTCCTTGCTGTCCAAGGGACTTTCAAGAGTCTTCTCCAGCACCACAAAACATAAAATATATTAAGCATAACATTAAACATAAAGTATATTTCCTAAAACATATTAAAAATAAGCACCTGAGAAATCAACTTACAATGAGGTACCACCCAGAAAAGCTAAAATTAAAAAGACTGACAGGAGAATAGCCAAACCACATGCACATTATTGGTGGAAATATAAAATGGTACAACCATTTTAGAAAAAATATCTTTCTTATAAAACCAAAAGATACACCTAGAATTAGAATCCTACCTGAGAGAAATAAAAATATATCTCCACAAAAAGACTGGCATAAGAATGATCATAGAGGCTTTACTCATAATGGTTAAAAACTGGAAACAGACAAAAGAATGGAAGCAAACTGTGGTGTATTAACATAATAGAGTACTATTCAGCAACATAAAGGAACACAGTACCAGTGAGCACAGAAAAATAGGAATGAAGAAAAAATTAGGCTGAGTGAAAGAAGTCATACACAAAAGAGTACATATCATGATCCTATTTAATTGAGGTTCTAGAATAGGTAAACTTATCTATGGTGAAAAAAATTGGAACAGTGTTTCCCTGGAGATGAGGGCAGACAGAGATGAAGAAGGACCAGGCAAAAGGGAGCTTTCTGTGGTGATTCTGTATTTTTACAGGAGTTTGGGTTACAATATGTAATCATTTTGTCTACTCAGTAAATTTTACTAATACAGAAAAATAAATGAAATAGATAATCAACAAGGACCTACTGCACAGCACAGGGACCGCTACTCAATATTCTGTCATAACCTGTATAGGAAGAGAATCTGAAAAAGAACAGATATGTGTATATGTATAATGGAATCATTTTGCTACACCCCTGAAACTAATACAACATTGTAAATCAACTATACCCCAATATAAAATAATTTTAATGTAAAAAACAAAAAAGGAAAAAGAAACTATAAGAAGTATTGAACTCTTATTAATAACCTGCACACAGAAAGGTTTTAGGAGAAATGCTCTGTTGTCTGCAATGCATTAAAAATAAGATGAATTGATGGCTCCATCAAGGGGTGGCTAGAAGTTTAGATATGTGATGAAGCAAGCACAGTGAAATGTTAGTGGAGAATCGAAGTGGTAGGTTTACAGCTGTTCATTGTAAAATTCTTTACAACTGGCTGCATTTCAAAAATTTCCATAATTAAATGTTGGATGAAAAGTGAATACCTAACCATTAAAATAGTTCACCTAGCTACCACTTGAAAGCACTTTACCTCCCTCTAGTAGTCCATGTTCAGAGCCTGCACACACTGCTGGAGCAGAAATTTGCTTTTTCTTGACATCTAGATTTGCAAAAGAACATTTTTTTTCAGCTCTGTTTAAGCCTATAAACTGAGTGAAAAAGTTATGATTTAGGTTCATATCCATCTCTCCACTTTTCATGTCAAAAATTACACATTTCCTCCAATTTGTCTCCTTTCCAAGCCTCTCTGAAACAAAGGAACAACTGACTAAAATTTTGTAAATGAGCTCTATTGTCCTGCAGGAAGGTCATTCTTTAGGAAAAGAGAGGGATTTGGCTTTTGGAAGTCTTGGTCACTGCACAAATATGTCTCTAACTTAGCATGGAAACAAATGGAAACAGCATGGGAAAAAAAATCAAAGCAGACCATTATGGAACTTGGTGAGTTTTGTAAGCATCACCACTTAAACCATTGCCTAAGATACTGTTAAAGTTGCAGTATGCAGCTATCAAATACTTGAATGTAATAACAACCCAAATCAACATTGATTTGGACTAAAATATTTTTGTGTGACAAATTAATGACTGCCATTCACAAAGCTGAAACAGCAGTCCTTCATTAAAAGAAACTGAGAAAGCCAGAACACCAGAGCAAGCTAATATAAATCAAATTAGAATAGAAGAGCTGGAGCTTGGCAGAATAAATAAAATGATTATTTTTCAAAGCCATAACAATTACTATCTTGATCAAGAAAAGCACTAAAGAGAAACATTCATCAGTCTGAAAGAGTTTTAATAGCTATTAGCATAGATTAAATTTGTGAAGGAAAAAAAATAGCACATAGGCTTGTGCCTTGCTATGGAATCCAAAAACTCAATCAAAGCCTATAAAATGCAGAAATTATTCTAATTAGACAATAACAAGGACTGTTTATTAGAACTGTAATTCAAATGCAAGCTTCCACTTTACATTATCTAGCACTAAAAGGAATAAATTAATTGCTATTAGGAAAGAAGAAATCCTCATTGCTATGTGCTTTATATCTGTGTATAATCAAATAGAAGGTAGGAATCAGATCAATGTTTCTTCTTATAATATCTATGTGAAAGTTATACTTACTAACTACATAGATGAGATAAACTCAGACAAACTAATGATGTTTATTTGAAATTAAAAAAAATGACAGTGATACAAAAAGAAAAATTATAGAGCATATTAAGACTGTAAGCCTTCAAAATTGCCTCCTATGGGAAGAGGACAAACCTCTGCAGCTACAGCCAAAGATAAATTACAGAGAGCTAAAATGAAAAAAAACGACAAGAGAGACGTTCCCACTAAGAAAATCAGAGTGAGGAAACTATGGATTCGGTCTTGATATCTCCCATTTGTTTTGTTTTGTTTTCAGGTTTGATGCTTTGTGAACAAAATGTTCACACGAGCTGTCTATTCATTTTCCTCACTGCGCAGTCTGGCATTGGGATTGGTGATTCTGATGGCCAGCTCGGCTGCTCTTTCCACAATGGCCTTGCGGTTCTTGGAGGAGACGTTGTGAGCAATCTCAGCGCGGTAAGATTTGTTGCACATCAGCAGCACCTCAAGCTCCTTGACGTTGCGGACCAGGAACTCCCGGAAGCCGCTGGACAGCATGTGCTTGGTTTTCTTGTTGCTCCCGTAACCGATGTTGGGCATCAAGATCTGGCCCTTGAATGTTCTGCGCACCCTGTTGTCAATGCCTCTGGGTTTCTGCCAGTTCCGCTTGATTTTGACATATCGGTCTGATTGATGCCGGATGAACTTCTTGGTCCTCTTTTTGACGATCTTGGGCTTCACGAGGGGCCTGAGGGCGGCCATGATGCCGAGTCAGAGATGGCTGCCACCTCCGTAGGCAGCGCCGAGGAAGAGTGGTATCTCCCATTTGGTAAAAATAGAAAACTCTTGTTGAAACAGACACACCATGAACATGGCTAGGATCATGCATAATGCAGTGGTACTGATGCTGACAGGTTCACACAAAGATGCTTCCATTTATTTTTCATGGGCTTGAAAGTTGATCTCTACAGTGGTCCACGGTGTCTTTTTGGCCTAACACATCTCCCAGAGTACTTTGATTTTCTTTGCATCCCAAATAAATCTATCCATTGTGGCCATGCCTCTTAATTGACAAAATTGAAGAGATGGAAAGGAAGCCAAGTTTCTGATTAAATTAATGTGCCAATTTGCTGAATTATGGACGACCTCTTGCAAACCCCAGATGGATCCTATGGTTTTTCTAGGACTAGTTTTTTTTTTTTTTTTTTCCTTAACTGAATGAATGATAGTAACCAACTCTGACAAGCTAGGCTTGAAATTAACGGTTATAAGGTTTCATCCTAGGCTCCCCAAGGTAGAATCACTTGGTTACCCTCCCCAGTCTCATGCCAGAGAACTTTCTTGTTTTTCTGTCTCATCATCACTTCTCCATTGCACATTCACTCACGTACTTCAGTCTCTAGAAACTACCTATGTACTAGAGACTAAAGAAACTCTGGAGCCAATTGGAATACCGAAGCACTGTAGTATCACTACCAAGGAGGAAGCCTCTAGATTAGGCAGCAGAAGTAAAATGCTGACATAGTTTCCAGTATCTTTAATGTAGTGGGGAAGTCAGCTTTCTGCATGGTATGTGGGTGGGGGTATTGGGTGTAGGTTTTAATTCTGAACTACAATGTTTCCATCTGGATATTATTTGCACAGTTTACAAATCACAGACTCCTGGAAGGGCCATGTAGGCCCCCCATGAGAGGCTATTGAAAAGGGACATGTGACCATTGTAATTTCAAGTTTGCACCAAGTTCAGGGCCTGGTACAAAGATCAAGAATGCTATATAAAGGGTTTCCTTTAGGATATCTGACGTGAGAGCAAGTCTTTGTTTCCTTCCAAAATCTCACTGAAATGACAGAAGAGTAGAATCTAAAGTATGAACATCTATTTTAAGAAGATAACTGACAATTTTTTCTTTTTTGGAGTATTTTAACTTGACAGTTGTAAGCCCCACACATCGAAAACAGGTTTAACTTAACAATGTGGACAGGGTTTAAAGGAAATCAGAACCATGCCAATTATGTTGAAAATGACAGTCTTTCCCATTAGAAAAATTATACAAGGGCAAGATATAAAATTTGACTTAGTGAACCATTTGTATAAAAATGACCTGGGGATTGAGTTGACTGTTGCCATAGATGCATTCTGGCATTTGGCACTACTCAGTCTACCCACAGCTCCTGGTGAAAGGGCCAACCAAGGTGGCTGTGTTTGTATTATGACCATTTATTCTCCTGCCAGTGGCTAATTGGAGCAGTGTGACCCAAGGTGAACAAACCAAAAATTAAACAATGATAATCAGATTCTTTCTCCCAGGAACTAGGAACTGGGAGACTGGATCAGCTGCATCCCAATTGCTTTGCTTCTCCAAATGTGGTTTGTGGGTCAGCAGCGTCAGTGTCAGCTGGGAACTTTAAAATATACACTCCTTCCCTAGACTGAGTGAACCATTCTTCGCATTTTTTTAAAGATCTCTATGTGATTTGGTGGATATGAAGGTCTGAGAGACACTGAGCAGGACGCTGGGGAGGGGGGTGCTTCAAATGAAAGGTTGTGTAGAAATTGGGTTAGGTTGGCTTCAGAGCACACTGGAGCGAGCACAGGCAAGCCAAAGTTACAAGGAAACAGAAAAGGCTGGAAGAGGCCACGTTGTTAAGAGGAAGATCAGAGTGGAGAGAAGCAGAGATGAGAACCCCTTCGGGGTAAGAGACTAAGAAAGAGCCTAACTTCTTACATTCGTGACCAGTCCTCAGACCCAGAGATCTCTCTCCTCACATCTTGTATGGATGCCCTGTAACCTGTGGCAATGTTACATTCAACACTTCTTTAGGGCTAGTCTCTAATCCCTGATTATTTATGTTTCCTATCTGATGTAGTTGCTATCAGAACTAACAAGATTTAGGAAGCTGAGTGCAAAAGGGGAAAGAAATCACTTAGTTCTCCCAGGATCTGGGCCACATCTGGAGTATGCTTAGATGCTCAGGTGGTGCTAGTGGTAAAGAATCTGCCTGCCAACGCAGGAGACATAAGAGATGCAGGTTCGATCCCTGGGCTAGGACGATCCCTTGGAGGAGCGCATGGCAACCCACTCTAGTATTCTTACCTGGAGAATTCTATGAACAAAGGAGCCTGGTGGGCTACAGTCGATAGGTCGCAAAGAGTCAAACATGACTAAAGTGGACTTAGCACGAGTGTGTTCAGTTTGGGCCTCTCACATCAAAAAGGACACTGCCACCCAGGAATCAGACCTCCAAAGAGGCATAGTCTGAACTATGTCGGCAAGGTCTGAAACGTGATCAAGAGCGGAATGGTCAACAAAAGCAGCAGTATTTGGCTCTTGGAAAGGAAGATTCTCAGGACACATGGTTTGAAAAAGGAGATACTATTTTCTGATATTTTAAGGATTAAATGAAGAATGGGTCTTTCTAGATGTCAGACCCACCCCAGTGGATGAGTTAACAGCTCATATAAGGAAGAATTTTCTTACAACTCAGACAGTATAACAAACTGTCTTTGGGAGTACCAAGCTCCCTGTGACCACAAGTCTCAAGTCAAAAGCTGAAGCCAAAGACCCTCTTCCAAGACTTGGGAGATAAAATCCTACTTTGAGCATGGACCTAGAAGATCTTTAGGGTGTGTTGTATCTCTAAGATGGCTCAGTTGCCGGGCTAGGATTTTAAAGGCTCTTTTCCCTCTTCTGTCCTTGAGCAGACAAAGAGGAACTGCTTTAGGGATCTGAGTGATCATGCAAGTCCAGACTTGGCTATTTGCCTTTATTGTCTGAGAACTCTACTGAGTTTTATGACAGTTTTTGAATAACAAGATGGTAACAATTGTGAGGGAATAAAAAGTCACTTGGAGTCCAAGAGAGAAACAGAAAGAAAGCTATGAGTTTGGAATGAGAAAGGAACAAAAGTTGGTTTCAAGCGTTTTAATATTGCAGAGGGTTAAAAAAGCTGTTAGAGGATCTTGAAGCTTCTGCTTTCTTGCATTTGTGATCTTGATTCCCTCTCTATTTTAATTGCTTAAAAATTATCCCTATCAACTATCTCATGATTGCAGGAAGTACAGACAGCTTCATTATCATTTCCAGCTCAGACCAAACATAAGCAATGCTGTGTGAATCTGTTGAGTAATTTAGCAAACACAGAAAGTTGCATCAGGAATTGAAAGGCAGAATCTAAAACTAAAAGTTAAGGGGAAAGCCTTAACAATGAATTGCTAAAGGTCAGATGTTTTAGAAGAATGAAACAAATCGTATCACCAGAATTTGAATGACTCTTCTCATCATGCTTATAAACATCATTTTTTACTATCCCCATCCAGGTAATTTCTTATGAGACTCCAAATGCTAATTTCTTATTTTTCTATATGTTGCCTCCTACACAGCCTTTCTTTCTTCATAATCTGTGATCTCATTCTTCTTTCTTATCCCTCTATTTGCCAAAACTGTTCAGAGTATGTGGTAAACAGTACTCTGTGCTTCTCCTCATTCTTCCAACTGTGGAGGAAAATTCCCAGTTCAGAAACATGTTAATCCAGCATACATGCTGCATGGCTTCTGCGATCCAGAGTTCAGAAAACCTAACCCAGACAAATGCAAGGAATGTGAATAATTCTGCTTTGGAATCCATGAAATGCTCAATAGAATTGAGGGACAATTTCTTATGTATTCTTTTCACTATTTCTTTTTTGAAATAGTTTTTTTTTTTTTTTGGCAACTGTGAAATACACATTTTCCCCCCACTTCTTGTGTGATGTGATATATGGGTAGTTTACAGAGAAATAATAACAATAGAAATACCTATGTCCCTACCACTGAGACTTAGAGATAGAACACAACCAGACCTCAGAAGCCCTGGATGCCCATCACTGAAGGTCTCCTCTCCAGGTATCAAAGACAACTACCCTTTAGAATTTGTCAATGATTCCCTTGCTTTTCTTTATAAGTTTACCACATAAGCCTACATCACCAAATAGTATATTGTTTAGCTTTACCTGCTTATAACTTTATATAGTGGAATTATTTCATACTTAATTTTTTCTTTTCTGTTTAAATACTGTTTTTCAGATTAATCCACTTTCATGTGGGTAGCTGTACTTCACTTAACAGTATTCTGTAATAAACCTATATGGTAATTTCTTACTCACATCACTGTTGATGGATATTTATATGGGTTCCAGTTTTGTTTTGTTTTTTGCCATTATAAATACTATTGTATGTGCCTTGAGATATATTATTGATGTAAGAGTTTCTCCAGGATATATATCTCAGATTAGAATTGCTAGGTTGTAAAATATGAACATGTTCAAACTTGGTTGGTGATGCCAACGTGATTATACCAATTATCACCCCACCAGCAGAGAGTACTGGTTGTTCCATACTTCTTGGCAACACTTAGACTACACTGACTTAAACATTTTTCCCAGTGGTTGAGAGAGAAATGATCTCTCCTTGTGGTTTGATTTCCCTGGCTACTAAGGGGATTAATTGTCTCTTCATGTGGTTTTTTTTAATTTATTTTAATTAGAGGCTAATTACCTTACAATATTGTAGTGGTTTTGCCATACATTCACATGAATCAGCCATGGGTGTACATGTGTTCCCCATCCTAACCCTCCCCATCCCATCCCTCAGGGTCATCCCAGTGCACCAGCCCTGAGCACCCGGTCTCATGCATCAAACCTGGACTGACGATCTATTTCACATATGATAATATGTATGTTTCAGTGCAGTGGTTTTGAGGTCACATCTGTGTTCTCTTCCCTGCCTTTCTTTCTATTGCGCTTTGTTTCCTTCTTTAGGAAGTACTTATATAGTCTAGGTTTACATCCTTTGTCAATTTCAAGCTTCTTTTCAAAGTAACACCTTGCTTTTCTATTCTCTTTATGATGTGCTTTGAGGAACAGAAAAGTTCTTAATTTTAATTATAATTTATTGATATTTTTCTTTCTGAGGTCTTAAGAGATTTTCCTTTAACCCGAGGTTATTAAAATATGATCCTATAAATGTTTGTAAAGGCATTATAGCTTGGCCTTCCACATTTAAGTACACAGTCTACCTTAGATTGATTTTTTTTTGTAAATGTGTCAAGTGGGTATTTGTTTCATTATTTTCTGTACAGAAAACTGATTGTTTTTCAGGAGTGTGTACTGATACTCCATTCTTATCCTACTGATGTGCCACTCTGTCCCATTCTATCATCTTTCAAGTTTTTTTATATCGGTATTTTGTATTTTATTTGTCCATTGTTATTAATATATTCCTACAATGATATTACATCTCTTAATGGCTATTGGTTTGTAAATAATTTCTGGTATCTGATAGATCAAGTCCTCCTAGTTAATTCTTTTTAACTTTTGTTTTGTAAATAAGCTTATTTGTGTTATCTTTTAGATTCCTTATATAAGTGATATCTTATGGTATTTATCTTTATCTGACTCACTTCACTTAGTGTGATAATCTCTAGGTCTATCCATGTTGCTGCATATGACCTGATTCATTATTTCATTCTTTTTATGACTGAATAATATTCCATTATATAAACAAACCACATCTTCTTTATCCATTCATCTGTTGATGGCCACTTAGATCGTTCATGAGTAACTTTTGACTTTGTTTATTTAAGTTTACTTACATATTTGTTCTTTTAATTGTTCTTCATTTCTTATATTTTCATGATTTGACCTGGTATCATTTTACTTCTGTCTGAAAAATCACTAGTATTTCCGCTGGTACATGTCTTCTGGTGTCCAATTGTCTGTTTTTGCTATCCAAAGTTTTGATTTTTGCCTTCCTTTTTTCACCAATATTTTTGCTGGATCTAGAAATACATTTATTTTCTTTTAACACTTTAAATATATTATTCCATTTTCTTCTGACTTTTATCACTTCTGTTACCTGTCTTTTTAAAGTATATTTTTTAAAATTTCTGGATGCTTTAAAAATTTTATTTTTTGTATTTAAGTTTTTAAATATTTATCTTCTTTAATTTTACAGCATTTCTTTAATCTGCACTTATTAAATTCTTCTTTTAATTTGTTACTGTTATGCTTATTGGTTTAAATATTTAACCAAATTTTCATTTATCATATAATTTCCATTTGGTCATTTTAAGCTATCTCTTTAATTTCTGAATTCATTAGTTAATATTTTGTTAAGACATTTTGCATCTATACTCATAATTGAGTTTGATTTATAAGCATTCTTTCTTGTACTTTACTTGTCTACTTTAGAAATAAGAATTATATTAGCCCCATAACAGGGCTTCCCAGGTGTGTTGATGTAGGCAACACAGGAGACACAAGTTTCATCTCCGGGTCAGGAAGATGCCCTGGAATGGGGCATAGCAACCCACGCCAGCATTCTTGCCTGGAAATCCTGGACAGGGGACCCTGGTGGGGTACAGTTCATGGGGTCCCAAAGAGTCAGACATGACTTCGTGACTGAACAACAACCCCATGAAACGAGTTAGGCAGTGTTTTCCTTTAAAATAACTTTTTTTTTATTGTTTTATAGAAGTTTTAGTTTCCCAGAAAAATTGGGAGGAAGGCACAAGGTATCCCATATGCCTCTTGCCCCCACACAGGCATAGCCTCCCCCATTTCTGACATCCCCCACCAGAATGGTATATTTGTTACAACTGATGAACTTTCATTGACATATCATAATAACCCAAAGTCCCCAGTTTAAGATTTACTCCTTGGTGGTGTACATTCTTTGAGTTTGGAAAAATGTATGACATGTATCTCCCATTATAGTATCACATAGAGTATTTTCACTGCTTTAAAAATCCTCTGTGCTCCACCTACTCAGGTATCCCTCTCAACCCTTGGAACCACTGATTTTTTTATAGTTTTGCCATTTCCAGAATGCTGTACAGTTGGAATCTACCAGTAGCTTTTTCCAATTGGCTTCTTTTACTTAGGAATTTTTTTTAAGGTTCTTCCTTTTCATAGTTTTGATAGCTCATTTCTTTTCAGTGCTAAATAATATTCCATTATCTGAATTATCACAGTTTATTCATTCACCTATGGAAGGACATCTTGATTGCTTCCAATCAATTTGGCAATTATGAATAAACCTGTTGTAAACACCCATGTGCAGCTTCTGTGTGGAGACAAGCATTCGAAACCTTTAAGTAAATACCAAAAAGTTGATTGCTGGATCATATGATAAGAGTATGTTTAGTTTTATAAGAAATCACCAAACTGTCCAAACTGTGACATGTGAGATCTTAGTCCTGCAACCAAGCATGGAATCCACATGCTCAGTGGTGGAACGGTGGATTCTTAAACACTGGCTTCCCAGGAAAGTCCCTTAAATTTTTAAATTTCTGTAGTGGGTTTAAAACTATTTCTTCCTCTGAAAGTTTGGTAAGCTGATTTTTTTTCCTAGGCAATTGTCCATTTGGCTTAAGTTTAAAATTTTATTATCAAAGTTATTTATACTTTCATTTTTTAAAAAAAATTGATACCATGTCTATAGTTTTATGGTGATTGCAGCCATGAAATTAAAAGACGCTTACTCCTTGGAAGGAAAGTTATGACCAACCTAGACAGCATATTAAAAAGCAGAGACATTACTTTGTCAACAAATGTCCGTCTAGTCAAGGCTATGGTTTTTCCAGTAGTCATGTATGGATATGAGAGTTGGACTATAAAGAAAGCTGAGTGCCAAAGAACTGATGCTTTTGAACTGTGGTGTTGGAGAAGACTCTTGAGAGTCCCTTGGACTGCAAGATCCAACCAGTCAATCCTAAAGGAGATCAGTCCTGGGTGTTCATTGGAAGGTCTGATGTTGAAGCTGAAACTCCAATACTTTAACCACCTGATGTAAAGAACTGACTCATTTGTAAGGACCCTGATGCTAGGAAAGATTGAGGGCAGGAGGAGAAGGGGACGACAGAGGATGAGATGGTTGGATGGCATCACTGACTCAATGGACATGGGTTTGGGTGGACTCTGGGAGTTGGTGACAGACATGGACGCCTGGCGTGCTGCGGTTCATGGGGTCGCAAAGAGTCGGACACAACTGAGCGACTGAACTGAACTGAACTATAGTTTTATGCTCTTTTCATCCATAACATTATATAGTTTTTCCTTCTTTTTTCCTCTGATTACTTTTGTCATATAGTTGTTAAATTTTTCTCAAACAACTATATTTTGGCTTTTAAATTTTTCTTATGTTTTTTTCTCTATTTCAGTAATTTCTGCTCTTTGTATCTTTGGTTATACTTACTTTAGATTTACTCTGTTTTTTAAAAATTTCTAAGGTTGAGTGCTTCTCAACTCACTAACTTTCTTTTTTCTTATATAAAATAAAGACATAAAGGTATAAAATTCCCTCTAAATGTCAGTTTAGTTATATACCATAAACTGTGGTACACAGAATTGTCACAATTGTTCAGGTCCATTCTGATTATAATTTCTACTATGATTTCATCTTTCACCCACAAGTTACTTAGAAATGTTTTTGTAATTTCCAAGCATACTCATTATTGCTTATCATTTAACTCTTAATTTCATTACGGTCAGAGAATATGGTTTATATTACCACATTCATGTGGTCTTGTGAAACTTGTTGAAGATACATTATGGACTAGTAAATATTAACACTCATGAATTTCTATGCATACTATATATATCCGATTGTAAAAATTATATTTAAAGTCTCCTATATCCTTACTAATTTATCTCCTAAGTTTATTAACTACCAAGAGCAGTATGATACAATCTCCTAATGTGATAGAGTTTTCTTTAATACTTCTTACGAGTTGTCAATTTTTTGCTTTATATATTTGAGGCACGGTTCTAAGTTTATATGATTTTTGAATTATATTTCTGACAAATTGAACATTTTTTCACTATTAAGTAACTTTTACCTCTAGTAATGTATTTTATTATTCATCTTCATTTTGCTTCAGCTTTGGACACAATCTGGCTTTAAGAATAAGTAAAATGGAAAGAATGTCTACCCCACTAACTTTATAGTTTGGGTGTGAGAATTAATGAGATCAAATAAGATAATGAATATAAAAGTCCTTAGTAAATTAAGAAGTACAATGCAAATGTAAGATAGAACTCAGGAGAAAAATATCTTAATAACACAGATATAAAGGTTTTTTGACCCCAGTATAAACAATCATATATCCACATCTATGGGACTAGGTGGGCTTAAATAAGATTTGAGTACAAATGGTTTAAAAGCTCAATCACAGTCCAGGCATTACTAAAGTTTTTAAAATGGTATTTCCTTATCATTGAAGCAACAGGTATAAATACTAAAAGCAGGAAATAATAATGAAAAATTTGGAAAGTTACTGATGACAGAGATCAAGTGGTTTTAGAATTCTAACTGTATAATTTCCTACTGATTATTAGAAGCTACCACCTGCACAGTTATCTATGCTTATGCTGCACAGTGTTGTCTCATACTAATGTAGTCATGAATTAATGTTCTCATTAATTTTCTTTATCCAATGCATAAAACTTGAAAAATAAAAGACCAACTTGTTCCAAAGATAGATATCTAAGGCGGTGATTTTAATGTAAAAACAAAATTGAATATTCAGTATGCATTGATATTTGCATATAATGCCTCTTAAAATTTTGACCCAGGGGTTTAGGGCTCTGCTCTCTGCCCCAACTTCATGCTCCACTTGCCTGGGTTACAAGTAGTACAAATAAGGTCACCATAATGGCAACTTTTCTATTAATGTCACGAACCTCCATCCATAGTTCATCAGGCACTCTGTCTATCAAGATCTAGTCCCTTAAATCTATTTCTCACTTCCACTATATAGTCATAAGGGATTTGATTTAGGTCATACCTGAATGGTCTAGTGGTTTTCCCCACTTTCTTCAATTTCAGTCTGAATTTAGCAATAAGGAGTTCATGATCTGAGCCACAGTCAGCTCCCGGTCTTGTTTTTGCTGACTGTATAGAGCTTCTCCATCTTTGGCTGCAAAGAATACAATCAATCTGATTTCGGTGTTGACCATCTGGTGATGTCCATGTGTAGAGTCTTCTCTTGTGTTGTTGGAAGAGGCTGTTTGCTATGACCAGTGCGTTCTCTTAGCAACACTCTATTAGCCTTTGCCCTGTTTCATTCTGTACTCCTAGGCCAAATTTGCCTGTTACTCCAGGTGTTTCTTGACTTCCTACTTTTGCATTCCAGTCCCCTATAATGAAAAGGACATCTTTTGTGGCTGTTAGTTCTAGAAGGTCTTGTATGTCTTCATAGAACCGTTCAACTTCAGCTTCTTCAGCGTTACTGGTTGGGGTATAGACTTGGATTACCATGATATTGAATGGTTTGCCTTGGAAATAGAAATCATTCTGTCATTTTTGAGATTGCATCCAAGTACTGCATTTCAGACTTTTTTGTTGACTATGATGGCTACTCCATTTCTTCTAAGGGATTCCTGCCCACAGTAGTAGATATAATGGTCATCTGAGTTAAATTCACCCATTCCAGTCCATCTTAGTTCGCTGATTCCTAGAAGGTCAATGTTCACTCTTGCCATCTCCTGTTTACCACTTCCAATTTGCTTTGATTCATGGACCTAACATTCCAGGTTCCTATGCAATATTGCTCTTTACAGCAATGACCCTTGCTTCTGCAAGTCCCATCCACAACTGGGTGTTGTTTTTGCTTTGGCTCTATCCCTTCATTCTTTCTGGAGTTATTTCTCCACTAATCTCCAGTAGCATATTGGGCACCTACCAACCTGGGGAGTTCATTTTTCAGTGTCCTATCTTTTCGCCTTTTCATACTGTTCATGGGGTTCTCAAGGCAAGAATACTGAAGTGGTTTGCCATTTCCTTCTCCAGTGGACCACATTCTGTCAGACCTCTCCACCATGACCGTCTGTCTTGAGTGGCCCCACATGGCATGGCTTAGTTTCATTGAGTTAGACAAGGCTGTGGTCCATGTGATCAGATTGGCTAGTTGTCTGTGATTGTGGTTTCAGTCTGTCTGCCCTCTTATGCCCCTCTGTCAGTGCCTACCATCTTACTTGGGTTTCTCTTACCTTGGACATGGAGTAGCTTTTCACGGCTGCTCCAGAAAAGTGCAGCCACTGCTCCTTACCTTGGACGTGGGGTAGCTCCTCTCTGCCACTCTCCTGCATTGTTGCAGCAGCCGTGATGAAAAAGAAATGAAAAAAGCAAAATGGCTATCTGAGGAGGCCTTACAAATAGCTGGGAAAAGAAGAGAAGCAAAAAGGAAAGATATACCCATTTGAATGCAGAGTTCCAAGGAATAGCAAGGAGAGATAAGAAAGACTTCCTCAGTGATCAACGCAAAGAAATAGAGGAAAACAATAGAATCAGAAAGACGAGAGATCTCGTCACGAAAACCACAGATACCAAGGGAACATGTCATGCAAAGATGGGCTCAGTAAAGGACAGAAATGGTAGAGACCTAACAGAAGCAGAAGATATTAAGAAGAGATGTCAAGAATACACAGAAGAACTGTACAGAAAAGATCTTCATGACCCAGATAATCACGATGGTGTGATCACTCACCTAGAGCCAGACATCCTGGAATGTGAAGTCAGGTGGGCCTTAGGAAGCATCACTACAAACAAAACTAGTGGAGGTGATGGAATTCCAGTTGAGCTATTTCAAATCCTGGAAGATGATGCTGTGAAAGTGCTGCACTCAATATTCCAGCAAATTTGGAAAACTCAGCAGTGGCCACAGGACTGGAAAAGATCAGTTTTCATTCCAATCCCAAAGAAAGGAAATGCCAAAGAATGCTCAAACTACTGCACAATTGCACTCATCTCACACACTAGTAAAGTAATGCTCAAAATTCTCCAAGCCAGGCTCCGGCAATACGTGAACCATGAACTTCCAGATGTTCAAGCTGGTTTTAGAAAAGGCAGAGGAACAAGAGATCAAATTGCCAATATCCGCCCAATCATTTAAAAAGCAAGAGAGTTCCAGAAAAACATCTATTTCTGCCTTATTGACTATGCCAAAGCCTTTGACTGTGTGGATCACAATAAACTGTGGAAAATTCTGAAAGAGATGGGAACACCAGACCACCTGACCTGCCTCTTGAGAAACCTGTATGCAGGTCAGGAAGCAACAGTTAGAACTGGACATGGAACAACAGACTGGTTCCAAATAGGAAAAGGAGTACGTCAAGGCTGTATATTGTCACCCTGCTTATTTAACTTATATGCAGAGTACATCATGAGAAACACTGGGCTGGAAGAAGCACAAGCTGGAATCAAAATTGCCAGGAGAAATATCAATAACCACACATATGCAGACGACATCAGCCTCATGGCAGAAAGTGAAGAAGAACTAAAGGGCCTCTTGATGAAAGTGAAAGAAGAGAGTGAAAAAGTTGGCTTAAAGCTCAACATTCAGAAAACTAAGATCATGGCATCTGGTGCCATCACTTCATGGCAAATAGATGGGGAAACAGTGGCTGACTTTACTTTTTTGGGCTCCAAAATCACTGCAGATGGTGATTGCAGCCATGAAATTAAAAGACACTCCTTGGAAGAAAAGTTATAACCAACCTAGACAGCATATTAAAAAGCAGAGACATTACTTTGTCAATAAAGGTCTGTCTAGTCAAGGCTAAGGTTTTTCCAGTAGTCATGTATGGATGTGAGAGTTGGACTATAAAGCAAGCTGAGCACCGACGAATTGATGGTTTTGAACTGTGGTGTTGGAGAAGACTCTTGAGAGTCCCTTGGACTGCAAGGAGATCCAACCAGTCCATCCTAAAGGAGATCAGTCCTGGGTGTTCATTGGAAGGACTGATGTTGAAGCTGAAACTCCAATACTTTGGCCACCTGATATGAAGAGCTGACTCATTTGAAACGACCCTGATGCTGGGAAAGATTGAGGGCAGGAGGAGAAGGGGACGACAGAGGATGAGATGGCTGGATGGCATCACCAACTCAATGGACATGGGTTTGGGTGGACTCCAGGAGTTGGTGATGGACAGGGAGGCCTGGCATGCTGCAGTTCATGTGGTCGCAAAGAGTCAGACATGACTGAGTGACTGAACTGATGACTGATTCTATTAATATTATAACAGTGGCCTCAGAAAACAGCAAAATAATAGCTATAATACCATTTGATTTTCTGGTAGACATTGTGCTAAGTGCTCTGCACGCATCATTTCATGTAAAAATCACAACAATCCTCTGACAACAGTAACATTATTCTTCCCATTCTCAGTTTAGTTCAGTTCAGTCACTCAGTCATGTCCAACTCTTTGTGACCCCATGGACTGCAGCACATCAGGCCCCTTGTCCATCACCAACCCACCAACTCCCGGAGTTTACTCAAACTGATGTCCATTGAGTCGGTGATGCCATCTAACCATCTCATCCTCTGTTGTCCCCTTCTCCTCCACCTTCAATCTTTACCAGCATCAGGGTCTTTTCAAATGAGTCAGTTTTCGCATCAGGTGGCCAAAGTATTGGAATTTCAAACTGGGAGTTGTTTTACTTTGGCTCCGTCTCTTCATTCTTTCTGCAGTCATTTCTCTACTGATCTCCAGTAGCATATTGGGCACCAACCTGGGGAGTTCATCTTTCAGTGTCCTGTATTTTTGCCTTTTCATACTGTTTATGGGGTTCTCAAGGCAAGAATACTGAAGTGGTTCACCATACCCTTCTCCAGTGAACCACATTTTGTCAGAACTCTCTACCATGACCTGTCCATCTTGGGTGGCCCTACAGGGCATGGCTCACAGTTTCATTTAGTTAGACAAGGGTGTTGTCCATGTGATCAGATTGGTTAGTTTTCTGTGATTGTGGTTTTCAGTCTGTCTGCCCTCTAATGGAAAAGGCTAAGAGGCTTATGGAAGCTTCCTGATGGGAGAGACTGACTGAGGGGGAAACTGGGTCTTGTTCTGATGGGTGGGGCCATGCTCAGTAAACCTTTAATCCAATTTTCTGTTGATGGGCGGGGCTGTGTTCCCTCCCTGTTGTTTGGTGGTGGTTTAGTCCTGTCCCATTCTTGCGACCCCATGGACTGTAGCCCCCCCACCAGGCTCCTGTATCTATGGGATTCTCCAGGCAAGGATACTGGAGTGGGTTGCCATTTCCTTCTCCAGGGGATCTTTTCGACCAAGAGATCGAATCCGAGTCTCCTGTGTTGCAGGCAGTCTTTACGAACTGAGCCACAACCTAGGGCCAAACCATGGTGGGGGTAATGAAGATAATGGCAACCCCCTTCAAAAGGTCCCGTGTACGCACTGCTACACTCAGTGCCCCCAACCCTGCAGCAGGCCACCGCAGACCCAGGCCTCTGCCAGAGACTCCTGGACACTCACAGGCAAGTCTGGATCAGTCTCTTGTGGGGTCACTGCTCCCTTCTACAGATGAGGAAATTGTAGTTGAGAGAGATTAAGCAGTTTGAACAGGGTAACAAAGCTACTTAAGTGATGCAATGGGATTCAAACAGGGTTCTGTGACTTCAGAGACCATCTTTGTAACCACTACATTTTGTATTGTCATTAAATACGTACAAGCATCACTTCTTCTATCTGGAATCGATAAATGTGCACTCTGAGAATTTAGCTGAGAAGAGTAAGGAGAACATAAAAGGATGCAACATGTCAAAAGTTTAAGGACTAAAGTATAAGTAGTACTTTACACAGGAAATATTCTTAAACTCTCCTTCAATATTCATGTACTCATTCCCAACAGTGTTAACTTGCTTGGTTATCTGAACATCAACTTTACAAAACAGAAGCAACAGGGAAGGTGATGAAGAACATCTACGGATACAGGCATGAGAGCAGACAACCCGAAAGTTCATAAAAGTAATAAATGATAACAGGTTAAAGTATTTCAACTCAAGTTCTAAGGACCTTTGTATTCAGCAAAGGAGCTCTGATCATCACAAAATTGTAGCATACTATTATGTTATACCTCGTGTGTAACAAAATTCTTATGTCATCAGGAAAATGTGTAATTGTGCTCAATGTGTTTCATACTGTGGTAGAGAAAAACCATTATTCCAAAAAATTTTTTTAAAAAATATTTGGTGTTTAGAGCAATAGACCTTGATTACCTCAAAACCTCAGTGATAGAAATAACACCTTAGTTTGTATTGTTGTAGCTGTTACTTTAACTTGCTTCACACAAAGGATGCCTCATTTAGAGCTAAAGAAACCAAGGTACAAGCACCTGCCTCAGTGTCCAAAAGGAACTCACCTAAGGGTTCTGAAAAATACAGTTTTACTATACTTTATTGTTTTGGCAGGTGAGTGGTATAAATGAAAAATAAGAACCCAGATAATTCAGGCATTGGTCTGGGATTTACAACTGTTAGTTTAGAACGCACTCTGAAGGCTTAATTGTTGAGCAGGGCACATGGTTTTTCCTTCTGGCCCACCAGAAATGGAAACTGAATCATGTCAGAAGGGCCAAATATTCACTGTAGAGGAGAAAAAGTAGGAAATGATCACCAGTTAGGAAATTTTCCTGTTTGGTAATTTATGTGCTTCCTAAGGTCTCTGGTTCAGACAGGTAAGTGATTAAGTTGCAATGTCCATCACATTATTTTCCTACTGAGCTATGTCATTGTATGTGAATATGCCTGCAATGCAGGAGACTCAGGTTTGATTTCTGGGTTGGAAAGATCCCCTGGAGAAGGAAATGGCAACCCACTCCAGTATTCTTGCCTCAAGAAGCCCATGGACTGAGGAGCCTAGCGGGCTACAGTCCATAGGGTCACAAAGAGTTGGACACAACTGAGCGACTAACACATGTTATTGTAAGCATATGGCTACTAGCTACAGAAACCCTGCCAAGTTCCAAATGGAACAAAAGAATTCAGCATGAAACAATGCAGAGAGGGTTTCTCATTTAAAGACTTAGAAAAAGAAAAAGAAAAATTAAACAGCAACAACCAAATCTTGCCTGTCACAGCTGTTTAAATTACCTAGATAGTTCCCCTTTCTCCCAATCTTTCTTTTTTTTAAGAGTTTATTTAGTGCTTTTAATACATTTTCAATGATCACATGATAATCATTTATTTACATGAAAAGGATATAGTTGGAAATCAAGATTAGTAGGAAGAACTGGAATCATATGTTTCAAAAGAATTGAGTATACTACACCTTCTATTAGGTGCTAGAAAAGAAGGCAGAATGCTCACGTTATGTGTAGTAGGTGGTGTTGTTCAGTCACCAAGTTGTGTCCAACTCTTTGCGACCCTGTGGACTGCAGCATGCCAGGCTTCCCTGTCCCTCGTCATCTCCCGGAGTTTGCCCAAGTCCATGTCCATTGAATTGATGATGTCATCCAACCATCTCATCCTCTGTCACCCTCTTCTCTGCCTTCAATTTTCCCAGCAATGTAGTAGGTGACATTTAGTCAAACAGAATCACAATCAGGCATTGTGCATGAGAGCATGAGATTTAGGAAATAAAAATATTCAGTCTGGAAAAGTGCAAATCAAATATCTTAGATGAAAATGCTCTTTTTAAAAAATAGATTTTTAAAGGAGGATATTTCTGATAAAGATGTGAAGCCTCAACAAAGGGAAATAACTCTTCAGGGTGACTCGCTGACTAAGGACACAAAACGTGCTTTTTCACTGTTTTGACCAGGGAGATGGTGTTAGAGCCTGATCAAGGACACAAGCTCCCAGTTTGAGGTATCAGAGTCACTGTCCAGCTTGAAGATAACAGTTCAAAGAAAATGCTATGTTATGGGCTATTATAGTCTCATGTCATCTCTTTGGTTATCATTGGAATCTTAAAAGAGGTGCTAAAACACTAAAATGTAAACACAGCTTTGAAAATGCTCACTTTTGGAATAAGAAAAAATATTCACACTTAGTAATATAATTTTCCCATCATAATTGGGAGAATTATAAGTATAGTTTTTCTGAGGTCTATTCACTCATTAGAGATAAATGACAAGTCTTCAGATCCTCCAGATTATCAACTGTCATAGGAAAACCAAATGCAGACAAATCTGAATTAACTAGAGGAAAGGGTCATGCTGAATAATTGACTAATGTAAGTTATTCTCGTCCCACAAATCTTTACCAAAACTTTTAAGAAGTATCTGCTTGAGATGTGCTTCAACTGCTTTTCATGCTGACTTTTGATATAACCAAAGTTCAAGGAGCTGAAGAGGAAGGAAAGACAAGACAAGCAAAGGGACTAGTGTTAACGCATAAATTGAATAATCCAAAGCCCCAAATGATCCACAGATAACTGTATTAGGTTGTGTAATTAGTAATAACTATGTCTTGGCTCCAAGAATGATATTTAATTGGAATACCTTGTGAAATTTTATTTTATACCAGAGAGAAAGATTTCAAATATGTTTTGCTTAAAGTAACAATAGCAAGCTAGTCAAACCACTTTGCTTTAACTCTAACATACCCTTAAACTATAATTTATTACTTAACCAGGTATACAGTAAGATGTTTATGTTATATACTGATTTTATTTAAATAATTAGAAGAAAATTGATTGCTGTCCAAAATAAAAATAAATCAGGCAATTTGCTTACAATCTCATATTTTGAAAATAAGTAAAAATTCTGTGCAAGCATACAGAGGGAGAATTTACCATTTTCATTAGAAGAAAAAATTCTGTGGGGAAAATGATAGTAATGAAAGAAACAAAGAAATCTCTTAGGTAATGGTTTAAAAGTTTTCCTTCAAAGATTTTAAAATAGAAAAAATAAGCCATGTAATCTTGCAGAAATCAGGTTCTAAGTTAATAGATTTTTCATTAATTTATCAAAATTCATTCTGCAAAATTACCATCATGGACCACACTGATGATAAGTTAAATGCCTACAATGTATTATAACAATAATTTTAGTATTCTAACCACTTCATAAGATTGAGCTAAATATTCTGTCCAAATAAAAGAAATTATAACTGACCAAACCAGTATGATTGATTGTTTTAACCCCAGATTTCTTCTGGGCAGGAAAAAAATTTATATTGATTATTGAACACTTGAACACAATTTATAAAGCACTATTTCCCCCATTTTGGTGTCTAATGAGATACCAAATAATTCTCCAGGTTACTTTACTTGAAACTCTGCAGTAAGACTACTTGAAGGAAGAAGCAAAAACATAACATATATTTGCCTTCAACGCTGAGTAGGTGATTTGTTGTAGAGATTATAGATTGAAAATCTGTATTTTTCCTCTACTTTTTAAATGAAGTATTACCATCCATCAATACAGTTTATTCCTCATGATCTTACTTTTAATTCAAGTTTTCACTGGGTCAGCTCCATTTGGTGTGGAGATCTTTGTTGCCACAAAGGGTAAGCTGACGGGAGAGGACAGGCTTTCTCAACCCCCTCAGCAATGGGCCGTGCCCCTTCGGAGATAAGATGAAAGCTACACTTCATCCCCTGTTCACCAGAGCCTTTATCGTTGGATGATGCAATACAGCTTCCGTGTTCTGTGCCCATATACATCTGGGGCTCCATTCTCTATGATGACTGTTCCTAGGATGCTATACAACAGAAAAAAGACATTTCAGTATTCCCATCACTTACAGTGTCCAGCAAACGAGACCCTAACAGTGGTTGGAGAATAGACCTGAAATATGAGATACAAATGAACCTATTTTCAAGCCATTCTGAACCCAATTTTAAAAAAATTAAAATAGTTTTGGTTAGTTAAGATGATTCAAAGGACTGTACTACTTGACATTGCTATTTAGGTTTCTCTGTAAATTTTCTCTCTTTCCATTTGGCCCATAAATGACTTGAAAACAGAGCTCAGGCTTTAAATGCAGTTGCATTCCTATTCCCTGACACGGTATTCTACCCTTAACCTGCACCAGTTGAAGTTGGTTTACATCAATGAATAAGTAACTTTGGAGGCACTACTAGTATAGCTTATAGTTTACTGGGTTTTCCAGGAGTAGAGAAAGAATTGGTTCAGAGCCAATCTTGAGCTTTTATCTCATTTTCCACTCTACCTCCCCACCTCCAATCTCTACATGCTCTTTCATAACTGTTTGCAACAGAATGAGCAAAAAGAGACAGACTCTAATTTATTCCTGAAAATACTCAGCTAACTGAGTCCTCAGTGTTTTCTGGGCTTAACCATACTCTTTCATTTGCAAAATTACATTATATGTACCTCTAAAGAAGATTACTTTCATACCAGAAAATTATTTGCTTTTAGCTCCTCAAGAAAAAGTACTACGTAAGGTATTCCACTACTTTCAAAAATAACAAAACCCTAAGCAACTTTTGAAAATGCCAAATATTTTCATTATCCAGGTTAACAACACATATTAAAACTACAATAAATATTACATATAGTATATATTTTATGTTATTAATATATATGTATAATATATAAAATATTTACTAGAGTTTTAATGTTCAATTCTGAAGTATACTTTAGTATTCAGAGCCTTCTTCAAATTAGGAAATAAAGTCATACTGAATCTGGGTTTCACGGCAACATGAATGAGAAAGCGAGTTGGAGTGAGTTTTTCAAAACAAGAAGCCAGTGTTCTCTCTACAAGGAAATTCTAGGAGGAGAGAATGGTAATCAGCGTATTTATGAAGGGCAAATATCAGAAAATATAAGTGGGGCTGAAGTGCCTCTCATGAGCAGAGAAACTATTGTCTCAAAATTTTTTCGGACCTTTCTAAAGGTTTATGATACAAAGCATATTCAACCTTGTCCTGTGAGTTAGGAAATAACGACTATGATACATATCTAAGACCCAAGCCCAAGAAGCTTATCATAATGCAACTCTTGGTAAAAGTACTATGTCAAATCACATCTAACACCATTTCTACCTGAAGCAGATTGAGCTCCACAACAGCCTGAAAATGTGAGTTGATTTTACGGCCTCTTTTCCAGGGGTCTGACTGGATTTCACAGATGGCCAGGCATCTGGCTGAGGACTAGACCCTAATAAGACTTAAACAGTCCTCAATCCCTAGGAGTAACCCCAGATCAAGTTAAAATCATAAGAACCCTTTATTCTAGAACATGGAACACATTTTCTTGGAGTCATTTGCAATTTCTCTGGAACAATACTGACAGCAGCCAATATAGATCCCTAACCCCAAGGATGACCTCAAACTCCAGTGTAAATCAGAATAAGGTGGCACTCATTGTGTGCTTGCTTAAAGGCATCTAGCAAACTGCTCTGTGACCAGAGTTTTGAGTGAATGTGGTAACCTCACATAAGACAGGAGCCTGGTATTTCTTTAATCTCTATGGCATTCCAATACAGCCAGTTGCTCACAGAGCTTATACAATTTCACTATTGCTTCTGTGCATAGATGAGACTTTCCACAACCATGGAAACGTCAAGATCCAGATAAAGATAATCATTCACCAGGATCCAGGGGGGAAAACTGGCCAACATCTGCTGCCAGGCCTTCCTTGAGGGCCTCAGGTGGACTCCCGTTCCCGAGGTTTTGATGTTCCTTTACAACCACAAACTGCAGAGAACAAAAGGGAAAGAGAGAACACTGTTAAAATTCATAAATTATCTCCACATACATTAAAGTCTATGGGTTTGTAATGTTCATCCTATAAGAGGTAAAAGCCAAAAGAAAGGCCCTATCAAATTGGTTTCTCTGGCTAGTGAAGGGTTCAGTTTTCAGTGAGAAGCCTTATGTTACTCTCTGTTAAAACAACTAGGCACCACTAATACCTTTACTGAAGGATCTATTCTAATTCTGAAATCCCAACTTTTGGGCCATGGATCCCTAGGGACTACTTTTTCCCATAGGCAACCCATGAATCTACAAGAGATCTCAGGGTTGCCCATAGATCAGATAAATAATGCTTCTTACATGTATCTGCTCTAACTTTCCAAACATGTGTATAGGTGCTTAGTTAATAAAATTCACCTAAATATGATACCAAGGTCTGAATAATTTGGGCTCATTAGTGACTAATAAGAACTCATAAATGCAGCTACTATTTTTCAGGGATCCATGAAATGTCTTCTCATGCTTGAACAGCTTGGGAACCAAAACTCTAAAAGACAGGCCCGGAAAACAACATTCTTTCTCTTTGGTCAACAGAATCATTATTTATGTCATTGTTTGTACTGTCCACATTTGATTGGGCACTTGCAATGCAGGCTAACCAGAGTTAATTGGCTCACATTCACAAGAGATGAATCAACCTGCAATGCAGGAGACTCCAGTCCAATTCCTGGGTTGGGAAGATCCACTGGAGAAGGGATAGGCTACCCACAGCAGTATTCTTGGGCTTCCCTGGTGGCACAGCTGGTAAAGAATCTGCCTGCAATGCAGGAGACCTGGGTTTGATCCCTGGGATGGGAAGATCCCCTGGAGAAGAGAACAGCTACCCACTCCAGTATTCTGGCCTGGAGAATTCCATGGACCATATAATCCATGGAGTCCCAAAGAGTCGGACACGACTGAGCAACTTTCACTTTCACACAAGTTAGATTAGAGATTAAAGTATTAATAGGTCAAAGATAAAGGGAAAGAAAAGAAGTTACCCCGTACCCCAGGATGAAGGATGCAGTTTGGTCAAGTCCTTCCTTGCCACTCAGTAACCCAGCAGAGAGGCTGCCCCAAGGCTCTCGTTGATTATGCTCCATTGGTTCAGAAATTGGCCCTCCACATAATGAGCCCATAACTCAGAAATATAGTGAAGAAAAGAAAAAAAAGTTCCCTTGATCATGTTTCTTTTTGAGAAAAGTATAGGAAGAATAATGAGTGGTTGATTAGGGAAAGAAATGTTGGTGAGAGAATGGTGAATCTCTGAACACATTTTCATTTTCTTATTTTCCACAACACTAAGCATCCTTGCCACCTCCTCCTCATCAATAGTCTCCTGCGGTAACACAATGGAAAATTAATACATGCCCATTAAGGGCACATGCCCATTTTTCTCACTGGAGAAGGGAATGGCAAACCACTCCAGTATTCTTACCATGAGAACCCCATGAACAGTGCGAAAAGGCAAAAAGATATGACACCAGAAGATGAGTCCCCCAGGTCAGAGAGTGTCCAATATGCTACTGGGGAAGAGTGGAGAAATGAATGAATGAAGAGGCTGGGCCAAAGCAGAAATGACACTCGGTTGTCTGGCTCAAGCCAGACTTCAGTTCTCTTCACTGCAAATTTTCCAACCACATATCTCTCTGCTAGAAGACCATAGGTTCCAGGATTCTGGCCTGGGTTGGGGAAGGCAGCTGATGAAACCAGATTTGTTTCTGCTCCTTTTCCTCCTCGTTCAGGTGCTCAGCTCCCTCCCCTTCTCACTGATGGCTGCAGCAGCAGTTGGTGTCAAGATGGTTCTGACCACTGGGGGTCAGCCTCTCACCATGGCCCTGTATCAGTATGCTGCTCACGACAGCGGCAAGTGTCTCTGAGTTTTAAATAAGAAGATACACACAGATTACGTTTTTCCTTCTCTCCTATAATTTAAATAAAATGAACTAAACTTGCTATCTAAAACCTGAAGGAAGTACCATATAGACTAACAATGCTGCTGCTGCTGCTGCTGCTAAGTCACTTCAGTCATGTCCAACTCTGTGCGACCCCATAGACGGCAGCCCACCAGGCTCCCCCGTCCCTGGGATTCTCCAGGCAAGAACACTGGAGTGGGTTGCCATTTCCTTCTCCAATGTATGAAAGTGAAAAGTGAAAGTGAAGTTGCTCAGTCGTGTCCGACTCTTAGCGACCCCATGGACTGCAGCCTAGCAGGCTCCTCCATCCATGGGATTTTCCAGGCAAAAGTACAGGAGTGGGGTGCCATTGCCTTCTCCGAAACTAACAATGAAATCAGGGTAATTAAGGATTCCACGCGTCATGAAGCTTCAAAGATCTGAGGACATTTCTATAACTAAGTTCACCCAGAACCACCCATTTAGAGAATCACTAGAAACAGAAGGGATCTTACAGCCCATGTAATCCAAACGCCTTGGAGTCCTGATGAGGAAACAGAGGTTAAGTGACTTGCTGAAAATTAGTCAATTGCTAGAAGAGTAAAGTCAGAATTCTCATTTCTTATTGCATTTCTGTACTCAAGTTCAACCAAAAAATAAGTACACACTGAATGCCTACAACGGGCAGAGACAGATGGTTGTTTGTCAGTCAAAAGCACAGCCACAGGAAAGCTATTCTCTGAAATGCATATGAGGTGGAGGCAGGAAGATGCAATATAGAAGAACCCCAAATGATGCCTTTGACCCTCCAAACCCTCTTAATAAACTTTTCTCTATGTGCCCACAGGTTTCACTTCCCCATGGGCCTGCCGTATATTCCAGCTTCTTCCACAATACATACCACAAATGATGCCAACAACACACACTGAACCAGTCAACGTGTCTCTGACAGGATCCTGGAAATGGAAATCCCAACCATTCCAAGAGAGCTTATCCCATGTCTGCCCTCTAGTGTTCTAAGATCAGTGACTGAAGAGGACAATCTATGAAGCATTTTGAACTTTGCAGTTACTATGCTTTTTGGAAAATAACAGGGTTGTCAGATAAAATACAGGATACCTAGGAATATTAGAATTTAAAATTGAACTTTCAGTATGAATTTAACTAGGTGTTCTGTATTTTTATTTGCTAAAGCTAACAAACTGTTTTGCTGCTGAAGTTTAAGGATTTAAAATACGTCTAAGAAAAGAAGTTTTAAGAAAATTAGGAGCATAATCTTCAGTTTGTAAGACATCCATCTGAAAGGAATCACCTAAAAATTGGGAAAGACTTTTCACAAACATATGAAAAACTAAGTTATAGCAAGAAAGTGCATGATAGAAAAAAGGATTCCATAAATGTCTTGTGCCATTACATTATGGCACTAGTTTAGCTTGTCTGATTAATTTAGGACACAGTTGCCCCAGCCCCATTGCCCACCCAGGACCTCCCAGTTGTTGTGGTGTTGGGTAATATTAACACCAGCTGGAAGTTATAATAGGTTTCAGTCTCTCTCAACTCAGCAAAGAACGAGAAAAAGTGAACTGGGATTAACATAAAGCCAATTTCTTGCTTCATGTACTTTGGTTACATTACCCACATTTGGGGGCAAGAAGGCATCCCAGCCTCGCCATCTGCAGGCCTGCTACGGATCACATCTCCGCTCGGTTCTTCATAAGAAGTCTTTGGATTTTTCAATAGCCGCTTCTGAGTCCTGCAATACAGCCAAAATGTGAGACAATCCTAAAACAAAAGAGTAGCCCATTCAGCGATAGTCAGATGATTACTTTTGTTCCTGAAATTTAGGTACCTAAGATGCATGAGAGAAGTATTAAGGAAACTAGGAGCATAACTTTGGGTTTTAAAGCCTTCTTTCCTGCATTATTTTACAGATTATGTTTCACTATTTCCAAGGTACTGTGAGAAGGGAGGAGGAGGGCATGGGAGGCAGGGGAAGTCATGCATGTATTCATGGATATATCGACTGAGTACTAACTATATCCTGGGCCTTGTCCTAGTACTGGAGACATAGCAATGGAAAAGCAACAAAACCTCTGCTTAAGTGGACTTTGAATTTGTAAAGAGAGAAGTGCCTATAGAAACACTATCACAGCAATTGTGTGACACACACAATATTAACTCCATTTTACAAGTGAAGCCAGTGGGGTTGGAAGACAGTAGTGATGTACCCAAGGCACATGGCTACCAAGGGCAGCCCAGGAGCTGGGTCACAATGATGGGCAACTACAAATTGGCACGTGCCATCTACCTCTATAAGGATTAAGTCATGAGCTGCTGAAGCTGCTGACCTTCAACACCCCCTGAAAGAAGTTCAGGGTGAAGAGCAGAAGTGAAGCACTCTGTGCTCTGGGAAAAACTGGCAGGACACATCTTCGGAAAGTTAAAATTTTTTCAGGAAAAGATTTTATGAACCAAATTGTTGCATCTCCTTGTATCCAGAAAAATACTAAAATTCTTCATGGTGATGTTTGCTCCTCATGACTAGCAATAACCTGCAAAAAATATGTGCTTGATCACATGTACTACCCCCGCCTTCACCAAAATCACATGTATTTTGACGTCCCCGTCTACCTCTTCGGAGCAGTTTCTCAGAGCTATCTGAACTGCTGTCTCCTGAGCTGTAGTCTTCATTTTGCTCCAGATAAAACTCAACTCATAACTCTCCTGTTGTGCTTTGTTTTGTTTTGCTTTCAATCAACAGATGCAAAGCCTAGGCTCCATCTAGGTCTATGCTAGGCATGGTGTCATGCCCTAGGGGAGGGGGTAAAAGGAAAGGCGATCTAACAGGGACCCCTGTCCTCAGAGCCCAACCTCAAGAGGGAGAGAGACAGGTACCTCACATCTGAGCAGCTGTCTAAGGGAAGGCAGTGAAGGAGAGGTGGTGGGGAAGACACCAGCCAGCCTCAAGATTCCCAAACAGCGCTACTGCCTCAAGGCAGATGGCAGCTCAGTTCCCTTTGGAAGTGTAACCCTCAGCCACACAGGCCTGTCTGCCCATCTGAAAGTGAAAGTTGCTTAGTCGTGTCCAACTCCTGGCGACCCCATGGACTTTAGAGTCCATGCAATTCTCCAGGCCAGAATACTGGAGTGAGGAGCCTTTCCCTTCTCCAGGGGATCTTCCCATCTGCCCATCTGAGGAAAGGCAATAGGAAGACAGGGGCTGCTCTGGAAGCCCATCCCAGGAACTGTGAATTCCATGTAACAGATGGAACCCACTGGGAAATGGTGTGGGTTATTATTTTTAACCAAAGGCATCAAGGAGAACAATTGAAGTGGTTAATAAAACAGTTCCAAAGTTTCAAGGTATAGTTTGTGGAACATACTACTTCCTGTTGATTTTCTTACAAAGCAGGCCTTTCAAAAAATCAAGTTTCATGAAGTAATTACATTACCATACTTTAAAAAATTATTTAGTTTCACAAATAGCCTTTTCAGAGATACACAAGACAAGTAGTTTGGACAGTTAATCTAAATAAGACAGGCAAGACTGAAACAAAGGGAGGAATAACTCATTTTATCTCTTTAAAGAAAATTGCTTAACACACCTAACTGACAAACTCAGTGCTGGAGTTGTATTTACTGGTATACATCAGTGATGTGGCAATATTTAAGTTGGCAGTTTTAATTTGATCCCAAGAGAATCTTACTATGTTATAGTCCACGAAATAAGAAAAAAAAAACCCTTAATAATTATAGTACATGTGGACTTAAGTTTCTTCCTTCCATTTTTTTTTTTAACAGTATTTGCCAAACATCTGCTTTTCTTTTGACATTCTGTCCAATGGATGAATAGCTGATTATTCAGTATCTGTCTACAAACATCCAACATGTTGATTGAACACTAGGCTAAAAAGTACAGAGTTTACTGATGGACCACGGAATTGAAGTGTCAAATTTTTGCCCATGAATCCTGTGTCTAAGATAGAAAAGGGTTTGGAAGGTGGGACTCCTTGGGGAAGCTTACAGTTCTTGGAAAATCATAACAATAACAACAGAAAGCATTTATTAAGCCCTAAATTAGCCAGACAAACTACAATAGTGCATAAAATGCTTTTCAATATTGAGGATAGTGGATGATGCTGGCCTACTTTTTAAGAAAGTGGAAAATAAGCAAACAATGTGATGCCCAACATAGTGGGGTGTTTTTGTTTTTTTGTAATAAATATGTAAATACTATTATTCCACAGTTCTAAGCTTTTAATTGGAAATGATTAAAAACACAAACTCCAAGAACCAGAAACTTCCCTCCAATTTAGGGAAGATACTAATCTTCTTGAACAGAAGTTAATATTTTGTGGGAAATCAACTCAATGGACAGGACATATGAAAAATTATAGTTATACAGGCTGGGGATGGGGTAAGGGGAAGCCTGTGATGCTAAAAGAAAAATGCATGATGTAAAATAACCACCCAATAAACTACATAGGTCTATGGACAAAGACTAGAAAGGAACAATAAAACCACTGATGTTTTAGAGCAGTGAAACCCTGGATCATTTTGTTTTGTTTTCTTTTTAGTATTCTCCCAGTTTTTAAGTGAAATAAGTATGTAGAAGAAGCTCATCTCCAAGATCCCCTGAAGGAAGATGAAAGTTCCAGTGGAAGCAAAATCACCTATAGTAGTGAGCTCAGCACAGCCTCAGGAGCAGCAGGAAAGCCAGCACCACCACACAGACAGCCACCAGGCTGATGGTCCCCTGCTGCCCATGGCCAACATAGTGCAGATCCCATCCATCGAAGTCTGTGTACTCACATCACTTCCCGGTGTAGCCAACGGGACAGCTGTGACAACACACAAACAGAAGTCAGCAGTGAGCCATGGCCACAAACGCATGTTTTTGTACTCACTATCCAGTCATCTCTCAACCTCTACATTTCAGCCTCACATTTTGGGAAGAATATGGAAAATCCGTCAGGGGTCAGTTGCTGCTGTTGTTTAGTCACTCAGCTGTGTCCCACTCTTGCAACTCCATGGACTGTAGCCCACCAGGCTCCCCTGTCCATGGGACTTTCCAGGCAAGAATACTGGAGTGGGTTGCCATTTCCTTCTTCAGGGGATCTGCCAGACCCAAGGATCAAACCATGTCTCCTGAACTGGCAGGCAGTTTCTTTACCACTGAGACGCCAGGGAAGCCAAACGGGTCAGTGGAAAGCACTCTCATTTACAAGTTAACGCAGCATAGATTTCCCCCATTGGTCTGTTGGCCCTGGAATTGATTCGGGGTTATTTGCATACCACCTCGATAAGGCACTGCAGAACACTGATTATAGATCAATTTCTGTTAAAAGAACTACTGCCTCTCTCTAAGACCAACACAAAGCAACTCTGCCCTAGGAGCCAAGGGAGTTTTCAAACAAATGTTTGGCCAGATTGCAATCAATATAAGTCAAAGGAAGGAAGAATTTGAAAGCAGAGTCTTTTACTTGAGACCAGGTTATGAAAGAATGTGAGTAGTCTCTGAACAGGAAGCAGAGCAAACCATTTTTCTTACTTATTTTCTTAAAAGTCATAGATCCAAAAGGTCTCAGTGGTAACAATAAGCACTTACTTTCTTCAAGAGAGGAAAACTAAGTGAGGGAAAAAAGGCATTCACCAACAACCTGCTGTTTCATTAGTGAAATTGTTACTCGAATTATTGTTATTCATATGGGGCTTCCCTGGTGGCTTAGACAGTAGGTAAAGTATCTGCTGGCGATGGAGACCTGGGTTCGATCCCTGGGTTGGGAAGATACCTTACAGAAGGGAATGGCTACCTACTCCAGTATTCTTGCCTGGGGAATCCCATGGACAGAGAAGCCTGGCGGGCTACAGTCCATGGGATCTCAAGAAGTCCAAGACACAAGACAGGACAGAGTGACTAACACTATCAGCACCCAACACAAGCTATGAACTTTTATGTGAAAGTAAATGAAACAATACTGCCATCTACTGGGAATGCATGCTTCCAGAAACTCCCAGGATCTTGAGTAGAATTAATTATTCTTTGAAAGAGCATAAACTTTAAAAATAGTCTATTAAACATTTTGTGATGCTCACTTGTTAGGAATTTCTTCCCCTTGGCCCTAGATCCACTAATTATATACTCATGCCCCCACTTTATTCCAGAAGGAGATGAAGGAATGAATACACAGAGAACTGACATCAGTCCCCATGATGGGAAGAGGCAGCAAGGGGACAAGCTTTAGATGAATCATGCATCTACTGCATGGATGAAGCCCCAGAAGAGATCTCAAGTCTAGTTCTAGTTGTACCTTGAGTTAGTCACAGGAGCTTTGGCAAGTCACTTTCAGAGACAGAAGGGACAGAAACTAACATTTGTTATACACCTTAAGTTTCTGATACTGGGATAGTTAAATAGTATCATCGACTCAGTTCAATTCAGTTCAGTCGCTCAGTCAAGTCCAACTCTTTGCGACCCCATGAACTGCAGCACGCCAGGCCTCCCTGTCCATCACCAGCTCCCGGAGTTTACCCAAACCCATGTCCATCGAGTCGGTGATGCCATCCAACCATCTCATCCTCTGTCATCCCCTTCTCCTCCTGCCCCCAATCCTTCCCAGCATTAGGGTCTTTTCCAATGAGACAGCTCTTCGCGTGAGGTGGCCAAAGTATTGGAGTTTCAGCTTCAACATCAGCCCTTCCAATGAACACCCAGGACTGATATCCTTTAGGATGGACTAGTTGGATCTTCTTGCAGTCCAAGGGACTCTCAAGAGTCTTCACCAACACCACAGTTCAAAAGCATCAATTCTTCAGCGCTCAGCTTTCTTCACCATCCAACTCTCACATCCATACATGACCACTGGAAAAACCATAGCCTTGACTAGATGGACCTTTGTTGGTAAAGTAATGTCTCTGCTTTTAAATATGCTATCTAGGTTGGTCATAACCTTCCTTCCAAGGAGATCAACTCAAGGGACATGAATTTGAGCAAAATCCAGGAGATAGTGTAAGACAGGAGAGTCTGGTGTGCTACAGTCCACGGGGTTGCAGAGTCAGATATGACTTAGCAACTGAACACTGGGCACTTTTGTTTTGTTCTCAATGGTAGATTTCCATTTTACAGATGAGGAAAGTGAAATGCAGAGGAGTTACATAATTTGCACCAGGTCACACAGCTAGTGAATGGCAGTTTTGATTCAAACGGTTCTCTGATTTCAAGGTCTGTATTCTTTCTACTACTTTGGGCCACATCCAAAAAGAGTTTTAAGTTCCATGCACCTCTGAAAAACTGTTCTTCTAGAACTGACTCTGCAAGAGTATGAACAATATGAGTATAGGACCCATGGAGAACCATCCAGTTATTTCTGGCTTTCCTGATGCTATTTTAATTCTAGCAGACTTTGGTTATACACATCCACTATTGACACCTAGCAGCCATTTTTAAACTGGTGGATATTAACAGGTCACACCTCTGATCCTCTCAGAGATCGTAAAGTCTCAAGTAATAAGTCAAGCACATGATAACAGGTCTGGAGAGCCAAGCAGGTTGCAATATCAAAGTCTTTCAGCCTTATAAGGCCCAGAGCAATCAGCCGGCATTTCACAAGGGCAGGCCACACATCACTAATTTTTTAGGTTTTGATTAATTCTTCTCCTACATTAAACAGAAAATTTCCTAGCCAAATAAGTTTGGTTCCACGGCCAAACAATTTCAAGTTCTGGACTAAACAAAGGTAAACAAGACTTTTTCACATGTTGTGGTGACCATGAATCAAGAATCGAAGGCTAGCATATGCAGCATTTCTTAAATTGGGCCACACAATCCTTTTCTCATGAAATATTTCACAGCACCATAGTTTGGGTAACTTGGGCTGAAGAGGACCTGCCCTAGAGGCTGTGGGTTGGTTCAGAGCCAAATCAGAATAAATGAGGACCTCTTCTGTGCTCAAGAGGTTTGGAGTCCTCCAAGAATCCCCTGAGCCAGGGCCCTCTGAGGAGGCCTGTTGGTGTGGAGACTTCCGGTTCTCATATCGTCTGCATCCCCAGGGCAGCTGGGAGTTCCTGCATCTGGGAGGGGAGCTTCCATTGCCTCCAAGCAAAGAAGGAAGAAAGTTCCTTTACTAAACTGCTCACAACATTGTGACAGTCTCTGGGCTTCCCAGGTGGCACTAGTGGTAGAGAACCCACCTGCCAATGCAGGAGATGCAAACGACCTGGGTTCAGTCCCTGGGTCGGGAAGAGCCCCTGGAGGAAGGCATGGAAACCACTCTAGTATTCTCGCCTGAAGAATCCCATGGACAGAGGAGCTTGGTGGGCTATGGTCCATAGGGTTGCACAGAGTTGAACATGACTGAAGTAACTTAGCACTCATGTATACATGTGCAGAATGATGCCTGTGAGATGTTTCTAATAACCGTTGGACTGGGAAGCACTCCCTAGAGATTTTTTTTTTTTATGGAATTAAAAAAATACAAGGTGAGGTCATTGGGGCATGGAAGGACGGAAGGGTTGGACATCTGATAAATCCATGTTTTTATTAGATATATAATTCAAAAACAAAGTTATGATCCAGATTAATGGGAACTCTGCTGATATTTTAAATATTGCTTTTGATTGAAAGTGAAAGTGAAGTCGCTCAGTTGTGACCGACTCTTTGCGACCGCATGGACTGTAGCCTATCAGGCTTCTCCGTCCATGGGATTTTCCAGGCAAGATTACTGGAGTGGGTTGCCATTTCCTTCTCCAGGGGATCTTCCCGACCCAGGGATCGAACCCAGGTCTCCCGCGTTGCAGACAGACGCTTTTACCCTCTGAGCCACCATGCTTTTGACTAAAGGTGCTTAAATTTAAGTGTTAGATCCAGTGTAATTGTCATTTTGTACAGAAATGAAAGCAGTGTGCTAAAGAGTTCACAAGTCATTTAATGAATTGGTGCTATCAGTTCCAAGTGAAATGAATGTGCTACCTACAATACATAACTCTGCAGTACCCTTCTTCTTCTTATAATGCCTTTAATAATCCAAAGTTAGTGTTAGAGAGAAACATAAACCATTGCTAGGATACTTGTTTTCATAATTTCATTATTGGGAATAATAAAAAGCCATGAACAGATGAAAACAATTTGATTCTTATTATCAAAATCAAGAATGATTATCATCAAGTACTAAATTTATCTTAGGTTAGAAAACCACAGCATGAAATATGAATATGAAAACAGATTTCTATTAGGACTGAGTCATTTTTGCTAATTTTCATAAACATTTTCCACTGTTTTTGTCAGGATGACGTGATTTCTAATGCAAGGCCATATTTTTCATCACAGAATATAATTTATTCTAGTAATTTAGACTATGTTTCTACTAATTATTATTAATAATCAAAGCTTTTAAGCTTATAGCATCTACTCATGAGGATCAAAGGATTCTCTTACTCCATCATTAGGCACAGAGAAAATTACCACTGAGTCAGGAGGCCAGCCAGAAGAGACCTATTTATTTTTCAGTATCTATCCATTCCCTCATATTGCCTTCAGATTATAAAAGTCACTAAAAGTAAGATTTGATACAGAACTAGATCTTCTGGGTGTGGTTTTACTAAAGACTGAGGGGCCTGGTTTCTGGGCGAGTGCGGTGGGAGCACCTCCGAGCTCCAGGGCTTCCTTGAACGTCCTCTTCAGGTTGACACTTAACCCACCAAAACCATCATGGTGACAAAAGCAGAGCAAAGGTAGCCGTGGCTGCATTTATCAGCCGTTAACAACAAAAATGTAAATACCAACTATTAGGATGTAAAGGAGAAAAGTGGAAGCCCAGTGTAACTATATGTAACACTTTTTAAAAATTAGAAGCATAGCATTGATGCTCCCCATCTATTTGGCATAAAATAAAAGTTGTAAGAAATTCTCTCAGTTTAATTCCCAGACTGTACCAGTAGTAACATCAAGTTATTTAAGTCAGAGGGAAAATCACCCAGTTCCTTAAATTTTATATTTACCGCTGACACCTGGGGTGTGTGTGAAATATTCAGAAAGAGTGTAATACACACATTATATATATATATGTAAATAAAGATTTACATACGTGTGTGTATGCTTAGTCACGTCAGACTCTTTGCAACCCCACAGACTGTAAGCCCACTAGGCTCCTCTGTCCATCTCCAGGAACGAATACTGGAGTGGGTTGCTACTTCCTCCTCCAGAGGCTCTTCCCTGACCCAGGCACTGAATCTGAGTTTCCTACATCTCCTGAACGGGCAGGCAGATTCTTTATCACTGCACCATGTGAGAAGCCCAGATTTATATATATAAATTACATATATTTTTCACTATGGAAAAGTTTAATTATAGAAAAATCTCAATATGAGTTTTCTGAATTTACTAAAAGGTATGGGCTGCAATATCATATCTCTGCAGAAAAATAGTTTGACTTAATGGCAGCAGAACAGGTTGGCAATGCCAAAATATATACAGGCACCACTATTGAGGCTGCTGCTGCTGCTGCTGCTAAGTCACTTCAGTCGTGTCCGACTCTGTGCGACCACGTAGACGGCAGCCCACCAGGCTCCCCAGTCCCTGAGATTCTCCAGGCAAGAATACTGCCATGGGTTGCCATTTCCTTCTCCAATGCATGAAAACGAAAAGTGAAAGTGAAGTTGCTCAGTCATGTCCGACTCTTAGCGACCCCATGGACTGCAGCCTAGCAGGCTCCTCAGTCCATGGGATTTTCCAGGCAAGAGTACTGGAGTGGGGTGCCATTGCCTTCTCCGACTATTGAGGCAGTACTCTTCAAAATTCGGGGGGCATTCAGGGAAACGATTTTTCAAAAAATTGTGTCCATTCTTCCCAAGGTGAGATGGCGGAGTATAGTCTAGAAGAATCAAAGGCATTTCGTTTACTTTCTGAAGTGACTGGAGTCTTTCAGATATCAACATCAGGAACTAGTTTCTGTGAACAAATTGGCATATGGAACAATAATTTCACTTTCTTAACCAGACTTTATGGAATTTGCTACGGAGTCAGCCATTTTGCTTGAGGTTCAGCACTATTTGACATAAAGTATATTGGAGGCAAGTAAGAGAATGGTCAATCCTAAGACCATATGAACCCTGAGTACAGATCTCATCATAAAAGCCATCTGTCATCCATAAAAACACACCATGTAAAACAACAGTTAGCTTAAGAGGGTCTCACTGAACAACCATATCTTTTCATGGCTTATAAACCACCCACCACTATACAGTCCATTACCCCCAGTTCCCTGGGAGTCTCAAAATTTTATCCCACAGGACACTTGCTTCTAAAAGCAATTTAACTTTCAGGGGAGCCCTCAAAGACAGGACTAGCAACTTTGACAGACAGGAAATGTTACCATAACAGAGGAGATGCCCAAGTGGAAAAGTCCCTTTTATTGAATGGTTCATTGCTCTTTAAAAGAAAAACATTAGGGTGTTAGCTGACTATATAAATATTAGGAGTCTTTCAATACCTCTAAGAAGAGCAAACAGTTTTTGTTCCAATCCCAAAGAAAGGCAATGCCAAAGAATGCTCAAACTATCGCACAATTGCACTCATCTCACATGCTAGTCAAGTAATGCTCAAAATTCTCCAAGCCAGGCTTCAGCAATACGTGAACCATGAACTTCCAGATGTTCAAGCTGGTTTTAGAAAAGGCAGAGGAACAAGAGATCAAATTGCCAATATCCGCTGGATCATCGAAAAAGCAAGAGAGTTCCAGAAAAACATCTATTTCTGCTTTATTGACTATGCCAAAGCCTTTGACTGTGTGGATCACAATCAACTGTGGAAAATTTTGAAAGAGATGGGAATACCAGACCACCTGACCTGTCTCTTGAGAAACCTGTATGCAGGTCAGGAAGCAACAGTTAGAACTGGACATGGAACAACAGACTGGTTCCAAGTAGGAAAAAGAGTACGTCAAGGCTGTATATTGTCACCCTGCTTATTTAACTTATATGCAGAGTACATCATGAGAAATGCTGGGCTGGAAGAAACACAAGCTGGAATCAAGATTGCTGGGAGAAATATCAATAACCTCAGATATGCGGATGACACCACCCTTATGGCAGAAAGTGAAGAAGAACTGAAGAGCCTCTTGATGAAGGTGAAAGAGGAGAGTGAAAAAGTTGGCTTAAAGCTCAACATTCAGAAAACAAAGATCATGGCATCTGGTCCCAATTCATGGGAAATAGATGGGGAAACAGTGGAAACAGTGTCAGACTTTATTTTTTTGGGCTCCAGAATCACTGCTGATGGTGATTGCAGCCATGAAATTAAAAGACGCTTACTCCTTGGAAGGAAGGTTATGGCCAACCTAGATAGCATATTTAAAAGCAGAGACATTACTTTGCCAACAAAAGTCCGTCTAGTCAAGGCTATGGTTTTTCCAGTGGTCATGTATGGATGTGAGAGTTGGACGGTGAAGAAAGCTGAGCGCCGAAGAATTGATGCTTTTAAACTGTGGTGTTGGAGAAGACTCTTGAGAATCCCTTGGACTACAAGGAGATCCAATCAATCCATCCTAAAAGAGATCAATCCTGGGTGTTCATTGGAAGGACTGATGTTGAAGCTGAAACTGCAATACTTTGGCCACCTCATGTGAAGAGTTGTCTCATTGGAAAAGACCCTAATGCTGGGTAGGATTGGGGGCGGGAGGAGAAGGGGACGACAGAGGATGAGATGGTTGGATGGCATCACCGACTCGATGGACATGGGTTTGGGTAGACTCCGGGAGTTGGTGATGGACAGAGAGGCCTGGCGTGCTGCAATTCATGGGGTCACAAAGAGTTGGACACGATTGAGCGACTGAACTGAACTGAAGAAGAGCAAATTATTTGAGAAAATAATATACTAAAATCCAGAGCCCCAAACAAGTGCAGAATTTTCCTTTTCCAAGATGTTTTCTGCTTGCAGAGCTGAGATGGGTAAATGGCTGACAGTGACTCAGCTGATTCTGGCTCCCAGTGTCTATGAAGCCAACTGCCCCACCACCCTCCTACCATCCCTCCCCATTCTGGAATGCTGATGGTGAGAAGATACTGCTCTTGTAGGGGAAGGGTTCAGGAAGCAGAAATGGACTGTAATTAACAATTTAAAAAGCTCTCATTCAGCTCAAGAAATACTGACTTTTTAACGTAATACTTTAAAATCCTTGAAAGTGATTCAAAATGCCAGTAGTCCAGACAGCCTCCCCAACCTGTCTAGCCCGGCCAAGTTCTCCCAGTGGCCCCCCAAATCAACATTACAAATCAGGACATTAGTGAATAGTTAAAGAGAACCACCTGTGCTCTCACCTATATTGCATTGTGAATAATAAAAAAGGATTTATTCCAGATGCTATTAAATTAAGAAAACTTGGACCATTTCATTCTCGACCCCATCATCAATCTAATCAGGAAAGGAAACTCACCAGCCTGATTGACCAAATGATTTCTCAAAGCTCTAATGAAAACACACTTAAGTAGAGATTTTTTTTGGAATCAAGTCCCTCCCCTTGGATCCAAACCACCCACCAACCTACCACGGCAAATCTGTCCAGGCTCAGACAAGTTGCCAGCACACGTGCAAATGTAGTTTCCCTCCATATTTGTGCAGGTGGCATTTTCCCCACAGCTGTGCATGTCCAGTCAGCACTCATCAATATCTGTCAGGAAAAAGGAGTAAGAAAGAGAAGAGTGAGGTGCAGAGGAGATCAGAGGCTCATATAGTAATTGAAAAACCCAATATTCTGGAAAAGAAGCATCTTCAATTTGTGTCATGATACATGTTCTCAGAGCTCTGTACATTTTTAGATTCAAAAATTCTATTATCCATGGTAGAAAGAGTGATGAACTGGGTCCCTGGGGTGCATACCCATACAGGTAAACTCCTGATGTCAGGCTGGAAGCTTCCCTACTGCTTGGAAGGAAAGGAGACTTCCCAGCACAAATAGCTCCGTGGGAAAGTTGGAGATGGTAAACTATCTCTAGGTAAACATTTAGAAGTTCAGATCCTATTAAATACAACATTTTTGCCTTTTTAACACAGATATAAATGAAATCATCTCTTTCTTTCCCAACTACCCATCTTTTCTATTCTCAGTTATCACCACCGTAACCTTTAGCTCCTTCCTCTCTTCAATTTTCCATTGCTGTAAGAGGAGTCGCCTTACTACATTCCCCATATACCATCTCTCCTCCACTCCTCTCCTAAACATCAGTGCCACATTGATCTTCCCCAATCACATCTCCCATCATTGCACCACTGACTCAAATGCCTAATAAAATGTACTCATGCTCCCAGGTTCATCCAAAATAATACTTCCTCCACGAAGTCCTTCCCAATACCTCAAACAGGTATTTCTACCTATTCTAAACTCCCACTTCATTTTTAGTTCTCTTATGATGTACATCTTTCTTCACTACTTATCACAGCTGCATTGATTTTAGATTATATTCTAAAGGTAGGGAACAGTGCAGAGAACAAGAACAAGCTCAGTGTTTCTATGTGGCTTGAAGACTCCATGCCAATCAGGCAGGCTGGGCCATAACGCTCTGCTACATGAAAGGAGGTATGTGAGTAATAGAGTGGGAATCCAGAGTATACTGACTTTAAATATCCAAGAAAGTATACCTTCCTTTTTCTTCAAAGTAAATGAAATATAAAGCCTGTTTGTCTAAATTATCTATGAGCCTGTTTAATTAGAGCAGTGACATTTTCCTGACTGACAGCCAAATATGTGCTTAAAAGAGCATTTACAGATGTTTGTGGACTCCACAAAACTAATCTGATAAAGGTCTGATTTAAATCAACCAGATCCAGAAAATTGGTAGTTATGACTGATATTTCATCTTTAACCTCAACATGTGGGAGAAAGCAGTGCCATTTCAGTTTGTTATCAGGGCATCTGCCCCTCCCCGTGAAAAGATTTTCATGTTTTCAGGAGGAAAAGAAAACATTGGAAGAGACATTTTAAAGCCCCATAAAACTTGAGATAACTACTTTACTGGGCCAGGATGGCTTCAAGTCAGGTCTTCACTTGCACAGTGATGCTGTGCTATTGACACCTGGAATGGTACATGACATCCACTAAGTGAACTCCCAACCCAACCAGCCACACCCAGACCTTGGCAGAGGATGGTGATTTTGAAAGAGGTCTTAATCATTCGTTGCTTATATTTAAATGTAAGTGGCTTGAACTTATCAAGAGCCAGCCAGTGAACCCTTTCATAGAATCTTCACGCACAGCAGTGACCTCCAACAAACCTGTGTCAGCTCTGAAGTTCACCACAGTTCAGTTGCCAAATTCAGTGACAAAGAAAATGCTGTCCGGTTTCCCCCAAGATGGCTCAAAGTGTGGAGTATTGATCAGGCACTGATGTCACTCAACCCCCAGAGAAAGAATTGGAAAGGCAGAGGGGAAAACAGCCTCTGCAGAGTGTAGGCACTAAGTAGTGCGCTCATGGCCAAAGGGCACGGACTTGACTATTTACCAAGAACTGAAATATGCCAGTTTGAACAGATCACACAACTCCTCTTTTAGACTTAACATGTACCATCGCAGTTACATCCTGTCTTTTCTCAAACCACCACACCCGGCGTTCAGTGATTCTCCAAGGCTTGCCCCTACCCACTTCCTTCCACACACAGCTTTCTAACCCAGACAGTGGATTCCATCTCCCTGGTAGCCTTCTGAGCACCGGCAGACATAGCCACCTTCTGTATTGACACACTTGGAGGATGTGGGAGGGCAGACTGAGAGACCCATCTCACATTCATCTACATCTGTGGGCAAAACAATGAGCTAGTGAAATATGTATGCAATCCTGGTATAAATGACTATAGTAGGAAAGTGAAAGTGTTAGTAGCTCAGTTGTGTCTGACTCTTTGTGAGCCCACGGACTGTAGCCTGCCAGGCTCCTCTGTCTATGGAATTCTCCAGGCAAGAATACTGGAGTGGGTAGCCATTCCCTTCTCCAGGGGATCTTTTCAACCCAGGGATCAAACCCATGTCTCCTGTATTGCAGGCAGATTCTTTACTGTCTGAGCCACCGAGGGAAGCCCATAGTAGGAAAGAATAGTATAATCTTACATACACTCATCTAGCCATTTACAGGTACTGTTTGCAAACATAATGCAAGCCCTGCGTTTGGACATAAAGTTCATTTCTGAATTAATTTCCATAGATTTCTCAGTGTTTGACTAGCTCAGTTTGTGCAAGTAAATCACTTTGTGCCAGAGTTTCAAACCATAAGAACGTTTGCAATGGCCATCAAAATAAAATAGAAACCTATCTAGCTTGGATGGAAGGGGAGTTTGAGGGAGAATGGATACATGTATATTCATGGCTGAGTTTCTCTGCTGCTGTGCATCTGAAACTATCACAACACTGTCAATTGGCTATACTCCAACATAAAATTAAAAGTTAAAAAAAGAAACCTATTCAGCAAAACCTATTTAATAAATTAGAACTTATGATCTAAGCCTTTGAGGGGAAAAGTTGTTTTTATTGGAATTGGGGAGCTTATAAATTTAACTTGAACTCACATTCATGCTTCTAAAGCCAATTATAAATTCTTCTCCTTAATATCAACTATATATATTATGGAATTCTAATATAAACTCAATGTATTAGAGCATATACTTTATGTTTCATTTTTTCTATTCATATATCCACTACCTTTTAGCTAATATCAAATAATTTATTCACACCTGAGGATAACATAAATCCTTCTGGAGATTTTGAGTCAATACAATCTGAGAGAATCTTTTTTATTTACTATTTTCCAGATATGTGTATTTGGATTTTGCTCTTACCAGAACATTGTTTTCCATCTCCAGCAAATCCTTTCAAACACTGACATGCAACATCCTCTCCCTCTGAAACGCACTCAGCCTGTGTACTACATCCCATGGCATCACAGTCTTCATTATCTGCAAACAGCGAGAACCCTATCAGATTATTTTCAGACCTCAGAGAAAAAAGATGGACTTTAATGCTTTGCATTCTACAGAACATTCTAGAACTTCCTTTGTCAAGTTCTGGGACAGGTTAGCCTCCAAACAGAAACACCATGTTCATCTGTAATCTGTATCTATATCAAAGGATCCACAAGCCATATGTTTCTGTTTATATGCTCTCAACAAATCTTTAGTCTTAAAGAATTATGTGGTGTTTACACCTGTCTGTGAACTTATTTATAATTTTTTAAAGAATTTGCAAATTTGAACTATAACATTTCTAGGAGTAAATGGACTCAAATTTTTTAAATTGTGTTGCTTTATTTGAGAATTCCCAACCATCATGAAGGTGTCAACATATTCTTATCTCCCAAAGATAACATGTAGCAAGTAGGTCTATGTACCAACATGGCAAAGAGATTTGATCATAAAAAGATTTACTGTCAATTTACTAAAATTATGTTTCATATATAATAGAACATGTATGTCAAAATGTATGTTTTACTATCCAGATTTATGCTGTGACTTGCAAACCTCTAGGCACTTTTACAGTCATGAACCATGCAAACTAAATGCTGTAAATGGATCATTTCATTTCATACTCCATTGAAATGCAAATGCCCCAGGGAACAGAGTTGCCTGTTGAACCATAAACATGAGCAAGTTTTTTGTTTTTTTTTTTCCTTTAGCTGCTTATGTATGAAATCATTCTCCAAATGCCTCCCCTCTATTGGAGATGGGGGTATCTGACATACCACAGCAGGATATAAACTATCTTCTGTCTTTTCACTGGTAAATTTGCTCATCTAAGTATAGGAGAGGTCAAGAAACTCTCCAAAGTTGCCCATAAATTAAAGAAAGTTAAATGATCTAAGTAGGATTCAAGTCCCATGCGAATGCAGACATCGGGTAATTGCATTTGACTTGCTTAGCTATTTGAGCGAAAAGATTTCTTATGTGGGAACACATGCCTTTCATGCTTGCTTGGTCACCTCCTGTCACTCATGACTCGAGATGGATAAGTTCAGCCTAAATCAATTATCCATTGGATTCAGGATTTATTTGGAAGACTAGTTCCCAAATCACAAGGCTGTTCAGAGCGTATGGTGGACAGCATCCAATTACCCAAGACATTTTAAGTCACTAGCAGAAATAGAATATGATTCAGGAATTATTTGGTAACTTGCAATCCCCCAGGCAATGAAAAGCAATGGACATGCATTTGCAGTTGGGGGATAGGCCATAGCCAAAGTTCTTTTTGCCACCCACTGGCTCCAGAAGGAGGGAATGCCTGTGCTCCACGTGCCTCCTCTCTAAAATACAGTGACAGTTTCCGTCCAGTCTACTTCACATGGTTGTTTTAAGAACTCGAAGAAAAAGTAATTAAAAAAAAAAAAACCTGTTGAGAATTTTGAAATATACATATCTAGATAAGGGTAATAAAGGAGAAGAGCATTGTGATGGCCTATATCAGAATTAGCCTTATCACACTAGAAAAGACTCAGCGGTCTGTTAGTAAAACTAACAAAATTAATTAATTCCAAAATGCCTACTATGTGTCAGATCCTCATGAGGGCCAAAAATACAGTGGTGGAGGATATAGATGAGAGTTCTGCTTTCTTACATGATTAACTACTGAAGTATATGTGTAATGAGCACAATCAAAAATAATACTGGGTTCCAAGAGGGCTAAACAGCTTTCATATTGCCTGGTCAGGAGACTAGGAAAGTCTTTCTGAGAAAGAGCATATTATGAGATGTGAAGGATTCACAGGACTTGGTGCGGAGGGGCTTAGAAAGGGGACTGTAAGTCAAGAAAGCAACACCTTCATGTTACAGGCAAGGCCTCTGTAATGGAAGAAGGCCATCAAAAGGGGGGATAGAAGGGCACAAACTAAGGCTGATGAGGTGGATACAAGTGAGTTTCTCCAGGGCTCAACAGGCTACATTAAGAATTTCACATTTTAGTCATGAATTTAGAAGAATTTGTGATTTTAATAAATTTGACAATGAAACTTTTTATGTTTGAATCACTTTGCCATGTGGTACACAGATCTACTTGCCACATATCATTATGTGTCTTTGAGGAATAAAAAAATATTGACCTAAAATCTAATATAAAGTTTTCAAACTCTTTTTATTATAGCTACTTGCCTGAAATGAAAATTTCACTACAAAACATAAGTAAGACCTCAACCTCACACAGGTAGAACTAAAACTTCACAGGCTAAGACAAAATAGAATACAATCCAGGGAAGGAAAGATGAGGCAATTCACCTGGACAGTTTTGTTTATTCTGCAGGAGGCAGAGTACAGTCTCCAGGTACGAAGCCAAACATAGCCTATTATATGTATATTCCAAATCCCTGGCCATTTTGTCACTCCCTCATTCCACCCATGTGGCCTAGTTTACCATCTGTCATTCACTTCAGTTTTTGAGTCCCCCAAACATTAGGCTTCCAAAATATCTTCTATCAACTTAGAGGAAGGTTCTCTATACTGCTAATATTTATCTATACTGTTTTATTCTATCATATTGTTTGTCTCTGCATCAGACTGTGACTTTGGAGGTTGGGGCTACATTTAGCTCAGCATGCGATCACCAGCACATAGCACAGCGCATGGCAAATAAATAGTCATTAAATGAATAATATTCCTAACATAATTATGTTTCCAGTACTTCTTTTCTTGGCATGAATTACTGATAACTACTCAGTAATAATTTTCAAAACCTTTGGTCAAGTCATTAACTTAATAATACAGCTTAGTTTCAGTTTCCAAATCTGTAAAATGATAGATTGTGATAAGGGTCAAATTCAGTTCAGTTCAGTTCAGTCGCTCAGTCGTGTCCAACTCTTTGCGACCCCATGAACTGCAGCACACCAGGCCTCCCTGTCCATCACCAACTCCCGGAGTTTACCCAAACCCGTGTCCATTGAGTCAGTGATGCCATCCAACCATCTCATCCTCTGTTGTCCCCTTCTCCTCCTGCCCCCAATCCTACCCAGCATTAGGGTCTTTTCCAATGAGTCAACTCTTCGCATGAGGTGGCCAAAGTATTGCAGTTTCAGCTTCAACATCAGTCCTTCCAATGAACACCCAGGATTGATCTCTTTTAGGATGGATTGATTGGATCTCCTTGCAGTCCAAGGGACTCTCAAGAGTCTTCCCCAACACCACAGTTTAAAAGCATCAATTCTTCGGCGCTCAGCTTTCTTCACCGTCCAACTCTCACATCCATACATGACCAGTGGAAAAACCATAGCCTTGACTAGATGGACTTTTGTTGGCAAAGTAATGTCTCTGCTTTTAAATATGCTATCTAGGTTGGCCATAACCTTCCTTCCAAGGAGCAAGTGTCTTTTAATTTCATGGCTGCAATCACCATCAGCAGTGATTTTGGAGCCCCAAAAAATAAAGTCTGACACTGTTTCCACTGTTTCCCCATCTATTTCCTATGAAGTGATGGGACCAGATGCCATGATCTTAGTTTTCTGAATGTTGAGCTTTAAGCCAACTTTTTCACTCTCCTTTCACTTTCTCTTCATCAAGAGGCTCTTCAGTTCTTCTTCACTTTCTGCCATAAGGGTGGTGTCATCTGCATATCTGAGGTTATTGATATTTCTCCCAGCAATCTTGATTCCAGCTTGTGTTTCTTCCAGCCCAGCATTTCTCATGATGTACTCTGCATATAAGTTAAATAAGCAGGGTGACAATATACAGCCTTGACGTACTCCTTTTCCTATTTGGAACCAGTCTGTTGTTCCATGTCCAGTTCTAACTGTTGCTTCCTGACCTGCATGCAGGTTTCTCAAGAGACAGGTCAGATGGTCTGGTATTCCCATCTCTTTCAGAATTTTCCACAGTTGATTGTGATCCACACAGTCAAAGGCTTTGGCGTAGTCAATAAAGCAGAAATAGATGTTTTTCTGGAACTCTCTTGCTTTTTCGATGATCCAGCGGATGTTGGCAATTTGATCTCTGGTTCCTCTGCCTTTTCTAAAACAAGCTTGAACATCTGGAATTTCATGGTTCACATACTGCTGAAGCCAGGCTTGGACAATTTTGAGCATTACTTGACTAGCATGTGAGATGAGTGCAATTGTGCGGTAGTTTGAGCATTCTTTGGCATTGCCTTTCTTTGGGATTGGAACGAAAACTGATCTTTTCCAGTCCTGTGGCCACTGCTGAGTTTTCCAAATTTGCTGGCATATCGAGTGCAGCGCTTTCACAGCATCATCTTTCAGGATTTGAAATAGCTCAACTGGAATTCCATCACATCCACTAGCTTTGTTCGTAGTGATGCTTTCTAAGGCCCACTTGACTTCACATTCCAAGGGTCAAATTAGAGAATACATTTAAAGGGTCTGGTAAACTCTAAAGCTCTATAAAACTTATTACTAAAAATATTCACCTCTTTGTATTATATCAAAAATCACACTGATAAATTCCTATAAAGAGGGGTAAGAGGTTCCAGGGCCTTGTTAACTATAGTTTGCCAACCACAAAAGTTGTAGTTGAGTATATATGAGGTCCTAATATGGAGTTCTCCAATTGATTTTTAAGCCACATACTGTGTTAAAATTTAGATTTACTCAGAAATACAAATAAATAAAATGTTTCAAAGCAGAGCTGCACTGAGTGAATGGCAGAGACGTAACATGAAGAAGAGGTGGGGTTTGCAGGAGCTTTAAGGCTGAGCTAAGCCCTGTTTGAAACCACTATCATCATGAGTGAACAGAGTATAAAAGAATTAGGTTCCCTAAAGTTGTTACATATTGAATATATTCTTTAACATCTTAGTGATAAGTGTACAATATAGAAGAATAAAATCTAACATTTGTTGTTTGTGAACTTCCTGGAGCAGCTGAAGCAACCAACCTATATTTGCTTATCAGTTACCATCTGCTTTTCACAATGATGGAAGTAAAGCTAAATGGGTCAAATACCAAAAATACTAGGCATAGATGAGGATCCACTCAAATCTGTTCTGGCCTATTTTTCACTTTTGCCTCCAAGTTAGATTTCTTTTAAAAAAAAGAAGTCCAACAACTCTCATCAAGTAAAGCTCATGTCCAGTCTAATATGGAGCCATCTAACATGGGAAACCATTGGGAAGAGAAGGACCAAAGTTTGAGTCCAAAGTCTGGCATCACTCACTTTGTACAATTTAGTCAACATTAAGTTAGAGAGATCATTCAGAATTTCGAATGAGTAGGAGGAAACTGTTGGAACCAAAGCTGTATCAAAGATCTCCTGATTCATACCTGACACCATGATTTCAGCCACTAGCATGTGTTGAGACTCTGTCATGTTATCTTCAAGCTCTCTGCTGCTGGCTAAGACGTCCAACGGTGTGACTCCATTACTCAGATTTGCTCCACTACCTATGGAAGGCCAACAGATACAGTTAATTTAACATTTTTGATTTATGAAATGTTTGAGTTAATTTATGTTTATGGCTGCTTGTTGGTTATGAGTTCAGACTCATACTTAGAGTAGGAGGATTCAGAAAAACTGGCAGAATCTAGCTTAGAAAACCTTCCTCACCACACCACACCCTCTCAGCTTCCCTCCACGCACTTGAGATTGAGGGTGGGGAGAGCCAGGAAGAAAGACAGGACTCTTTTAGGTATTGGCATAAGTGGTAAAAGTAGAATACCAAAATCCTTATGCACAGAATAAGCTCATAATCACTGTTTGCCATTGTTGAGGACAAATTGACTTCTCCAACCTGCCTTCATATATACTCTTTCTCCTTCAGGCTGCTTTAGACATTTATTTTAGCCTGACTTTGCCAGTATTTAGAAATGTGGAAGAGCATAAATGAACCCTACCTTAACATAGGCATGGGACCTAAGCAACTCCCCAGAACACAGGAGAAATGAATCCTCTAAAACACTGTGTGTTCTCTAAGTGTGGTCCATGGATCCCTGGGGTCTCATTGCATGCCATCTAGAAGGTGAAAACTATTTTCATAAAAGGCAGATAACTTCGTTATTATTTTCACTGTGTTGACCAATGGGGCAAAAGCAATGATGGGTGAAAGTGTGGTGCCTTAGCATGAATCAAGTCATGCTTCTAGTGGCATCTCTAATATGGTCATGTTCTTCACTGCCACATACATACACATGCATGCATACACACACTCCAGTTTCACCTTTAAAAAGCCATGATGGAGCAGTAAAATTATTAATTTTTAAAAATCTTGACTATGGACTACTTGCTGTTTAACGTCCTGTATAATGAAATGGGAAGCACATAAAAGACTGCACAGACTGAACTCATAATGTCTATCTGGAAGAAAGGCACTCGTGAACTCTTAGATGTTTGAGCTAAAACTAGCCTCCTTTTCCCGTTGAACATGATTTTTACCTGAAAGAATGTTTGGTAAACTATGTCAGTAACACTTGAGGATTTGACATTTTTTCAAAAATGAATGAAGCGGTGCTGTCTCTTCAAGGAAAATTAACTCATAGTGCTTGTTGCCAATAAGAAGATTGGAGTTTTCAAGTGAAAAGTACAATTCTACAAAATTTTCCACAAAAAGTTTTTGACAAAATCCAGACAAAGACTTTTCTGATGAGTTTGATGGTAATAACTCATGAACATTATTGTAGGTATATTAGTATGACATTCAGAAGATCTGCATAACTCAATCAACCAATATTTTTAAATGACCAAAATACAACAAAATCATGCCTAGCAAAAGATTCATGCAAAATATAAAACAAGAATACTGGGTTTTAATATAGCAGAGGACAAAAAGTTCATTGCTATGACTTCAGATTCACATTGCAACAGGCTCTAAGAAACTACCATCTGTCTGGTTCTGAAATAATATCAAAAGAAGATACACAAAAAGGGCATCTGAAAAGGCTGTTAAGCAATCTTCCCTTTTCCAGCTCCATGTCTATCTGAGGCCAGATTTTCTTCATAGGCTCCAACCAAACCAACACAGCAACAGCTTTAACTGAGAGGCAGATGGGAGGATCTGGCCGCCCTCTACTAAGCCAGACATTAAAAATACAAATGTAAAACAATGCCATGCTTCTCACTACATATTTTTGTTTTGAAAAATAGAGATTTCCTTTTCATAAAACATATTCACATATAATAGATTACTGTAACTTTAATAGATATTAGATTTTTAGTTTTAATTTCTAATGTCATAAATCTTAACAGATAAAACCCACGCAAAAAAACCTTCAGTTTTTCAATCATTTTAAAAGCGTAAAAAGGTCCTGAAATCAAAAAGATTGAGAATTGTTATCCTAAGGCAACAATTAATAGATCTGAAAATCCAAAATATCCAGTTCTGGTCCATGGATAAATTAATCCGTTTGCTGTCAATCTGTCACCTAACTTATATCATGTCTATTGGATAAACATGAATTTTATAAACATCTAAAATAAAATTTAGGTTCTCTCTTATTAGATGTCTGTCAAGAGATGAATCCAAATACACCTTACTTGTCTGGATGCACATTCACGTGATGTAAATTAGTACCTCTGGTTACATGTCATATCAGATCTATTCTTCCTCGAAGTCATGTTTAGTTGTTTAAAATATGGATCTCAAGACTTGTCAGGCTGGATTCCCTACACTTGTTTGGTATCCTCAACTTATTTATTATAAAGGACTTTTCTTTTCATATTAAGACAGTCATGTGGCCGGGAAGTTGTATATGACTGCCTTTAAAATAGAGGCCATAAAACTTCTGGACAAAATGTCTTTGAATATTCCCTGAGTTGGTAAAATACTGGTGTTTTTTTCTAAGAATAAGTTGTGTGTGCATACCTGCTCAGTCGTGTCCAATTCTTTGTGACCCCATGGACTGTAGCCCACCAGGCTCCTCTGTCCTTGGGATTTCCCAGGCAAGAATATTGGAGTGGGGTGCCATTTCCTACTCCAAGGGATCTTGCAGACCCAGGGACTGAATCTGGGTCTTCTACAGTCTGAACCATCAGGGAAGGGAGGCCAATTGAATTTAATTTGTAATGAGGAACCCAAACTCATCAGAGAGAGAGAGAGAGAGAAAACACAGTTGGCATCCCTAAAAGTAAGGGAGCTTTTAATAACACAAAATATTAAAAATCAGCACAAGCACAGGAATTGATATAGAATGATATTCCTGAGCCAAAGTAAGATAATTCAGCTGCACAGTTTGTCATATTATCTGCCAATATCCAATGGCCATTGAGAGCCAGACACGTTTTTCCATCTGGAGCTTTCACAAAACCTTCACGACACAAACACTGAGCTGTTCCAAACCTCTCTTTGCAAATATGTTCACAGCCTCCGTTTTGATGTAAGCAGGGATCTGCTCCTAGCAGGGAGAAGACATGCATTCACAGATGGGCTTGGAGATGAAAAGGTTGCCGCTGATGCAAACTACAGCATACAGCTTGAGGGAGAGACACTGTATCTAAGTGGAGTTTATATCAAGAGCTATTTCAGGAGAGTTCCTATAAAGAGCCACTGGTTCTCAGATAAGCTCAGAAAGTTATTACCTTATGAGTATTTATTGAATTTAGCCAGTACTTTTGTTAGAGAAGCTATTTGGGAAGATAGGAATCCTATTTCCTGATTCATCATCCAGCCAAACTGACAAAAGGTGATTCAGAAAGAAGAGTTACAATGGAAAACTAAGTGGCTTTTCCATTTTGCTTTACCTACTCCTGGCTGAAGCTTCCTCACTGGCATTCTCAGGAGGTGGGGAAAAAAAAGCCCAATGTAGGTAGAAGCTTCCACTGCAGGTTTCTAAACTGCTCCCCCCTCCCAACCCTGCTCCTGGACTTAGTGCCTTTAATCTGGGTCTTTGAAAAGGAGCAAGTAAGTAAAAGCTAATTAGGAGAAGAAAAGATGAGCTTGGAGGGATAAAGCCCAAATTCATTACTAGACTGTCTTAACTTAAACAAAATTCAAGTCTCAGGAAATCTTAACATCTACCCAAATTAGTGAGAATTGCAACACCCCCCTCCCTTCCCTGCCATCAAGCAGTTTAAATAGTTGCAGATGACAGTCAAAGAAAGACTGCCCAGTGTACCTGGTTTTGCCAATGGATGAACTACAACCAGAGATGAGGGCTTCAGCATGCTGCCTCAGAGACATACGCTATTTTTGCCGGTCCTCTTGTTCATCTTTATTACCTATGGCATAGCCCAATCGGAGAACCACGCTTGATCCTCAAACACAGCCACAGCAAATGGGTGACCTGGAAGCAGTCAAACCCATTACAAACATCTTGCTTTTATCAGAAATATTTTTCAAAGGACAAAGAATACCCAATTCCTACACTAAATCAATTCTTTAATAAACTGCTAAGCAATGTAATGAGCCACCTACATCAAGGAGAACCCACGTGATGAGGAAACCTGTTAGAAGGGGAGCCTGGTGGTATGAAGTCCTAGCAAAGCCTGTTGCCACTCACCATTCAGAGAGTGAGAGAATGTGGGTGATTGACATAATATCACCAAGAAGGAGAAGACCCGGGCAGGAATGTTTCCGTGTTCAGTGATTCTATCACTATTTACAGACTAAACAACTTGACTATGTAAGTTATTTTCCTCCTCTTTGTCTTAGGTTCCTTGTCTTTTTTTTTTCCAGAAATTTTTCTTTTTTTTTTTTTAACTGATTTCCATAATGACCAGTAGTGATTTAGAATTGGCACTCCTTTTAATAAAGAACAAGTTGCTGTTAGGACTATGTATCTGCCTACCCTGTAAAAATACATTCTTCTTAAGCTAAGTGAGTACCAATTGGAAGCCAACTTTCCCTTTGCAATATTGTAAGCAGTAGTTTGACTCTTAACTGGAGCTGAAATGGGAAGATATGATTCACAAAAAGTAATATAAAGTAATAAGGCATTTTTATTTTCTTTAAAAAAATTTTTTTTAAGTTCCTTGTCTTTTGAATGGCAGTAATAAGTAGTAGACTAAATTCACAGGTTTTTGTAAAAATTTTTAAAAATCTAAGGTAACTGAATAACAGTCTCCTCAAATTCCCATCTCCAACACATTTCCATGCATTAAACCCCTACCTCCTTTCCTACTCTAGGACCTTGTTCTGTCAATTACCCCTTTCATTTATTCATTCTCTTCGTCTCTCCAGCTTCTTTCCTTTAGCTGATTAATATCTCCAGGTCTCTCCTATCTTAATTCCCTCATCCCCTTGACCTCTCTTCTTTTCATCTCTTTCCTACCCTTTGCAGCCAAGTTCTTTGGAAGTCATTTATTATCTGCTGCTTCTATATTCATGGCTCTGATCAACCCCCAAGTGGACTCTTCCCATCTTACCTTAACTAAACCCACCTCTCCATGCCACTGAAACTGCTCTGATAAGATATTCCAGTGTTTAGTAAGCTGGGAGATGTTTTAATATCCATCTCAAGTGGTTAGAGGCTAAGGCTAAGGACCCCTAAGTTTGGAAGCTTTTTATCACTGCACATACAGTCACATTTCCCAGGCCAGTCGTTGTTGCAAATGAGCAACGGATTTGGTGGACTAGGATGAATGTCTCCCTCTAGTGGCAGCAAACTCAAATTATTTGTCCAGGTGAAATGAGTCTCTGCCCATCTTTATTGATGGGGGCCCTTAAGATTCATTTTGGTATCTAGCCTTTGTTCCAAATTAAAGCCACTAATGCAGGAAGGGAACTTTTTACATAACTTTTGTTTTGTTTTGCTTACTGAGATAAAAAAAATACCTAACACAAAATTTACCCTCTAAGCCTGAGACTTAACCCAGTTTCTGTAGTGTAAACTACATTCACATTGCTGTACAACCAATTTCCAGAAAATTTTTTTTATCTTGCAAAACTGAAAATCTATACTCATTAAACAACTTCTCAGTCCCTGCCCGGCCAGTCCTTTGCAAACCCTATATTACTTTCTGTTTCTGTAAGTGTGACTATTCTATTCAATAAATACCTTAAGTTAACAATATTTGTCGTTTGTAACTGGCTTATTTCATTTAGCCAAACATCCTCCAGGACTGGCAGCCCACTCCAGTATTCTTGCCTGGAGAATCCCATGGGCAGAGGAGCCTAGCGGGCTACAGTCCATGGGGTTGCAAGAGTTGGACACAACTTAGCAAATAAACAACCTCAAGGTTCACCTATGTTGTAGTATGTGTCAGAATTAGCTATAGTTTTTCATTGCAAACCCCAAACTAGATATAATCTTCCTTATTTTTTGTTTACAGGAGAGCCACAATTGTGCGTTAAATTAAGAATGAATTCCTTCAATCTTTAAATGAAAAACCCTGAATTGGTCATTGAGATGCTACCATTTATATACCGGCAGGTGGCACTATAATGATGAGAATGGTTATTTAGACATTTTCATACCAAATTATTTGTATTTGTGAATGTGTTTAATAGGAAGTTGCATTGGTCATAGATTAGAGCAATGCAAATTATTTATAAAATATCTGCTATACGTTTTGGCTTAGAATATGGTGTCTTTACATTCTAGTTAGGAATTTTAAATCCCTTTATATATCAAAGCTGTAATTTTACATTTATTTGGGAGATTCATTTTTTAACAATGTGTATCTCCTTACTAGACTCAGTGACTTCACAGGAACCATATTGTACTCTCCACTCTATCTCTACTTCCTACAAGATTCTATAAATATCTGTTGGGCACATGGATGATAAAGCCTATGATTACATACATGTGAAGTATGTCAATTTTTAAGAAGCTTGGAAGCAGGTAGAATTTTAAATTATATTTATCTTGATCTGTTTAATGTATAATGCAAATCTAGAAATTCATTATCAAAGGCCAAAATTAATACCTTATACAAATTATTAGTTTTGTTAGCTTTTTCCTAAAAGAGAGAGACCATGTTTTCTCATCTTCTCAACCAACCAGTTTCTAAATTCCTGAAGCGTCTTTAACATCTCCCTGGCCTTTATTCTGACACCCAATCGGTTACTAAATCTTGTTTTTCATTCACAGTGTTGTTGTTGTTTTTTTTTAATACTCTAATCCTCCATTCTACTTTTAAATGGCAATGTTCTAGTTCAGGCTTTTATTAACTGTTGACTGAACAACTGTTGTAACCTCCTAACTCATTTCCTTCTCTCCAAATTCCAATCCAACCCTTGTACTGTTACCTAAATGGCTATCCTGATATACCAATTTTATCAGATACAGTTCCTGCTCAAGAATTATGCAATGGCTCTCCAGTACATTCAGAATGAATTTCAGTTAACATATTCTGGCAGGACTAACATACAAAGACCAAATTTTACAGCCTTATTTCAAATGATAATGTTTTATCAGCATTTATTTACCACATGGTCCAGTTCAAATACTGTCAAAGTGAATCCCCCACTGTTACATCATCTCATAACCATCTGTACTTCTAACAGATAGCATAATCTACAATGTTTCAAAACTATTTATGAAAATACATGACACCCTATGCAAAATCTGAAAATATAATAGAAGGGAAAATTTATTAATCTTTGCACAGAATGGCTAAAGGGAATGTTATCACTTGTGAAAATGACATTTTATAAAACATAAGAAATGATAACAGCTGAACAAAATCTTAAAAAAGTTTTAAAACGTTTAATATTTTCATTCTGCTTTTAAGAAATCTTGGCAAAGAGAAATGATAATGCAGCACTGTTTTTTTTAATCTAATATTCCAATGTTAAAATAATCTTCATAGCTTATAAGCCCCTGGAGAAATCTTTTAGCCTGTTTGTTTCTATTCCTTTCTCATCATGCGTTTAAGGGTATGTATGTGGGTATGGGGAGAGGATCGTGAGTGTATGTGATTGTGTGTGTGAGTGTGTGTGTGAGTGTGTGTGTGAGTGTGTGTGTGAGTGTGTGTGTGAGTGTGTGTGTGAGTGTTAACACTCATCAACACTCAATCAAGTTAAAGAAATCACCCATTTCAGAGCCTTACCAGGGCTTCCCTGGTTGCTCAGTGGTAAAGAATCCACCTGTAATGCAGAAGCCACAGGAGACACAGGTTCGATCCCTGGGTCAGAAAAATCCCCTGGAGGAGGGCATGGCAACCCACTCCAGTATTCTTGCCTGGAGAATCCCATGGACAGAGGAGTCTGGCGGGTTACAGTCCATGGGGATGCAGAGTCAGATAAAACTGAAGTGACTTAGCATGCATGCATGCATACTGGCAAAAATATAATCAAAGCCTTACCTACATCCTTCTGGGCAAGGCTTTGGCATTTTGAACCATCCAGATTGGACATTTCAATCACAGACTGCTTGGCATCGCACCAATACAACTTGTCAGTTAAGTAATCAATTGCTATTCCACTGGGCCAGACCAGATCTGAGCTAGCTATAACTAGTCGGCCACTGCCTTGAAGAGAAGAACTTTCAATTCGTGGATTAATTCCCATATCAGTCCAGAATAATCTCCTTTAATCAAGAAAACATATAACAAATAAAATTTGCAAGGAAAAAAATTCTTTTACTCTTTTATTATTAAAAACATCAATGCAAATCGCTTTAGGATAAACTAAAGTTGTACACCAAGGAATACAGAAAACATAGCACTGTATGCTGGACAAATAATGTTCAAAATCAAAAAATTATCTTCTCTATGTACAACAACTTGGACAGATAATGCTGAATTTAAGCTCTGATAATTAGATAAAGAAGAATAATTAGTTTTTTAAAATGTAGTATATTGTATATTACAAATATACAAATACATCAAAAGTTTGTGAGTGCATATTCTTATTAGTATTTTACACTGTAAAAGACAATGGAATCTTGCTAGTCTATCCCTTGGCTATACATATGTAAAATTCACTGGTTATGCAAAGTTATACCATAAAGGGAAGAGCACATTTATCTATTATCCAGTTTTATATGACAAACTTGGTTAACTTGGTCAGTTCTAAGTTCTGTGAGTCAAGTGCTGAGAGTTTTCTGAGTTCAATATGGTTCAATATCTTTTCACTGTTCTAATCATATGTCTAGCTCCAAATTAATGATCTATTTTCTATTGGTTTATTATTTCCCACAGACCATTATAACATTTTCATTATAGATAAAATAGTGTTGGTTTTTATCTTCAGTTTTTAACTAGGAAGGATTGTTTATTCTCTTAATTTTCTAAACATAAACCAACATTTGTCACCAATTCACAATTAACAAGTAGAGCCTTCTGCTGCTGCTGCTAAGTCGCTTCAGTCATGTCCGATTCTGTGCGACCCCATAGATGGCAGCCCACCAGGCTCTGCCATCCCTGGGATTCTCCAGGCAAGAATACTGGAGTGGGTTGCCATTGCCTTCTCCAGTGCATGAAACGGAAAAGTGAAAGTGAGGTTGCTCAGTCGTGTCCGACTCTTGGCGCCTTCTAATCTTTCACAATTTCTCTTTCCTCTTGTCTAAATCCAGGAATGACCTATCACTGCAACTCATGATTTTTCTAAAGAGAATTCATAAGCCATGTAATCCAAATATCATCCTCTCAGGGAATAGTATAGTTTTTAAAGAAAGTACAAAGTGTAGTGGGCTTATGCCTCATTGATTAATGAATCACAACCCATTTCTTTTCAAAAAGAAATTGAATTTGCTTAAAATGAAGGGTTTTCTAAACAATAAAATTTTATACAAAAAAAGCAAATCAAAAGACATTAAAAGGAGGAGGAAGTCATGCTAGCCATATAATTTCCAAACATTTGAACAAATCTCATGGATTTTCTTGGTTTCTGATTCCACTGATCACCTGAGATCTTAAGACAAATTTTGGACACTAGCACATCAAACGTAAAGTGTTCTATGATCTCTGCAAAAAGGGCCTTATTGTCACAATTACTTACTTGGCCATTGGATGAACAGCAATTCTTTGTGGCTGAGAGATGTCCTCCTTAATGATTATTTCACGATACTTTCCATTTAAATCACTTCCTTCAATGAGAGATTTCCTAAAATGCATGTAGTATAAAGGGGCTTGTTATGCTAACTTTAGTGTTTAAACAAAAATACTTTCTCTGTTGCTTATTGAAGAGCGAACTAGGCATTCTAAACTACCCTGTCACACATGTGCAGAAGCACATACACATTCTCACACACATTCTCACACACATTCTCACACACAAGTCAGGAGTAACACTCTCACAGTCTGTTGTTGTTCTTTTTAAAACACAATGTTTTAACTAGTTTCTCAATATTTAATCCAAGTAATTAAAATACGCAGTGAAAGGTAAGGTAAGAGGGGCTATGCCGGTGGCCTGACAGGGTTAAAACCAGGATGTGTAAATAAATACCGTCATTTCTTTCTCTTCACAACTTCCCAGCTCCTGCTGAAATCAGTAAGAGCCAGAGGAACCACCAGCCTCTGTCCACAGACCACAGGGAGCAGGGAGAGCAGATCTCTCAGGGCCACAGAGTCAGCCAACACAAGGAAGGGAAGGGGAGCGTTATATTGACTTTAATTTTCTTCCGTATGATTCTAAGACAAAGGGGAGAATTGAAATATTATTTGCTACCCTTCACATTAAAAAATGATAACAACTCTTTGGAATCTAGCTGGGGAGAAAACTTTTGTTTTCTAAGTTTTTCCATTTGCCAAACAAGTCTTTATTATCAAATAAACACTTATGAAGCACCTAATGTGTGTCAGGGATTGCCCTAAGCATTGGAGACACAGTAGTATACAAAACCCAGCTCTGTCCTTAAAGAGCTTAAAGATCCACAGAAGAGTGAGGGGGAGGGAGAGGGCCAGGAGGGAGGGCAGGAGGGAAGACAAAAAGAGGAAGAGGGAATTATATTACGGAATGTGTAAGAATGCAACTGGCACAGAGGGAAGTAAGTCAGAAAAACAAATATCATACGCTGTACTTAGTCGCTCAGTTGTGTCTGACTTTTTGCGACCCCATGGACTGCAGCACGCCAGGCAGCTCATGGGGATTCTCCAGGCAAGAATACTGGAGTGGGTTGCCATTCCCTTCTGCAGGGGATCTTTCCAATCCAGGGATCAAACCCAAGTCTCCCACATTGCAGGCAGATTCTTTACCATCTGAGCCAGCAAGGAAGCCCAAATATTGTATATTAATGTGCCGGGAGCCAGCTCACGAGATCCCCACCCATGACAGAGTCATGAGGAGAAGGACTGATGAGCAGAGCAACTCAGGCCTCAGGGATTCTCGAGAGGCTGCCTTAGCGCTCACCTTAAAGATGACATCTGTCTTTCTGACGCTTGCTATAATAAACCTCTTCCTATTTTCTGTGACTTAGGCAAAAGGCCTTTCCTGATTCCCTTCTAAAACAGATCATTCTGAAACCTCAAATCAACAAGGCCTCTGAACGGTAGCACCCTAGATAAAATTATCTGGGATATAGAGTATGCTGATCTAAATTCCTTTTGCTAACATATTGGTTTGTTTAATAAATGTACCTGTGCCTTTGGAGCTAATGTGCATAACTGCTCCGTAGTAATAAAACAGCATTGAGAGCCTCCACACAGAAAGCCCCTATGGGCACAAAACCCTTCACAGGAAAAAAGGCTTGTTAGGAAATAAAAAAAATATTGCTTTGTGAAACTGTTACTTAATCTATATTTACTCACTATGTTTTTACTCTTAACGTATTTAGCCTATATAATGAAAGCATAATAGTTAGAGATTTATATAAATAGAAGTTTAGCTTTAATACAAATAATAAGACAATTGTTGATTTAACTGATGATTCTTACTTAGAGCTGAACTTCAGCTTGCTGTTCTATGACTTTATGGAACCACGTTCTTTTCTGTTACGCTCAAGGCATGGAGTAAATTACCAAAAACAGGTTTTACCTTAAAACTTCCTGTTGATAAATTCTTTCCTGATGCGCTCGATACAAAAGTGTTCCGACTGATCAACCCTTATCAATGGAGTCACAAGGTGTTAGCAGGCCACCAGGCCAGAAGATTATGTAAACAAAATGAGGCTTTTTGTAACTAAAGACATGCAAACGGCTTCGATGAGGGTCGAAACTGTTGGCCCATTGAGCTAATTTGATAGGCCCATTAAGATATACCCATTAAGCTAAGTTGGTATGTCCCTTAAGCTGAATTGGTATGACTCTATGCTTTACATTTGTTTCTATATACCACTAAAAATATAAAAGCTGTCTTAAAAAACAATAAAGTGAGTAGACACTTGGAAAATGCTAAGACTCGCTGTGCCTTCTCATTCGCATCGCCGACGCCGTCCATCCTGAGGGAACCCCTGGACCTGCTGGAGCTGGACTCCGGCATTAATGCATATATATGGAATCGAGAAAGATGGTACTGACGAACCTATATGCAGGGAAAGAATAGAGACACAAACATAGAGAACAGACTTGTGGACAAAGAGGGGGAAGGAAAGGGTGAGTCAAATCAACAGAGTGACACTGACATGTATACATTAACATGTGTAAAACAGATGGCTAGTGGGATGTTGCTATATAGCATAGGGAGCTCAGCCTGGTGCTCTGTGACAACCTAGAAGGGTGGGATGGGTGGGAGGTGGGAAGGAGTCTCAAGAGGGAGGGGACATACGTACACGTATGGCTGATTCATGCTGCTGTGTGGCAGAACCAATGTAACATTGTAAAGCAATTTTTCTACAATTAAAAATAAATTAATTAAAAACAAAAAAGAATGCAACTGGCAGATTCAGGGCCATGGCTTGGAGTGCACCATGAGCCCCAGCAGCTCCCTGGAACAGGCAGGATCACAAACAGAGGGGAGGCCCTTCCATGTGAGGCCTGTTTGCCCGGTTTCCCCACTGCAACCTAGAAAGTACAGCTACATTTCATTCAATAAACATCTGGAAAGGCCTAGCCCTTGTTCTTTCAGGCAGTGTGTGCACACAACAGACCTGCCCAGAAACACAGGGCAGGATCATTCTCTCCTCCCTGTCCTACAGAACAGACGCTAAGGAGATCTTCTCCAGGTGGCTTGCTCGAGTGCCCTTTCTAGATGGGGGAAGGGGCTTGATTTCTTCTTCCTCACATGCCATATGCAAGAGGGAGACACAGGTAACACTGACTCAGGGCCCGGGCTGGGGCAAGGACACTTTGCAAACTATCAACTTAGGGCAGTGGATAATTGGAAATTATTTGTACTGCAGTGCCACTTTATTCCTAGATGAAGGAGTTGTAGGAAGGGCACTGCTAGGCAGAAGGCATTTTTGAACTCAATGTGTCAACTTCATTCAGTCACAGCTGTCACTGTGCCTGTGCCCTTGGTAGGAGGCAAGGAATTCTGAAGCCACTTGCGTGTGACCAGAGGAGATACAACTGTCAGTTCTGATCTCGTCGTTTTATCATCCCTAAATTGTCACCGTTTCGAGCGGGAGTGAGGGGATGAGAATTGATACAGATGTAAGCTCCTGATTCTGGAGCTGTCTCAGGCAGGACAGCTGGCATTTGCTCTCAAAGCTCCCCAAGGGGGTCACCCAAAACACACTTCTGCTTGATTCAGCCAGAAAGCACATCTTGAACGCCAGTGTTGGTCATGAGAAAGCAAAGACAAGGACGAATATTTGGGTTCACGAGTTCAAGCATAACCCTCAATCGAGTGGAACATCTTTCTTTTTAGAGTCGTTATCTAATTGGTCTCAATGCCACCACTGGGATCCTCTAAACCAAAGGTCCTCAACCTTTAGGATCTACTGCCTGATGATCTGGGGCAGAGCTGACCTAATAGTAACAGAAATAAAGTGCATAATAAATGTAATGTATTGAATTATTTCAAAACCATCCTCCCACCCATGGTCCATGGAAAAATTGTCTTCCACGAAACTGGTCCTTGGTACCAAGAAGGTTGGGGACACTGCCCTAAATCCACCCTGTTTCCAGGGCAAGAGCTGTCTATCCAGAACTCTAGAAGAGTGATTTTCTTACCTTATAGTGGTTTTTGTCACGTCAAAAAGATGAGCAAACAGATACTTTGTTTTCTTCCTGATTCTTTTTACTAAGGATCTGACTTTAGAAATTGGGACCTCTTATCACTAAATAATAATGTTGCCAGGGGAATTACCAACTTCCTTCCTTCCTACAGTTAGATGTTAATATGAATATGTCTTCTCCTAAGCCAATATAGACCATAAGCATCCATTCTGCTTTTTTTTTTACTTGGTTAAGAGTTACTATATAATCTAATATCACAAGCTAGGAATCCCAGTTATTTAAATCAAATTTCTAGCTAATATCAAGGTTTTCAAACTACAAACCTCTCATTTCCAGACAAATTAAAGGTTTTCTCTTAGCAGCTGCCTTTAGAGGGAAGAGGACTTGAGAAGGGCTTGTTATTACTCAAGTCAATGAACTAGGGAATTTGAGGTCTGATACTCCAGGATAGGGTGGTGCTTGTCTATCTCCTGAAGGCACTGCCTTGGCAGTAGGTACTACAGTACTATTAATCAAACACATAAAATTAGAGGTGCCATGCGAATGTGAGAAATACAAGGAGACCCAGCATCCTCAGAGAGTCCAAAAGTGGCTGACATCTGCCGTCCTGATCAACGTTTCTGAGAACAGCTGTGTACAAGCTCTGTTATTATGCACAGGTAACATTTTAAATGTCCTCTTAAGTAGGTTCAAAACAGAGAAGACCATTATTATGATTTTTATCATTATTACAACTGAAGTTGATTTTCACTTGTTATATGACTCTGGGTCTAGCACATTTAATCAACCCTGGTTGTTGGAGGCAGCACATACCTATGATTATTAAAAACATAGGTTTCGGAAATGGTCACCCTTGAGTTCAAATTCCAGATACAATACTTGCTGGCTGCTTGACCTTGGGAAAGTTGTTTTACCTCTTTGATTCTCAGTTTTTAAAATTTTTCAGTTGGGGATATGAAAACTTACCTTTTGGGGTGTCAATATGGATACCAAGCTCTTAGTGCAGTATCTGGTGCATATCAGTTATTCAATAAATGAATAAATACAAAAAGAATAAAGAAATGGGATGAAGGTATGGCTAAATGAATAAGCAAATAAATGAACGAATTACTTAATTAAAATATACTCCGTCTGGACAGAGAAATACCGCATTATTCTTAACAGCAGCACATCATACATCTGCCTCATTTTTAAAAGCCCGTTTGTTTCCCATGGGTTATCCAGGCCAAAAGAGATTTTCTGGGACATAGAAAACCTGCCCTGAAGCATTTAAACCCACTCCCTGGGACTTCTTCCTCTGTGTTGGGATCATTGATTTCAGAAGTGAAATCCCAGCTCATTCTCTCTTCTTTTACTTTAACGTGGTTGCAGAGGTGCCAGAGGTTTGAGTTGGCCACCAGGTCGCTCCATAGCTTTAAGATACTCTGAGAAAGTGTCCCAGAGCCTAGAATCTCTAAGCCTCCCCAGTGAGGTACTTGTGATTGGCTCTTTCTCACTCAGAAGCAGGAAGTGGACTCTCATTAGCAAACACAAGAGACGCAGCCATTTCTTTCCTCTCCCTCCTCCCCACTCCACCTGTTCCTGGGGCTCACAGAGGACACACACACACACTCAAGTGCAGCAGTGCTTCCTGCAGCCCTAGAGCAGTGTGCCCTGTGGGCAGACACACCACAGCTTCTCTCTGGTCCTGCTGTCTCCCATCAAAGAGAAGACACACCATCTCTCCCACCTGAAGAGGACTTTCCTCACAACTCCAGCGTGAAGCACTTGCTCCCTCCTTCACGCTCATTTAAAAGAGCCAACATGTGGGTTTCAGCAAGACTTGTCATTTGAATGCTGTACAACTTTGAGTAAATCACTTAGTCTTTATGAGCCTTAGATCCCCCCACCCCACCCCCCAACCTGTAAAATGAAGGGGAGGTTGATCCCTGAAGCCCCTTCCAGAGCCCCCTCTGGGAGTACCCACCTTCATTTGGCAATTATTAATGCATGCCCTTATGACATTTTTTGTACTGAGATTCAGACCAAGTGTTTGCATTAGTTTTTCTTGTGTATATGCACTTTGCCTCCCTGGCCACACTAAGCTGACCGGAAACATGGAGCTCCTCATGCTCCTGTGTATCTTCCATGCCACCTAGGTAACAGCTGACCCATAGCAGATCCTCAGAAAATGTGTGTGGATTGTATCCAGACAGGCTTTGCATTTCTCTGATTATAACAGCCTGAAGTGCAAAAACACACACTACTTTCTTGGTCCTCAATATTCACCCTTAATGAAAGGAGGGAGGTCCTGCTTGGTGGTAGGGAAGGGGAGGAGGTGCCGGGAGCCAGCTCACGAGATCCCACCCATGACAGAGTCATGAGGAAAAGACCTGATGAGCAGAGCTACTCAGGCCTCAGGGATTCTCGGAAGGCTGCCTCAGCACTCACCTTAAAGATGACATCTGTCTTTCTGATGTTTGCTATAATAAACCTCTTCTTATTTTCTGTGACTTAGGCAAAAGGCTTTTCCTGATTCTCTTCTAAAATAGATCAATCTGAAACCTCAATCGACAAGGCCCCTGAACGGCAGCACCCTAATAAAATTATCTAGGATATAGAGTATGCTAATTTAATTCCTCTTGCTAGCATATTAGTTTGTTTAATAAATGTGCCTGTGCCTTTGGAGCTAATGTGCATGACAGCTCCTTAACAATAAACAACATTGAGAGCCTCCACACAAAAAGCCTCAGTGGGCACAGAGCCCTTTGTAGGAAAAAAGGCTTATTAGGAAATATAAGAGATACTGCTTTATGAAACTGTTACTTAGTCTACATTTACTCATTATGTCTTTGCTCTTAACGTATTTAGTCTATATAATGAAAGCATAATAGTTAGAGATTTATATCAATAGAAGTTTAGCTTTAATACAAATAATAAGACGATTGTTAATTCAGCTGGTGATTTTGCTAAGCACTGACCTTGGCGCTACATTATTTTCAGCTTGCTGTGCCATGACTTTATGGGACCACATTCTTCTCTGTTAGGCTCAAGGCATAAGATAGAGTACAGAAAACAGGTTTTACCTTGAAACTCTGGGTTTATAAATTCTTTCTTTGTCATAATCTGCTGTGCCTGTATTCTTTAAAAAAATGTAACCCTGGTACTTTCTGTGCCTGATGCAAAAGTGTCCTGGCTGATCAACCCTTATCAATAAAAGAGTCACCAGATGTTAGCAGGCCTCCAGGCCAAAAGATGATGTAAACAAAATAGAACTCTTGAAACTAAAATATACAAACGGTGTCCTGGTCTCGATAAGGACAAGAAACTGCTGACCCATTGAGCTAATTTGGCACGACTCTACATTGTACATTTTCCTCTATGTACAACTAACAATATAAAAGCTGCCTTGAAAACAATAAAGTCAGAAGACACTTGGAGACGCTAAGACTCGCTGTGTCTTCTCATTCGCCGACGCCGTCCATCCTGAGGGAACCCCTGGACCAGCTGGAGCAGGACTCCGGCAAGGAGGGACTGTGGACAGCATCGGGGGCATCTTCCTCTGATGCCAGTCAGGGGACCAGCAATATCTTCCTGTTTTCAAAGTGAAGGATGAGGCCAACTGTATCATATATTCCATCACTCCCATCCCATGTGACTTAACAATGAAAGAGGAAACAAACCCTCTGTCTATCCAGTAGAATTTACAGCCAATCCAGTCTACAGCAAGACTTTCCGGTATTACCTACTTCTTCCTCAATAAGCCTTTCTCGCTGGGAACCATCAATATTAGCTCTCTCTATCCACTTCAGGACTGTGTCGGCAAAAAAAACCTACAAAAGAGAACAAAGGCCTTTCAGTTTGATTTGTTTAAAAAGTTAATGTGGAATATATACAAACAGGGTGAGTAAATCTTTGTATCATCCAGTATAATCATTCAGAGCTTGGCTTTGGAGAGAGATGCATCTGGAACTGAACTCTATTTCTGCTGCTTCCCAGATGTGTATAAACTTAAGCAAATTACTCAATGTCTCCGAAGTTCAGCTTCCTTATTGGCAAAATGGGAATAATGCTATCAAGTGCATTAATTATATATTATTATATAATTATTAATTATATATAATAATATATAATAATATATAATAATTATATATAATTATATAATTAATTAATATATAATTATATATGTATAAAATCTCTCTCTCTCTCTCTCTCTCTCCTTAGTCTTGTGCCTGGCACATATTTCTATTGCAGGTAATTTGTTCATCTATATCATATATAAATTAAAATCTAAATCATATATAATTATATATATAATTAATTATATATATACAATTATATACAATTAATTATATATAAAATATATAATATAATTAATTGTAATTAATTAATATATAATTATATAATCAATTATATACATAATTGATTAATATATAATTTTTTATATATATATATATATATCTCCTTAGTCTTGTGCCTGGCACATATTTCTATTGCAGGTAATTTGCTCATCTTTGATCACTGGTCAATAACAAAGCCATCATATTTAAACTCTAATGGCTTCTACAGCCTGAAAGGGAGCAAAGAGGAGCAGTTTAATGGGGGCTGTAAGCTCAGCTTTATCTTCCACTGCTTGATCCACAGGACTCTACTTCACTGCAAGTCAGGGCACACAGCTTCATCTCACTGTTTGGCATTTATTTGTTTGATTGCCTTGGTTAAATCATTTTACTTATTTATATATTTTTAAAACTGAAGTATAGCTGATGTGTGATATTATATGTTGCAGGTATATAATATAGCAATTCACCGTTTTTAAAGTTTATGTTCCATTTATAGTTATTATAAAATATTGGCTATATTCCCTGTGTTGTACAGTATATCCTGTAGCTTATTTTACATGCTACATAATAGTTTAAACCTCTTAATTCCCTTCCCCTATATTGCCCCTCTCCACTTCCCTCTCCCTACTGGTAATCACTAGTTTGTTGTTTTATATCTGTGAGCTTGCTTCTTCTTGTTATATTCACTAGTTTGTTGTATTTTTTTAGATTCCACATATGAGTTATATCATATAGTATTTTTCTTCCTGTCTGGCTTATTTTACTTAGCATTATACCCTCCATATCCATCCATGTTGTTGCAAATGGCAAATTTTCATTTTTTATGGCTTATTAGTATTATACTGTTTTATTTGTTTATACCACACCTTTATTCATTCTTCTGCTGATAGACGCTTAGTTGCTTCCAATCTTGGAAATTGTAAATAATGCTACAATGAACTTTGGGGTGCATGTATCTTTTTGAATTAGTGTTTTTGTTTTTTTCTGATATATACCCAGGAGTGGAATTGCAGGGTTACATTGCTGGGTTTATTTTTAGTTTATTGAGAACTCTCCATACTGTTTTCCGCAGTGGTTGTACCAATTTACACTCCCAATAACAGTGTGCATGGGTCACAAAGTCATTTAATCTCAATTTTCTCAGCTATAAACATGACAAAATCAGATGAGATATTTGCTAAAGTTCCTTTCATCTCTAACAATATATAATTTCATTTTAAATAATCAATTTTGTTCAACAGAACATACCCTGCAAGTACAAAGTTCCTTTTCAGTTTAGTATGCAGACTATCAAACAGGTACAAGAATGAAAAATTGCTATGAGTGGCCGACAATTTGATGATAGCATATGTAGAATATTAACTGTGAGTACATATATGTATATAAACCCATCACCAATAATGAGAATATTCATTAAATAGTAATTAAATAATGAGCTATCATCTTTCTGGATAAAATAGAAAAGGTTCTATTCCATAATTCAAAAATGGGTACTTCTTATATTAAAAAATAATTCTGCTAGTGCTCTGCTTCACCAGCATAAATGTGTACATGAATCATCTGGGGAATCTTGTTAAAATGCAGATTCTGATTCAGTGGTCAGGGGTGGAGCCTGAGAATCTGTAGTTCTAAAAAGCTCCAGGTCATGTTGATGTCACTGGTCCAAGGACCACAGTTTGAGAAGCAAAAAGATGGGACCATTGACCAGAGAAATGAAAAAACATGCATAAGCCATATGACCTAGAGTTCATTTTAGGTTTTCTTGTTCACCTCATTGTAAAAATTACTGACTGCATAGGAAAAAAATAATTTGGTAATAAACGAGTCTTGAACTGATTTTATTAATTTTTTTCCTGTTAATACAATTATTCTATGGAGTTACATAGATTCAGTTCATAGAAAAGAAATAATTATTTTCTAGTGTTAAATTATAATACTTCTATTTGCAAAAATAGTTATATTTGGCTACCAATCCATATCGATTAAACACAGAATCAATTTACTTCACTCTGTCCCTTTTGGCCATTTACTAGAATGCTTTAAATCAGAAAAAAAACAGAAGCACAAAGTTTAAAAATTCTAGGAACAAAAGCACCATCTAGTAATAATTAATCGTTATGGAGGGAGGTTAATAACTATATAACTTCATCATTACTGGGTGATCAATTTTCAAAAAAATACTATAACATGTCTTTTCAAGCACATTCTAATCTAGCGCAAAGATAACTAAGAAATTAAAGACCAAATAGCTGATTGGGTTGATAATTTAGAAATTCTAATGCTTACACAAAAATACTTCATGTAAAATTATGTAAATAACATCCTAGATTGCCATTCACGCATGGACTGTAAGACTTATGTTTCTTGATTTTCATGATCAGGAGATCACCAAATTCTTTCACTTATGTGTGTTAGTCACTCAATCATGTCTGACTCTTTGTGACTCCATGGGCTGTAGCCTGCCAGGCTCCTCTGTCCATGGAATTCTCCAGGCAAGAATACTGGAGTGGGTAGCCATTCCCTTCTATAGTGGATCTTCCCAACTCAGGGACAGAACCTGGGTCTCCTGCATTGCAAGCAGATTCTTTACCATCTGAGCCACTAGGAAAGCCCTCCTTCCCTTAAAGCTATGTATTAAATGCAAATTAGTAATCCATACTTACTATGCTGCATCCCAACCTCCTACTTCTCCCAAAACATAAATAAACCAAAACCTATTTATGGCACTCCCCTGGTGTGTATGGTACTGGGCTAGCTTCCCATTCTCACCTCCAAAGAGGAAGCTAAACCTCAGATTCTATTTAAATCATCCCCAAAGCTGAATCATAGCAAGGACCAGGGTTGGTTGCTTGTTTAGTTGCTAAGTCATGTCTGACTCTTGGGACCCCATGGACCATAGCCTGCCAAGTCCCTCTGCCCATGAGATTCTCCAGGCAAGAATACTGGACTGGGTTGCCGTTTCCTTCTCCTGGGCAGATTCCCAACCCAGGAATCAAACCTGGGTCTCCTGCATTGCAGGCAGATTCTTTACCAACTGAGCTACACAGCTTATGGTAACAGAATCACCCTTAAAATTTTCTCAAGTGACATTTCAATGACCATTTAAATTTTTCTTTGCCTAATCATTCCAAGCTTTGTAGAGGATTTTCAAGTAGCCCAAGTTATCTTTTATGATAAAAATCCTCTATTCTGTCCTTGAAGCACAGCCACGTCTGTTCAAGTAGCAAAACCATACCTTATTTTCCACAGGGTCACGATCAAGGGCAAAAACCATTCTTATTTGTTGTTGGAGCAGAGTTCCATAATCTGTTCCATCAAAATGCATGTATCGAATATCTTGAGAATTGTCAAACAGCGAAAATGGCGGTGGTCCTAATAACCAAATTTGAATATGGCAACATTTAAAATAAGCCTTGGAACCCACAAGGCACTTCGGACTCTTCCCATTCATTGCACCCTCTTCCTTAATTCGTGCAGTACTTGTTTTCTTCATTTCCCACCAGTGTTGTGGTATGTTAAGACAGGCAAAAAGGCTGCCTTTTCCATGAGTTGGCATATGGTCAGATTTTATCACTGGATTCCTCCCTGCCTATGTGTCTGCTTTTAAAATGCAAATTACTTCTAGAAAGACACAGTATTAAGTAACAAATATCTCAGCTAAATTATGCAAGTCTTATGCTGTAATCTCCTTGATTCACATATATTGAAACATTAATATTATCAGATTGTATTGATTCATGTCCAAATAAATACCCTTTTCTGGACTGGGCACTTTTTAAATGGAGGTAACACTGTGTGAGTTAATAACAAGACCCCTCATAATTTCAGAGCTCAGATTATGCTATATTAACTAAGAAGTTAAGACTATTGGAGTCTGTAAGGCAAGCTATGCAGGTTCATCATTTATGTTACCCCTGATTACAGGCATAATGAACCTCAGGAGAGATTATGTCAATTTGGGATAAATCCAGGATTTCCAAGGCTATTGAAGGACATGAGGGATGTAATATTAGAAGATGAAAAAATAGCTGGAGCACACAACTTCATGTTTAATTTTGTCATGGAAAGGACAGAACTTGTCAAAGTATTATGATTATTACATTTACTGGAGAGATGAAAATCAAATCAATCAACAAATATTTATTAAATGCCTCTTAACTATAAAGCATTTTAAGACTATTCTTATTCTGGTTATGACTTTCATATATACTGAATGCCATACTTGATGTTATAGCAAATCTTTGCTTAATGTTAATTAACTTTAAAATGTTTCTCAAACACATAATTATTATTTATACAATAGTAACTTATTTATACTTATGTGATCTGTTTTCAATTTCCAAAAATGAAAAAAAAATTCAACTGCCTATGCAGAAGCCAAAAGCAATTTAACTCTTTCTAAATTAAATGGTGTTTTTCACATAAACTTTTTGCAGAGATGCACTTTTGAATGTTCACAGCACTAACCTGAAGATCTACAGCTATTTTTGTCCAGTTGTAGGTCACACCCAGGAAGGCAGCCACATTTCCAGGATACTGGGCTGAGAGGGGTGCAAAGCTGGCTACATCCACCATTATCAGGTGATGAAGAGCCTACAAAAAGCAGCTCCTTGGTAATGATACTATGTCACTCAAGAATCCACCAATTTTTCCTCAAAATATTGAGGTGAACCAAATATACATTGATTTTTAAGACCATTTCCACTGTAACAGTCATTCATACTGTTACAATCAAGTTTATTTTTCAGATATTAGGAGGAAAATGTCACTGTACGCTATTTCCCTATAACCTGACATCGTGAATGTTAAACCTTCACATCCCAGTGACCCTTGCCTTCTTGATCTGTCACTCCGTTTGTGAACAAGTGCTCTGGCAGCTGGCTGGAATAAGTAGTATGTTTTGATGAGTTTGGCAGCTGGTCTAATTCTTCTGGCATGTATGCTAAGTCGCTTCAGTCATGTCCAACTCTTTGAGACTATATGGACTGTAGCCTGCCAGGTTCCACTGTCCATGGGGTTCCAGGCAAGAATACTGATTAACATATTTTTTTCTCCCTCACATTTTTGGACTCTTGACTGCTTTTGCCCTTTTTGTTTAAAGAAAGTTACACATAACTCATCTGCTAACTTTGAGTTATAACCTTCACTCTACATACTTAAGTCTCTGTGAAGAGGAAAGTAGGGAGATATTCATAGGTACACAGAACAGGCAAAGCACTCCATATCCACCATCTTGTTTAATGCTGGCCACAAATCCAGGAGGCAGGTATCATTAACCTCTACAGATGAGTAAACTGAGACCAAAAGAAGGCAAGTAACAAGTTTAAAACATGCTGCTAGTAACTGATGTACTACCTCAGGGCTGTCTAGCTTCAAAGCTCTGGCTTACAGCTACTACACTATGCCCTCTAAAAACAAGAAACAAACAGAAATCTTCATTAAATTCATATGTTAATCCATTATGTAAATATATTTCAATGTATAATGTTGGGAAATCTATTTTCCTTTGTCAGCAGTTGTGATTTTTAGGTGTCAGAAAATAAATGTTTTCAAACAAACAATAGGTAAATAAGCTTACCACTGCATGTTTTTCCATCTGTCTCAAGCACTGAGCCTTCAGGACAGAAACATATGGGACTGTCTGAAGTCAGAACACAGTCATGACTGCATTCAGACACATTGCTTGGGCAGGAAATTAACTCTAATTAATGAAAAATAAGGCCAAAATTAATGTTAAATCAGATTTATGGAAATTTGGTAAAATCAGTGCTAACAAAAAAATGATCTCCTGAAAAGAATAAGTTAAACAAAGACTAAACATTTATGAATTGCTATGGTAATGGAGATATAAAAATAAAGAAAAAATTCCAAATCTAAAGCAAATTAATGAAAGACTTCTGATTTTGGAAAATGACTCGTTTCCTCAAAGTTTCTTTTCTGTCAAATATTGTTAAGTTATTAGTCATCAAAATTCCAAAATATTTTAGATAGAACTTGGGCAAAGGATTCTCAAATTCACCTAGAAAACAAATTATATGGCTATGAAAAATAAAAACATTGTATGACTGTCATTAGATGAAAGAAGAGAATGAGAGGCAGTAAATAATATCAAAATTATCATAAAGCTACAATAATTAAAACAGTTGGTAATGTGTAATAATAGATCATGAGGATAATAGAATCAGATAGAAGGTTCATTTTAGAAAAGACTCAAGTACAGATAAGAATACAGTATATGATAAAGCTATTTTAAGTCACTGAGCATGTGGAATATCATCCAGTAAATGGTAAATAAATGAGTAATGATTTGGGGCAAAAATTAAATCCCTGTACTACACCACACATCAACATAAATTCTAAGTAAATCAAACATTAAAATGTAAAATATATACCATACAAGTTCTTGAAGTTTGGACAATCAAGTGAGATTATATGTGTCCTATTTGGCATATAATGAACTCTGTAACATATTAACACCACGCACTTAAGTACAGCTGCTCACTGGTAAACCATATGGCATTAGAAGAAGGGCAAGTTCCATAAACAATCACAAAGGTGGTGGGTAATTTCCAAGAAATTCATTACCATTCATCCTTTATTCTGTGCCTCATCTGATAAGACATATGACATTTTTTCATCTGTGAAGCAGTACTAGGCAATATATGTGTGTGTATATATATATATATATATATATATTTTTTTTTTTTTTTGGCTACAGTGTGACTTTTAGGACTTTAGTTGCCAGACCAGGGCCAAACTAGGCCCTGTGGCAATAGAAGCTCGAAGTCCCTTACCACTGGACCACCAGGGAATTCCCACATAATTTTAAACCTTTGTTTCTACTTAGCTATGTTAGTAGATTCAACAAGAAACCTATAAGAAGTTATTTGAGTATGTAATCCTAAACTTGAATTGAGAATATCCATATAAACTCATATTTCTCTTTTTAAAAAGTGCTTTCCTAATTTTGATGCCCCAAAAGCCCTCAAAACAATTACTAACTTTGTAGCGAATTATGTTCTCTAAATACAATTTCTCATTAAAAGGAAGAAGTAGCCTTGAGAGATTGCTGATTCTAGGTCTAGAACATAAAACATACAAGACAAGACAGGAAAATATGTCCTGCCAGGTAAGAGGAAACTATCAAAGACTGCTGGGACCTGGAATCCATTTGGAGAGTCTCCCATCAGCCAAAGAGGAAATAGTTTGCTCATTGGTAAGCATAACAACCGCAATGGATTGAAACATATAAAAAATGTTAAAAATTCAGGAGTTCATAATGATACTTACAAAAAAATTCCCAAAGTCCTTCTATGAAGACACTATCACCCTGATGCCAAAACCAGACAAAGACACTACCAAAAAAGAGTTACAGGCCAGTATCTTTGATGGATATAGATGCAAAACTCTTCAAGAAAATATTAGCAAACTGAATCTCACAACATACGCAAAGGGTCATACACTATGATCACGTTGGATTCATTTCAAGGTCACAAGGATGGTTCAGTATATGCAAATCAATTGATGTGGTACACCACATCATCAAAAGAAAGGACTAAAATCACATGATGCAGAAAAAGCATTAGATAAAATTCAATATCCATTCATGATAAAAACTCTTGCAAAAAGTGGATATAGAAGGAACACATCTCAATAGATATGACAAACCACAGCCAGTATAGTGGTAAAAAGCTGAAAGCCTTCCCATTAAAATATGGAACAAGAGGATGCCCACTCTCACCACTTCTAGTCAACACAGTATCAGAAGTCATAGCCACAACAATCAGACAAGAAATAAAAGGTATCTGAATTGGGAGGATAGAGGTAAAACTGTCAATATATGCAGATAGCATGATACTTTATATAGACAACCCTAAAGACATCACACAAAAACTATTAGAACTGATAAATAAATTTGTTACAAGACTGATATACAGAAATCTCTTGCATTTGTTTATACTAATGATGAAATATAAGAAAGAGAAAGTAAAAAAATCAATCCCATTTATAATTACATCAGGAAAAAAAATACCTAGGAATAAATCTAACCAAGGAGGTGAAAGACTTATTCATTGAGAACTATAAAACATTAATAAAGAAGATCACAGGTGATTCAAGGAAATGGAAAGATACCCCATGATCTTAGATTGGAAGAATTTTAACAATATTGTTAAAATGGCCAATCTATTGAAAGTAATCTGCAGATTTACTGTGATCTCTATCAAATTACCCATGGTGGTTTTCATAGAACTAGAATGAATAATCCTAAAATTTATTTGGAAACACAGAAGACCCAGAATTGACAAAGCAGTCCTGAGGGAAAAGAACAAAGCAGAAGGCATAATCCCTCCATATTTTAGACAAAATACTACAAAGCTACCGTAATCAAAACAATGTGGCATTAGCACAAAAACAGACATGGATCAATGGAACAGAAATAAACCCACACACCCATGGTCAATTAGTCTTTCACAAAGGAAGTAAGAACGTACAATGGAGAAAAGACAGTTTTTTCAGCAAGTGGTGTTCACATGTAAATCAATGAAGTTAGAATACTCCCTCACACTATACACAAAAATAAAAACAACATAAAGGCTTAAATATAAGACACGACATTATAAAACTCCTAGAAGGGAATATAGGAAAAACATTCTCTGACATAAATTTCATCAATGTTTTCTTAGGTCAATCTCCTAATGCAAAAGAAATACAGACAAAAATAAATAAATCGGGCCTAATTAAACTTACAAGCTTTTGCACAGCCAAGGATACCATAAACAAAACGAAAAGACAACAAGCGTTGGTGGTCAGGATGTAAATTGATGCAGCCAGTATGGAGGTTCCTTAAGAAATTAAAACTAGAGTTACCATGTGTGTGTGTGCTTAGTCGTTCAGTTGTGTCCAACTCTTTGCCTGGCTCAGATGGTAGAGTTACCATATGATTCAACAACTCCACTACTGGGCATATAACCAGAAAAAACAAAAGTTCTAATTCAAAAAGATTCTTGCACTCCAATGTTCATAGCAGCACTATATATAATAGCTGAGAAATGGAAGCAATCTAAGTGTCCAGCAACAGACGAATGAATATAGAAGATGTGAGATGTATGTACAATAGAATATTACTCAGCCATAAAAAAGAATGAAATAATGCTATTTTTAGCAACATGGATGGACCTAGAGATTATTATACTAAGTAATTCAGACAAAGGCAAATATATGACATCACTTATATATGGAATCTAAAAAATAGTACAAATGGTTTTATTGAAAAAACAGAAACAGACTCACAAACATAGAAAACAACTTAGGGTTACCAAAGGGGGAGGGTGGGTAGGGATAAACTGGGAACATGGGATTAACAGTCGCACACCACCATATATAAAATAGATAAACAGAAGGTACAGAGAATTGTATTTCATATCTCAATATCCAAAAAACTATAATAGAAAAGCATTTTTTTAAAAATAATGTAGATATATACATATATGTGCTTAGTCACTCAGTCGTGTCCAACTCTTTGGGACCCCATGGAGTGTAGCCCACCAGGCTCCTTTGTCCGTGGGATTTCTCAGGCAAGAATACTGGAGTGGGTTGCCATGCCCTCCTCCAGGGGATCTTCCCAACCCAGGGATCGAACCCATGTCTCCCACATTGTAAGCGGATTCTTTACTGTCTGAGCCAACAGGGAAGCCCATATACATATATATGTATAAGAGAATCACTTAGTTGAACACCTGAAAGTAAACAGTATTGCAAACCAACTATATTTCAATAAAAAATAAAATTAAAAAACCCATCAGCCACCTTTGAAAGGTGTTAAAGAACCAACCCATTATTCTAAATAAAGAAAACAATCCAAGATTTATACTGCCTTAACTTAAGATTCTTGCACTCCAATGTTCATAGCAGCACTATATATAATAGCTGAGAATTGTAAGGATTGTAACTTAAAGTAACCAAGTAGTTAATGAGAGTACATTTTCTTTATAAAAGTATTATAATTAATAATGTAAAAGAAATATAAGAACTAGATATCACCATTCAAATCCCTTGATGAAATAATGGATACAGGAAATGAGTGTTCATGGCTGCTACAACCATTCCCTTAAAGATGACTAGGCTCTTTCTTGCTCCCAGCCATTGTGGCAGCTGCTCTGTGTTGGGGGCAGTCCTGCACGTATGGCAGAAAAATGGTAATCCAAAAGAAGACAAAAAAGTTGCTGACATCGATCAGTTCTAGGCTCCAACTTGTTATAAAAAGTGGAAACTAGGTGCTGCAGGTACAAGCAGACCCTGAAAATGTTCAGATAAGGTAAGAAGAAACCAGTCATCCTCACCAACAAATGCCAAATGCCCAAAACCAATGGAAATCTGAAACAGAGTACTACACCATGTTGGTCAAAACTGGTGGCCACCACTACAGTGGCAATGATAATGAATTGGGAACAGCATGTTGCAAATCTACAGTATGTATGTCACTGGCAAAGCCCACTGGGGTCCTTGGAGGTGGGGGGGGGCGGATAAGACAGAATCTAGGTAATAAGGTCTAACCTCTTCTTTGGATTTATCAGATGGAACAGTGGCAAAGAATCCACCTGCCAAGCAAGAGATGCGGGTTCGATCCTTGGGTTGGGAAGATCTCCTGGAGAAGGCAATGGCAATGCACTCCAGTTTTCTTGCCTGGAAAATCCCACAGACAGAGGAACCTGGCACACTACAGTCCATGGGGTTGCAAAGAGCCAGGCATGACTTAGCAACTGAGCACATACACAACCTCTTCTTTGAGCTGGTTTTTTTTTTTTTTCAGTTGCCTATAGGAGACCTTGTGCATAACACATGGTATTAGGGTTCCCAGTGAAGAATTACTGTGCCTGACACTCCAGCTCCCTGGACTGCAGGGGACTGCATGCAGAAGCACTGTGTTCAACATCTCAATTCAACATGGTAGAGACAGGCCATGTACACAAACCTTAAGACCAGTAGAGAGAGCTGGAGTGTGAGCACTACACCAGTCAGGGGGGCCAATGGAAACTCTACCCCTACCTGCTACTGAGAACCCTATAAAGCAGCCCTGCCTGTTGGGGGAGCTGGTGCTATGCAGGTCAGCTCACATTTCTCCAATCTCTGATCAAATAAGGCTTTCCTTTGCTGCTGAACCAAACTAGGTCTCTTTCTATTGGCATTAGTGATGCTGGGCAGGAGGACTTTTGTGGGGACTGATTGAAAAGGGGTGGCAACATGCACGCTGGCTATTATTGACCCAGGTGATTCTAATATCGTTAGAAGAATGCCAGAATGGACTGGTGAAAAGTAAATGGTGCATATTTTTTCTTCAGTAAAACTGCCCAGAGTTTAGAACAAATGTCAGAAAGAGAAACAACCAGATGTTATGTGTCTCCTGACGGAAGTATAAACACACCAATGAAGCACTATTGTCAAAATTGCAAAGTCTAATTTGATCAAGACTGCAGATCTAGCTACAAGTGTTCAGAAGGACAGGGACATCATAGAAGATTTTCAATAAAATCCAGAGTATGAGAAATTCTGCAGGAAAAAACATATAGTTTCTTCAGTAAATACTTGAAAGGGGGAAAAAAGAAGAGAAAGAATCTGTAGGGTAAAAGAGAGAGAGGTATCAAGCTAATACAACACAAGGAACTTATTTGCATATTAAGTCAAACAAATCAACTATTTAAAAAATCTTTTTTAAGATAACTAGAAAACAGTTTTTTAGATGTAATAGTGTACTATGATTATATTTTTTACATGCTTATCTTTTAGCGATATATAATGGAATATAATAAAATATAGATAAACAAACAGTAAAATATATAAGTACATGCTTAATGGAGGTTTTGATTTAACAGGTCTTGGGTAGCGTCTGGTCACTTATGTTTTAAAAAAACAAACCAAAATAAAACTCCAAGTTAATTCTGATATATACTATTGGTCACCAACCCAGACCACAGGCATATTATAAACAGTGAAAATGGAGGAAATAAGGCAGTTAATACTTGTGACTTATGGTGACACCGTTTCCCATCAGGAAGCAGAACATATCCTTCAGGGCATGTGCAGTAATAGGATCCAGGGATATTTTCACAGCCCGCTGTGCAGCCATGATTCCTAAAAGCACACTCATTGACATCTACACCATGACAACAGCAAAAAAGTCAGAAGGTAATTTTTGAAAATAAATTGTAGTTATCATTAATATGTCAGCAATAAGTAGGATATCTCACACCTCTATCTGCTATAACTGACTGTAGCAAGACAGTTTTTGCTACTCTAACAAGGGGTGAAAGAAAGTCAGTTCAATTATCCGGAAAGCCACCATTTAAACTGTCATAGTTTATTCTTTCAAATATAGATTTTCATATCAGAATTACTCTTGGGATAAAGTAGCACTATTTCCCCTGAAAAGATATAGCCGTTTAAGGAAGGACCATGGAAAGTTCTTGACAAGGACAAGACATCCCATGCTCTGCTCTTCAGCCTTCTCAATGCTGACAGGGGCCCTTTACCTGAACGTGGGAACATTTCCCAGCAGTTTTACTCTGGCCGAAACCCAGCCTTCCAGATCACTGTTCTATGCAATAGGTCTCATCTACTGGTCCCATGCAAGCAGGGGGCCACAATTTACAGGCAGATCCCGGGTTTACCTAAAGTCTCATCTCAACTAATTCCACTGAATTCTTTTTGTCAGTACTTCACTGGCCCTCCTAGGAGAAGGGACACTGCATTTCTCCCTAGGTTCATTATACTGAGTCTGGAATCTCAAAACAGGAAAAGCCTAATATAACCAGCCCTGGCACAGTCTCTCAAGATTTCGACCAAACGGTTACATGATGAGATGTGGGAATCATATACTCTTTGAGGATCTCTTACAAGAGTTAAAAAACTTGACAATACTGACATTTTGTACACTGTCAAACTAAACCCATGGAAGTCCATGGAGTTCACTCAGAGAATTCCTGCCTTATACTCATCCCTGAGTAGCCTCTGAAAGTATTTGATCTAGGAACAGAAGATATAAAGGAGAACTGAAAGTGCTACAAAGGCTTTAAAACTGGGGGGAAAAATAACATTCCTTTTCTGGGGGGAAGAATATGAGGAAACTTGAATTTGGTTTCACATTGAGGCTCTTGATGACCCACTGACGACCAGCCACTGGCTAAGCTGAGCTGAGCTTGCTCACCACAGATTACCTTCACAGTTCTTTCCATCTTGGCTTAAAGTGTATCCCTCTGCACACATGCACACTTGGGACTTAGGCTCTTCCTCACACATGCTGCCTCTGCAGTTACCTTTCTTCAGTTTGCAGAGTTTCTGATCTAAAAGAGAAGACAGCTAATTTGGAGCAGAGGTGTATTTTGACAGGGATACTACATGATCCCTGCCTGGTTCTTAAGAACTCTAATCTTCCTACGACGTCAGCAGGGGTGTTGTTTCACAGTGGCACTGCTCTAGGGTCAAACCATAGCCCAGATTACTCAGCCTTCCAAAGCCCATTTATTTCTCTAATTGTACTTCTCCTACAGTAGCTCTCAGGGTGAACAAAGTGAAAGTGTCAGTAGCTCAGGCATGTCTGGCTCTTTGCAACTCCGTGGACTGTAGCCTGCCAGGCTGCTCTGTCCATGGAATTCTCCAGGCAAGTATACTGGAGTGGATTGCCATGCCCTTCTTAAGGGGATCTTCCTGACCCAAGGACTGAACCCGGGTCTCCTGCATTGCAGACAGATTCTTTACTGTCTGAGCAAACAGGGAAGTCCTAGTTCTCAGGTTGCTGCTACTGCTAAGTCGCTTCAGTCGTGTCTGACTCTGTGCGACCCCCATAGACGGCAGCCCACCAGGCTCCGCCGTCCCTAGGATTCTCCAGGCAAGAATACTGGAGTGGGTTGCCATTTCCTTCTCCAGTGCATGAAAGGGAAAAGTGAAGGTGAAGTCGCTCAGTCATGTCCAACTCTTTGCGACCCCATGGACTGTAGCCTACCAGGCTCCTCCGTCCATGGGATTTTCCAGGCAAGAGTGCTGGAGTGGGATGCCATTGCCTTGGAAATGTCATTCCTTGGGTTATAAACACTAAGTACAACTTAATAGCTTTATCTTTTTGACCTGCTTTTATGAAAATATGTATTTATTTATTTAAAAAACAAGGCACAAAAATAAATGTTTTTGTTTTTCTGATGCTGTTTCTTGTTGAAAATGCTGAAAATGAAGTATCTGTTTAAAAAGCAAAAAAGGTACAAAATTAAGAACATATTTTCTTAAGTATAATATTTATGGGTCAGATCTATATATTTATCTATTTTAGGGTCATTATGTAAAGAATAGCATCTTTCAGACAATATATTCCATTGCCATATGTCGTATCCTCAAATTTATGAATTTATTGCTGCCAGCATTCCTTGTTTCATAAAATAGCCCAGGGTGGGTAGTAAAATCTACTCAGTGAGGTAGGTGCTCAGGTTAAATTAGCCAAATACACTAAACAAAAAATGGCCAGCTTGGTACCTTTGGTTATCAGAACCAGAGTCATGGGCTAAACTGGCAACACATATATCGTTATTCACATTTTGCTCATTTTTTTTCTACCAATTTTAATGACTTTATGAAATACTATGGGATAAGCTTGAGTTTGAGGGCAGCTCTCAACATGCATTTTGGAGGCCAGAGCTCTGGCAATAGGTGACGGCAGGGGAAGAAGATTGGGGCCATGGACCAGGAGTCCTGGCATAACTGAGATCAGTGACAGCCTGAATAATGTGAGGAGCCAAGGACCTTCAAAAAGGACCACTGAAAACCCAGCCTTCTGTGAAAGAAACAAGCAACAAGAAACAAGTCAGCGAGAGCCGAAGCATGGCAGTGTGAGAGGCCTAAGCTGTCCTCCATGTAGGTTTGTGTCCCTGGTCTCTGTTCATCTGTGAGTACTTAGGATGATGGCACCTGACTCTGACTCTGCCCCTTTCCTTCTACTCAAAGTTACTAAACACATTCCTTGACCAACAAACCATCACACATGCAAACGTCTCTAACCTGTGTCCGACTCCTCGCAACTGTAGCCTGCCAGGCCCCTCTGTCCATGGGATTCTTCAGTCAAGAATACCGGAATGGGTTGTCATTTCCTTCTCCAGAGGATCTTGCCAACCCATGGATGGAACTCAGGTGTCCTGCATTGACAGGCAGGTTCTTTACCCCTGAGCCACTTGAGAAGCCCAAAGCATCACACGTTGAAAACATAGTCTTGTCCTCTTGAAAATGTTTCTAATGTACATTAAGATCTCGTGGGGGGCATGTCAACTTCTAGAGATTCTGACCTGATAAATGAGGGGAAAGGCTCATCTTCACCAGAATCTAGAACAATTCAGATGGTAGGAGTCTTTACAGCACACTTTAAGAAACACTGGCCTAATATGCTAAGGGAACACCCCACTTTCACCTAAGTTACCGACACCACCTTTTAGCTAATCTGTGTTATTTCTTTGGTTATTTTAAACTTGTTTACTCATATCTCTTGAAAAAATTAAATGGACAGTATTTCTGATTATTTAATACTACTGCAATACTACCTACTAAGTCAGGTAAGATTTACACAGAATAGTTTTGGATATTGATTCCAAAATTTTTGTTTCTTGTCCACAGTTTTTATGCCAATTACACATTTAGTTACATTGTTCTTCATGTTCCTACATGCTTCACATATCAACATTTTAATTAAGAAAATTAAGAACCAAATGATTCCAGTTTTTAAAGTAAGTGACTAAAGTCAGAAACTCGAAGACATATTGGAGACAAAATGTACCTACTTTGATTTCTAAAAAAGAGCATGTGATTGTTTTAACTGTACTTTTTATAATATTTACAAGTGAAAATCAATAAAAATCCAGCAAGATCTGATTCAGCCTTTTAATAGCCCCAAAGTGCTACCACTTTCTTGAGAGGGATCATGCTTCCTGTAAATATCTCTTATAAAAATATTTCCAAACCAAGCATGATAGATGACCACTGCACTCAAGAGTTGGGAAAACTGAGTTCTGTCTCAGTTCTGCTTTTACATAAAATAACTTTATCTCTTTGACTTCAGTTTCCATGAAATAAAAGTGTTGAAGTAGATAGTCCCTGAAATCTCTCACTGAAAAAAACATTATGGTTCTATACAGAATCAGATGTTTGTTGTAAATTTCTCTAAGTTTACGTCTTTAAAGATTCTCAAATCTTAATTACTGCTTATAAATGTTAAGGGATATTCAAACCGACTTATGAAGAAAACAGTGAGTGTCTAGGGTACAGGAAATTGCTCTTTCACCTACATCCACTGTTATTTATCTCTTTTCTTCTTGTACTTTTCTATTACCTCTTACCTGCTCTTCTGTGTGTTCTTATCATCATTAACATTGCCATTATCATCACAATTATGTATGTATATGTGTGTATATGTATGTGTATATGTGACTGTGGCTCAGACCATGAACCCCTTATTGCCAAATTCAGACTGAAATTGAAGAAAGTGGAGAAAACCACTAGACCATTCAGGTATGACCTGAATCAAATCCCTTATGACTATACAGTGGAAGTGAGAAATAGATTTAAGGGACTAGACCTGATAGAGTGCCTGATGAACTATGGACAGAGGTTCATGACACTGTACAGGAGACAGGAATCAAGACCATCCCCAAGAAAAAGAAATGAAAAAAAGCAAAATGGCTGTCTGAGGAGGCCTTACAAATAGCTGTGAAAAGAAGGGAAGCAAAAAGCAAAAGAGAAAAGGAAAGAAATACCCATTTGAATGCACAGTTGCAAAGAATGGCAAGAAGAGATAAGAAAGACTTCCTCAGTGATCAATGCAAAGAAATAGAGGAAAACAATAGAATGGGAAAGACTAGAGATCTCTTCAAGAAAATTAGAGATACCAAGGGAACATTTCATGCAAAGATAGGCTAAATAAAGGACAGAAATGGTAGGGACCTAACAGAAGCAGAAGATATTAAGAAGAGGTGGCAAGAATACACAGAAGAACTATACAAGAAAGATCTTCATGACCCACATAATCACGATGGTTTGATCACTCACCTAGAGCCAGACATCCTGGAATGTGAAGTCAAGTCGGCCTTAGGAAGCATCACTACGAACAAAGCTAGTGGAGGTGATGGAATTCCAGTTGAGCTTTTTCAAATCCTGGAAGATGATGCTGTGAAAGTGCTTCACTCACTATGCCAGCAAATGTGGAAAACTCAGCAGTGGCCACAGGACTGGAAGAAGTCAGTCTTCATTCCAATCCCAAAGAAAGGCAATGCCAAAGAATGCTCAAACTACCGCACAATTGCACTCATCTCACACGCTAGTAAAGTAATGCTTAAAATTCTCCAAGCCAGGCTTCAGCAATACGTGAACCGTGAACTTCCAGATGTTCAAGCTGGTTTTAGAAAAGGCAGAGGAACCAGAGACCAAATTGCCAATATCCGCTGGATCACCAAAAAAGCAAGAGAGTTCCAGAAAAACATCTATTTCTGCTTTATTGACTATGCCAAAGCCTTTGACTGTGCAGATCACTATAAACTGTGGAAAATTCTGAAAGAGATGGGAATACCAGACCACCTGACCTGTCTCTTGAGAAACCTGTATGCAGGTCAGGAAGCAACAGTTAGAACTGAATGTGGAACAACAGATTGGTTCCAAATAGGAAAAGGAGCATGTCAAGGCTGTATATTGTCACCCTGCTTATTTAACTTATGCAGAGTACATCATGAGAAATGCTGGGCTGGAGGAAGCACAAGCTGGAATCAAGATTGCTGGGAGAAATATCAATAACCTCAGATATGCAGATGACACCACTCTTATGGCAGAAAGTGAAGAAGAACAAAGAGCCTCTTGATGAAAGTGAAAGAGGAGAGTGAAAAAGTTGGCTTAAAGTTCAACATTCAGAAAACTAAGATCATGGCATCAGGTCCCATCACTTCATGGCAAATAGATGGGGAAACAGTGGAAACAGTGGCTGAGTTTATTTTTCTGGGTTCCAAAATCACTGCAGATGGTGATTGCAGCCATGAAATTAAGACACTTGCTCCTTGGAAGAAAGTTATGACCAACCTAGATAGCATATTAAAAAGTAGAGACATTACTTCGCCAACAAAGGTCCGTCTAGTCAAGGCTATGGTTTTTCCAGTGGTCATGTATGGATGTGAGAGTTGGACTATAAAGAAAGCTGAGCCCCAGAGAATTGATGCTTTTGAACTGTGGTGTTGGAGAAGACTCTCGAGAGTCCCTTGGACTGCAAGGAGATCCAACCAGTCCATCCTAAAGCAGATCAGCCCTGGGTGTTCATTGGAAGGACTGATGCTGAAGCTGAAACTCCAGTACTTTGGCCACCTCATGCAAAGAGTTGACTCATTTCAAAAGACCCTGATGCTGAGTAGCAAACACCCTATTCCAACAACACAAGAGAAGACTCTACACGTGGACATCACCAGATGGTCAACACCGAAATCAGATTGATTATATTCTTTGCAGCCAAAGATGGAGAAGCTCTATACAGTCAGCAAAAACAAGACCGGGAGCAGACTGTGGCTCAGATCACGAACTGCTTATTGCCAAATTCAGATTTAAATTGAAGAAAGTAGGGAAAACCACTAGTTCATTCAGGTATGACCTAGATCAAATCCCTTATGAGTATACAGTGGAAGTGACAAATAGATTTAAGGGACTAGACCTGATAGAGTGCCTGATGAACTATGGACAGAGGTTTGTGACATTGTACAGGAGACAGGGATCAAGACAATCCCCAACATAAAGTAATGCAAAAAAGCAAAGTGGCTGTCTGAGGAGGCCTTACAGATAGCTGGGAAGAGAAGAGAAGCGAAAAGCAAAGGAGAAAAGGAAAGATATTCCCATCTGAATGCAGAGTTCCAAACAGTAGCAAGCAGAGGTAAGAAAGCCTTCCTCAACGATCAGTGCAAAGAAATAGAGGAAAACAACAGATCGGGAAAGACTAGAGATCTCTTCAAGAAAATTAGAGGTACCAAAGGAACATTTCATGCAAAGATAGGCTCGATAAAGGACAGAAATGGTATGGACCTAACAGAAGCAGAAGATATTAAGAAGAGGTGGCAAGAATACACAGAAGAACTGTACAAAAAATATCTTCACACCCAAGATAATAACGATGGTGTGATCACTCACCTAGAGCCAGACATCCTGGAATGTGAACTCAAGTGGGCCTTAGAAAGCATCACTACGAACAAAGCTAGTGGAGGTGATGGAACTCCAGTTGAGCTATTTCAAATCCTCAAAGGTGATGCTGTGAAAGTGCTGCACTCGATATGCCATCAAATGTGGAAAACTCAGCAGTAGCCACAGGACTGGAAGAGGTCAGTTTTCGTTCCAATCCCAAAGAAAGGCAATGCCAAAGAATGCTCAAACTACCACACAATTGCACTCATCTCACATGCTAGTCAAGTAATGCTCAAAATTCTCCAAGCCAGGCTTCAGCAATACGTGAACCATGAACTTCCAGATGTTCAAGCTGGTTTTAGAAAAGGCAGAGGAACCAGAGATCAAATTGCCAATATCCGCTGGATCATCAAAAAAGCAAGAGAGTTCCAGAAAAACATCTATTTCTGCTTTATTGACTATGCCAAAGCCTTTGACTGTGTGGATCACAATAAACTGTGGAAAATTTTGAAAGAGATGGGAATACCAGACCATCTGACCTGTCTCTTGAGAAACCTGTATGCAGGTCAGGAAGCAACAGTTAGAACTGGACATGGAACAACAGACTGGTTCCAAATAGGAAAAGGAGTATGTCAAGGCTGTATATTGTCACACTGCTTATTTAACTTATATGCAGAGTACATCATGAGAAACACTGGGCTGGAAGAAACACAAGCTGGAATCAAGATTGCCGGGAGAAATATCAATAACCTCAGATATGCAGATGACACCACCCTTATAGCAGAAAGTGAAGAACTAAAGAGCCTCTTGATGAAGGTGAAGGAGGAGAGTGAAAAAGTTGGCTTAAAGCTCAACGTTCAGAAAACTTAAGATCATGGCATCTGGTCCCATCACTTCATGGGAAATAGATGAGGAAACAGTGGAAACAGTGTCAGACTTTATTTTTTTGGGCTCCAAAATCACTGCTGATGGTGATTGCAGCCATGAAATTAAAAGACACTTATTCCTTGGATGGAAGGTTATGGCCAACCTAGATAGCATATTTAAAAGCAGAGACATTACTTTGCCAACAAAATTCCGTCTAGTCAAGGCTATGGTTTTTTCATTGGAAGGTCTGATGTTGAAGCTGAAACTCCAATACTTTGGCCACCTCATGCAAAGGGTTGACTCATTGGAAAAGACCCTAAGCTGGGTAGGATTGGGGGCGGGAGGAGAAGGGGACGACAGAGGATGTGATGGTTGGATGGCATCACCGACTCGATGGACATGGGTTTGGGTAGAGTCTGGGAGTCGGTGATGGACAGAGAGGCCTGGCGTGCTGCAATTCATGGGGTCGCAAAGAGTCGGACACGACTGAGTGACTGAACTGAACTGAACTGATGCTGAGAAAGATTGAGGGCAGGAGAAGAAGGGGACGACAGAGGATGAGATGGTTGGATGGCATCACCGACTCAATGGACATGGGTTTGGGTGGACTCAGGGAGTTAGTGATAGACAGGGAGGCCTGGTGTGCTGCCGTCCATGGGGTCGCAAAGAGTCGGACACGACTAAGCAACTGAACTGAATGTATGTGCATATATGCATCTCTTTTTCATTAATCAATAAGCTTTTGAAGATATGGCATGTATCCCATCACATTTATAGTCCAAGTAGCACCTAACCTGTTGCCTTTTACCACACAGGGTGCTACAAACATCTGGAATACATGCACAAAAATCTGTGCTAGTGAATCCTGCAACTTAACTCCCTTCTTTGGTTTCTCCTTGAATATCCAGTCAACCTCTGAGTTAGAGCTCAAACAGATGGTCAGTACTCTTTTTACTATACCACAATGCTGATGGTTTTACTGATACTTATTAACAATATACATTCAATGCTGAACATACGAGAAAAGTAATCACTATTCTACTCTGAATAGTTGTGCTAATCATGTGACCTGAATTCAGACACTCAGACTTAAAAGCCATTTTAGGAAGTGGCAAAACAGAGGATTGAGAGCTGTATTTTGCTTAATCTCCTTAATCTTCTGCTGTTCTTTAGCCTCAAATTAGGCTGAAGCCCGCACTCAGAATGCTGCAACTGACCTCAGATAACATCCCTCCCGGAGCTCAGCAGTGCAGCCTGATTACCTTTGAGATCAAATTAAAGCTCCTTAATCATGGAATTTAATGTCCACCCCCAACTGTTCCTTCAATAACTGTCCAGCACACAAGCCCTTATGAGCTTTGCTACAGCCAAGCAAACTAAGATTTTTACCTTGGCCTAGTTCTGAAACAACACACGTGGGGTTCCCGAGCCTGCTTCTTTCCACTGATCACACCTTTTTCTTAACCTCTAATTCAGTGTCAGATTCATGTCATCAACAAAGCCTTTCTAGTCTCTTCCATTTGAAACCATTCACTTGCGTCATTCTTGTAACTAAATATTTAGCAACCCCAATGGTTACAAAATTTGAATAATGTTTTATAAAGCATTTATATTATCACATGTAATTTTCATAACAAGCCCTTGAGCTGTGTAGAGCAATTATTGTCTTCATTTTACAGATTATGAAATAGTATCTTAAGGATCACATATAGATAATAAGGGGTAGGACTGGGACTCGAATTCCAGGCTTCAGTGATACACCCCATCTCTCTAATACAGATAATATGTATGTACGTATACATGTAATATGTATACTTATGTGTGGGTATATAGAACAATGGTTTTTATAGAAAAACACATTTAGATTAGTGATATTATATATTAATATATACCATTTACTGATATATATCAGTTATTAACATATTAACTAATGTTATACTATATTTTTATATAATATGTAAACTATATGTACATAGTATATTTTTCTATAAATGTCCATGATTTTTGTTTATTTATTTATTGTCTATTTCATTAGTGAATTTCCTGAATCAATGGTTCACTCACCTTGCTCTAAAAACCTCCCAAACAGTATAATATAGGAGCTCTTTGTTAATAGAAAAGAAAGAGGAAGAAACAAGAAAGGTTATTCTGTGCTACTGCAATTCCTAATTATAGTAGAAAATCACTTAAGCCAGAATTTAGCTACTTGGTATCATTATCCATCTAAACCTAAGAATCAGAAAGTAAACAACAAATCAACAGCCTCTGAGCAGTTAAAAAATAAGTGCCTTTCACTCACAGAAGAGCCTTAACTAATTAGGCCCACTCAGTCTTTGTGTATTTCAGACCTATCTCTGAGGAGCTTGGCCAGCCCACAACATGATGATGGTGTGCAGGCCTCCACCCACCTCCTCACTGCCACTCCTCACTCCTCTGCACCCAAGGCAGGGTGGCTACATGATTCCAGGGTTCCTTCTTGCTGAGCCCAGACACAGCCTCAGGTCACTTTTCCCACCACTAGATGCCTCAGGTCATGACTCTTCTTAAAGAAAGATGGCATAATTTAGAGTGTGAAATTTAGAGTGTGAAAATGATAACTGCAATGAATAAAAACACGTCAAATATTTTTTTACATCCTTGAATTTATAAAGATGCTTTCCAAAAAAAGTAAAAAGGTTACCTCTGGAGGATACACTAACCCTTTATTCTGAAAACAGGTAAAGTAAGGGAAAGATTAAATCAAGCATTTAATTTACCTTTTTTTAATAAAAGATGCTCCTCAGGGAAATCATATACCTGATTGGAAAAGTTCTTCAACTAATAAAGCAGTGGTAGAATTAGAATGTCATTACTTCAACCCTCTAATGAAAAAATGGCTCTAGACAATGATAATCAATAGCTTGTAAAGCCATTATATGAAAGGCTTAGAGAAAACTCTACAATGGACTGACCAGGCTGGTAACACCTAAATCCCTGACCAGTCTTTGAACATCACAAGGGAAATGGAGACCCAGTCACTACATGCCCTCTGGCTTGGTCCCTAGCTACACACAGTACTACCTGCACTACCACCTGTAAAGTACTCTTGCAAAAAATCTGAATCTAATCAGGCTTCTAGGCCAAAACCACCAGTTTATACAGACTCATGTTAAATGATACCATGGGGATAGAATCTGCAAAGTCGAGAATGTGGGGAATTCTAAGG